>NW_026695202.1:8040000-9465000 GCF_021218885.2 Marmota monax
GAGAGACTTCAAAATTCTAGTAGAGAAAGTTATCTTTTTCAAAAGTATATAAAAGGCCTTTGGATGAAATTAAGATTCTATGGGAACAATGAGGCTGAGATCAGATTTCCTTCTGACTTACATATGCCTTTTAGAACAAATTAATTAATTTTAAAAAAAATACACCTTGAATTCCACTCTTGCTCAATGAAACACCATTAATAACCATTCATTCCACAAAAGCAGAGAACTTCTATGTTGCATATCATGATGGGTTTTAAGGATGTAGAAATGAATCAGAGACCCTGATCCCAAAGACCTTGTAGTCAGTTGAGAGAATTACATGTATACTCACAAATACAGTAGAATTCAGAATACACACAGCCAGGGAAGGAGACTGAGGCCCAAAGGAGCCACAACAGGCCTGGGGTCACAGACCTGGGACCCAGCTCACTGGGACCTCTGACTCCACACCTCTGGTCCTATCCATCTGACAGCGTGACGCTCATCTTCCCCAGGGCAAAGGAAAGAGGGCACCCAGTCCCACACCTTCAGGTCTGCAGATTCCAAGGGCTGGAACCTATAATCTATCCAAAAAGACCACATCTTGGGGTCAGGGAAGGAGTGACAAGTAAGGTCTCCCGTGACCAGGAGGGGAACCAGGGTCCCCTGTCTCTGACCTCTCCATGTCTGCATTTCCACACTTGGGGTGTCCTCCCCTTGACCTGAGTTCTTACAGACAAGAACTGTGTCTGCACGTTGATCTCCCAGAGCCAGGCACAGACAGAGGAGCCCATGCACAAGGAATGCTGGGAAATGGAGAAGATGTGGGTGGGTGGATGGTGGATGGTGGATGGATGGATGGATGGATGGATGGATGGATGGATGGATGGATAATGGATGATGGATGATGGATGGAAGGATGGATGGATGGATGGATGGATGGATGGATGGATGGAGGATGATGGATGGATGGATGAATGGATGATGATGGATGGATGGATGATGATGGATGGATGATGGGTGATGGATGGATTGGTGGATGATGGATGGATGATGAATCGGTAAATGAACAGAACTCAAGTATAAAGTGAAACGACTCAGAGAGAAAACAGAAATCCATGGTTAAGGTGCAAAATCAGAGCATCTAACATCAGGAACGGATCAAGGACATGGTTTCAGGATTATAAACTTGAACTGTCTAAACCCCTCCAGCAGAGGGAAAGATTGGCCCCGAAGCCCAGGGCTGGCCTGACCTTCTGGAGAGGGAGCTGCAGCTGTGACAGAGGCAGATGCAGGGCAGGTCACAGCCACTGACGTCCCCTGACTGCTGCAAGCTGGGATCCAGAAGTACAGGCAGAGTGGGTGACTTTGGCCGCCACCAGGACACCTGAAGCACACCCCTGAATACTGTAAGAAAGGTGACTTTTTCCTTCCTTTTGGACTCATGAGGCTAATAGTACAATACTCTCTGTTTCGAGTCTATAGGAGAAAATGCCTTCTAAACCCATTAAGTTGCTAATGCGTGCATTCACAGAGCAGAGAGGAGGTGCGGGATTGATGGATGTACTTGTCATATTTGTGGTTGGTGGCCACGTGATTAATGGGCTCGGTGGCTTATAATGCAGTGCTCATTTCACTCTCCTCTTTAAGCTCCGGGTGATTTATAGGACCCGCGTTGCTGTTGCATTTCAATGGGATGACAGTGATCGCACTCCATCACCTGGATTATCAATTAGTCTCCTTTGAGAAAAGGAGTCCCAGACACAGTGTGGGAACAGGGTGGGGAGAGGGGTGCTCCTCAGGGATACTTGTGCCTGGTCACTTTGGAGTCCACGGTCTTCCCGCCTAAGAGCGGCGTCCCCTTTCCTCTCTACAATGACGGGATGCAAGTGCCTGGGGAAAGGACGGGAGCTGGGACCTTTTCACCCCAAAGCCTCGTCATGTCCACCACCAGACGGTGAGTGGCTCCTCACCGGTCTCCTTGTCCACTCCCTGTCCCCTCAGATCCGGCCTCCAGAGGGATCCCCTCCTAATCATGCCCATTTCTAACCCTAACCCTTCACTGCTTTCTCACTGTGTGACCTTGGCCATGCCAATCAACCTCTCTGAGTCAGTAAAATAGAAATAATGATAAAGACCTCACAGAATGGTTGACAACAGGAATTTGTTTGGCACCTGCCACCTGCAGTATGCTGCAGCCACTGAAAACACTCCTTGCCTCTCAGCCACCCTGCTGCTGTCCCCCTCATTGGTCCCCTGCCATCCGTGGCTGCTCTAGGTTACCCCCACCCCACAGACACAGCCCCCAACAGCTGAAACAAGACCTTGATCTAAGCACCCGGCTGGTGTTTCTAGGAGCTCACATCAGCCCCCAGACAAGAGGATGCAGACACCCAAGAGAATGTGAGAAAGAACGCCCACTGGGGGCCCCTAACCACGCCACCGTCGCCTCTGAACCCCCAGCTGCCACCCAGCACCCAGCAGAAGAGGCAGGCAACCGCGTTTACAGGAGGGAGGGATAGAAGAAAAGAGGGGAGAGAGGGAGAGAGGCAAGAGAGCCTTGGGGACAAGGACTCGGGATCTGAGCCGGGGGTCTGAGCAAGAGAGCCACAGCCAACGGGGAAGAAGGACAGCAGCTAAGACCATGGTGACCTCTGGTAGCTGGTGAGGAGCTGGGCGTGGTGGCACACACCTGTAATCCCAGCCGCTAGAGAGGCTGAGGCAGGAGGATCGCAAGTTTGAGGCCAGCCTTAGCAACTTAGTGAGGCCCTATCCAAAAAATCAAAGGGACTCAGCAATGTGGCTTAGTGGTTAGTGCCCCAGGGTTCAACCCCCAGCACAGAGAGAGAGAGAGAAGCTAGTGAGCCCAGGGGCTGGAGAGGGGTACCCTTGAGATGCTGGTGGACTGGGTGGGGAGCGGAGAGAGAGAAGGGACTAGAACTAGTCTGAGTCCCTGACTTGAACAATAAGTCGGGAGCAGAGCCATCTTCTGAGATGCTGGAGTCGGAGAGGGCGGGTGGGGGCGGAGGAAGCAGGCTGAGGACGATGCCTAGGAGAAGCAAGTTTGAACATCTGTGAAATATCCACGGAGAAATAGGCAGCCGTGGGCCATCGTATATGCACATCTGAAGTTCAAATGCATCTGGGCAGAAGACAAACCGGTGTGCAGAAGAGGTCCCGGGGCAGGGTGCAGGTGAGAGGGGCCTGGGGGGAAGGCAACCCAGAGAGTGAGCTTCCCAAGGTCAACAGAGGGGCTTAACGGGAAACTGTTGCCACGGGAGAGAGCGGGAGAGTGGCTATGGTGACGTCCTTAGAAAGGCAGGGACATCTAGGGCACAGGTGGCAGGTGGCCTTGGATGGCTCATTCATTGTACCAGGAAGGCTCTCCTGGCCTCCCAACAGTGGCCTCCATTCTCAGCACTCCTGTCCCCAGATGCCAACAAGGTGGCAGTGACAGGGCCCTGGACAGGCACCGATGGGCAGGACAACATGACCGTGGCGGTGGCAGCCCTGGCGGAGCTTGGAGAGGCTGCAGCCCAGGAGCTGGTCAGCTGCACGGCCCCAGAGAGGGGCTCTCTTGCCAAAAGTTAATGAAGATTCACCTCCTGTTCCCTCTGAAGCTGCCGAAGTGTGTCCCAGATGGAGGGGCAGGACTGAGCCGCCATGTCCCCGGAACAGGGGTCGCAGCCTAAGGGGAGGGGAAGCAGGACACTGAGCATGAAGGAGCATCCCAGAAGGTGAGTCTCTGGGGTGGGGTGGTGCCAGGTGACAGGCACAGGACCTAGGGGCAGGGTGGCTGGCAGGGCGGTTGGGCACCACAGGGAAGCCGCAGCTGGCTCCAAATGGCGGGGTTACGCTGGTCTTCTCAACGGGAGTCTCCATGAATGGCACACGGTTGGCCTGGGCCAGGCCCCGGGGAAGCCTCGCCCATGCCCTCCCCGCAGGCAGGTAGGAGCTCTGCTGGGCCCAGGTCCAGCAGGGAGCCACAGGGCAGCCCGAATCGGTTTGTAAGTGTTTCAAAATAGCAGAAAGAAGCACAAAAGTCCCCATCCTCAGGGAGTCAGAAAGCGTGGCTTCTGAATTAGTCCCCACAAAACCTGAATTGCTCTCTCCCTGTCTCCCTCCCTGTCCCTCTCCATGCTCTCCCTCTCTTCCTCAGCATCCTCTCTGCCCCTCCTCATCAACCTATCTTTCTCTGCCTCCTCAATCTCTCCTCCTTTGATTATTTCTCTTCGTTCCACACCAGTGCATTCTGCTTCTAAAACAATCAGGACAGGAGAGTGCATTCATTAATACTTCCTACCTAACTTCACTCCACAACTGTTAGCACCAAGCCTTGGACTAAAATCATTGGGCAATACTACATGCACGCATATACATGCACTTTGTATGTATATATTGAAAAATATCTATTTTTCAAGCATCTTCACATATACTAAAGCATTTCATGCTCACAATAGCCCTCAAGCCAGACACTCTCATCACCCCCCCTACTTCACATTTGAGAAAAACCAAGGCACAAGTAACTTACCCAAAGTCCCACCATGCTGTGCTTTGTGAGTCAAAACTGGAATCCAAATTTTCTGGATTCAAAACTTGTGCTGTTGATCCTCAGAGGCTGAGGGACACGTCCAAAGTTACAGCCAACAGTCTACAGGGCCACGAGAGAAGCTACGCAATGTCTGGCCCCAGAGCCCCGTCCCTCCCTGCCATCAGAAAGTGTGAGCCCTGTGCCTGCAAAAGAGATGAGCATTCTACACTTTATCCTCTAATTCCTTGTCAGATGTTCTGTTTCTTTTGTAGACGACCCTGGATGATTTCTTTTCTCCCTATGGATCCCAGACCATCACTAGAATTAAAAACTCCCCTCCCCTCACCTACCGGAATTCCCTTTCTTCAAAAGACACCTGAATCAAGTCCACTTCTGGCTGCATCATCATGAACAGGCCCTGACTGGTCTTTGTTCCTCCAAAGATTCTAAGTCCCAGCATTCACGTCTATGAGGTCACTTGAGCAACATATGCTGTGTGTCCGCTGAGAGTCTGAGATAAAGCATTTCCAGCCCTCAAAAAGCTACCGTCTGGGAGGAGAGATAAGCCCAGGCCATTAACTCTCAGCCAAGGTGATGTGAGCCTTAAAATTGAACAGATAAGTATTATGACAGGAGCAGGGAGGCTGGAAGGGGCCCGGAAGCCCTCCTAGGGCGAGAGGCACTGCAGCAGGGATCTAAAGGGGACCCTGGTTTGGGACGCTAACATTTCACAGGGTCGAGCACCACCGACGAAAGCTGATAGATCTGAGGACACAGGAGGCTGTGGAGCCTGGATGTGCCTCACGTCATGCTCAGAGAGGTGGATCTTTACCACGGTCGCCTCTGATCCATATCGCCTTACAAAGGATAATTGGTCTTTTTTCCTACAAAGACAAAAATCTAGATTTTGTTTTTCTTGTTGTTATTTGTTTGTCCTTAGTTTCCAAGTTATCTCAATGTCAAAAAAAGAAGGTGAATCTTGCCCTAGGCTTAAAACTCTTTTGCTACCCCATCCCTACCCCCCAAGCCTGCAGAATCCTGTCCAACATACCTGCTTGTCATTGGGGGCTCCCGTGCTCTGCTTCCAGATTCCTCCTTTGTTCCCCATAGGTGCATCCTGCAGGTAGCCTTAATGCCTCAGGCCGTCACAGGGCACAGGAGAGTCACAGGGTCTCCCCACCTTTGTACAGACAGAGATGCATGGCCCCTCTGCTATCAGGGACCAAAATTAATTGAGGAATTCTATCACCTGCCCCCTTTATTTTTCCCTGGAAGGAAAGTACAGCAGAGCTTTTTCTGAAGAAGCGACATTTAGGTCCCAATCTCTTTCAACCCCCTCTGGTGCTGGGGTCTCGTCCAAGCTAGGACAGTGCCGTATCGCTGAGCTACATCCCCAGTCCCAAGGCCCCAATCTCCACTGACTATTCCATCTTTCTCATTCCAGAAGATTCACGTGTCTGCCATGGTGGGAAAATTTCTGAATCATAATACATTTTTGCCAATATCTTGAAAAGAGTCTTTTACGCATGTGGTAAGTAGTTAGACCAAGCTCAGATTTTAGAACATTCAGACTTCTTCCCTCTATCGAATTCAACATTTATTTTAGACCCACAGATCCAAGAAAACATGAAGCTCGAGCAGAATAAATACAAATAAATCTACACTAGAGCACTTTATAGTCAACTGCTGAGAGGATAAGGAGAATATCTTAAAAGTGTCAAGAGAAAAATGGCCCATCACCTGTAGGGGATCTTAACACGGTGACGGCTGTGTTCAGGGACACAGGGGCTAAGAAACAGTGGAACGGTGTCTTTGTAATGCTGGCAGAATAAAAAACAAAGCCTGCCAATGGAATGTATCCTTCACAGAGAGAAAAAAAGAGCAGCACTCTCAGACAGAAATGCCACTAAGGTTTGGACATTTGTGCCCCTTCCCAAATTCATGTTAAAATTTCATTCCCAGTGCCACCAAGAGCAGGAACTTGGGGGCAGTAATGAAGTCAAGGAACTTCACCGTCATTTGGAGTGGAATGAGCTAGATCAAGCCTTTCATCTCTCCTGCTGCGTGAAGACACAGCATTTGCCCCCCTGACCCTCAGACCATGCAGTAATAGGCGACATCTTGGAAGCAGAGACCAGACTCTCACCAGACACATCTTCTGGCACCGTGATCCTGGATTCCTAGCCTCCAGAACTCTTAAGAAAATAAGTTTCCATTTTTTACAAGAGAGACTGGGGTCTCAGATGAAGAGACTAATACAAATGAAGTCAAGGATAGTTCCCTTGCCACCTCTTAACCTTTATTGTCCTGAAAATCCTATCCAGTGCAATAAAAAAGAAAAATAAAATCACAAAAATTAGAAAGGAAGATACAAAGATATTCTATTCAACAAGGACATGATTAGTCACATAGAAAACTTTATGGAATCTAAAAATAATGCATAAAACTAATAGGCAAGTTTAGTCAGTTCGAAAGATATATGAACAGTACATAAAAATTAATTGTATTTCTATGTACTATAAAGGATTGATGGGAACACTTCACTTTTTAAGAAAACATCATTAAAAATGGCATCAAAAGTTAATTACCAAAATAATGACTCTATAAAAAAATGTAAGACCTCTATTAAAATAAATGGAAAAATATAATATTCATTCTCTTCAAAGTGATTTTTAGTGAAATCTTAATTAAAATCTCAGGAAAAATTTTTCAAAGAAATTGGTGGACTGATCCTAAAACAATGGAAATGATAAAGATCTAATACTGCCAGAAAGCCTTTAGGATGAAGAATAAAAATGAAGAACTCTCATTGTATGATTCCAAGGTTTATATAAAGCTACAGTAATCAAGAGAGTGTGGCATTGATGTAAGGCCTAAAGGGGACTTAAAGTAGAACAGAGAGATAAGGAACAATAAAAATTACCAAGCATGGTTTTTAAGTATGATTACAGAAATAGAATATAATAATTAATATCAAAAGTCAGTGGGTTGACTAAATTACAACTAGCTGAAGAAAGAGTCAATGAAACAGAAATAAGAATTTGAGGAAATTATTCAAAGTGTCAATGAGATAGAAGTGGCAATCGAAAATAAAAAAGAAAAGAGAAGGGTAATAGAGAAAAGAGTGTGAAGGTTGAACATTGCCTTCTAATTAGAATTCAAAATGAGAGAATAGAAAGAACTATGAAGAAACTATAATGCCGTGCACAACCAGAGAATTGTACTCCATTTGTGTACGATGAATTGAAATGCATTCTGCAGTCATGTACAACTAAATAGAACAAATAAAAAAGTTAAAAATTATATACAAAAAAACAAAAAGAATACCTGATAGTGACAAACGAAATTAGATATACATAAAAAGAATTTTGGATTTAAAAACAGTCATAATTCTTATTATTTCAGCAGTTAATTCTTGTTCTACTTAGTGTTGGGTTAATGGTTTTATGAAGCCAGTTTTAAAAAGTTCTGAAATTCTTAGTTCAAGGATATGGTCTTAATATTCTAGTCAGAGATTTTTTTTTTTAACATTTTTCATGAACCTCCCTGAAGACACCACATTTTTGGATTATAGGTGCTTGAGAAGACTTTTCAGAAGACGCATCAGACTAAAGCATTTAACTGGTGACAATAAAACTTAAAATGGCCATGGTTAAAGATCTGATAAGAGGTCAGTAATGAGGGTCTGGGGTTGTGGCTCAGAGGTAGAGCATTCGCCCAGCATGCGTGAGGCACTGGGTTCGATCCTCTGCACCACATAAAATAAAATAAAGATATTGCGTCCATCTATAACTAAAAGATAAATATTTAAAAATTAAGTTAAAAAGTTCAGTAATGAAAATTTGGTTATTTCCCTGCCATGTAGAAATTTAATATAACCAGAATTGTGACTTTTAATGTGTGCTAAGACATCAGATTTCCAGGAATCCCATACAGTTTTGGAACACATATTAAAAATAAATTTATACAAATAGAGCTCAAAAAAAAAAGAAACTCTATTGAACAGATAAAAAGAAAATAACTTAGATCTTACCAGAAGTGATAAAAGACATCAAACCAAAGACTCAAGGAACCCAAAAAAGTTCCCAAGCAGAGTGAATTTAAAAGAAATAAATACCTTCATCTGAAGAAAATATAAAAATAGCCAAGGCCCTAGAATGTAGGCAGAGCATCTAATACCTGATAACTATCAGTAAATACTTATACAATGCAGGAAATAAATAGGAAATCTTAAAAGAGACCAGAGAAAAGGGATATATTACCTATAAAAGAACAATTCAATTTATAACTGAGTTTCTAGCAGCTGTGAGAGCCCAAAGATAGTAGATTAATATCTTCAAAATACTGAAAGTAATTGACAAATGAGAATTCTATACCAAGAACATATGTTTCAATAAATACAGGTAAAATAAAGGTATTTGTGGAGAGACAGAAACAGACAATAAACTACTAAATTATCAGCCTACACAAAAGGGTCCTTTTAAAGGATATGCTTTACAGGGAATGAAAATGGAAATTTTCACATGCAAGAAGAAATAGGAACAAATAAATGGCAGATATATTGGAAAATCTAAACAAATACTGACTTTACAAATTATTCACAATAATGCTTAATATTGTGAATATTAAAATCAAAATAAAAAATATTAAATGATAAATAATTGTTTTTCTTTATTTGGTAAGAAGATAAAGATGTGGGGCTGGGGTGTAGCTCAGTTGGTAGAGTGCTTCTCTTGCATGCACATGGCCCTGGGTTCAATCCCCAGCAGCACCACAAAAATAAATAAATAAATAAAGATGTTAACTAAATAATAAATTATATATTAATTACATGTTATATTACATATTGTTACATAATATATATTTCCAGAGAAACCATGAAAAGATAAAAGCATAAGTTTAGTATAACTTCTAAACAAACAGAAAGAAAAATGAAATAAGCAGAAAAATATCTCAACCCAGGCAAGGAAATAGGATATGAGAAAGAAAAACCTAGAAAATGTGGGGCACAGAAAAGCTAAAATGAGATGACAAAAATGAATTGAAACAAAGTCATAATCAATGTCAATGGGCTAAATTTTCTCACTGAAAGACAGAAACTAGAGCATTGAATTACAAAGTGATAGACTATAAAGGATACAGAAAAGTTGGAAATAAAATAATGGAAAAAAGATATAAATGCAAATTCCAACAAAGAGAAAGTTGTCAGTCTCAATGAATTTTAAGGAAAAAAATCAGTATCAACAAGATGCAACACTTTCAAATTGTATGCCGCTAATAACACACATTCAAATACATAAAACAAAAATTAACAGAGGAAAAATGACACCCATCAAAACATATCAGTTAATGTACCAGAAATGGTAGACTATAGTACTATTTACTGAGCCCTTATTGTGGACGCTAACATCCTTTCCAAAAATTATTTTACTTAACCTTTTATTAAGCAAGTGCCATAATTATTTCCATTTTATACACAAGGAAATCAAGAGTTAGAGAGTTTGAGGAACTTTCTCACTGTGACATAGCCAATAACGGTAGAACTTATATTCTAACCTTAATCTATCTACCATTATAAGTCAGAACCTTAAATGGATGGGACACAGAAATATAAGAGCAGGAAACGATGCTGAGTAGAACTCCCAGCTGACATCAGGAGGTTTGCTCTCAGTAGCAGGATCCCAACATAGAACAAGGTTCTGCTGAGATGTCTCCTCCCTGTACGGGAGATTCTCCTCAACAGGGAAGAGACGGAGAAGGGTCCTAGGTAGAGATGGGGTTCACAGGGGCTCAGAACCAAGACAAGGACCCAGAACCGTATCAGTAGATGTGGGTCAGCAGCCAGAGAATGTTGGAAAGCTGCACTGGTAAAGGCCAGCGTGGGTGATCTCCGGTGGTGACACCTCTTGCCCTAAATGGATTCTCAGGGGTCAACCAAGCATGCACTGAGACACTGTTAGCTCAGAAAACCACTAAAAGAGCTCAGAAGCTCACAAGTCACTTCCCTGAGCGGGAGTGACACAAGGGGTGTCTGAACTCATTTGTGACATGCTCTCGATGGGCCTCAAACTTGCGTGGCCAGGACGCTTATAGCTTCTCTGACCCCATCTCCGTCTTCTCACTCCCCCCCCCCAGTCCCTGGGGCTCTCTTGGGGTCCTCTGTAAGGTCCTCTCCCTGGAATGTTGTCCTGCATGTCCCCATGGCTCACGCCTCCATTCCTTTGGTCTCTGCCTGATGTCACATCTTCAGCATGGCCTTCCCAGATGGCCCTGAAGAAATGGCAACTGAGCAATTCCGTCTGCATCTGGCTCCCCATCTGTCTTTCCTGCTTCACGTCCCTTCACAGCACCCTAAACTGTGGACAGGGCTCTGTCCAGAGGTGTGCAGGGAGGGCCTGGGGCGGGAGGGGGACGAAGCTGCACCCACCACATGCTCACCCAGCTGGGACCCGAGCCCCGTGTCCCTGAGAGACACGCGCTTCTGACAAAGCAGATACCCAGCGATACCCCGACCGCGGGCTGCACCATTTGTAGAGTGGTTTGGTTTTTTCCGTTGGTCTTTTTGTACAAAGAAAAAAAACATCAACTTTGCAGTCCTGGCTGTTCTCCTTAGAAAAAGTGGGCCCTGGGCTGGCGTCAGGGATTCCCAGCGGGTCCCTCATTCCCTGCTCAAGGGCCGCTCGCCCACCTCCCCGGCCAACGTGGGTATTTCCCACCGCGAGTCCCGAGGTTGGTGATGGCAGAGGGGGCCTGTGTGGCGAGCCTGCCAACGCTCCCCGAAAGCCAGGTCTCTAAGGAGCCTCCCGGACAATATTTCACGTGTTGTCACAACTGGCTGCTGGAGGAACCCAGCATGTCCCATGGGGCTCCACAGGGAGGGGACACCTGGGAGCTTGCATGCTTGTCCTCCGGCCCTGGCCCATGTGACTTTTCCCTGGGTGGATTTTGCTGTGGGCCTTCACCCTGGGAAGAAAACAGTGACGAGTATGACGATAATGCTCAGTTCTTGGTCCCCCTAACGTGTCCTTGAACCTGGGAGTGCCAACACATTCTCCAAACAAGGACTGTTCCACAAGGTCACAGACATGCTTTGTTTTGCCACTGCTGCGTCCCCGAGGGTCAGAGGCCATGTGGACAGCTGGCTGTGGGCTCTGCAGTGGCTCTGTGGCCTCTGAGTGGCTTCCCACGGCCCAGCCCAGCAGCGCTCCCCTCCTCCATGTGGGGAGGACCCTGTGCCCACACAGCCCAGAAATGCAGGAGAGTTAGCAGCTGGGAACCTGGGACCCCGATATCTGGGAGCCAGAAACGCTTCCTCCTTCCTGACCCTGGGTGGCCTGTTCTGGGCCACATCATTCACACAAATCCTTCAGTGACAGCCCCACGAGACTGAGCTGTCACCTGTGCTTGAGAGCAGCAGAGGCCCTGGGCGATGCTCCCTGATGAGGAGTTAGCCCAGGAATAGCCTTGGACTCCATCCCAGGGAAACCAGGCTCAACCTAGACCAATGCCCGCCCCATCTGAGCCACTCAGGGAACCGAGGTGGAAAGAATTAAAGAATAAATTCATTAATTCCTGGACTGGGGAAAGGGCCCCACCTGGCAGCCTGTGGGCATTTTCTGCCCTGATGCCATCTCAGGGGTGCCGATGGGGTGGGACCAGGAGAAGAATATTTGCTCACTGATGTCCTGCTCCAGACTCAGCAAAAGAACCAAGATGGGTTACAGAATTACTGAATTTTTTTAGTGAAGAAATAAAAGGGAAATAGAGTGGAAAGATCAGACGAGCTCAGATATGCACACCAAGCTCATTCATAAAGCCTCGCTGGAGGGAAGGTGGGGGGAGTTGACTGAGCCTCATGGTAGCAAAAACAAAGCAGGCAACATGAGCATTACCATCACAAGATCCCTGAGCCCAAAACAGCAAATGCAAACCAGCCAGGAGAATGGCGGCTTGCCTCAGGGCAGAATGCTCCCCAATAAAGGGGGAAGTGTGCTGGTGCCGAGGGCACTTTAAACAGTTCTCTGCAACAAAGACCCAGCCTTCAGTGGAGGCTGGTACAAAAGCCATTGTTACAAGGGCTCAAGACATCACAATCCTGGGGTGTCGGGCTTAACCCAAGGACGACGTAAAACACACTGGAATGACGGTTCCTGGTCCCGTAGCTGGGGGGGCGGGGGGGACCCTGTGAGAACCCAGCGAGAGCAGAGGCAACATTTCCTGAAGGAGGAGGAGGGTTTGCTGAGTTCCACTCCCAGGCAGTCCTGCCGCCTTGGTGTGATTCCTTGGGTTCCATTTCAGCTGAATAACAGCCGGGGAAATGACCACGATCGTGATAAACGGTGCAACAGCCACCGCACACCAAGCCCCCGTCCTTCCAAGGAGTCTGAGCCTGCAGTCCCCCGCCAGGGAGCACCCTCCAAGGAGCCCACCCAGCTGTGTGGACTCTTCCCTTAAACCAGGAGTCAGCATTCAAGAGCCACCGCAGGGTCTTTAACAAGTGGGATACGATGGGGAACCCTACTCCAGGCCAATCTGTCTCTGCGTGGAGCTAAGCAACGGAGATGGGAGAGAATGGAAGCAGGAAGACCAGTGGGGAAGGGGGGGTGGGCTGCAGCACATTCAGCATTAAGTGGTGGAGCAGGGTCAGGAATATCAGACCAGGGGCTGGGGTGGGGCTCGGTGGTAGAGCGCTCGCCTGCATGCGTGAGGCACTGGGTTCCATCCTCAGCACCACATAAATATAAAATAAAGATATCGTGTCCACCTAAAAGTAAAAAATAAAAACATAAAAAAAAAATATATCAGACCAGCCGGGTGCGGTGGCACACGCCTGTAATTCCATTGGCTCAGGAATAAGCTGAGGCAGGAGGATCACGAGTTCAAAGCCAGCCTCAGCAACTTAGCAAGGCCCTAAGAAAATCAGGGAGACCCTGTCTCTAAATAAAATGTAAAAAAGGGCTGGGGATGTGGCTCAGTGGCTAAGCACCTGTGGGACCAATCCCTCCCTTCCTCCAGGCCTCAGTCTCCCGGCTGGTGACACCAGGGAGGCTGGCAGGCTCAGATTCTCTGGTGACAGAGGCAGTGTGGCCACAGGGATGCTGTTCCCTGTGTGGATGGGTTTAAATTGCTGGCTCTGAGGAGCTGGGGAAGGAGCCCTGAACACATGCACAGCAGGACCACAGTGCAGCCCTGTGCCTCTGTTGTCGAAGGTCTCCTCTTCATTCATCTAGAAGTTTTAGGAAGGCTATCAGGTGTCCTGCACTGAGCCAGGGACCCTGGGATGAAGACACCACCTCTGGCTAGGAAAGTGCTGGAAGCTTAGCCTCAGAGACAAACATATGGGAACAAAGGGGGCCTGCAGGGGTGAACAGCCCCAGCAATCGAGGGCCCTAGGGCTCCGAGGTGAGCCTGACGGTTCCTGTGCTCCTTAAAAGCAGGTCGCTCCCTGATCCCAAGAACACGGGAAAGTCAGGGTGATTTTCTTCTCTCAAAAGCAAGTTAGAGCTTGGCACAGTGACATAGGCCTATAATCCCAGCGGCTTGGGAGGCTGAGGCAGGAGGATCGCGAATTCAAAGTCAGCCTCAGCCACCACGAGGCGCTAAGCAAGTCAGGGAGACCCTGCCTCTAATAAAACACAAAATAGGGCTGGGGGTGGGGCTCAGTGGTTAGTGCCCCTGAGTTCAATCCCCAGCACAAGAAAGAAAGAAAGAAGGAAGGAAGGAAGGAGAGAGAGAGAAAGAGAGAGAGAGAGAGAGAGAGAGAGAAAGAGAGAGAGAGAGAGAAAGAGAGAGAGAAAGAAAGAGAGAGAAAGAAAGAAAGAAAGAACCAGAGAAAGGCCAGTGCCAACCTTGAGAGGTGGCTGGTAGAGCAGGAGGAACAACAGACAGGGACTCTGGCCTGTCCTGGGAGGGTCATGACAGTCTCTGACGTCTGCTTCCTCCTGCACGAGGCAGCTGGACCCACAAAGCTCATGAGCCTCGAGGCTGCCACTGGTTGAAGAGCTGTGAGTGAACCAGACACGGGCCAGGGGGCTGACCTCGGCCGATCACCTCCATTCCCCCCACAGTGACAGGGAGGGCAGGTAGCGGTCATGCCACCGTGGCCGAGGTCACAGGGACTGACGTGACTTTCTGAGGTTCAAAGAGCTCCATGGAGAAGCCAATTTCTCAACCCAGAGTTGTCTCACTCCAAAATCTGAAGTCGTCTTGGGGGGCCTGGAACTCGGGGAAACAAGCTTCGTCGACCGTGCTTAACTGCCTACCCCTGGAACACGGGCTAAGGAACATGTGACGCCTCGGCTCCTTTGAACAGTGTCCCCTCCTGACGCAGGCTACTGTAAGCCAACATTAAGGATCCAGTTGTCCAAAGACAAAGATTCTTAGCACTCGAGATTGGATTGGGAGGCGCCTCTGGAGAACCAGTCACAGCCGGGCAGGGTGGCACCTGCCTGTCATCCCAGGGACTCGGGAAGCTGAAACAGGAGAGTTGGAGGTCAGCCTCTGCACCTCGTGAGGCCGTGTCTCAAAATAAAATAAAAAGGGGGGCAAAGTGCCCCTGGTTCAATCCCTAGCACCCCAGAGGGGTGGGGGAGGATGGGTGGGCCTCGAATGCCCAGGGGCTGGTAAAAGCTCCCCCACACACACTCCTTGCCCTCCACCCTCCTGCCTTGACCCCATCAATGGGGGGTGGCTTTTCACCCCGACCCCTATCGGAGCCAAATACACACGTGGACCCACACGGGAATCCCGAATTGGCTCCACCTGCCTCCGGGCTGCTGGATAAGCCTCATTAGACCAAATTAATAATTTATTCAAGCAAAATGAGACATGCCAAGAGTCTCCAGGGAGGCTGTGAAATGACAATCCTTCTCATTAGGGAAACGTGTCGACACCCCACGCAAGCTCTTCAGGTCTGGGATAGACGCAGGAAGCTGTCCCTCCCAGCAAGTTTGACATAAGTCACCTTCTGAGGCCAACAGCCCAGGGCCCATCTTCATCTACCTGCGTGTGACACCCTGTCCAGAACGAATCCCTCCCCTCCCCTCCTCTCTTCCGCTTGATCTTCCTCCTCCTCCTCCTCCCCTCCTCCTCCTCCTCCCCCTACACACAATTAACCTAACCTTCAAGATCATTCTCCCCACCAGAAAGGAAGGCGGATGACAGGCTAATATTTCCATGTCACACACTGAGTGGTTCTTACATAAAAATTAACAGGCGCTTGACAAATTCATAATTACTAACTAATGATGCATTATGCAATTTCCATAATTAGTCATGTTATTGATATTTTCCTCCAACCCCAGAGCTGGCAGAGCCACCTTTGTTTATGGAGAGACATGGCTAGTTTGCCTGCGTGAAGAGAGAGCCCTGGGAAACGGCTTCCTTCTTACCCACCTGGACCGGCTCCCGCCTTCCTGGGGACCGGATGCCCCCAGAGCTGGCTTCTCTCTTTAGAGCCACAGGGACAAAGCCGTTGATTATGCACATGGATCCATCAAGGACGTGGGGACTTAGCACTGGCAAATTTCTCACCTGTCCCAACTATTTTGAGACGTGCCACAAAAGACGTGGAAGTTGTCACAGATGTCACCAGAAGGCAGATCTGAGAAACTCCCCCCAAGAGAAGAATGAACCTCCACTCAGCCTGGGCGGGGGAGGGGGACGCAGGGGTTCTTGACTTTCACAGCACAGAGGTTTATTCAGGGAAAGAAAGCAACAGAGCCAGGAGTGGGTGGCACATGCTTATAATCCCAGCTAATGTGGAGACTGAGACCGGAGGATGGCAAGTTCGAGGCCAGCCTCAGCAACTTAGCCAGAACCTGTCTCAAATAAAAAATAAAATGAGCTGGGAGTATAGCTCAGTAGTAGAGCAAGCACCCTGGCTCAGCCCCCAATATGGGGGATGGGGTGCAGAAAAAGTGAAAAGGGAGCAATACAGTAGTATATGCTTTTGAATAAAGAGTGGGTTCCAGTGCTAGAGTCGGATCTCAGACTGTTTCTCATTTTGTTTTTGTTGTTGTGTTGTTGTTTGGTACTGGAAATCCAACCCAAAGGGGTTCCACCACTAAGCTACATCCCCAGCCCTTTTAATTATGACAGGATTTAACTAAGTTGCTGAGGCTGGCCTTGAACTCGCCATCCTCCTGCCTCAGCCTCCTGAGTTCAGAATCTTTTTTCAAGAGAACAGTGGTGAGTGGGGACATGAGAAGGCGTGGGAGAATGACATCACTCTGGGGAACTCAGTTCTCTGATCCCCGTTCACAGAACACTTTTGGACGTCTGGTCTTCTTCCAGAATCTTCAGGTTGAGGGTGCTCCATAATATTCGTAACTTGCTTGTGTCGAAGGATCTGAAAGTTCATCTTCCTTTGCTTTCATCTGAAAACGGGTTGTGGGCTCACTGCGCAGTTTTCACTAATAAGTGGATTTACGGCAACTCTGAGATGTGTAGATTTCTCAGAAATTTGGGAGTGAACGGCCTGGAGAAGGAAACAGGCGGGGGAGTTGGGGGGGGGACTCTGCGCTCGGGTGAGATGGACAGCGCGTCTCTCTCCTTCCCTTCCGTGTTCTTTCTTCCTGCCTTTCTGTCCCCCTCCTACCTTGGCAGGTCTTTGCAGCCCTCTTCTCCCACCCTCGCACAGTCGACCCCCAGAGGCCTCTGTTCATCCACTTCCAGGTGGGAGGACTGAGGCTGGGAGAGCAGGGAGGCCAAGAGGCCAAGACGCAGGCGGTGCGCCCCGCGGCTCAGATGGCCAGCTCTGCACCCACACCTGCTGTCCCTGGCAAGTCGCCAGCTGCTCTTGGCTCTGCCTGCTCATCTTTGAAAGAGAAAAACAGCCAGGTGCAGTGGTGCACACCTGTAATCCTGGTGACTTGGGAGGCTGAGGCAGGAGGATCACAAGTTCAAGGCCGGTCTCAGCAACTTAGTGAGATCCTGACTCAAGATAAAAACAAAAAGGACAGGGGACATGGCTCAGTGGTTGAGTGTCTTTGAATTCAATCCCCAGGACCTAATAATAATAATAATAATAATAATAATAATAATAATAAACTATGTGGTGAATTAAAAATTACATTATCATGTGTTACAGTATATTATATTGTAGTTACATTGTATCACATTATATTATAGTATGTATCTTTTTGTTCCTCGCTTTTGCTGTTGGTCTCTTTTTTTGTTTTTTGGGGGTTTTTTTGGTACTGGTGATTGAACTCAGGGGCACTCGACCACTGAGTCACATCCCCAGCCCTATTTTGTATTTTACTTAGAGACGGGGTCTCACTGAGTTGCTTAGCATCTCATTGTTGCTGAGGCTGACTTTGAACTAGTGATCCTCCTGCCTCAGCCTACACCCGTGGATTCAACCCGTTTTCCGAATCAAAAGTATTCAGGGAAAAAGAAATCATGTGCATATTTTTTTCTTTATTCCCTAAAAAACACAGTATCACAACTATGACAGTGTGTTTGCAATATGTTAGCTTCCATCAGTGACCTAGAGATGATTTAAAGTACACCGGAACATGCTAGGCATTTGCCTACCACGCAGGAGGCCCTGAGTTCCATCCTCAGCACCCCAAAAATTAATTAGTTAAGTAATTAGTCAAAGTGTCTATGGGAGGATTGCAGAGATCATATGCAAACACTGAGTCATTTTATACAGATTGAGCATCAACAGAGTGTGATATCTGGGGGGGCAGGGGTCCAGGAGCCAAACCCCATGAATGCCAAGAGGTGAGTCTAGCTTGTTTGGTTGCCATTACACTCACCTAGAGTCCCCAGCTGCTCTTAGCTCTGCCTCCTCATCTTTGAAAGGAAAGAACCAGTCTGCTGTGGTGCACACCTGCAATCCCAGCAACTCAGGAGGCTGAGGCAGGAGGATCACAAATTCAAGGCCAGCCTCAACAATTTACTTGACACATACTAGGTGCTCCAACAGGAGTAAACAATGAGCTTCAGACATTGCCTGGGGCAGCACTGACCCTCAATAACAGCAAGTGCCTTTCTCTCGTGAGGCGGAGCCTGCCAGGCTGTGGCAAAGCTGGGGAGGGCTTTGATTTTCCTAGTCCCAACCGACTGGTTTTGAGGTTAGGAATCTCAGGGGGACAAGACCAGTCCTCCAGTCACGAACCCTCTCCTTGGCAAGGTAAGCTCCGTGGTTGCACTCTGGGGCATTACCCTGGGCATGACGCAGGCTCCTGGTCCTTGATACTCACCTGTGACCAGGACAGAGAAGACAAATGAAGATAAAACCCAGCAAGGCAGGGACAGATGTGCCAGGAGGAATGTGCGGGGAGAGGAGGGTGCGCGGGGTGCTAGGGAGGGGGACGCCATCAGTTTGGCTTGCTCTCTGGGAAGGCCTTATGCTGCCCAGAGACAGTCACTTGGAGCTTTCAGGAGGCCCCCCCCATCTCCCCACCCGGGCTCCTTCTGCCTTGACCTCTGTCCACCTGCTGGCCAGCTCGGCACTCCCGGTCTGCAGATGGCTTCACAGCCACAGTCGGTCTCCATGACCCGCCCCCCCCCCTTTCTGCTGTAGGCACTTTCATTGTTCTCGCTTGACAGATGAGGAAACCGAAGAGCGTCCAGGACCCCCTGCTAGGGACAGGCACCCTCTGATAGAGGGTGGTGGGAAACAGGGGAAGGGAGTGATTCCGTAAAATGGCCAAGAAGCAATCTACCTGCAGCCAGCCCTGCCCGGCCTCAGTGGACGGGCTGTCGCCTTCCCCAGCAAACTACCTGACCATGGCAGGAGAAATGCAGGCCCGACCGAACGTGGACAAGAGGAACCCAAGTTACCCCGAGAGGGAGACTTGTGACCACATCCTGACGCTCTGGGAGATAAGGACAGTTCCTCCTCACCATAAATCTGCAAGAATGTAGGGCTAAGAGTCCAACTAGAACCCCTCAGCATGGGTCAAGGTGACCTAGAGTTGCCATGACAGTGGGGACTTGAAAGTCTGATGTCACCTTGCTGTCAGTCAAAAGTCAAGAGGTGGACCTGGGTGGGACTCTCTGGAAACTTCTCTGGGATCCCTAATAAAGCTGTAGGGCAGGAGAGTCACATTGTCCCTCTCCTCTCTGAGAGGACCCCTCTCTCCCTTAGGAGTAGCCCCTTCCCTTTTCCTACCCCTTCCTTAACCTCATTCCTGTTCCTTTGATGAGTCTGAATCGTTCTGACTTGATCCTAAGAATTGGCGTTGGAACAAGGGTCTTCACGTTGCTTCAGCATTTCAGGAGGCCCCAGCTCCATTACACCCTGACATCCTTACAGGTAGTGTGACAGACAGGACTGGGTCCCACATGGTCTGAATCCAAACGTGACGTCCATGCCACCATCCAGTGTCAAACAGAGGAGGAGTCTTCAGGCGGAGGAACTGGTGAGGGCAAAGGCCTTGAGGTCGCAGTGAATGTGTTGTGTCCAAGGTCGGGGACAAAGTCAGTGTGGCTGGAGCAAGGGACAAAGATGAAGTAATATGGCACGAGGTCTCTGCTTTCATGAATCAACTCAGAGACCCCTTCCTGGGGAAAGCCAGCCGTAGCTCAGTCAGTGACAGATTGGGTGGGATTTGGAGAGGGGACAGGCAAATAGAGGGGCCATGACCATGACCAGCAGTTCAAGTGCCCTGACAGCCCCCAAGTCAGCCAGGACAGTAAGCATCACCATGCCCTGATCACTGGTGAAGAAACTGCTCAGGGTGAAGCGTGCAGGTTCAGAGTGCAAAACGCGCGTGTCCGGGAATACAGCGCGTGTCTGCATCTTCATGTAATTAGTTGGCTGCTCCTGGAGGAGGAACTAAAGGTGTGGCCCCCAAAGTGTTGAGTCTGAGGCCTGCACCAGCAAACAGCAACTTTGCAGAAGCAGATGCGATGGATGGAGACATAAATAAGCAGACGTGAGCCCAAACAAAATTAGCTGCTCGGAAAGCAATGAGAGGCCCAGCCTCAGAGGTTTGCAAGCCACGGCTCAGGGAGCGAGGTCTGCAGCGGAGCTGAGAGTCCGCAGGAAGCACAGCCTTGGTCAGGGCGGCCCTGCTGCTGGAACTCGGGTCTACACTGGGGATAAGTCATATGGACTCCTGTTTTAAGACACCTCAAACCTCCCCTCTTCAGCTGTCATCTGCAGGATGGTCCCATCCACCAGGGGCCCCTCCTCTGCTCCCAGACCAGATCTGGTCCCTGCAGTGGACACCTTTCCTTCTGTCTGCTGGGCAGCCCTTCTTCTATAACATCTGCCTTTTCATTCTCTGGGGGTGGGCACTTGACTCATCCTGGCCAATCAGAACATTCTAACCGTCCCCTTGACCAGGGCAATCAGAGTGGTGACTGAGGACACCCCTGCTTTGAGAGCCTGCTTAGAAAAGAGCCCACACAGAGGCAAACGGAGATGAGATGGAGCAGAGTCATGATCCTAAAACCACTCTGCAATCACCAGGATGCAGCCATGCCTGAAGCTGACCCCACTCCCAAATTACCACTTACCTGATCTATGTCCTCCTTTTGATTGCCCAGTTGAGTGGAGTTCCTGTAGATGTCAGTGGACCCAGGAGACCCAGGAGTGAACTAAAGCTTCCCCGCCTGACTTTGTGCAGCTCAGAGCTGGGGTCAAATCCCTGAAGCCTCAAAGAGCCCAGGATCTTAACAAAACTCACCACCCCAGATGCTCCACCACCACTCTGCTGGTCCTTACCTCAGGGAACTGTAGGCTTGTCTGATCAGCGGCTAAAACCATTTACATAACAACAGGGAGTCTCTTGCTCACAACTCTGGGACTGAAGTTCAAGTTCAAGGCACCTGCTGATCAGAGTCTGGCAGGACCCCATTACTCACGGATGTCACCTTCTGTGTCCTCAAGTGTCAGGAGACCAAAAGGGGTGAACAAGCTCCCCAGAGCCTCTTGGGTAAGGATGCTGATCCCATTTGCAAGGGCTGAACCTCATGACCTGGCCACCCCACCCCCACCCCCGAAGCCCCAGCCTTTAGCAGCACCACCCTGGGATTTAGGTTTTGAGGTGAATTTTGAAAGGACACAAGCATTCCAACCACTGTACCCCTGCCCTGTCCTGACAAAATTATGTCCTTCTCCTTCCTGAGCAAGACCCATTCCTTCCACACCCCCACATGCCGCGTCCGGCCGGTGGGGTTAAAAATACACAGGACACCAAGGTTCTTCATCCAGGAGGGAGCATGTGCGCGCTTTATTGCCAAATTTGTTCCCCTTATATATCTTTTTAATAGCTGCGGGAAATCACTCAAAAGTGAGGAGGGAAGAGTAATAACTGCGTCCTTGGGTTACCATCATGTCACTGTCCCCTATCAGGAGGCTCGAACAGGTCAAGATGTTCCCGAGAGACACATATGCTCGAGGCAGATAAACAGGAGACCGCAAGCCGGTGTCACGGCCTGGTGAGCTGGCCACATTGACATGCAGAACAAAGAACTGGGGGTTGAGTCCCCAGGGGCCAGGGCGGGCCTGCTACCAGCACCCACACCCATCCCCTGAGGCTTCCCTCACTCCAACATCCAGCTTCAAGTCCCAGAGCCTCTAAGCCTCCTCTGAGTCAGACACAGCTGACACTCAAGGCCGGATCCACCCCGAGGCAGACGCCCCTCCTCCTGTCACAGGAACCTGTGACAGCCAACAAGCTGAGGTGGAACTTGTATTTGAAATATCATGGCGAGTGGGCCTGGGCATGGGACAGACATTTCCATTCTACAAGGGAAACATGGGAAGGAATAAAGAGGTGACAGGTCCCAATCCAAACTCAACCTTAAGGCTGGAGCCTGCACGTGCTGCCTTGGGAACACACAGGACCCACCCACTGGGCCCAAGGTCTGAGCCTTCCTGCCCAACAGCTGTGCCGGCCCACACAGCAGCCCTTCCGGGTTGGAGTCACATGCCGGTGGCCCTCTCAGGCTGGTGGGGCACACTGGTGGCTCCACTGGTCTGGGGACTTGGAAGCAGCCCTGGCCACATAGCTCCGCTGGGCATACCCGTGGTGGGGGCTCTCCGGGGTCGCCCTGCCCTGGTGGTGGGGGCTCTCTGGGGTTGCCCTGCCCTGGGCCGGTTCCCTCCCGAGGCCTCGGGCTCTCCAGGGCGCCCTTTGCAATCTGGATGGGGGCGTCCAGGAGCCCAGCCCCCACAGCCTGTGCACTCTGCTTTCCAGTGGAGATGGCCCCATGCGGACCCTTCCAAGGTTTGCCATCTGTGCCATCTGGAGGGGTGGCCTGGACCCACCTAGGGTTGCCGGCTGCACCAGGAGGCAGGGAGCGGTCCTTGAGACATTCCACCCCAAGACCCTGTCATCCTGGGCCTGTGCAGGGCAGCCCCCACGGTCCCCCAAGTGCCTTCAAGGTCATCCTTCCATCCCCCAGATCCATATCACAAGGTGGCTCGGCCACACCTGGGTGTTCCCTGTCAACCAGCCTTTCCATCTGGACCACCTGACAGAGCTGAGGGTCCTCCCAATCTCAGGCTCCGCCTCCCTTCTGATGACAAATCCTGCCCTTCTAATCTCTACCCCTAGCGTGGAGAGAAGCCGCCACACCTGCCACACTTCGCTCAGAGACTTCTTCCGCCAAGTCTCCGGTTTCGTCACTCCCAAGTCCTTGTCAGAGCCCTGGACACAGCACAGAGCGGCGGGTTCTTTGCCACTTTCCAACCGTGGACGGCCTCGTCTCCAGTTGCCAGCAACAGGCTCTGGCCTCTGAGAGCACAGCAGGGTGACCCGGGACATCCACACTCCCACCAGCGTCCTGACCACGGCCTCGGAGGCCACGGCACTTCCTAGTGACCAGCGCACAGCTTTTCCTAGCCCCATCCTCCGCTCTCCAGCCTCTACTGTTCCCAGGTTCTCCGCTCTCCAGCCTCTATTGTTTCCAGTTCCAAAGCTGCTTCCACATTCTTGGGCATTGTTAGTCCATCCCCCACTCCCCACCAAAGGTAGACAACTTCCTGCTCACGGTTCTGGAGGCTGGAGGTGTAAGGCTGAGGTACCAGCAGACTCCATATCTAATGACCTCTGTCTCATGCATGGTTGGTGAAGGTGATCCCCCACTCACTGTCTTGACAGGGTCACAGTGAGGATGAATGCTGGCAAAGCCACCCTGGTTGGTGGGAAACCGAAACCATGAGACCCTTTTTTATGTAATTGGGACTGTTCATTTTCATGCTTATGTTCCTGACAGGAGGCGTGAGTATGTTAAGTGCCAAACAAATTAAATTTCAGATGGCTAGAACATAACAGGTAGTTCGTGCCTTGGAGGCTGTTCTACTACCCCTCAGCATATCAGGGACAAAGTAGAAGGCTGTTCTTCTATCTCAGTACATTGTGGACAAACCTGATAACGGACAACAATCATCCTTTGAAAGGTCATGAGAATTTTAGGCACCACATTGATTATATCAACTAGAACCCAAGCCCATATTTCTGGCCTCTTAGAAAATCTAATCATTATGCTTACTTTACAAAGTTCACCACATGCAGTCTCATTTTTGATTAAGTAAAGTTATATTATACACTTAGGAAAGTTAAAACATATAAAGATATATTCTTCTCTTTTTATAAACCCTTTCTTACTTTACATAGGGATATATGATGAGCATAGCTAATATTGGTGGAAAGTGGATTGATGTTTAGAACTTACTTTGTATTGAGAAAGATTATAAAGATATGAGAACTAGTACCTTGACTGAGAAACAAAGAAACTCTTTGAGAAAGCAGCTCAACCAGTTTTATGAGAATAAATTTAGGAATTAATTAAAATAGCTTTATAAGACACAGTTTTAGAATAATGTTAGAAATATTATTTTATTTAGATTCTTAAGTTTAGAGATTCTTAAGTTTGTAGTTGTATAGGTTTCTGATATGTTTTAAGAATGATTTATAAACTTTAGGATGTTTTAAATATAAGATTTAAGGGGACTTTTTTAGATGGGAATTTTCTATTAGAAATAAAGTACAACTGTACTTTAGGTTAATGATTGGTTAGGAGACTTAGAGTCTGGTTACGGAGTTTGGCATTGGTTAATAAGAAAATAGCATATCTTGGGGAAAATAGTAAATATTGGGAAAACCTGAAAAATGTAAATTAGTGATGTATTTTATTAATGATTCTGTACTTTTAATAATTACATAACTGAAGGACATATCCTGGAAAAATGTAAATTAATGTTACATTTTTTGTACCCCCAATCATGGTTAAGGAAATGTCATGTCTTGGCAAAGTTTTAAATTATATAATCAATGACGTATTCTGAATCTATAATGATGAGAAAAATTGTAATAAAAGATGACCCAGAGAAAGCTGCATTAGCTCTCTCTCTGGAGATTGCTCCAACGGAACGACTCCTGTCTCATCTTTTCGCCGACGCCACTCATCCTTCAGGACCCCCTGGACCCCGCTAGGGCAGGACCCCGGCACATGGTGCGTTCTGTATCCTCACACAGAAAGAAAAAGGGGGCCAATAAACTCCCTCAGACCTCTCTCATAAGGGTGCCATCCCATTTGTGAGGGCTGATCACCTCCCAGCAGCCCTACCTCAACAGCCGTAGGACTATATTCCAAATATGAATTTTAGAAGGAGGTGCAGATACTCAGCCCATGGCAGAAGGAAGCACTGTCCCCACATTTTACAGAAAAGTGAATCTCTGACACATTATGAGAGTGACTAAGTGACCTGCTGGTCAATGGGGGAGGCCGGGTTTGAATGGAGTGTTCCCTTGGGGCTGTGCTCCCGCCATGATCCCAGGCTGTGTGGGGCCCACCATGGCAAGGGCCTTTGGAACCACCTTGCAGAAGCCCTGCCAGCATGGAAGGTTCCAGAAAGCCCCCAGTGCTGACCCCTGCTGGCCTTTCCTGCTAACTCTGAGATATGCCTGGGGAGAGGCGCACTGAGCAGGCTTTGCTCCCGTGGGGAATCGGGGAGAGGGGTTGTTGGAAGAGGCACATCATAACCCAGGTTGGCCCCTACCTCAGCCAGCTACTCCGGAGCTCAGGGCGGGCAGTGATGGGTTACAGGAAGGGGACTTTGAGCCCCACAGATGCCCTCTGTGACCCTGAATTCCTATGGTGGCAGAAGTCAGATGGCCTCTAGCCACGGCCTCCCAGAAGATAACACCCCAGCCCACTGATCTGAGGAAGTCCACAGAGCTCTCCCCCTGGGGTCCCCATTGACAGTGCAGTACACAGACTCCCCTGTGAGCCTCCCCTCAGTCTCAGAGCAGGCCCTGTCCCGTCCATACTCAAGCTGTGGGAACTTGGTGTTAGGGTGTAGTGTCCCCAGGAGGCCTTCAGGATCAACAGGACGCTGGGGACCAGTACTCATGAATCCCATACACGCGTCCTGCAGGCTATGCCCACCCATGGGTAAGAGGGAGACCCAGAACCATACAGAACCCCAGCAAGGCCCCTGTCTCTCCCCCCACTGGCCCAATAATCACCACCTCCCAATTACCAACTGTCTGAAGACCCCCAGGACTATTCCCATCATGCCCTTGGTCCCTCTGTATGTCAACCTCCTGAGAAGCCCAGAACCCTCACATCACCTGTTACAGTTTGGATATGAGATGTCCCCCAAAAAGTTTATGTTAGATAGTGCAGAAACGGTCAGATGTAAGATGATTCGATTATGAAAGCTGTAATTTCATCAGGGATTAATCCATTTAATGGATTAATAATTAGAATAGATTCCTGGGTGGTAATTATAGGAAGGTGGGGCCGGACTAGAAGAAGTAGGTCCCTGGGGACCGTCCTTGGGGACTATATCTTGTCCCTGGCTCCTGCTTTCTCTCTCTGCTTCCTGGCTGCCGTGAGCTGGGAAGCTTCCTCCACCACATCCTTCCGCCATGACGCTCAGCTTCCCCCTGAGCCCAGAGGACTGCAGTCAGCCAGCCACAGACTGAACCTCTGAAACCAAGCCCCAAATTAAACTTTCCCTTCTAAGGTGTTCTTGTTGGGTATTTTGGTCATGACAACAAAAAGCTGACTGACACCTCGCCCCCATGCTCTGCACTCATGCCACGCTGCCTTCCCGACAGAGAGACCACCCCTCCTCCAAGACCCCCTGCCCGACCTCATTCACAGCCCCCATCTCTATCTGAAATTCTCCAAGTCTTACTTATCAATTTTTCATTTTCTGCATCCCTCACTGTGAAAGAAGGGTCCCTGAGGGCAGGAACATCAATGTCCTATTCTCACCAGCTTGGACTGGGCACATAGTGGGACCTCATAAACATCTGCCAAATCAGTGAACTGCTGAATGAATAATGGACGAGCCCACTAATGGACACCGAACTAAAAGCACCTACAGAAATGCAGGACACCTGTAAATCTGCCTCACAAGGAGTGCAGAGGTGAACTGCCCCTGGGCTGGAGGAGCCACAGGCCCGGGATGTGAGGATCTGGCTTCTCTGTGGGGCTCTGGCTTTCCCGCCCTGCTTGCAAGATGACTGCCCCCACTCAAAGCGCTACCTCTTCCTGTGACAATCTCCAAAGACAGGGAGGTACGAGCCTCCACCCTCTGCCCCTTCTTAAGGGTAGGAGAAAAAAACAGCCTGCCTTGGGGCCCTGCCTAGACATAGTACTGCTCTCAATTCAGTTTTCAAAAAGTAATAATCTATGCTCTATGGGCTTTTTCTTTTGAAAAGCAATTTAAATTCTTACTCAAAGTACCTATAAGAGATCTTTTCTGTCCCCAAGTCATTACCTCAGCCTGCTCAGGGACCCAGGAACCTACCTCACCAAGGCAGAATCCCTCAGCACCTGGGGAGGAGCAGGGGACTCGTTTTGACATGGCGATGGATGCTCATTCCTACCACAGTCACAGCCCCAGGGCTGCCTCTAGGGTCACGTGGTGAGGAGCTGCAGGCTGGGAGACCGGGCGAAGGGGGAAATGCACACTGTTCCTTGTGTTCATGGAGCCTTTTGAGTCTAAAGAGTGGTTCCCCTTACATCATCTCATCTGCTCCTCATAAGAAGCCCGTGAGGTGACTGTTAGGCACATCCCCATTTCATGGAGGCGGCAATAAACAGAACAGTAGAGTGCTTTGCCCAGGGATGGAGCCAGAGGTAACCTGTGTAAAATTCCCAGATCCAAGATGGAGTCGCTTGTGCCAAACCCAACAGGAAGTAATAGTAATAAAGCTGGGAGGTTGTGAAGGAGGGGAGCAGCCCATGTGGGCTTGTAAGGTGCGGCATGGTGAAGGGAAGGGGCCCCCTTCCTTTCCACGCCCCTCTCAGCTGAGGCCCACCTGGAAGAGACTTGCTATGAACACCGCCCCATCCCAACTGCCACATGAATTTCAGGTTAAACTTTATAGAACTTGAAACAAACCTTATCCTTTACATTTCAATTTCTTTATCCTTTCAAAAACAACCAATACTCTTTATGTTGCTGAGCTACAGTTTTAGTAGGTCATGTGTATTCAACACACTTTCCACTTACAACATCCTCAACTTAACATTGGGTTTACCAGGATGTGACCCCATTATAAATGGAGGAACATCTGGACTCGCTACACATTCTGTGCTGTGCTAGATGTTCAGTACGTGGCTTCTAATTTAATCTTCACAATAACCCTGAGAAGCAGGTATTAGATCCCCATTTTACAGTTAAGGTGGTGGAAGCTCACAGAGGTCATTTTCCAAGCTAACATTGCAGGTAATGACAGACCCGAGTTGACATCTGGCTCATTATGTAGTGGGCACCAGCCTCTTAGGCCCCTTGGGCATTTTTCTCAGCTGAGTTATCGGGGAATCAACATGTTCTGCCAGACCCCAGGATGAGAATGGACATCAATTACTATCAGACACATTACAATAGGGAACAGTGGAGACCGGCAGTGACCAGAGCCCTCAGCCAGAGGGAGAGGACGTTCCTCCAGGCCCCTGCCAGGCCGAGGGAAGGGGCCCAAGACAGCCCAGTGTGTGGGAAGGTCATCTGTGCCCCATGGACAGGCAGTGAGGCCGGCAAGTCCAGGGCACCCTGCCTAGTGCCATTCCTCCTCCTTCCTTGTTCATAAAGCATGAAGATTATTAAAGTGCCCGAGCGGGCAGCCTCGGGATACAAACCATAATGAGCCCAAGCTAGTTTGACTTCCCTTTGTCAGGTCCTAGGTCCAGGTATGGGCGTTTGGCCCAGTTCCAGAAGATGAGATGCTCAAGGAGTGTGATGGGTGTCCTCCTCCTCAGAGCCTGGTCACTGTCTCAGGACTTGGTGCCTGAAGCAGAGGCCTCCATGTCCCCTAACACACTGGCAATGACAGAGCAGAAGGTCAAGGTCAAGGCACAGGATGCCATCACTAAACCAGTCATCAAATAGCACCGGGACTAATTTCCTGGTACATTCTTTAAGCCACTGCTAGTTGGGTTTTCTGTTACCTGCAGGGACGCACATCTTCACTGGTTACCTACTGTGTATGAGTGACCATGCACACAGCACTTTAAACCAGGACACATCTGTATAATTTTTTAATCTCTCGCTTTCTATAGGTCAAGGAGCCAGATCCTGTGTTCCAGGGTTTTCCAAAAGGTGGGGTCCAGGTGCCCCCCAGGCCTGAGCTCTCCTCTAAAGCACTAGGGTTGTGGCAGGATCCGGCTCTTTGGAGGCTCTTGAATGGAGGGCCCCAGTTCCTGGCTGGCTGTGGGCTGGAGGACACCCCCAACTCTTTGCCCCATGTCTGCTCCCTTGGGAAACTCAAAAATGTCGCAGCTGACTTCATCAAAGCCAGCAAAGGAGAGAATCCACTAGCATGGTGGGGTTCTTAGGCAACCTGGGTGCAGAGGCATAATGTCCCTTCACATTTGCTGTGTTCTTTTGGTTAAAAGCAAGCACCTAGGGCTGGGGATATAGCTCATTTGGTAGAGTGTTTTCCTCACATGCACAAGGTCCTGGGTTCAATCCCAGGCCCCCCTCCTCAAAAAAAAGCAAGTACCAGGTCCTGCTCCCTCAAGCAAAGGGGCATTAGTCAAGGACATGGCCCCCAGGAGAAAGGATCACCAGGAGCCATCCTGGACCTGCCGGCCATGACACCCTCACTGACACCTCTCTCAGGCTAATTCTCCAGAGTTAGTGTTCCCACCACCCTGTTGGGATTGAACCACCCAACTCCTAAAAAATACTTTTGAGACACCTGGGAATTTTTTTTATTAGAAATTATATATGAGATGAAAGGAGAAAATAGCACTAATTTTGTTAGGTGTGTTAATAGCATGATTAGGTAAGAAAATGACCTTTTTTATTTGAGAGACACAAAGTATGTTGAGGTAAAAGGCCAGTAGGTCTGAGGCTTGCTTTAAAACACTTCAGGAAAAAAGAGAAGGGAGGAACCGCACCAACCCTGGAAAGCTGAGTCCAAGCGACAATGTCAGTCTGTTGGACTCCCTCTCCCATCTCTCAACTTTGTTCTATATCCACATTTTTTATGATGATTTTTTAAAAAGTCTGGTTATCCCTTTCTGATCTCCTTAAAGCCAATAATTCCCCATTAAGCATATGGAATGAAGAGAAATTTGTTGAGAACAAAAAGTAGCTCTGAGCTGGTGACAGACCTGTCCTCTACCATCTGTCCCAGCTGCCATTCTGTCACTTCTCCTGCACACATGCTCTGTTATGGCTTGGATGAGACATCGTCCCCCAGAGGCTCATGCATGAAACAATGCAAGAAAGTTTAGAGGTGAACTGACAGGGTTAACCCAATCAATGGCTTAATCCACTTGAGTGGATTAGCAGGGTGGTACTGATGGCAGGTGGGTGTGGCTAGAGGAGGTGGGTCATGGGAGACGAGCCTTTGGGGTTTGTATCGGAATGGCGCCTGGCATTTTACCAGAAGGAGTGGTTGAGAGGTGACCAGCAAGCCATTAAGATGATGATAATTAAGCTGTGTATAATTGCTGTGACTGGATGATACTGGATTGAAACAGGCTATGTATTCAGTTGTATATGGACCCCTGCTGTCTGGCAATAGGGCGGCTCCTGCTGCCTCGGGCGCCCGCTACTCGCAGAGTTCCCCTTGAGTTATTGGGAGCCAGTGGAGGGCAGAGAGAGTTCCTGGGGAGAGCGCGTGGAGTGCCGGTGAGAGTTCGGGCAATAAAGTAGTTCCAATTTGAACCTACAAGTGCCTCGTGGTGGCACTTTGTGCCCAGCCAGACTGCAGCACTCCTCTGTGCCCTTCTGCCATGATGCTCCGCCTTACCCCAAGTCCAGAGCTAATGGAGTCCACCATCTACGAACTGAGACCTCTGAAACCATGACCAGCAAATAAACTTTTCCTCCTCTACTTTGTTCTTGTCAGGTATTTTGGTGACCGTGATGAAAACTGACTGAAACACACTCTGACCCTGTTGTACATATGCACTCTTGTTCCCCCACGACAGACCTGGTTTCCATGCTCACCCCAAGCCTTTGCGTTTTCTGTGTCTTTTCTTCCAAGTCCTTTCTCAATACCGTCCACCTGCTCTACCTCCAAAACCCAGTTCAAGTGTCAGTTTGTTACTGCTGTTGACTGGTGACGAGTTCTTGCTTCCCCAATGTTGAAGAATAACACCAAAGAAGCACGCCGAGGCAAGGTCAGAGTAGAAATTAGAAGTTTATTAAAGGACAGCAGAAAAGACTTCTCCCGGAGGAAGAAGGGGACCCAAGAGGTGGAATCCGTGGAAGGGATGTTGTCTCCCCTTTTTATAGTTCTTTCAGTGATGGAATGTAGGTGGGAAGGACCGAGGGGTGGGACACAGGTGGGCCAAAAAAGTAATCTGGTCGGGAAGGACTTCTGAGTCAGCACCTTTTTGCTGGGGGCTGTTCATTAACATTTCTTTGAGGTGGACTTTGGCCTAGGGCCTTTTCGGGACTTCATTAACATTCCATGAGTTGTCCTGCGTTTCCCGGAATCATTGCCTGCATGGCCTCCATTTTAGATTTCACTCGGTATTAGACCCGATTTACCTAACTACACTGACTACCTAACTTTAAATCTGGCTTCAAGTTCTCAGTAAAGACTTCCCCGACTCCATATGCTAAGCAGGCTGGCCCTCCCTCCCTGGGACACCCTCTGTGTCTTATGAAGATGATTTTTATAGGGTGACTCTTGCTAGGCTGCAATTATTTATCTTTATGACGTTTTCTCCACTGGGCTGAGGTTCTTGAGAAAAGAGGTTTCCCATTCATTACGGTGTCACAATGTTAATATAAGGCTTGGCACATGTGCTAAATAAATGTTTGATGAATGAATAAATGAATTTTAAAAAAATAAACCACGGCAACAATATTTATGCACCAAATTTCAATCTAAGAATCACACAATGAGAAGCCCTGGGGAACATTCAGCTGACTACAGAATTTCTCTAATCCCGCCACTGCCTCCCTGTCACCTGAGTCTCTGTCAGTCCAAACGTGGGATCACTGCAAATCCAACACAGAAGAGACTCCCGGACACTGATATTAACACAACACATCAAGTTCAATGATCTGGTAGGGCTCAGAAATAAACACAAAGACAAATCCTAAAAAGGTGTTCCCCAAATTGTCTTAGGATCCATCTGAGAGAGAACAGCTGTGTCAGCAGTGCCAACGTGGGCAGGTAGCACTCAGAACAATGAGGTCACCTTCTAGGGAGGCAGATTTGGGCTCAATATCAAGAATTGTCTGAGGATCTAAAGTGGGCTGGGGTGGAGCTCAGTGGTAGAGCACTTATCTAGCATGTGTGAGGTCCTGGGTTCTACTGCCTACACTGCAAAATGAATTATCTTTAAAAGTTAGAGTTGTAGCCAGGCACAGGCCTATAATCCCAGCAGCTCAGGAGGCTGAGGCAGGAAGACCAAAGTTCAAAGCCAGCCTCAGCTATGGCGGCAAGGTGCTAAGCAACTCCGTGAGATCCTGTCTCTAAATAAAATACACAAAAGGGCTGGGGATGTGGCCTCTGAGTTCAATCCCGGTACCAAAAAAAAAAAAAAAAAAGTAGAGTTATAAAATATTGAAACGGGAAGCCTCCTAGAAGTAGGAATTCGCCATTCACAGATTATTTATTGGGCACCTACTGGACACCTAGTCAATGGATAGACCTGATCTTACTGCTCTTTGCCAACACTGTGTCTTAAAGGTTGGTGGAAGCCCAACCCTGGGCAGTGTACCAGCACCATTTTCAACAGCTCAGATGATCATTAACATTTTTAAGTCATAAAGTATTTTGATTAATTTATGTGCTTTTTTTAAAAAGATATAGCACAATTGTACGCTGAAGCCCAGCATAAATGTAACCCGTATGTGCCCTGGAAAACCTAGACTTTTACATGGCTTGCTTTATGGCAGGGGTCTGGAACTGAGCCCACAATGTCCCTGAGGTATGCCTGCACAGGAGAGGCCACAGCCCCCTGCAGGTGACATGTTGGGTCAGCCAGAACAAAGCCTGCTATTTCCAAGAGTACTGTAGAGGGGGGGTCCTCACAGTCTAGAACCTCAGACACCAGCCAGATTTCCTCTAAAGTTCCTTCCAAAGTTGGATCTATTTTTCTTGTCCTGATGATCCTTTCCAAGGTGACAAGTCCACGAAGGACTGGGATCCCAGAGGTCTTCAGGGGAGGGTGGAGAAGATACTACATACCCACAACCAAGGGACATGAACTTGAGGAAGCAAGGACCATGTGTCTGAGTCTAGTGATGCTTTCTCAGTTGTACGTATTGGTCAAAACTCAATCAAGTATGCACATGAGGTATGCTTAGCTGGCCGTGCATTCGCTGAATTCCCATAAGGCTGCGCACACGGTGGCCCACGCCTGTAATCCCTGGGTCTCAGGAGGCGGAGGCAGGAGGATCGTGAGTTCAAAGCCTGCTGCAGCAACTTAGCAAGGCCCTAAGCAACTCAGCGAGACCCTGTCTCCAAATAAAATATTAAAAAGGATCTGGGGATGTGGCTCAGCGGTTAAGCGCCCCTGGATTCAATTCCCGATACCAAAAATAAATAAATAAATTTCAATGATGTGAGGGAAGATTATGGAAAAAACCAGAATCATGTGTCTCTGGTCTGCCATTTATTCACAGATCTTGGCATAGGGGAGAGACATAGTGCAAATTTGGAAAAGAAAGTAATTTAACTACATGGTGGGGGGCAGGGCCAGAGAGATCTGCCAGCCAGGAGGATGGAGCAGGGAACGCCGAGTCTGGGGAAGACACTAAGAGCCTGTGAATCAAGATAAAGGAATTTTAATTTTTTCTACGCCTTCCACATAAATTCCCTACAATAAAAAATTTAATTGCCTTTTCAATTAGTTTTGAATCATGGACGGATATTTCTTGGCTTGGCTTGGCTTGGGACTCGTGTTGAGCCTGGTGTGAACTGACCTACAATTTAGACAGGCAGTGACTTTTTTAACATCGTGTCAATTAGCAGTTGTCAATTAGCGTTGACATTGTCCAGAGCCAGCCTAACTCCCTCCCAATGACCATGACAGACTACTGCCATTCTGCACCCCCAGCGGTCATCCCTGGCATTGACACATCGGTGATCCGCTCGCTGTCTGGGCTCATTGGCTTGTCTGGGTTTCCTTTTTGGGTTTTATTCACATATTGCTGAGGAAGGAGGCAGGCTGTACAGACCTGAGGAAGGACTCACCAGAAGGCCAGGGTCCAGTTCTGATGGGCTGGTGGCACATACCGCATCTCGTGATTCGAAAGGTTCCAACAGATCTTGCAGCTGGGTTGTCCCAGGTACAGAAGTGGGAGTCGCAGACTGATTCACTTACAGAGGTTAGAATTTCTGCACACACCTGGGCACTGACCTCTCCCGAGCCTCTGGGATAGGCACCTGCTCTGCTCACAGGGAACTGAAATGTCCCTGTCCTCACGTTTGCCTTCTTCAGTGGGAGCCCAAACCTGCTCCATTGTTTCGCCAACTAACCACAGTCTTCAACATTTTCTGTCACTCCAAAACAATGTATGCCTGAATTAATCTATGCAAAAGTCCCAAGAAGTAACCATTATTGACTGGCTTTATAGATCCTGAGGTCACATCGCTAGGAAGGAAGGACGGACTGGAGTTAGATCCAGTTGCCCAACAATTCTGATAGACTGAATGTCTGCACCCCTTCACCAGACCCAAATTCATATTTTGGAGCTCCAACCCCCAAGGTGACTGAATTTAGAGATGGGACCTTTAGGAAAGTAATGAAGGATAAATGAGGGTGGAGTTATATTCTTGTAAGAAAAGGAAGAGATACCAGAGATCTCAACCTCTCTCTGCATGTGCACAGGGGAAGGGCTGTGGCAGGACATGGCAAAGTCATCTACAAGCCAGAAAAAAAAAGGCCTCACCAGGAACCGAATCAGTTGGAAACTTCATCTAGGACTTCCAGCCTCCAGAACTATAGAAAATACCTGTCTGTTGAATTTTGTTATGCAGCTGAAGCTGACTAATGCAAACTCCAACACCCTCCCCAATACACTCTCTGTCTGAACCTTTGCCTATTTTACCTCCTTTGCACATAAATCCTTTGCCTAACTTAAATGTACCAGTTTCATCCAAATATCTGAACAACATCATCTTTTTTGTGAGAGTATCTTTGACCTTCTCTTACATTGAGCCCTGTACAGATGTCAGTAATAATGATGACAATAAATAATATTTGCTGAGCACTTACTGTAGTCTGCTCTGAATGCCAATGTATAATCTATAATGTAAGCATTCTGCCACCCATTTTATACTATGTCATGTAATCCTCACATCCACTCTCAGGTAGATTCCATTTTCTCTCCCCATTTTACAGATAAAGAAACTGAGGATGAGCATCTTGTCCAGGTAAGTGGCAGGCTGGATTCCAACATTAGCAGTCAGACTCCAGAGCCTATGACCTCGCCCATCTCATTACATGTCCCACTCTGTTGCCTGACCTGTTTGTCTCTCTGTTTCTCCCTCACCACAATTCTAGGTGTGATTCATTTGAATGTCTCTGTGCCTCCAATACCTAGAGCAAAGCCTAGTGCATCTTGAGCCTGCAAAGGTTTGGGGAATGAATGGATGGATGGATGGATGGAAGGAAGGATGGGAGGATGGGTGGACACGTCCACCTCACACTGGTAGCCACCTGTCACAGTGATCAGAAAACATGCAGTCGCTTTGCCTGTGGATTCTAACAAAGAACCCCAGTGTGGGATAATGACAGTTGCGGCGGGCACTGTCTGTCTTCGTGTGCCAGTCTGAGTGAACAGGTAACTCACGCTGAGATTTACTTAAAAGGCATTTAGCTCAGCTCACACGTCTGCCGGCGAGCCTATTACTTGCAGAAATCTATTCCACGCATTTCCATTTTGATTGCCAGCACAGAGAGACAGTGGTGGGTTGGTAGGATCTTTTCTCCCCACCCCCCACCCCACCCCCGGCTTCACCAGTTGAGTTACTGTCTGCTTTTGTGGAATAAATTGCTAAAAATTGAGTTACCAGCGCTCTAAAGTGGGGAAATATATTCTTGGCTCTACACGGGCAGCTGACAACGTTATGGAAATCCACCAAGTGTGTGTCCAGGTTGATGTGAATGCTGATGGGCTGAGATGGGTGTGGGAGGAACAGGGGCGGGGGTGGCCTGGGCCAAGGCACTCTCCTGACACCTTTATGGGCCTCAGGGAGTTTTAGGGGTTGAACACAAGGATGGGGTAAACAGGAGGTGCTGGTTGCTGGGGGAAAAAACTTGGGCAATAAAACAGCCCCCAGAGCCCAGGTAAGATGGTGCTAGGGACCCTGGCAGTGCCCCATGGGGCCACCCCAAGATTCCAGGTACCTTGCTTCAAAGGCTGCCCTGCAATCTCTCTGGCAGTCTGTCCTGGGGTGACTAGTGTGGCTTTTGCAGCTTCACAGTCTCCCAGGGCCAGTCCTTGGCCAGTGGCAAGTGCCATGGGAATTCGCAAGCCCCCACACACGGGCTCCCGAATTGGGAGGAACCCTGAAGTCCAAAAGGAATCCCCCTGCACCAGGGTCTCACCCCAGCGGGCAGTTGCCTTGACCCCTCCCCTCCCTCCCCCTCCTTCCTTCCCAGCTCCCACAGCCTCCTCCAGGGAGCTCCGCCCTAAGAAACCGCTGGTCTGTGAGCCCTCACCCCAGGGTGGCCCCAGGAGGGGACACTGGCCAGGGCTGAAGGGGTGTGTGTGAAAAGACGAGGGGATTTGGGAGAGACGTGAAACCAGAGTTTGAGATGCAACTGGATTCTCTGCCTCACCAGTTTCTTTCTGGGTTCCTGTCTTGCAAATTTGGAGAGTAAAATCCACAGACCATAACGGAAGGCGAGAGTGAACCAAGTAGGATTCATTTAAGAGAGAAGAAAAGAGAGCGAACCTCGCAAGGCCAGAGACTTGGATGGAAAGTTTGTCCACCTAGAGGTGCCGACAAGGGCACTAGGCAGGGCCTCTGGGTAGGACAGGAACCGCATGCATGCTAAGCACTAACAGGAAAGTCCCAAGGCTTCTGGCTTGGCCTGTGACCTTCTGATTGGCTGTGCCCTCCTTTAGCCCTTGAGCTTAAACTTTGGTTCAGGTCCTGCACCTTCCCACTAGTCCAGGACGAAGGAGGCGCCTGGGACGTCCAAATGTTTCTACAGTTGAACCTCATGGAATGGGCTTTATATTTGAAAAAAAAAATTCTTAACTGAGGCCCATCGCCCTGTGGGCCTGACCCCCCTATGGGCCCTTCACCCTGTGGGCCTGGCCTCCCTGTGGGCCTGGCCTCCAACTGCCTATCCTTACTCAGTGGAGCAGCAGCACCCAGGGCACTAGGGTTCAGGCAGCTGGGGAATCTGCAGAAAATCCATCCAGTGCCTGGCAGAGAGAGCTAGCCCCAAATTCACGCTAGGCCATACCTGTGATGACATCGAGGACACTGATGATGTCAACCCATATGTAAAAATGTTCTTGACCCTTTTTTCTTCCTCCCTCCAGGTCCCACTACCAAAGCTCCACGACCCCTGGGTGAGTCAGACTGCAGCTCTGGGTGAAGAGAGAAAGGGCTGTCCCCTTCCCAAAGCTAACACTCACCAGGCACATCTGCTTCCAGCCTGCCACTCCGGCCCAGGGGTCCAGGCCATCATGAAGACCCTCAGGCAAAGAGATGCTGGGCTCCCGGAAGCTGTTTGCATGTCCCACCCTGCCATCTGGTCATCGCCCAGGGTGACCTGAGCAGCAAGAAGCTGTGGGCTACCCTGACAGTGGTGGGGCCAAGGACTGGCAGGGCCCCTACTGGAGCTGCACTGTCACATCCAAGAGCAGGACAGGCAGGTTTCCACAGGACCTGTGAGGACCCACACGGGGGGTGGGGGGTGGGGGGGCCTTTTGCCAGTTTCTCCCAGCCTTCCCCACCCACCCACCTAGTGCAGGTTCCTGGTGACGAAGGACAGTCAATGGTCAGGCAATGGGGTCAGGGACTCAATTAAGATTTTTTTAAATTGTTTTTTAGCTGCAGATGGACTCAGTACCTTTGCTTTGTTTATTTGTATGTGGTGCTGAGGACCAAACCCAGTGCTTCACAGGTGCTATTTTTTTTTTCAAATGTAAAGACCACTCCCTGAGGTTAACCTGTAGAAACATTCCAAACATCCCAGCCAACACCTTTGTCCTGGAGCAACAGGAAAAATGGAAAGTGAGAGCAGATGCAAATGGAAATTCCCAGAAATTTCAGACTCAAATGCTGAAGGACAGAGGGTAGCAGACCAAGCCAGTCACCTGAACACTTCTCCAATACCGATTAGCATGAATTTTGATCAATGCCCCCACCTGGAAATTCTATGTCCTTAGACTAGTACGTTTAGATGGGAAGAAAAAAAAAAAAAAACTTGCTATCAGCTACCCTCTCTCTCTCTTTTGTCTCAAATAAATCCTACTTTGTTCACTCTTACCTTCTGTTATTGTCTGTGGATTTTAGTCTCCAAATTTGCAAGACAGGAACCCAGAAAGAAATAGGTGGAGAATCTAGTTTCTTCTCAAACTCCGGGTTCAGAATCGAAGTCCTTGAGAGCAAAGGACCAGCAAGCTGCAGCACCAGCCTGCAGTGGTGAGATAAGGTAGAGCATATGTGCCCCACCTGCTCCAGAAGGTTCTCTACCTTCCTCAAAGACTAGCTCTTGAGCACCAGACACAGAGCTCATTGACCTCTCTGGACCACCTTAGGGGCAAATGGTCACTGTCCCTAAGTGTCTGAGGCTTGGAGAAGCTACAGGTTTGCTCGGGACATTTTGGGCAATGCCAAGCAGACCCTAAATTCAAACAGAGGCAAGTTTTGTTTGGAGCATCTCATTCTTCCACTGGTAGATAGATAAACAAAAATGATGCATCCAAACAACAGAGTACCACTCAGTGATAAAAGGGACAAAGGACTACTGCATGAACAACAGCGAAGTGAAAGGAGGAAGACATGAAAGACCACATTCTTTCTATAGGATTCTGTTTGTGTGAAATTCTAGAAAAGGCAAAACAGCATCAGAAAGCTGATCAGTATTTGCCGGTGACCGGGGAGGCACCGGGCAGGTAGAGATACTGGGGAGTGATGGAATGTTCTGTATCATCACGGCAACAGTGGGGTCAAAACTCAGAACTGCCCACTTTAAATGGCCAATCCCATTGCACATATATTACGCCTCATTAAGCTAAAAAATGTTAGAGGCCTTGATCTGCAGGTGCCAGGGACATGTGATTGTGGAAAGGGGGCGGGAGCTCAGAGGAAGCCCGTAGGTTGCAGAGAGACCTGGAAGTCCTCCCAGACAGCCTGTGAGTCGGGGGATCCGGGAGGAGTGCACAGAGCAAGGAGGCAGAGGCGGGCGGGTAGAGCCCGCAGAGCCCCAAAGTGCATGGAACAAGCTCAGGAGGGAAACTGCAAGAGATCCATCAAAGCAGGGAAAAGACAGTCAGAAGCCAGGCCCCAGGAGAGGCCAGAGGGCCACTGTGTGAGTCTTTGGCATTCAAAGCACCCCCCCTCTTCTGTCCCGCATGGTCACCCAGCACTGTCCCTGGTTCCTGAAACCCAGGAAGCATGCACCACTGAGGACCCCCTGCTTTCCCAAGGCCACCCTGAAGCCAGGGCTGGAGAAGAGTGCAGAAGCAGGGAAAGGAAGTGACCCAGTGGCAGGGTTGAGAAAGGGGAGCGGGGACCAGGAAGGGAAGCCAGAGACAAGGTCGGATGGGAGGGGGCCTTAGAGACTCTCTAGCCCAACCTGCCCCCACCTTTAAGGCTGGGAACCTGAAACCCAGAGGGGAGATAAAAACCGTATCAGTGGCAGGAGGGGAAGGGACAGTCCTGTCTCCGTTGTTTCGTTCATTCAACAAACATTTGCAGACAGCTGACTGGGATTTACATAGCACAATCAAGGCCTAAGAGGGCCGAGTCTAGGCTTTCCAGGACCCCACAACTCAGAGGAGGGGACAGCCAGGCCTGCTGGAATTCCACCCAAGTGCCACATTGCTAGGGACCATCAAGGTCCCAGCTCCTAACACTTAATGAAATATTACAGAAGCAGGGGTGAATGCAGATTCGGGGACCCCAAAGCTTATTCGGGAAATCTTTCTGTGGAAAAAGAACACAAAATTACAAATGCAAAATTGGGTACCAAAGTCGAAGGAGTCTGTGCAGGCGAGGGGCCAAGTTCAAGTCCTTCAGCTCTTTCCAACATCTCCTTTCCAAGACCAAACTGTGCTCCCTAACTGGGCCAGCAGCGCCCTCTAGCGGCTTCAGGGAGGAAGGCGGCACCCATCGTCGTCCAGAGGCCAACTCTGGGCCTCCGGGAAGCCCCCATTCTGCAGCCGAGGCCCTCCCAATCCGAATCGTGGCTTAATTATTAGAAATTCAGAGGTCAGCGTGCAGATGTAGTTACTTGTAGTTTGTTTTGGAGTGAGTAACTGTGAGCTCCAGTTTCCCCACCTGTAAATAAGTTGTGTCTTCACAGGATGAAATAAATGCCCAGCCCTGAGGATGGTTCCAAGGATCAGATACCACGACTCACAGCAAGTGCCTTCTGCAAAGGGCACCTTAATATGCTGGTTTTTAAGGATCACTTATGGGCGGGGACCCTCTTTTTCTGCTTCCGAATCAACTCATCTGAAGGCGGTCCCAGGACCACCCAAGGCCTTATGTTATGCAGGGGAGAGGGGGGTGGGGCGTCCGACTCGTGCCTTTCTCTTTACCCTTGGAGGCTGAAGGAGGAGTTTATCAACTTTGCTGCTCCCTGCACCTCTCTAACTCAGGGAACATCAAGGTTTTAGAAAAAGTCACTTCATAAATGAATGATGTGAGATCAACCGAACTAAATGAGCATTTTCTTGTTTTCCCCTCCTACGGTAATCTGGTGGCCTCCTTGAGGAAAGTTGCAGAATAACAAAGAATTTTCAGGTGGCCAAATTCCCACACGGGCAGGTTCCCACATAAGCTTTGTGTTTGTCTCTGTCTGACTCCTGGGACATAAGCTGAGTGTGTTGGCATCAACCTCTGAACCATGGCCAGTTCAGAAGTGACCCTTCCCTTGTCCCCAAATCTTTGGTACCAATTTTCTTAAAGATATTCTCTTATATCCTCACATTTCCAGGATCCAAATCAGTGTTATGGTTTAGATGTGAGATGTCCCCCAGAGTGAGACACTGCAAGAGAGTTTAGAGGTGAGAGGTTGGGTTATGAGAGCCAAAGGCCTAATGGGTGCACTAACCCCCTGTTGGGGATTAACTGGGTGGTGACGGTGCAGGTGGGGCATAGCTGGAGGAGGCGGGTCATTGGAGGCATGCCCCTGGGGTTTATATTTTGTCCTTTCGGAGCTGGAGGTCTCTCTCTTTCACTCTCTGCTCCCAGATGCTCTGTCCCCTGCTGCTCTCTCCTGCCACACCCTTCCGCCCTGATGTCCTGACTCACCTGGAGCCCTGAGCCATGGAGCCCGCTGCCTGGGCACTGAGACCTCTGGAACCGTGAGTGCCAAATAAATGTTTCCCTCTCTAAAATTGTTCTTGTCAGGTCTTTTGGTCGCAGCAGTGAAAAAGCTGACTAAAACAGAAAATTAACAAAAGTAGAATAATATTCTTGGGGCTGGGGTTGTGGCTCAGCGGTAGAGCACTCACCTAGCACGCGCGAGGCCCTGGGTTCGATCCTCAGCACCACATAAAAATAAATAAGTAAAATAAAGGTACTGTGTCCAATTACAACTAAAAAATAAATATTTAAAAATAATAATAATACTAATATTTTGGGGGCTGGGGATATAGCTCAGTTGGTAGAGTGTTTGCCTTGCATGCACAAGGCCCTGGGTTTGATCCCCAGCACCACAATAAATAAATAAATAATATTCTTATTGACCTTACGAATCTTAGTTAGATTTCACCATTGTCCCAGTAATATCACCTGTATAAAAGAATATCCGAGACCAGCTGGGCACTGTGGCGCACACCTGTAATCCCAGTGGCTCAGGAGGCTAGGGCAGGAAGATCATGAGTTCAAAGCCAGCTTCAGCAATTTAGCAAGGCCCTAAGCAATTTAGCAAGACCTTGTTGCAAAATAAAAAATTAAAAGAGCCAGGCGCTGTGGTGCACACCTATAATCCCAGCAGCTCATGAGGCTGAGGCAGGAGGATTGTTAGTTCAAAGCCAGCCTCAGCAAAACTGAGGTGCTAAGCAACTCCGTGAGATACTAAATAAAATACAGAATAGGGCTGGAGAGGTGGTTTAGTGGTCAGGTGCCCCCCCCAGCTCAATCCCAAGGGCCAAAAATAAAATAAAAAGGGCGGGGGATGTGGCTCCGTGGTTAAGCACCCTTGGGTTAAATTCCATATATATATATATATATATAAAGAATATCCAAGACCATGTGTTGCAATCAAAGACGACGACTCTCTGCCTTTGTTGATCTCCAACATTCCTTGGGTGTGTGTGCACTCGAGGTGCATGCCTCACGACGAACACCTTTCAGGGTGAATGCTAGTTACATAGTAGGATATCTTTCATTTCAGGTTTGCCTGATGTTTCCTCAAAATTAGATTCAGATTGAGCACTGTGGGTAAAACACCAGAGGAGCGATGTCTTCTACCATTATTTGTTTTTATGCTCAATTTGTCCTAGACTTGAGCAGCAAAAAAGACTGGGAGAGGAGGAGGTGTGAAGAGGCAGGGAACTAAGTGATTTTTTTTTAATTTTTCTTTGTTATACATGGGCACAATATCTTTATTTTGTTTATTTATTTCTATGTGGTGCTGAGGATGGAACCCAGTGCCTCACACGTGCAAGGCAAGCACTCTAATTTCTCAATGTCTCAGGAACTTGGTCCTAAGCAAACACCTAGAATGTGGAGACCTGCAGGAGATGAACAGGGTGTCGGCTGACAGTCATTTTACCGCTTCCTTTTTACTCATCTATTTGTAGCTGCGTTTTACATATGAGAAGCTCTTCCGGAAGGGAACTCTGATCCCTTCCTTGTGAAATGTAAAGAAATTAATATACATCTTGTGGACTGGAATAATCTCCACTAAACCTGACTGCCAGAATAGATGGACACCGGGGCTGGGGATATGGCTCAGTGGGGAGAGGGCTTGCCTCACAGGGGCAAGGCTCTGGGTTCAATTCCCCAGCACCAAAAAAGAAAAAAGAAAAGACAGACTGATGAGGGCGTTCACCCTGGGACGGGGAGCTGGAAGTTAAGCCGGGAGTGACATCGGTGTTGCCAACACAGAGACTGTTTCCATCTCCCCGGGACCCCCTTGTTGCCCTTTATAGCCCCACCCACTCCCCCCCCCAACTCCAACTTTAATTGCTGGCCACCCCTCACATGTCCTCCTTTTCCACGATTTTGCCATCTCCAGAGTGTGATTTCAGTGGAGTGGCACATTCCCTCATCTCTGGGGGTTGGCCCTTCCCTCTGGGGACCTGCCCAGTTTGTTGGATCCTAACTCATTTCTGTTTCTCTCTGAACAGTGTTCCCTCTGAACTGCTGCACGCAGACACGCCATAAATGTGTGTGTACCAGTTTTGTGTGAACATACATCTTCATTTTCATGAGATAAATACCCAGGAGTACAAACGCCATGCCGTTGGATAGTTGCCTGTTTTTTTTTTTTTTTAAGAAGCTGCCAGACTTTTCCTGAGGGGCGGTGCCGCTTACATGCCCACCAGTGATCAAGTTTCTCCACATCTTCACCAGCATTGGGTGCTGTCGCTGTGTTTTGATTTTAGCCCCGTTCTGGGAGGTGTGCCATGATGTCTCATGGCGGCTTTGACTGGTGTTTCTCCAGAGGCTAACGATGCAGAACATCCTTTTATGTGCTTGTCTACCATCTGTACCTCCTCTTCGGTGACAGGGTTCTTCATTTCTTTTGTCCATTCGCTATGTGGATTGTTGGTGGTTGGTTTATTTGGTTTTTTATTATGGAGCTTTTTCAAGTGTTGAGCATGGCATTGATATATGTAGTGAGAGGCCAGTGGATCAAGCCAATGAACTCTCACCTAGTTTTATTTCAGGTTTATTTCACTCAGCCTAAGGTCCCAGGGCGAGTCCTGCTTCCCCTCATGTTGAAGGTTGAGCGTTAGAGAAGCAGGGGGTGGGGGCGCGAGCCTGTAAAGCAGGGTCTATTTTAATGGGGGTCACATAGACTTCTCCCAGGAGGGAGAAGGGGCCAAAGCTGTACCCTGGTATCCCCAGAAGCGAGGCGCTCTGCCCTTTTTGAGTGTCCTAGGGTCCCTTTGTTCTCTTGCCCTCTTGCCCTGTCTTTCTCCTTCTCGTTTCCCAGGAAACGCTGGGTGGGCTGGCCCACAGGGGGGCTGAAGGGGAAGGGCAGGAGGGAGCAGCCCAGGACACATTAATCAACACCCTATAGCTTCCTGTAGGGAGGGACAATTCCTGGGACAGGTGACCTTAGCCACAGGTTGGAGCAGGGGGAGGTTTTGGATCAGGATGGAGGAAGGGCTCTGAAGGAATTAACATTTCAATGCCTCAGGGACAGTCTCCAACTAGCTGCACTCACTCATTGGCCTCCGCATCCCACCTGACTCAATTATCTATACTGACTTCCTGTCTAATTCTGGCTTCACCTGGACCTTCATCCCCCCTCCCTATTTTCAAGGTTAGACAATAGCCACATACTCCACAATTATGTAATCCACTTATTTGTTGATGGACCCCGTGGGCGGTGAGCACATCTTAGTTGCTAGGAATAGTACTGCAGGGAACAGGGGCTTGGATACCTCTGAGGGGCTGACTCCCTTTCCTGTGGGTGTGTATCCAAAGGTGTTGCTGCCCACATGGTAGTTCTGTATTAATTTCTTCAGGAGCCTCGATATTGTTTTCTTTTTCTTTTTTTTTTCTTCTTTTTTTTTTGGTACCGGGATTGAACTCAGGGACAGTCAACCATTGAGCCATATCCCCAGCCCTGTTTGTATTTTATTTAGAGATGGGGCCTCACTTAGTTGCTGAGGCTGGCTTTGAACTGGAGATCCTCCTGCCTCAGCCTCCTAAGCTGCTGGGATTACAGGCCTGCGCCACTGTCTTCAGCCTCCATATTGTTATCTAAATGGCTTCTCCAGGCTACATTCCCACAGCAGTGCACAGGATCCCTTTTCTCCACACCCTCAACAATGCTTGATCCCTTTTCTTGTCACAATAACCAGTGAACAGGTAGGAGGTGACAGGTCCTCGTGGGTTGGATTTGCATTTCTCCTGATTGGAGATGTTTTGCTGCTTTTTAAATTTCTGTTGGTCATTTTTATATCTTCATTGGGGAAAATATCCATTCAGGTCCTCTGCTATTTTTTATTATTTCAGAAGTTTTTGCTATTTACTTGTTTACTGCTACTGGGCTGTATAAGTTTCTTATATACCTTGGATATTAACCCCTTATGCAATCTTGACACAGAAAAACAAATGTAGGCATCGTATTTCCTAATTCTGAGTTACATTTCCAAGTCATAGTAATCAAAACAGTATGGTAACTAGCACTAATGCAAACACTTCAGTCGACGGAAGAGAACACAGAGACCGGAAATAACCCCAAGTATATACGGCCAACTAATCTTTGACAAAGCCTCTAAGATGACACAATGGGGGACAGGACAGTATCTTCACTAAACAGTGTTGGGAATACTGGATTTCCACCTGCAAAAGAATGACTGTGGGCCCTTATCTTACACCAGGCATGAAATCAACCTAGAATGGATCAAAGAACTAAGCATAGAAAAGGAGAAAGGGAGGGAAAAGGGATCGAAAACAGGAGAAGATGTAGGAAGAATTTAATAAAAATCATGCTGTGTGCATGTATGAAGACACCACCGTGAATCCCACCTTTGTGAATATGTATGGCGCCCCATCAAAAAATAAATAAATAAATGAGTGACAGGAAAGTCAGTGGAGTAGAGGAGGGGCAGGGGGAGGGGCGGGGGGAGGGAAAGCCTGGCGGGAACAGGGACTGAAATGGAGTAAATCAAATTTCAGGCGATTTGACTTTGTCAAAAGGAACCCAGCTACTAACTAATGCTCGGGCAACAGAGGCAAGAAGTGCCCCCCCACACACACACACAACCAACCAAAAGGCTAACTCCGCTACAGATTGGGAGAAAGTATTTACAAGCCATACCCTGTGGAGGTGTGGAAAGTCTTTATGTATCATTGGTACTACTCCTGTTTGCTTTGATTTTTCTCCCACTGTGGACTCCCTTTCCATTCTCTTAATAGGGTCCTTACCAGGCAAAGGTGATTAATTTTGAAGAAGTCCCTTTAATCAGTTCTTTGCTTTTAGAGATCATGTTTTGGTTTCAAGTCTAAGAACTCTTTGCCTACACCTAGGTCCTGGAGGTTTTCTCCTTAGGTTTTTGTAGAGTTTTATAGACATGCATTTTACATTGGAGTCTGTGATCCATGGAGTTAATTTTGGTTCCTGGAGTGAGACTTAGCTCAGGGTTTGGTTGTTATTGGGGCTATTGTTGTGTTGCTGCTTCTTTTGCAGATGAATGTTCAGTTACTCCAGCAGGATTTGTTGAACAGGCTCTTTTCCCTTTGTAAGGTCACTTTTCCACCTTTGTCAAAAATCAATGTGGTATATGTGAGCCAGTTAATTTCTGGGTTCTAGAATCTGTTCTAATGACCTATGTGTCTCTCCTTCTGCCAATATCACAGAGTCTTGATTGATGTCTCTGTATAATGTTTAAAATTAGATAGATTGATTCCTCTGACATGCTCTTCTTTTTCAAAATTGTTTTATCATTCTAATTTGTTTGCCTTTCTACATAAACTCTAGAATAATCTTTCTATATAAAAATCATCTTGATAAGATCTTGATAGGAATTTCATTAAACTTACATATCATGGGGGGAAAATTGACATTTTTACTAAGTTGAGTCTTCCAAACTGGATACAAGTCTTTCTATTTATTTATATCGTTTTCAAATTCTTTCACCAGCATTTTTTTACATGTTTCATTAGATTTCTACCTAAGGGTTTCTCTTTTTGCAAACAATTGTAAATGGTATTTTATGAATAATTTTGAATGATTATAAATTCTATCGTATTTTTAATTTCAGTATCTGCATGTTCCTTGCTAGTATATAGAAATACAATTGTTTATGTCTGTTGTGTCCTGTGGTGCTGATAGGCTGTTGTTTAAGAAATTTTTATTTTTATGTAAATATCTTAAGATTTTCTTCATGAATAATTTCATCATCCTTCCTTTTATTTTATTTTCTTCCCTAAGGGCAGTGGCTATACTTTCCAGCACTGATTTTTTTTTTTTTGAATGAGAACACCCATTATTACTTTGCTCCCAATTTTAGAGGGAGAGTTTTCAGTCTTTCATCAAGCATGTTAACTGTAGGTTTTCTGTGAATGCTCTTTATCAAATTTGGAAAGTTCCCCTCTCTTCCTTACTTTTTAAATCAGAAATGGATATTAAATTTCATCAAAAGCTTTTCCTGCATTGACTGATATGATCATGTGAATTTTCTTCTGTAATGTGTTATTATAATGGATTTATGTTGGCTGATTTTTCAAATACTGAAATAGCCATACATCCCTGAAATAATTGTGCAATTTTTTTATATGTTGCTGAATTCCCTTCACTAATATTTTGTTAAGGTTATTTATGTCTATACTCATCAGGGATATTGACCTATAATTTTTTGGTACTATGTTTGGTTTTGCTGTTACAATAATACCAGCTTCATAAAATGAATTTGAAAGTGTTCCCTCCTCTTCTGTTTTCTGGAAGAGATTTTGTAGAGTTTTTTTTTTATTTATTTATCTTTAAATATTTAGAGACCTCCAGTAAAACCATTTGGGCCTGAATATTTCTTTTTTGCTTTTTTTTTTTTTTAGAATTTTAAAACTGTAAATCCAATTTACTTAACAGTTATAAAGCTAGTAAAATGATTTGTTGGTAGTTTATGTTTTCTGAATAATTGTTCTGTTTCATTTAAATTGTCGAATGCATAGTATTTTTAGAGAATACCATGAACAGAGTATATATTTACATAGTATTCTGTTCTCTCCCTCCCCTTCCTTCTCTCCATCTCCCTTTCTCTCTCTCTCTCTCTCTCTCTCTCTCTCTCTCTCTCTCTCTCTCCTTAATATTATCAAAGAGCTAGACTTGTATCCAGGTGCCATGGTGCGGGCCTGTAATCCCAGTGGCTCAGGAGGCTGAGGCAGGAGGATCATGAGTTCAAAACCAGCCTCAGCAATTTAGCAAGCCCCTAAGCAACTCAGAAAGACCCTGTCGCTAAGTAAAATCATTTTAAAACGGTTGGGGATGTGGCTCAGTGGTTAAGCATGCATACTTGGGTTCAATCCCTGATTTTTTAAAAAAAAAAGAGCTAGACTTTTGTTGAATTGATTTTCTCCCATTGCTGTTCTGTTTTCGATTAGGCTAACTTCTGAAAGCATTCTGATTCTCATTGCCCCCCTCCATCTCAGGCTACTAAGGGGGGGTGTGTCCTCGTTTCTCTTTCATTCAAATTTCAGAAACACAAAAGAATCATGATAGGATACTGGACAGAGAACACTCTTCCACTGAGACTCAGAAGGAGAACTTGAACATGGTTCACCGCCTGGCTCCCAACACCACCCTCTCTTTTGAACTAGCCTCTAGCAGGCACCTTATCAGAGAAGCCTCCCCCATCAATATTTTAAAGAACAGCCCTCCAGCCGACTCCTCCTGGTGATTCTTCCTCATCCTACCCAGCATTACTTGCCACAGTCTGGCTGGGCACAAATCACGAGCCACTCAAGCAGGAACAAACTTTATTTCTGAACTCACGCAAACGCCACCCACGTGGCCCTTCCAGGAACTCTCTCCACCGGAACTTCACCAACCAAGGAGAACTCTCCAGGAATCCCCTGGAGAGCTCAACTGGAACTCAAAAGTAGCCGGCACCCAGGCAGCAGGAGCCACCCTATTGCTGGACAGCAGGGGTCTAATATACAACTGAATACATAGCCTGTTTCAATCCAGCATCATCCAGTCACAGCAATTATACACAGTTTAACTTAATTATCATCATCTTTTAATGGCTGGCTCACCTCTCAACCACTCCTGGCAAAATGCTAGGCGCCATCCGACTCGGCTGTGGCTCTCAACAATTACTTTTTCTCCATTTTTGATCCTCACCTAAATCAGTGTCTTTTTTTTTTTTAACGATTATTATATTCTGCCTCCCAACCCAACTAGAATATTATTAGTTCCAGGGAGTCAAAGACTAGATTCTGCTCACTGTTACTCCAACACCTGTGCCTGATGTATGCTGTGTTTTCAATCAGGATTTGTTCAGTGAATGAAGGAAGGAAGGGAGTGCAGTGATCCAAGGCTAGGAGCAAAGCAACAGTATTCTGTGACCCAGGGAGTAGGCTGTGGAGCTGTGTGGCATTTAAGATGAACAAGAACCTGATATGCCCCATCCCGGGTGAGATGAAAGAAGAAAGGCACAGACGCATTTAGCCGCCATCAGGTCCAAGCTGGTGGTACACAGGTGGACAGCTGCTCTTTTGCAGTTTGTGCCTGACAATATGCCCTGATTTCCCTGGGTCTTCCCCCTCCCTGCTTTTGCGGGTGACATGTGAGATGACTCAGTCACTCAGTGTACCCCACATTCTCGCTCCTGGTGATTATTTCCTGTCTGGACACATGACCCAGTTCAGGCAATAAAAGTCAATGTCCCTTGACTTTTGCCAAAGCAAAGGGGGAAAAGAAACTCCCACCCCAGGGACACTGTTAGCAATAAAGGTAAAGCCTGGTGCTCTAGGGGTCACCACCTGAGTCTAAGCATAAAGCCAACTTAGAGGAAAGCACTCCAGAGAGAGATCGGAGTACTAATTTGAGTCCCACCCTGGATCTAGCCATGCCTGAAGGCACCGGGTATTCCAATACCATAAGCCAATAAATTCCCCCTTTTCTAGTTTCTGTCACAACTTCAAACAACCTGACTAATAAATACATACAGAGTATTAAAGAACAAAGAGGAAATGCAGTCCTAAGGCTCTTAAACCCTCCAGGGAAGCCTACATCAGACAAGCTGTCCCAGAAGTGCCATTTTCACCTTTTGGTGAGAAACAGTGCCTTTTTTTTTTTTTTTTTTTTTTGGTACCAGGGATTGTACCAAGGGGCACTTAACAACTGAGCCACATTCCCCAGCACTTTTTATGTTTTATTTTGAGACAGGTGTTTTGCTAAGTTGCTTATGGCCTCACTAAGTTGCTGAGGCTGGCTTTCAATTTGTGATCCTCCTGCCTCAGCCTCCCAAGCCACTGGGATTACGGGAGCAGGGCATTGCCTGGCCATGGCCTGTGTTTTGGTTGAACAGGACGAGGATTGAGGAGACTCAGGTCTTGATATCAGTTTTAATTATTATTTGCATTTACCTTTTGGGGAATAAACTCAGCAACCCTGTCACAGGAGTTTTAACGTATCAATATCTGACAGTGGAAGGAGCAGCAATTAAATAAATTCAATCTTCCACTCAGGGCAGAGGCGGGTAGAGCAGGATAAAGCAAAAACAGGATGGAGTCCAGAGTCCAATAATCTGGCTTCTAATCCTCAGCTGATCACTCACTACCAGTGAGGCCTGAGACCAGCCACCTTGCTCCTCTTGGTCCAGCAACTGCATCCTCTCCAAATACTCATCTAGTTCTGGAATGGAAAGCCTTTTAGGGCAGGATTTCTTAATATCTGATAGGGCCTAAATCCCAGAAAAACATACAAGTGATTTTGCATAGTTTCATGGGGTTCTCTCATCTCTAAAAGCAAATCTGTATCTCTAACCCTGCTCTATAGTAACCTGGACACCAAGCTTCTGCTTGGACTCTTCCTGTGATGGAGAGCTCACAAGGTAGTCCATTACACTAGTGCTAGGAAAATAAAGTCTTCATATTAAAACAAGTTCTGTACACTATAATGCTTAACCATTGGTCCATGTTCTTCACAGTAAATAAGAAAATTCAAAAGTCCCTAATGAATGGGCGTGCCTGCCACGCCGTTCCCCGTTCCCCGTCCCCAGCGCCGGAGATCCTTGGCAGGCCTAGAGTTTGCAGAGTGAGAAATGGGAAGTGGACCTCTGGAAGCATGAATACAGACATGCAGGAGGGCTGTGTGTGCTGTCGAGGTGGTGGGGACCCTGTCTAAAAGACCTGCAGCCAGTCTCCCCTGTGCAGACGAGCGTCCCCATGGCCAGACAAGTGTCCCCATGGCCAGACACGCAGCGGCAGAGCCCAGCAGCAGAGCCCAGCGCGAAGCACTCACAGGAGCAGCCCAGAGTCCGAATGGCTGTGACCGGGTGACAGCTATGACAAGGTGACGGGTGATGCTGGGCCAGCGCACAGGGGCACTCAGACCAGCTCCGTTGACATTAGCATGAGGAAGGAGCTGGGGTAGTTATGGTCGGCCATGGAGGACAACCAGGACTCTCATCCCAGAGGGGACAGTGATTGTGTTTCTGATAAAATAAGTTTTAAAATAGAGGAGGAAGAAGGTGATCCAGTTCCCAGCCGCTGTTTGGAAGGAGTGGACTTTCAGGGTGAGCAGGAGGGCAGGAGGCACACGGACAGTGGGGAGGAGCAGGCGGAGGGCGGGCAGGGGGCGGGCAGCTGCTTCCCTGCTCTCGCAGTCCCGCAGCCCGAAGTGCAGCGTGGCCCTGGAGGCCGTGGTCCAGAGCCTGCTCTCCCGCCGCCACATCAGCTCCAGGAAGAAGTCGCCAGCGTGGAAGCATTTCTTCATCTCCCCCGGGGACCTCACCAAGGCAATATGTCGGCACTGCATGAAGGAGTTCAGCAGGGGCAAGACGGAGAAGGACCTGAGCACCAGCTGCCTCTTGAGGCACCTGCGGCGGGCGCACCCCAGCAGCTCGCGCAGGAGAACGGGAGTGTGTGGCCAGCTCCTCCCTGCCCTGGCCCTCGCTCCTGCTTCCTCGGGGACCTGGGCTCCGCACTCTCGCCCGTCAGACTTGCCCACAAGATGGCAGCTACGATCCCGTGCCCTGACCGCATGCAGGAGGAGCCCGGGTCCATGGTCTCTTCTGAGGTCTCTGATGTGCCGGTCACTGAGAAGTACAGCAGAGAGGAGGCCCTGGCGGGGTCAGCTCCCCACCTTGCCCCACTCCACTACCCGAGACTGCAGAGGGCGTGGCGGAGAGATGCCTTCGCCTTCCCAGGAGCACGTCGGGGTCCAGGAGGAGGTCGGCCGCCTGGAAGCATTTCTACCTGTCCCCGCTGGACAGGGCCGTCTGCGTGCACTGCATGAACGAGTTCAGCAGGGGCAAGAACGGGAAGGACCTGGGCACCAGCTGCCTCATCCGGCACATGCAGAGAGCACACCGCTCCATCGTCCTCCAGGAAAACGGGGGCGGCTCGGGCACCCCGCCCGTGTACCCCACGCCGCCACCCTGCTGCCTCCGGACTTTATGTGGTCCTCTCCAGGAAAGCTGGTCCAAGAGTGCCCCTGGGCCTCCTCGTCCCCAGACAGACTGGCTGAGGACTTGCCTGGGGACCCACTAGGCTGGGACGTGTCCGGGCTGTAGTCCTTGGAGAACGTGGTCGAGGCTTCTATGGGCGCCTCTCCTGAGAAGCAGCAGGCCAGCGCATGGGGCCGAGGAGGTGCCAGCCTGGTGCTGTCTTCCAGCAAAACAAGAAGGTCATGAAGAGGCTGAAGTCGGAGGTCTGGCACCACTTCTCCCTGGCCCCCACGGACAGTCTGAAGGCCATGTGTTGCTACTGTGGCTGCGTCATCAGTCGGGGGAAGAAGGGGGATGTGGGCACCAGCTGTTTGATGTGGCATCTGTACAGACGCCACCCTGAGGTGGTCAGGACCCAGAAGGGCTTTCTGGGTGCCAGTCTGGCGAACTCTCCATATGCCACTTTGGCTTCTGCAGAAAGCTGCTCCTCCAAGACGCCTGGCCTGCCAGCCGTGGTCAGGAGGAACCACCAGGCTGTGTTTCCTGTCAGCAGCAAGAAGACCTCCAACCTGTGGAACCACTTCTCCATCTGCTCTGCGGACTCCACCAAGGTGGTGTGTCTGCACTGTGGCCGGACCATCAGCAAGGGGCAAGAAGCCCACCAACCTGGGCACCAGCTGCCTCCTGAGGCACCTGCAGAGGTTCCACGGCCAGGCACTCAAGGCCGATGTCCACCCGGAGTCCACCCTGTCCCGCTCTCCAGACGTCCGGGGACCACTGAGCACAGAGTTGTCGGGCACGTCCTCCTTCGATGACCCCAGTGAGAAGTTCTATGACTCTTACCCAGTTGCCAAAACAAATCACCAGCCTGAGAGCAGAGATGATCGCACTGGACCTCCAGCCCTACTCCCTCGTGGACAGCGCTGGCTTCAACAGGCTGCTGGGGTACCTGAGGCCCCAGTACTCCATGCCCCCACCCTCCCACTGCTGCAGCAGGGCCATCCCGGGCATGTACGACAGCATGAAGCAGATGGTCCTGTCCCAGCTGAGGGAGGCCGAGAGTGGCGTGGTCCACTTCACATCGGGAATCTGGACAGGCACCCAGAGCCGTGAGTACCTGACCCTCACTGCCCACTGGGTCACACGTGCCTTACTCCTGTTGGGCCAGGTCGCAGTATGTTGGGAGTCCACTGGAAGCAGCCTGTCTCGTTGGTTGTGAAGTGGGGTGATCAGGTTTTAATTCATGACTGTAACGTTTTTTTAAAAGTTAGGGGTCAGAAATGTGTTTTCCTAGAATGGAGACAAGATGTAAACAGTTTTATCCTGTAGGCTTTTTATTCAATTGTGTAAAAACCATGAATCGGGTACTGTATTTTAGTTAAATATTGCTTTAATTGCAACAAAACAGCTTTTGTGGCTGTGAAATGAAACCTGTAAATAGGAGGTGGAGCTTAAGCCATCCTGACTGAGCAGTTTTAACTGCAGGTTCTAAAATGTGTCGAGGAGTGGAGAGAATATTCTGGAAGCTAACTGTTTACCACAGAGACAAAGAGTTTGAAAACAAAACTGTGCTTGGGTGATTCACGGAGTGTGCAGTTGCAGCGATGTGGTCACGGACGCGTTCCGTTTCAGGGCTTTGCATTCAGGGTTGCACGGTCCGTTCATTCACTCAGAGGTCCCCGACTGTCCTGACTCCTTGAGATCGGAGTCCCATGTGTGTCTGGGGATTCAGCCAGTGCAGAGCGTGGCAGTGCAACAGGGGGCCCGTTGACGGAGCGTCCCTGAGCAGTGGAGCTCTCTGTGCGCTGACCCAGGTGCTGGGACCACAGCCAGGCCCTGGAGGCGGTGGTGACAGGGTCGTCTGGCAGGCTACAGGGATGAGGCTAGCCTTAGGCGTTTAGATTTTTCTTATAATAGGGAAGATTCAGCCAGTTATAATAGGGAAGATTCAGCCATCACTGGGATATTTTAGAATCCCAGGACATCAGAGTGAAATTATAAGTTGTCATATACTTTTTTTTTTTAATATTTATTTTTTAGGTATTGGCGGATACAACATCTTTGTTTTGTATGTGGTGCTGAGGATCGAACCCGGGCCGCACGCATGCCAGGCGAGCGCGCTACCGCTTGAGCCACATCCCCAGCCCGTCATATACTTTTAACAATATGTCTTCAAAGTGTTTGCTTTAACATCTGAAAAAGGTTCCTGTTCTACTTCAGACCATTGGGTGCTGTGGGTGAGGTGACCCGCTCCTCTGCCATGGCCCCCTAGGAAGCTGTCCTTCTGTTGAATACTGTACCTAAGCTCGCTCTCAATTCAAGTTGACTGTGCTTTAGTGTATTTATAAATGATGGATTCAGTTTCTGAAATTAAACTTTTTATTTGCGGTTTTCAAAAAAAAAATTCAAGTTCTCTCATGACATCTCATCTCTCTGAAGACCATTTCTAAACTTTTAAGTGAAAATAATTTATGGCAGAGAAATGTAGATGAATACGCATGCAAATTATTTTACAGTGTGTCATTTCGAAGATATGTTCTTCCACCTCACCTCCCCAGCCTAATATCCAAATATAGATGCTAAATTACAAGTAAGTGGCACTGCTGTTAATCTGCATGGCTCTGGGTTTTGCAAGTAGGGGGATTATTGAATAAAAATATCTTGAAAGAAATACTATAGTCTTGAGAAAAGCATTGCATTAAGAGTCAGAAGACTTGAAGTTGTATCCTGACTCCCATTCCAAATTGCATCATGGGGCAAGTCACTTAACCTCTCTGAATCTACTTCTCTTCTGCAAAATGCAACAAAACCGACCTCACGGGGATGCAGTGAGTTTTTAACAATATACTGTTCAGAAAGCTTCTAGTCCAAATCTGGCACAGAGCAAGTTCTCAATAAACAAACACTTGAACTCTGCAAGCGCAGATTCATTCCATGCACTCGGCGCTCTTCCCCCCCCCCCTCCAGTCGGAGTCTGCGCTCTGAGCTCGACTGAGGCTCCCTGGCTGCTCGCGCTCTTCTCTCCTTCTCCAAGATGGCGGCGGTCGGCGGCGCTGAGGCGGGATCCGGGGGAGCCGAGTGAAGGTAGCGGCGAGCGGAGCCCCCACGAGGCCGGGCTGGGCCCCCACCCCGAGGTGGCATCGGTCCCGGTCCGGCGCCACCCGCCGCCCTGGGCCCGCGACACCGCCGCGGGGGCGCCCCAGGCCCGCCACGGCCTAGCCCTGGCGCCGAGCCGGGGACTGGAGTAGCGGCCGCAGCCGCCCCCGGGAAGGGGCTGGAGCGGGCCGAAGGAGGAAGGCGGCCGCGAGCTGTTCAAACGAGGAAGGCGGGAAAGCTGCGGGGCCGGGAGGGGGCGTGCGGCCGCCCCAGGGGCCTGCGGGCCGCGGCCGCCCCTCCCCCTGCCTGCGGCTCCGCCCTCGGGGGCGCCAGGCGCGCGGGAACCGGGCCGGGCGGACGGGTTGCAGGGCGCGGGGTCCCGGCGCTCGCGGGAGAGGGGCCGGGGCCGGGTCCTGGGCCGGCGGGAGAGACTGCGCGGAGCTCCTCTTCTCTTCCCAGAGCTTTGTTGAACTAGCTGTTGCTGCACGGCTGCCGGGAGAATCCCATTGGATTGCGGTGGGGAGCCCAAAAATGGTGGTCCTGGGGGTCCGTTTGCATAAACAACTTGGTACTGTGTGCATTCTTTGCGTGCGATCCAGTTTGTGCCTTCGTAGCGGGAATCTTCTCCATACAGGCCCTTTATCCCTCTGCAATTATTACTTGTAGCTTCGCTTTATTTTAAATCATGCAAAAGAGAAGAAACGTCTGTCTCCCTTCTCTGCCGGCTAAGTCGGTGGCAGGTTCTTTGGCAGAGTAAATAAAAACACTCAACCCAAAGTAAAGCCTGTTGATCGCACAAGGCTTGTCAAAATTTGTATTGCTGGTCTCATGGAAATGTGTCTTGTCAGCCGATCTGTGCGGTGGTCGTGGTTCTGCTAAATTGTGCTGCAATGAGAGGAGTCTATCCCCACCCCGGGCTGTGGGATCTGCAGCTTCCAGAGCTGGCAGGGGCTGTGAGTGCTGCATAGGTAGGTTCTTGGACAAGGGAGTGGCAAGAATTCGAGCCACTGCGTTCCAGAGATTGGAGGAAACCGTGAAAATGAAAAGACATCTGCTGCTTCTATCCTAGAACCAAAGGCAACAACAAAAGTTTCTAAACTGGCAACAGCTGGATGTGCATCTGTCTTCCTTTACCTGCAGTGAGTTCCTGAAAGGAGTGTTGGAAGAAGAGAAAAAGGAGAACAATCTTGGACAAAGCGCTCATCCTGGACTAGACCTGGATCTTAGGGTTTCACTTACTGCCCAGTTCACAAGGCTTAATTGGTTTCCTTTTTTCAGTTCTTATTTATAACCCGGGATGAAGCTTGGGGCTCAGATTATTTCCAAAAAATCACCTCCTGAAACTTTTTCAGTATTTACAGCTTGAATTTTCGAAATAACAAATACAGCATCTGATGACTTTTAATTTTTTTCAAAAATACTTGGGTCATCCAGAAAGCCTATGCCTGAACGCAAGCTGAATTTTTATCTCCAAGTGGAAAAGCCGCTCCACCTTCCCTTTTCCACACTGAAGAAAAGTCCCAGAAGAGCCAGTTAACAATTTGCGTGCGCTTTTTTAACAATGGCATGCTTCTTACTTCCATAAACAATATTAAATAATAAACTTTTACTTATGTTGTCATTTCTTAGCACACTGAGACAAACATGATTGTAGAACTGTTCCTGCCTCTTGAAATTGAAAATGTTAAATTTTAAACTCCCAAATCACGGAATTCAGGAGAATGTGTTTTAGCACCTATTTTACATTTGCCAACGTTTAATGTAATTATGTTTTCTAACGTGAAAAGCAAACCTAATTTTTTTTTTCATTAATCTTCACAATCTTCTCCCTACCCCTGAACTCTGAATTTGTCTTGGATAATATTTAAGACCTGGAAGAAACATCAGGGGTTCATCCAACCTTGTATGAATGTTACCTGAATTCTGCCTCTTTCATCCTGTTGCTTGAGACTTCTTTATCTGGTATCGTCTTTCTTTTATGACTCAGCAACCACAACTAACCCCTGAGCTGCAATAATGCCCTGATTTAAAGAGCCTAGAAATTCTGGGCCAATTGGCCTTCCTAATCTGGGAGTACTGTAGTCCATGCTGTTTCTCAAGCTCTTGGCTGCCCCAGCCCATTAGTGAACTGGATTTGTGTTCAGGTCCCATTCATTTTTTTCTACAGATATTTAATCCCATAATTATGAAGTGCTCTTTGATATCTTTAAGAAGATTTAGGACTGGAGGTATAGCTCAGTAGCAGAACACTTGCCTCTCAGGTATTAAGACCCTGGGTTCAATTCCCAGTACCAAAAAAAAAGAAAAAATAAACGATATCAGGCCTAATTCTCACACACAATGTCCACACCAGCATGTTTTCTGTGTTGGCCTGCCTCTGAGGGACAGTTGCTAATTTCTGTTCCTTTTTGCACCTTTTTTTTTTTTTTTCTATAGTGCACTAGTTTTTCAGAGCAGTCAGGTGTGAGACAGGAGGGCTTTTTCATACCTATGAAGTCTTTCTTATACTGTCTGCAGAGACACTTGCTCCTGTTCCGACCACATTGCTCAACTCTGTTCTGAGTTTTGATTTTTGCCAAGGGCAGGCCTGCTTGTAAGTCTCAGAACCTGCCTTTGCTTATGTTTAAAAGTGCATGTTGTTTTGACCACAGATTGATGTCTGTGTTTATGAGATTGAAGAAGTGTTTTTTGGTTTTGCCATTATTTCTCAAACATTCTTTGCCAAACCCATTAGACATGAAAAGCATTTAACTGGAGGTCTCAAGCTGTTTTGATTCTTTGGTATCATCAGCCTCTGAAAACCAAAGTGGCCTGTATATTTTTCTGATAAACTCTATGTTGTAATGCCAGTGAGATGATGTTCCATTCCAGTAGATATAATCCCTGTGACCCACCTTCACCCATTTTGGAGTCAGCACCATATGGGTGGGAAGGAGAGGATAGTGATTCCATTCAAGAAAAATTAGTATTTAAATGCAGGAACATGAAAACTGGCTGTTATCTATCTATGAGGCCTAACCTTCTATCCCCTTCAATCCCCTGAAAAAGCCTTTTGAGCAAGCAGTTTCCCAATTTGCCTTTGACCAATTGGTTTCTTTACTTCACTCCTGTGTCTCTTACCCGCAAGTTCGATCTTCAGTTCACTTCCCAGGGAGTGGAGAAGTACTTTTTGTTCTTCTTTTCTTGATCTTGTAAATCATTCTTGGCAATATCATTTTTCTTCTGTTTTCAATTTAGGCTTACCTTTGTGTTGCATTTTATCTAAGTGTACAAATAAGTCTTTTTTATGTTAATTTATGAAAGTTTCCCTTGTTAATCCAATTCATCTTTTCATACTTATTATTTGTACTTACCTGAAGGAATTACTACTGTGTCATTGAAGGATACTTCACTATTTCTAAATCCCATTTATAATGATGAAAATAAAATAAAATAGAAATAAATGACTGATCAGGTCAACTTTTAAGCATTTGACTAACTGTATGAGAACGTTTTCAAACTATTTAACACTTTATTCTATTTATCATGCAAAGACTTTTCCTGAAAGACTTGACACTGCTTGTCCTAAAGTCCTTGAAGGACTTGACCATCCGGTGCCGTGTACCGCCTTGTCATCTTCAAAGTCAAATGCACATCTAAACTTGAATGCCAAAAGAAGTTCTAAAAATTCAATATGATATATAGAACATTTAAATTATATTAATTCTTCTAATCAATAAAAATCTTAAAATCATACAGATTTCATCACCTGTAGACAAATGAAAGTTCTCCATGTTTTTCACCTAGCCTTTAAGAAAGGCTTGTTAGTGGTGAAAACTCACATGACTCACTACTATGAGAAGTGTAGCTACTTTTATATTTCTACAAACCAAAAAATTTAAAAGTCTTTAATATCTGTATACTGTTACTATTTCTGTTTAAGTTGCAATAAATTTTACTGGTTCTCCAATCCACTTGGTAGGATTTTCACTTGGTAGGATTTTGTGGTCTTCAAGCATTTGGTGTAATCTGTCTTCCTCTGCATCTTGCTTTACCTGTGTATCTTGTAACCATGATTGAACCTACCCCTCTGACTTCATGTCAGTTTCTGCCCTGTCTCTATGTTGTTGGTCCTGTTGGCATTTCAGAAATTCTCATTAATTTTGGAATTAATTTTTATCCAGGAAGTATTTTATATACTTCTCCAAATGACAACTATGACTCAAATCTAATTAAGCTTAACACGCCTCCTACAATTTCAACCCCAGTATAATTACAACCAGAATGAGGAGGTGACAAGACACTCCTTTATTTCTTGCTGCCCTTCCAGTCGGCCCTTGGATCGCTACACATTCCACCTGGAAGGTTGCCTCTCCACAGATTTCGCATTACAGGAGGGTTTTCCTTCTTTATTTCTCAGACCTGGTCCTGTAGACGGGAAGGAGCCTGGACACAGTGACACATTCTCAAAGGCCCTGCAGGACCGCCATGGCTTATGATGACTCCATGAAGAAAGAAGGTATGACCCCTTTACCTGAGAAGCGTTCCAAAGGGGGTATCCTCTTCAGTGCTCGCGGCCCAAGGATGTAGAAACCAGCACTGGACATCACAGCCTAGACTCCCAAGTGATGGTCCAGAGCACTGTTATGACCTCAGCCTCCACGCCCTCCCCAGACTGGGCCCATGGAAATGAAAACCAGGACAGGGGTTCCAACATGAGAGTCTGAAATATGAGCCTTGGTTTGTTGGGGTGATCCCCTGCAGCACTCTTGGTCCTGCCAGCTCCAGTGCAGGAGTCTGGGGATAGGAATCACACATTGGACGCCCACAGAGCAGCGCAGCACAGGAATCATTACTTTCAGCCTTACCTCTGCAAGTCTGTCTACCTGTCAAATCACAACTAAGAAACTATGTCTGAGGATGCACTTTGGGTCTTGCATAGCATGGAAACATTGTTTCTTCAGGTTTGATTCTTGTGTTTGCAGCCAGGTCATCAAGAAATATTCTTTTCCCTCTGGGTTTAGCCCTATATTCTAGTGAACTTATTGAAACATAATTGTAATTTAGAAATGGAGGCACTGTTACATTTGGTTGCTACTTACTTGTCATTCTCACTTCCTTTTCCAAATTAACCTTTGCTCAGATTGCTTTGATGGTGACCACAGCTTTGAGGACATAGGACTTGCAGCTGGCCGAAGCCAACGAGAAAAGAAACGTTCTTACAAAGATTTCTTAAGGGAAGAGGAAGAAATTGCTGCTCAGGTCAGGAATTCTTCCAAGAAGAAGTTTAAGGTAAGTTCTAAACATTTAAGTTAGAAAAGTTTTTACACTTATTTTCCTAATATTTGAAAATGAAAGTGTGTTCTTAAAACTTTAGGAAAGAAAAATAAACATTGTTGACATGTAATTATTTTCCATGCTTTACTTTGTTTTCCAAAGTCAAAAACCATCAAAGAACGAGTGTTGTTCCAAACTGCCTTCCTCATCTCTTATTATTGGCCAATTCTTCCTTCTAATTGCAGGATAGTGAGCTTTACTTCTTGGGGACGGACACACACAAGAAGAAGCGGAAGCACTCCTCTGATGACTACTACTATGCAGGTACGGATGGGCAGGGCGACAGGCGGGACAAGCACATCACTGGTTCTTGGAGTCGGGGTAGGGGAAAAGGTCCAGATGTTGCTGACTCAGTGGCCTATTTAACAGGACAGTGGTTCTTGTTCTGAGTGCCGATAAACCAGTGTGAAGGAGGAGAGAGGTGGAGGGCTGGTATTTTGGAGGATTCAGCATAGAAGAACAGTCTTCATTTGTGATATACCAGGTACCAGGTTCCTTCTCCCCCGTCATCCACTTATCTTGCACCATGTTATCTAGCCTCCCTTTTGCCACATGTGGTCCTTGGGCCCTCTGGCCTGCAACTGTGGGTCTTTTCTCAACCAGTATGTATCCATTCACAAAACCAGTTAGTTTTCTTGGCTATGCTATGCACATAGCTGATGGGACTAATGTTTTACCTTAATGAGTTTCTCCTGAGCACAGAATCAAATGATACTTTACCTGCGATCTAATGTAAATCGTAACTACCCCTAATCCACAGCTATAGTCGGTTCTTCTGGGTTTGCTGTCTGGTTGCTTGTGGAAGACTCAGTGAAGGGAAACAACTTTAGTGACAAGGATGGTCTCAAGGGTTGAAGACAGACTACCAAACCAGGAGGCACATGGGCGTCATCGCTGAACATTAGGAATCAAAGGGTGTCCCTTCAAATCACTCCTGTTAGCCTCTTCCTCATACTAGTCGGGTGTTTTGGTGAGAGAGGAAACTTGATGGACGTTGCTGCCTGTCCTATTGACAGTACTTCTCTTAATTATTTCCAGACATTTCGTCTCTGGAATCGTCACAAAAGAAAAAGAAGAAGTCCAGCCCACAACCTGCCGATACAGCTATGGACCTGTTGAAAGCCATCACTTCCCCACTGGCGACAGGCTCCAAGCCCTCCAAAAAGGCTGGGGAGAAGTCCTCCAGCTCCTCAAGCCATTCAGAAAGCAAAAAAGAACACCACCGGAAGAAAGGCAGCGGAAGTGGCGGGGAGCTCTCCCTGGAGGACGGCAGCTCCCACAAATCCAAAAAAATGAAGCCCCTCTATGTAAACACAGAGACACTGACCCTCCGTGAGCCTGATGGCTTGAAGATGAAACTTATTCTCTCACCAAAGGAGAAGGGAAGCAGCTCAGTTGATGAGGAGTCTTTTCAGTACCCCTCTCAACAAGCGACTCTGAAAAAATCCTCCAAGAAGTCAGCTCGGGATGAGCAAGGTGCTTTACTCCTAGGACACGAGTTACAGAGCTTTCTGAAAACGGCCCGGAAGAAGCACAAGTCATCCTCAGACCCACATTCGTCTCCTGGCCCTGAAGGCTGCGGGCCTGATGCCTCCCAGGCCCCCGAACCCCACAGTGCTAACCTTGATCTTTCAGGGCTTGAACCTATTCTGGTGGAATCAGACTCATCCTCTGGCGGGGAGCTAGAAGCTGGCGAGTTAGTGATAGATGATTCTTACCGGGAAATCAAGAAGAAAAAGAAGTCAAAGAAGAGCAAAAAGAAGAAGGACAAGGAGAAGCACAAAGAGAGGAGGCACTCAAAGTCAAAGAGAAGTTCGGGACTGTCTGCTGCAGCAGTGGGAGAGGTCACAATGACACCCGGCCCTCCTCCCCCCAGCGTCCCACACGCTGGAGCCGCCGCCCCTGCCCCACCACCTCCCAGCTTCCACACAGATGGGCACAGTGAGAAAAAAAAGAAGAAAGAAGAGAAGGACAGAGAAAGAGAAAGGGGGGAAAAGGTAACATGTTTTTTGAAGGGGGGACAGTGGGTAGGGGATGAGACAAGTTCTTCACATAGGAAGTGGACTTGGAGTTCTGCAGCCGAGGTGCACCTAGGCAAGCGCAGAGGGTCAGGGCATCGTGGAATGATACCAGTGGCCAAGTCTATCTGGTACACAAAGAAGAACCGATCCCAATTTGAATTACTAATGGTTCTCCTTAGCAGAGTTGTCCTCCCGTCGTGCCAGTCTGGGCTTAGAACGCTATGGCTTCTCCTAGCCACTCCTCCGAGTTCATGGGAAGAGCTGAGCCAGCCTCTTTCCTTTCCCTTAGCAGCAACTGTCTGGCAGTTGGGACACAGAGAGGTGTCCTCTGAGTTCATTTTAAAACTTTTTTTTTTTTTTTAAGAGAGAGAGAGATTTTTTTTAATATTTATTTTTCAGTTTTCAGTGGACACAACATCTTTATTTTATCTTATGTGGTGCTGAGGATCGAACCCAGCACCCCACGCATGCCAGGCGAGCGCGTTACCACTTGAGCCACATCCCCAGCCCCAACTTTTTTTTTTTTTTAATGTCCTTTCAAAATTAGTAGAACAGTGACCAGTTAAGTTATAACAATTGGATTTTAGGGTCTGATGGCTATGTTGCTAAAGGTTTTCTTTTAAAAATGAGCTTTTTGTCCCTGTTATGGAGTAATATATAGAAATTTACAAACTGATAAAACAAAGCAAAGAAGTCTTATTCTGAAAATAAATATATTAAGAATTTGAGAATGGAAATTTCATTTCTATCTATGAGGTACAAGTTATTTCCCCACTTACAAGATGCCTTTTAAGATAAAGGAGAGAGAGAATGTGTACACACTTCAGAGTGGGGAGAACAAAACTAACCTCTGAGCCAAGATTCAATGTAAGCCTAAAAATCTGTATATTTAAATGCTAAGGCAGGTTTTATCCATCTGTCTGTCTGAAAGTTGCTTCATGAAGTACAGAGTGTATATTCTGTATGATTCTGTTGTCCCTAAGACTTTCCATTCTAGTGATATATGACAGTGCCATAAGCTAATCTCACAGTGCTGATTGTGGAGGTGCAGGGTCGTCAGAGAAAGCTAGAAGAGAAGAAAGGGTGTGGGTGGGAGGGAACACCACCAGAAGCAGAGAGGTGTTTAGGAACCAGCCTAGAAAAATACCTGACCCCCAGGCCTGTGTTTCCATCCGCCTGGTAGATATCTCCGTGTGGATGCCTTGGGTACCTCAAACCCCCGTATTGCTAATTGAGTTTGTCAACCAGGCCCCAAACCCCTGTGTCCTCCATTTCCTTCTATATGCCCTGTATCCTGCCAAACAACCCAAACTTCAATCTGTGTACTTAGATTTTTCTCAATATTTTATTATGAAATATTTTTCAAACAGTAAGAATTGAAAGATTGTATGATGAACACCATATACATCCTTTGAGGGTCTCCAGTTCATATTTTGCTTTCTGCTTTATCATAGCTCCATCCACCAGTCTATCTTACCTTTTTTAATGTATTTCAAAGTAAGTTGTGGGTAGCGTACACTTTACCCCTAAGCACTTCAGCTTGACGTCAGTGTTTTCAGGGCTTTGTTTGTTCTATGAAATTCACATAAAATGAGAGAGGTTAGGTGGATGTTTGTTGAGTTTTGATAAATGCACAACCTGTGTGACCAGACTTCTGTCAGGATATAGACCTTACCATTGAGCCAGAGAGCTCCCTCCCACTCCCTTCCTGGCCAGTCCCCGCCCCCACAGCCAGCTGCCACTCATTCGTCTTCTAACTTTATGGTTGGCTTTTGTTCTCTAGTCTTCCTCGATGACTTTTAAGCCTTTATTCATTGCCACTACCTTGGGCCTCATCCCTCCCTATACTTGTGTGACAGATGGCTTCCTTCCCGCTGCTTCCCTTATGCAGTTCATCTTACACATTGGTTCCAGAGTGCTCTTAGGTACCCCTGCGATGACGAGTCCTCTGTGGGACCCTTACTACTGCGTGGGAGGCTGTGAGCTGCGAGAGCTCCAGCCCCGTGGCTGTCCTGCTCTCCTGCTCTCCGTTCTGCCTGTGCCTGTCCAGCCTCTGGCCCTTTGTAGTAGTCAGTAAGCACTTGCTGGATAAATAAACATCCAGGTCCAGACCTTGGCAAGCATTCATCATTGTCTGGATTTAGCCCTAAACCTACTTTTTCAGCTGCTTTCCCTCTTATTGGTTTATTTTATATACCGTGTGTGGAAATCAAACTTTTTCTCATACATTCTCATTTCTCTTCTTTTCCTCATTTTTGCAGTGACCTTCCCCTTCTCACACATCCAAGCTCTGCCTTCCCTTCAAGACCTTAACACATGCCACCTCTTCTAAGACATCCCAAACCCATGTCAGAATTCACTTGTGAACTTCCTAGAACAACTTCCTTTCTTGTTGCACTTATTTTCTTCCTTATATTAGAGTTATCTTTGTAAGTATTCCCTCTGCCCTGTTAGATACCATAAGCTCCTTAATGATAAGCACTGTTTTAGTCAATGTCACTTTAACTCCTCCGTGTCCTTCATAAGCATTTGGTAAGTTTATGTCAGGCACATGAATATATGGACAGAAACATGGTGTTGAAAAGGCCAGGGTGGGAGCAAACTGTGGAGAAGCTTTCATACCAAAATGAGGAACTTGGCGAGTTGTGGTTTATGAGCAAGCTTTAGATGTGATCCAAATGATAATTTAAAAATGAAATGATAGAACTGTACAAGATGGGTTAGACTGTGACAGCACTCAGGAGTTGCGATAGTCCAGAAGGTCTGCAGGGAAACCCTGAGGGAAAGTTGAAGAGACAGATTCAGAAAAGACTGAGGAGAGTGGAAGAGATCAGGCTTGTATCAGGGAAGCTGGAAACAAATGAGTATGGGGGGCAGCCCTAAACACTTTGAACCTGGTGCTTTGGAAAACAGTAAGCTTCTCAGGGTTAGAGACTTGCCCTGCTGTAATGCCCCTGGGTGGTAGCAAGTGCTAAGAATTTTAGTTCTAAGCAAGAACCTTAACATGAATTAATATTTGATAGTGACCGTCTAAAATGTCAGAAATAGTCTAACTCTGAATCTAATATTTATTTAGTCAAAAAAATTTATGGTACATATATCATGTTTTTTTGAGCCTAACTTGAGCATAAAATTTTCCTGTGATGCTTTTAAAGAGTATCCTTTTCCTAGGTTTGTTTCATATTAAAAAAAAAAAAAAAATCTTAAAAGTTAGGAACAGAGTCCAACCAGAGAGAGAGGAAGCACTCAGGGATAGCGTTCCCCCAGCCTGCAGTGAGCAGAGACTGAAGAGCCACCCTAGAAGTGCTCCTGTGAGGAGCAGAGCTGGTGTGGCAGGAGATAACATAGACTCAGGACAGCTGCAGAGCTGAGTGTTTGAGGGCAGACTGTGGAGCCAGACCGCATGGTCCAGACCCTGGCTGTGCGCTTGCGGTATTAGGATTGTACCCGGGAATACTTTACCACCGAGCTATACCCCAGCCCTTTTTATTTTATTTTGAGACAGGGTCTCACTAAGTTGCCGAGGCTGGCCTTGAACTTGGGATCCTCCTGCCTCGGCTTGTTGAGTATTTGGGAATACAGGGATGCGCCACAGCGCCCAGCTGAAAGCAAATTCCAGTTCATGGAGAACTCATTGAGTATCTTGGTGTCTGAGATTTGCCTTGAAGAGAAGTGTGAAGGATTTTTTTTTTTTTTTTTTAATTTGAGAAGCAGAGTGTAATAAAGTGGTACAAAGCTTGGACTGGGATTCAGCAGACTTGAATTCTTATCTGTCTGCTACTTGGCAGCTGTGTTCCCTTGAGATTGCTCCCTCAATTCTCTGCTCATTAGTAAAATGGGTTTTTTTATGTTAAATAGTGGTACATGTAACGCTTAGCATAGGGCATGACTCAGTAAATATTAGCTGCTGTTACAATTGCTGTTGCTTGCTTCTCAAGTTCTGCGAAAACTTAAAGTATGTGCAAAATTGTCTTTAAAACTTCTGTTTTAGCCACTCATTCCACATATTGGTTGACTAAGCTAGGAGACAGTTTTTATGCATTTAATAGCCCTTTCAGGGTAATACCCCAAACTCTGCAAGATCTCACTTATTTAGGAAAACAAGTAAGAGCACAAAGAAAACAAGGACTCTAAAAAACAAAAGCAGATATTATAAAATGATAGTCCCACAATGCATCAGAGCTCATTGGAGAGCTTCATGGTCTCTGTGGGAGACTGTGACCCCTCTGACTCTATTCCTTTTTGAATTGGGGAATTAGTAACCAGTGTACTTCACTTACAAGGGTGTGGAAAAAAATCAGGTTGAGGTGATGGCAATGCCCATACACTCTGACCTCTCCCCATGCAGTTCTGAGGCTTTGTATTCATCCAGTACAGATTTTTTCTGCACTTAGATAGTGTTAGGCACTTTCCAGATGCTAAGAGTACAAAAAGAAATAAGACACGGTATCTGTTGTCAAACGAGAGATCAGAAAATATTCGGTATGTTGAACTGCAGCAGAGGCATGAGCAGAGGGCTGAGGAGGACAAGGAGCCTGCATGACAGGTTCCCTGGGACAGGCATCATTGGAACCAAATCTTAAGGCCAAGTAGAAATTATCAGGTGGGAAAAGAAACAGGCACTTCAGTCAGCAGATGGAAAACATCTGTGTAGATGCGGAGACATGAGTGGGCATAGAGTGATCATAGGAGTTGGCGCAGCAGGCAGGAAGAGCTGCTTCGAGGCGTGCCCATGAAGTAGGGAAGAGCTGAGCAGGAGTCGGGAAATCAGCCACGATGGCCGTACTGGGGCTCTTAGGTATGTTGTAGTGTTTTCATCCCATTTCACAGAAATAAGAGCAGAGAAGTGAAATCACCAGTCCCAGGATGCACACTGCTAAATGCAGAACAGGAGTTTGGACTCATTTTTCTAATTGCCAATCCGTGTTCTTTTCACTTGCAGAAAAAGTGTTGTAAGTTATATTCAGTGATGTTATTATGAGAGAGAGCAGAAGTACGGTATTCGTTTTAGAAAGATTTCCATTCACATTGGCTAAAATAAAAGCTTTAGTATAAAAACCTTACTCATTTAGTAGCATCTCCCTCAGCCAGATCATCAAGTCAGATCATCATCTGGGTTAGAAGAACATCAGATGGTATGGTGTGTAAATGTTAAATCTTCATTAATAGAAGAAAGCTAAATTTTATTAAGATTCATAAGCAGTGTTGTTTCTTCACACCTAAATGTTTTATCTTTCAAAACTGGGTCTTAGAATTCATGGAAGGATTTTCCCCAGATTCTCAGAGTTCTATCTATGATCCCAGAAAGTTAAGCAGAACTGCTTTAGAAAGAGCATTAAGAAGTTGCTTTTTGAAACATCTTGATACTGTTAATATACCTCATCAAACATTTATAAGGAGATTTTGGTTGTACAGTTACAACAAGAGTAACGTTTAGTAAGTAGTCAATGGGCTTGTTGCTGACAGTTTGCTACTAACCATAAAGTATCCAAGTTTTCAAAATAGTAACATTTCATTACAGCATAGTTGTGTATTCCAGCTGTGATTGACATGTCATCTTTGTCTGTTTTCTTGCATGAGAAAGCCTAGACCACTCCAATGGCCTTGCGTTTGGAATCTTGTAGAAATGTGTTGTATGTATAGCTATATGTCATCCACTATTTGTGTATTTTTGTCTGTGCCCTGGAAAACTTTTTTTTTTTTTTTTAAAGAGAGAGAGAGAGAGAATTTTAATATTTATTTTTTAGTTTTCGGCAGACACAACATCTTTGTTTGTATGTGGTGCTGAGGATCGAACCCGGGCCGCACGCATGCCAGGCGAGCGCGCTACTGCTTGAGCCACATCCCCAGCCCCCCTGGAAAACTTTTAACCCTTCACTTTGAAGTCTGAACTTGAGATCCACAGATAGAGTTTTATCTTACGCAGTGGTTAGGTTCTAAGGTCATATTTTATGTAGTCAGAGTTTCCTTTGGAAATCCCTTGAGAGGGCTCCACTTTAAAAAGGCAGGAAAGTTCTCAATCCACTAGAAAGTTAGTCCAGTGCAGCTAGACTTTTCTGAATTCTCAGTACCACATGATGCCATTGGCATATGTTCAAGAACCATAGTTCTACTTTTTAAGAAAATTATGTTGCATCAAGAGTCACATTTAGTAAGTAGTCAGTAAGCCACTTAGGTAGTGAGTTCTACACACTGAGATCTACAGAAACTATGTAGGAAAAGCAAATCTATAACTTTATATCCTCTGTCCTTATAGTAAAATGAATGACAGGTAGAATCACCCAGACGAATGGCCAGATATAAAACTTACACGAGCTGTGTGTGTGTGTGTGTGTGTGTGTGTGTGTAATGCCACTCTGTTGTATTATTGTGGGCCCAGTAAAGAGGGTTTAAAAGGAAGGATCCTTAATTAAAACCTAAACACTTTGGGATATAAAGCTGCTATTAAGTTAATAAAGGAGATATAACACCCAAAACTCACTTCTGTAACATCTCCAAACAACTTTAGTAGAAGAATACTAAGAAATAAGATGTTTATTATCTAAATGAAAAAGATTTTAAATAAATCTCATATAGTTGAGATTGTTCCACCCTGTCCTCCTCTACCATAGTTCCTACTTGTAAAAGAGCTTACATTGGCTTTTTGGATGCCGTGACTTCTATTTTGACAACTATAGAAGGAATAAAAAAGGGCTGGGGATGTGGCTCAAGCGGTAGCGCGCTCGCCTGGCATGCGTGCAGCCCGGGTTCGATCCTCAGCACCACATACAAACAAAGATGTTGTGTCCGCCGAAAACTAGAAAAAATAATAAATATTAAAATTCTCTCTCTCTCTCTCATCTGTCTCTTCCATTTCTCTTTAAAAAAAAAGAAGGAATTAAAAAGAATTCATAATAATTCTCTGTTGTGTGTCATAACAAATTATGATAAGCTTAGCAGTTTAAAATAACATGTTGTTTCTTCCCAGTTTTGTAGATTTAAGTCCAGATGAGGTTCAGCCACTTCTTTCACTTAGGGACTCTGAGGGCCGAATCAAGATGTCAGCTTGGGCAGGTCCACATCTGAGGCTCAAGGCCTCTTCCAAGTTCATTCAGGTTGTCAGATGGATTCAGTTCCTTGCAGTTGTAGAGTTCATGGAAACAGTTGCTTGTCTCTTTTTTGGTTTGGGTTGGGGTGGTGGGGAGCGGGTGTTGTAGTTGTTTTGTTTTGTTCCTGGGGATTGAAGCCAGGGACCTTCCACTGAGCTACATCTTTTTATGTATTTATTTATTTTGGGGGGGTACTGGGAATTTAACCCAGGGCGCTTAACCACTGAGCCACATCCTCAGTCCTTTTTTATATTTTATTTAGAGACAGGGTCTCACCAAGTTGCTTAGGGCCCCACTAAGTTGCTAAGGCTGACCTCAAACTTAGAATCCTCCTTCTTCAGCCTCTTGAGTTACTGGGATTATAGGCATGTGCCTCTGCACTGGGCACTACTTTGATTTTTTTCCTTAATTCTCATTTAACATGGTTTCTATTATATGTGAAATTGTTTCAGGAAACTTCTAAGATTTTATTTTTGTAAAGCAAAAAAATTTTTTTTTAAGTTTTAAATTCACAGCAAAATTGAGAAGAAAGTAGAGCTCTCCCGTGTATCCCCTGCCCCACATGTGCATGGCCTGCTTCATTATCAATCTGGGTTGCAGCTGATGAACCCAAACCTACATCAACAGGTTACCTCCACAGAAGTCCAGAGTGCACATGGGGTTCTCTGTGGTGTTGTCCTTCCTGAGTTTGACCAGTGTACCATGCCGCGCATCTGCTATTGGAGTTTCATACAGAGTATCTTCCCTGCCCTGGAGGTCTATCCCCGCCCCATCTGCCTCCCCGAGCCACGAGACTTTCTGCTGTCTGCCTGCATACTTCTCCACACGTTGGTCTCATGTCCTCTGTGGCCTGGCGGCCTTCCTCCCTCTCCAGTATGCTCATCAGCGTCCTCCGTGGCTTGTCAGGGCTTCAGAGCTGTTTCCTTCAGTGCTGAGTAGCGTTGCATTGTGTGAAGTACCACAGTGGATTCACTCACTGGCAGCAGAACATCTTGGTTGCTTTCAAGTGTTAGCAATTAATAATGCTTCTTAAATATCCATGTGCAGGTTTTCGTTTGGAGATAAATTTTCAGCTCATTCGGGCAAATACCAAGGAGTATGAATTGTATGATAAAAATGTTTCATTTTATAAGAAACCACTGAACTGTCTTTCAAAGTGCCTCACCTCTTTTGTATTCCCACCAGGAGGGAGTGAGGGTTCCTGCTGCTTCACAGCCTCACCAGCATTTGGTAGCATTGGTATTCTGGATTTTGGCCATTCTAAAGGACATTTAAATGGTATCACAATCTGACTTTACCTTCTGTATTTATTTATTTATTTATTTACTTGGTACCAGGGATTGAAGCCAGGGGCACAGCCCTTTTATATTTTATTTTGAGACAGGTTCTCACTAAGTTGCTTAGGGCCTCTCTAAATTGCTGAGGCTGGCTTTGAATGTGTGATCCTCCTGTTTCAGCCTCCCAAGCCAGTGGGATTACAGGAGTGTGCCACCACACCTGGCTCATATGTATATCTTTTTGATAAGGTAGTTCTTACAGTCTTTGATCCAGTTTTTATTGTGTTGTTTGTTTCTTATTATTGAATTTTAAGAATTCCTTGTGAGGGCTGGTAGAGTGCTTACCTAGCCCAAGTGAGGCCCTGGGTTCAATCCCCAGCACTACCAAAAAAATTATTTTTCTTTGTGTATAGTGGTCTTTTATCCAATGTGTTTTTGGCTAGCATTTTCTCTCAGCCCGTGTGTTGACTTTTGTTGTCTCGATAGTGTCTTTCAGAGTGGAAGTTTTTAATTTAATGAAGTTTTGCTCCTTGGTTCTTTGTGTTGTTATGGATTATGCCTTTGGTGTTACATCTGAAAAGTCCTTGCCAAGCAAAGGTCACTCAGATTTTCTCCTGTGTTACTTTCTAGGAATTGTAGTTTTACATTTGTTTGTTTTCTGCAGTGCTGGGGATTGAACCCAGGACCTTGCACATGCTGGGCAAGCTCTCTACCACTGAGCCACATACCAGGCCCTTTTGATTTTTCTGTCCTGTGTATATCCAGTTGTTCCAATGCTGTTTGTTGAAAAAATATCTCCTGTGTCTCTTCTCCATTGTGTTGTCTTTGCTCCTTTGTGAAACCAGTTGGCTGTATTTATGTGCATCGTCTCTAGGCTCTTTGTTGTGTTCTATTGGTCTATTTATCTATTCTTTCACCAATACCACCCTGTAGCTTGATTACGGTGGTTTTATAGTAAATATTGAAAGTGGAGTGATGCCAGTCCTTCAGCTTTCTTCTAATTCGACACTGTGTTAGCCATTCTGGGTCATTTGCCTCTCTACAGAAACTTTAGTTTGCTGATGTCTACAAAGTAACCTGCTAAACTATCTTACAGTTTTGAAGCATTCACTTGACAAGGTCAGGTCCAGTCAGAATCATTTCTTTTCTTTTTTTTTTTTTTTTTTTTGGATACGAGGGATTGAACCCAGGAAACCTAAGTTGCCGAGACTGGCTTTGAACTTGCATTTCTTCTGCCTTAGCCTCCCAAGTTGCTGGGATTATAGCCGTGCACCACTGTACCCGGCCAGAATGATCTCCTTTTTGATTAAGTCTCTTTAGCTCACCAGTACCTTAATTACATCTGCAAAATTCCCTTCGCCTGATAGTGAAACATGATCTTGGGATTGGTAACCTTCATATTCACCAGACTTGCCCATACACACCAGGGAGCCGAATCTTGAGAGCCATGTTGGAATTGTGCCTGCCACAAAAATACCATCACTGAGTACCTACTGCAGCGCCAAACACCATTTGATTAACTTCCACCTTCCAGTTAAATGGTGCCATCAGGGAAGCTAAAGCTCAGGGAAATGAAGCCATTTGTATAACTAGTAATTACTAGTGTCGAAATCCTAACTCAGCTCTGTTGGTATTCAAAGGCAGGCACTTTCTATAAATCCTGTCACTCTCCTGTCTTTCTGATGTATGTACTTGCTTTTCTCTAGGCCGCTGTCTTGTCTGTAGGCTGCCATCCTCCTTCCCAGGTTTCTGACAGCAGTCCCTGCCTCTGCCCTCCTGCCTCTGCTCTTGCTCTTCTCTAGTCCATTCTCCACAGTCTTAAAGTACGGCCCCGCATGGGAGCTGCCTGCTGCAAACACCTGACCTGTCCTTTCCGTCTGAGTCCATGTGACCCAGAGCCTCAGTTCGTGGTCGCTGCCTGCTTCTCTAATTGATCTCTTGCAGCCGTCTTGGAGTGTCCCATGGTTCCCTCTGCCTGCTGTGGTTTTTTGTTGTGTTTTGTGTTGTCTCCATTTTCTTTCTAGTGCTGGGGATTGAACCCAGGGGCACCCTGGGCACAGAGTAACATCCCCAGTCCCTTTTAGGCTTTATCTGGGGACAGGGTCTTGCTGAGTTGCTTAGGCTAACCTCAGACTCTATGGTCTTTCTGCCACCGTCTCCTGAGTAACTGGGGGAATGCAGACATGTGCCACCATGCCCAGTTTGCCCAGAACATTCTTAGCTACTCTTCTTCTGCCTATTTCTACCCAGCTTTCAGGTCTAAATTAAATTCCACTTCTCCAAATTCTCCTTTGGCATATTGACTTGATGTGCCCATCCACGTGCCCATGGCACCAGGATCTTCCCTATGATAACATTGCCTTTTGTTAAAATGCCGTGTTTGTCTGTGTTGTCATGTTCTATATCTCATTCTTAGCTGTGTTCCCAATGTCCAGTACATAATGGACTCTTGGTAAATATGTATTAATAAATGAATGCCAGAGTACTTTAATAGGTAACATTTTTCTTTTACCTTTGAAATATTTCTTTTTAGTCTCTGCTTTTCTTTCTTTGCCATTGGAATACTTTTAATATCACATATCAGAAAAGCTACCCACTTTCATGTGTTTTATTCAATATTAAATAATCAGTATATGCTGTAGCTGAGACGAGATAGTGGGCCTTACACTTTAGATTTCCTGCGTTTCCAGTTTATGCTCTTAGCTTCCTGAGGTTATAATCTGGGCCTTAAAATTCATGCTGTTAACTATTTATTGTACCACCACCCTGAGTAAGTTATTCTATATAACAGAATAAAGTAATTTATAAGAGGTATGAGGAAATCCCCTTCAGTAGGTAAATTGGGATATAGTATACTGGCCAAAAATTGTGATTAATTTTATAAAAGTAGTTTTAACTTTACGTTACAGCTATAGATAGCCTTGTGAATAGGAACATTAACATTGTAGAGTCTTGTATCATGTTTGGGAAAATGTTGTTAAAATGCCTTTCCTGCAAGTTTTCTGCTGTGGCCAAATGAGTTGTAGAGTCTCGTGCGTACGGGCTCTCTAATGTTCTCAATGTTTGGTAGTGACTTTGATTCTACAGTTGGGAAAGACTTGGAGATGTACAGATTATTGTACTTCAGTAAATGTTAAGCATACAGATAAGCCATTTTTTTTAATTAGCATAAGATTTTGAAACTAAATTTTCAGTAAACATCCCACAATTTTCCAAGTAAACATGATCACATTCAATGCAATTGCTTTGGAAGGTGTCTAGGAATGTTTCCATTCTACAAAATGATTTCAGAATTCCTTTTGGAATTAAAGTCAGAGCCACCACACATGCTTTTCATTGAGAAAGTTATTTTGTGGAAACAATATTTGAGGATAGTTATTTTATGGAAATTACATTAAGAACTATATCAGGTAAACAGTATGTGATCAAGCTTTGTTCAAAACAAGATGCAACTCTGAAGTTATGAGACAGGACTGTGGTATTTGTTGGTTTGGGGTCATAAATCTGACTCTAAAGGCAAACAGAAATTCCCATTAACTAACTAACTAACTTACTTTCTCTCTTTCTTTATTTTTTTAACCCAGGATTGAGCCCAGAGGCACTTAACTACTGAGCTACACCCCCAGCCTTTTTATTTTTAGAGACAGGGTTTCACTGAATTGCTTAGGGCCTCACTAAGTTGCTGAGGCTGGCCTTCAACTTGTAATCCTCCTGCCTCAGACTCCGGAGTCGCTGGGATTACAGGTGTGCACCACCACGCCCAGCTCTAGCAACTTCTTTTCTTGGCATTACTGGTGATTAAATCCAAAGCCTTACACATGCTAGGCAAGCACTCCATCACTGAGCTACAGCCCCAGCCCCACCCCAAAGTAATTTTTGTTACTTTTGTGTAGTAACTGCAAGACTAAAAAGGGCACTCATAGGAGGAGAAGGAAGATTAGTCATTTTATTTTGATGCTTACAGTTGAGTAAAGTCTGATTTTTTTTTTAGGAAAGCCATATTGAAAACATCTCAGTTTGTTAGATTAAGATTATAAAGTGAGGGCTGGGGTTGTAGCTCAGTGTAGAGCACTCACCTCACATGTGGAAGGCACTAGGTTTGATCCTCAGCACCGCATAAAAATAAAATAAAGGTATTGTTTCCATCTACAACTAAAAACATATTTTAAAAAAATTATAAAGTGATAACTCTTTGTTTCAAATAGTAACATTTTTCAGGCTGGGGATATAGCTCAGTTGGTAGAGTGCTTGCCTTGCATGCACAAGGCCCTGGTTCAATCCCCAGTACCTTAAAAAAAAAAAAGCTTAAATAGTAACATTTTCTGTAAGGAAGCATCTTACCCACTGAGCATAGTAGTGCACACCTATAATCCCAGCAACTTAGAATGCCGAGGCAGGAGGATCACAAGTTTAAGGCCAGCCTCAGCAACTTAGCGAAAGTGTTTCAGAATTTAAAAGGCTGAGGATGTGCTCGGAAGTAAAACACCCCTGGGTTCAGTCTCCAGTACCCAAAACAAACAAACAAAAAGTATGTTTTCTTTTCCCACAATGCATGACCCTAAGTCAGGACTACTGTGGGCTCTAGTAGTCTTGGATGCTAGTTATTAAAACTATTTTTCTGAGTTTACTTTTTCTCATCCTCAAAATGAGAGATTTAGAATGACATCTAACCTAGTGTCCCTTTCTGTGTAGGAAAACTTAAATTTTTTCCCCCAGTCGATGGAAAGCTGTACAATGGACTATGTAGTAGTATAATCATTTGTTTTCTATATGCCTTGTTGAACTGGTTTTGAAGGTTATTTGATTTTATCTCAAAAACCATACATTGCTTTTGGCATTGTCATGATACAGTGAGAAACAAACGTGCTTCAAGTGTACAGAGTAGTGGGTTGAAGCAAAAGAGGTTTGTTGGACAATAACTGTCAATACATTGTCTTCAGTATTTATTTACTTCTGACCTTGAACCACAGGAATATGGACAATAAAATAATGATAAACTTCAAATGATAGGAAAACAGGATCAGGAAAATTCAAGATTGGAAATCAACATTAGAGAAACAGAAAGAACATGGATTTGGCTCTTGGGTTTCTGGCCCCAGAGTTTAAAAGGAAATTAAGTGGTTCTGATTTTCAAAGATAAGAAAAACAGACACCCCAGGAAAGGTGAGGATTGTCTCAGCCCTGAGTTCTAAAAGAACTCTGCAGTGTGTGTAGACAGAAGAGTGAAAGGCTTTACAAACAGCATGGAGCTGCAACAACATGGAAAAACTAAAAGTAAGGGAGCCTGTGTTTTTACCTACTAAAGTAAAACTGAGACTTATCTCCTAAGTGAAAAGCAACAAAGGTTAAAAACTAATTATCTTGTTGGGCATTGTAGCACTTGCCTGTAATCCCAGCCACTCCGGAGGCTGGGGCAGGAAGATCACAAGTTGAAGACAACCTCAGCAATTTAGCAAGGCCTAGGAATTAGCAAGACCCTAGCTCAAAATAAAGCATAAAAAGGGGGCTGGCCCGGGCATGGTGGTGCATGCCTGTAATCCCAGCAGCCTCATATATATCTTGTTTAGAGAGTTCTGCTTAGTAATATGGAACTTTTCTGTGAATGAGAAAGTTTAGGTGCCCTTTCTACTTTGTTGCCCTAGACTGAGTTTAAACTTGAATTCTAATCAAGTCTTGCCTCCTTCTGTTTTCTATGTGGCACTAGCCAAAAAAGAAGAACATGTCAGCCTATCAAGTGTTCTGTAAAGAATATCGTGTAACCATTGTGGCTGACCATCCAGGGATAGGTAAGAACATTTCTGATCTTAAGTTTTTTCACTTTGTCTCTGAAGCAGTGCAGTTTATTGATCCAGTCAGCAGGCAACTTCTTCCCATAATGTTAGAGCACAAATCACATTTTTTTCCTCAGATCTGCAGATCACCTTAGATTTTGCCCTATGCATAAAAGACAGGAGCTTTCTATACATATCTCTTAAACTGATAAAATGGGAAACTTTGTAAAATCAGTGTTATAAAGTATAATACATATGTATATGCATAAATACACAGTTACTTCCAAGATTCTATCTTGACCTTTTCCTTAAACTGTCCTTGCATGTGGAGTTACAATAGGTGACTTAGCTATGCTGTTCCTGTTTGTGTTCGTATTAGAAGCCAGTGAGCAGAGAACAGCGGGCAGGGACCTCAGACAGGTCACTGACACCTACAAACCTCCCTGGTCTACTGTGTAAAGTAGCTGCTCTGCCCACTCCACTAGGTTGCTTTGAGGTGACCTGGGTAGGTCTCACAGAATAAACTTGGCCATACAAAAGAAAGGATGATATTACACTTCTGGACTGCTCTAGGAAAATTCTTCTTGGCTTCTGATCTCAGAAATTTTGGTAGAAACGTAGCATCTTTGATCAAATTCTCTGTAGCATATTGCTTTAACCTAACTTGGTTGGTCTTCTATTGTGAAGTTCAATGAAAGGACGCCAAAAAGATGCCTGAGGAATAAATCCCTAGAGAGTAGATGTGGAGGGTTAGAGCCTGTCTCCTGGCCAGAGCACCCCGCTCCTAGAGGAAAAGGCAGAAGAAAGGCGCGAGGGCCGGGGCCTCCTGAGGGAGCCAGCGTCACTTCAGTGGGATGCTCTTTTCGGTTTTGGCTCCCACCAGCCTTTTGTTTTGTTGAGTTGGCCCTAATCTGTATTGTTGTCTTTCTTTCTTTCTTTCAACTCTTCTGCCAGATTTTGGGGAACTTAGTAAAAAACTGGCTGAGGTGTGGAAACAATTGCCAGAAAAGGACAAACTGGTAGGTATACTTTCTTATAAATATAATTTTCTTTGCTTTTTGCCTTCCCAAATGGTATAGCTCTTCCAGACCATCCATCCACACATAGTGGGGGGGAAAATCACAAATTAGGGGCTGGGGCTGGGGCTCAGCGGTAGAGCGCTTACCTAGCACATGTGAGGCCCTAGGTTGGATCCTCAGCACCACATAAAAAATAAACAAATAAAATAAAGTTTAAAAAAAAAAATCACAAATTAACGGAAAACGATTTAGCACGCAAGGGGCACTGGCGGTGCTGCTGCCAAGTTACTCCAGGCAAGGAGTTAGCTAAAGGGAGGTGACTTTATTTGATTTTTTTTTTTTCCCAAAAAAACTTTAAAGTTGGCCGGCTGCACTTTGTAATCCCAGTGGCTTGGGAAGCTGGATAGGAGGATTACAAGTTCAAAGCCAGCCTCAGCAACTTGGCAAGGTTCTAAGCAACTCGGTGTGACCCTGTCTCTAAATAAAATTCAAAAAAGGGATAGGGATGTGACTCAGTGGTTAAGTACCCCTGAGATCAGTCCCCAGTACCAAAAAGCCCTTTACTATGAATACCTAATAGTCCTGTCTAAGAACTGAGGATCATCATCCTCAGACAATAAAATCATGGAGCACACTTAGCCAGGTTCCAGGTCCCCATCCTCATCAAGCAGCTCAGAAGACAATGGTGAATTCATATCTTAATCATGCAGAGTCACTTTCCAGTTGGGTGATCCATAAATTGTATGGGAACAACTGCCGGTTAAAGTACAACTCATTTTAAAAAAAAATAAGTACAACTCTTTAGATGAAACAGCTGGTTTTCACCCAGATAGATTAGCATTTGTTGCTGTTTTCCATGACATTTTTGTTTTACTATTGGTTTTGTCAACCATGAGGTTACAGGAAGTATTTAAACCACCTGGACACTATACTGAGCCACAGGTTTACAAGTCACTACTGAAATTTGACCATCAGCACTGAGGAACATTTATGATTTCCAAGTAAACATCAATACAAACAACAGTCCAAAGGCAATTCACTGGCCCTTTAGCTTAAGAGTTAGCATTAACCCCTACCTGCCCTCCACTGTTCCTTTCTTCATTTTGTTCCACCATGACTGCTTTCTATTTCACTTTTTTGTCCTTGTAATTTGTTTTAATCTATTGGACACTGATCTGCTTGCAGATTTGGAAACAAAAAGCTCAGTATCTGCAGCACAAACAGAACAAAGCAGAAGCTACAACTGTGAAAAGAAAAGCATCAAGCTCAGAAGGTTCCATGAAAGTCAAAGGTAGTGACCACTTCCCCTTCCTGCTGAAAATTCTTTCTTCTAAAGTGATGTAAATTTTGCTTCCTTACTAGGAAATTGGGAAAGCAGCTGATATTAGAAGCAAAACTTTATACCCAGGTATTATTACGGAATAGTATAGGCAGAGGGGGGAAAAAGATTCAGTTGTGTGTGTGTGTGTGTATGCCCAGAAAGTAAGTATAGGCCTTATGTGCGATGAGCACTCTCTTGTCACTTATTCTTTGTTTTTTTGTTTTGTTTTGTTTTGTTTTTAAATATTTATTTTTTAGTTGTAGTTGAACACAATACCTTTATTTATTTATCTTTATGTGGTGCTGAGGATCGAACCCAGGGCCTGGCATGTGCTAGGCAAGTGCTCTACGCTGAGCCACACCCCCACCCTCTTATTCTTTGTTTTTTTCTACAACTCTTTATAAATATAAAACTATTTTTAACCCCCAAGTCACACAAAATGTGATCATGGGCTAGATTTAGTCCACAGGCCATAGTTTTGATTTTAGTTGGTATGATTCATAAAAGGAAAAACCAAAAGTACTGTTTTTTTGGTGTTCAAGACTTACTTTACAAATTTTATCTTATTTCACAAATTTTACCTCTCTTTAAATTCCTCTGTTCTCAGCTGCTTCTGTGGGAGTACTGTCACCCCAAAAGAAGTCCCCACCAGCCACCATGCTGTTACCAGCATCACCAGCCAAAGCCCCTGAGACAGAGCCCATCGATGTTGCAGCTCACCTTCAGCTGTTGGGAGAGTCTCTCAGCCTCATCGGACACCGTCTGCAGGAGACGGAGGTGAGTGCAGCGCCGGCAGCAGGACCCACGCTGGATGTGCAGTGCAGACCCACTCACTCAACACACACTCCCTGAGGTTTTTTCCCTGAGGTTAGATTGTGCCGGGCACTCAGGAAACAGTGAAAAGAAGACACAATGGTAACAGAAACTTGGAATCTACCTGTTGTCACTATACTAATACCACCCAGTGGCACAAAAAGAAGTTAGAATACCCTTGAGCTAATTTTTATTCTTTAAAAATGTTATGTAAAAGATGAGTGCAAATCCATTGCATTTCAGATTGTTAGTACTTCTAGAGGAGTTTGAACTTTTCGGTGCATTTCCAGCAAAGTTCTGAGTAGACAGACGACACTGTATGGGGGATTAAAAGTCCCTCTTCCTTGAGAATAGGTAGCAAATGGGGGAAGTCAAGTTTCTCAAGCTCTTTGTTACAGTGCCCTTGAATTACAGTGGTGTGTGCTCAGGGGAGAAGTTCGTCCTTTTAAGCTTCAATTTCAAAATCGCTTAACCTATGAGGCTGCCGTGCTCCATTTCTATGTCCGTATTCAATTTCTAACCACTGTGCCTGTTAGCCAACTCAGTAGCATAGTAGTTCATCTTTCAGTTCTCGTAAGGCATTTCAGCAAAGCAATCTAAGCTACTAAAGCCATTTTTAAGCTAAGAAATCAGTGCAGAAGTATAAAGCTAATCACTTGCTTCTTTGTGGGAGTGAAATTATCATTCAGTAAATAAAATAAATGCCAAAGGCCACAAGAGATGAAGCTATCTGAGTTCTTTGGCTAATTTCTAAAAATTCAGCAGACATCAAAAGAACTTAAACACTCTTGTGGAGACTTATATATGTGAATGGTTGAAGGTATTTCCAGAATATATTCTCTGGTCCTTATTTATGTTTTTCATATTTAATCATTCTTATGTTTCCTAAAAAGTTAGAAGTAAAAGTGTTTTGTTTTAAGCACTTTTCATATTCCAGGTTTTCCCAGATAATTCCATTTAGTTTGGCAGATATTTCTTGAATACCTAGGCATTCTTCCAAGAACTTGGTATAGAAAATCTGAATGGCACAGTATGCCAATTATTAGGAAACTTACAATACAATTGGAAAGACAGAACATTTTTATAATCAACAAATTGAAACAGCAGTTGGGGATTTAGCTCAGTGGCGGAGTGCTTGCCTAACATGCACAAGACCCTGAGTTCAGTTGGCCCTGAAAAACAAAAAAAGCAAGGAAAAAAAAAAGGTAATAAATTGAAACAAACTAGCTTCTATGAAGAGTTACAATGAAAGTTATATACATAGTACAGTAGTCCCTTGCCTGTGGAGGATATGTTCTAAGACCCCTGTAGATGCCAGAAACTGCAGAGAGTATCAAACCCTATATACCAGCACACTGATAACACAGTAGTCAGCCTGATAACTGAGGTGCCTAACAAGTGGGTGGCATATACAGTGTGGATACTCTGAACAAATGGTCAGTTCACTTCTGGGGCAGGACTGAGTGGAACAGAGATATCATCGTGCTATTCAGAATGACATGGAATTGAAATTTTTAATTGTCTTGGGGTTCATTTGTTTTGGCTTTGCTTTTGCTTCCCCCGCCCCCAGTACTGGTGAATCCAGGGCCTTATGCATGCTAGGTCTACCACTGAGCCACATCTTTACCCCTGAGGATAACAAACTGTGGAAAGGGAAACCCCATATATGGGGTAACTACTGTAACCAGAAAAGGAAAAGAACTTTGCAGATTCTCTAGTCTGCTTTTTTTTTTTTATAATAGTTATATTGAGATATAATTCGTATATCATAAATTTCATGCTTTTAAAATACAGAATTTAGTGGATTTAGTACATTTTCAGAATTGCAAGCCATCACTGTTATCCAACTCCAAAACATTTTCACTGCCTGCCTAAAAACCCCATACCCATTGGGAGTCATTCCCCATTCCCTCTCCAGTTGACTTTTCCCCAGAGTTTTATTACTTGAATAGAATATATTCTCACAATTTTGCAATTTCTATGTGCCACTTATACTATCATTTACTTTTTAGTTTAATCGGTCTATGCTTTTATAATGGTATCCTTGAAATCACAAGAATGATGCTATAATTCTTTTCTAATGCACATCATAATGGATGTGAAACTATCAAAATAATGTTCACTGAGCATTGTGGTGCGCACCTCACCCAGTGAGGCAGGAGGATCACAAGTTCAAGGCCAGCCTCAGTAACTTAGTGAGACTCTGTCTCAAAATAAAAAGGACTGGGGATGTAGCTCAGTAGTAGGACACCCCTGGGTTCAATCCCCAGTCTCTCAAAAGTAATAATAATTAATCTTCATCTATATGCCATCTAAAATTATATATCACAACTTTAAGGAACATTGATTTATATAGTTTGCTAATTTAGAGTCTGAATACCTAAAACCTCATGAAAGTCAGTGAATATCACAAGTTGATACAACTGTTGGCAGTGGAGCTAGAGGGACAGCCCTGCTGGCCTTGCTTGCGGCTCCCTTGGTGTCTGCCCTCCTGTGCTAGCTCAAGCAGGTAGGAGACTGGGGAGTCAGAGAAGGCAGGAGCAGCCTTGTGAAAGGGGGTGGCATTCTGAGTAAGCCTTGATTGATAGGCAGGTTGGGTCCTACAGAGATCCTGGAGAGACATTCCAATCCAAGAACACTGCATCCCTCCATTGCTCAACCGCAGGGTCTTTTTAGAGAAGGATACGAGCCCCATTGAGGCTCTGAACCCCCATCCCCACTTTAGCCAGATCTTTTAGCTGTTTTATATATTGGGGTTCCTAGAAGGTTTTATTTGAAAAAAGGAGTTGAAACAGTATGTTTTATCATTTTAGCAGTAAAACTGGATCATGCAGTATTTATGGTAGAAAATAAAGGCCAGAACCCAAATTGCAGCAGGTCTTCATGGACAGAGGTCTCCACTCTGCTACTCAGGAATCAGAGGTCCCCATTTGGCTTTCTCTGAAAATATCTTCTTTTTTAAGTTATAAATGAAAATACTCCAGAACTGGGGAGAAGTTATAATAGTTTAGACATGACAAAAATTTTAATTTAATTCAACAGATGCTTGTTGAGCTTACTTGGTTGCATGTGAGTGGACATGAGTTGCTGTGAGACCACCTCCAGCCTCTCCCAACTCCCTGTCTGTGGGACAGCAGTAGTTATTAGGAGGACTTTAAAATGTGTAGGTTATGGTTCCTGCCCTCAAGGGACTTAGAATCCACTCAGGCTGAGCCATAAAATATTAGCTATAATTAACTACAGGGCACAGGTCAGGAGCAATGCGGCTGCCTGCTGACGCTGTCAGACTCTGTCAGTGCTGCTCAGCCGGCTTGGTTCAGAGCTTCATGTCGATTAGTTCGTTTAATTCACACTGTAGCTTGGGAGGTAGCGTTGTTGTCCCCCAGTTTTACAAAAGAAGAAACAGAAACTTAGGTCGAGTCCCTTTTCTGGAGTTCAGCCCCTAAGTATTGAATCAGAGCCTTGAATTTAAAGAGTGACTTTAAGGTGCAGGCTCTTAACCTCTTGGTGGACTGCACCCCAGAAAGTAGAGAGAGGAGATGTCAGACAGGGATTGAGGGAAAGGAAGAGTCAGCCAGGGATGAGGCCTTGAAACAGGGCAGCTGTGAGAAAGGTGATGACTTTGGCAGATAAATGGAAGCTGAGAGGAGGGTGGGTTCGGTTCTTGATGGTGTGTTGAAATTGAGGAATGGCCAACGGGAAGGACCCAGCAGGCAACCAGAAATGCCGCTCTGGAGATGAAGGTGTTGGCAGTAATAGTGTAACTTCTGGTGCTTTTTGAGTACTAATCAGCTACCAGATACCATCCCAGGTACTTCACATCCATTATCTCCACCCCATCTGCCGATAGCAGTCCATTCTGCAGGTGTAGCAATTGCCCAGGTACCAAAAACAATGAGAGGTGGGGCCAGGATCTTGACCCAGGCAGTCCAAATTCAGAGCCATTCTCTCCTATGCTGCCTCTTGAGATGATTTCATATCCTCACAGTGCTTCTGATGAAAGTAGATTATTTATGCAAGAGCTGGGAAGTAGAATTTGCAGCCAGCAATCTTCTTATCTTTCTGAGTCATAATTATAGAGATCATATGAATTAAATGAGATGTCATATTTTGAAATTAACCAAATGCACTCATTTTTTTTTTTGTACCAGGGATTGAACCCAGGGGCACTTAAGCACTAAGCCACATCCCTTAACATTTTATTTAGAGACAGGGTCTCACTGAGTTGCTTAACGCCTTGCTTTTGCTGAGGCTGGCTTTGAACTCACAATCCTCCTGCCTTAGCCTCTGGAGCTGCTGGGATTACAGGTGTGTGCCAAGCACCCCCAAGTGTACTTTTTTTTTTTTTTTTTTTTTTTGAGAGTGAACAATTTAACCTAGAATGATATTACCTGCTATCAAAAGCCACATGGGGCTGGGATGTAGCTCAGTGCTAAAGTGCTTGCCTCACATGTGCAAAGCCATGGGTTCGATCCCCAGTGCCAAAAAAAGTAAAGACCCAAAACAAAACAAGCCCCCCTCCCCAACAAAAAGAAAGAAAAGGCTACATTTGTAGAGAAGTACTTATATGCTTCTGTAAATGATATTGTGTGGGGCTGTAGGGTTTTCATAGTAATCATATTTGAGCTGTATTCATGGAGTTTATGTCAGATCTCACAGATCTTCCCAGTACCTTTCTGGAGTAGGGAAGGCATTTTTCACTGTTCAGGAGAAGGGAGTCAAGTGACTTTCCCAGGACACATAGAAGATAAGATGGATTAGGAATATAGAAAGAAAACCTGAAAATGTATAGTAAGAAGTATCCTTTTAAACTACTTAGAGTAATTAAAGGAGAAACTTTCCATTTATGCTGTAGGTTTCATGTCATGTGATTAGAAGTGTCCAGGATTTTAAAAACCAGAAGGAAGTTAACCAGAAAATGGAGAGAGCATCAAGCGTGTGATTTGAGTTAATGTCTTCTCTTTTCAGGGCATGGTGGCAGTGTCTGGCAGTTTGTCAGTGCTTCTGGATTCCATTATCTGTGCCCTTGGCCCCTTGGCATGTCTGACTACACAACTACCTGAATTGAATGGCTGTCCCAAACAAGTCTTGGTGAGTTTTCCTTAGACTTTTAGGGCCAGACCTCTAGGAGATCAGAGAGGCCCTGCCTTAACCGGTGCTGTCAGGTAGACTCCTAGGGCTTTCTGGTTCATTGTGCACGTCCCGTGGAATGTGTTCTGTGTTACCAAATGCATGTTATGCTTAGTGAAACTAGAAAATATGCCATTTCCCAAACTGGTACGTTAGAGAGAGGAAGTCTAGCCCTTGAGGTGCTATAATTCCTGCATTTCCCATTTGCTCTTCTATATACTGTGCAGGAATTTTTTCTCTTTTTCACTGGGATTAATGGGAGAAGTCAGCAGAAAAGCTCCTGCAAACAGCAGGATGCCATCATCATTCTTACCCTGTGTTCTCTGACTTCACTTTTTCTGTCTCATCTCTCTCCCTGAACAAAGAAACATATCTCAAGAAATCACAGTAAAGTACCCTTCAACTGAACCTTTTTTCCTTGTTTTGCAGTCAAACACGCTGGACAACATTGCTTACATCATGCCTGGACTGTGACAGCGGGGACTCCTGGGGCAGAAGCCTCACCTACCCTGTGTATAGGTTTGTGTATATATGACTGTTCAAACCCCTCCGCTGGCCTCTGGGTGTAGGTTTTACATTTTTATATCTATACATATATATATACATAGATATATCTGTATATATGTAATGTACAATATATACATAGGATTGTAACTACTTTGCTTTTAATAATTTTATGAAATGGCAAAGGTTTAGCCAAGAGGAATCTTTGGCATGAGTATGGGCTTGGGATCTTTCTTCTCTTGTGGTGGGTAAATCTGCCTTAAAAATCAGTGTATCTTGGGGCTGGGGGCTTGTTCTGGGTGCCAAGTGCATCTCCTTATGGATAGCTAAAATGTGATTTTTTTTTCCAAACTCATTTGTACCTCCAGACCCATCACTGACCACTTGCCTTACCTGTCTAATAGTCAGACATATAATAAGAGAGATTATGGGAGGGTGCCAGCTGACCCGAAGTACAAAGGCTTTCAATCTGAAGTGTCGGAGGTGGGAGGTGATGAGCTCATTCCCACTGTGGCTATTAAAGTGGCTTAGATGGACTAAGTAGGGGGTTCATTCCAAGTCCTACTATACAGTGTCCATGTCTCAAACTTTATCGTAATCATTGGTACCATTGGCAGCCTCAGCAGAGGCCAAGGAGTTGTGCGATTCCTGGCAGCAAAAATACCTTGGAGAGGGTGATGCTGCTGGTGCCACCGTTGGACCTGCATGTATTCTCTTAGCTGACCAGAGTATTTGGTTTGTAAAACCAAGAACTGGTATCTTTCATTGGCAGCATTAGATTGGCCACCAAGTCCTCAGAAATCCTGCTGCTCATTTGCTTGGTGGTTATGGAAGGTAGACTTGGTCCAGCGTGGTTCTTGGGTTTATCTTAACAGTTCCCTTGGTGGGCAGATACACAGTGTTCTGCGTTCCACATGTAAGTGAATTGCAAAAAAAGTACTCAATTCTCATGTAGGTTTATTTATGTGTGTGTGTGTGTGAATGTGTATTTTAATTATGTGTATTTAACTCTTTAAAATTTCTTAGATTTTAATTTATCCTGTAAATTTATGTATATATAATTTAATAACAAAAGCCTCCACCAGCAACAGCATGTGGAAGATACAGATTTATTATTTCATCCTCCCTTCCTCTGGGCTGTTCCAAAAACTCTAAATCACCTATATTTTAAGGTATTGTACCTCAAAAAGGAATCATTATGTTGGGATTCTAATTCTCTATAAAGAACTTCATGGCCTTCAATAATGTTGAGAAAGTGAAATAAAAAGAAACATTACCATTCCCAGCTCCCCTTATTTCCAAAGACCTAGACCTGCTTCCCAGTTGCAAAGAAGACAGTTGGACACTTCAGGGTGGTTTCTGTTTGGTGTGAGATTCTCTGCCAAAACCAAGCTCTGAGGCAACTGTGCTTTCCTCCCCGGCCTAGACAGAGCAGGACAGCATCACAGTGACCTCTGGGGACAGTGCAGCCAGCCGGCGTCCCATTCATTCCTTCCTTTCTTCCACCAGTGTTACAGGGCTGTGCTTCCCAGAGGCATCTGGCTGCCTAGTCCCTTTCTCAGCTCAGAGCAGTTTTAAGATTTAATCCAGGAAACAGAAAGAAACCAGAATGTTTAGGAACTAAAATCAAGAGAAGCAGAAATCTTAGCTTGATTTCATGTGTCAGAACCTTGTGCCATGCCTCATCTGTCCCGTGCAAGTTTCCTGTTCCGACACAGGATATCAGGGAGGGGCAGGGAGACATGGTAGGACAGAAAGAACTCACTCCTGCCACTGTCATTTGTACACATGAATGAAATCCCAATGAGGACCCACTTTTTTGTTTTCCTTCGAAACCCAGTCCTATTGTATTTGTATTTAAGATTTGTACACATTTGTATAATAATCTGTACCTTGTGGTATTTGGTACTATTAGAGGAAAAACTTTGGATTCGGGCCTTCTTGCAGTTTTTATATCATTGTTTTATTTTGTTTTTTAAATAAATTCTAGTGGTTTGATCCAAATCCCATTACAGTTGTATAAAGAAATAAAATTTTGTACTTATATTATTAAAAATCACATTTTTAATATTTGTAGTTCAGTCTCAGCTGTCTTTTCCCTATTTGTGCTAATCATAGTTGCTACAAAATTAAAACCTCTTTCATATTCTACGCTACTATAATTTTCTTTTAAAAATAATGGAATAGAGGTCAAGTTTCTAATCTCAACCATTTTCCTAAAATATATCTTACTGTATTTTGTATTAATTTTTATATTGTAGAGCTTCTGGTTCTCTTTTATAAACTTCAAAACCAGTAACTCTGATAGCTGTGACTGTATTTATTGGCAATGAAACTTTATACATTGGTTTTGGCCTAATTCAAGAAAAGATCCATCAATCTTGGGTAAGGGTCATAGCTGTATAATTTACTAAATATGACACATTTCATGCTGTTTCAATACTGTCTGAGCTTAGTGATGTTGGCTAAGTCACTTAACCTTTATATAGGCTTCCAAAGTCTCATCTGTAAAATAGAGTAATTTCACCTCCCTATCTCCAAGCCTCAGCCAGCCAGCCAGCCTGACATCAAAGTTTAGTAATACTACAAACATTGATTATATGGAAATTTGACTTTTCAAGGTAAAAAATCTGTGTGAACATAAGATGTTAAAAGTCACAAATAGGTCTTAGGGTATAGCTCAGCACTTGGCTATCACATGCAAGGCCCTGGGTTCAGTCCCCAGCGCCGCACACACAAGGAAATTTTTAAAAGGCGACATCTTATGAAGAAGCAGCAAGAAACAGACTGTCAAACAGGGAAGGACTGTGAGACTGGCGTGCATATTTCATCTCCCCTCATCCTCTCAAAAGCCTTTGAATGTTATTCCCCTTTACTGTCTGTGAGGAGAAAAATGCAGAAAAGTACTTTTCACAAGTAAATGGCAAAGTAAGAATAAGAACACTGGGGCTGGGTCTGTAGCTCAGTGGTAGAGCGCCTGCCTAGCATGTGTGATGCACTGGGTTCGATCCTTAGCACCACATACAAATAAATGTAATAAAAAATAAAAAAGAATAAGAACATTGGTACAGCTACCCCAAAACCTAGGCTCTTTCTACCCCAACCTACTTTCAAATTCAAATCCTGTTTTCTACAGTCCTGATTATAGAGAAACAGATGAGATCTTATCCTTGTCCAGAAGCCCAGCAGGCTTTCACTGTTCTTATTCTGTTGACTTTAAGTTTTGGAGGCAGTGTATCTTGATTATTCTCCAAAAGTACATTAAAGGATATAGATTGCATTTATGTAGTATGTCAGTCTTAAGGTACTTAAAGATTTTTACCTTAATAAAGAAAATATAACAACACTAAAAGGAAAAAATTTAAATTGAAACAGATTTTGGGGGGGTTTTTGGGCAGCAGAGTTGTACTAGAGATTTAATCCAGGGGCACTTTACCACTAGGGCTACATCTCCAGCCCTTTTTGTTGAGACAGAGTCTCTGTAAGTTGTTTAGGGCCTTGCTATGTACTGGAAACTGGACTTGAATTTGCAATCCTGCCTCAGACCCTTACGCACTAGGATTCCAGACATGTGCCACTGCACCCAGCTAAAACAGACTTTTTACTGGATAAATTTGTTTCTTTTTTTTTTTTTTTAATTTTTTATTGTTGGCTGTTCAAAACATTACATAGTTCTTGATATATCATATTTCACAATTTGATTCAAGTGGGTTATGAGCTCCCATTTTTACCCCATATACAGATTGCAGAATCACATCAGTTACACATCCATTGATTTACATATTGCCATACTAATGTCTGTTGTATTCTGCTGCCTTTCCTATCCTCTACTATCCCCCCTCCCCATAAATTTGTTTCTTATTAGCACACTTTAAAAAAGTTTTGGTCAGGGTGCCGAGACTGTAGCTCAGTGAGTAGGGTGCTTGCCTCGCATGTGTGAGGCACTGGGTTCAATCCTCGGCACCACATAAAAATAAATAAAGATACTGTGTGTTCGTTCATCTACAGCTAAATAAATATTATACTAAACTTTTGTCATTTATATCCCTATCGACTGTTTTGATAAAATTGACATATTTCCTTTTCTGTATTAATAGCTATGTAGTATGCAGAATCAATACAATTCTGCTTCCTATTTAGGCATATTTGGGTTTTTTTCTGATTTTCTGTCACGAAGAATAAACCTTACAGGAACTTCAAGCAAGTCCATTCAGTATGGGGATATTAAGGTTGTCAGTGGAAGAATCCAAAATCTCATGTTCGGTATCCTCCAAACAACCAAGCAATATGCTTAAATAAAGAAAGACATAGAAAGTAACTTATGAAATTCATCTTAAATGTACACATCCCCCTTTATAATCCAAATACCACTACTGAAAAGTTGACATGCTAGTCATTGTGTTAGACGACTGTAGGGATCCCAACAGACATAGTATCCCAGCCCTCATGGAGCTAACGAGGTAGGGGGAAGGGCATTTGTCTACAAGTCTTATGAACATTATTGAAACACTTCAAAACAGTTTTATACAGAAAAAAAGGTCCCATGGCAGCTCAAACAAGTGATACATAAAACAAATCACAGAAGTGACTAACATAGTCCTAATTTAGGTTTTAAACTCCCTGATATTTTAAGCAAAATTGGATCACTGTCTTTTTTTCTCTTCAATTTTTCAAAAGAGCCTGTGACCTAAAAAAATAAAATAAATTGGTTAAGAGTCCTTGATCTAATTCCAGTATCCAGAGAAAATGAGCTCGCTGTTTGGATCACAAGGTAAATTAATGGCAGAGAGTGCCACCGCGCCCTTTCGTGACTACATCTGTGTTCGCTAGCCTGTCAGTCTTCAGTAGAGGCAGGTGAAGCGGACGCCCACTTGGAGCCGGGGAAACCTGACATCAGTTAGAAGTCCTATCATCAGGCGGGAGCAGGCGAGCCCCATTCTCAGGTGTGTAGTCTCCGCGAGGTCCCAGGCCTAGAGACAGTCTCCTTAACCTTCAGGTCAGTCTTCCAGGGGTGTTGACACCTTTAGGCCACGCCCCTAAAAGCCAGGTGAGCGCTCTCGGGGCGTGGCTTAGGGGCCTTGTCCCAGCCCCGCCCCAGCCCTCCGAAGGCGTGACGTCCGCCGACGCCGAGGGGCTGCGGCGAGGTCGTCGATCTCAGAGCGCCCGCCTCGCCGTCAGGGCGGGGCCTGTGGCTCGGCGCCTGGGCCCCGCCCCCATCGGCACCTCCCCCCGGGTTGTCCGCCGTGTCACGTGACGGGTCGGCGGCGCTGGCGGTTGCTGTCAGCTGATTCCCGGGGTTGGTGGCAGCGGCAGCCGCGGCGATGGACTTTCTCCTGGGGAACCCGTTCAGCTCTCCGGTGGGACAGCGCATCGGTAAGTCCCTGGAGCCCCGCACAGCCCCTCCCCAGTGTTCCTCACTCGGCTTTGGTCCCCGGGGAGCCTCTAGGTCCCCAGTCTCTGCGCTGGGAGGTTAGGAGGGTGATAAGGCTGGCGTGTCGCCGTCCCGCCCATTTCCCCGCCCACCCTTGATTGACAATAGCGCGGGCCAGTAGGAAGCCGGCATAGGGATGGATGCTTGTGAGTGCCAATAGGAAAGGAGAGCGGACAGGTCCAGACGGGCGCGGCTCAACCAATGTGCGCGTGCTGGGGTCCCGAGCGGAGGGAGAAAGTTTTCGGGGTTAAAGGGACAGCGTGGTTGGGTAGGAGTTGGTTGGTGGACTGCTTCCCGCGCGTGCTCTCCTGCGGGCCCCGCTGCCAGACTGTTGCGGGCTGCTTCCTGGCTCGCCGCGCTGCCGGGACGTGGATACCTGAGCGGGATTAGACGTCCCTTCTCGCTAGACCTGGGAGGCTAGGGCTTGGCGCCTGAGGCGACTTGAGGGATACCGGCCGGCGGGTCTCGCAGACCCGAGGCTCAGGACGCGCGGGCCTCTTCTGCTACACCGAGCGACCCCGCTTCTAGAGCCCTTCGCTGGCGTGATCTCGGAAACCACGGGTCGGCCTCCCTGGCCCCCAAGTGGCTGTGCAGAGAGCACCTGCCCAGACGTGCGGTTCGCAGGAGCCCAGGGCTCCGGGCCCGCTCGGGACTGAGTGTCTCCGCGCCCTGTCACCAGTACACGGAGTTATGTGGCAGAGCCCCAGTGCTCAGGGCTTCTCATAGTCGTTAGGGAGTTATGATCCCTGCCTCCTTGGACTTGTGCAGATTAAGCTCGTTAATAACATGAGGTCCAGAAGCAGTGCCCAGCATGCGGCCAGGGCTATGCGAAAGAAATTCTTAATAACTTTTATCTTTGTTACTGAGATACCCACCAAGTGGGGATCGAGAATCCCTGGAGATCACCGGCAGTAGGTCTCTTAGGTGCCCATTCCTCAGCACAGGCCAAGGCCAAAGGGACACTAAAGAGTCAGTCTGGGTGTGGTCCTGTCTTGCATGAAGTAACCATGACGGCCCTGAATTTCTCTCGTCTTCTTGATGACTTTTAAACTTAAATCCATACTGGGAAGGTGGCATCTTAGATAAGCCCTTCTTTCCATACTTAATGTTATTACTGACTCATCCGTGTGGTAATGGCCACAGGATTATGTAATTGCCACGGGAGTGAAATAATCTCAGATCTGCCTACCGACTACCCTCATGAGAAGAAAGCTTGTAGGACTGGCATCCCTGAGGACAGGGGGTTCTAATGATACCACTAGGGTGAGAGGCACTTGACTACCATCCACACACAGCCTGGGTGATTACTTGTCCCCCTGCCTGGAATGTTTGCTCCTGTTTCCTCTCTGAGCAGTTCTACTCATTCTTCTCCCTGAGGCCTTCCCTGGGCCCTTCAGGTCCAGTCACTGCTTCCCGCTCTCCCAGGCTTCTGCCTCCCAGAATCCCTGAAGCTGTGGCTGTCAGTGCGGAGCAGGCTAGTCCCAGATAGCGCCTGTGCAGTGCAAGTGTGTGGAAACATGAGCTCTCCATCGTCACACGGAGACACCGCTGTCCTCTTGTGTCTGCACATGTCTGTCTCAGCTAGGCTGGACTTCTTGAGAGCAGGAACTGCCCCCCACCTATCTAGCCGCCCAGCACCCAGCATGATGCTGGCACCAAGAGGGAAGAAAGTAGAAAAGTGACATTTTGAGAGTAAAGAGCATTCTGCCGGGGTCCTTGGTATTCATCTTCATGGTGACCCTGTGAGCTTCTGCTGCTTCCCATTTCACCAAAAGTAAGTCAGAGCCAAGGAAGCCCTGCCAGGGTCTCACAGCTCCTGGGGCCAGAGTCCAACCCCAGCCTTGCTTTTGTGCCTCCCGCCATGGCCCCGCAGGTCCACACAAGGATCCCCCACAAAGGAGGACATGCCCATGGGTTTGCACACTCTTCCAGGGCACTCCCCCTTCTTAGGAGAACATCCCAGGGCAGCAGCCTATGGTCAAGAGAAGCCCAGCTCCTTAGTAATCGGTAAGGTAGACACAGCCTTCTTCTTTGCAGGTACTATAAGTCTTCCTGGTATGTTTTATAGGCTGATGTCAGAAGTCAACCCAAGAATCCCATTTTTCATCTCCGGCTGTCAGCTCACCCCTGGCACTTTAGGTCCAAATCCCAGCAGATTAATGACAGCCAGCTGCAGAGACTGAATACAGGCAGTCCCCAGGCACCACCCCAGCAGCCTGGGTGGTGGATGCTGGGCGGGAGGAGAGAAGAATGCAGAGCCTGGGACAGCCCTGGAGCCAAGGAAGATATGAAAAGTCAGAACTGTCGATGGTCTGCAAAATCCTCACCAGGGGAGCCGCAGAAAGCAATCAGAAATGAGGGACCCCCCTTCAGGGGCCCTTTGGGGAGGCAGGACTAGAAGCCCAAGTGGCATTCAAGCCATGTTGTAAGAACAGGAGAGCAGGCTCCAGATCCGGTCCTCCCAAGCCTCGTTCCCTGACCATTGCCCATCTCCTACCTGTGACCTGAAGGCACCACCACTCATCCTGTCCTTCCCAGAGGCCTGGTGAGGAAGGACAGTGCTAGAGGAAGAAGGAAACTGATGGCTCTTTAGACAAAAGACCTGATTGCACAGGCCCAGGGGGGCATTGCGACCTCACAGGCAGAGTTCAGTTCAAGGTGCAGCAAGGTAGTGAGCTCCCCATCCCGGAGGTGTGAAAGCAGGGGCCGCAGAAGAAGGCCCTGCACAGAGGACTCCTCCTGGCTCACAGGGTGGATGCAACCAGGGTCTGCAAACTTTTTCCCTAAAGGGCCACATAGTAAATCCTCGTGAGCTATATGGTTGGTCTCTGTCACAGCCCCTCCACGCGGCCATGAGTGCATAGATGTAGCCCTAAACAGCAGGTGAATCACTGGCCTGGCTGTGCTCTAATAAAACTTTATTTATGGCACTGGGATTTTAAGTTTGTGTAATTTTCACCTGTCATGAAATATTCTTTGGCTTTTATTTTACCCATTTAGAATCATGAAGACTATCTGTAACTCTCAGGGCGTTCAAACATGCACTGGATTTGGACTCCAAGGTGGCTGAGCTCTCTGATCAGAGCAGCTGGCCAAGGCAGAACGGTGGAAGGCAGAGCTCCTCAAAATGGGGTCCCAGAGCACCCGGGCTGGGAGTACTAAGGCCCTCAGCCCTCCGAGTCAGAATCTGTACCCTTATCCACAGGATCCCTGAGATGTCCTCTCATCTTAAAGCTTCTGTTTTCTGACCCATAAATGCAGGAGCCAGATTAGAGCCCAGGTCTCTATGTTAAGGCTGGTGATGGAATGTCGGGTCAGGGCTTAGCACCAGCTGAAAGCATAGTAGTAAGGCCCAGGGTGAACTTGACCCAGGGACCCTCACTAGCTCTGTTAAATGGGACGTGTTACTTGGCCAAACTGTTCTTCAGTTTCTCATCTGTAAAACGAGACTAATAATGGCACCTGCCAGAGGGGATTGCTATGTGCAGCCTTGTGGAGCCCTTGGCCTGGGGCCTGCGCACCGGAGGTGACCGTACCATGGTGATGCTCACTGTTGTCAATTCCTGGGCACAGAGTTAGTGTCAGAGCTAAGGTGCCAGTCCAGGGCCCTGACTCCAATGCAGCCCTGTGTTGGTTTCTTTCTGGGTCTTTGTGTCCCTGAGGATTGAGCCCAGGCTGGTGGCAGCCTCCCTCACCACAGGTCAGGTTTCAGCCTGTGGGGTGGAGCCGAGTCTCACTTGGGAATTAAGGCCTCTCTGCCTGACTCTGGATGGAACTGGTAAATAGGTTTTATTCCCTCACTGAGCTCAGAGAAATAAGAGTAAAGTCCCGGAAAGGATTTCCACTCTTCTGGTTTTAGAAAAAGCGAAAACAAACACCTTAGTGTCTTCTCATTAGCTCGGGCCATCCCCCTGTGAGAAGCAGGGATTGGGGCAGGTTAGCTCCCCCTCCTTGCTGGCTAGTGCTCACCCAGCTTTAGTCCCACTCGTGATCCGTGGACCCGCATGCCACCTTTATTTGGGTCCATCTTTGCTTTAATTGCCTCGCCTATTTTAATTTGATCTGTCCTGTGTAATTATATCCCCATAGTCACGGCTTTGATGAGCTAGTTCCTGGTTTTTTTCTATCCCACATTAAAGTTAATGTCCGTCTATAAGTGTCTTGATGTTTGCCCGGGAACTGGCCTACTGGGTTTCTGAGTGACACATTTTGGTGCCCTGGTCTTAGCAGCTGTACATGGGCTCCAAGCTTAGCCTCTACCTCAGAGGAGCTGGGTTCAGGTGCCGGTCCCTCCCCTTCCCATCTGTGTACCTGAGGCAGGTGACAGAACCTCATAGGGAAAGGACACGGGAAACTTGGCAATCAATGGAGCACCCAAGAAGTGCAGAGGGGAGCTCCTGAGGGGAAGCAGGGACTGGAGAGGACCACCCAGGCCACAGGGGCTGAGAATTGAGGGCAGACAGTGGTATCCACTGTTCAACTTGAATTTGTTTGGGTACAGTACAGCCACTGTGGTGGCTAACTTTACATGTCAACTTGCCTGGGCCATGGTACCCAAATATTTAGTGAAACATTCCACATGCTTCTGGAAAGATATTTTTAGATGAGATTAACATTGACATCAGTAGACTTTGAAGCAGACTGCCCTCCATAATGTGGGTGAGCCTTGTCCAATCACTTGAAGGACTTAATAGAAAAAGACTGATTCCCAGAACAAGAGGGGATTCTGCAGGCAGACTGCCCTTGCATTTGAACTGCCCCTGGCCCTGGCCTCCAGCCCTCCAGCCTATATTGCTTGCAAATTTTGGATCTGCCAAGTCTCCACAATCACATGAGCCAATTCCCTCAATCAATCAACATCCCGAGAGAGAAAGAGAGAGAGAGAGAGAGAGTGTAGGACCCTAATGCAAGCCCCTTCTCCACTCTCCAGCCTCTTGCACTGGGAGAGGGGAGCGGCCATCACGCCCTGGCCTGCACAGCCTTCTCCCTCTTATGTGAGTGGTTTTAAAAAACTCCTTTGTCTAACTGACATTTTTTTCAGTTGGGTCCTATAGTTAGTTACACCAAGTTGAAAATTGTGGATTGCGAAAGTAATACCCTCTGCAGTGTATTTTAGGGTTCTCTAGTGGCCTGTGGTTAAAAAATGACAGGGAGAGGCGCCAGAGTTTTGAGGAAGGTCTTCTCAACAACTTAGGAAGCTGGTGGAACTTTCCAGGCTAGGTCTGGAAAGAACTCTCCATGTAGAAATAGCCTTCAAGACAAGATGCAGGCTGAAAAAAGAAGTTGGCCTCTGCATATAGGTAACTTCTTTCTTTAATTTTAAATTAATTTTTCTTTTTATTTATTTCTTTTTTAGTGGTGGGGTTTGAACCCAGGGCCTTGTACATGCTAGGCAAGTGCTCTACCACTAGCTCTGAATATATAAAGTCTTTTTTTATGGGAGTACTTGAAACTTTCAAAAGATCATTCGTGGACAATATTTTTGTAGCAGATCACATTCATTTTGGCGTGTGCTTTGTGCTCAGTGGACAAAATGTGCTTAAAATGCACCCTCTCACCTCACATTCTGGAATGCGAGTGCTCGGTTATTCTGCAGAAGGACTAATACACAGAGAGGCTGAGACATTCACCAAGGGCCACTCAGCTAGTAGGTGCTCAAGCCAGGATTGAAGTGGGATTTGTCTGGGTCCATACCACGTGCTTCTAACTCTTCCTCCTCAGTGTTGCCCTTAGGATCAAAGGGCCTCTGGGGCTTCCCTTGGTGTAAACATGTGTCCATCCAGAATGAGTCCGATCGGTAACAGCTCCTCCTGGGTCCTGTCCCCTTACATTGGATCCACCCTGGCAACCAGAGGCTTAACCAACGGCACCAGCTTCCTGTGTCTATTACTAGGAGAGCCCAGGAGCCCCTGAGGGGTACCACCTGTGTCCGGGGGCCATCAGTAGCTGCAAGGGAGACTAGAAAAGCAAAATACCATGAGCCAGTGAGCATGTCTTTAAACGCAGTGAGGCCATTGCAGTCAGTCCTTGCGGGGGAGCTAATAAGAGTGAGTCCAGGGTCCAGCACGCGCAGGTGAGGGCAGGGTGCAGGTTCTCAAGCTGCCTTTCCTGACTGCGCTTCCTGGTGGCCAGTGCAGCTAGTCTGTGTCCAGGGAGTCAGTCAGAAGGCCACCTCCAGAGTGGAGTGGTCCTGGTTCTGATGGTATTAATTTGGAGGACAGATGGAAGAGGGACATGGAACTTTAAAAAATATTCCAGTTGAAAGAAAGGCTAGAATTCCCACCCACCAGCTACCAAGGAATTGATGAGTGTCAAAAGGTGCAAGAACTTCATCTAAATAAATATTCTGGCGGGGCTGGGGCTCAGTGGAAGAGCACTTGCCCAGCGTGTGTGAGGCACTGGGTTCGATACCTAGCACCTCATATATAACTAACTAAAATAAAGGTCCATTGACAATTAAATAAATAACAATAAAAATAAATAAATGTTCGAAAGGGGCATCGTGCTGGCGAATCCCTCAGCCCGCTCAGCCGCTCGGGACACAGGTGCTGCAGGTTTACAGGGTTACCTTGGGCCAGGGCCCTCCTTAAGGAGAACTGGGCATCTTGGGAGGAACCCGCGGCCTTGTGGGAGAGACAGAGAGTCTTTCTAGAAGTCCACTAAGTGGCTGCCAGCTATGCCTGAGCAGCTAGGAGCCTGAGGGGGGCGTGGGAAGTGGGGGCACATTCCTAGGACAGGGCAGGTTGAGTGCCCAGGAGCCTGAGGAAGGGTGAGCAGGCCGGGCATGGCGGGAAGCCAAGCCACGGGAAGAGGCAGGAGGAAGGACCAGGCCCACCCAAACCTGGGCCTCGCCCCCCTAACTTCAGGGAAGCCCTGTCACTTAGGTCCATGCCAGAGTAACCACAGCTGGCCTTCCATGGTGGACATGGAGGAGTCGTAATCAGGGCCACTTTCAGCAGCAAGTACCAAGAAAGCCTCTGCCCTGTTCTAGCAAGAAGCCTGGGGCTTTGGGGTTGGTGTGACAGCTCACGATGTCCTTGAACACCCCGTCCCCACTCTGTCCTTGCCTGGAGGTTGGTGCGTGGAATGCAGTGGACGGTCCTGGGGGAAGTGGGGAGGGGTGACCCTCACATCAAACTGCACCTGGGCAGCCTGGAGGCTCAGTCCCGCGCTCCCCACACGGGGACCCTCCCTCTGCGCCTCCTGAGAGTTGGGGGGGAGGCGGCCTTCAAGGAAGGGAAGGGGCGGAGTCCAGAAGCCCTTGGGCGGCTGAGCAGCAGACCTCTTCATCCCAGCAGCTGGGGTGCAGGGTGGTGACACTGGCTCAGTGGGGGCCAGTCATTGTGTCATTGTTCACTGCGTTGTCTGGGCCAGGATGAGGAGTGACACAGTCTGCCCTCGAGCTGACACAGGCCTTGGGATGGGTGTGGCGGCTCATTTCCTCTGCGGCCTCCTGGGCCCTCCCACTGACTCAGCACCTGCCTGCCCTCCCTGTCCAGTGGCTTCACTTCCCAGGGGACCGCATCTGCACTGAGGGTGAGGCCACTTTGGTTTTACTCCCCCACGTCTCCGTGGGTCCTGGACACAGTTCTAGAGGCCCATGACATGGTGGTGAGGTGTATGGACACGAGAACCTGGGGGATCCCTTGGGGAGACTCTGTGCAGCTCACAAACTGTGGCCGTGGGCAAGTTACCAGCCCCCGAGCCCTCAGCTTGGCATCTGTGTCTGTGGGTGCGCTGAGCGCCCGTGTGTGTGTGTGTGTGAGTGAGAGAGAGAGAGAGAGAGAGAGAGAGAAACGCACTGTTGGCACCTGCGTGAAGGGTGGCATTCTGGAGAGGTCAGGTCTGTGACCCTTGGGCAGCTGGGGGTCGTAGATGGGGTTTAAACAGAGGAGCTCTGGTTAGATTATGTTCGAGAAAAAGAGCTTGCAGGTGGCGGTCCTGTCTGGTCCCGTCTGGCTCTGGATCAGGCCCATCACCTGCCCTGCGGGGAGAGGCCGGGCGACTGCTGGAGTGGCCAGGTGGCAGGGAAGGCCGAGTGGCGGTGGCTCCCTGTAGCTCCCACAGAGGCGGCCTCCTCCTGTGCAGCACAGGATGTCTCCTGGGATTCTGGCACAGCTCAGGAGGAGCAGGCCAGGACTGGGTGCCCAGCAGCTGCCCGGAGTGAGGCAGGTGCCACATGGCCGTGGTGGCCTCCTCCCTCCTCTGGGCCTGTCACAGCCCTCCCTCGCCTGCGCCTCGCTGCCCTTTCCCTCCAGGCAGGCAGCTCCGCACGTGCAGAGGCAGGGCCACGTGCAGAGGCAGGGCCGCTGCTTGGCCTGACTGTCGTGAGGGGAGGGGATGTCACCCTCAAGCCCCCTGAGCGAGATGTGTCTGCACCAGGCCCACCACAGAGAGGACAGGCTGCCAGACCCACTCAAACCTGGGCCTCGCCCCCCCTAACTTGACCTAAAACCCCGTGACCCAAAACCAGGGAGTGCCAGGCCGGGGCAGCAGCAAGCCGCCCAGTGGCGTGGGTTTGCAGGTCTGGCTCCCTCAGGTGCTGGGAGACAAGGGCCACCTGCTGCCCATCTGTCCTTAAAGCATTGTCAGCAGGTCAGGGTCAGGAGCCAGTTCATCAGTGTTCTTATTGCCCCTTCTTAAAATAGCTGGGTTACGGTCACCGTTAAAAACAAAAACATGACAGCCTCAGATTCCTGTGGGTTGGAATTCTGCCCTTGATTGGCACGCCTGCCTGCTGGTGCCAAAGTAGTCCACGTGCCCAGTCCTGCCGTCCACGCCCAGGGCTCAGCTAAAGTGCTAGGCTGGCTTTGAACTCGTGGTCCTCCTGCCTTGGCCTCCTGAGCCTCCCGGCTAGAATCTCCATCTTCTTTTTTTTCAGTTGTCAGTGTACTTTATTTATTTATCTATCTATCTATCTGCAGTGCTGAGAATCGAACCCAGGGCCTCACACGTGCTAGGCAAGGGCTCTGCCACTGAGCCACAGCACCAGCCCCAGAATCTCCACCTTCTCAGTGGCTCTGCCCACTGGGGAGCGCCAGACTCGTGCTCCGGGAGCCCTGCACCCCGCTGCCTCCTGGTGTGGGATTCCCCTCACCTGGGAATGTCCACTTCCCCTCCACAGTCGCTGTCTTTCCAAAATGACCCCAACACTTCCAAAACCTCAGAGCTGTGTCCCCAGAAGAAGAGGGAGGTCATCATTTTCAGGGTGTGCTGGGGGGTCTCGAGAGGCTTCAGCTGGGGGCACTGGAAGCAAAGGTCCAGGAAGGGCAGAGCGCTGGCCGTGCAGAGCTCCCAGCCCCCAGCCAGAGACAGGCCAGCGACGCAGTGTTAGGCGCCCACAGCCCGCGCTGGAGGCCACCACCCCACCTCCAGGCTGGTGATGCTGCAGGTCACTGTGGAGGTTAAACCATCACCGTGCAAGGTCCTGGAGGTCAGGCTGACCAGGGAGCCGTGGAAGGTGGGGGCCGGGGAAGTGTGGGCGCTCTGGAGTTCCAAGATGCTCTCTTGGGCAGCCTGGAGAATGGGTGGGCTGGAGCCCACCGGAAGCAGGGAGAGGCGGAGGCAGCTGTCCACAGGTGAGCGGCTTGGGGACAGCAGGAAGGGAACGGGTGTGACGGAAGGAGACTGGGAGCTGGCATTGGCCAGGATACATAAGCCTGGAGTTAGGGGTGACTCCACGATTTCTGATCCATGGGACTAGAGGGCCTCTGGGCATGGCCTGTGGGACACAAGCCCTCCCTTGACCCTGGCTCCCTGCAGGCCTCTAGTGGTCCCCCAGTTGGAGCCTGTTAAAGCCCCTGTTTCAGTCAGCTTTTTCACTGCTATGAGTAAAAGACCCGACCAGAGCAATTTTTTAAAAACATTATTTTTTAGTTGTAGATGGACACAATATCTTTATTTTATTTATACCTGGATCGAACCCAGGGCCTTGCACGTACTAGTCAAGCGCTCTGCCACTGAGCCACACCCCAGCCCCAAGACCAGAACAACTTTAAAGGAGAAGTTAATTTGGGGGCTCATGGTTTCAGAGGTCTCAGTCCATAGACAGCAGGCTCACTCCTCTGGGTTTGAGGTGAGGCTGAACGTGATGGTGGAAGAGAGTGCAGAGGGAAGCAGCTCACGTGATGGTCAGGGAGCAGAAAGACAGGTCTCCACTCACCAGAATCAAAGTACCTACCCCAAAGCCAGCTGCCAGTGCCCACCTCCTCCAGCCTCAGTTACCCCTCAGCCATTCCTATCAGGGGATTAAGGCACTGATTGGGTTAAGGCCGTCACCACGCAATCATTGGTCCTCTGAACCTTCTTGCGTTGTCTCACACGTGAGCCTCTGGGGGTCACCTCACATCCAAACCAACCAACCCCCCAGCACACCCTGAACATAGTGGCCACTCTCCTCTCCTGGGGAAACAGTGTCATGGTTTGGGACGTGATAGTGTCGTGTGTGAATGTCCACTGCCCCTCCTGCAGCAGGTGGGACCCTCTGCTCAAAGGGACACTCGCTCAGCACCTTTGGATCCTCCATGTGGCTGTCAGTGTGTGAGTCTTCAAGGTGACGAGTGTGGCACATAAAAGCCACCGTCAGTAAACAGTTGTGGGAGGCACGAGTCTGTCAGCCCTTTCAAAGGAGCCCTTCAGGGCTGGGATTGAAGAGTGCTCGCCTAGCACAGGCGGGACCCGGCTTCGATCCTCAGCACCACATAAAAAAATAAAGGCATTGTGTTGTGTCCATCTACCCCTAAATATATATATATTAAAAAAAAAAAGGAGCCCTTCAACATCCCTGTCCCTGGTCACAGTCCAAGGGAGCGCTAACGCCCTTCCGCCTCTGCCACTTGACCATGTTCTGGGCCACTAGCCATCTGTCTAGCTGCAGGACCCAAGGGTGGCATTGAGATCAGGTCGGTTTCAAAACCGGAGTCTGGGAAGGCCCAGTTTGAGAGCAGGAATGTCCCCAGCCCAGCATGGGCATGTCCTGAAAGATGAGCCTGCCCTCCAAGGTGCCCTCCTGGTCCTCGACAGACTGGTTGAGAACGTTCTTGGGCCAGTCTTGGGCCCGCAGGGCAGTGCCTCTGTGCATCTTGCCACCACTGTGTCCCAGTGCAATTCTTCATTAGCCTGATCGGTGGGCAGAAACTGTGGCTTGAAAGGGGATAGGCTGGGTCACCTGTTGGTAATGCCGTCCTCGATTCCTGTATAAAAAAGGTCCCTGGGAGATTGCAGAGGAAGCTGGTCACAGTGAGTCCCTCTAGGAAGTGGGGGGCTGGGGCAGGGACACAGAGATCTACTCTCCATTGTATGCTGATCTGGAAATTTCTACATTTTGAACCTCATGAATGATTCCCAACTCCAAAGACACCATACAGTCAAGAGGGGACTCTACAAAATCAGAGCAATACTGGCCCTGTCACCATGTCAAAGACAAGCAGTCTGAGACCAGGCCCCCTAGATTCCTGGCCCTGCTCATCCACTTGGCAGACTCTGGGCCACAGTTTCCTCTCTTCTGCCAAAGGGCAGGGGTACCCCCAGCCCCAGGTGGCCACCACAATAGTCAAGTGACAACTGGGCTAACGTATGTCAAGCTGGCCCATCTTAAGTGCCCAGAAGGGTCTGCCTCGTGTCCCCCTCCCTCCTCACCCCACTCTTCACATTTGCCCACTCGGGCCTTCGCACACCTGTGACTTGTGGCTGCTTCCTCCCCAGAGAAGGCTACAGACGGCTCCCTGCAGGGCGAGGACTGGGCCCTCAACATGGAGATCTGCGACATCATCAATGAGACCGAGGAGGGGTAAGGACCCTCGGAGGGCTAAGGACCCTCAGGCGGGAGGGCCAGCTACAGGAAGTCCACACCTGCATCCCTGCCAGCCCCGCCCAGCCCCTCACCATCCCAGCCACAAAGTCCCGTCCAGCTCATGGCCCTGTTGTGGGGGGGGGCTGCCAGGTCCTCTGAACCCACCTCGGTGACCATGTGGCGTTTCAAACATTTTTGGACCATGATCCAGGCCAGTCCCTTTATTGGGGGCTGAGAGGCATAAAGAGGTTCAAAGCCCCGCGTCACAGCAGGTCCCTGCATGCTGCCACCCACACCGCCTCTCCACGCCGCAGCAGCTCCCTGGACGAGGCCATCTGGAGGCTCCCAGGGGAGGAGGAAGTGGCCTGGTGCCCTTCTGCATCCTGAGGGGTGGACTATGCGTCAGGGACAGCGGGCTCCCTCTGAGCAAGAGCGCACGCGGGCCACACGTTCACATCCCTAAGATCTGGACACAGCAGGGCAGGTCCAAGCGGCGCTTGCCGGGCAGTCGGGCAGCGGGCGTGGTGTTCCCGTGCTGTGGAGCCCTGCCGGGGGACATGATGTGAGGCGTCAGGGTCTCAGCTTCTCTCCTCTGACTAGTGTTTGCCAGCCAGCTGTGTGACGCGACCTTGGACAAGCCCAGGTCTTTGTCCTCCGTGGCCAAGCTCTTCTAGATCCTTCCAATGGTAGCCCAAGTCCCTGAGGGGAGCAGGAAGGGGTCACTGTCCTCAGGAAAGCCCTGCAGGGACAGGCGGGGAGGGGTGTGGTGGCCACAGCCAGTGGGAAGGCAGCCAGGTGCGTCCTGTGTTCAGTGAGTCGGCATGTCCCTCTCTGGTTTTTACTGGGGTGATCTAGTGACCCCTCAGCCAGCACAGAGAGCTTCTCAGCCAGGTGCACTCTGCATGGAGAGGGGAGGGAGGCTGCAGGTGCCCGGGCCCCAGAGTGGAGGCCCAGTCAGGAGAGGCAGAGGCTGCTGGGTCCCTCGAGTGTCCGTGTCCGTGGCTTGATGCTCACTTCGTCCGGAGGCTTCTCAAAGTGAAGTGGGGGGGATGGTGGGCAGAGGGCAGGCCACCAGGAGAGAAGACAAGCAGAAAGCCTCGTGGAGCCTCCGGAAAGGCTGGCGCCCTGTGGATGTGATGCTGGAGGTCACTGCAGTGTCCTTGGAGACGGCAAGCTCCATCTCCCTGCTGACCCCAGGACGGCAGCAGGCACAGGGCCTGCCGTGAGCCAAGGCAGCCGTGCCCTGGGCCTGCGTGTTGACAGTCTCAGTGTGTTCGCCACAGTCTCTCCGTTGGGTTGTGGCCTCCTTGTCATCCACCTGGCTCCCAGCAGGGTGCTGGACACCAGGTGCACAGCATGCGCTAACTGCCCTTTCCTCCGGCCATGCTGTGAGAAGCAGAGACAAGTCCCTCTGGAGCCTGGAGTGGCCCCCAGAGCGGCACCTGTTGCAGTCAGCTTCCATCACTATAACAGAGTACCCGAGATAATCAGCTTATTAAGAGAAAATCTTTATTTCAACTCACAGTTCTGGGGTTACTCTAGGCCTTGGCGAGGCAAGCCCATGGTGGCAGGAGTCCAGAGCCGAGCAGAACCGCTCACCTCATGGCCTAAATGCAAAAGAAGAGTGAGAAGGAGGCCAAGGACCCACCCCAGTGACCTGAAGGTCTCCCACTAAGCCCACCTCTCAAAGCTTCTGCAGCTTCCCAATAGCACCCCCCGGTGACCAAGCCTTAATACATGGGCCTCTGGGGGACATTCCACACCCAGAGTATAGCAGTGGCCACACAAGGGCCCAGGAAGGGCAGGAAGCTACCCAGGGTGCACTGCATGGAACTGCTGGGCCAGGTTCTGGGCCAGGCCCTCCCTCCCTCCCTGCCCTGTCCTGTCCTGTCCTGTCCACTGGCCCTGGCCCAGCTCGCCCGACACCTGGTCTGCCCTGGAGGCCTTGCCCACACCTTCCCTCCTGACCAGGACCTGTGCCAGGGTTCCAGGCTCCCGGGTCGCCCTTGATGGATCAGCACTGGCTGGCAGGTCCCTGCTTGGTCAGACTTGAAGGCCAGATGGACAGATAGAGGGCCGGCCAGGCCGGGGCATTAGAACACTGCCCGCAGGCCATTAGCCTCAGTGAGGAAGACGCCGCGGGGCAGGGCGCGGTGCAGACCAGGCTCAGGGGCTGCAGGGGAGGCCTGTGGTCCTGCCTCTGGACAAGCACTCGCACCTCTCCCCAGAGGGAGCGTCCAGCAGGAGGCCTGGGCCCCGCACGGGGAGCCCTGCTGAGCAGCCCATCCGGACACAGCTCAGGGAGGAGGAGACACCGAGGCCGTTCCAGGGCCCCCTGGATTGAGGTGCGCAGCCTCCCTGAGGAAGGGGTCCTCTGCCTGAGCCTTTCTCTCTTCCTTCTGCTCAGCCCCAAAGATGCCTTCCGCGCAGTGAAGAAGAGAATCGTGGGGAACAAGAACTTCCACGAGGTGATGCTGGCTCTCACGGTGAGTGCCCCACCTGTCTGTCCATCCGTCCTCCCCTCCATCGACTACACGACAGGACCACAGTCTGCTAAAGGCCACTTCCCCTCAGGCCCAGCAGACGGTCCACCCCTGGGCTCCTCTGGAGGGCAGAGTGATGGTGATGTGGGAGCAGACAGAGGCCACCTCACCTTCGAGCCACTGGCACCGAGAACCTACAGGCGCTTAGGAAACTCAGGCCCAGGGAGGGGGTGTGGCAGGAAATTAGGTGTCACCTGGCTCTTTGCCACCCCAAAAAATGAACCCAGGGCAGTGCCAGGGGCTGAGAACAGGTTTGCCCACCGTCCTGAGCCCATCCAGGCCCCAGAATGGGTGGGCACAAGTGGCTGTCCTGGCTTCAGGGGGATTAGGCTGGGCATAGGAAGGAGCACAGTCTGTCCCAGCCTCCCCCCACAGCAGCAGTGTCCCCAGGAGGGTCTGGCTGAGCGGACAAGCAAGGGCAACCCCACCAGGGGAGGGAGGGAACCCAGCACTGGTCCTCGGGACCAGTGTCCCCAGGTGTGGCAGCTCGGGTTCTGGTTTCCCCTTGGAGAGCCGCCTCCCCTCTAGACAGTTCAGCTGAGGACCAGCATCAGGATCCAGGGGACACTGACCCGTGGAGGAGGGGCTGCAGCCAGCACGCCAGCCCCTGCACATCCCGCCCCGAGACAGCTCGAGTACTGGGGCGCGGCGCACGTCAGGAAGTCCCCTCTCTTCTGCCCCACCTCCCACCTGGGACACAGGAGGAGCCTGGAGGGAGGCTGGGCACTTCCTTTCCTCTAACTGGGGCACACCTGGGCACCTCTCACCCTCAGGTCTTGGAAACCTGTGTGAAGAACTGCGGGCACCGCTTCCACGTGCTGGTGGCCAGCCAGGACTTCGTGGAGAGTGTGTTGGTGAGGACCATCCTGCCCAGGAACAACCCGCCCACCATCGTGCACGACAAGGTGCTGAGCCTCATCCAGGTGAGCCCTCGGGTGGGCCGGGGGCAGGGCCAGGAGAGTGGAGGGGGGGGTCCTTCCTGAGTCCCGCTCGCCCCAGGCTGGGGGTGGGGGCCGGTACCAGGCCCTGCTTGCCTTGGGGAGATGGTGTGGAAGTGGGTGTGGCGAGACTGGTCACTCTGTCCCTCGCTGGCTGCAGGTGGTAATAAGAGGACTGGCAAGTCAGGGAAAGGGCCTCTGTTCCCTCCGAGGCGCCAGGCGGGTGGGCTCACAGGGAAGAAGGTGAGCAGTGGTTACTGGCCATGTCCCCTTGTCGCCTCTCAGTCCTGGGCTGACGCGTTCCGCAGCTCCCCGGATTTGACAGGTGTCGTCGCCGTCTACGAGGACCTGCGGAGAAAGGGCCTGGAGTTCCCCATGACCGACCTGGACATGCTGTCACCCATCCACACACCCCAGAGGGTGAGGAGGATCCCCACGTTGAAATTCTGGGCAGGGCAAGCTCACCCCCAGGTCCTGCTGTGGCCTGGCCTTCCCGGGAGGCCCTGCTCAACTGTCTTTTGCCCCTAGACCGTGTTCAATTCAGAGACATCATCAGGACAGACTTCCCTAGGCTCTGACAGTGGTCAGCGAGGGGAGCTGGGCCAGCACAGCACCCCCCTGCCCACCCCAGCCTTACTGCCCCGCGATGCGCCCATCACACCGACCCCGGAGCAGGTAGGCAGACGAGCCCCCAGCAGCCCTTGGGTCCAGGCAGGTGTGGGGATGGAGCCCCCGTCAGTATCTGAGGTGCTACTGTTCCCACTTTAGAGCAAGGTTCAGAGAGTGAATTCACTCACCCAGAGGCACACAGCTCACGGGAGGGAGCTCAGGTCTGTCTGAGACCTGACAGTTTCCAAACCACGCTGTCCAGGCAGCACCAGAGAAGTGCACAGCCCCTCAGCCTCGGGCTCCCCTTTATCTGTGTGGTGCTGTGCTCGGTTAAGGTCTCATCCTGACGGAGGCTGTGACCGAAACGGCTGCACAGAAACTCAACGTGGCCCGTGCACGGCGCCCTCCTGCTTCCACGAGCCGAGCCTCCCGCAGAAGCTCTGAGGCGGAGCGGGAGAGTCTAGGGCACTTTTACCAGGTTCTTGGCCAGCTTTGGGGTGGCCCATCTCAGGCGACCTCTCAGCCATTAGCTGGGAGCCCTGCTGGCCGAGGCCATGACTGGTGTGAGCTGCTCTGGGTGGGCTCGAGCCTGCGCAGGGGTCTTTCCAGAGTCAGCTGATGAAACCTCTGCCTTGTTATCTCCTGGCCAGTGTGAAATCACCCCAGCGTCATAGATGCCACCAGAAAAGTTTTGCCAACTGGACAAAATAATTCAAGGCACATAAAAAATGTAGAACCACCTCTAATCAAAAGTCACCCGCCCTGGCTATGACCTCGAGCAGCTTGCCTGAGGTCTAGCAGGTCATGGGTTAAGACTGGTGACCTCGAAGTACCCGAGGGTCCTCGCAAAGCAGCGCTGAGAGGTTCTCGGTTAGTTTCACAGTCTGCTTTTGTCCCCTGGAAAGTGCGATGGCGTCAGGAGTGTGGTGGGTGACCCCCAGGCTCCTGCGGTCAGGCCCCTGTGGTCTGGATGTGCCGCGTTCCCCGCTCTCTCACACCACAGCGCTGGTCCAAAGGTTTCAGGTGTTGTGAACAGAGCGGGCTCCGACCGTCCCTAGGCTGTGAAAGCTGGGCGTGGGAGGCCATCTACCTGTGCCAAGGTTAAGCCAGCAACCCGTGTGCTAGCTCCTATGAAGCAGCCCATAAATGGCGAGCGCCATCACAGTCATGCATTTCCCCGGTGGCATTCATATTCTGAAGACAACTGTGACGTGGTCACACTATTCAGAGTCCATCAGCATTTCTCACAGTGTAGTCCTGTGGCTGCCGGAGCCAGGAGCCGATGTGTGAGGAAGGGGTTCTGTAGGCAGGTCTCATGGGGGCGATCAGCGTACAAACCTCTGTGAGCACAGAATCCCCAGGTCCCGCCTCGGAAGACACCTCGCTGTGCACCTCAGGCTACTGTGACGCTGTCCCCCAAGCCCAAGCCCTTGGCTCCCTTTGGTCATTGAGACAACTGCTAAAGCTGAGTTTTATGCTCAAGGTGGTGGCACAGTGGGACACTAAAGCAGACCAAGGTCAAGAAAGAAATCCCAGTCCCCCAGGAAGGAGTGGGGGACAAAGTCCCCATCCTCCTAGGAGAGAGAGAGGCAAAGCCCCAGCTCTCCCTGGAGAGAGAGGGCCTGCAGCCTGTCCCCTCCCTGAGGAGCCTCCATCCCCAGGGCCTTGTTAGCTCCACCTTGGGCCCAGGAGAGGCTGGAGCACTGCTGCCACACGGCGCCTCTCTCCCCGCAGCCTGCGCCTTTCGGCTTCTGCCTGCCAGACCTGGCTCCTGGGTTTGGAGATGGCAACGGTTGGTAACGCCCCTGTGCGGAGCCCTGGGGCTGGGGGACAAGCCCACCACAGGTCCTGAGGCTGGGCTGTGTCTCGGGAGCCAGGAGCGAGGCTGCCTGGGGAGGGGGCCAGCCAGGCAGGCCGCTCCTCGGTGTCACGCCCGGGCGCCAGGGGCTGCAGACCCTGCCCCCTGACTCCCGGCCGTGGGTTTCAGATTGGGAAGCTGCGGAGCGAGCTGGAGATGGTGAGTGGGAACGTGAGGGTGATGTCGGAGATGCTGACGGAGCTGGTGCCCACCCAGGCGGAGCCTGCAGACCTGGAGCTGCTGCAGGTGAGCCAGGGCCCTGCCCAGGTGCCCCTTGCCCCTTTGCCCACCCGCATTCCTTCCCAGACCACGCTGTAACCTTCCTGGCTCGCTGGGAACCTCCAGGTCACAGAGGAAATGTGACAGCAGGGGCCCTGGGCTGCTCAGATGGGAACTCAGACCTCAGTTCTGTCCCTTCTGTTGGGCCAAAGAACCCCTCTTGTCCTGGTTTCCTCTCTGTCAGGTGCCACAGTAGCCTTCTGGTACAGGCTGGCTGTGAGCGTTAAGTGAGGAATTGCATGGAACCGCCAGCCCCGTGTCCACAGTCAGCCCCCTGGTGGCCCTGGGATGAGCTGGAAGGTTTCAGCCACTGCTCAGGACGGGCGTCTTAGCGGGGTCATGTGGACTTTGAGTTGAGATGGGTCTCGGGGGCCCAGGCAGGTGGGAGCGTTGAGGGTCACTGCTGCGTGGCATGAGCCAGTGTGCCACTGGACAGAGGGCTGTGTCTGGGGAGAGGCCCCCTCCCTGTGGAAGTCAGTTCATAGGCGCACCAAGAAGGCTGGGGACCTCCAAAGCCCAGGAGTCAGCAGAATCTGTGAGGGGACAGAGTGCTCAGTGCTTGTCTGACCTGCGTCACTCTCTTGTCCCTGTGCCTAAGGAGCTGACTGGCCTAGGAGTCCTTCCCTGTGGGAGTGGGAGAGCGTTGGAGTTGGCCGGACGCCTGGACTTGAGGGCTGGGTGAGGGGCCTGCACGCAGCTAGCTCATGTGTCCCCGGCCAAGGTAGCTATGAGTGGTCTAGGGGACTCAGGAGGGAGAAGCTGGCCCTGCAGACACAGTGACGGCTCCCACATGTTGGGGCCTGGCTCCTGTGTCCCAGGATCTGTGAGGACATTTTTTTTAGTTGTAGATGGACACAATACCTTTATTTTATTTTATTTTTAATATGATGCTGAGGGTAGAACCCAGGGCTCCACTCATGGGAGGCCGGCTCCACCACGGTGCTGCCTCCCAGCTCCTCTGCTTCCTGCCCACTGGTCTGGCCTGTCCCTGCCTGCTGCACACCTCCAGCCCCTGGGCCTGTGGACAGTGACTCGGCTTAATTAGGCCTACTGTAGGCTACACAGGACCTTCCTGGAGAAGCTCAGAAAAGAATTTTCTAGAAGGCTGTATTAAATAGGTAGCCCTGTGTTCACTCAGAATGTACAGCGGAAACCAGGCCACGGAGTGCTTGGTCACGGAGGGAAGAGCAGAGGCCCCAGATGTTGATGGCCACCTTAGATGCCTTTGCCTGTGCTAGTGCTGAGGAGGAGTCCCTGGAGGCCTGGCCGGGGAGGGTGGGTGTCGGGGTGCACAGGAGCCGAAACCAACAGCAAGCAGCCCTGGTCCTGCTGCCCCAAGAGAAAGTGCGCATCAGCCACACCCCACGGCTCTCTGCACCCCCACTTCATGACCGAGGCCCCTATTCACCTGGCAACAGGTACCTGGGCAGAGAACAGACAGTCTTGCAAGTCTAACCTACAAAGCTGGGGGCTTTCATTTCTTTATTTTCTCCAAGTAAGTTTAAACCAGACACTCGCAAGGAAAGTAGTGACGTGCCACCAAGTGCAATGTGGGCGGGCCCTGGAACACTGGCCCCAGCACGCGGCCGAGTTGGCAGCGCCACCCAGTGTCATCACCTTGTTCTTACAGGTGGCCAACTGAGTGCCGGGCACAGGAGCTCTCGCTCTCTCTGCAGTGCTGGAGATCTGAGATCATCCCAAGTTAGAAAATTAGTGAAGATAATGGGGCAAAGATTCATGATCAGCATGTGTGGATAACGGCTAGAGAGAAATTGTGTTTTTTCTACACCCAAAGAAGTGGTGACACTGTGTTCAGCCATCACTCTTGTGCCCCCAACAGTCTTGAGTTTTGTTTTAAGCAAAGATGGTGGGAGAAACTTCCTTCTGGACACTGCACACACCAGGTTAAACCGGCAGCATTTAGCGTGTTGGGATCGCCTGTGCTTTGAATTTTAAGGTAAAGCCAGGCAAGGTGGCAAGTGCTGATAGTCCCAGCTCCTGGGGAGGCTGAGGCAGAAGGACCACTTGGACCCAGCGTTCAGGGCAGCCTGGGTAAAATAGCAAGGCCCCATCTCAAGACCAATTAATGTGATTAATTTGGGTATAGAAACCAGGAAGTGAAGTGTGCATTCTTGTTTGTAGAACCAAGAGCCATCCCCTGGAAACCACTCCCTCCTGCAAGGCCAGGCCAGGGCTGGCGCGCTGTCCACGAGGGATGGCCTTGCTGGGCCAAGTGACCGTGTGTCTCACTTCGGCCCCTGCAGGAGCTTCACCGGACGTGCCGGGCCATGCAGCAGAGGGTCCTGGAGCTCATCCCGCGCATCGCCAACGAGCAGCTGACCGAGGAGCTGCTCATCGTGAACGACAATCTCAACAACGTGTTCCTGCGCCACGAACGGTAGTGCCCCCTCCCCAGGGCCTGAAAGCCGCCCTTCCACACCCTCAGCCCCTTCCTGGAGCGGCCTGCAGCCTGCAAGGAGTCCACCCCGGGGGCTGGGCAGGCGGGGCAAGAGCATGGGCCCTGCAGCTGTGGTGGTCTGGCCTGTCCCTGCCCGCTGCGCACCTCCAGCCCCTGGGCCCGTGGACAATGACTCGGCTTAACTAGGCCTGCGGTAGGCTACTCAGGGCCTTCCTGGAGAAGCTCGGAAAAGAATTTTCTAGGCTTTATTAAATAAGTAGTTTTCAGAATCCAAAGAAGAGCAAGACAGTGAAGCTGCCAGTAAACAGGCAGGATGGCCCCTGGGCAGCTCTGGGGTCTGAGGTCAAGGTGGGGACGCAGATTCCTGGACCATGTCCCAGGTGCCACCGTCAGCCCCAAACACTCATCAAGCTTCAGAAGCCCCAAGACTGGCTTAGCTTCATTGTCCCACCAGATGGGGAGGGGAAAAGGCCTCTCAGTGACAGGCCATCAGGATCACATGAGATTGGGGAGCACAGCTCTCCAAAAGAGCGTTCAGTTGCTGCTGTGGAAGAGGACAGGGCCGCAGGGCCCGAGAGGTGGTGGCCCTCCACTTGTCACATCTGTGGCAGCTGGTGGTGACTGAGTCCATGGGGCAGTGCCTGGAGACCTCCACACACCTCCGCCTGGTGCCTGATGCCGGCCACCCAGCCTCCTCCAGCCCCATCTAGCTTGAAATGGCCCCACGGCCCTGCCTGCCCGCCTCTCTGGCTCCAAGGCCCCGGGGAATGCAGGGCCTCTCCCACATTTCAGGCGGTGGGCTGTGCGGTGGCCCCTGACACCGGTCCCCAGGCCTCTCCTGTGCAGTGCTTTCTATTCTCAGCTGCTTCTAGTCAGTGTCCTCTCCGCACCCCCAACCCCAGACACTAGGCGAGGGGACAGGAGTTCAGAAGTGATGCCACTTCCCGTGTCCCCAAGCCACTCCCTCCACTCCAGCTCCTCGGCCCCTCGGTGGCTCCATAAGGCAGGCTCAGACCCCGCGCCTTTCCCACACCACCCCAGCGAGCCCAGCGCACACAGTCATGTGAGAGGAGAAGACGGTGTCCCAGGGCAATGTCCCCGTCCCCTCCTCTGTTCTAGCCATGCTTGTTGGCTGCTGGTCGTGACTGAGGTGGCCTTATGGCTGCCATTTAAATTGGGACACTTTAGCAAATGGAGGAGGGGCCCGGCTGACAGCACGCACAGACTGCAGGCGCTCCCTGACGTGGACCCACTGAGTCGATTCTGAGACCTATGGTTTGCAGAGCTCCTCTGGAGCTGTGTCTGTCTGTCCGTCCCCTTGACTGGGGTCTTCTCTGTCTTGTAGGTTTGAACGGTTCCGAACAGGACAAACTGCCAAGGTAAAAGTCGTGTTTGCTGCGACTCGAGCGAGTGTGTTCATGGGAGGAGGAGGCCTCCCCCAGCACCCCAGGCAGGATGGAGCTGCCCCCGGGCTCCCAGGGAGGTCTCCTAACTTACGGCCCTGCCCCTTCATGGCAAATAGAGCTCTGCCACCAGCTGGTGCAGGGGCCCGAGTGGAGGAGAGAAGCCCCCTGACTCCCAGTCAGAGCCTGGGGGCCGAGAGTGCAGGCCAGCGCTTCAGGAGAAGGGAGCGGGGCTGCAGGCCGGGAGGACACTGGGGCCTCTCCTCCCCCAGGCCCCAAGTGAGGCTGAGCCAGCCGCTGACCTGATCGACATGGGCCCTGACCCTGTGGCCACCGGCAACCTCTCATCCCAGCTGGCAGGAATGAGTAAGTACCGCGGGGGTCTCAGGGAGAGCACCTCACCGTGCCATAGCAGCCTGGTTGTCCTGGGCGCTTCCGTTGTCACCAGCATGAGACAGTGTCCCTCCAAACCAGGTCCCAAGCCAGCTCTTATGGCAAGGCTGGCACTCAGGACAAAACACTGGGGCTGCCCCAGGGGTCCCCCAGGCCCTGGGCCCTGCTTGTCAGAGACCCCACTGCTGTGTGAGTGTCCCTCTGTGCTGATGCCCCAGGGCCTAAGTCATCTGGGTGCGTTTAGGTGAGTGACTTAGACTCGCTGTGCCTCTCCTTGCTTCTTGGGGACGAGGAGGAGGGAGCTGGGCCCTCCTCCTGGGTCAGGAGGATGGGACAAGCTCACAGCTGACGCAGGCTCAGGCCAGTGCCAGGCCTGGAGGGCACTCTGGGTTTGTGTGTGGTACTGCAGATGGAACCCAGGACTGTCACGTGCTAGGCAACTTGCTCTGCCGCTGAGCTACACCCCAGCCCCACCACTCTTGGTAAATGGTGGCATCGTCATCACCGTCACAGGGATTGTTTGTTTAATTTTATTCATTTATTTATATGCGATTCTGAGAATCAAACCCAGTGCCTCACACATGCTAGGCAAGCGCTCTGCCACTGAGCCCCCGCCCCAGCCATGGGGTTGGTTTGAATGCTCTTGACTGTCTGCTTCATGCCAAGTCCAGGAAGTCATCAGACCCCACCCGAAGCACCCAGAAACACTTGTTGGAAAAGCCAGTCTGCCCTGCTCCCACCTCCTCCAGCAGATGTAGGGGGCGGCCCCTCTCCTGTTCCCTGACCCTCATTGCAGCTCCCAGGGAGTGACGTGCTGCACCTGCTGCACCTCGGACAGGAGCAGACTGCAGCCAGACAGTGGCCGTGGCTTGCTCCCTGCCCCACCCGCCCCTCCACCTGCCGCCCACACCCCTGCCTGCCACTCCCCAGCACCACGCCCCGGGCCTGGCAGGGAAGCACAGGGATAACACAGGCCTCCTGTGGCCTTTCTGTCCCTGTAGACCTGGGCTCCAGCAGCGTGAGGACTGGCCTGCAGTCTCTGGATGCCCCAGGCCGCCTGGAGGACGAGTTTGACATGTTTGCGCTGACTCGGGGCAGCTCGCTGGCTGACCAACGGAAAGAGTGAGTGGCCCAACCCTGCCCTGGTCACCTGCAGGCAGGGCCTCTGTCAGGAGAGGGACTTTCAGGACCCCTGAACCTGGCGCGGTGGTGGGCACGGGGAGGAGAGGCATGCGTCCATCAGTCAGGCATGGCCCCAGAGCCCTGTGGTCAAGGGGCAGACTGTGCAGGCAGAGCTGGCCCAGAAGGGAAGCTTACAGACAGGGACCGCCTCTGCCTCGGTCTGACATAATCTGGTCAGAGGGCAACTGAGGCACCGAGAGACTGGGTCAGGCCAGGCAACTGATGTCTGGTGTCACTCGGTTGGGAGCCCAGGGCTGTCTGGTTCCAAAACTGTCCCCAGCCCCCGTCCCCCAGAGGCCAGGGAAGTTCCCTAATGAATCCTCGGGGCTCTCAAGCCCAGCCACCCTGCTCTCAGGGGAGTCCTGTGGCCCACTCAGGCCGGCCTGCCTTGGGACAGAGGTGGGCTGCCCTTCCTGCACGCTGTCCATTTTGGGGACCTGCTTTCAGCAGCCGAGGCAGGTGTGTCTGAGGGCCCGCCCCTGGCCTTGACTTCTCCCAAACTGACTCCCCACGTGCTTGTCGGGGAAGCATTTCCCTTAGTGGCCTCTTCATCCCTTTGCTTATGACCACCCGGATTGAGCTGTGGGCAGCCAGGATTCTTACAGCCAAGGAAAGTTCTAGATTAAGATCCTCTGAGCTGCTGCCACTTGGCTTTGGGTACTCTGTGTTGATCCCCTGCCCACACCAGCAAATCCAGGTCCGGTCTGATAGGCCACGGCCAGCAGGAGGGGCCCTTCCTCCCAGTTAGGATTCCACAACCTGGATCCAGGGTATTCCCTGCCCTGCCCCCAACCAGAGCCAGCCCTGGGCCGCAAGCAGCTATGTCTTTTGAGTTGTTTTGTTTTTGGTACTGGGTGAACCCAGGCCTCACACATGCAAGGTGAGCTCTCTATCGTTGAGCTACAGAGTAACATCCCTGGCCCCTTTTATAAAAAATTTTTGAGACATCTTGCTAAGTGGTCAAGGCTGGCCTTGAACTTTCAATCCTCTTGCCTCAGCCTCTGAGTAGCTGTAGCTGTCACTGGAGGTGCGCGTCGTCACCATGCCCCGCAGGCTGGCTTCACTTTGGTAGAGTGCACACACTCAAGCCCAGGTGCCCCAGGCCTGCAGTTCGCGGTTGCCATGGAGCTAGGGACGCCACTGAGGCTGCTGTGCCGGTGGAAGCTAATGGGTCAGGGGGGACTTGCCACTGTGGGGTGGCCCGTGCCCACAGGCCCCAGGGACAGCCGCCCTGGCACACTGGAGAGTGTGTCTGAGTGTTCCGGTGCCAGCCTATCTGGAGGGTGCTCTCACTGGGCTGTTCCTCCAGGGCACAGGCCCTGAGGACAGGGAAGATGGCACCTGGAGCTTGCTCTTCAGGGTGCAGTCTCCCCGGGAGAGTGGCCTGTGCTGCGGCTGCTGCTTGTGCTCTGGGACCACTTGCAGGAGGGGCGGGCGTTATGGGCACAGAGCAGGGCGGGCAGCTCTGCAGAGGGCGCCCAAGGACCCACAAGGTGAGGGGCGGGGGGAGGGGAGGAAGCACCAGGCCTGGAGCTCTTAGATGAGTGTATTACCAAGTGGCCCCGTCTGTTCTCTGCCCAGGAGGTCGAGGGCCGCTCCACAGGCTGTGCTGCCCTTTGCTGCTGCAGGGCCAGTCCCTGGCCCAGCCGAGCCTCGGGCTTCAGGCTGCTCCTTGTGGGGGAGAGAGGGGCAGGGCGAGAAGGAATCGGGAAGGAACACGGAGTTCTTTGGAGTGAAGGGAAGCAGGGTTCTCTAGTCTCCCAGGCCGCGTGCCTCACCCGGCCCTTCCCACATGCACCTGGCATATCTTAGAGGCGGCATCTGGGCTGCTGCCCGCCCCCCACTAGCAGCCACCTCTGGGTCAGGGTGTGTGATCCTTGGCATCGTGTCCTCGTCAGCTCTTGCCAGATTTAGCCAAGGATGCTAAGGGAATGAGCACACCCCTAGGCCACGCTGGCCTCAAGGTTGGCTCTGGACGGCCCTGCAAATCGTCACTTACCAGGGACAGGATGAGCCAGCCCACAGTTGCACTCCACCAGCTGCTGTGCCTTCTGGGGGAGGGTGTGTAGCAGTGCTTCTGGGATGTGGGGGTCTGCCCAAGAAGCCCCCTTCAGCCGGATGCAGGGACACACACCTGGACTCCTAGCAACTCAGGAGGCTGAAGCAAGAGGATCATGAGTTCAAAGCCAGCCTCAGCAACTTAGCAAGACCCTGTCTCTAAATTAAATATTAAAAAAAAAAAAGCCTGGGGATGTGGCTCAGTGGTTAAGCGCCCCTGGGCTCAATCCCCAGTTCCAAAAATAAAAAATAAAAATGGTTTTAATTTTTTTAAAAAATAAGCCTCTTTCAAGCCACATCTATAATCCCAGTGACTTGGGAGCCTGAGGCAGGAAAATCACAGGTTTGAGGCCAGCCTGGACATTTTAGCCAGACCCTTCTCAAATTTTTTTAAAAAATTTAAAGAAAAGAGCTGGGGATGCAGCTCTGTGATAGAGCACCTCCAGGTTCCATCCCCAGCACCAAAAAAAAAAAAAAAAAGCCCCTTTCAGTGAGACCTACCGCATTCCTAGGAAGGCACATTGGCACTGCACCCGTTCCATGTGGGGGCTCCAGTTCCCGAGTCCCCACCTCAGCAGAGCAGCAGTGCCCCTCACCGGGGCAGCCTGAGCCCTAACTGCGCCGGGCTTTCTCCTGGGCTGGGCCCGTGGCTCGCTTCCTCCCCTGGAAGCTGGGCCAGCGCAGGCAGAGTCCGATCTCCTCACCGCTGTCCAGAGTGGGAACAACCACCCTCTCCACACCAGGGCCGGTCCCAGTGCCTGCCCTGGACGGCCCCGCCACAGCAGCAGGGAGGCCTGGGAGGAGGAGCCCTCAGCCCACACCTGCCCTGCCCAGGCCCCACCCAAGTCCACACAGGGACTCCAAGTCCAGCTCATCTCCCGCCCAAGCCTGGCCGCCCTGTGGCCCAGCTTCCCTCCCACTCTGGGTGATGCCCTTGGTCCCTCTGGGGCTGCTCCTCCGTCACAGCACACACTTCCCGCCCTCTCCTCACCGGCCAGCAGCCGAGTGGCCCTGTCCCTCCCAGCCCTGCCCCTTCCACCCTGCCTGGCAGTTGGCCTCGCCCAGGACATTTGGCCTTGGCAGGTCATCAGGGAGGGTCCCAGCGCTGGTGAGCCAGGCAGGGCGCAGCTCCCCTGGCAGCCCGCACCCTTGTTTTCAGCAGCAGACCAGCGGGTCCCCTTCAGGTGCCACCTTTCAGAACCAGTTGATGAAATTATGAGACAGGAAGTGCTCCAAAGAGGCCCCGCAGACCATTCTCCGTGAGCGTGGATCATGGAGCTTTTCTCAGCTTGGCCAAACCTGGCCGTAGCCACTGGGGATCTTGTTCTGGGTCTTTAGCCAAAGACCCCCCTACATTCTCCAGCTTTGCTGGCGCCTGTCACACAGGTCAAGTGCCTAAGCCTGGTCCCCAGAGGCAGAAAATGGGGTCTTTTCTTCCATCCCCAGGCAGGCCAGGGAGGAGGAGCCCTCAGCCCACACCTGCCCTGTGGTCTGAGCTGCCCCTGCCCGGGCCCCACCCAAGTCCACACAGGGACTCCAAGTCCAGCTCATCTCCCACCCAAGCCTGGTGTGGCCAGGGCAGCACCTGATGGCCACAAATGCCTCTGTGTTTCAGGGTCAAGTATGAAGCCCCGCAAGCAACAGATGGCCTGGCTGGAGCCCTGGACGCCCGGCAGCAGAGCACTGGAGGGGTAAGCAGAAGGCCAGTCCCACCGGGTGCCTTCCCAAAGGCAGGCCTGCTGTTTCCTGGGCTCTGGGCCCAGAGTCCACAGCCTTTCCCCCTCTGGCTCTCCAGTGGTCCTATGTGGCTAACACAGTTATTCCCAGTGGACAGTTGAGGACACAGCTCCAGGCACAAGCCTTGTACCTCTGCCTGTGCATCCGGCAGTGTGAGAACCCCTTCCAGTTGGCCAGGGCGGGGCTCCCGGGAGCTGCTGGGAACAACAGGAAGCTGGAGAAGCCAGGGCCAGGGGCGACACAGGGTCATGACCGCTTCCAAGGCCAGGTGGGGCTGAGCCGTGGGAGAGGAAATGTGAGGTGGCAGGGCCCGGGGGTGTCTGAGAGGACTGCTTTCTGCCCTAGGTGAGGTAGAAGTCACTGGAAGGTGCTGAGATCAGGAGGGACATTTATTTGACTTTGATTTTAAAAGGATTGAGCAGGGAACTGGGACACCCGTTAGGCTGCGGAAGTCATCCAGCCTGTCCCCAGGCCAGCAGGAAAGGCAGGAGCCCAGCGACTCCTGGGGACTGGACTCTCCCTCCTGTGTCTCAGCTTCTGAGCCATTCGCAAGTCACCCAGAGCCACGCAGGGAGCAGGGGCGGCGGGACCCAGCAGGGACTCCAGGGCCTCCCCAGCAGGGACTCCAGGGCCTCCCCAGCAGGGACTCCAGGGCCTCCGGTCTGTGTGGTGGCACCTACCACCCCTCAGCACTTTTACACACCAAGGGGCCGTGGCTTAGGCCACTCCTGGCTGGGCTGGCCGCCACTCAGCACCGTCCTGCTCCCTCCGCTCTGGCTGTCGGGGCTCCCCAGGCAGAGCAGGACAGTGCAGGCCAGCGCGAGCAGTGGAGCCCCTGCTGCTGCTGGCAGCCGGCCCTGCCTTCTCTCTGGGCTCTGCTCCTCCCAGTGGGCTCTTGGGCTGGGGGACAGGGCTGGAGACTACTCTGGCTTGGTTGGAGAGACTCACTCTCCCTCTCTCTGAAAGCGGTCAAGCAGCAACTCATGGCCCCTGAACCCCCGCTCCGCACAGGTGCCGTGTGAGCGCTCCGTGGGCCTCACCCCCCACCCCCGCCTCCCCCACCCCATCACAGCCCAGGGCGGTGCTCCTGCAGGTGAGGGCAGAGGCGCAAGGGTGCTCCGCAGGCTGCCAGGAGTCACGCTGCTCTGAGGACCAGCCAGCCTCCAAGTCTGTGCCCATGACCCACAGCTGCAGAATGGGTAGAGAAGGAAACCACTGCCCTTGTGGCAGAGACCATATCCTTGAGGTCCAAACTGAAATGTCCCCGTCTAGAATGCCACCCTCCGAGACCACTGCCTGGTCCACCCAGCACCTCACTTCTCTCAGGCTCTTCTGCTTCCCTCTGTCATCAGCTGAGTCTGTGCACGTGCCAGGGGACAGGACCTGGTGGTGATTAGCCACCAACCCTGTCCCTGCCCCCACCTTGATGGCTAGAGAGAGACCTCTGGTCCCTCCCTGGGCCTCGCTTCTGAGAATCTGTGGGCAGGGTAGTCCCTGCCCTGGGCCTTTGCAGGGTGCTCCCCCAGCCTGGAGCCCCACTGCGCCCGTCGCGTGTCAGAATTCAGGGGAGCGGCTCCCCCTGACCTGGCCTAATCCAGCTTCCAGTACCCCGTCCCCATCCCCTGCTTGGTCTCCTGGTCGGGCACCCCTCCCCAGCTGGGCACAGGGCAGGTGGTGGGTCCTGCGCTCTCAAAGGAGGGAATCCCAGGGTCTGCCTCAGCAGGAAGTGCCCGTCTAAGGAAGCAGCAGCTCAGGCAGGCATGGGGACGGCCACTGCCACCCAGCCGGTGGACCCTGGGGCTTCTGCCTGGTCACCCAGAGCACTGCCCCTCCCAGCCTCACCCCTGCCTTTCCTTCCAGATCCCTGTCACCCAGGCCTGCCTCATGGAGGACATAGAGCAGTGGCTGTCTGCTGACGTGGTGAGTCCTGACAGGGAATCCCATTTTTCTCCTGAAGACTGAACGGCCCCAAACGAATGTGCAACAACAGACTCCCCATTAAATACGCCCAGCGCAGCACTAAAAAGGAAAGAAGGAGCCGCCGCGAGACAGGGTAGAGGGCTGGGGACACAGCTCAGCTGGTAGAGCGCTTGCCTCACATGCACAAGGCCCTGGGTTCAGTCCCAGCACCACACACACAAAAAAGATGAGGGTAGAGTTGTCCCCCAGAGGGACCAGGGTGAACATCTGGTCCCCGTTCCTGGCCACCATCTGCCTCCCCCTGGCACGGCACCCTTCCAGGTTCTTGATCCTGGTGTGAGGCCCCAGGGGGTATCAGCCCCCCTAGGGGAGACACGGTCAGCAGTGCCGGTCACCGTCTCTGCAGCACTCATGGAGACGTCAGCCACTGTCAGGGAGACAAGCTTGCCCCCCTTGCATAGATAGAAGACTGCCAGGCAGCTCAGGGGCCCAGCCCAGGGCAGTTCACCACTCGTCTCTAATGGAGGCACCGGGGCAGGCGTCCACGCCCCCAAGCCCTGCGACCCTGCCCCTGGAGACCAGAAGGAGCAGGAGTGACCAGGGCTCCTACCCCAGTATCCATCACCCACCTCTCTGAGCACCAAGGACCAGACAAGAATCTGGAACTTCGGGCCAGAGGCTGCTTCTGCCAGTGGAGAGACCAGGCCCGTGCCCAAGTCAGCCAGGGGCAAGGACTCGGGGCCTCCTGTCTGGGGGCAGATGCCCCAGCCCTCACCTCCAACACAGTGGCCCCACATCTGGGTGTCAGCCTTCCATCCATGGGGCCAGATTGTCCACCCAGTTGGGCCCTAGGAGGGAAGGAACTAGCCCCACTGAGGGTCCCTGGGCAGCACACCAGGGCAGGACAGTCTGTGTGTAGCTCGCCAAGTTAGTCCCAGCCTCCCTGCTCTGAAGGAAGGAGAAACCAAAGCTCAAGGAAGTCGGGGACACCCAAGACCTGCAGCTCAGTGGAGTGGGGACCCGGGCCCCGGTCCTGGGCTGGCCAGGGTCAGAGCCGGGTGTGTCACCCAGGCCAGTTCCACAGGGCCATGCTGGATGGATGAGCCCCGGTGGCCCTCTGACCTCTGTCTCCTTCTTCTTCAGGGCAATAACGCCGAGGAGCCCACGGGCGTCACCAGTGAAGGTAGTACCCCCTCCCGCCCACCCCCGTCCCCCAGGGACCTGCCCCCCAGCCCACCCCTCTCTCTCTCCCACTAGAGTTTGACAAGTTCCTGGAAGAACGGGCCAAAGCTGCCGAGCGGCTGCCCAATCTCAGCCCCTCAGCCGAGGGCCCACCAGGACCCCCTCCTGGCGCAGGCCCTCGGAAGAAGACCCAGGAGAAGGACGAGGACACGCTGTTTGCCTTATGAGCCAGGCCCGGCGCCCTCCACCCAGGGCCTGCTGCTCCCTGCCCTGGGCTCTGCCTCCCCCGTCAGTGCTGTGGCTGGGTACCCCTCTCTCCGTAAGGATAGAGCTAGGCCGTGCTACTCCGGGGACGGGGACGGCGGGATGCACTGGGGACGGGGTTGGCTCTCCACTGGACCCCGGCTGCTCGGCCCCCTCCCCACACCAGCCACCGCAGCTGCTGGGAACTGGGGGGCTCCAGGCAGCCGTCTGGTTGCTTGGTGCCCCAGTGTGGCTCTCCTTTCCTGGGCGATCCCCACCCTGGTCCTGTCCCCAGAGGAGCCTCGGAGCCCACACTGCCCGCCGAGGCCTTACCCATTCCCGGTGCCTCGGGGGGCTCGGAGGCCTTGGCTTGCTGCGCAGGGCCGGGGCGGAGGCTGTGCTGAGCTGCTGTCTGGGTAGGTCACCCACCCTAGGGGCAAGGCCTCGCCAGCCCACAGCTGCAAGATGAGGCCTTGGGGCCCCGGGACCCCACTCCCTCACTGCCTTCCCCTCCTTTCCGTCTCCCGGCAGCCCCATGCCCTGTTGGAAGATCCCTCGTACAGGGCGAGGTGCCTTTTGTACCCTCCAATAAAGAGAAAACCACCCTTCTGGCTGCGTCACTCTGAGCAGCAGAGCGCCTGGGTCTTGGGGCACCACCTTTTTGGGTCCAGACTCCACACCAGGCCCCCAAGAGGGCCTGCTGTGGGCTCTAGGCACCCTCTGGTCCAGCCCTGCTGGTGGTGGTCAGAAGAGCTGGCACCAGGGCCCCAGAGATTGGCCTGCCTGAGGAGAGCAGCGGTGTCAGCACACCTAGGTCTGCGGGGCTGGGCTCCCGGGTGTGGCCAGGCTGTGTGGGCAGCTCCTGCTTCAGCTGCTCTCTGTCTGGGTGGCACCTGTGCTCTGAGGCGTGGCCTGGAGCTGGACACGTGGCAGATCAGATGCGGCCCAGCCCTGCAGGCACAGCGGAGGCAAAGAAAGCGGCTTCGAGCAGGCCCCACGGACCCGAGGCCCACCCTGTCCCCCATGCAGGCCTGCAGTGCTGCCCCCAGGACAACTCATGGTCCAGGCCAAGCTTCAGGGCTTGCAGATGAGCCAGGACCCCGTCACACCTGGCCTGTCCTAGCCACCCCTCACGACATCCCAGTGGGGACCATGCTTCGAACACCACTTGCAGTGGGGAGACTGAGGCTCCAGGAGGCAGCGCCAGCCGAGTTAGGCACTGACTGATGGGAGAGAGGGACCCTGGTCCCCTCACCCTGCAGCCCACCTGCCCTGCCCGTCCCTACGGCCTGCTCCCTCAGTCTCTCCACAACGGAGCCTTTAGGGGAATCGTGATTTCATGAGGATCAAAACCAAAGCTGCCTCTTCTCTGTGGCCACCAGGAAGCTCAAGGAAACTTCCATGGGTGGCTCCAGGGGCTAAAACTGCAGTGATTAGTTCCACCTGTGACCGGATTCCCTGAACCCCGCTGTGCCCAGGTGTGGTCCTGGGGAGGAGGGAAGCCTGAGGACGTGGTGCTCCTGCAGGACAGAGGCAATGAGGACACCTGACAGCTGTACCTGCTGTGAGATGAAGGACAGGGTCACTGGATGCCAGCACCAAGCCGGGAGCTGGGAGGCCGGCGGAGGTGGAGCCAGAGAGCCGGGGTGCAGACAGAAAGGGCCCCGTGGGGTCCCTGGGCTCCCGCTGGCTGAGACAGCCCTGGCTTCAGGGAGCTTTCCTCCTCCAGAGAGGAGGCTGCGGGGCTGGGCGGTGGTGAGGGAGGACCTGGCAGGAGGCCATGAGGATGGCCAGGCTGAGTCCCCATCCTACAACAGCGTGATCGTGGCCCCATGAGAAAGGAGCAGCTGCCTGGTGGGGCCTTGGGTGGCAGAGGGGCCTCCACCTGTGCTATGGGGTAGCGTGAAGAAGTGTGACTGTCCCCTTGGTCCTGGTCACAACTGGAAGGCCACCGCGGGCCAGGGACATGATGGCATCAGGGAGGGGCTGAGCTGCAGGTCTTGGGTGTGCCCGGCTTCCTTGAGCTTTGGTTTCTCCTTCCTTCAGAGCAGGGAGGCAGGGACTAACTTGGCGAGCTACACACAGACTGTCCTGCCCTGGTGTGCTGCCCAGGGACCCTCGGTGGGGCTAGTTCCTTCCCTCTCAGGGCCCACCTGGGTGGACAATCTGGCCCCATGGACGGAAGGCTGACACCCAGATGTGGGGCCACTGTGCTGGAGGTGAGAGCCAAGCCAGGCCCCTGAGGGCAGCCCGGGCTTGTAAGGAAGTGCTCACCTGAGCCGCCCAGAAGCTCTTGCAGAACCTGCACCCTTGCCCTCCTTCCCGCCTTCCCTGGGCTGGCAGAGCCCCACCCTGGACCTGGACAGTGACCCCTCTTCCTCCTGCCATGTCAGTGTCCACATCCTGACCTCTCCAGCTGTCACCCAACAGCAAATCCTAATGCAGCCTCTTCTGAGCTGTGTGTGGTCAGGTGAATGACTTACCTCTCTGCCTCAGTTTCCTCATGCATAAAATGGGCTAATAACAGTTGCTCCATCACGGGGGTCTGGAGGTTGACTAAGCGAACAGGTAGCACAGCGCCGGCCACATAGGGTCATCCCGTTGTCTATTCCAGCATGGCCCCTGCTCCGGACACCCAGTCCAGAGCACTGCCCTCTGGTCCTGGGTAATTTCAGGGACACCGGCTCATCTTCCCAGCTCTCCTATGTGGTCTCTCCCTTCAGGGCCACCTCTCTGCCTTCTCCCCAGCAGGCGAGAACCAGAGAATGTGCCTACCCGCTTCCTCGTCTAGGCTGCTCCAAGGGCGGCCAGCTGCCTTCATCCCAGCCACAGGAGCAGACGGGGGGTGGGGTGCTGCCATCGTGCAGTGGGGGCTCCAGGAAGCCCTGCCTCTCCAAGGTGGCCAGATGCTCTGACTGGGCGCTGCAGGCCCTGGCCCTAGTCCGGGGTCAGTATCCCATAGTGACCACAAGATGGCAGCAGTGCTGCACGTAGATACTACCAGGACTCAGGGCCGGGACCACCACTCTATAATGACACTGGGAGGGGCAGGGTGGCTGCCAGCTGCAGCACTGCCCCACACAAACTCCTGGCCCTCTGCCCTGTGCCACACACACACACACACACGTGTGTGCACACCTTACTGGTGGGGCTAATTTTTTCAGTCCTGGGATTGAATCCAGGGACGCTTTACACTGAGCTACGTCCCCAGCCTTTTCTTTGGTGGGGGGGGGGGGCAGTGTCTTGCTAAGTTTCTGAGCCGCCCTTGAACTCCCCATCCTCCCGCCTCGGCCTCCTGAGTTGCTGGATTACAGGTGTGTCCCCAGGCCCCGTGAGGCTGGATAACAATGGCCAAGGGCCGGGAGCTAGAGGCGGGAGGACCTGGCCCCACAGCCTGGTTCAGCTGTGACAGGACGAGGGACTCCATCAACGGAAGCTTCAGGTCTTCCCATGCCTTCCCGACTCAGGGGCTGTGGGGAGGAGCTAGGGTGGGCAGGCGACAGGCAAGCTCCTTGGGACCGGGCTCTGGCTCTTCTGGGTGGGCACCCGCGTCTCTGGGTGTGTGTGGCCACCTGCGCTCAGCACAGCAGCTCCAGCTGCGTTCGGCCCGCGGATCCCCTCCCCTTTCCTGTTTCCACACCTGTGACGCCCTGGTCCAATGGTGACAGGTCCCCTCTCCTTTCCTCTTTCCATATCTGTGACGCCCTGGTCCAATGGTGACAGGTCCCCTCTCCTTTCCTCTTTCCACACCTGTGACGCCCTGGTCCAATGATGACAGGTCCCCTCTCCTTTCCTCTTTCCATATCTGTGACGCCCTGGTCCAATGGTGACAAACCTGATTCCCATTGTCCTTCCTCTGTTAACTGGCTGCTCAGTCCCCAGTCTGTTACTGCCCCTGCCCAGCCCCTGCCGATGTCCTCCCGCCATCCTCCAGTGGCCCGTGGCCCCTGCTTGGACAGCCACTCCTCACCAGGCCCAGGCCCCGTTCCACTCTGGGCCGCTGCAGCCCCCACCCCACCCCCTCGGAGCAGTCCCTGCCTGGCCGCCCAGGGATGGGGGAGGGAGAGAGAGAAAGGGGAGGCTTCGTGTCAGCAGATGGTCAGGGTAAGCGCCTTGAAGTGACCTCCGAGTCCCACCGTCCCCACAAACCACACAGGTGTTTGTCTGATTCTAGGATTTGCACCTCCAGACGACCCGCTCACCCCAGAAATCCCTGGTCAGTGTGTGCGGGGGGCGCCAGGCCGGGAGCGCCCACGGGGCTGAGCCTGCAGAAGTGGGTTCTCTCTGATTCTGCAGCCAAGGGTCCAGGAGTCAGGTGTGCAGGGTGCTTCCTGAGGCCTCTCAGCATCTTGCAGGTGGCCTTTGTCTCCCTGTGTCCTCGGTGGCCGCCCCCTGTCCCCAATCTCTTCCGTTTTTTTTTTTTTTTTTTTTTTTTGTGTGTGTGTGTGTATGTGGTGCTGGGTTGGACCCAGGGCCTTGGGCATTTGAGGCAAGCTCTCTGCCAACTGAACTATGTCCCCAGCCGCCGCTTCCTCTTCTTAAAAGGACACCAGTCATACTGGATTAGGACCCAGCCAGTGACCTCATTTTACCTTAAGCACCTGTTCAAAGGTTCTGTCTCCACATATAGTCCCAGGCTGAGGTCTGGGGACTCTGGGGACTAGGGCTTCAGCATATGAACCTGTGGGGACACACGCAGGCAACAGCAATCAGATGTATCGATGCCCTCCAGGCCTGGGGCCCATCCTCCCAGGTACCAGCTCTGCAGAGGGCAACATGTGTAGCACCAACATCCCCCCTAATGGGGCCTTGTGGTGGCTGGGAGACCCCTGCTTGAACTAGCCTGGGCTTGGCCAGCAGAGGCAGAGAGCCCAGGCTGGCCTGAACCCCAACTCCCCAGTGGGTTAGAGTCAGGCCAACGGGGCCCTTAGACATTCAGAGGTCACTGGAATGTACCAGAGAGGGGGCCAGCTGGGAAGAGGGAGGGCCCTCGGCCCTCCCCACCCGGTCCCAGGAGGCTCGGTGTCCAGCCTCAACCAAGAGAGGGCAGAGCAGGGACAGAGGGTGAGACTCCAGCCAGAGCCTTGGTCAGGCAGGTCCTGGGTGGAGGAATGCCCAGCCCACATGGCCACCCACCTACTGCTTGATCTGGGCCAAGCCCTTTCCTCTCTCTGGGTCTCAGTCTCCCCAGCTGCTAAGTGAGGGATGTGACCCCAGGATCCTAAGGTCCCCTCGGCCTTTGCTACTCCATCCTGTTTCCAAATTCCACCATCCCCCTCCAGAGAAGAACCCAACATCTACGGAGATGGGGATGCGGGGCCCTGGGTTTGTCCCCCTCCCCCAGGACTGCAGGGGAGGGGGACACCTGTCAAGGGGCTCAATGGGACAAGCCTGGGAGGCAGGAGCCAGAGGGCCGCAGAGGAAGCGAAACCCAGGCTGGGGACCCTCCCCCACCCTGCCTCCAGAAAGGGGAAGCGGCAGGACCAGGCGGTGCCAGCTCCCTCGGCACCCACCCTCCCTGCGGCCCTCGGAAGGTAAGTCAGAAAGGCCACCGGCTGTCACGCCACTGAGGGGAGCTTCTGAGACATTTTCCTGCAAAGAGAGGGATCCTGGCTACTGGGTGGAGGGGCGGTCAGGGCGACGAGCGTTTTACTCTAGGGTGAGGCCAGAAAAGGCACCGCGTGTGCTGCCTGCACAGTGTGGTGTGTGTGTGTGTGTGTGTGTGTGTGTGTGTGTTCAGGCACACAGATGTGCGCATAGGCTACCCCATGCGCTGGGCCTCATGGTGCCATTCGGTCTGCAGCAGCTGCAGGGCAGAGGCAGTGCCCAGGCAGGGGCCGCTGTACCAGCCATAGAGATGGACGTGCCAAAGCAGGTCCCTTTTGTACCAGGCACTTGGCAAGGGGTGGAGTAGTTCCTATCTCCCTTCCCGTGCGTCCGGGAGCAGACGGTGGGTGTGGCACAGACATCTTTCCAGCCCATGTGCTCCAGTCACTCCACAGCCCTGTCCCCAAAACTGTCCCCTCATCTTCCGATGGCACAGCCTATGGCCCCCTGGCTTGGAGCAGAAACCCCAACCGAAAAGCACAGGCGCTCAGGGGAGCGCCTCCCGGTGCCAGCCAGGGGCTCTGCTGTGCTGCTGCCCCCCTCGGCCGTCATGCTCCTGGACACCCCGTCAGTGACCTTGGCCCAGCACTAGCCCCTCGTGAACATGGCTTTGCTCTCCACTCTACAAACCAGTTTCCGGGGGCCCCTGGGCGCTCAGGTGGCTTCCTGTTTCAGCCCTGCTTCTTCCGCCATCCCTGGTACTTGGTGATTTGGGCCTTTAGACACCCAGTGCCAAGTGAGAAGTCCCGCTTTTCCCCTCTCCCCAGCCACTCTCCAACCAGGAGCCCACCCCCTGCCCGCGGAGCTGGCACGTTGGAGCTTCTCAAAGACTCGAGAGAGGAGGCTCCTGGGTGGGATCCGCTTCGCTGGGCTTAGGTGTCCCTTCCTCCCGTCCTTCCACCCATGGCCCATCTACCACCCTGCCATTTGTGGGTCCAACCCCTGTGCCTGCACGTCATCCTTTCTGTCCCCGAGTCTCCCGGCAGCCTTGAGGTGCTGGGGACGGGGCAGGAGGTAGGTATCACACTGGATGTGAGATTAAATTTGCGACTACCCAGGTCTCCAAATGCCCCGTGTGGGGGCAACGCCTGTGATCCCAGCTACTCAGAGGCCGAGGCAGGAGGATCCCAAGTTCAAGCCAGCCTGGGCCACTTCCTGAGAACCTGGGTCAACATAAAACAGGGGGCTGGGGATGTGGCTCCGTGGCACAGCGACCGGCTTCCACCCCAGCCCTGAACAAAACAGATAGAAGCTGGAGTTCTTCATGCTTGAGGGTGACAAGGACGTCAGCAGAATTTCCTGGGGCTCACCAGGGGCACAAGAGGGTGCAGGGCAGGTCCCAGGCCACAGAGGAAACAGCTGCGCTTCAGTCCAGGTCTGCGATGGCCACAGACGGACAGTCGAGTAAGGCCAGGGAGGGACTCCAGGGGGTGGGGGCGGCAAAATGGGCACCAGGCGGAGGGCAGGGAAGACCAGAGGAGAGACAGGCGCTTCCCGGATGGCACCTGATCCCAGCCCTCCCTGTAACCCCAAGATCTTTAGCAAGTGTCCTGGTCACGCTTATTTGTCAAGAGCAGGGCTCTGTGGAAAGGAGAAGGGTGAAGTTTCACATCTGAGTCAGCCCAGGACTGAGCAGAAACACCCAGGAAGAAGCATGGGCACTGGGGCAGGGTCGTGGTAGAAACGCTGGGCCCCAGATCTTCAGGAGGACTTCGGACTTTCACTGGCCCTGGAGTTAGGGGATTGAAGTGTGGACACTGCCCACCTGGGACCACTTTCCGCAAGCAGCTAGAATAGAATAGACCCACTCCTGGCCTGGCCTCTAAGGCCCCTGGGATCTGGCCCCCTCACACCCAGGCACATGGGCTCTTTCACACCTCAAAAGTCTCAGCACCAGACCACAGGGCCTTTGTACATGCCCTGTAGGACACCTCCAAGTTAACTCACTCGTCCTTCAGGGCTCTGCTACAGTGTCATCTCCTCAGACAGCCGCTCTTTATCTCCTGACGGGTCATTCATCCGTCACGGGATTCACCTCCTGATGACACAGGCAAAGAGGAATGGAATAATCATAGAATGTCGTAGAGTCTATACCTTAGACCAAAAGTGACTCATTCCTGGCACTGGGCCCACCTTTCCTGGATCTACGTTTCCACCTGGATCCAGAGCCAGTTGGGGGTCTGCCATCCAGGGAAGAGGGACAGTCAACACGTTGGCCGCATCACCAGGGGCCAGTCTCTCCAACGCGCCCACGTTGGCGGAGGAGGAGAGGAGGGGCTGCTGTTTCTAGAAAGCTGTAGCGCCAGCCCGGGCAAGAGCCAACTCGCCACCTCTGGGCGCTGAACCTGCCCAGCCGTGAGCTGGAGGCCGGCGAGGTGCAGCGGGGCTTTCGAACTAGCTTGTTTGCAAGGCAGGTAAACTGCAGATCAAGTCACGTCCTCTGGACACTCAAAAACACAACCCACAGGCACAACGCCCCCTCATGAGCTGCGCGTCAGGCCGGGCCTCGTCTGCTGAGGGAGATCCAGGCCAGGAGGGCGCCTTCAGGTCCTCCCTGCACATCCCAGAGAAGGGCGCTCACACCTCCCCGGGGCCACTTGACCTGGGCAAGTTAAGCCATAAACTCAGGTGGTCCCAGTGTTTGATGGGTTTGGAGGTTCAGTTTGAGATCATGAAAACATTTCAGAGGTTAACGAGACCCTGTCTGAAAAAATAAAAAGGACTGGGGCCCGGCACAGTGGTGCCCGCCTGTAATCCTGGGGAGGCTGAGGCAGGAGGGTCACAAGTTCAAGGCCAGCCTCAGCAACTTAGCCAAGCCCTAAGCAACTTAGTGAGACCCTGACTCTGGGGATGTGACTCAGTGGTCATTTATATATATATATATATATATAAATGAAATTGCCATCAGGCCGACTCTGGCACACCCACCCCAGCCCTCCCACCCTGGGGGCTTTCCTTCAACCTCCCCTCTCTGGCTCAGTAATGTGGCTCGGTGCTTCCAGCTTCAAATCCCAACTCTGTCCCCTGTAGGACTATGGTCACTGTCCCCTCCCCCACGGTGACCCCAGTGGGCCAAGCTCTGAGGATACAGCGAGGAGTAAGTCACAGCCCTCGTTCTCTCAGACACAGGGACTATCAGAGAAAAGCAGCCCTGGCGACTGATTGATGGATGGATTGAACCTTCAGGTCTCCTGCCTCCAGGAAACCCAGCCCAGGTGCTGGACTTGGAGCCATGACCCACCCTGAAGCCCTGGCTGGGGTGGATGACGAAGGCCCAGATGACAGTGGCACCTCGGCTCTGCACAGACAGACTGTCAGGTGCACACCGCAACCTCGGGAATGTCAGGTGACATAGGGCAGCAGGTGCTAGCGGAGAGGAGGCAGGAATCAGGGTTAAACCCCACCCGTCATACCTGAGATACCCAAAAACAACCACACAGGAGTCACAGGCACACCCCGCAATCAGAGCCAGCCAGGCAGCAGGAGGGAAAGAGACCCGGCTAAGCCAGAGGTCTCAGACTGGTGGCCCTGGGGCCAAGTCAGGTCTTACAGAGGGTTTTACTTTTAATCCAGTTTACTGTCAAGGTCTAAAAATAATACTAAACTGGGCACAGCGGCACACGCCTGTAATCCCAGCAGCTCCAGAGGCTGAGGCAGGATCGCGAGTTCAAAGCCAGCCTCAACCAAAGCAAAGCACTAACCAACTCAGTGAGACCCTGTCTCTAAATAAAATACAAAATAGGGCTGGGGATGTGGCTCAGTGGTAAACCACCCCTGAGCTCAATCACTGGCACCAAAATAATAATGATGATGATGATGTTGATGATGACGATGAAGAAGGGGTATTCTTTGTGGCAATAATTGGAACAGTTGGGGGAGCTGAGGTCTGTCTCCCGCTTTGAGGCATTTGGGTTCCAACTGGCCTCAGTCCCACCCCCAGCTCCATCCTTCACTCAGGCTTCCTGTCAGCCCCTGGATGCCTCTGAGTTCGGGATCCTGATCCAATCCAACATCCCTGTGTCATGGATGAGTTTGATGAGACCCGGAGAGGACAAGTGACTTTCTCATGGTTGCACAGCTAGTAAATAACTCATCTGGAACCAGAAAGATTTAAAATCTCCAGGGGGCCACTCAGCACTCACTCAAATTCCTCAAACAACCTCTGGGGGGCGCTGCTGGCGGGCGGCACGGCATGCTCACCTGTGTGGAGAAGGGGCAGAGCGGCTAGGCAGCCAGAGGAGGGGCTCCCCCGTCACCAGGGTCCAGAACACAATCCACACCTTCCCAGGGTTCGTCCCAACTCATCTCTCCCCCAGCTGCCTCTTGATCGTAAATGGGGTACTCCTTGTGCCGGAAGAGGCAAGGTCCCAGGGCAGGGCCCACTGAGTGAGCTGGGCAGGTTGAAAGGCGTCTGGGGAGGGGCAGGCAGGAAGAGAGGGGAGGCACCACCCCAGGTGAGGGACTTGGGGAAGGAGCCGCGATGGTCAGGGCAGGGTCTTCAGGACGAGCCTCATGGTGAGCCTGCTCTCGGCAGGTGGCCTGCGGGGGAGAGGTGGACCCCGGCTGGGGGACCCCAGAGCACCTGAAGAGAGCTGAGCAGGTGCGCACCCACAGGGACTCCCACCGCTTGGCCTTGCCCAGTTCAGTTCTCTGGGTGGCCTGGGGGGCAGGCTCTGATGCCATCCCTGTCCCACAAAACTAAGGCCCGAGGCAGATTCTCCGTTCACCTTGCCACAGTCACATAGCTGGGGAGTGGCAGAGCCGGAATGACCTGCACCGGCTGCCTCCCAAGTCCCAGTGCTCAACACCAAACTGTTCGGGCAACATCTGATGCTATTATTGTTGTTGTTGTTGTTGTTGTTATACCAGGGATTGAACCCAGGGAGCTCTACCACTGAGCCACATTCCCAGCTATTTTTATTTTATCTGAGCCAGGGCCTTGATAAGTTGTTGAAGCTGGCCTTGAACTTTCGATCCTCCTGCCTCAGCCTCCAGAGCCACTGGATTACAGTTGTGCTCCACGGTGCTTGATCATTATGGCCATTGTTGATCATTCAATATTACTGATTATTCAATATGAATAATCCCTTGGGAAGAGGAGCAGGGTCCCCGACTGAGCACCTACTCTGCGCCACACACCGCCAAGCTCTTTTACACCCATGTTCTCAGTGTACGTTGAAATCACTGGGTCATTTTTATTGTTGTTGGGTTTTTTTGTGTGTGTACAGAGAACTGAACCCAGGGGCACTTAACCACTGAGCCATACCCCCAGCCCTTTTTATATTTTACTTAGAGAGAGGGTCTCACTGAGTTGCTTAGGGCCTCGCTAAATTACTGAGGCTGGCTTTGAACTTGCAATTATACCCATGTTCTCATTTGACTCCGGCTGATTGAAAGACTGTTAGTCCCATTTTCCTGATGAAGAAACGGAGGCCACACAGAACCCCTCACCCAGCTGTCTGATGCCAAAGACCAGATGCAACCCACCCTATGCCCCAGACCAGCTTCCCAGACTGATGCCTCCTCCATAGAAAGCTGGGCTCACCTGGAATTTCTTAAGGAGGCCCCTCAGACCCTTGTAGAGACGCTTTCCAAGAGCTGCCTGCTGGGGCAGGGCCAGGAACCAAATGCTTCCCAGCACTTGAGAGTCCACAGAATGTCCACAGACATAGTCACCAGAGAGCCAGTTTAACTAGCTCTGATTCAGAGAGTAGCATACGGGGCTCAGCCCAGCCCTCCAGCCTCGGTGACCCTCCTTAATATCCTCTTCCTCTACTGTCCTGGAAACTGGCAGGGCAGGCAGGAGGTGAGGGTCTGGCCCCACCTCTGCCGTGCTCCCTACCTCCACTAGCAGGTCCCCTTTCCTCTCTGAAGCCTCAGTTTCCTCACCTGTACAGCAAGGAGTCAGTGGCCCGGATGCCCCTTGGATGGACTCACCCGGCCTTGCTGGGCCACCTGAACAGCAGCCAGGCTCTCGCCACCCCGTGCAGGGGCCATTCACAAGTTCCCAGGATGCACTGAGCCTCTGGACCTGTGCTGTCCCGTGTTCCTGAGGCCAGGCCTCCCTCTGGTGTGGGACTCCACGCAAGCTCACACTACAGGCCATCGGACTCTTCCACCTCTGACCCCTGCTCAGGTGCTCCGCGGGGAGGGAAAGAAGGCAGGTGGTAGGTCAGGGCACTTTTGTTGGCCAATAATCATAAGCAAAACCCACAATTCCTTTTTACTAAACAATCACAAAGAGCTAAGCAGATATTAATCATTTAACATGAATTCTTTCGTTTATCCGTCACCCAAGCCTAGGAGGGGAATGTTATTATTAGCCCAATTTTATGGATAAGAAAACTGAAGCCCAGAGACACTAAATGACATTAAAGGTTTATGACTAATGGATTCAAAGCCAGGCCTGGAAATGTTTTTAAGCACCAGGCTTCATAAGGAAGGGGCGGCAGCATTATCTACATGAATAGAGCCCATTGGCCTTTGTTCGGGGAGAATCTCCCACTTCACACGAGGGCACCGTCTGTCTCTCATAATCAGCCGTGAGCCCAGGCAAGTGGGCATCTGGCATCGGGCGGCGTTGGGGTTTATCGAAACTCCGCCTCCAGCTCATGGGTTTCCTGGGCTCCTTTACCAGGGGATTTAACATCACCATGTGGCATTCTTGCCTGGAGTGTTTAGCCAGAATCTGACCTGGAGGAAAAGGACAGACACAGAGCACAGGACATTTTCTCCTCCTCCTCCTCCTCCTCCTCCTCCTCCTCCTCCTCCTCCTCCTTCTTTTTTGGTGGGGGGATACCAGGGATTTAACTCAGGGACATTTGACCCCTGAGCCACCTCCCCAGCCCTATGTTGTATTTTATTTAGAGACAGGGTCTCACTGAGTTGCTTAGCACCCTTGCTTTTGCTGAGGCTGGCTTGGAACTCATGATCCTCCTGCCTCAGCCTCCCAAGCCCCTAGGATTACAGATGTGTGCCACTGTGCTGAGAAAGGCCTCCTGGCTGAGAACACAGGACATTTTCAGACGACTAGCCCCTCTCTTCAAAATAATTTTTTTTTTCCAGTACTAGGTGTTGAACCCAGGACTTTGTGCATGCTCCACAAGTGCTCTACCAGTGAACTACGCCCCTGGCCCTCTTTATTGTTTTTTTCTTTCTTTCTTTTTTAAGATAGGGTCTTGCTGAATTGCCCAGGCTGACCTTGAACTTGAGATCCTCCAGCTTTTCCATCATGGGCCACAACACCCAGCAAAACAATTCTTCCATAGAGAAGACTGCAGAAGGACCCAGCCTCAGATAACAAGAACCTTCCCGTTGGGTGGGGGGGGGCAGGCCTCCTGGGAGCCAGCTGGGAGTCAGGCCTGTTCCAGATGTCACAGAACAGAGAGTGGCTGGGTTGTGGCTCAGTGGGGAGCACTCACCTGGTGTACAGCAGGCCCTGGGTTCCATCCCTTAGCACTGCCGTGATGCCCCCTGTTGAAAGTGGCCATGTGCACTGTGGCCTTGCCTTAGTGGGGAAGAGTCCTGATGTCTACAATATGTCCCCAAATGGTTCCAGGGGAAAAAGTAAATAAGAGCGGAAGGCCATCACGCTGTGAGCATGGTGGGTGAATGGTGATGTTCTTCCTGGATTTTTGGTCATCTGAAAATCATCACATTAAAAAGGGAGAAAGAGCTAGTAGAGAGGAGTCTGGGTGAGCCGGTGTCTCAGGCTCAGCTCTCCAGCCATGGAGTCTAGGACACTGGAGGAGCTGGCCAGGGCTCTGTGACAAAGCCGTCACACCAGGCGGCTTGGACAGCACCTCTCCTCATGGTGCTGAGGCTGGAAGCCAGAGGCCCAGGAGGCAGCAGGGCTGGTTCCCTCCAAGCCGTTCTCCTGGCTTGCACATGGCCATCTTCTCACGGCCACCCTCTGCGCCTGTCTGTCCTCCTCTCCTCCCATCAGGGTACCAGCCAGGTTGCACTGGGGGGTCATGCTGAAGGCCTGGTTTCTCTTCCTCCATAAGGGCCTCAATACAGTCTCCACACAGTCTGAAGTGTGAGCGGTCAGGGATTCCACACGTGAACTTCAGGGACAGATTCTGCCTGGGACACTAAGGCTGTGCACCTGCAACTCCACAGGGGCAGAGAGGCCTTTCTCAGCCAAATCCAGTTGCTCTTTTCTGCACAGACCAGAGGCTGGCGGGGAGAGGGCCAGCCAGGCAGCCCAGGGGCCACTCACGTGTGCAGTCCAGAGTTCGCAGGCCTGGGCAGGGCCTTGGCCCCCTCCTTGTCCATTTCTTGCTGTCTCCCCTGCTCACGCCCCATCCTGTCCTGGCTCTCAGCTGAGCAGGGGGAAAAACAATTGGAAGGTTTAACAGGAGAGGCAGGCACTCAGGACAATAACATCCCCCCACCCAGGATTTTTTTTTTTTTTTTTTGCAGTACTGGGGATTAAACCCAGGAACACTAGAGCACAGAGCACTGCGCTACACCCACAGCCCTTTTTATTTTTTGAGACAGAGTCTTGCTGAATTGCAGAGGCTGGCTTTGAACTTGTGATCCTCCAGCCTCAGTCTCCAGAGTCCCTGGGTTTACAGGGAAGCCCCAGCCACACTTCCAGCCCCCAGGATACTACCCCTTGAATGAATGAGTATGTTCACTCAATGGTTTTCTGTACAACATTTTTGAAATGATATCTACAAGGAGCTTTTAATAATTTGGGAAAACACTCAAGCGAAGCAAAAGAAAAAAGTATACAAAATACACATTGCAATTGTAATGATATATAATCTCCATAGAAAAAGATGGTTAAAGTTTCTAATTCTAAGAAACACTCTAAAATTGGCTGTGGTGGTGGCACATACCTGTAATCCCAGTAACTCAGGAGGTTCCGGCAGGTGGATTCTAATTTTGAGGCTACACTCAGCCACTGAGCAAAATCCTGTCTCAAAATAAAAAAATATAAAGACCTAGGGGCCAGGCACAGTGGTGCTCACCTGTAATCTCAATGGCTGAGATTGAGTGGCATGTGGATTTCAAGTCCAAAGCCAGCCTCAGCAATTCAGTGAGTCCCTAAGCAACTAAGCAAACCCTGTCTCTAAATAAAATACAAAAAAGGGCTGAGGATGTGGCTCAGTGGTTAAGCGCCCCTGGGTTCAATCCCGGGTACCCCCCCACACACCAAATTTTTTTCATTTTTATTTTTGTACTTGCAGATGGACAGCCTGTCTTTATTTTGTTATTTATTTTAATGCGGTGGAAAGGATGGAACTCAGTGCCTCACACAAACGAGATAAGAGCTCTGCCACTGACCTACAGACATAGTCCCCTCCCGGATTTTTTTTTTAAGTATTATTTTCTCAATTTTATTTAAGAGTCAGGATAATGGATGGACCCGTGGAAGGGTAAGTGGACGGGAAATCGTCCTTATTGCTCAGTTTATGGTGGGGACACTGATGCACCAGAGGGACATCCAGGTGTGCTGAACTGAGCTGGAGGCGACGGTCCGATTCACAGCACAGTCGCGGCGATGGGCGACTTGGTTGCGGCCCTTTGTTAAGGTGCCAGGTGACATCCACGGTGCTCTGCAGCCCAGCCAGCCTCTACCTGCCACGCGCCGCCAGAGCTCCGGGTGGAGGGAAGGCGGAGCCGGGTTGGAGGGCGGAGCCCGGGGCTGGGATGGAGGGCGGAGCCGGGTTGGAAGGCGGAGCCCGGGGCTGGGATGGAGGGCGGAGCCGGGGTGGAGGACGGAGGGCGGGGCCCGGGTGGGGGGCGGAGTCTCGCTGCTCGCTGCCGCGCGCCCCGGCGGCCGGGCTGAGTAATCCTTGGCAAGCGGCGCTGCTCCTCCCATGAGTCACGTCCGCAGGCGGCTTTCTGCTGAGTCACGGTCCCGAGGTCGTTTTTCGCTGAGTCACGGTTCCTGCTGCTCAAAGTCTAATCCCTTGAGGCGAAATCCCGCCACCTGGGGAGGTGTCGCGCGGATCGGGATCTGCGGGCCGGCGCGTCCTCCCAGCCCAGAGCCCGCAGAGCAGCTCAGCCCCGCGCCCTGCCCCGCGCAGCCCTGGAGAACTCAGCCGTCTCCCAGGCGCTGTGCCGGCGCTGCACACTTCAAATCCGGGCGCCGGTGGGGGCGTCGCAAACCCACTTAAAGGTGGGGAGCTGCTCAGACCCAGAGGCATCTGCAAAAAGCCGGCCTTTAATCCCAGAGGCTCGGGAGGCTGAGGCAGAAGGATCCTGAGTTCAAAATCAGCCTCAGCAAAGACGAGGCACTAAGCAGTGTGACCCTGTTTCTAAATAAAATACAAAATAGGGCTGGGGACGTGACTCAGTCAGTGGTCGAGTGCCCCTGAGTTCAATCCTCCAGTACATACATACATACATAAATGAAACTGGCCTGTGTATTTGTAAAACATAAAGGTCATGAAACAAAGGCCTCAAGATCACAGAGGCTGGGCAACTACCTGACATGCAGAGTCCTGTGTTGGGCCCTGAGCTGAGAACCGGCTACAAAAGGTGTTAATTAGTGGCATTTTTACACAGTATAGACTTTATATTTAAGAAGTTTGGAATATGCCACTTGGGCATAAGGACTATTTGGGAATAAAGGCATTTTAAAAAATCTGGTGCCAGAAGGTACTCCCACTTCAGGTTTTCTTCCTAAGCAGGAGACCCATTGGGGTAGTGGTGCCTGCTTGTAATCCCAATAATTTGGGAAGCTAAGCAGGAGGATCACAAGTTCCAGGCCAGCCTGGGCAATTTAGCAAGACCCTGCCTCAAATAAAAAATAAAAAGGACTGAGGATGTAGCTCAGTGGTAGAGCTCCACTAAGGCTCAATCCCCTGCCGCAGTCTGGCTGGGCACAAATCAGGAGCCACTCAAGCAGGAACAAACTTTATTTCTGAACTCCCACAAACGCCACGTACACGGCCTTCTCCCGGGACACCACACACCAACCGGAAATCCCTCCTCCAGCACTTCCACAACCAACTTGAACTTCCCAGGAATCCCCAGGAGAACTCCAAAGTAGCTGGCCCCTGAGGCGGACAGCAGGGGTCTAACATACAATTGAATACACAGTTTAACATAACCATCATCATCTCAATGGCTTGCTGGTGTCACCTCTCAACCACTCCCTTCTGGAAAAAATGCCATGCCTCATTCCAACTCGGCTATGGCTCTCAGCAATCCCCTAGTATTGCAACAATAACAAAAACAAAATTAGTGATAGAGAATAACATTTGTCAGATGTTAATGCCCCTTCACCCCCATTAGTGCAGAGTCCTCCAAAAATTTTTAGTTAGGAAAAAAGGTTCTAGCTGAATCATGAAAGGGGAACTGGCTGTCTCTGTGACCAAACATAACAGCTCAGCCTCCTGTGTACTTCCTCTGTGCCAGGCCCATTTCTAAGCTTCTTACACATGTTAAACTGATTTAATCCCACCACATCCCCTTTAGCCTATGCTGTCTTTGATCCTCATTTTGTCAAATGAGGAAATAGAAGCTTAGGGGGTTCAAGTACCCACAGCCGATAAGTCATGATCCCGGATTTGCCTGCAATCCTTTGCTTGGAGTTCATTGCAGTACCCAATCTAGAAGAGGAGTCCTGCCATCGGATGGAAACCAGTCTTAGAGCTATAGTCAGCCTGCATGCTGGCAAAAGCGTCCTGAGGGCCTGCACTTTCCAGACTGGCCGGCCACTGCCTGGTCTGGCTGTAGATCTCAGGCCCCGAGTCTGTGTGATAGAGGTTGGACAGTCTTTGGAAAAGGCATTCTCTTTCTGCACCCCTGATGCCCAGGCCCAGGGGCTGGTCATGAACATGAGTGTGCTTGAGATTGACCTTGAATACCAGGTGAGCAGTCTGGCCTTAGGCAGGGAGGTTAACCCTGCTTGCCCAGCTTCATCCATCAGATATGTAGTGAATGTCTGCCTGGTGCCAGCTCTGGACCAAGGAATGGATCCACCATGGTCCTCCCTGCCTTCCCGGAGTTCAAATTTAGGAATGGGTGGGGGCAGCTTGGGGCACAGGTGGCTGTGTGGAAGGTGAACAGAAGAACTGCAGGAAAGCCTGGGCCAAGCCTGTTTTGCAGCTTCGTGGAAGATAAAAATAACATACGATCAACTGTGCATATTTAAAGTACACATTGTGGGGGGGCTGGGGTTGTGGCTCAGCGGTAGAGCACTCGCCTAGCATGTGTGAGGCCCTGGGTTCGATCCTCAGCACCACATAAAAATCAATAAATAAAATAAAGGTTTAAAAAATTTATTTAAAAAATAAATAAAGTACACATTGTGATCAGTTTTGACATACTACATAATCAGCAAGCCTCACATCATCATGAACTTGCTGGGAGCAGTGGCATATGACTGTAATCTCAGCAGCTCGGGAGGCTGAGGCAGGAGGATCAAAGTCAGCCTCAACAACTTAGCAAGGCCCTAAACAACTTAGTGAGACTCTGTATGAAAATAAATTATATTAAAAAAATGGGCTGGGGATGTGGCTCAGTGGTTAAGGCCCCCTGGGCCCAATCCCTGGTATCAAAAAAAAAAAAAAAGAAAAGAAAACAAAAGAGATCATAAACTTATTCATCACTCCCCAAAATTTTCTCATGATCTTGGCAATCCCTGCCCTCTACAGATTACCACTGATCTGACTGGCTTATCTTACATTTTCTAGAATTCTATATAATCCTGTATACAGGTTATATGCAATATTTTATAAATGAAATAATGTCATAACACCCTTTTGTCTTATGCAGTGTAATCATTTTGAGAGTCATTCATACATACTCATCACTCCCAAATGTTTTCTCATGACCTTGAATTATAATGACCTTATTCCTGAATATCCATAATATATTTACACCAAAAATATGGCTGTGGTGACCATTCCTGAACAAGTCTTTGTGTGGACTACACTTTCATTTCTCACAGATCAGTGCCTAGGAATAGAAACCCTGATTGGATGGGAGGTGAATGATTAACCTTTCAAGAAATTGCCAGCCAAGCCCTTGGCACAGGCTATAATACCAGCAACTCAGGAGGCAGAGGCAGGAGAATTGCATGTTTAAAGCCAGCCTGGGCACTGAGATCCTCCTGCCTCCGCTTCCCAAACAGCTGGGATGACTGGTGTGGACCACCTTGCTGGGCCTACAGCATATCTCAAAAAATAAAAAGAGCTGGAGGTATAGCTCAGGGGTAGAGCACCCTGTGTCCAAACCCAAGTACTTTTTCCAAAAGAAAAAAAAAAAAGAACAAGAGATTGCCAAACTGTTTTACACACTGACTGTACTCTAGGGACCTTTTCCCTGTACCGGCCTAGTTCTCTGGCTGGGGGCCTGGAAATTAAATTGACAGATGACAGGTGAACAGGATAATAATCGTGATGAACACAGACCGCCTGCATACACCTGGGAGAAACTCGGGTGAGTAACTCAAGGAGTGGTTAGATTTGGACTTGGGGAGCATCTCAAGAAAGAGGAGAATTGATGGAAAAAAAATATATGGGGGAACTAAGGAAGGTAAGGTTTAGCTTAGCAGTTTTCCTGGGTAGATTCCTTTGGGTGCTTTCTCTGGGTTCGAGGACTGCTATTTTAGGTCACTAAGGTTCTCTCCCATGGTTGATCCTGTATATAGTATAAAGTTAACTTTTTCTTTTATGTCTTGGATCTGTTTCTGGCAGGGTTGGGGGTGCATTGCACAGAGCTCTCCTGGGAGTCTGTTTCCCAGGGATCCTCAGCCGAAACACTCCTTATGTCAATGAGGCATATCTTGGGGGTGTCCTGTCCTGATCGCCTACAGCCTCAGTAATAATGGGACTAGCACATCTTTTTACTTCTAGCCATTGTGGTTTTAATCTACTTCCTTAATAACCTGTGCAATGTCACCACTCATGTATCTTCCTTGGTGAATTTTCCATTCAAACTTTTTACCCATTTGATAATTGTCTTATTTGTCTTACATTGAATTGTATGAATTTTAATCTCTTCTAGATACGAGTCCTTTGTTGACAATGTTTTACAAATATTTTCTTCTAGCTTCTGGTTTTCTTCTTATTTTTTTGTCAGAGGATGATTCCTAGAGTAAAAGAGTTTAATTTTATAAAACCTGTTTATTTTTTCCTTTCATTTTTGTGGTATTGGAGACTGAACCCAGGGCTTCTCTACCACTGAGCTACATTGGTAGTCCTTTTAAAATTTTTTGTAATTTTGAGACAAGGTCTGGTTAAATTGCTGAGGCTAGGGCTGGGGATATAGCTCAGTTGGCAGAGTGCTTGCCTCGTATGCACAAGGCCCTGGGTTCAATCCCTAGCGCCACAAAAAATAAAAAAATAAATTGCTGAGTCTGGCCTCGAACTTGCCATCCTCATTCCTCAGCCTCCTGAGGAGCTGGGATTAAAGGCATATACCTTGATGCTCAGCTTGTGTGTTTCTGGGTCTGTGTGTGTGTATAGAGAAATCTTTGCCAAACTTAAGGTCATTAAGGTTCTCTCCTATGGTTGATCTTGTATATAGTATAAAGTTAACTCTTTTATGTCTTGGATCTGTTTCTGAGCAGCGTCTTGAAAGATAAGCAGCTTGGTAAAGAAGCAAGAGCAGGCTTCCTCCACCCGATCACAGGCCCAGAGGCTAGTAGGCCTTCCTCTGAGCCAGTGGGCTGGGTGGACCAGGATAAAGAGCCTGCTCTGCCTCTTGGGGTGGTGGGGAACTATGGAGAATGTTGACTAGAGGAGTGGCCTAGTGACCTGGCGCCTTATCTGCAAACCCAGGGGGCAGGAGGAGTCAAAGGGAGAAGGAGGAGTGGAAAGGTATCCTGCCAGAGATGCCCCCTTCTGCTCTTCCCCCCAACTCTGCCAGGAGGGGCCCTGTGCCAGGTGCCAGCTAACTGTGGCCCTCTCTTGTCACACTGTTTTGGGGGGCTCTTTTACTAGGAATCTCTTGTCCATTATGTGTGTGGCTAGCGCATTATCTGCCTGGGGTTGGGTCTCTTGCCATCAGGAGTGTGCCTTGCCCTTCAGTCCAGGGGCATTTTCTCTAGGATTTAGGCGTGTCTGTGTCTGCCTGGCTGCGCTACCTCTCCTTCCCTTTAGGCTGCAGACCATCACTGGGGTCCCTGACTGGCGGGGATCTGCATGGGTCAGGACACCCTCTGTGAGGTCCCCTGCTTGAGACTACCGGGCAATATAGCTGGCGTGGTGGTCCATGCCTGTAATCCCAGGGAGGCTGAGGTAGGAGGATCCTGAGTCCAAAGCCAGCCTCAGCTACTTAGCGAGACCCTGTCTCAAAATCAAACGCAAAGAGGACTGGGGCGGGGCTGGGGTTCTGGCTCGTCGGTAGCCGCACTTGCCTGGCATGTGTGAGGCACCGAGTTCGATTCTCAGCCCCACTTATAAATAAATAAATAACGTCTATCAACAACTAAACAATCATTTAACAAAACAAAACAGGGCTGGGGAGGTGGCTCAGTGGTTAAGCACCCTGGGGTTTAAACCCTGGTACAAAAAAAAAAAAAAAAAGAAGAGATTGAGAGACTCTCCAGGCAAGGGTCCCATTCTCCTTATGGTCACCTAGCTGGGGGGAAGGGCCGCTCCCGGGTCCCCCGCCACGTCCCGGCCGCAGCTGCGCCACGTCTCTGTTTTCCGGGAGCTGCGCCCGCCCTCCCTGCAGCCCAAACCGCTTGTTTCCTGGCGGCGCCGCGCGGTGCTGAGTCGAGGTTTCCGCGGAGCCGGCAGCTGCGATTCTGCTGTGTCACGGTTGGGAGGGGGACGGGGACAAAGGGAGGCAGATTTTGCTGAGTCACGGCTGCTTTCCGGCCTCTCTCTCCGGGGGTTGGTGAAAGGGCAACCTTAGCTGTCAGCACGAGGAAGCGAAACTTCCAGAAGAGAGCAGAAAACTCTTGTTTATCTCTGGATCTGCACCCGTCTGCACAGCCGGGCCGCACGTCTCTCCAAGCCGAGGTGGGGGCACTACTAGGCTTCCCAGCGCGTCTGATGGCAGTAACCTGGAACTCCCTCTTCCCAGTTGCTTGGGGCAAAAATGTTGGAGTCCTCCTTGACTCCTCTGGTCTCTTCCATGGTTCCCGTTCTTCTGAAATTCTGTAAGATGGGTATGAATATGTGCCACACAGACACAGGCTCCAGGTACCAGGCTTGGGCTGCTTTCCACCATGGATAACCCATCCCCTGGGGCTGGTAAGGATGAGATGAGGGGCTGGGCGTGCAGCTCAGTGGTAGAGCATTGCTGTACCTGCAGGGGGGGGGGCCGGGTTACATCTCCAGTGCTCACACACACACACACACACACACACACACACTGCTACGGAAAGCTTGGTCCTTGTCCCCGGTGCCAATCCAATAACCAGGACATAGTTTTGAGAAAAAAGAAAAACAAGTTTTATGGCTTTGCTAGCAAAGGAGAAGCACGGGGGACTCCTGTCCCAGAGGCTGTGATTCTGCCCATCAGTAGGAACAGGGGACTTTTAAAGAGAGACTCAAAGGTGACATTCCACGTGTTCTCGGTAGAAGTTGTCATTCACTTGTTAACATGGGAGATAGTCATTTCTGAGATCTTCTGGTCCCATTTACAAAGTCTGCATTACTTCTTTGGGTGTGAGCTCAAGCACAGATCAATCTGCCTAAAATGGGGAAGAAAGGTGACCCAGTTTCCCCTGAGATTAGGGAGGGGAGAGATTAGGGAGGAGCAGGGAGAGAGGAAGGGAAAGAGACATTTCCTTTTTGTGTGTGTGTGTGTGTGGGGGGGGGTGCTGGGGATTGAACCCGGGGCCTTATGCTTGCGAGGCAAGCCCTCTACCAATTGAGCTGTATCCCCAGCCCAACATGTCCATTTTAAAAATAAGTCATAGTGACCGAGCAGCAAGGGCTGTACTCAAAGCACAGAGTGGACACTGTTACAGAAGGATCCACGGAGACGTGCTTCGGGGAGTGCCTGGCTGAGGGCAGCCCTCAAATGCGAAGTCTTTCCAATTTCTGCACACATGCAGCCCTCTTGGGTACCCTGCCCATCCCTGGGTCATTTCCCAGATTTCCTCCATTAGGATCCTAAGCACACGTGGGCTCTGTGGTCTTTGGCCACAGAAGACTATGACAAGAGAGGGCTGAGAGGAGGCTGCGGGTTTCCTAACGGCAAAGCTCCAGTGTGGGAACAACAGACCTCATGCTAGGAGACATATGGGGGTGCAGGAGGGCCCCGGGGCCCCCAGGGCCTCTACCCATGCTTTCCCAACTTCCCGAAGCTGAGCATCTGCCCTGGTTTTGGCAAGGCAGGTGTGGAGTGGGGTCTGTCACGTCACAGGGTTGTAGCTCAAAACAGCACAGACCTATTGTCTGGGATGCTTGAGGTCAAAAGTCCTCCGGTGGTGGGGCAGGGCTGGGCCCCTGCTGGAGCTCCAGGGAAGAATGTACCCCCTGGCCGGGAGCACCTTTCAGAAGCCCCAGCCTCCATCTGGTCCGCAGAGCTGGGTGCCCAGCACCTCCAATCTCTTAGTGTCCCTCTGCCTCCTTTGTCGAATCACCTCCTGCCTCTGGAGCCATCTAGACTCGTTCTTGTGACATCAGGCCCAGGAGGACAGTCCAGGATAATCTCCCATCTCAAGATCCTTGACTTAACCCCATCCTCAAAGTCCTTTGTCACATAGACAACCTATTTGCAGGTCCTGGGGATGTGGGCGTCTCCGGGGGTCTTGTTGGCCTCCAGCTGCTGGAAGAAGGGCACTTGGTTCATGGGGTTGCCCGAGGAAAGGGAAGGGGAAGTCAGGAAGCTGAGTCAGCGCTGGGCAAGGTTCAGGAGCTCAGAACTATGACATAGGCCTGCGCCAGCACTGCCCTGGGCCGCCTCAGCCCCAACATTCTCTGTGAGGTCTCTGTTCTAGCAAAGTCTGGGGGCTCCCAGGGAATAAGGTGGGGCCAGGAGCCAGGCACCCTGGGTCACTGAAGACTCCATCCCCAAATGAGGGCACAGCCTGTGGCCTTCCTGCACGAGGCCCCTGCTCCCCAGGTACTTAATAAGATGAACTTGACCTTCTGGGGTCCCTGAGTTGACAGGCCTGGACCTGCAAGTGGCCAGCTTTCAAACCTCTTCCCTCTTCCGCCTAAATCCTGGACCCTCTGTGAGAGGGTCTGGACTCTGGGACAGGAGGGTACAGTCTGGCTTCTAACTGCTAGAATCCTAGCTCTGCCACCCCTGGCTGTGTGACATAGGAACATTATTAACCTGTCTGTGCCATGGAGCTTACATGGACAAAAAGAGATGAAACGGTGATTGCACATATCTGGGGTGTGGCTGCTCTCAGGATTAGACGTGGGGGTGCGTGTCTGGGTTCTGTAGCGGGAAGCATTCCATAGAGCCTGGCTGGGTCACAGTGGGTAACTGTAGCTTGGGATGGTCCTTCCTGACAGCCCAGCAATGTTACAGCCATTTATTTGCCGTCTTGTTATGGAAAGCTTGGTCCTTGTCCCTGATGCCAATCCAATATAGAGGTTTTGAGAAAAAGAAAAAGGTATATTGCTCTGCTACAGGGGACTCCTGTCCCAGAGGCTGTGATTCTGCCCATCAGTAGGAACAGGGGGCTATTAAAGCCAGATTCAAAGGCGACATTCCACGTGGTCTCTGTTGGAGCTGTCATTCACTTTTAATCTGGGAGGTGGGCATTTCTGAGATCTTCGGGTCCCATCCCTAGAGTCTGGATTACTTCTTTGCAGGTGGGTGTGAGCTCAAGGACAGATCAATCTGCCTAAACTGGGAAGAAGGGTGGGTAATCCAGTGTCCCCGAGATTGGGGAGGGCAGAGATTAGGGAGGGGCGCTGGGGCCGCCTTTGTTTCCCGGGTCACATGACCGCCGCCCCCAACCCCCTGCGGGCCAGGGGCGGGGGGCGGGGGGCGGGTGTCGCAACGCCCTGGGCCTCTGCTGGGCGCCGCCCACGTGACTCCTGAGCATAAAAGGCCGCGGCCCGCTCCCAGTCACAGCCGCAGCCTGCTCCTCCGCCTCCGCAGAGACACCGCCAGCCTGAGCCACCGCGCCAGCCAGCCAGCCTCGGCCATGGACCGCCCGCAGAGCGACAGGCAAGCGCAGCCCGGGACGCGGGGACCCGGGGGACGGGGCGGGTGCGCGGGACCGGGGGCACCGGCGCAACCTCGGGGACAGCGAGGGCCGGTAGCCCGGGTGCGCCGCCGCCAGGGGAGTGGAGCCGGGGCAGCTGGAGGCACACGAGGCGATTGACAGGCGGCCCGTCTCCGCGGCGAGCGGAGCGGGGTGTCCCCGGGCGCGCCTGCCGTCGGGGAGCAGCTTCCCAGGTGCAGCGGGAGGCTCTGCCTGCGCTCATCCCCGCGGCTCCCGGAGATGTGTCGCCTCCGGGGAGCGCAGCGGCAAGGACTAGAGCGCTAGATCACCTGGCCTGTGGCCGGGCAGCTCGCAGGTGTCGGGGCTGGGACTGGAACCCCGATGTTCCCGCTCCCGAGGCTGCCACGTTCCCTTCTCGGCTTGTGTAGGGGGCTGCGGAAGAGAAGCGAGTTCTTGACAATAGGGAGGTCACATGGCAGAAATGCCTCCATAGTTGTTGTTTGGTACAGGCACTGAGCCACATCCCCAGCCCCTTTTATATTAAGAGACAGTTTCCTTAGTTTGCTGAGGCTGGCTTCCAACTTGCAATCCTCCTGCCTCAGCCTCCAGAGCCATTGGGATTACAGGCGGGCGCCCAACAGTAAGGGACTTTTGAGTAAAGCAGAATTTCTCTGGCTTTTTAATATAGACATGTTGAACCTAATGTTATGGGATGTCAGTGGCACATGCCATAATCCCAGCTGCTCTGGAGGCTGAGGCAGGAGGATACCAAGTCCAAATCCAGCCTCAGCAATTTAGCAGGCCCTAGGCAATTCAGCTAGACCCTGTCTCTAAATAAAACAAAAAGGGCTGGGGATGTGGCTCAGTGGTGAAGTGCTCCTGGGTCCCATCCCCAGTACCAATTGCCCCCTTGTTTGGGGGACTGTATTACATAGAGCTTTAATGATGACGGAGTGTTTGCAGGGCTGGGATGGTGGCCTGTCATCTGCAGGCTGTCCAGACTCTACAGATCTGTGGGAGAAGCGGCCTCCTGAAGCCCTGAGGACAGCGGGTGGCACTCTCCAACTCAGGGGCCAGCTAGGGGAGAACCCCACCCCAGCCACCCTTGATTTACCCTCCCTCCCTCGCCTCCACAGCTTGCCCCAGGATCTGTCCGAGGCCTTGAAGGAGGCCACCAAGGAGGTGCACGCCCAGGCAGAGAATGCCGAGTTCATGAGGAACTTCCAGAGGGGCCAGGTGACCCGAAAGGGCTTCAAGGTATGTGTGGCCTGGTGGAAACAGGCATGAGGAGGGTGTGGCAGGTGTTTCCCGGGCTCAAGCCAGTTACTAAGTGGGGATTAGGGCCAGAGATGCTTGTCCAAGGAAATAATTTTCCTAATGACACTGAGGCTCAGACAAGAGAAGTGACATCCTTGAGGTCACACAGCAAGTTTTTATACATATGTACCTCAGTCCTGATGAAGATAAGGAAAGTCTCAGGGAGGTTAAGTAACTAACAGATGGTCACACAGCTGTGGAAAAGGCCAAAATCAAAGCAAAAGTGATCTCATTTCAGATCTTGTGCTCGTGCCCTAATTCTAATTGAAGACAAGGGGTAGTATGGATTCAAGCCTTGGCAGGACCATTTCACAGTGGAACTGTGGCATCTCCTAACATCCCAAGCCACTTTTCCTCATCTGTTAAATGGCATTTCAACAGCAGGAGTTTTTGTTTTTTGGATACTTTTGGAGCTCTAAGCCCAGGGCAGTTTACCACTACATCCTCAATGCTTTTTAATTTTTTTGGTGCTGGGGATTGAACCAGGTCCTTGTGCAAGCAATCTACCAACCGAACCATATCTCCAGCCTTGTTTTTGAGACAATCTCATTAAATTGTTTAGGGCCTCCATAAATTGCTGAGTCTGTTTTTAAACTTGCAATCCTCCTGTCTCAGCCTCCCAAGCTGAGGGAATTACAGCCCTGCACCACCATGCCTGACTCAACAGTAGGATTTTAAGCACTGGGCACATGATTTTGCTATTTCCTGGCATGGTTATGAAATCCATGCTATTAGAAGGCAGGTACCCGGTGTTAAAACATCAGTGCTGGGAAGAGCTGACTCAGGTTGACTGGAGAGGGGGAGCTGGGTTCCACCACTCCTGACACCCGTCCTGTTTGTAACCTGGACCCTCCCCAAGCCCTCTTCTAACAGATGGAACTTGCAGTTCTGTCTGGGGTGCTGCCCTCCCCCTGCTCAAAGGTGACGCACACCCAGTTGGTATGATGTGGCTGATGGCTGTGGGGGATGGAGGTGACTGCTGGAATAGGACATCCCCAGCCACTGTGGACTTTGGATTGTGCTTATAAGTCAGTTCAAAGTGGATACGGGAACTGTGAGGGGACCCAGTGCTTGTGTCCATTATGCTATGGGGGTGGGGCTTAGCCCTAGCCTGATAGGAGTGCTAAGTACCAGGCTGCTAAGTACCCTGCCTGAACCATCTGCCTTAACCCTAACCCCTCCTGCAGAGTGTAGTGGATTCTCCCCTTTGGCATGGGAGGGAACCATTTGACCTGGAGAGTCCCATAGACCCTGGATCATCTCCTGCTCTAGGGTTAGGAAGCTGAGGCCAGAGAGGGCTGAAGTCTGGCTGAGCTGAAGGTAGAGCCAGGTGTCATAATTGAAAGCCCCAAATGCTCTGTGCCAGGCTTCCTGGCTTTCTTCCTTCTCAAGGAACACGAATTCTGTCAATGTCTATGGCTGAGAAGTAACTTGGACATTGTAACTTTGTCCTCATGGGACTCAATCTGGAGTATTAATGTGTAACAGGAGTTCACCGAACCAAGGTGCCCTGCCTATTGTCCCACTAAGGTGGGTTCAGAGTGGGCCCCAGGAAGGGAGGATTCCCTCTGCAGGGCACTTGCCAGTCTCCTGTGAGCACTGTCATTTGGTTTCCCCAGATTAGAGCATCCTGGCGTCCCATAGGGCTGCGCTTGAGTCGATTTCATTTCTTACTTGCAGTGCAGTCTCAAGCCTTAGAATGGGAATAGGAACTGGCTTTTGGGTTTTTATAAGAAACTAGCTGGGCTCGTGGCACATGCCTGTAATCCCAGTTACTCACAAGTTTGAGGTCAGCCTTAGCGGGATTCTGTTTTAGGTGGAGAAAGTGCAGGATCAAGTTTTGCTCTCCTGAAACCCCTCTGGCTGCTGTGGGGGGACTGGGCTGCTGCGGGAGGTGGAGCAGCGGCATGGACAGCAGGGTCTTCGCAGCCTGACCTGCCGCCCGTTTCAGCTGGTGATGGCGTCCCTGTACCACGTCTACGTGGCCCTGGAGGAGGAGATTGAGCGTAACAAGGACAACCCCGTCTTCGCCCCGCTCTACTTCCCCGAGGAGCTGCACCGCAGGGCCGCGCTGGAGCAGGACATGGCCTTCTGGTACGGGCCCAGCTGGCAGGAGGCCGTCCCCTACACGGCAGCCACACGCCGCTACGTGGATCGGCTCCAGCAGGTGGGGCGCAGGGAGCCCGAGCTGCTGGTGGCCCACGCCTACACCCGCTACCTGGGCGACCTGTCCGGGGGCCAGGTCCTCAAGAAGATCGCGCAGAAGGCCCTGGACCTGCCCAGCTCTGGAGAGGGCCTGGCCTTCTTCACCTTCCCCAACATCGACAGTGCCACCAAGTTCAAGCAGCTCTACCGCTCCCGCATGAACACTCTGGAGATGACCCCCGAGGTCAGGCAGAGGGTCACCGAAGAGGCCAAGACCGCGTTCCTGCTCAACATTCAGGTGAGGGGCTGGCACCCCTGGGTGGCCGCTGCCTCCTCCAGTGACCCTGTCTCATTGGAGAGGATGCTCTGAGCTACGGCTGTGTGCAGGAACTTAGGACTGGGTTCCATTTCTGCCACTTACTAGCTGGGTAATTCTGGGCAAATCGCTTGATCTCTCTGTTCCTCAGTTTCCCTGTCTGCCAACTAGGGTAACAGTAGCACCGTGGTCATGGGGGTAAGTGAGTATAGGTGTAGCTGTGCCAGACACAGGGAAGCCCTCTGTTAGCTACTGTCACAGTGGAGGTACCTCGTGGCATCATCTAAGGTGTGCACACATTTGTGTGTAGCCAGGTTGGCCCTGCAAAGGTGACAATTGCTGAAGCCAAGGATATTTTGTAACTGCTTCAAATCCAAGGGAAAGACTAGGGGTTGGAGCAAGCTCTGGAACAAGGAGTCCTGGGTGAAGCTGGGGGGCTGGGGTTCACTGCCAGTGGTGCCCTGTGCTATTGCCAACCCCACCACCTGGAGGCATGTTGGCACAGGCTCTCAGGCTGGGCTCAAGTGCCCCTCCCTTACACCCTCAAATCCAGTTACTCCCCCTAGAAAGTCTAACATTCAGAGAGGTCTCCATGAAGAGAGGACAGGACACCCATTGGCTGGCCCTCCATCCTGGTTTTCCTGATTTCTCTATATCCTGATCCTTCATCCTAATTTCTGCAACCTAATTCTTCATCCTGATCTCTGCATCTGATTCTTTATCCTGACCTTTACATCCTAATCCTTCATCCTGACCTTTACATCCATACTGATCCTCCATCCTGATCTCTGCTTCCTGATTCTTCATCCTGATCTACTATGATATTGTATCCTGATCCTTCATCCTGACCTTGCATCCTTACTTCTGCAGCCTGATCCCCCATCCTGACCTTGCATCCTGACTTCTGCAACCTGATCCTCCAGGAACTGCAGATAACTTCTCTGCAAATGCAGCCAAATGAACACCTCAAAATACACCTTTCTTAAGAGGGAGCTTCAAATAAAGTCATGTGAAGAAAGCAGGCTGCAAAAGAACACATGCACTGGGATTCCACTCTTGTTTCAAAACAAGCAGAACAGTTCTTTGCTTAGGGACACTGAAAAGGAATGCCACGTATGGTAGCAGTGAACCTAATCCAGGGGGACAGGGTACAGGTGAGGTGCTTGGGAGGAGCAGGCAGGGGAACCAAGTGTGCCTGTGACATCTTGCCCCTTGAGTTGGGTGAAGACACAAGTGTTCCTTATTTTGTCATGACTGCCTGAGCCCTGTCCCCAGCTGGGACCAGCAGCACATCTCCCTGAGCGGCATGTCTCTTGTCTTCCAGCTGTTTGAGGAGTTGCAGGAGCTGCTGAACCAGGACCCCGAGGACCAGCACCCCTCACAGGCAGCAGGCCTTCGCCACCGTGTCAGCAGCCGGCTGCAAGGTGAGGGCTTCTTGGGCTCCCTTTGAAAGGGACGAACTGCTGGGGTCCTGCCCTGGCGGGGTCCAGGGGGTCCTGAAGTTGGCAAAAAAAAAGGATGAAAAGGATGAAGAAGGAGTCTTCAGTTTATATTTTTCCAGGATGTGACCTTTAGTTAATTAACTAATGCCAAACTACATAACCAGACTCTATGTCTCCTAACCTATCACTAACCTTATATTTCTAACATTCTAAAAATCTCTTTAAAAAGCTACTTAATTCCTACACTTTTTTCTCAAAACTGCTTTCTCAGTTTCTTGGCTTCTTAGTCAAGGCGACATGTCTTAACTTTCCTATGTACATAACTTTCCTTAATCATATGGTGGGCTTTGTACAAGAAGCATAATGATCAGGCTTTCTAATAGGCTGGAAATAGGGGCCTGGGTCTTAAGTAGATATAATCAATGTGCTGACCTTTCGGAGAATGATTGTCCATAATCAGTTTTATCCTCAATGTACTGAGATAGAGGAGCATAGAACAGCCTTCAGTAAATAGATATTTACTACCTGTTCTAGCCACCTGAAGTTTGGTTTGGTATTTAACACTCATGCCTCCTGTTAGGAACATGAGCATGCTTTGCCAGCATTAATCCTCACTGTGACCTTGTCAAGTCAAACAGTGGGACAGGGAGTGCATGCCACGCCTCTTGGTCTGAAGGCTGGGGGGATGTGTGTCCCCATGTCAATGTGCGGATGGTCCTTGGTTGGGGCTGGGGTGTGGCTCAGGCAGGTGCAAGGCCCTGGGTTCAATCTCCAGGCTTTAATTTCTAACATGGCAAAGGACACTCCCCTGTCCTACACAGACAGGGAACACAGGCTCTTCCAGATCCTCGCCGCCCCCCCCCCCCCCAGTAGAAAGGGGTCTTGAGGCCCAGGCCTGAGCCGTTGCTCCCGCAGGCCTCGGGCCTTTCCTGAGAACACAGCATGAGCTGCCCTATGCCTGCCATGAGGGCGACTCTGGCCTCCAGAGGCCTCTCCAAGGCTCCATATCAGGATGGGGCCAGGCTTCCCACCCATGGTCTGACTCCAGAGACCTGCCTGTCCTGCCCACTCAGACCTCACAGCTGGCTGGGACTGGTCCCCTGTAAATGCGGGGGGTGGGGCTGAATCTGAGTTCCAATCTCAGGTTCCACTTTCCAGCCTCTCTCCAAATGCAGCCCAATGAACACCCCAAAATACATGTCCCCAGTACCATGGTTCCCAGAGAATGTGGGTCTGGGGTGAGTGTACAGCCAGGGCTCCTGGTCAGCGATACAGGCTCAGGAGCACCTTCCTGGCCACAGGCAGGAGCCTGAAAGCCGTGCCCAGTGGGCCCTGGGCTTTCTCGCCATGGCTTTGCTGAGCACAGAGCAGGCCCCTGGGAGAAGCCCTGAGCTTTCCGCCTTGCGGGTATCCCAGGGGTGGCCAGCAGGACACCTATGTGTTCTTGGGGAGCCCTGGCATGGGCAGGAACTGCACTGGAGTCCAGTGCCTCTGCCATCCCTCAGTGATGTCAGGTGCCCACATCTGCCGCCTGCTGCTGACCTGGCCTCCCTTCTCTTTCAGACTCCATCCCTGCGGAGCAGTCCCGAGGGACACCCCTGCTCAGCAACCTCTCCCAGATGCCACTCATCAGATGGGTCCTCACTCTCAGTGTCGTGGTGGCCACGGTTGCCATGGGGTTTTATGCCTTGTGAACGCAAGCATGCTGGCCCTTAGGGCCATGAACTGTCCAGCGAGGGCCTTCCTTCTGGAGAAGGGGAATATCTTGGGCATCGGAGGCTTCAGGGGCTCCAATCCTGTCCCCCTGTCCCTCCTCCCCTGGAGGCCTCTTCTCCAACCCAGCGGCCTGACCTTCCAGACCTGGCCCCCTGTTCCTGCAGGAGAACCGGCCTCAAGTGGCCGCTGTCGACCCTCCAGTGCCCTTGCTTCAGTGTCTGTTGACAGTGGCCGCGATCACTTTTCCTGTGGGCCATGGCAATTTTTTTTACATCAATGTGCGGAGATGTCGTGTCGTGTCTGTCTGTGCTGGAGCCAGGCTGCTCACGTTCAGCCTGAGCTGTGGTATTTTGTTCTGTTGTTTTTATAACAGGGTTGGGGTGTTTGACAGCCCTGTGACCTTGGTCTCTGTAATAATAAATGGCGCTCTCTGATGTTTCCACCAGGTGTGTCCTGGCTGCTGCCCTTTCCCCTCCTGCTTCCTGAATGCCTGGTGGAGGGGCACGGATGGGGTTGGCAGCCCTGGTTTGGGATGTATTGTGGACAGTGACAGGGAATGGAGGGAGCTCCCTGGGCTTAAATGCGACTGCTCTTAGGGGTTAGTTACTTGGCCTCTCTGTGTCATGCATATGGACCTACCTACCTCACCTGTCATGAAGCAACTGGGCTGCACACTTAATGCCAGCACCCTGAGGTGTTGTATAAGGAGAGAGGCCAGTGTTCTGATTCTTGTATCCGAGGTCACTGTAGGTGACCTCACCAGCCACCTTTTTTTATCACTTTTTAATTGTTGATAGAACTTCACTCATAGGGTGCCGAGAACCCAACCCAGTGCCTCACACATGCTAGGCAAGTGTGCCCCACCTCCCCCAGCTATAAACCCAGCCCTCAAACAGTTAACCAGACTGAGGGTCAGGAAGGATTTCAACCAAGCCCTTTCACTAAAAGCTGTGAAGTACTAAAGACTGAGAAAGTGCAGACCCTCCACTGAAAGTGTGCAGGGCAGTGCAGAGGGCGAGGCTCCGGGAATCTGAGTACCTCCTGCTCCTGCGCTTGTTTCCCGCCCTGCCACTCAGTTGAATCTTGGCACAAATCACTTCAAATCTCTTAATAAGTACGACTCCCTCCTGTGGCCGGAGGGAGTGTTTGGTGGTATTCAAACACCAGTCAGGGCAGCATTAGAAGCACCTGGAGCCAGGTGGGATGGCACACACCTGAATTCCCAGAGACGAGGCAGGAGGATTGCAGGCTCAAGATCAACCTCAGCAACTGGGTAAGGCCTTAAGCAATTTAGTGAGACCTTGCCTCCAAAAAAGGGGTGAAGGGGACCTTAACACAGCCCTGGTGGGTTCTTGATTTATGCCATGGGAAGGAGTTTCAGGTTGTGTCAATAGAGGCACAAGCCAAGCTATCAGCCAGGCAAGCAATGGGGCAGAGCAGCCTCCGAGGGAGGGAGCTGTGCTTTGGGATCCTGGGCTCTTTGAGGAATCTTGTTAATCTTAACCTGAGAAACATGGGGGCAGCATCTGCTAATGAGCTGATTCCTTTGATCTTGGAGCACAGAGCAGGTCACAGGTTTCTGATTCTTAGAACAAGCTGACATCATTCAGTTAATAGATAGCATTTGCACTATACACATATCAACGTTTTTGAACATTGTTTCTCCAGGTTTCTATTAGTCTAAAAATATGTTCTGTCCATTAACCAAACGTATAGGCACTATTTAACCAGGATTACAGCACTCAAGATTTATTGGACATCTTAAGAATTCAGGCCAACAGGAAAATATGCCTGGCAGGTGGAGGTGAGGGCATCCATGGAGGTTTTGGACTTAAAGCTATAGCCCCTCTTTTTTTTTAAAGAAAGAGATTTTTTAATATATATATATTTTTTTTTTTAGTTTTCGGCGGACACAACATCTTTGTATGTGGTGCTGAGGATTGAACCCAGGCCGCACGCTACCGCTTGAGCCACATCCCCTCTTTTATAACTTTTTTTTCAGTTGTTGATGGACCTTTATTTTATATGTGGTGCTGAGAATTGAACCCAGTGCCTCACACATGCCAGGCAAGTGCTCTATTGCAGAGCTACAGCCCCAACCCCTGCAGACCCCCTTTCCCTGTTTGTCTTCTTTCTACCTATTCTACCTTGGTCTTGCAAAATTGCTCAGGCTGGCCTCAAATTTGGGATCCTCCTGCCTCAACCTCCTAGCAGTAGCTATGATTACAAGAGTGCACCACAGCACCCAGGTCTTCTGATTTAAAAAAAATAATTTGGTTATAATTGTACACAAGACCTTTATTTTTTTATGTGGTGCTAAGGATCAAACCCAGCTCCTTGCACGTGTTAGGTGAGCACTCTACAGCTGAGTCACAACCCCAGCCCAAATCTTCTGATTTTAAAAGAAATTAGTTTGAAAATCTTTCTGCGGGTCCCTAAGCATCCTGAGGACTGTGCTTGCCCAGTTTCTCAGCGCACAGCGGAAGCCCCTGCCTCCTAGGGTCCTGCTTCACCCTCTCCTACCAGGTCTTAGCAGGTGGGGACTATGCACGCAGGCTTTTCAAAGTCAAAAAAAATAATTTTTTTTGGTATTGTCTAGGTCCACTTTGTGCTGCTGTAACAGAATACTTGACCCTGAGTAGTCTACAATGGTTAGAAATCTCTTTAGCTCAATGTCCTAGAGACTGGGAAGTTCAAGTTGGAGGGGCCAGCGGGATCTGGCAAGGTCCTTCTTGCTATGACATCCCGTGGTAGAAGGAAGAAGGCGAGAGAATAACCCACTCCAAAATAACACTTTAATCCATTCAGGAGGTCGGTGACCCCAATACCCAAACACCTCCGTTAGGCCCCACGTCCCAACACCACTGCACTGGGCATCTTCTCCAACGAGGAAACCTGGGGACACATTCCAACCATAGCAGATATTATGCCCCTTCTCAAATACGGGAAGCTGCTGAGCTCATTTTTACTGTCGTTTTATTTTTGCGGTACTCGGGATGGACCCCAGGACCTCCCGCAGCTCCAACGCTGAGCAAGTCCTTAGCTAGATAGTTTCTTTAGTTATTGCGGCACCAGGGGTTGAACCCAGGACCGCTTAACCTCTGAGCCACATGCTCAGCCACCCCCCCCTTTTTTTAAAAAAAATTTAAAACTGGGTCTTTCTGAGTTGCTCAGGGACTCGCTCAGTGGCTGAGTGAGGCTGGCCTCGAACTTGCGACCCTCCTGCCTGGGCCTCCGGAGCCGCCCGGCTCTTTGTACACACTACCAGGCCACCCGACTTGACGCTCTCAGTAAACACGTGTCCCCGCGAAGAGAAGCGGGTCCCCGGCGGGTTGCCAGGGCGGTGCCGGAGGACGCGGCCCCCGGCCGGCCCTTTCCCCAAGGCTTTAGGCATCGCCAAAGGCTGTAAATCCACCATTAGAGGGCAGAACAGCTCCTTAGGACCGGGCCTGCGAGATCGGTGGTCCTCCGCGGCTGGCGAAGGGACCGGGTCACCATCTGTGACTCACTGTCGCCTCTGGCTGTTGGGGTGCAGCGAGCGGCGTGGCACCCTGCCGTCCTTCTCGGGGCCCGTCTCCCGTTACAAAACGGGGCAACGGGACCCTACCATTTCCGCCATTCTGTTTTTTAATCCCCATGGCTTTGGATGGAGTCATTTTCTCTTGAGACCTTAAAAAAGTCTTAAGAGAAGGGCACAGCAGCCTGCGGCGCGCCCTCCCGCCATCTTCGGTCCGCTCCGCGCCTCCCGCACCACTTCCGTCCAAGTCAGAAGTTTCGCGCCAAATTATTCCGCACACAAAATGGAGCCCGAAAAGAGGCGGGGGCATTACGTCACGCGAGCCACACCCAATCCGCTCCGGCAGCCGTCCCGAGAGGCGGGACTCCCGGTCTCAGAGCGGTCCAATCGCTGGCCGCGGGGCCCTGAAGAACCAATGGGAACGCACCGCCCGCGACGTACGAACGCAGCGTCTCGTTTTTCCCGCGAAACTCGGCGGCAGTGCGCGGGGGTCTGCGTGTGTCTCGGAGTGTGTAGTGCGGCGGTGAAGGTGAGGCTGTGGGGCTCGCGGACGTCCGCGGAATGCTCAGGGGGTGGGCCGCAGCTTGCCTGGCGAGCGGGTCCGGGAGGGCAGCCGTGTCGGGGCCGCGACTTCCCCTGTTCCGGGCCGACGACCCGGGCCTGGTAGGGGAGGGGCAGCCGCGCGCGCCCCCGGCCCGCTCCAGCTCTCGGTCCCCGCGCAGGTGCAGCCATGTCCGGCTTCGACGACCCTGGCATCTTCTACAGCGACAGCTTTGGGGGGGACCCCGGGGCCGACGAGGGGCAGGCCCGCAAGTCGCAGCTGCAGCGGCGCTTCAAGGAATTCCTGCGGCAGTACCGGGTGGGCACCGACCGCACGGGCTTCACCTTCAAGTACAGGTGCGCGCGGCCGCGGCGCGGGGTCCAGCTCGCGGGGACGAGCAGGGCGAGCGGGGTCCCGCACGCGCGGACAGGGCTTGAGGTCCAGCCCGCGGGGACGAGCGGGGCAAACGGGTGACGGGTCCACGGCGCATCCTGCTCCCCTCAACCCCCGGTTTTGCTTGCTTTGTTTTGCCCCCAGAGTTAAGGTTGGAAGGAGTCACCTGTCGCGTGGGCTGCCAGCAGCCCAGCTAGAGCAGGGCCACTTCCTAGTTTCCGTCCTTGCACGTAGTGTCTATGACAAGGTCCCTGCGTTCTCAGTGGCACAAAAGTTGGGGATGGCAGGTGTGATTCACTTCCCTGCCCGTGCATTAGTTCTGGTTTTCATTGGTTCTGGTTTTCATCTGGTTGGGCGCCTGCTGCATGCCAGGCACTGTCGTGGGAGCTGGGCGGCCCTCCTGCTCCTGGTCCACTGGGCAGCCGGCCACCGCAGGTGGAGCCCCTGCAGGCCTAGCCTCCCCCTCCCCCGGCACCCATGACTTTTGAACTGTGAATTCACAGTTCCAGCAATGGTAGCCCACTGCCTCCCCGGGGGCAGTCTCTGTGGGCCTCAGTTTCTTTATCAGAAGGATGGGTAGAGCCATTCCTGCCACCATCTGTTGGTGCAGCAGCTGGCATTGCCTATGTGCCAGGCACTGAGAAACCGACATGGAAAGACAAACTGCCTGTCATCAGGAAGCTCATAAGTCTGGGGAACAAGGTGTGGGCACCAACGGATTCCAAGTGGTACTGCCTCAGTGGAGGGAGGTGGGGAAGGTTTCCAGAGGAGACTCGCTGAGTGGACAGTGCCAAGCATGTGTGGCATTCTAGGTAGGAGCAGCCGTGTGCATGGAGTAATGTGTACAGGGTGTGCTTTTACAGCCAGGGTCAGAGTGCACATCTTATTGGCTCCTGGATATAAGAGGTAGGAGGGACTGGATCTGTGATGCGGTGGGGCTGGGAGCAGATTGTGTTTAGGTCCATGGTCCCCAGATGTGTCCTTGGGACAGGAGCCCATGGGATGCTCCTCATAGAGTCTGTGTGGTAGTTGGCAAGGCAGATGTGGGTTTGCTGCTGCCCTGGGCCCTCTAAGTTGAGGCATGTGTCCTGTTGCTCTCCAAGAGTGAGTTAATGGTGCTGAGGGGTCCTGCAGTGTAGGAACTGGTTGGCCAATGTGTGTCCGTCACTGTGCTTGGACGCACCTCACTAGCTGCACCATGGAGCTGTTCTTTGGAAGACGTTTCTGTTGGCAGTAGGGAGCCTCTGCAGGGCTAAAGGGTGGAATGAGGAGTGGTGGGGCAGGTTCTGGGGGTGCAGGTGTGCCACAGCCAGTTATTTCCCTCTTCTCTGCACCCTTCCCTGCCTACTCCAGAGATGAACTCAAGCGGCATTACAACCTGGGGGAGTACTGGGTTGAGGTGGAGATGGAGGACCTGGCCAGCTTTGACGAGGACCTGGCCGACTACTTGTACAAGCAGCCAGCCGAGCACCTGCAGCTGGTGAGTGGGACCTGCCTCAGCTCAGCCCCCAGGGTTGGCCCTACCCAACCACCAACAGCCTGTGTTCTCCCTCCTCTCCAGCTGGAGGAAGCTGCCAAGGAGGTGGCTGATGAGGTGACCAGGCCACGGCCCTCTGGTGAGGAGGTGCTCCAGGACATCCAGGTCATGCTGAAGTCAGACGCCAGCCCGTCTAGCATTCGGAGCCTCAAGGTGGGTCCATAGAGGCCAGGGATTTCAAGACAAGCAGCCCTGGGCCTAGCTGTGTAACCCTGAGCAAGACACTTGGCCCTTTTGAGCCTGTTTTCTTCTCTCTAAAGTTGGGTCATTGGACAGATAGTTATTGAGCTTATCCCGTGGGCAAGACATTCGGCTGAGTCCTGGAGAAGCAATGATGAACGTTATACTCCCAGCTCTTTCCTGTTCTCAGTTTATATCTGGGGAGACCAAGAAACCAGTAAACGTCACATATTCTTAGATGGTTGGAAATACAGTAAAAGCCATTAAGAGAGGGACCTGAGGGTGTGAAGCCTCTCTAGGAAAGATGGAGAAGCCTTCATGGAGGAGGTGACATCCAAGGGGGTTCAGCTGGTGCAGAGCCTGAGAGGGCATGGTGTATGTGTGTGCACATGCGCCAGGGCTGTGCTGGCAGCCCCCCACCGTGGCTGAGGAGTCACGAGGAAGCAGGAGAGGCTGGCAGAACAATCTGCTGTCTACTCTCTGTGTTGTTGAGCAGATGCGCTGGGTGCTCACTGTTGTGAGCAGAACAGGCGCTTGCTTTCTTGGAATTTACAGTGGGAGAAACAGGAAAGGAACAGTTAGAAGATCGCAGCGTGATAGAGGCATGAAGAAAAGAAAGTGGGTGCCACGTGAGCCTGCCCGAGAGGTGGAGGGTGGCTAGAGAAGACCTCCAGGAGGAAGTGGGTTGGAGTTGGAGCGTGCCCATGCCCACCCAGCCGGGTTCCAGTCTGTGAATCAGCTTTCCAAGCTCAGGGAGCAGCGTGTGCCCGGGCAGAGCAGCAGCAGAGGGACGTTCAGGGATCAGGAAGAAGCAGCTGGAACCCAGAGAGCACAGGGTTGGGGAGAGAAAGGTGGAGAGGCCAGATTGCAAGGGCCTTCATGGCCACAGGAAAGAGCATGGGTTTTGTTTGGAGCACAGTAGGGAGCCAGTGAAGGTGTCACCTGTCACCTAGTGTCACCTCCATCATGCTCTATGTCTGAGAAGGCTGTGCTGTGTTTACCAGAACCCCACAGTCCTCGCAGCTTTGTCAGGGTCGTTATCCAGCCTTCCGTGGTTAGCAGGACAGCAGGTCTGTTCCCCAAAGCTCTGGGCTCTCCAGTCTCTGGATGGTGTCCACTTTGATGGGGACTCTGTGAGCCTGTGTGGAGCCAATTGAGTTTCCCTGGAGTGCCTGCCTGTAGGGTGGCATGGTTTGGCAGGGCAGTGCTAGATCAGAGGCCGACTTCTCAGGGTCTTCTGTCTTGCTCCGTAATGAGGGGTCCACTTCAGTGAGCATGAGCCCTCTCTGGAAGGATTGCCTGTTAGGGTGGGTCTAAGGGGGCGACCTCAGGCCCTTTGATCCTGGAGAGCCAGGGGCCCTGTCCTTTGCAGGTTGTTTTGCACAACACTTGCTCTGTGGGTTGTTGCAGGCTTCTATGTCCCTTGTCTGGGCAGAGCCTTGTGACTCTGGACATGTTTACTCCAGAGAGGTGGCCAGCCTCCTGTGTTTCTCTTAAACCTCAGGCTTCAGAGGGGGCTCCAGCATGGATGCGGCTCCTCTGTTCCAGAAAACCTACTGGAATAGGAAGAAAAGATGATGGAAGGGACTTTTTTTTTTTTTGGTACTGAGGATTGAACTCGGGGACATTCGACCACTCAGCCCCAGCCCTATTTTGTATTTGATTTAGAGAAAGGGCCTCACTGAGTTGATTAGTGCTTTGCTAAGTTGCTGAGGCTGGCTTTGACTTCGAGATCCTCCTGTTTCAGCCTTCTGAGCCACTGGGATTATAGGTGTGCGCCACTAAGCCCGGGCAGGAAGGGACTTCTCTTTCTTTATTTTTGGTACTGGGGATTGAATCCAGGCACACTTAACCACTGAGCCACATCCCCAGCCCTTTCTATATTTTATTTAGAGACAGGGTCTCGCTGAGGTGCTTAGGACCTTGCTGAGTTGCTGAGGCTGGTTTTGAACTTGTAGTCCTTCTGCCTCAGCCTCCCAAGCTGGTGAGATCACTGGCATGCACCACTGTACCTAGCTATTTTTAATTTTTATTATGAAAAATTTCACCCCTATACAAAATTATAGAGTAATAACGTGCCTCATGTATCTTCACTACCCTTACTGATTGTAACATTTTGCTTTTTTTTTTTTTTTAACTCTTTTCTGAATTTTATTTTTTTACTAAGGAATTTTAAAGTAAATACAGATGTAACACTTTATCCCTAAACACTTTAGTATGTATTTTTAAAATATGGCTTCTCACATACTCCGCACTATCAACACCCAAACAAAGTTAACAAAGATCCCTTGGTATCAGATGCTGAGGCTGGTTTTGAACTTGGTATCAGATATCATATAGATTCATATTTACCTAATTCCCTTAGATGCTTTTTTTTTTTTAATTTAATTTTTAGTTGTAGTTGGACACAATACCTTTATTTCATTTACTTATTTTTATGTGGTGCCGAGGCTCTAACTCAGCCTGGCACATACTAGGTGAGCTCTCTACGGCTGAGCCACAGCCCCAGCTCCCCCATGCTTTTTATAACTCATGTATTTCAGCAGGACCAGGAATTATATTAGCTTGTTATATGGAAGTCTTCTTTAATCCAGGGAGCCTCCTATATGTTTCTGGATATAAATATTTTCTCAGTTATATTAGAAGGGGCTCATTGTCCTGTAGAAGAATGTGCTGCCTTGTCAATTTATCTAAGGCTTCCTTGGGTTGGTGGCATGCCCCTTGCCACCCATGAATTTTGGAACTTGGGAATTGGGTCCAAAGGTCTGGTTGTGTTTGGTTTCACACTCTGGGCAAGAATACTATTGAGTGGTGTTGGTGTTTTGTGTTGCATCCCAGCAGAGGAGAGGGATGGCTTGGGTGTCCGTCATCAGCCATGTTGGTGCTGATCAGGTCCCAGGTTAAGGTGGCAACAGCTTCATCTTCCCATAGTGACAACACAGGCACAGACCCTTGAATTTAGCCTCTTTCAGCCTCACTCCTTCCCACAGTGCCTGGTTTGTTCAAGAGCTCCAACGAAGCCTTGTGCCTGTGTCTGTTCTTTCATTCAGCCCAAGGTAACCCTGGTGGAGAAAGACTGTCCTAGTCTTGCAGACTTGTGTCCTAGGAGCTTTGTGAGCTGGGGGCTGGCAAGGAAGCAGCAGGCGCCTGGAGTTTTCCTTAATGTTTTAGGATTTAGAGATTAGGCTAGTGGATTCCTGTACCTCTCACCCGGCTTCATAGCATCTGTAGCCAGTCTTGCCTCCTCTGTGGCCCTGGGGTTCTTTTGAAGTGATCCCCATACATCGTCAATTCATCTGAAAATTTTCTGGTGTGTATCTTGAAAAGACAAGAAAGCTGGTAACTGCAACTTCACACTTACAAATTCACATTATTGCCTTGGTGTCCAGCGTCGGGTGGTAACTGGTGGAGAAGCTGCGGTGGGTGTTTAGTCTGTGGCAGAGGTGTGCTTTGCATACCCAGGACTTGATCGTGGGCACTAAAGCGGGAGGAGGAGGATGGGAAAACTCAGGCTGAGAGAGAGGGCCCTGTGCGGCTTTTGACAACTTGAAAGAGAACCTGGGTCCCTGCCTCCAGGTTGGTGCTCTGGTCTGCCCTCGTCCAGGGAAATTGCTGTCAGAGCTGGGTCAGGTCTCCTGGCTCTGCTGCTGTGGAGTGGAGTGCGTCTCCTGGTCTCGCCCCTGTCCCTTTCCCTTGTGTGGTGAAGTCCTGAGAAGCAGAGGCTGCACCTGAGGCTCCTGGAGCCCTTGTTTCCAGACAGCTTGGCATTTGGTGGGTGCCCAAGAAATCTTCTGAGCTGAGCAGAAGAGCTGCGACCTTCCCTGTGGCTCAGGGCCACCTCCTCCAGACCCTGTGCAGGTCATTCCCCAGCAGCTCTATGGTGGCCTCTGGCTCCCTAACCAACAAGCCTTTTGATGGCTCCCTTACAGTCAGACCTGATGTCACACCTGGTGAAGATCCCTGGCATTGTCATTGCGGCCTCTGCAGTCCGTGCCAAGGCCACCCGCATCTCCATTCAGTGCCGCAGCTGCCGCAACACCCTCACCAACATCGCCATGCGCCCTGGCCTGGAGGGCTACGCCCTGCCCAGGAAGTGCAACACGTGAGTGTGGCCAGGAGGGACTTTGGGGCCGGAAAGCAGTGGAAATTGGTGACAACCCTGCCTGCCGCATCTCATTAGAGACCTGCTGGGACAGGCTGGGGCAGGCTGTGCTCTGATACCTGGGGTGTGATGTCCTTCTGCCACAGCGAGTTCTGTCCCTGCCAGGATGCCCAGACAGCCTGAATGGGCAACCAGGTTAGGAAGGAAGCACAGTCCAGGGCAGAGTCCGTTGGAAATCCCCTAGAGCAGCCTGGCTGCTGGCCAGGTGCTGCATGTGAACCGCATAGCTGCGCGCCTTCACTGCATGTGCCCATGGCTGCAGAGGCAGAGCCTGTGGCCTGTGCTCAGAGCCTGGCGTATTCACTGCCTGGCCCTCTAGAGGACTCCACGCTCACACTGGCTGCTCCTTGGCCTCCACTGGCACCTTCCTGGCTTCCCAGCCACCTGTGGCACGTCTGCCTCAGTCCCTGCTGTTGTCTCACCTTGGAGTCATGTGGGCTTAGGCCCCTCCGGTCTGCTCCACCTGCCGCCAGGCAGCCCTCACTGCAGGTGCTGGGCCTTCCCTCAGTCTGCTCCGCCTCTCTCTGGGCTCTCCCCACTCCTCTGTCACCTTTCTGTTCCCAGCTTCAGGACCTCTGAACTTGCTGTCCCCTTCCCTCAGGCTGCCAGTCTGTCCTGAGTGCTCTTCACATGATCCTCGCAATAGGTGTCTTGCCCACCCTCATCTTGGTCTGGTGCACACAGTTTGGCTACTCATCTGCCTGTCTCTACCTTGGAGCACGTGCCGGTCATCCTATTACTGAGTTACTTGCTTGTTTTGTGTAGAACTTGGCTCCTTGAGAGCGGGAGCTTCTGGTTCACCGCCGTGTCTGGTGCAGTGTCTGGAGTGTGCGAGTGCATTGCTGTGGCGTTGTGCCCATTGCTGTTGTGTTGGTTGAATGAAGACTTTGCATAGGGTTTATAGAGGCCCGGACCCTCAGAATGGCCTGCAGGTGCCTCGAGTCTCATGAGAAAAGGTCCTGGGATGCGAGTGGGGTTCAGTAAGGGACCTGATGAGCTCGACCTCTTCAACTGTGGGGTGCTGGGCCCTGGCAGGGGATTGTGAGTGAGGCTTGTCTGCTGCCTCACCGTGCTGGGGGGCCAGGCCTCCCATCACTCCCCTGACTCCTGTGTGCTGCTAGTGCAGCAGACCTGCCCTCCATTTAGGGCCTTTCCTCAGTGACCTTCAGCCACATCTTGTTGCTGACCTCTGGAGTGGATGAGCCCCAGCCTTTGGGCTCTCAGGGTAGCTCTGGTGACTATCCCTCCCGAACAGGGACCAGGCTGGACGCCCCAAGTGCCCGCTCGACCCGTACTTCATCATGCCGGACAAGTGCAAGTGCGTGGACTTCCAGACCCTGAAGCTGCAGGAGCTGCCTGATGCAGTGCCCCACGGCGAGATGCCCAGGCACATGCAGCTCTACTGTGACAGGTGAGGTGGGCAGGCCCGCTAGGGGGCCTTCGTGAGGGCTGTTGCCGGGCATGGATCATTTGAAGCGTGGGCGGTGGGAGGAGGATGGCTCATTGGGTAGCACTTTCTCTGTGCCTGGTGCTTCCTGTTGGCTTCCTCTTCTTGGCTTCCCTTAGTCAGCCGGGGCACATCAGCTCCTGTTTTGTATGTGAAGAAGTGTAACTTGGAGAGGTTGAATGACTGAGCGGAGGAGCCGCCTCAAGCCTGCATCTGTTGCTTGCCAAAGCCCATGTTCCTCCTAGGAGATCTCCACAGCACTCTCAGGACCCACAGGCCCTGGGCACATCCAGCTAAGCAGCAGCGTGGAAAGCCTCTGCCCAGATCACCCCACCCCACCAGGCTTTCTGTTGAGTCTGCTTTGGGAGCTGGTTGTGGTGGTGCATGCCTGTGATCCTAGCCACTTGGGAGGCCGAGACAGGAGGATTGCAGGTTCAAGGCCACACTGGGCAATTAGCAAGATCCTGTTTCAAAAACTAAAAAGGGCTAGGGATGTAGCTCAGTGCTGCCTCTAGGTGTGATCCCTAGTATCAAAAAAGCCTAGAGTTTTGCTAAATAATTGGAAAGGGAGAGGTGGGTGTTTGGTTTGGTCCCCCACGGGGACCTGGAGAGGCTTAGAGACCCTGGCCTGGAGTTCTTAGCCTGGCCTTGCACCTCTGAGGTGGAGGGCACGTGTTCTATATGTAAGCGTACTGTGGAGTGATAGTAGCTTTCCTGAGCCCCACTGGTGGCCATGGAGGGTGCAGGACAGGTCAGACTTGAGCTAGTTACTAGTTTGCCAAGCCCTGGTTTTCTCATGTGTAAATGGTGACAAGCACAATCTGATCTCTGAAAGGGCTGCTTAAAATACAAGCCAAGAGCTTAGTAAAACCCCTTAACACAAATTAAGGCTTGGGTTATTCTTCAGAGGTACGTGTTCCTAAAGTTAAGTAGGGTGTGGAATGAGTCGTTGGGATAAATAATGGGAAAATGACGGGGACAGTGGTGGTCTTTCACTAGACGTGACTCTTGGTGGTGTGTGGAGCACCTTTGTATTTGTTACCTTACTTAGTTCCACTTGGCTGAGGCAGGTTAGAAATAGTATATCACCCCCCCAGGCTCAGAGTTGCAGTGACTTCTTTGAGGTCACATGGCTACTGTGTGCCTGCTCTGTGCTGCCCAGCTTCGGGGGGAACTTGGAGACTTCCCTGTTGCAACATTTTATTTCTAAAAAGAGGAAATGAAAGCCCAGAGGCAAATTGATTTGGCTAAGCTCATGGGGCGAGGTAGAGGCTCAAGTGGGGAGCACCTCAAGGAGGGCCTGGGGAGGAAGTCCTCCCAAGATGGTGGAAGGGATCCGCACAGGAGCCTGACTCGGATAAGACCAGAGGGGGCTTCTCAAAGACTAGGGGCAGGACCCTGAGCCACCTCCTCGGACACCTTACAAACGAGCTCTTGAGTTCAGAGTGAGGCTGCCACGCCAGAGTGAGGCTGTGCTCTGAACGACTGAGCCATCCAGGCATGGGGTGGTGGTGTTGAGGGGAGAGGGACCCTCCTCTGGGCCTGGTGTGGGTGGGGCTGGCTGAGGGTGTAGTGCTGGAGGTGGGAATGCCAGGGTGGCTCTGGGTGCTGTGGGAATGGGCGTAAGCAGGTATTTGCTGTCCCCACCAGGATCTCACTCTTCTCTCTCTTCCTTCCCTGCCCTCATCTTAGGTACCTGTGTGACAAGGTTGTCCCTGGAAACAGGGTCACCATCATGGGCATCTACTCCATCAAGAAGTATGGCCTAAACTCCACCAAGGGTCGTGACAGGGTGGGTGTGGGCATTCGGAGCTCCTATATTCGTGTCCTGGGCATCCAGGTGGACACAGATGGCTCTGGTGAGTTGGCTTTGGGGTCCTGGTGTGGCCCCCTGCTGGAAGGCTGGGCTTGCACACTGCCCTCAGCAGGTAGCGCAGTACCTTGGGAGGCAGCCCAGACACCCTTGTGTTGTTCACGCCCTTGAGTGTTGGTGTTTTAGAGTGAGCAAGCATTTCTTGGCCTGACACTTGCACCTTTGGTCCCTGCTGTTGGCCCTTGACTGAGGGTGTTTGCCTAGATGCAGGGTTGAAGCTGGCAGGGAATTCCTGAGTGGCGGTCTGCATCACCATAGCAGCACGTGTGGGAGAGGGGAATGCAGGCCTTTGGGAGGCAGGAGCGAGGAGTGTCAGGTGCTAGGGCGTGCAGTTCCCATGGGGTGCTGAGTGACTATGGGGTGTCTGAGCTGGACTTAGAAGGCTGGGGGAGCTCTTCCAGGTGGGAGGGGATGGGGTGAGCTGGTGAGAACCCTGGCCTGGCTGGGGGGTGTGTGGAGAGTCAGTGGGAGTCTGGGTGGTGAGTGGGTGAGCTGGGTAATGGAGTGGAGGGCATGTGATTACAGCTGAGGGTGGGAGAAGTCCCTGCCCTCCCGCTGCGGTGAGTTGGTTTAGAGGGGTCGCTGTACTGCCTGGATAGTTGAGTCACCTGTATGCTGTCAGTTTGCATATGTCCGTCTCTAGCCTGGAGTCTCCCTGTGTCAGACTCATATCCAGCCATTGACTTGGAGCATCCAAGAGGCGTCTCGGACTCAGCGTGGCTATGGCTGATCTCCTTTATCCCCCGCCCCCAAACTGGCTCCCTTTCAGTCTTTCCTTCCCCTCTCTCCCCTCCTTCCTGCTGCTCAGCAGAACCCTCCAAGACCTCCTCAGTGCCTTTCTCCTCCCTGTGCCTCATCTGTGAGCATATCTGGCCCTTCCTCCTTTAAATGTGCCCAGGATCTGACCACTGCCCATCACCCCAACCTGGTCTGAGCCTCTGCCCTCTCCCCTGGATTGTTGGTCCTCATCCTGCCTTTCCCATTCACGGTCGTCAGAGTGAGCGGTGCTGTTTGAAGACATTACTCCCTGGCTGAGATGGCCAGTAGTCCCCAAGGCCGACACCCTCTGGCCCTCTGAGTCCTCTGTCCTTCTGCACCCAGAGCCTACGCGGCCCTCCTGAGGGCTTGGTCTCCAGGGTAGCATTTACTTAGGCTGCAGCTGTGCTGTGCGGGCCCTGCTTTCGGGGTGCCTGAGCGGGGGCCCCGCTGGACGGTGAGCTGGAGTAGATCCCCTCACACTCTGCACCCTCCCTGCCCACCTAGGACGCAGCTTTGCAGGGGCCGTGAGCCCACAGGAGGAGGAAGAGTTCCGTCGCCTGGCCGCCCTCCCCAACGTCTATGAGGTCATCTCCAAGAGCATCGCCCCCTCTATCTTTGGGGGCACAGATATGAAGAAGGCCATTGCCTGCCTGCTCTTTGGGGGTTCCCGCAAGAGGTGAAGGGCCTGGGGAGTGGGGGCTAGTGACATGGCCTGCAGGACCAGTGCTCTTTCCCCGTTTCCCAGGCTTGCTGTTAGCTGTTCGTCCTGGTGCCAGTCTCGGGCTCCTCTGGCCCTGGGTGGAAGTGGGCTGGGGAGGGCTGGCAGGAGCAGTGAGAGCACTGGGCTTAGAGTCTGGGTACCACTGTTCCTTACTGTGTGTCCTTGGGCGAGAGACACCACTTATCTGAACCCAAGTTTCTGTGTGAAAGAAATGGGTGAAAAGGCTGACACAGGACATTATGTCCTTTTGAAACGCTAACAGCTGCCACTTCCTGCAGTCCCGCTGTGCTCCAGGCTTCTTCCTGAGTGTCTGAAACCCAGCAGTCCTTGCAGGAAGCCTGTGAGAACGCTGCTCTTGTGCCTGTTTTATAGATGAGGAGATTGAGGCAGAGAGAGCAAAGGGACTTGGTCCTAGGCATCTGGGTGAGCCACCCTCTGGCTCCCTTTCCATTGTACATGCACAGCCCACCCACAGGCAGCGGCCTTTCCTTTCCAGCTCTTGCTGGCTGGGGCCCCGCACAGCTATAAGCACCATTTCCTTTCCCTTTCCTCCCCTGGGAGGTACTTTCTGTCCTCCATTGTCAGGCCAGGCCTGCCGTGCTCAGGGAGCCACAGAGCTGGCTGTGAACCGAGGTCTCAGACCAGAGCTCCTGCCTTCTTGCTGCTCTGTCCTCACGAGAGGCTGGGGTGACCAGCCCAGGTAAGCCCTCACTCCAGTGAATTCTCTCTCCCTCTGTCCCCAGACTCCCAGATGGACTCACTCGCCGAGGAGACATCAACCTGCTGATGCTGGGAGACCCCGGGACGGCCAAATCCCAGCTCCTGAAGTTCGTGGAGAAGTGCTCTCCCATCGGGGTGAGTGGCCTGGGATACCCTTTCCCAGCTGGCTGTCCCAGCAAGGAAGATGCTATGAGCGGGACTGTGGGGTCCCTGGATGACCCAGGGTGGGCTGGCTCATTCAGAACCTCCTCTTCCCTCCTAGCTGTGGTGGGACGGCAGAGGGGAGGGAACAAAGGGAACCTACAGGCATGTGCAGCTTGGGTGTGGGGGTGAGCGCACTAGACTGAGACTGGGGCTCTCAGCCAGGGCAGGAGTGGACAGTGGATTTTGAGCAAGTCTCCTAATCTCCCTGAGATTGATGATATTGGTAATGATAATTGTGAAGATCAAGGGCCAGGCACTGCGGAAGTGCTGGGGTGTGTTTACTGACTCCCCAGCTCTGCAGTGAGAGCCATTACCCCACGTTATGCCTGAGGGAACGGAATGGAGAAGTGTCTTCCCGGGGTCCCCCTGCTGGTGAGCACCAGGTCAGGGCTGGCACCAGCCATCTGAACCGGGCCCCCTGTGCATCGAGTGGGTCTGGCTGTCCAAATTGGGGAGGGAGTGGCCGCTGGGGTCAGTGGACAAGGCTGCACAGTGGGTGGCGGGAGTAGAGGAAGTGTCCAGCTCTGTCCCACGGTAGAGGCTCATGTGACCTAGGAGTGTGAGCCGTGCATCATTTTCTATCTTCTAGCAGCCACACTGAAAAAAGTGAAAGGGATCAGAAATTTTCTCAGTGTGATTTATATAGCGTGATTTAAACAGTTGTGTTGATGGTGGTGGTTTATTTTGTGGTGCCGGGAGAGGAGCCTGCGCTCTGCAGGCTAGACGCTTGCCTTAAGCCGCGCTGCACCCGCCCTGATGCAGCAGCTATCGAGGGAGCGCTTTACGCTCTTGTTAGTGCTGTGGTCAGTGTGCACCTGGCACTTAAATGGCATCTCAGCTTGGTCTCGCCATGTTCCAAGGGCTCAGTGGCAGCATGTGGCACCCAGGTCTATGTAGATGCCAGGGGGCTCTGGGTGGGGCCAGCCATGTGGGAACCAGTAATCCCCACCCAAGCCCTGAGGCTACCTAGCAGTGTGTCTCCCTTCTCTGGGGGTCAGTGCTCTTCTCATGGGAGATGGCAGGACCCGCTGAGCCATGCTTTTTCCAGGGTGAGTGTCCAGGCCAGCTGAAGCCAGGCTCCTCCCTGCCAGAGAGAGGGGCTCTCAGTGAGCCTTGAGTTCTTTGCAGGTTTCATGGTTTGCTTTGATGTGAGACCTGGGCCATCATGACCCACTGGGCCCCTTGACTGACATGCTGAGTCAAAGCATGGGTTGGAGCTGGTGTTGGGCCCTCGCCACCGCCTCTGCCTCTCCCCAGGTGTACACGTCTGGGAAGGGCAGCAGTGCCGCAGGGCTGACCGCCTCGGTGATGAGAGACCCCTCATCCCGGAACTTCATCATGGAGGGCGGAGCCATGGTCCTGGCCGATGGTGGGGTTGTCTGCATTGACGAGTTTGATAAGGTGAGTCTGATGAGGTGAGTGAGTGGAAGATGGGACCCAGGTGTGTGACGTCAGGTGCTCCTGACTTGGGAGACTTGTATTCATTCTAGAGCAAGTTTGGAGAGTTGTTTAACCTCTGTGAGCCTCAGTTTCCATATCTAGAAATGAGGGAGAGTAAAGCCAAGCCCATGTGCTTGTCACCATGATTAGAGGTGACCAAGTTCCTGCTGTTGCCACAGCCTGTCCTTGGGAATGGTAACTCCTGCTGGTTTTTCTTCTGTTACTGCTTCCTACCTGGGTAAGCGTGGGGCACGTTTCTCTCCCCCTCTCAGATGCGGGAAGATGACCGTGTGGCAATCCATGAGGCCATGGAGCAGCAGACCATCTCTATCGCCAAGGTGGGCACCCTGGTCAGCCTTCTCAGCCTGCTCTGATGGCCTGCCCTGGACCCTGCTTGCCCAGACTTGTGTTGGCAGCAGCAGGCCTAGAGGTGAGCGTGTACCACCTGGGCATATGTGGGACAGACCTGTCTCCCCGCTTCCCCTCTTGCTCTGTCCCTGTAGGCTGGCATCACTACCACCCTGAACTCACGATGCTCCGTCCTGGCTGCTGCCAACTCAGTGTTCGGCCGCTGGGATGAAACAAAGGGGGAAGACAACATTGACTTCATGCCCACCATTTTGTCCCGCTTCGACATGATCTTCATTGTCAAGGATGAGCACAACGAGGAGAGGGATCTGGTATGTCCAGGGGCTCCAGACCAGCCTGTGGTCCTGGAGGAGGGGGAACAAGGTGCTTGGCCAGTGAAGCCCTCACAGTCACATAGGAGTCAGCGGGGAGAACACAAGATGGTAGCCTGGAGCCCTGCGGCCTGCCTGGCCTCTGCCAAGAGGGAGACCCTGTGATTTCGGCCCAATCACCCTCCCTGGGTGTCACCTTCTTACTGTGGAACAGAGGGGCTGATGCTGGGTTACACGTAAGAGAACCCCTGCTCTGGTTAGTGGGTTTCTGAAAGAAAAGAACTTAAGGCTTGTAGAACGGACGTGCCCAGCAGTGGGTCCAGGCTGTTGGGCAGCTCTTCTTCCTCTGCTTTCCCGTGGAAGCTTCGTTCTCAGGCAGCTGCTCTCCTTGAGGTGGACCAATGAGCTTTTGTCTTTGAGCTGGTAGCTTATCTGCCCCTAAGTTAAGAGGAGGGTCCAGCAAAAGTCCCAGGGTGGAGAGTTGTTGGTTGGATCCAGTGTCCATTCTTAAAATAGACACATTCCCAAGCACTGGAGGCTGGACTCCATCTGAGCCATGGCATCTGGGCAGATGTGCGCAGAAGGGTTGGGGCCTGTCCTGTGGGACGAGCACTGTCCTGAGACCTGAGCACTCTTGCTGGTTTCATGATGCCAGGACCCCATCAGCTCTTCTCGCCTGCCTGACCTTTAAGGGGACCCAGGCCCAGGAAGGTCTGTGGGATGACCTGGTGACCCCTCTGTTCCCAGATGCTGGCCAAACACGTGATCACTCTGCACGTTAGCGCGCTGACACAAACACAGGCCGTGGAGGGTGAGATTGACCTGAACAAGCTGAAGAAGTTCATCGCCTACTGCCGAGTGTGAGTGCGGGGCACAGCCCCCCGCCACCCCGCCCCATGTGAAGGGAAGGGGCCCAGAGGCCTTGGTCCTGCCTCCTGGCTTGGGATGCCTCCAACAAGGCTGTGTGGAGTGGCCCTGTGGGATCTGCATTGCTCCTCTCCGGCCTCACACATAGGACTCTGCCTCAGTTTCTCTAGCTCCATGAGGAGTGGGAGTTAAGATGGTCTTGAGAACCCCTAGAGTCAGCCACCGGGAGGTCATCGTGGACATGGCTCTGGGTAACACCCACCCTTCTTGACCTTGGACAGTGTGCTGGACTCTGTAAGGATTGCACAGGGCGACAAGGACCTGGCCCAGCCCAGCACCAAGCAAGGGCCCGTGAGTGGCAGTCAGGGTTATGATAACGCTCACGGGTTTTCAGTAATTATGATCATACACGTAGAGTTTCTTCTGTGTGGGGCGTGATTCTGAGTGTTTTGTTAAACTCCTAGTTGTCCCCCCAAACCTGAGAGGTTAGGTGATGAGGTATACTATAGTTTTATTACACCAGTCGGGAAACCAAGGCAGAGCAAGGCTCAGTAGCTCTAGGGTCTCACATAAGAGAATATGAATTCAGGCGCCTCCCTCCAGAGACAGGTTCTTTTTATTTTAAACATTTTTTTTTTTGTAGTTGGGCACAGTACCTTTATGTTATTTATTTATGTGGTACTGAGAATTGAAGTCAGCACCTCACCCAGATTCTTTTTGGGTTTTTTTTTTTTTTTTTTTTTTTTTTTTTGTGGTGCTGGGGATTGAACCCAGGGCCTTGTGCATGTGAGGCAAGCACTCTACCAACTGAGCTATATCCCCAGCCCAAAATTCTTTTTAGTTGTAGGTGGATATAATATCTTTATTTTTATTTATTTTTATGAGGTGCTGAGGATTGAACCCAGGACCTCATGAGTGCAAGGCAAGCACTCTACCACTGAGCTACAATCTCAGCCCTCACCCAGATTCTTGACACACAACACCTTAGTTATCTTTTATTTGTTTTTGACGATGGGGATTGAACCTAGGGCCTCTGGCATGTGAAGCCAGCACCTACCACTGAGGTCATCCCATCTCTCGGTTATCTTTTGAAGAGGCTAAACCTCAAGGGTAGAGGGCTCTTGGTCCGTCCACCGTGGCGGTCAGGTAGGTCCCTAATTCAGACGCCTCTGCCAGGATGAAGCTCGGAGTCTTCAGAAGCTAAGGCCCATGTTTGCAAGTCAGGGAGCCCTAAAATATAGTCTCTTCACCACCAAATCCTGGGGAGCTGCTGCTTCCCTCTGGTCCTCAGTCTCCTCAGCTTTAGGGTGCCCCTAAGTCAGGTTGTCAGTTGGCCTGGGGTGGAGAGGCCGGAGGGAGGTAGAGGCTGACCAGATTTACCTTTGCCCGTCCAGCCTCTTGTGGATGTGTCCACAGGTGTGCTGGGGTGGAGGAGCAGGAGGCTGCTGTGAGGATGGCCAGCTGGTAGCCACTCCATGATGTCCAGTAGTAGGGTTCACCACTGGAAACGTGCTTAGACCTCCTCCACCTGTTTCTGACAGAGGCACCTGTTTTTGTCCCCTGCATTGATCTCTGGTGCCTGCCCACAGGCAGCCCAGGTTTCTCTTCAGTCCCTCTCATTGATGTGGCTAACCCATGCCAGCAGGAGCTCTGACTGGGGACACGGTGGGCACCCCAGGGTTCCTTCCTGGGCTCAGGCTAGTTGTTCCCTACCGTCCTGCAGGAAGTGTGGCCCTCGGCTATCAGCAGAGGCTGCGGAGAAGCTCAAGAACCGCTATATCATCATGCGGAGTGGGGCCCGCCAGCACGAGAGGGACAGTGACCGCCGCTCCAGCATCCCCATCACTGTGCGGTGAGTGAGCAAGGGTTCCGAGGTCCACTGCTGACCACCCTGCACAGGCCCGGGGAGGGTCCAGGTGGGGAGGGTCCTCAGGAGTCTGCACTGTGGCCTCCTGATGACCTGCCTTTCTCAGTTTGTTGAAGTCTGGGGAAGCTTTGAACCTCGCCTCTTTTGAATTTGGTCTGGCTTCCCGCTGGGGGGCAGCCTGAAGGTGAGTAAAGGACCCAGACCTGGAAGTCAGGGTGTTGGACCCAGCTTCTGGCCCACGGCGACTGCGAGAAGTTGCAGTCGTAGTTTTCTTAGCCTCCGCCCCTCCTTGCTGTGAGTGTGGAGACTGTGCATAGTGGATGGATTAGGGGCCTATGCGGTTGAGTCCTCCCTGGAGCACTGATTAATGAAGTGGATTTGGCTGTGGCAGTGGTGAACTCAAGCAGCTTAGGTAGCCCGGAGTTTATTTCTAGTTTGCAGTGTCAGGAGGTGACGGCCCGTTCAGGTTCTTTAGTTGTCGCAGTCTGTGCTCTGTCAGCCCGCTCCTGCCGCAGAAAGCTGCTCTTCCACGTTGCGGGAGCAGAAGGGATAGAAGGGCACATGCTCTGAGGATCCTTCTGACGTCCCCTCGCAGGGGTCAGATTTGTGGCTTACTGGGCACACTTGGTCACACAGACACACCAGAAGAGGCTGGGAAGTGTCCTTTAGAGGGTTGGCAAGTGCTGGAATAAAGCGCAGAGTTCCATTACTAAGGTGGACTATAGGCAGTGGCCATCTCCACCATAGTACTGCTGCCTTGGATGAGTCCCTCCCGGCCACGGTGTGGGCTGCGCCAGTCCTGAGCACGCCTACCTTTGCTCCCACAGGCAACTGGAGGCCATCGTGCGCATTGCAGAGGCCCTCAGCAAGATGAAGCTGCAGCCCTTTGCCACCGAGGCAGATGTGGAGGAGGCCCTCAGGCTCTTCCAAGTGTCCACATTGGATGCTGCCTTATCGGGCACCCTAGCAGGTGAGCAGGTGCTGGGGCCGTGTGGGCAGGGCCCTGGGTGCCGACGGCCTGCAGGTGCTGCTTCTCTGAGCGTCCTCTACGTACTCTCCCCCAGGCTGTCCTCTAGCATGGGAGGAGGCAGCTTCTCTCCAGACCCTTGAATGCAGTCATTAAAAGAAATCTTGGGTGCCTTGGCGCACACCTGTGATCACAGGAACGTCCAGGGCCAGCCTCAGCAACTTGGTGAGAGGCCCCAGCAGCTTAGTGAGACCTTGTCTCAAAAAATAAAACGGGCTGGGCTGTGGCCAGTGGTGCAGTGCCCCTGGCTCAGTCCCCAGTCCGGGTGTTTGGGGGTAACCTTGTTGTTGCTTAGGAGCAGTCGTCAGCCCTCTGTGTGCTGAGCTCAGAACTGTTTTCAGTGCTTCCCGAGCTGTTCTCATTTTCCTGGATGGCCACACCCAGAAGCTGGTCTGGTCTGTCCGTCCTTCCTGTGCTAGCCATGAGAAAGCCAACCCTCCGGGAGCCCTTCTCGTGGTGCCCCCGGTCAGGGGTCTTGGTGGGAGTGCAGGCTGCCTGGCCCCTGTCCCTGTGCACAACACCTGCTTCTGGCCAGCCTTCCAGCAGCCCTTCTGAGCATGGATGTGCGCAGGCCCTTTAGAGGTGGGCCATTCCTTCCCCACAGGCGGCACTCTCTGGGTCCTGGGGACTAAGCAGACCATCACGAGGTCTCTGCCCTGTGGGCTCAATTTTTCTTGAGGGGAAGAGGTAATAAACAGACAAATGCAAGTGAAAGGTGCCCTGGGGACATGACACAGGACCAGGATACTGGAGAAGGAGTGGTGCTACTTTCCATCGGGTGGTGGGGGCTCTCAGGGTGACCTGTGTGAAGTGAGGTACTGGGCTCCCTGGAGACCCCAGGTGGAGGGAACACTGTCAGCTCAGGGAAGTTGGAAACCATGGACCTCCTTGCCGAAGGCTGCTTGGCACCCTCTGGATGTGGTCTCTAGGGTGGCCCGCCCTCCCTCCTGGGTCGCTGTTGGTCTCCTCCACCTTGGGTCTTGGCTCTACATCAGGAAGTTGTCCTGTGGCTGTCCAGCTGGACAGAATCCGTGGGTCCAGTCTTGCAGGACTTGATTGCCAGCAGTTGTCACACAGTGGCCCGTGTCCTTTCTTCAGAGCCCTGCAGTGGCTCTTTCTCTCACCAAAATTGAGACAATCATGTGCTGTGGCCCCCGGGGGCCCGTGGGAGCTGGCCCTTAGTCACCATGCTGGCACTGGGGCCCCTAGACTGTTGAGCGAGTCAGGCGTATCCCCCCTCTGTGCCCGCTGTGTGCTGTGCCCGCTGTGCCTTCTGCCTGTAGCGCCCTCCCTCACGTGGCTGGTCGTGGCTGGCCCTCAGCGCCCTGTGTTCTCCAGTGCACTCTTTTGGACTTGGCTTGGGCCCCTTTCTTGGGTTGGAGGCCTCCATTTCTCCAGGCCTCCCAGCTTGGGCCAGAGGTCCCCAACACCCTGACACCCACCCGTCTCACACCTGCAGGGGTGGAGGGCTTCACCAGCCAGGAGGACCAGGAGATGCTTAGCCGCATCGAGAGGCAGCTCAAGCGCCGCTTTGCCATTGGTTCCCAGGTGTCCGAGCACAGCATCATCCAGGACTTCACCAAGCAGGTGGGCTTTTGCTAGGGCTGGGTGGGCAGGGCAGGATGGCTGGGAGCCTGATGGGGTACAGGAAGTGTTCTTTGGCCCAACTCCTACCACCCAGCACTAGTGTCCTTTTGCTCAGTAGATGGGCCCTGTGTGGGGTGGGGTGCTACAACTGTGGTTCCCTCCCGGGGATGCTTCAGTCAGGGGCAAGGATACTTTTTGATATTTCCCAGGGGATAGGGAAGGGGCTACTCAGTTTCCCCTAGTCCTCCTGTTCCTCCCCTCAGTTGCCTGGCTTCTTACGGGGCTGGGAGGGCCAGAGCCAGGAGGGTGAGCCTTCCCGCTCATTGAGGACAGGGTTACTGATCCCATAGAGAAGAGGTAGGGCCGCACGTGGTGGTGAACGCCTGTCATCCCAGCAACTTGGGAGGCTGGGACAGGAGGATTGCAAGTTCTAGGTCAACCTCAGCAACTTAACAAGGCCCTAGCAAGATCCTGACTCAAGAAAAAAGGTCTGGGGATGTGGGGATGTGCTCAGATAAAGCCACCCTGGAGATAAATTCCCCAGTGCCAAATTGGGGGGAGCTGCTACCTTTAAAATCACGGCAAGTCCTTGTTTTTGGTTTCCCCTGCAATATTATTTTCCATTTTCATCCCGAGAGCACTCTCTGGGGCCCGTGGTCTCTAGCTGACTGAATCTTAGGTTTAGGGATGACAAGGCTTGAGGCCTGGAGTTACAGGGACTTAAGTCTCAGCTCTGCCACTTAATTGCCATGTTAGCCCAAGCATGAGAGTTAACCCTCTGTGCTTCCGTTTTTTGTGAATGGGGCTGTGCCGGCTGCATGGGGTTATTGGGGATGGGATAAGTTAATGCCTGGTGCACAGCAGGCGCTCTGAAAGTCTGAGCCCTTCCTACAGCCAGGGCAGCCTGGAGTTGAAAACTCAGCCGTCAGCAGCAGGTACGTGGGCTCCCGTGTCCCGGGGGACATGCTCCTATATCTGTCCTGTGCTCTGCAGAAGTACCCGGAGCACGCCATCCACAAGGTGCTGCAGCTCATGCTGCGCAGGGGCGAGATCCAGCACCGCCTGCAGCGCAAGGTGCTCTACCGCCTCAAGTGAGCCGCCTTCCCGGATGCCAGGGCGCCAGCTGCACCTAGCGCCTGCGCCATCAGGACTGTGCCATCGCTTCTGCCACCGTCTGCCTCCCTCTCTGCTCTGGAGGAAGGAGCCCTCATCTGCCTCAGGCGACTGCCTTCACTGCAGTTTCAGGAAATGTGCTTTTTGTCTGTTGAAAGAATAAAGCGCGCTGTGCTCGGTACCTGGGGGCTTCTGCACCTGGTGGCGTCTCCCTCATGGTGGGGCTAGCTGGGGCAGAGGCAGGCTTTGGAGCCAGTCATCCTGGTTCCCGACATGTGCCTTCACGCAGGCGCCTGGTTGAGTCGCTAACCTCTTGTGCCCCGGGGTCTTCCTCTGTCGGGGCTGCACTGGCCTGAGTCCCTGCCAGTGGGTGCAACGAGGCAGTGTGTGCCTGGGTGCTCTGCACCGCAGGTGGGTCTGACCCCCCCTCGGCAGTCCGGGCATTGCTGCGTGGTGGAGCTCCTGTGCCCAGCGGTTGGACTGCCCTGCCCTGCTCAGCCCTTCTGTGCCTCAGTCTTCGTTGTCCTAAGCAGGGTGAAGCTTCCCTGCTCCTTGGGGTTAAGAGCAGGAAAGGCCTGGCAGCCCCTCAGAGCTCCAGTGGCATGTGGAGTCTGGCAGCAGGGGTTTCTACCAGCCTTAGAGCATAGCAGATCGGAGCAGAGTGCTGGGGTCCCGCAGGCCCGTAACCCTGGGTCTGGGGGACGGGTCGGAGCCCAGGTGTTGAGGTGACGATGAGCACTGATTGGCCAGAAGCACAAAGGCCACGGGGCCGGAGGGAAACTGCTGGTGTTTTGTCCTTATTTTTCTTAATATTGACATAGTTTGTATTTCAGTTTTTAGAATCTAAGATTCACAAAATTGAGGAAAAGTTAGTGAAATAAAATCTTTGATACTTAAAACATTTAGAAATGTGAAGTCTAGGGGAAGCCTGAACTTTGAGTTCTGCTGGAACATCTCCTGGTGCGTTATTAGCGGGTGACGTATTTACAGATAAACACCGTGAGTGACAGGAGGCACTCGAGGCTACTGAGCTGGGAACAAGGAAGCCGGCATCGCTGTGGTCATTGTTCATCACAAGGGTGTTTTTGTGCGTAGATTGCCAGTTGCTCAAAGACCTGGCGTCCCTGTTCCAGGAAATGGTGAGATGAGAGGAGCTAAGTCACGTTCCCCTGACTCACTACGTTCAAAGCCTGTTCCTTTTCTGATTTTTAGGAGAACGTGGAACAGCAGATGCTTGCTTTGGGTGGCATCTTGGTTCCTTGCACCTGAGGCGGCATTTCTGTTTGCTATGAGCCTTTCATCTTGTTCAGGTGGAGGCTTGCATCCCCCAGCCTGAGCACTTCCTGTTCTGTGTCCATATTGGACTTGAGTGACCTTAAACCTGTAGCAGCAGCTTGGTGTTGCTGGTGCCCTTCCCCTAGTTGGGTGTGGTGCCACCAGGATCACCTCTGTCTTACAGATGGAGATGTAACTGGGAGGGAGTGTAGCAAGGTCAGGCTTCAAGCCAGGCTTGGGCTGAACCCCATGGCAAGTGGCCTCCATTTCCTTCCCGGGCATTCCCTGTGGCCAGTCTGAGTGAACACTGGGCACAGATGGCCATGGCCTTCTGGAGTAGCTGATCAAGTGGGGGAGAAGAGCCCTGCTTGGTTACTGTCCCACAGGGCAGTGGCGGGACCAGAGCACACTGCTGGCTTGATTGGGGTAGGATGTGGGGCTCATAGGAATAGCTGGACTTGGAGCGTGTCCAGCTACCTGGTGGTCATGGGGGTTGGAGCTGAAGAAAGACCTGAACCAGGAAATACCTCAGGCCTTGCGCAAGCTAGCTGAGCCTCAAAAAGCCAAGGGGAAAAATAGGAAGAAGCAGGCAGAACCCAGCTTCTGAGAGGGGAGCCCTCAGCTGGGTAATGGCAGAGGCCTGGAGGTCTGTCATTGTAGTAGTGCACACCTGTAATCCCAGCCACTTTGGAGGCTGAGGCAGGAGGATGGCAAGTTCAGGCCAGCCTCAGCAACTTAGCCAGGCCCTGTCTCAAGAATAAAACTAGGTGGAGGATGTAGCTCAATGGTACGGTGTTCCAGGGTTCAACCCCCAATACTGGGGGCAGGAGGGAGCTTGAGCAGATGTTGAAGAGGACAGATGGGACACAATAGGTCTCGCATGGTCTTCAGCACACCCACCAGACCGGAAGTCTTGCAGAGGACCATTAGCACTTGCTACTTAAAATTATGTGAAGCTATGTCCAACTTTGTTTTCTATTTGTTGGAAGTAGACAATCCACACAACATTAAAGTGTTAATGAAAATGTGTAATTTTAGATGTGTTTGTAAGTAGTGGCTTTCTCTTCAAGAAAAACTATCAAATTCCAAAAATGCAAAAGGTCAGCCTTGCAGACAGGCTGGTGGGAGTTGTCATGCTTTGGGATGCCATAGCAGCTACTCATTTAAGTTTAAAATGGCAGTTTGGTGTTTGTTTAACAGGGTTTAACTGGAAGCTTCAAGTCTGGGTGAACAAAAGTAGACATTTGTTTTAGAACATTTGGGGACAGGCATGTGCCCAGTAGCAGAGCGATTGCCCAGCACATGTGAGGCCCTGGCTTCTGTCGCCAGACTGCTTTCCAGTGGTTTCCATTAAGGCTTTTGGTAGGATACAGACCCCCAAACTGCATTTTCTACTGAAGTCCGGAGGCCATGAGGGGTGGGGGTGTAGCTTGGGGGTAGTGGGCTCATCCAGTGGGCTGCGTGCGGACCTGGGTTCTTCCCCCCCGACCCCAAGGGAAAATGTTAAAGGCTGAGTGAGATTCAGGAGGAACACAGGCTTGGCCAAATGGCCTGGGTTCAAATCCCAGCTCATCCACATCCTGTACCCCTCAGCCCTAATTTGCTCACCTGAAAAATGGGGATACTGCCTTGCCATGCCCATCAAGGAGGACCAGGGCAAGGCCTGCACAAGGTGGTCAGTCTCCACCTCGATAGTGCTGGGAACATTCCAGCAAAGTGGTACAGAGGTTATTTATAACCTGATTCCTGTGAGAAGCACTTGTGATCTCTGGGTTCCATTTTCTGAGTCTTAGCTCTGGTAGTGGGGAGTTGGGGAACCAGCCATGGGGGTGAGTTGGTGACTGGCACCTTCCCCAGCGTCTAGCAGAAGGCCAGTGTGGACAAGCTTGGAGCAGGCCCCAGGGAAGAGAGGGATGCCAGGGGCACTTGCTAGTTTGCTAGGAATGTCCTAACAGAGCCACAAAGTGGGGGAGGGTGTACCAAGTTCATTCTCCATTCTGGAGGCTGGAAGTCCTAGATGGAGGTGTCCAGGTTGGCGTGTCCTCTTGCCCGCTGGGGCTGGGGGAAACCCCAGGGCCTGTGCATGCTGGGCAAGAGCTCTGCCACGGAGCTGCACCCCCAGCCCAGTGTCTTCACAGTCCACCGTTCTGGGGCCCAGGGGCTGGGGCTTCAACAGATGGACAGGGCAGGGGCACAGTATATCCTACAGGGGAGGGGTGGTCAGGGCAGAAACGATCCGAGGCCTGGGTGCCCGGGACAGAAGGGAAGTCCCCTGGCCAGCAGAACGGGTTTTCTTGGAAGCTAAGGAGGGACAGTACAGTCTGAGTGCCCCTCTGGTAGCCTCAGCCTGTCTCACCAGAGATGAAGTGGGAAAGGCACACGGCACAGTGAGCTCAGAAGGCAGATGTGGCTTCTCAGCAGTGAGCCAAGTCCCTGTCCCTGTAGAGAGGAGGACAGGGAAGGATTGGGGATGAGGCTGGAGGGGTGCTGGAACAGGTCCAGCGAGGCAGGATGTGCAGGTCCTGGGGTTCCCCAGTGCTTGAGTGGTAACCAGATCACACCCGCTGCTCAATGGGCCAGGCACTGCAGAAGCACTGGATGCACATCCTGATCTCAGCCTCCCACAGCCCTGTGAGTTAGTGGGTTTATTCCCATTAGAGGTAAGGAACAGCCCAGAGGGGTTAGGTAACTCCCCCAGAGTCACACAGCTGTTGAGTGGTAGCCATGGGATCTCATGAGGACTCTGGCCTTTTCATCTTGGACAGACACAGATGTATCTGAGCAGAGAACAGACTGCAGGTCAAGAGTCTGTTTTCCAGTCTGTGATGTCATACTGGGGCCCAAAGACCCCTGCCACCTTTGTCAGGGTTTCTTCTCAAGCCTCTGTAGTTCCTAGGGAGGAATTGGCAGACACAGGGCCTGGGGTGCATTCTTGCCCTGGGACGTGGATTGTTGGGGGCCTATATCCCCAGGAGGGGCCCCAGAAGCTGCTGGTCAGACAGCCTGACCACTGGGCTTGCTCTGGATGGAAGTTCCTGGTCAGTGGGTCAGTTCCTGGGGAGTGGGCTGGAGCTTGGGCTTCATTGCTGGGAGGAGAGGAGGTGCTCACAGCCAGGCTCCTACTCCCAGAGCCCTGGTCGCCAACAGGTCCTGCTGTATACTGCGCTGGGGGCCTCAGTGAGGCCTCATACCTGCGCCTAGTCTTCCTCCTTCCACGAGAGGGCTCCAGAGCACCAGTCACCAGGCAGCACTTCCTGCTCTGCAGGGGGAGCCCTCTCTGGCTTGCACAGCGCCTCACCAGGGCTTCCCAGGACTCCTGGCTCCCCACCTGGGAGTTGGAAACTTCTGGCTCCCTTTTAGAAGCTGGGCTCGGGCAGCTCTTCACGCCGGCCTTGTTTGGACAAAGGTTTTTGTGGGTCCACACCCTGGGGTCATGCCTGACACACTGGTCTCATTTAATCAGTTCTTGATCCAGGGGAAGTAGGTATCTCCATCCCCATTTCAAACCAGGAAACTGAGTCACAGCGAGTTAAGTCCCAGCAGTGGGTGGAGCTGGGATCCAGACCCAGGGGTTGCCAGCTGCCTGTGAGAATCATAATCTTAGAGGCTCAGAAGGTGGGATTCAGGAATTCACACACACACACACACACACACGCACACACACGTAATACCAGCCAGCCAGCCAGGGCCCTGGCAGGTCAGCCTCTGCGGCCCCAGTCTGGCTGGATGGGCTGTTGGCTGTTGTCTGCTTCCCCCCAGGAGGGGCGCTCCGGGGGGCAGGGCCCAGCTGAGTTGCACGTCTCCCCTCCATGCCCAGCTTGGAGCAGTTGCTCTACACTTACCCCAACTCCCTTGGCCAAACCCACCATCCCTTTTGGGCCCATGAAACTGCCTCTCGAGTGAGCCGTGAGGTACCAGGCGGCCTTTGAGAACTAGCTCTGTTCCTCCAGGTGAGTTCCTGGGGAGCAGGGCCCCGTCCCCACCCTGCAGGGGACACATTGCTGGAGTGAGAACTGAGCCTTAGTTGTTCTGGAGCCATGAGGCTGTTTGTTACTCAGTTTAATCTTATCCATCCTGGCTAATACAGATCAGGGAAATGGGGATAATGATGGTATTTTTGCCTTTTTTTGGTGGGGGGGTACCAGGGATTGAGCTCAGGGGCACTCGAACATTGAGCCACATCCCCAGCCCTATCTTTTGTATTTTATTTAGACACAGGGTCTCACTGAGTTGTTTAGCGCCTTGCTTTTTGCTGAGGCTGGCTTTGAACTTGTGGCCTTCCTGTCTCAGCCTCCAGAGCCACTGGGATTTCGGGTGTGTGCCACCACTCCCAGGGGTATTTTTGCCTTTTACCTCCCTGAGGTTGCAATAGTCAGGAGAGCTAAGATGGTGGGGTGGAGGTGATCCCTCCTTGTCACTCATGCTTGGTGCCTGGAGATGGGTCTGATCTCTCCTGGGTCAGTACCTTCCTGTGGAGAGACTATGGCCTTTTTTCATCCATCCATTCACGCCACGGGGTAGTTCCGCCTGCACTGGAGGGCGTGGGCGAGGTTTCCATGTGTCCACGGAGTTTTTAGAGTGCCCGGCACAGGTGCACTCCCTGGAAGAGTCTGTTACGGTTATTGATGTTTTTAGTTCATTTGACTAAATTCACCAAGCGTCCACATGTTTCCTGGACAGGGGGAATGCTTGGGGGAGAAAGATCCAGAAAGAACATCAGGGCTGGCACAGAGGGCCTGTGAGAGCACGGATTGGCATGGCCCGAGAGGATGCAGCCAGTGAAGGCCTGGGCTGCGGGTGCAGGGTGGCCCTGTGCTTTGAGATGAAGCCAAGGGGCTGCTGGGAGTCGGGTGGCAGGCAGCTGGGAGCCAGGGTACTGTTTTGACAGTTGTGTTCACAGCCCCCACGTGGAACAGCTCCGTAGCAGCAGATCTGGGGAGGAGAGGGGACATCACAGGGTTCCACCTCTCATGGGGAGGAAGGCCAGACCTGATCTCCAGCACAACCCTTGGTGTCTGTTAGTTGGTCCAGGCTGCCTGCTCAGCCCTTCCTCCAGTCCAGTCTGGTCTGGCCTCTTTGAGCCCCGTGGGGCACATGAGGCCAGATGGGGCTGGGGAGGGGCAGTTTGGACTGTGGACTGTGTGAGGCCAGAGCAGGCAGCTCAGGGAGGAGACCAGGGAGCCCGGCGCTCAGGAGGGAGGCAGGGTTGTTGGATGTTGGGGCAGGCGCTGCTAGGGGCGGGCCAAGGCCCTAGGTGGTGGGCATCTCATCATCCTTCATCTTTATCTTCCAAGAGGAAGCCCTGGTGTGTGGGTCCTAGGAGTGTTCCCTGGGTGTGACAGAAGAGGGAGTTGTGACCCTTGGAGTTGACCAGACCTGTAATACCAGATCACCGTCCTGTTACAAATGGAGAGACTGGGGCCCAGAGAGGGCATGCAACTTGCTCAGACACACAGCCTGTCTGTTTTCCCCAGGACCAGAAAACAGACCCAGTGGCTCCTTGCATAACACCTTGCTGACTTTGGGGGCCTTGGGACTTCCTATTTTGTTATATTTTTACAGCCCTAGGGGTTGAACCCAGGGCTGCTCTACATCCCCAGCCCTTTCTGTTTTTCATTTGGAGACAGGATCTGCCCAAATTGTCCAGGGTAATCTCAAATTTGCGGTCCTCCTGCCCCGGCCTCACAGATAGCTGGGATTACAGGTGTGCACCACCACATCTGGCTGGGGCTTCTCGTTGTACCGGAAGTCGGATGTCATGCCATTGCCCCGGTCGGCATGCGTAACCCTGCCCTTGCCTCTCTGTCCTCCTCTAGCTTGGCTGGATCCCACAGGAGCGCATGGGTGCACAGGAGCAGGGGACAGCCCCTCCTGCCCACCTGTCCCTTCCCTTTCCTCAGAGGCCTGGAGCTGGACTCTGGAGCAGCACCTCTCTCGTAGGCCCGGGCTGGGCAGCTGCTTAGATAACCCTGAAAGTCCCCCATCTGGGGCCCACACCCTGTGTCATCCGTCCTCCCTCCTGAGTGTGGCTGGCTTAGGCAGCAAAGTCTAGACCCGGTGGGACGTGGTGGGGGCCACACCTGAGACCAGTAGGGTGGGCTGCGGCTTCATCTTGGTCCTCTCTCTCTCTCTGTCTCCTCTCTCTCTCTGTCTCCTCCCTCCCTCTCTCTCTCTCTCTCTCTCTCTCTCTCTCTCTCTCTCTCTCTCTCCTCTCTCCTTCGGGAACCAGCTGCCAAGCCGAGCAGTGAACTGGCGTCTTGTGGGATCCCGCCCTGACTGTACCGTGAGAGGCAGCAGACCCTGCCTGCAGGAGACCATGAGTATTTGCTATTTCCAGCTTCTGGGTTTTGGGGACCTCTGCAGCCCCAGGTAACTTCCTACAGCACCTCTCTCTTTGCCACCCCCTCTGGGACCCACCTAGCTGCTCGCTTTCTTTCCTCTTGCGCCGTCCCCTCCCCAGACCTCAGGAAGAGTCCCGATCTCGAGTTCTAGTCCTCCCCTCTAGTCCTCCTGGGCTGAGGCTCTGAGCTCGGTTGAGCCATCTCTCGCTCCCTGGCTCATTTCCCTCTGGGTCAAAGCCGTTCACTGAGGAGTAACACAGTTGTCCCAGGTGCACAGGTCAGAGGCCTTTCCCACCCTCGGTGTCTCCCTGACCTTCCTAACTGCTCAGATGTGTGGTCTGAACGCTCCCAAATGACAGTGAGTGACTGAGGCCCTGAGAAGAACGATGGCGCTGGGAGACAGCGGGTGAGGACAGCAGGGCCCCTGCAGGGGACTCCAGCAGCAGGGCAGCATGGGAGATTGTGATAGCATTGCGGTGAGGGGGGGGGGCACAGCGCCTGTGCGTGTGCCAGCTCCTCACCCTGCGGGGTGCTGCCTGTGCAGCAGCCGGACACCTGAGGACCTGAGGACCATGCTGGTCTGGATGCACAGATACTCTCACCAGCTAACACTGGACGTGAGTTTCGTGGGGACAGGGAGGGCACCGTGCGTCTGCCTTGCTGTGTGGATCTCAGCCGAGTGCAAGCCTAGTTCTGGAGCCCGCGGTTGTCGCGGTGGCTTCTGGGGAGGCTGGAGCGGCCGTGTCCCCGGCAGCCTGGTTGTGCAGTGAGTGTTGGACAGTTGTCCCTGGAAACCCAGCCACTTCACAGGTGGAAAAAAAAAAAAACTTCTTTCACTTCGACTATGGATTTTGTTGGCTGTCCCTGAACCACGACTGGTTCTCCTTCTCCACAGTGTGTGGGACACAGTCACTGAAAGTCCCAAGTAGTGACCTGAACACCCCCACGGGAAAGCAAGACCGCCCTCCCTCAGCATCCAGAGACCAGTCCCGGGAGCTCTCGGGTTGGCCCTGCCTGGGCGTCCTCATCTCTTGGAGCCTCGAGTTGCCAGAGCCACGAGCTGCCACAGTCTGCTGTCAGCTCTAGCTACTTCTTGTACCGGGGTCAGGCAGGACGGGCCTGTCCCCAGAATAGGGTGGGAAAGCCTGGGGTGCACGTAGGCATTAACGACCGCACCCCATGCCACAGGGGCGGGCTGTGAGTGAGTCCCACAGGGGACATTGCTGTCATTAAGCCCCAGGAGAAGGAGTCCCCGAGTCCCTGCTCGTGGGTACTCACAACTCTGCTGTACCGTGACAGCCAGGAGGATTCAGAACTGTCCCTCTCTACCCCTACAGTGCTTTGGGTGGGGCAAGAGAAGCAGGCTTAGAAGGGAGAGGAGCCCTGAGGGAGAGCAGGGCTGTGCGGGACCCTGGCCAGGGCCTCTGCTTGGGGCCCCCGTGGTCCAGCCAGCAGAATGAGGATGATGCAGGCCACCTCGCAGGACCCCACCGGGCCAACAGGACAGCATGTGTGGGGGAGTGCCTATGGTGGCCTGGCTCATGGGCATCTCCTGGTGACGGGGATTGAGGGGAGGTGGGAAGAGTCCATGGCCCATGGAGGACTTTCCAGCTTCTGCAGAACAACTTTGCTGTTGCCATGGTGACCAGAGAGAGAGTTTGGTTTATTTTGGAACTTGGTCTTTATAGCCACCTTTGTCCCTAGGTCCCCCTGCTGTGACTTTTGTCCTGTAGGCCTGTCCCCTGATGCATGAGGACAGCAGACATGAGTTGGACACAGTCCTGGTCAGGTGGGACAGAGCCTGGCTTCCACCTTGCCAGCCTCCCTAGCCTGGCCTCTCTGGCCCAGGCCGGAGGCAGGAGGCCTGGTTTCTTGGCCTGCCTCTGCCACAGGCCTGCTGGGCCACCTGTCAGGCTTGTCCCTGAGAGTGGACACCCAGGGTGTTAGCAGTGCCTTCCTTCCTCATGCACTGACCACGGAGCTGTGTGGAAACGGGAAGATGACAAGGACAGAAGGGAGAGTCACCTCAAAGAACACCTGTTTTCCTGTCACCCACCGTCAGCCTCCGGTCTCTCCGCAGTCCTGGGTCATGCGCAGACACGGTCTTCACACACCTGAGGTCCCGCTGCAGGGCAGAGCGGGGCCCTGGAACGTCCCCTAAAGTCTTATCCCGACTCTCGAACTTGGGCAGAACCCACGATGGAGGGTGTCGGTGAAGACCAGTACGAGAAGCAGGGGCTTGGCTTGGAGACAGAAACCAGCACAGAGCGTCTGGGGACAGAGGAGGCGCACAGCGGGCCCCTGGGAGCCAGGCTGGGGGTGGCTGTGGACTACACAGGCCCCGGGCCTCGACTCCTCCATCTGTGAAATGGGACCGTCCTGATCTCTGACTCCCGTGAGGGGTCTGTGACCCATGAACGGCCCGGACACGACGGGGGCTGCAGGGCTGGGAGGGGGAGGCATGGGCTGTGCCCCCACTGGGGGCTGCAATTCCAACCCAGGGTCTTGGGCTGCAGAGGGTGAGTTCAGACAGCTCCCCTTGAACCTAATCTGGTCCCAGGAGGCTGGCGCAGGACTCGTGATCCCAGAGGCTCTGAGCATGGCAGGAGCCGCCAGAAGCTGGGGTCACCCCATCTCGTCTGGATATTCCCACGGCTCAGCCCAGGGGCAGGAGCCTGCAGAGCAGTGGCCAAGGGACTCTGTATCCAAGGTGGGCCCTGCCCAGGGCTGCTAGCGGGAGGGGCATGTGCAGGAGGCTGGGAACCCCTGGGAGAGGCCCGGAGGCCCTGGGTGAGACATCACAGGATGGGTGGGGATTAACTAGCTGTGTGCCCGCTGCAACCTGGGCCCCGGGAGGCTGGGCACTGGCCAGACCTCTGCACGTCCAGGATCTATTTGTTCCTCACAGTAGCCCTAGGAAGTGGGCGGTTCACCCCTAGTGCCATTATACAGAGGAGGAAACCCGGGGTCAGGGAAGTGAAGCCACCTTAGGGAGTGGAGGGGATCTGAAGCCAGGCAGCGTGGTGTGGCAGGTGGGCATGTGAGCAGAAGGGGGCATGGGATGAGCAGCCCTGAGCTGGCCTGGGGGACAGGAGGGGCTGGAGGTCCCACCAGGGACTCGCAGGGAAGGCTCCTTGGAAGCGATGTGCTTCGCCCAACGGGAATCTTGGAGCCTGGGAAGGAGGAGGAAACGCAGAGTGAGGGTAGACTCTCACAGGTACAAGGCCTGGAGGTGAACATGGCAGGCTGTGCAGGTCCAGGCAGGACCAGGGCCGTGGCAGTGGGCTGAGCGGACCCAGAGCACCTGGTTTGAATCCCTGCTCTGCCACCGCTGGGTTGTGATCTGGGCAAGTCTTCTAGCCTCTCCACACCTGTTTCCCCTTCTGGACAGGGACAGTGCCTGCCTCCTGGGATTGCTTCAGTGATTAAATGAGATGATGCTGTACAGGAAAAACCTGTTGCCCAGCAAAGAGCAAAGGCTCGTCTGTGTTGGCATCAGTGCTGTGGGCATGTTAGGGACTCAGGGAACCGAGGCTGGATTGATGAGAACCAGGAGGTGAGAGAGAGGGAGGAGAGGGGGCTGGGGATAGGAGGCGGAGGGGGAGGTACTTCTGGTGGTGAGATGGGGCGGCAGAGCGAGCAGAGAGCATCGCCAGGGTCTGCCGGCTCAAGGGAGAGCTGCTCCATCACGAGGTGCCATCTGCCAGGCAGCTGCTCTCGAAATAGCTTCCCCTGCTGGACGGGGGCTGCGGGAGGGCAGAGTGGAGGACCCATCTGGACTCAGCTGGGTCCAGAGCGCGGCCAGGAGCCCCCGTGCCCCCTTGTGTCTGAGGTGGGGCTCAGCCAGCCCCTGTGTCGTGGGTGGGAATGGGGAAAGTGGGGCAGCATGGGGCTGGCTGGATGCTGGGGACAGGCAGGGAGGGGCCACAGTGGTGACGATAATGACAGTGCCACTATCAGTATTAGCAACGAGGCGGAACCAACACAGGGACAGCTGTGGCCACTGTCCCTTCTTCCTTTCAGGAGAAGGCAGGAGTTTCTAAGGCAGCCCAGGGACACCTGTACCTCCCAGACTCCTTTGCAGCTGGAGGGACCATGTGACGTGCTCCTGGCCAGTGAGACACCAGTGGAGCCTTCCAGGTGCACTTCCTCTTTGGGAGCCGGGCTGCACTGTCCTGGTGAGAACGTAGACTCGGGTCACGCTGCTGGGGTTTCCTTCCAGCTCTGCCACCTGCTGGCTGGGTGAGCTTCCTGAGCCTCTGTCATCTCACCTGTCAGGTGGGGGACACACCAATGCAGCTGCTCCCGACAGGGACCCTGGTGCGTTCCTCAGTCTAATGGGCTCCCGGGCCTTCGGGGAGGTGTATCCCCGCGTCCGACGTGGGGACTCTGCTTTGGAAACGTTTCTGGCACTTGGTTTGCTCTAGTTTAGTGGAGACGTTAGTAACAGCTTGTACTTGGAAACTAGGAGTGACACCCAGAATGTGGTTCCAGCTCACCTCGTGCTGTAAGTCCTGATCTTCAAGATCCGTGGTCTGGTGTCTGGTTCCTTCCAGATCTCCAGCGCCAACCCAGCGCCAGGCACAAGGAGGCGCCACTTACATACGAACCCACGCAGGGACCCGACTAGAACATTCCAGCACCAGATTCCCCACTGAGAAAGCCAAGTGCCCAGCTGGGGGTCAAAGGAAAGCCCTGCCTCAGATTCTAGAACTCTCTCTCACACCAAGGATATGTCTGACCTTGTCCCCTTTGTTGTATTCGCTGGGCACTGTCCCTGGGTGAACAGATGACTCAGGGGGCAGCTCCTGGCCTAGTGGACGAGGCAGACACAGAACCCCCCGAGGAAAACGCCCTGAGGGGTGTGGGGATGTGCAGAGGGGCTGCCTCCCCCGGAGGGGGAGGGCGGGAACTGGGAGCTTCCCCGACTCGGCCTGAAGAGCTTTCTAGATCAGCTTCCCCTCAAGACCCGCCGGAGCTGCTCTTCACCACGAGGCTGCCCCGCCTCCCACCGTCGAATTTCCCTCTCCATTTTCCTGAGCGTTGCCCCCCAGATTCTTCCTCAGAGTCTTTCTAAAGGCAGGGCCAGGCCTAAGGATTCGGTTCCCTCCATGGAGACAAAGCAGCCCACAGTGTCCTGGCCAGGGCCCAGACTCGCAGGTGGGGTCCCGGGGGCCCCTGGCTGAGCCAAGCCTTCCTGGGCCTCGGTGTCACCTGCACAACAAGACATCGGATACCAGCTCGTGTCCCCAACCCCAGGAAACACCCTGTGCCTGTGAGGACCATGCAACCAGCTGGGGGTGGCAGTCGGGGGCCAGAGTGGCTTCCCGTCCCTGGGGGGAAGCAGCCCCCCCTGGGGCTGCTGGGGTGGCCTAGAGCTGTGTGGGGACAGGCTTGTGAACAGCAAAGGGCAGGAAGACGGCTCCACTGTCGGCCCCTCCCTGTGGGCTTGGGGCACTTTGCTGCCTGCATGAGGACCCCTCCCCAGGGACGGCTCAGCCGGCCTCTGGGGTCTCTAATCTCAGGAGTGGCTGACGGGGACTCACTGGGTGGCTGATGGGGACTTGCTGCTGCTTCAGGAAGAAACCTGTGGGAGTGAGCAAGGAGAGGGCGCAGAGACAGAGGGCCGGGAGCACAAGGGCAGTTGTATGGTCTGGTGAAGCCCCGTGCCCTGTGCTTCCTTGGTCCCCACCATCCTGTGTCCCCACAATCCACCCAGGGAAAGGGGTCTCCAGGGCTGGCCATTGAGCCACCCAGGAAATGGCTCAGCAGTTAATGAGACCATATAAAGCAGCACATGCTCCCCCTGGGTCCCCACCCCTGGTGGGGAGCTGTCCTTCCTCCTTCACACTCTGGTGTCCCCCTGGTGCCACCTGAGACATGAGACTGGAATCCAAGGGCATGGTGGAGGTCAGCATGAGGACCCAGGGCAGCCCTGCCTGGGTGGGGAGCAGCCCTGGCCAATGGGAGGAGGTCACTGTGGACCGCAGGTTCCTCTTCTGGAGGGTGGGGCTTATGACGAGAAGGTCCCACACCCTCCGGGAAAGGCTGAATCTGTCGCAGCTCTGCCTCATTCTTCCCAGGTCTGCCTGCTCCTGTGCTCCCTCCAGAACCCAGCACCTCACCCCCTCTGCACCACGCAGGGGCTTCCTCAGCTTCCTTCCCACTGACGCCCACTTCCTCTCACAGCAGCCGGAGTCTTCCTAAACCACGTGTCTGATCATGTCGCTCTTCTGCCAAAGGCTTTCAGAGTCACTTCTTCCTTCAACCCCTGCCTGAAGTTGTGCGATGCACAGACCCTGTACGAGATCCTGATACAGGTGGGGGGCCTGGCCCTGGAGGGGCTTGTGGTCTCCTATGGAACAAGGAGGGTGGCCACACAAGGAGAAAGCTGCTCAGTGCCGTGTATCTGTCAGCTGCTATCATAATCATGCCACGTAACAAACAACCCCCAGATCCAGAGGCTAGAACAACAGTTACTGGTGTCTGCTCTGCAGTCTGCAGGTCAGCAGGGGATCAACAGAGGGTGCAGGGCTCAGCGGGGCAGGGACTTCTCATCCATGGACCACCCGGCTACCTGGAATCTGTTTGTCCCATGCTGATGGCTGAAGGGCCAGGAGCATGGGGAACCATGCAGTGTCTCCTAAGGCCCCCACCCAGGGCTGCAATCCATTGGTCAGAGCAAGTCTCATGGTGAAGCCCAACAGCTGGGTGCTGGGGAAATCCACTCTGCCCCTGGAGGGAGACGTGGCACAGCCACAGGGAAGGTGGGGGAGTGGGAGGGGTGAAGAGCCAGGGCCAGGGGAGCCGCCTGCCGTGGGCTCTGCAGGGACAGAGGTGCTGCCCTGGAGATGGCCACCTTGGATGGCTGGCGAGGGTTGGCCCAACAGCACTTCCTCCTGCCTGGACCTCAGAAGGAGCAGGGCATTAGAGGCCCACCCTAGGGAGGAATCGCGTCACCTTGGGACTGGCAGGAGGCGGGCAGGTCCCCCCAGCACAGGCCTGGTTCTTCTTCCAGCCTTGGGACCATGCTGACCTCCAGCGCCAGGAGGAGCAGGCAGCTGACCAGCGCCCAGCCCGACCTGCCGGGGCCTCTGGCTTGCTGGGTCCTCGGCTGGAAACCCTGCCTGTCCCTCCACTGACTACCCCAGATGTCACCCTCTCGAGGAAGCCCTGCCTGGGCCCAACCCTGGAGGGGGTTCCCTCTGGGGGCTCCAGCAGGTCCAGGCATGTCACCAGCAACCAGGGCCTTCTCCCAGGACTGACTTGGCAAGAAGGGGTGTCCTCAAACCTTTGTTGAGTGAGTGACTGAAGAACGTCCGTCTCTGAACCCCACACCTGCGAGGAGAGCAGAGCAGGGCCGAAGGCTCCGGCCACAGGAACACACCTCAGCACTGCATTGAGTCTTTTGGATGACTTGGCCAACATTTATTAAGCACCATCTGTGTTCCAGGAGCAGCCTGAGGTACGGATGTGGGCACAATCAAGCCCTGGCTCTCAGAGCCACCTGCAAATAGACACAGGGTAAAGTGTCAGGAGCGGAACACGCAGGAAAGTGAAACAGGATGATGGGAGAGAAAGTGACGGAAGGATTTGGTTTCTGTTGTTTAGTATTTTGAAAATTTTTATTTTGGAAAATTTGGGGCCCCTGGGAGTCCGTCCAGAGCGATGGCTACAGTGGCCGTCTTGCTGGTTTACCCTGCCCCCGCCCAGCCCTGCCTGAGTTTCAGCCACAGGAATGAGTGTGAGAGGCTCTCTGCAGGGAGGACATTCTGGGTGGCAGGAGACGAGGGTCAGGGTTCCAGGGGGACAAGGCCTGGTGGACGTGGGGGAGCCAGGCTCAGGGCAGGAAGTGTAGTTGAAGGGCCAGCAGCTGGGGGCCACCTGGGCTGAGTGTGGGGGAAGCGAGACCCCAGAGACAGACCTGGCCCCTCTGCAGCTGCCAGCAGTGGCCAACGCGGAGGCCACAGACGGCCTGGGTCCTAGACCGCATGTTCCTTGGTCATTGTGAGCTCTGCCTGTATCACTCGGTGTTTAGATGGTGGTTTCCTCCTCTGGAAGGGGGCGGCTGAGGGGGCTGCAGCTCCCCGGGCCCCGGGTGGTGCCCTACCTTCCCGTCTTCTCTACCCAGGCCTCGCTCTCCCGAGGGGCTTCTGGGCTGTTCATGTTGCCCAGACGTCTGGTGTTGACAGCCCAGTCCCTGTCCCAGCTGCTGCCTGACCTCCCAGCCCTGCTCCATCCCCTGTAGCTTGGGCAGATGCCCTGTCCCCTACCAGGTCAGGCCCAGGTCCCAGCAGGGGGCTGGGTGTTCATACTGTTGGCTTAGCCCCTCTGGCTCCCCCTCTTCCCCGAGATTCAGTGAGGGGAGGGTGGACTGGTTCCGAGGGGCAGGGGACAGCAGGGTGGAAGAGGCCGCTCTGAGCCCAGGCGCCGCGTGACCCCAGGGGAGCCGTCTGATCTTGCAGATTGTTTTTCTCATCAGCAGAATGGGATAATGGAATCCGCCTCCTAGGACATTATGAGAATTAAGTGAGGAAATTTGGAAAGAACCCCGCCCACGTGGGTTCTGGATCAGCTGCGTACTTTGGGGCGACCTTACTCCACCTCTGTAACCTCAGCCTCCCAGTTTGCAAAACAGGAGAATGGAAGCTTCCTCCTGGGGGTGTCGGGACTACCTAGGACACATCCAGAGAGTCCATAGGACAACAGGCCACACCCTGGGTGTCCCATCTCCTCTTTCCCCATCCCCCCCCTCCTTGGACAGACCTGGGGAAGGGAGTGCACAGGCTCGCTAGCACTTGTCCTCTCTCTCTACCCGTCCTGTCTTGGCCCAGTTCCCATGTGGGTACCCTCCTACCACCAGCTGCCTACCTGGGGATTAACCCTTTCACCCCCAGTGAGGGATCAAACCAGGTGAAGAGGCCAGGCTCAGTGTGGTAGAGAGGCCCAGGCTCAGTGTGGTGGGGAAGACTCAGGCTCAGTGTGGTGGGAGAGACCCAGACTCAGTGTGGTGAGGGCCTAGTTCAGTGTGGAGGGGGGAGACTCAGGCTCAGTGTGGTGGGGCCTAGACTAAGTGTGGTGGTAGGGACTCAGGCTCAGTGTGGTGGGGCCTAGACTAAGTGTGGTGGTAGGGACTCAGGCTCAGTGTGGTGGTGGGGACTCAGGCTCTGTATGGTGAGGGCCTAGGCTCAGTGTAGTGGTGGGGACTCAGGCTCAGTGTGGTAGAAAGCCCCAGGCTAATTATGGTAGAGAGGCTCAGACTCAGTGTGGTGAGGGCCTAGCTCAGTGTGGAGCAGGGAGACTTAGGCTCAGTGTGGTGGGGCCTAGACTCAGTGTGGTGGTAGGGACTCAGGCTCAGTGTGGTGGGGACTCAGGCTCAGTGTGGTGGTGGGGACTCAGGCTCTGTGTGGTGAGGGCCTAGGCTCAGTGTGGTGAGGGCTTAGGCTCAGTGTAGTGATGGGGACTCAGACTCAGTGTGGTAGAAAGCCCCAGGATAAGTATGGTAGAGAGGCTCAGACTCATTGGGGTGAGGGCCTAGACTCAGTGTGGTGGTGGGGACTCAGACTCAGTGTAGTGCAGAGGCCCAGGCTAAGTGTGGATGGGAAGACTTAGGCTCAGTGTGGTGGAAACCCCCATGCTAAGTGTGGTGGGAGAGACTCAAGGCTCAGTGTGGTGGAGAGGCTTAGACTCAGTGTGGTAAGGGCCTAGGTTCAGTGTGGTGGTGGGAACTCAGGCTCAGTATGGTGGGGCCTAGGCTCATTTGGTGGTGGAGACTCAGGCTCAGTGTAGTGGAGAGGCCCAGGCTAAGTGTGGTTGGGAAGACTCAGGCTCAGTGTGGTGGAGAGTCCCAGGCTAAGTGTGGTGGAGAGTCTCAGACTCATTGGGGTGAGGGCCTAGGCTCAGTGTGGTGGTGGGGACTCAGGCTCAGTATAGTGGAGAGGCCCAGACTAAGTGTGGTTGGGAAGACTCAGGCTCAGTGTGATAGAGAGGCCCAGACTCAGTGTGATGGTGGGGTCTCAGGCTCAGTGTGGTGGGGGAAGCCCAGTCTCAGGGTTTGTGAGAGGCCCAGGCCTAGAGTGGTTGGGAAAACTCATTCTCAGTGTGGTGGTAGAGGCCCAGGCCCAGTGTGGTTGGTGAGACTCAGGCTCAGGGTGGTGGTGGGGACCTAGGCTCAATGTGGTTGGGGAGACTCAGGCTCAGTGTGATGGTGGGGACTCAGGCTCAGTGTTTGTGAGAGGCCCAGGCCTAGTGTGGTTGGTGAGATTCAGGCTCAGTGTGGTGGTGGGGACCTAGGCTCAGTGTGGTGGGGGAGACTCAGGCTCCGTGTGATAGAGAGGACCAGACTCAGTGTGATGGTGGGGCCTAGGCCCAATGTTTGTGAGAGGCCCAGGCCCAGTGTAGTTGGGGAGACTCGGGCTCAGTGTGGTGGTGGGGAACTCAGGTTGTTGACTCGACTCTCTCCTTTGATGTTCCCAGTATCTTCAGAGCAGTTCTATTCTTGTGCCCCATTTGAGATGAGGGAAGAGTTAGGGAGTCCCCATGAAAACCCGGACTGTCTGACACCAAAGCTGGCACTGTTTCTGCTCCCCTTCTCCATGTTGAGAGCTGTGTGTGTGTGTGTGTGTGTGTGCGTGCAGGGGCTTCCCGGCCTCCATCCACCGGGCACTGTGGACGAGCACACAGGTGCTCGGGGTGCCTGAGCCAGCAGGCGAGGGGATGAATGAGCCTGTCTCCTTTCCTGAAATGTCCCCTTGGTCCCCGTGCCCTACCCTGCATGTGTTCACCTTGTCCTCCCACAGCTGGGACCCTCCTCTCCCCTTAGGCTGCTGCCTTGGGCCACAATAGACAGACCCCCACCCCAGCTGCAGCCCACCTGCAGCCTCAGGATGCCTCGAGGGAGTTGCCTTGGCAACTGCAAGTTTCCAATTGAAGGGAAAAGTTCCTCCCAGGGTTTGTGGTGGAGAACGACGGGGCGCACCAGCGGAGATGGTTGCCAGGGCAACAGGAATATTTCAGTCAACTTTTGGGTCTCGGTGTGGGGGAGATTATCCTTAGCAAGGCAATACCCTGGGCCCCCTTGCCAGGTGATTGCCCACCGGAGCCACGGGCTCCCAGGGCAGGAGCAGCCCCCAGGCCGACTCCAGGGGCTGATGGTGTCCCACAGGGGTTGACCTGGTGTCTTGGGTCTCCGCCTGCTGAGGAGCCGGGCTGGGTGGGAGCGAGCGGGCTCTGGATCTCCTGGGCCTCCACGCTGGCGCCCCGGGGCCGGGTGTGGGGTTCTGCTGCTGTTGCTGCCTCTTGGCCTCCCCGCCTGTGGACATGTGTCCCTTGTCCTCCTACAGAAGCGGACAGTGATCTCAGCTCCTGACCAAGTGGCTCCCTGGGCCCCGCTTTGTCAGCAGTGTTGCTGGGGGTGAGAGGAAGGCGCCCGTCACTTGGGGAGAAGGGGGAGGCAGAGAGGGCGAGGAACTGGGCCAAGGTGGTGACCACGCCCTGCGTGGAGAAGGCCACTTACAGGGAATCGAGGCCATTTGGCTTCTGAGGAAGAGCCCCCAAGGCACGGTCCCCTCTCAGTGTGCCTGACCTCCAGGGGAGCAGCTGCGGCTGGCTCAGAGGAGCCTGGGCCCTACCTGCCCTGGGCTGCCAAGGCCCTGGCTCCCGGCCTTCCTCCTTTCTGTCCTGCTCGTCTGGTCCTTGGTGACCTAGGCAGGCCGACAAGGAGCAGGATCAGACTCAGGGAGGGTTGAACTTGGCTCCTGCCTTTGGCGCTGGGGGCCTGGGGCTGCGCGTCCCACCGGCCCACTCCCCCAGACCCCTGACAGCAGGCCCTGCAGCGACTGCCTCTCCCAGGGCCCTGCTGGCTCACCCCACTGTCCTCCGTGACTGACCCCTCCCACTTTCCTGTTGCCAGGGCCACTCTCTGAAACTCTCGTGTTTCTACTGTCACTGCAGCGGAATGTGGGCTCTGCCCTGTGGGGACCCCAAGTCCCTCACATGCCGCTTTTGCCTAGGCAGGGAGCAGGCCTGGGGCCTCGGGTGCCTGTGGAGTTGGTGTGGAACGGGTGGGTGGGTGACCCTTGGCTTCCCCAGGTAAAGTGATGCTGCTTTGGGTTAAAAGAAATGCCACAGGGGAACGCCTGGCACCCGGCAGAGTGTCAGCGACAGCAGCCCACGCTATCCTCCGTGCGCTCGGGAGGAGGGTCTTGCCCCCGCTGATGTCCAGATCCCGGCCTGGCTCCAGGCCAGGGTGGCCAGAGCGGCAGACAGAGGGGTTTACGCAGCTCGGCCGCTTGTGGATTGGTTCTCATTGAGCAAACCTGTGCGGCTGGTGGGAGGGAGGGAGGGACACCCGTGTCCTCACTGCTTTGCTCCTTGGGCCTGCTGGTGGCTCTCCTTGCACCTCACTGAGCTCCTGCGTCAGGCCTGAGAGGGTGACCCCCCCCCCTTGCAGACGAGGAGACTGAGGCTGGGAAACGGAGGAGGGCCTGAGCCTCTTCACTGGATCGAAGGCCCCGTGGGACCCGCGGTGCCTGCTCCCCGGGAGCTGCTACCAGATCCCCTGGTGCTGCTCCACCCTCTGCCTCCTGCTCCTTCTCTCCCTGAGAACTCTGTCTGTCCAGGAGTCTGGCACAGCACGGCCTTGGCCTGGGCCCTCCCAGCCACACTTGCTGCAGACCACAGGCTCCCTGCTCCAGACACGGAGGCTGGGTTCCTGGGGCCCCACCAGAGCTCGTCACCCCTGATGCGACCCTCCTGTGCGCTCAGACAGGAGGGACAGAGATGAGACAGAGGAACAGCCTCAGGGACAGAGACAGGCACTCAGGAGAGAGGGAGGGAGATGCCAGGGTCCTCGGGAAAGGCCAGTCAGAGAGGGACAGAGGGACAGAGACACTTAGCCATGGAGGACAGGTCCCCACCCAGGGCTCTCCCTTCTCCTGCCACAGCCCTCACCCCGCCCAGCAAACCCTGCGTGCCCATCTCGGGGGTGGAGCCTGGGCTCCAACTGTGAAGGACCCCCCTCGGGTCTCAGTGACCTCTTCTGTCCAGTGGGAGAGTGACAGCCCTGCCGGGTCTCTGTGAGGCAGTGTGAGGACCGGGCTGTGGAGGCTGGGCCTGTGGGTGCTGGAGGGGTGACTTCTCTTGTTCTCAATGCTGTCCCACTCAGAGTGACGGATGGTCTCCAGGGCTTCGCCTCCCTCTAGGGCACTGTCCTTACACATGAGCTTTGGGGGACACCTCCTATCTGGACCATAGCAGTGGACGAGGCCAAGATTCCCCCACCCTCCTTCTGCCCACCAGGGGTGGGCCTGTAACTCAGACTTGGCCGATCAGAATGTCCCCTGCCCTTGACTGCCGCTCAGGGCTAGGAATGTGTTATTGGCCCTCTTGGAGGCTCCGGTCTCCTGTAGAAGGCGATCCCGTCAGAATGGAGAGAGAAATGGAGTCTGGCTATATCACTTGAGACCCTTGAGTCAGCCAGGCCTGAAGCCCACACCTAAGTCTTCATTCAGATGGTCCCTCAACTTTACAGTTCTTTGAATTCTATGAGTCAACGGATTCTCTTAAACTAGTTTCAAATATGTCACCACTGGTTGGCAACTTCTAAGACCATGGCAAGGAGGCAGGGAGGGAGAAGGGACAGAAGACAGAACCATCCTGCTCAGTGTCAACCCACGAGATGCTCAAGGAGTGGGCAGGGGTATTAACCTTGGCCTTGTGAAGGCTGAGAGGGGAGGGCGAGAAGACGCCCTGGAGACACGGCTGTCTGGGGTCCAGGCTTGGACTGCAGGAGGGCAGGGTCTCCAAGATGGAGGTGTGGCAGGCTGGTTTCCTCCGAGGCCTCTCTCAGTGGCCTGTAGGTGGCTGTCATCTTCCCGGGTCCTCACGTGGCCTCCCACTGTGTGTGTGCCCTGATCTCCTCCTCGTTTAAAGACACCAGTGGTACTGGATTAGGACCCCTGAAGACCTCGGTGTGACTTCATTTCCTCTGTATGAAGCCCGTCTCCAGCTGGGTTGGGGCGCAGAGACACAGGCCACCAGGGGACAGGCTGGGCTGGGCTGCAGGCAGCACAAGGCACAGCTGGGAGGGGGACTGTCTTGGCTCGTCCACGGCCCCAGAGTCCCCTGTCCCCTGCATTGGGAAGGCTCCCACAGAGTGGGCAGTGAGAACTGGGTCGTCCTGCCACGGAGGCGGTGACCTGGGAGTCACAAGGGCACCACACGGAGGCTCCTAGACGCTGCCCCCAGGGCACTCACAGGGACCTGGAAAGCCACCGTGAAGGGCACAGGGACTCCAGATGGGCACATGGACACCAGGCTAATAAAGCTGTGGGGCAGAAGGAGCCGGAAGTTTCCATCTGACACAACTGACCAGAAAGAGTAATGGGGTGAAGATTCACCACGGAAGCCTGGACTTTGGTGCTTACGTCCTTGTCACCAAGCTCAAAAACCACAGTTAATGTGATGAACTGACTGCTGTCAAGGTTACAAAATAAATGAATAAATAAATAAATAAGAATAAAAGAAAAGAAAAGAAGAAAGAAGAGAGCCCAGCTCTGCGCTGTGGCATTCCAAGGCACAGGGTCCGCTCTTCACCATACGGATTTGATGGGACCCTTGCCACCTGTAACAGCTGTGGGGTGACCAAGAGGAACACACTCAGCATCCCCCCACACAAGACGTCCTGCCCGTCCTGGGAACGGCGTGCTGGGCTGGATTCCATTTGTTTCTGATTAGAAGCGCTGGGTTTTGATGGAGGAGACGTGCACATGGGACATGGTCCCAAGGCCCAGGGGCATTCAGAGCAAAGTCCTCCCCTCCCACGCTGCCCTCTTGTGCCCTGGCCACCCGCTGCCTTCCCTGGGAACCGGGCGTGTGGTGGTGCCTCGGTCCTGCCCCACGGGCACTGGGACCAGGCTCCTCGCTCGGGCCCTGGCGCCCGTCAGCGGATCCAGAGTAGGGCAGGCCCAGGGCTTGTCCCCACAGAAGCAGACCCCAGCCTTGGCACCACGTCCTCAATGCAGGAAGAGGAGAGAGGGAAGAAGGGACCGCCTGCCTGTGCCACCCCCCCACCCTGTTTCCTCTTGTGACGCCCCCTCCGATGGCATCGTGGTCACCCCCATTTTACAGGGGAAGCGGTGAGACTCGGGGGCAGGATGACCCCCCAAGATCTCCCAGCCAGATGGTGCTGATGCATGCTCCCCCGAGCGCCTCTGTGGGGGGACAGCAGCAAACCCTCCCGCCTGGAGCCTGAGACACACAGAGGGGAAGAGCAAGCTCCCCAACCCTCCCTGCCCCCGGCCTCTCATTGGCCCCCAGGGGCCTGCCCTGCTCCTCCAGCTGCCTGGCCCTGGCCCCTTCTGACCTCTGTCTTCATCCTGTGCCAGGACTGTTCTTCAGCCTCACACTGTCTGATCAGGGACTGAGCCACCGACCCTAGAGACCAAGGCCTACAGAGAAGAGATGGGACCAACAGAGCTTTGAGCAGTGGGGGTGGGGGCAAGTGGTCTCCCTGAGCATCATTTACCCACCCACCCATCCCCCACTCCATCCACTTACTCATCCACCCATCCATCCACCATCTATCCACGCATTCACCCAACTGCCTCCCCACCCATCCCCCATCCACTCAGCCACCCACCTTCCATCCTTCCATTCAACCAATCACCCACCCACCCACCACTCCGTCCATCCATTTACCCATCATCCACCCACCCACCCATCCCTCCATCCACCCACCCACTCATCCACCCATTGTTCACCCATCCTTCCTTCCTTCCCTTCCTTCCTCCCTCCACCCACCCACCCATCCACGCACCATTCACCCACCCATCCCTCCATCCACGCATCCCCCCCTCCATCCACTTATTCGTCCACCCATCCATCCACTAGCTTTCACCTAACTGCCTTCCCACCCATCCCCATCCACTCAGCTACCCACCCATCTGTCCATCTACCCCTCCTTCCTGCCATTCACCCTCCATCCATCCTCCCTTGTGCTATGTGCCAGGCCCTGGAGATACAGCTGTGGACGAAGGCACACCACCCTGTTCCCAGTTCAGCAAGTTACTGAACCACTCTGTCCATCTGCAAGTCCACCATGAAGTAATTGCATTAAACCAAATTCTTCAGGTCCACACCTGCCCTGTTGCGGTGGCCCTGGGCAATCTTGCTCCCAGTCAAGAGGGAGACAGACTCTATTTTAGCACAAGATACAAATGGTAGAGAGCAAGTGTGGCTGTCTTTGGGGGACCCTCCCTGGGACCAAACCTGGGTGCTGATCAGTTCAGCTACGGGGTGCCCCCCAAAAGCTCACACATGCAAGAAAGCTTAGAGGTGAAGGTGGACGAGTTATGGAGCCTTAGCCCAACCAGCGCATTAGTCCACTTGAATGGGTTAACTGGATGGTGACCACAGGCAGGCAAGGCGCAGCTGGAGGAGGTGGGTCAGGGGGGCGTGGCTGGAGGAGGTGGGTCGGCGGGGGCGTGGCTGGAGGAGGTGGGTCGGCGGGGGCGTGGCTGGAGGAGGTGGGTCGGCGGGGGCGTGGCTGGAGGAGGTGGGTCGGCGGGGGCGTGGCTGGAGGAGGTGGGTCGGCGGGGGCGTGGCTGGAGGAGGTGGGGGGCGTGGCTGCAGGAGGTGGGTCAGCGGGGCGAGCCCTGGGGTATGTATTTTGTCCCTGGTGAGTGGAACAGTCTCTCTCTGCTTCCTGTTGTCGCGTCCTGAGCTGCTTTCCTCCGCCACTCTTTTCTGCCATGATGTCCTGCCTCACCTTGAGCCCACAGTAACAGAGTTGGCCATCCCTGAAACCAGGAGCCCCAAATAATGTTTTCTCCTCTAAATTTGTTCTTGCCGATTAACCATGGTCTCAGCTTCTCCCCGCCCCCACCCCTTCTAGATGCAGAAGAAATGGAGGGACAGGTGAGGGACCCAGGAGGGGCTCCAGGAGGGGCCACTGGATGGTGTTGTCCAGGGGTGACTTCCCCTGGGACTGCTCTGAGAACCTGCACACGGTGCCAGCTGCTCTACTAGCAGAATGGTGTGGCCACAGGGGACCATCAAGGACAGGAGAAGGCCCTGAGCAGACACTCTTGGGGACAGATAGGAGGTAGTGGCTGCTCAAACTCTTCAGGGGGAAAGAGAATGGTGGCTGAGCATGGGACCCTGAGCCAGTCAGGGGCAGCTCCTGGCCTTTTACTAGCTGTGTGGCTCAGAGCAAGTTACTGAACCACTCTGTGCATCACTTTTCTCAACTCTAATTAGGAACCCCAGTAGTGCCTCCCTCTAGGACCTGGGACCATGGGGCTAATGCAGGTGAGAGCTCAGCAGGGCTGTGATTCCCAGGATGGGCTGGGGACGTGGGCAGGCACTTGGGCCTCTCTGAGCTGCAGTTTTGTCTCACTTGTGACAAGAATAAGCCCAGCATGGACCTCACCTGGGAAAAGCTCTGAGAGGGGGCGAGTCCCCCTGGGACAGGAGGGACAGGAGGGACACCTGTTCTAGGGGTGAAGGCCCTGGCTGGGGACTGCTAGGTGCGCCGGGGGTTGGTGGCCATGGGATGGTGCAGGCCTTTGTCCCCGTGCCAGGCTGTGCCGGAGCCCAGGGACTGGTGCCCCCTCCTGGGCATCCCGTGTGCCGCGGGCCTTCCTCTCCCCTTGGTTTAGAACCTTCTGTCAACTCTATTTATTTATTTATTTATTTTTGGTTCCAGGTATTGAACCCAGGACGCTTAACCGCTGAGCCACGTCCCCAGCCCTTTTTGTATTTTGTTTAGAGACAGGTCTCCCGAGTTGTTAGGGCCTCGCTAAGTTGCTTTGACCTTGCGATCCTCCTGCCTCAGCCTCTGAGCACTGGGATTGAGGTGTGTGCCACCGGGCGCGGCTCTTTTTTTTTTTTTTTTGTATTTATAGATGCGACTTTGAGTCAGGTTTCTTGGGGTGTCATTTTCTCTTTTTAAGGCGCAGTCCTGCGAGTCTTGACAAATGCACACAGTCGTATGGCCAGGGGCACAATCAAGCCAGGTGACAGGTCCCTCACTTCCCAAGTTCTTTAGTCTCAGCCTCCAAATGTCTCTGATCCAGACCTAGCCGTCCCTGGGCAGAGGGAGGACGGGTCAGGCTGCGAGTCTCTGAGCCGTGGGCCAGGCTGGCTGGGCCATCTGCTGGGGGCTGTCCCCTAAGTCTGAGAGCGCCAGGTGAGATGGGGCTCGTGGGCCCAGGACAGCAGGGCTGGAGCCGAAGCAAGTACCCAAGCTGGGGGCAGCTCCTGGCCTCAGTGAGAGCCGGCTCCAGCCTGGCCAGCTCTGCTGCCCCCTTGGGTACCCACTGGGCCAGCTCCCCACTTCCTGCCGGGCCTCGCTCCCTCTTTGGGGCCTGAGGCACCGGGAAGGAACAGCGGAGTCAGGCATGGCCCTGGGACCAGCGCCAGGCTCAGGAGCCCAGTGTCCTGCCCTGCACAGGGCCTGGAGGTGCATGGGTCAGGGATGGACTTGCTGGTGAGGGAGGGGGATGAGGAGGCAGTTCTGTTAGCAGGGCTTGAAGGAGCCTCCAGCTGGGCCTGACCCCCAGGGCCAGAGCTGCCCCATGTGCTGCCTCAGGCTGGAGCTCCCTGAGTTCAAATCCCATCCTTGCCACCATGGCTTCGGGAAGACGATTCATCATGCCTCAGTTTTCCTGGCTCTCAAATGGAAATGGCAAGAATAACGCCTATGTCAGAGAGTTGTGAGGGCTAAGTGGGAAAATGCAGATTGTGACAGGTGGCACTTTTAGACTTGCTGAGCTTTGCCATCCTGAACTTGGCTACCCTGAGCGCTTGCTTTTCAACTGTGCTTTGTTACCTTGCAGTGTCAAAATGGCTGCCAAGCTTCATGACCTTACACCATCATCCCCATAAGGAAGGATTAAAGAGGCCAGCCTGTAGGTGGATGGAGTGCAGGGAGGGGGGAGGACACAGAACTTTTCTAGAACTTGCTCAGCAGACACAGCCAGAACTGGGACACATGATTGATGCTAGCGCGAGCAGGCTGGGAAAGGGTTTGGCAAAGGAAAGCCGTTGTCAATGGTCCAGAACACTCATCCCCAGCCCCGTGCTGGGCATCGTGACGTCCTTCCTGCCTGGGATTCTGTTCGCAGGGACGAAATGAGTCGGCTCTGAGGTCTATAAATCCCGAGTCTGCTCAGAGACCTTCAGACCACACCCACTCTGCTTCCTGTCGAGGCCGTGCCTTGAAGGACGCCGTCCAGCCCAGCTCCAACAGGGCCCAGCCTCGCTGACCGGTGCCGGCCTCCTCCCTCCAGCTGTGGAGAGGTGACGCCGGCCAAACGCCCCTCTTCCCGTCAGGCCTGGCTGTGCCCCTCGGGGTCCCGGGCCCCGTGGGCCTCCCTTCCCAGTGAGTGCCTCCCTCGTCCAGCTCTGAGGCCCCGGTTGTCCCCTCCAGCCCCCGAGCCCCTCAGCAGCCCCCAGCCTTTCTTTCTCGGGTCCTCCCTGGAGGGGCTCCTCATGATCGTTATTAATGGTGCCCACGGACGGGGACCCGCGTGACACTTCTGCACCCACGAGCCTCTCGCAGCCACCAGATGGTCAGCGTTAGCGGTTCCATGTCCTCAAACATTAAAACAAAGTTTATTTTACGAACTTGTCCTGGTCGCCCTCAGTGGGACCCAGTGAGGGTGCTCCCTGTTCTTAAAGCTGTGGGGGGTTCTCGTGGGTGTCAGCAGCCACCCTGTCTGTGCTGGGCATTGGTGGCCGAGAGCCCCTCTGCCAGGCCCTGTCCTTCCCCTGCCCGAGGCCACTGAGGAGCCATCGTGGGAGATTCCTCCCCAGGAAGCTCCGGATCTCTGGGTTGGCCTGGGAGCCCCTCCTCACCCCTGCCCTGCCCTTCTGCTGTCTCTGGCCCTGGACTGGGACCTCATGAGGGCAGGGCGGTCACGTGGTTCTGCCCTTCGGGGAGCTGGCTGGGCAGTGCTGGCGCGTGGCCCTCTCCTCCACCCTGAGCAGGGCCAGGTGGCTTGGGAGCAGGGGAAGCGCGTGGCTTTGCCATCTCGGGAGGTGAGGATGGCGCTCCTGGGGTAGCCTCTCCCAGATGCTCCCTGGCCTGAGCCCCCCTCCTCGCTCCCTCCTGTGGAGCTGCAGGGTCAGGTCCAGTCAGGTACTGGCTGGGTGTCCTCAGGCAAGTGACTTTACCTCTCTGGTCCTCAGTTTTCTTATTGTCAAGGTGGGGATGGGAACAGTCCCCTCATAGGTTCTGGTGAGGGCTGAGGGGTTGCACACGCGCGAGAGCCTCAGACTTAGGACTCGGGTTCCCGCCTGGCGCTCTACAAGGTTTCACCTGTCCCCTGGGCTGCAGGATGGTGGTGGGTGACGGGTGGGGACGCCAGGCAGCCTGGAATAAATAGCCAGTGGTTTCATAGAGGGTGGGGCTTGGCATTCCCTCTGCAGCAAGTCCCAGGGGACAGGGAGACAGCTGGGAAGTGACATTCTAAGACAAGGGTCCCAGACCACAGGCCTGATTTCCCAGGCCCGGGGGAGGGGGGGAGCTGATGGGCGTCTCCCCCTCCCCCAACCTCCACACACAGAGATGAGGGCCAGGTCCAGAGAGGTCAGATGACTTATCCGAGGTCACACAGCAGCTGGCCCCTGACGGTTTTGTGGCCCAGATTTATTTATTTATTTCTTACAGGAGAACACCTCCTATGGCCTCTCCTTGCGGGTGGCCAGGACAGGAGCCACTTTGCACTATCCTGGTGACACAGAGCTGACCCCTGGCCGTCCCCCAGTTTTGTCAGAGGAATCCTGCTGAGGGTGAAGAGCCTGGGGGTCAGCTGCTCCGGGGGGGGCGGGCCTGGCCGAGCCTGGGCTGTGCCAGGAAGCAGCGCTGGGTGCAGAGGAAGAGGCCAGCTGTCGCCCGGTGCCTAGGTGGACTGCGGCTTCCCGAGGGCAGTACTTTATCGTCACCAGTCATCTGCCGATGGCCAGCACTGGGCGGTGACGGTGCCCTGGCCCTAAGAGGTGCCGTGACTGTGCCCACGAGCGGCAGACAAGATGGAGACGGAGGACGGAGAAGACGCAGTGCGCAGGCCGCCAGCCCCCGGAGCTGGGAGGGAAGGGGCAGCCCAGGGCCTGGTCCCAGGCCGTGGGGAGGGGTCCCGAGCTCTGTGGCTGGCCATGCCCCTGACGTCCCTGGCACAGCACCCTGTGGGGGGCCTCAGAGACCCTCTCCCAGGCAGGACACAGCAGAAGTCGCAGTCCTCACCGAGGGTCACATGACCCTGAAGACCCTGGGTCGGCCACGCAGCCCAAACTCGAGCTCCCTCTTCCTGACCACCCGGGGCCTCTCTGGGGAGTCTTGTCCTTGCGCCCAACGGCGAAGCTGGACTTAAAGAGCCCGGGCGCCGGGGCCGGGACCGATGGACGAGGGTGGGCGCTGCAGCAGCTCTTGCAGGCCAAGGGCAGGCAGGGGACTCATCTCGTGGGCACTGGGAGCCACGGGACGGTCCACCAGGGGCAGGGCTGCCCATCAGACTCTAAGCCCCACACACTCCTGTGTGACCTTGAGCAGGGGCCTCCTCTGAGGGTAGGAAGCTCCTGGATCCCGGGAGGTGCCTGGCCCTGTTGGTCCTAGGAGCCATCTGGTGCTGGGCTGGGAACACAGCCTCCCGTCCCTGGGGTGATGCTGAGGACATGGGGGGCTGGTCCCCTGACTGTCCCAATGTCGTAGCTCCCACAGGGCAGGGCATCTGGGGCTGGGAACCCTTTTTTCTAAACTTCATGAAAATATTTGGTCAAAACTATTCTTTTTCCCTTCAAAACTCATAAGTTAGAAATTCTGCGGGCACATTTAATTGACAGTAGGAGAAAAACCACAGACACAGCAAAGACAAAGAGGCCATGGAGGAGGCCCACAGAGGAGGCCCACGGAGGAGGGGGCCTATGGAGGAGGAGGCCCATGGAGGAGGAGGCCCATGGAGGAGGCCCACACAGGAGGAGGACCACAGAGGAGGAGGCCCATGGAGGAAGAAGCCCACAGACGAGGCCCACGGAGGAGGAGCACCGTTGGTGTGCACACCCTGACGCACAGCTTGTTGGTGTGCACACCCTGACGCACAGCTTGTTCTAAACCCTGCCAACGTACAGCCCGACTGTCACCCAGGTGGAGGGACGGCCCGCCTGCCTTGGTGGCCTGGCTGGGTTCAGAGCTCGCCAGACTCCAGGCTGTCCTCCCCTCGCCCCCTCCTGTGCCCTCCACAGCTGCCTTGGAAAGAAGCGGTTTTTATTTTATTTTATTGTTTTGGCATTTTATTATGAAAATTGCCAAACACACTCAAGGCAGAGAGACCGTGACCCTGCTGACCCCAAGTCTGCACGCTCGGTTCCCCTGTTTTGTCCCAGTGTTATGTCACGGTCCCCAGCAGGGGCCTCCACAGGCCTCCGAGCTGCAGGCTCTGGGGATGGGAGGAGCAGGGGACCCCGAGAAGCCGACTCAGGGGAGGGCCCTGCCCACTGGGCACCAGGACAGGAGCCCTGAGGAGACGGTGGGTGCAGGCCTCCCGCTGCCTGGGGGCCAGGGCCCTAGGGACCATGCAGGTGGCACCTCTTCAGGGTGAGGGACAGGAGCACAGGTGGAGGCCTTCAGCTCGGAGCCACCCCTGCTGACAGTCCCGTGGCCTCCAGGGCTCCCAGACAGAGGCAGAGCCGGCCTGTGGCTCACGGCGGGGGTTGGCACATCCCTCATTGAAGTGACAGGGTGGGACTTGGGAAAACCGCCATAAATAGGTGCGTGGTGGAGGGAGAGGGCTGGCAGGTGGGGCAGAGAAGGCCGGGGCGGCCTGGCGGGGCAGTGTGGCGGGCGCGGCTCACGTCCATGAGTGAGGACGCAGCTCCGGCCTGGGTGGCCTGCCCAGGCACAGAGGCTCCGCCAGGCGGGACGCGATGCAGATTCCCAGGGGCTGGGCCACTCCCCTCACCAAGGCCCGCAGCTGCCCTAGGCCAGGTGACAGCAGGCAGAGGCCCTGCCTCTGCAGGCCTGGTGTCCGTCCCCGGGAGAGGCCCAGCCTCCTCCCTCCCTGGGCCCCTGGAGCCGATTCACCCTGAGTCAGGAGTCAGACCCGCTGTCCCCTGCGCTGCCCAGCAGGACGCGGAGCTCTCCGCGGAGTCCTTGCTCCCTGCACGACTGGGGGGACTCACTGTCGCCCTGAGATAAGGGACGAGTTCCCTTCTGTCCTCTCTTTGCCCGGGGACAGCCTGGCAGTCAGAGAGGAGGCGGGTGGGCAGAAGGAAGCCCAGCAGGGGGACATTGGCGGGTACAGGCGCGTCACGTTTTGAGCAAACCCAGACCTGGTGGCCGTGAGGCCTGGTGAGGCCTGGCCCCGCCCGAGGTGAGTCGGCAGGTGCAGCCCCGCTCCCAGCCCCTGCCTCGATGGGCTTCAGGGTGCGAGTGCCCACGGAGACCAGGGGCCACGGCCACCCCATGCTGGGGGCTGAGCCTGGAGCAGAGTTAGACGGGGAGGAGACGGGGCGGGGCAACAAACACAGAGGGTTAAAACAGAGGCGGGGACAGAGGTGTGGGGGGGACTCAGGGCCCACAGCACAGCAGGGAGGTCTTCAGTGGAACCAGGGCTCCACTCGGCTCCTCGCCTGCCCCACCTGGCCCCACCTGGCCACTGACCCCTCCTGGCCCACCTGCCCCTCCTGCCCCACTTGGCCCACGTGGCTGGTGCCTCCTGAGCCTCGAGGCCTCCCTGCCGTCCGATGGTCCCTGACGCACAGCAAGCCGCTCCACCCCAGGCCTCTGCCCAGACACTTCTGCCACCCAGAAACCTCCTGCCTGACTCTGTAGTCCCTCAAGTCCCCTCAGGATCTCACCTCCCTAGAGAGGCCTCTGGATTGCTCTACCCACAGCCGGTCTCTCCTCCAGGACCCACTGTTTGTTTCATGCATAAAACTTGCCACAATTTATAATCCACTCTGCATTGTCTGGGTAGCCATTTCCATCCCTCTGCCACTAGACTGCCCTCGATGGTAGAGCAGGGGCCAGAGGGTGCTCAGTAAATATTTATTGATCGTTGGCAAACATTTATTGAATGTCTGTATGAAGGAGATAATGGTTTACCTGGTTTTGGAAAGCTGAGTAGGATCTGGGAAATTGAAGAAAGGATGTGTTTAACTGTAACAAGAGCTAGCCCAATTATCAGCAGCTAAACTTGTGAGGGCATCTATTGTTATTTACAGATGTGGATGAGGTTTTTATAATGTTGATTCTGCTGCTTAACAATGTCATCAGTCTCTGTGGTTCTTTTAATTCTTCCACACTGGTATCCCCAACATAATAGCTCTTGTCTTTCAAGCTTGATACCTCATGGTCACAAGATGACTGCCACAGCTCTAGGCATTATATCTTCCACAACAGTGTCCAAAATAGGAGGAGGGGTAAGGGAGCAAAAGAGCCTCCTCTTCATATGCCTTTTGCATCCACAGAGAGGAAAATCCTCACTGCCACTCCTCACACCCCTTGGAGAGTCCTCTTGACATTACCGTCACTCTTGAACTGGACCACATGCCCACTCAAGATCAATGAATGGTAAAGCACAGAAATGACCACGATTGCCTTTGGCCAGTGGGATTTATCTCCTGGGCTGTGTTCAACTCAACCCAGGAGCCCACAGCAGTGCCTGCCCCGCCCCGTGGCAATGTGGGGTGGGCAGGGCTGCTTCTCCCTAGAGCTGTTCCTTCCTCTTGGTCATTTGGGAATACAAGGTTCAGAGAGGCTAGGAAATGTGCACAAGATCACACAGGAAACTGGGAGGAGCAGAGGTCAGCTCCCACCCCACCCCCAGGCCCCGGGAGCAGCTGGGCCCTGCACGGCCCTCACTCAGTCCTGCTGCTGCGGTGACCGGCATCTTTCCCGCGAGGCCGTCGCTCCCTACGTGTGGGGACCTGGGATCCGCCCACCATGTTACAGAGCCCAGCACCGCAGGGGTCCCAGGCGTATGGGACAGAGGACATCTGGCCTGTGGCTTGACACCCTGCAGCAGGTGGGAACGAGAGCCCTTGGCTGGGGCAGGCTGACAGGGAGGCTGAGAGGTTCTGCTGTGTAGAAGAGAAGGAGCAAGGAGGCCACAGCCGCAGCCGTAGTGGGAGAAGCTTCTGGGGGACAGCCTCAGCTCGGCCACCGTGGGTGGTGGGGAAGTGCTTCCAGAGGTGGAAGGTGTCCTCCGGGTGCTCCGGGAGGGATGCCATGGGCACCGAGATGGGAGGCCCGGGAGTCCGCGCCCCAGGGCCCTGCTGGAGAGTCTCCACAACACTGCCACTGGATCTTACAGTAGGGGACTTGGAAACTCAGAGAAGGTAAGTCACCTGTCCAAGCCACACAGCTGATGGTGGAGACGGGATTTGACTCAGGTGTGAGTGCCTGTCCCTCCTCTTGGTCACTAGGCCACACGGCCTCTCACGGTCCTCTAGCGGCCTAAGGCTCTGTGATTCTGGAATCTGGGCTCCAGCACTGTTAGGATGTGTCTCTCTGATTCTCTGATTCGGAGCAGATTCGGGGATTCTGAGAGCCCGTGGTGTCACCCCAGGCCAGCAGGATCCTTGGGATCCGCCATGACATTTGGTGTGATGGAAGGTGCTGGCTCTTTGGGATCAGCTACCGTGGGCCCTCTGCCTGCAGGCCTGGCCGCCATCCTCAGGTTCCACACCAGCGTCCAGCTGGCTCCAACCCGGCTCCCCCCAGCGCTGCCCCACGGCCACGCGGTGTGGGTGCTGCTGTGCGGGAGGGGCCTGGGGGAGGGACCCAGAATCAGTGGGAGCCAGGGCAGGCGCGGAGTAACTAGCACGCAGAAGTCCCCTCTCTGCGCCTGGTGCCCAGTCTGCGGGAGTGTCCTCCCGCAGGGCAGCCCCAGCGCCCAGGGAGCCTCTGCAGGAGCCCAGGCGGCGGTGGAAGGCGCAGGCACTGGGGAGAGCTCCGCTGAGCCCTCTGGTTTCAAGGGTGTCCCCGCAGCGGCCTCTGAACAGCCGGGCCTGGGACAGGGGCGCGGGGCCTCCCGTCCGCCTTCCAGACGGGGAGCCTTGCTGACTGCAGGTCACTCTGTCCCTCTGTCGGTCTCCCCTAGCTGCAGAGACAGGACACTCCCGCCCTGGCGCTCTCGGGCTGCCGGCCACCACTGCTGCCCACCAGAACTGCTCAGCAGCCCACCAGCCCACGCCACCCTGGCTCCCCAGCCCCACCCTGGCCGGGTCCTTCCTGTTGCCAAGTTCCAGCGGCGCCTGCTGAGGTAGCACAGGGACCGTCCCTCCTCAACCTGAAATCCTGGCGCTCTTCACTGAGGAGGGGCCCCCTCCCCTGGTGTCCCCCCTCCCTTAGCCTCCCTCCAGGCCTCCCCTGGCTGACCTCTAAGAGCCCAAGTCTCCATGGAGCCCCAGCCAGCGCGCACCTCCCAGAGCCCGCGGGTGCGCCCACCTGAGCCGAGGACTGAGCAGGCCACAGCCTCACATCGCCAAGAGGAGCTTCTGCAAGTGGCTCTTGAGGCTGTTGAAACTAAAAGTAAAAACTTAATTGAAAGTATTACTGACTCCCAGAACCTGGGGATGCTGTCCCCATTAGGGAATCCTGAAGTGAAGCTACTGTCACTCGGGAGTCGGAAAAGCCCTGAACATCGCAAAATGTTCCCCAGCGGGGAACACAGGGAAAGTTCATCACACCACTCTCAGAATCACCCACCCATCCACCCACCCATCCATCCACCCACCCACTCATCCACCCACCCATCCATCCATCCACTCATCCATCCATCCATCCATCCATCCATCCACAGATTCATCCACCTATCCACCCACCCACCCCCCACCCATCCATCCATCCATCCACCATCCACCCATCCACCTACCCATCCATCCACCCACCCATCCATCCACCCATCCACCCACCCATTCATCCACACATTCACCCACTTATCTACCCATCCATCCATCCACCCACCCATCTATCCAGCCATCCATTCATCCACTCACCCAGCCATGCATTAATCCACCCATCCATCTACCCACCCATCCACCCACCCAGCCATCCACACATTCACTCACCCATTCACCCACCCACCCACCCATCCACCTACCACTCACCCATCCACCCACCCATCCATCCATCCATCCACCCATCCACCCATCCATCCACCCATCCATCCATCCATCCACCCATCCATCCATTCATCCATCCTCCCATTTGATAAGGGCTTCTTGGGTTCCAGCCACATGACAGGATGGAACCAGAGGTAAGTTGGTGGCCAAAGCTGGCACAGTGTTCCCTTGTGGGACCACCTCCAATTCAGGAGCTGTCTCTGCCGCAGTCTGGCTGGGCACAAATCACAAGCCACTGAAGCAGGAACAAACTTTATTTTTAAACTGCAGGAAAACACTTCACACAGCTCCCGGGGAATCCTCCCGAACGCCACGAGGCTTGTCCAGGAACCCCCAGCCGGAAATATCTCTCCCGGAAATCCCTCCTCCAGCACTTCCCCAACCAATGGGAACTCTCGGGGAATCCCCGGAAATCCCCACGAGAACTCCAAAATAGTGCGAGAACTCAAAAGTTGCGGCAGAGGCGGATAGTAATGCCTCGCCTGTCAATCAATACTGTTGGCAAAATGCCAGGGGCCATACAGACTCTCAGCATCTCCCCCTTTTTGTTTAATTAAACAACAAGCAATGTGGCTTAGGGACCGTGCCTGTTAGGCAGTCCAATTCAACATATGGTCCTTACCCGTCATCGGATGAACTGACCTCTAGACGTCAGCCTCCTGTCTTAGTTTGGTACCACTGCAATTGGATCATACCCGTCACTGACTACCGGTCCAGCATACAGCCATACTTGTGGATAGGCCTTTGCACCAGTGGGGGGGTGAGGTTCTTTGCCTCACCTCTGTTGGCCCCCAAATTTTAGACCATCACTAGTAGAAGGGAGGAGGATGCAAAATGCCATGACACTAAGCCAATTGAGGGCTCCTTTGAAAAATTGTACCACCGGTGACACCATCAGCAAAAATACTCCAGCACTACCACAATTCTCAACAGATAGTTCACAATGCATACAAGTGATACATAGTCCAGGCAAGTTCTGCAAGCAATTCAAAGCAGAGGAATCTGTCAATATGTCCATTTCCTCCCAAAGTAAATCGACTCCTTAATTGAGCATTACTTGTTGAGTTATTATTCATTGATGCATCAGTTTTTACAGTTTGTTGTGATAACTATCGAAGAAGCTGTAGTTTGGTTTTATCTTTGTCTTCACTGGCACTGGGATGAAGATAGGAATTCTGGCAATGATGCTAAGAAAAAAATTATGTAACATTCCAACAAGCACTAAGAAAACAATTTTTTGAACAATTTACATTATCCTGAACAGAATTATTAAATATAATGAGAAGGAAAGGTGAAAGTAAACAAACAGATCTGTTAACCTCCTTATTTGTTCACATATTAAAACAATTTTCAACAGCTGTTTACCCAATCTAAATTAAACCATTAAAATCACGTGAATAAAAAAATTAAGATCCATTTATTCATGAGCGCTCCTCATATATGATATATGGACATACGCACATACAGACATACAACACAAAACAGAAGTGTGCACACATAACATACAACACATAAGACAATAGTAAAGGCCTTGTAGCTTTACCTAGGTGAAATCTCCATTGCAATGCTTAAAAACTCCACAGTCAAAAAATAAAACTGATCAGAAAAACATTAACCTAGGTCTGTATGAGCTCAAAAATAAAACAGAACTTTATGATGTGGGAAAAGGCAAATAATAAAATAAATATTGAAAAAAGCATCCTGGTTAATCACTGTCGCAGATGTAAGAATAGCCAAACTGGAGTTCTGGATATCAGCTGTTATGGATTTGAGTCAAATCATCTTCCTTTTGGCCTGTAGAAATTGTTTTAGTTAATCTCTCTGGAATCCAAATCGGCTGCTGTTCTCCCTGTGGAAAAACACAAACAGAACCCCGACTCCAGACAATCACTTGGTCAGGACCTTTCCATTGTCCTGTTAGAATATCCTTCCAAAGTACCTTAGGCTTATGTACATTTTTTGGACACATATGCCTTTCCGCAGCACTAAGCCCTGAGGAATCCAAATTTAAAAAGTTTAGAGTAAAAAGGGTTATTTTAAGTTTATCTTTGGGTGACATATACCCCTTTCCAATTCCCTCTTTTTGCTTTAGTAAGTACATTTTAATAGTTTGATGAGCTCTTTCAACTATGCCTTGTCCCTGTGGATTGTATGGAATTCCTGTTATATGAGTAATGCCAAATGATGAGCAAAATTGTTTAAAAGAGGTAGAAGTATAACCAGGACCATTATCTGTTTTTAACTGTTTTGGAACGCCCACAGTGGCAAAATTTTGTAAGAAATGAGCTATAACATCTTTAGTTTTTTCTCCGGAATGAAGGGAGCCCATCAAAAATCTGGAAGAAGTATCAACTGTAACATGCAAATATTTTAATTTTCCAAATTGTGGCAAGTGTGTGACATCCATCTGCCAAATATGGTTAGGTATCAGTCCTCTAGGATTGACTCCAAGATTAACTTGTGGTAAAAAGGTCACACGATTTTGACATTGTTTTATTATTTGTCTAGCTTGTTCCTTAGTTATTTTAAAACGCTTTTGTAAAGTATTAGCATTGACATGGAACCTTTTATGAAAATGTGTAGCTTCTTCTAGTGTAGAGAAAATATGTATGTCATGTGTAGTTTTATCTGCTAAATCGTTGCCCAAACTAAGGGCTCCAGGCAATCCTGTATGTGCTCTGATATGTCCTATAAAGAATGGATCTTTTCTGTCCCAGATTAGACTTTGTATAGCAGAAAACAAAGAGAAAACAGTAGCGGAAGGGGAAATCCTGCCAGCATCTTCAAGGGATACTATAGCATTAACTACATACTGACTATCAGAGAATAAATTAAATACAGAATCTTTAAACATCACAAAAGCTTGTAAAACTGCATTAAGCTCTACCTTTTGAGCTGATTGTTTGGGTACTAAAAATGTAAAAGTTTGATCAGGGGTAACTACTGCTGCTGTACCATTATTTGACCCATCAGTGAATACATTTGGAGCATTCATGATAGGGGTTTTTCTTGTCATTTTTGGAAAAACTACAGGATGCGAAGACCAAAAAGACAACAAAGGATTAGATGGTAAGTGATTATCAAATGAAACATTAGATTTACACATGATTATTGCCCAAGTATTTAACTCATTAGCTAACTCATCAATTTGATCCATAGTATATGGAGTAATAATTTTATTGGGAGAAATTCCAAACACTCCCTTTGCTGCTTTTATTCCTTTGAGTATTAATTGTCCTACAGCCTCAGGATACCTAGTAAGAATAGTGTTAGGAGAATAAGATAAATGTATCCACAATAATGGACCTTCTTGCCAAAATACTCCTGTAGGAATATTTTTTGTTGGTATTACAATAAATAATAAAGGCAAAGTTATATCAATTCTATCCAAATGCATATTTTCCATATATGTTTCAATGATTTTTAATGCCTTTCTTGCTTCAGGCGTTAACATGCGGGGTGAATTTGGATCTGATGGACCTTTTAGGATATCAAATAAAGGTCCCAACTCTCCTGTTGGTATGCCTAGATAAGGCCTTATCCAATTTATGTCTCCTAATAACTTTTGAAAGTCGTTAAGTGATTTGAGTTGATCTACTCGTATTTGAATTTTTGGTGAACGGACCATGGTTGAGGATAATAGAACTCCTAAATAATTAATTGGAAAATTTAATTGTACTTTATCTATTGCTATCTCTAGATTATAATTTTTTAATAAATTTGTAAGTGTGGCATAACATTCTAGCAATGTGTTTTTATCTTTGTGTGCTAACAATACATCATCCATATAGTGAAATATTTGTAGTTTAGGATTTTGATTTCTAAGTGGCTGGATTGCTTTGTTAACATAAATTTGACACATAGTTGGGCTGTTAGCCATCCCTTGAGGGAGTACTTTCCATTCATATCTCTGATCAGGACCTTCATGATTCAGTGCAGGGATAGTAAATGCAAAAGGTGGACTATCCTCAGGATGAATTGGAATTGAAAAAAACAATCTTTAATATCTATAGCTAAAACATGCCAGGTTTTTGGCAAAGCAGACAATTGGGGAATCCCCGATTGAGCAGGTCCCATAATAACCATCTCATTATTAATGGCTCTTAAATCTTGCAATAATCTCCATTTACCAGATTTCTTTTTAATGACAAAAATGGGAGTATTGTAAGGAGATACGGAAGGTTGTATATGTCCCTCCGCTAATTGTTGTTTGACCAGGTCATGGGCTGCTTGTATCTTTTCTTTAGTCAGGGGCCACTGAGGAACCCATACTGGTCTATCTGATTTCCAAGTAATTTTTATTGCCTCAGTGACCCCTTCTGAAAACCCAATCCATGTCTATTTATTCCTTGATCTATTTGAATTGGTGCTGCTATGCCTTGTTCTCCTAATCTTTTTTCTTTCCTGAAACCTTGTCTAGCCCTAATAGTGGGCGCATTTGGATTGATGTTATTTGTTAATGTCAAACCTAATTGATCTAGGACATCTCGTCCCCATAAATTTATAGGAAGATGATCCAATACATATGGCTGTATAGTTCCTTCACATCCTTCAGGATCCTTCCAATCTAATACCATTGCACTTCTATGGGGATTAGTTGCCACTCCTAGGCCTCGAAGCGTTTGAGTGGCCTGTTGTAACGGCCAATGTTTTGGCCATTCTTGACGAGATATGATGCTAAGGTCTGCACCTGTATCCAGTAGCCCATTAAATTCATGTCCTTGAATATTTAGTTTTAGCATGGGGTGAGAATCTAAATTTAAAGACAGCATAGCCCAATCTACACCTGTGGAGCCTAATCCCCTGGAACCTCTTTCTATAGTACTACTGGAAAATTTATCATGTAGGCTGGGTATTATTAATAACTGTGCTATTCTCTCTCCTGGTGAAATTACTGATATACCCTTTGGAGAACTAGCTATAATTTTTATTTCACCTTCATAATCGGGATCAATTACCCCGGGACTTATCATAAGTCCTTTTAGCATAGAAGAACTGCATCCTAACAATAAGCCTACTGTTCCTTGGGGAAGAGGTCCTTTTACTCCTGTGGGAATGATTTGAACTCCCATCTCTGGAGTTAGTACTGCTCTGGCAGAGGCGCAGATGTCCAACCCTGCGCTCCCTCTGGTTCGTCTGATGAGAGATCTGATGGATAATGTGTCCTGGGCACTACCCTGATGGTGTTGCTGGGTTCCTCCATGGTGTTTCTGGGTTCCTCCAGTGCCCCGTACATTTGTGGTCGTGGGCCCCGGAGCATTGGGCCCCCCTGTCTGTTTTTTGGCAATGGAGTCCGATGCCTTTCTCCACGATATCGTGGGTAAACACTTGGTCCTTGTCTGTTTTTTGATAACGGAATACCCTCTATGGTGGTTTGAGAACGGCATTCATTAGCCCAATGTTTCCCTCTACGGCATCGTGGGCAAATACCCGGTATTCTATTCGTTTGATATCTAGCTTTGTTAAGCCCTCCTCCTATGGGGCAACTCCTTTTAAAATGCCCTGTTTGATCACAATTATAGCATGTTTTTGGCCTGGCATCTAAAGCCTGTTGTACTGCTGCTAAGACTTGCCCTTGTTCATTAATGTCTCTACATAATTTAATATATGTGTCTAAATCTTCATGTCTCCATGGTCTAATGACCTCTCTGCAACAACGATTTGCTTGGTCATAAGCCAGTTGTTTTATAAATGGCATTGCCTGTTCTGTATCCCCAAAAATTCTGGAAGCTGCTTGAATAAGCCTATCTACAAATTCAGCGTAAGGTTCATTAGTTCCTTGTATTACCTTAGATAATTGACCTTGTAAACCTCCATGCCCCTGTAAAGTTTTCCATGCCCTAACCGCATCTACAGCAATTTGTGCGTATACGCCAGGATCATATTCAATTTGTTGCCGTTGACCCTCATAAGGTCCTTTTCCTAACAACATATCTAGATTTCTTTGAGGGTAACCGGCTGCTGCATTTCGTCTAGCTGTCTCCCTGCAAAATTCCTCATTGGCAACCTTCCATAACAAATATTGTCCTCCATTTAGCACAGATTTACACATACTAGCCCAATCTGCTGGCGTCATGTCCAAGTTGGTAATGGATTCGACCATGCTTACAGTGAACGGTGCTTGAGGACCATAGGTTGTTACAGCCTCCTTTAACTGCTTCACTGTTTTGAAATCTAAAGCACGGTGAATTTGCTGCCCTCCTGCCTGCTCAAGTACAGGGCATGCTAATCTTTGAGGTCCTGTCTCAGGATCCCATCTATCAACTACGGGGTTTGAGGGCCACTCAGCTATCTCCATAGGGGGAGCTGTTGGTTGAATTACGCTCTCTGGTGATAGAATGGTGTTAGTAGCAGCCTCCTGTTGTAGCTTTTTCCCTAATAGCTGTTTCTCCTCTAAGCTTTCTTCCTTTAAATTTTCTTCCTCTGACTAGCTTGAGAGACCTTCTCTTTTGCTTGATCTAAAATGTCTTTCTCCATGGTCTGAACCTCTAACAATTTACTTAACACTCTTTCAGTTTGTTTTTTACTAATTTCTAATCTGTTATAAAGATAACGCAACCCAATAAGATAACACAAAACATGGGGCTGGGATGTGGCTCAAGCAGTAGCGCGCTCGCCTGGCATGCGTGTGGCCCGGGTTCGATCCTCAGCACCACATACAAACAAAGATGTTGTGTCCGCCAAATACTAAAAAATAAATATTAAAAAATTCTCTCTCTCTCTACCTCTATCTCTCTCACTCTCTCTTAAAAAAAAAAAAAAAAGATAACACAAAACAAAACCGAAACAGAATGAAACAAAAACGGAACAAAAAATCGTTGTATCAATTTTCCTATTTTCTTGACATGTGCATTTGTGGTCTATTTCTATCTCTTCCTCAGGGGCGAACAACTTCAAACCTTGAGCCAACCATTTTTCCCAATCTGCCTGAGAAAATTCTAGGGATAGGCAGCTTGAAACAAACACAAAACAAATGAAAACAAGAACACATTGTTTTTTAAAATGGTCACCCATTCTCTCGCCTTCCCTTAGGGGCAAGCAATTTCACTTACCCCGAAGCTTCAGACGTTCCCCGTATGGGCCACCAAATGCCGCAGTCTGGCTGGGCACAAATCACAAGCCACTGAAGCAGGAACAAACTTTATTTTTAAACTGCAGGAAAACACTTCACACAGCTCCCGGGGAATCCTCCCGAACGCCACGAGGCTTGTCCAGGAACCCCCAGCCGGAAATATCTCTCCCGGAAATCCCTCCTCCAGCACTTCCCCAACCAATGGGAACTCTCGGGGAATCCCCGGAAATCCCCACGAGAACTCCAAAATAGTGCGAGAACTCAAAAGTTGCGGCAGAGGCGGATAGTAATGCCTCGCCTGTCAATCAATACTGTTGGCAAAATGCCAGGGGCCATACAGACTTGGCCGTGGCTCTCAGCAGTCTCGATCCAGGGGGATGTGAACTGAGCCCCCACTAAGGGCCCTGCTCAGCCCATGGCTCACACAGAAGCCCTGTTGGGGAGGCACTTTTATTAGCCCATTTCACAGATCACGAAGCTGAAACAGGTGTGATGTAACTTGGCCAAGGCTGCAAAGCTAGTAGAAGGTAAAGCTCAGAGAAAACGTTTAAAGCCAGTGTCGTAAACTGAGGGAGTGTGTGTGTGAAGGGGGGCCGGGGGTTCTGGGGGTCGAGGAGGCTGGGGGAGACGGGGCTGGGTGGCTGGCACCAGAGTGTGGGTTTTCCCAGTCTGCAGCAGGATGCGTTTATACTTGGAACACAGGCAGCCGCTGACGGGACAGGATCAGGGGGCTCCCGGAGCCTCAGGGGGTCTGAGCCTCTCCTCCTCACACTCTGAACGTCCTCCTCATCTGCTCCGTCCTCAGGATGTGAGCGAGATTCCTGACTCCAGGGTCCTGTGAAGGCTGGACGCTGTGGGGATTATAAAGCCCGAGTCTCTGTCGGCAGCCAGTCCCTCTGTGAGCAGCGGCGTCATCATCACGGATGAGCCCTGCCTGGTCCTGCCCTGCCACACTGCAGCTGCAGGGAGAGGATCAGGCTGCCACCTCTGCTCTCCAGGGCCACTCTGCACCGTGGGACCTGGGATGTGACCCAGGAGGGGTGAGGCCAGGAGTGTTTCCAGTCAGGAGCCACCTGTTCCCCCCACTCCTGGGGAGGAGCGTGGTCACGGAGGGCGTCCTGATGGAGGCGGTATTGGAGCGCAGGGCTGGGTAAAAGGGGGAAGGTGCTCTGGGCAGAGGGCACAGCCATGGGTGGGAGCGGAGAGGGTGGCTGGTGTTCCTGAGACTCTGGCCAGGTCTGGGAGGGGCTAGGACCACCATCCCCGTTTAACAGAGGGCCACACTGAGCCTCCAACAGCAGAGCGTGGCTAACTCACCTTCTCAGGGATGCGCCCGTGGCCAGCCTCACGAGAGCCCTGGGGCAGGGCAGGCTCGGATGGGCAGTGGGGAGGTCCTAGTCCCAACACGGCCACTCGCTCTGCAGACCCACTGAGGCTCCAGGAGCCCCCAGTTCCTGTCCTCCTGGGGCCTCACCGTCCCCTGCCCTTCCCCTCCATGGGCTCCTGGGAGGCCCCCAGGAGAGGACAGGGGCCAGGAGCCTGGAGGCTGGAGATGCTGCAGCCCTGGGAGGGGGCCGGGAGCTGCCAGCCAGGGTGGGCCGGAGGAGCCTGGGGGCTGCCAGGTGCCCGCGGCAGCTGCTCCCACCAATGGGATCTGGGCTGTCCACCGCCCTCCCTGGGGTGGCAGCCAGCGGGGGTGGGTACCGCTGCCAGCTCCTCCATATTTCCTCAGCTAGAGAGAGGCCCGGGGCGAGGGAGGGGAGCCAGAGCCAGGGGGACTTGCCCTCCCACAAGGCGGTGCCCCCAGCCGGGCACCCTGAGGGGTGACTGGGCCACTGCGGGCAGCAGCACTGATGCTGAAACCCAGGACAGGAGGCCCGGCGGCCTGCTCGTGGCTCTGGGCAACCCGGCGTGTGCCCTGTGCTCTAGTTCTCCACGCTGCCCAGAGACCGAGGAGGAAACCGAGGCCCAGAGTGGTGAGTGGCTGCCTGAGGCTCAGCCAGGAAGTGGCCGAGCTGAGGTCCCACTCTCAGTCACCGGGGTCCCTGTGCTTCCCTCGTGGACTCCGTGGGCTCCATCCGGGGTCTGTCACTGCCTGGCTCGGCCACCGCTCCTCACCCCTGAGCCTCCGTGTCCTCCTGGGCACCAGAGCCAACTCACAGGGCAACCAGGAGCCTGGGGAAGTGCCCGAGGAGCACCCTTCAGGTCTTCCTTAATGTCTCTGCTCAGGGAGGCTGATCCAGAGGTGCAGCTCCCAGTTCCCCCGGCCTGGCTGTACGGTGTCCCCCGGCCTCTCACATCTCACCTCCTCTGTGGGCACATGCGGGACTCGGGAAGGTTTGCTCTGAGGATTCCCGGTGCCCGAGGTGCCCAGTGGGAGCAGTAAACACGTGATTCCCTGGGAATGAATACTCGAGGGGGGACTCTTCCCCATTTGGGGGCCCCTTGGAGGCAGGAGGACCCAGGGACGAGTGGGTGGATGGGAAATGTGGGGTGGGGGGGTGGGGTCAGCCATGGGGCAGCGGCTGCGGTGGCCCTGCTTCAGGATGGGCACACCCTGCACCCCAAGGAGCCCTTGTGGTCACAAGTCCTGCTCCTGGTTGCTTCCTGTGAGCCCCGGCCCTGGGCTGGGCGTCCTCCAGCCCTCCTCGTGGTCCTAGGACCATCTGTGTAACTGTCTGTCCCGTGGGTGGGTGGGGTGGAGAACAGGCCCCAACCCCCTCGGCCTCCCGTCCAGCCCCGTTGACAGGGAGAAGCTGGCGGGATCCCTGTGCTGCTGGGCGAAGGACCAGCACCTGGTCCCTGCCTGTGTGTGGCAGGGCTACGGGCTCTTCCCCGGGGGCTCTGATGGAGGCAGCACGGGCCTTTCCTGCCAAGGTCCAGATCCGGTGTCCACACCTTCTCCCGGACCTTGGCACCAGCACCATCTCTCAGGTCCCTGAGGCTCAGCCACACTCCTGACTGTCAGGTCACCCCTTCTCTCCTCCCAGAGAGCCCTCCCCCGGCCGGACCTCCGTGGAAGAGGAAGGAGACGCGTTCCAGGGACCGCGCTGGACCCTTTCACAAGGACCTCCCTCGCTGGCTGCCTGGCTGGCCAGTGACCTGCCTCCCACGAGGGTACCAGCAGCAGGGCTCTGGTCACCTGCAGATCACTGGGCCAGCCCAACACTGTCCTCACCATCCGCCACTCCTGCCCTATGTCTGGTGGTCCGTCCTCCTTGGGGAGGCCTCACCCTCTGCCCCAGGTCCTGTCTGTGCTGACCATCTCGGCCAGCCTTTCCGGGCCGTCCCCAAGCTCTCCAGGGACAGGCTTTTGATGGCAGAACTCTCCATTGACACGTCCACGTGCCTTCTCCCCTCAATCTGGGCCCCTGATTCCCTGTCCCCCTCCTCCCTGCCTTCTTGCATATCACTATCTGGGCTCCAGGCAGAGGCAAGGCAGTGGACACCTGTGAAGGCCTTGGGTGCTAGGGGCCCAGCAGAGCTGCCTGACCCAGGCGGGGGGCTCAGAGCAGGTGACCCCAGTCAGAGTCCTGAGGATGTGATGAGAGGACACTGTCCCTGAGGAGAGCAAGTGTGAAGGCCTGGCCCTGGGAGTGCTGGTACCCAGAGCTGCAAGAATTCCTGAGGCTGGAGTCTGGATTCGGAGGCTGACGAGGAGGCTGGAGGGAGGCCCAGACCAAGTGGCCAGGGTCGTGAACCACGTCAGTGTGTGGCAGGTGGTGACGGGGGGCTGCCAAAGGGCTTTTGGTGGGGGAGTGATGCAGCCAGAGGGCATCAGTGGCTTCAGGGCACTGTGGCTGCTGCAGGGACAAAAGAATTAGCACCAGAGGAGAGGAGACGGCATCCTCTGGGTGCTGAGGCCTGGATCAAGATGGCGGCGATGGAGGTGGAGAGCACTGGGTGGATCTCAGGCTCAGGACTGAGACTCACAGTGGGGTGGAGATGGGGACGGGTTGTCACCATTGGGGACTTCCCTCAGGGGACTGCCCTCTGGCTCCCACACCCTGGGCTCCCTGTCCTGCCTGGGAGTCCCAGCTTAGAAAGCCACTGAATAAGTGCTAACTCCACTAACTCCAGCCCGTGGACACCTCACCAGCAGGCCCGTGGTGTGCTCCAGGTGGTGTTGGGAATGCTGGCCCAGGGAGGACCTGGAGGAGGCGGCCTGGGGTGGGCAGAGCTGCAAGGGGAGGATGTTAAGTCTGCGGACCTCAATCCCAAGCCTCCCTGGGAGCACCCTGCCCTGGCCGGCTCATGGAGCCACACCTGGGTTCTTCCTTTATGCCACAGAGTGTAGGGTGCAGTTTTGGACTGACACGCAGATTCTTTAACACATGTCCATATCTCACTCTAAGTTATAAGCTCCATGGGTGGCAGGATACCGCCACACCCTCAGCACCTAGCCCAGACCCTAGCGTGTAGCAGGTGATCAATAAAGGCTGAGTGCGTTTTGGATACATGGAGAAAGGAGCCTGGCTGCCCGCTGGACAGCACCTGGGTTACTGGAGGTAAGGGCAAAGGGAAGGAGGGGCCAAGTTCAGCAGCTGAGATCAGAGCCCGACCGCCCCAGCATCCACTTTGAGGAATATTCATGGAAACATGATTTTTAGGAAATCTAAAATAGTTAATGGGCTGAAAAAGACCCTCAGGCGTCGCCGAGGGAAGCTGGCAGCTCGCAGGCTGCCCATTTTCCGGAGTTACTCAGCCTGCGCTGGCAGCGGGAGCCGAGCCGCAGGCCTGGCTGTTTTGCACATAGGGCCTGGATTCCGAGCGCGCACTAAATAAAAACTGGAACAAAATGTACCGCATCTCCAACCCGGAACATATCTGACGTTGACGATAATGTATGGTTTTTTTTTTAACTTTTATTTTTACTAAGCCGCCAGTGAACAGGCTTTTCTCTTGAACACCCCTCCCTCTCCCCTGTAAGGAAGCGGGGCCAGCTTCGCTCGGGCCGCCCTGGGTCGCCTCGGTCCCTGCACTCTGCGAATCTTTTCTGTCGTGTAACCCGAGTGGGTGACCTCTGCAGGGCCAGCTCCTTCCACGCGGCGGGGCTGCGGGACGCGAAGGTGCGGTCAACGCCGAAGAGCACTCGTCCTGCCGCGCGGTTTCCAAAGCTGGGGGACGGACGCCCCACCCACTCTGCAACCTTTGTCGGGCACCTGGAATAAATGCCTGTTTTCGTTCCACGGCGGCTGGTCCTCTGCTTTTCTCAGTTCCTGGAGGATCCGAGCATCTCAGGCCACCCTTCGGCCTCGGGTTACATCGACAGCTCCTGACCCACGGGCTGGCTGCCCACGTGCTGGGTGCCCGCCCCTCGCCCGACCAGCTGCGGCGAGGTTTAGGTGACCTTCGGACATTACATTACTATGGCCATTATATCGACGGGGAATCCGAGGCACCGAGAGGCGACTAATGACACAAAGCCAGTGAAAGGCGGGGTCGCGATTCAAACCCCGGGCGTTAAATCCGTGGTCCCCGGCCTGGATCACCTCGAGCTCCGGGGCTCAGCTAAGAGCCTGGCACAAACAGGGGCTCCGCGCTTACTAAGTGCGACTTTGAGAATAGTCACGCTTAAGGGCTTATTATGAAGATTAAATTAGTGACTATGAAGGGAAGCACCTGGCGGGCCCTGGGGTTGACGTTGCCGGATGAACTCGGTCTAATTCATTCAGGCGCGCACCCGCCCGCTTCCCCGGCAGCCTGGGCCACTGTCCCCGCAAACGCGCGGCCTCGAGGCTCTCTGAGGACGCGCGCGGGCTCCGCGCCTCTTTCCCCTCGGCTCACGCGGAGCGTCTGCGAGACCCATTTGCCAGGGGCTGGTCAGGCTCAGCGCCTCTCCCAGCGGCTCCTCCAGGACCCCTCCCTTCCCTTCTGCGACCCTTCCCCAGACCCCACTTGCCTGTCCCGTCGCCTCTCCTTCTGGCCGCCTGTCCCCCTGCAAGCCGAGGCACCCGGGGGACCCCCCCACACCGAAGGATCCCCGGTCGCGCAGCGCTCGCCCGCTACTGTCTGCGCCCCCCGAGACCCTCTGCTCCGCGGGCGCGTCGGGTCCCCTAACAGGCGCGAGGCTGCTGGTGGGGGCCGCCGGCTCCGCCGACCCGCGCTGGCTGTGCGTCCTGGGCGGGTCACTGCACCGCCCTGAGCCGCTGGCCTGTGTGCGACAACTGAGACTCCCGCTTGGGCCGCGCGGCGTTCGTGGCGGCCTAGATCAGAACAAGCAATGAGTACGTGCTATTTGTTTATTTATTTACTTATTTGTTTACTTTTGGTACCAGGATTGAACCCAGGGGCACTTGACCACTGAGCCACATCCCAGCCCTATTTTGTAGTTTATTTAGAGACAGGGTCTCACTGAGTTACTTAGCGTCTGGCCATTTCTGAGGCTGATTTTGAACTCGCAATCCTCCTGCCTCAGCCTCCCTAGCCGCTGGGATTACAAAAGGGACTTTAAAGGGACGGAGGACACAGTGCTTGCCACACTTCAGAACAGTTTTCTCCGCCCTAGGGGCGGCGACAGGAGGGGCTCTTCGTGGGAGGGGCTTCGGAACCGCGCTCAGGCCCCGCCCAGACCCCGCCCCACCCCAGGGAAGGGCCCCACCTCTCCTGAAGGCTTTCCCGATGGGGTCTTGGAGGGCTTTATGGTGCAACCTGGGAGGCTCAGATCTGAGCGTGGTGGGCAGAGAACACGAGCAGAGTGGGATTCACTGGGGGAGGGTGGGGTGAGAGGTGATGGCGCAGCAGTCGGAAGACAGGTGGGATTTTAAAGAAGCGGGGATGGGAGACTGCGCAGCCTCTTCTCAGAGTCTGAAAAAACAAGAACCTGAGTTGGTTTGTTTCCCAGTCAAGTTTATTGAGGTCTCATTGACAAACGATAGAATTCACTTTCTGAATTTCGTGCTCGTTCAGAGCAAGGATTTTGATGAATGCCTAAGGCCGGTAACCACCATCTCAGCCGAGACACGGGACACTTCTGTTTCTGTTGCCCCGTGTCCTTTCAATCCCTCTTCCACCTCAGCTCCTGAAATTTTATTAGAAGTAATTCAAACTGTCACAGTTTAACATCTGTCCCTATGGTTTGTCCTTTTCCAGAGTGCCACATACATGTGACTAGGGCGATCAGCATTCCGTGTCTGGCTTCGTTCACTGGAGTCATCTGCATTGTGCGTGGGTCCATGTTTGTTCCCGCTCACGGCTGAGTACTCTTTCCTTGTGTTGACTTACCATAACTTGTTCATTCACCTACCAGTTGGGTGAAACTTGGCCACTTCCAGTTTGGGGTCCTTATAAATAAGGCTGCTATGAACATTCATGTCTTTCAGTGATCGTACTTTTTCACTTCTCTTGCACAGATACTGAAAAGTGCAATTGTTGGGTCCGAAGATAAGAAACTGCCGAGCCAGAATGACTTTTTAGCCCGTGTTTCATGTTTCTTTGACAGTGATCTTGTGAGCCTTAACTATGAGTTCTAAGGTTGCTTTGTACTTTTGTTGAATGAATTGTGTCAGCTTTCTGTTACTGTAACAAATACTTGAGTTAGCCACCTTATAAGGAGGAAAGATTGTGAGTTCAAAGCCAGCCTCAGCAACTTAGCAAAGCACTCAGCAACTCAGCGGGACCCTAGCTCTAAATAAAAAGCGGGTGGGGGGCTCTGGGGATGTGGCTCAGTGGTTAAGACCCCTGGGTTCAATCCCCAGGACCAAAAGAGAGAGAGAGAGAGAGAGAGAGAGAGAGAGAGAGAGAGAGAGAGAGAGAGAGAGAAGGTTAACTTTGGGTCATGGTTTTGGAGGTTTTACTTCATGGCGGATTAGCCCCATGGCCTTGGGCCCCTGGCAGTACATTGAGGCAGAAGCACATGGTGGGTGAGGCTATTCCCTTCATGGGAGCCAGGAAACAGACGAAGAGGGAGAGGCCTGGCATCCCATGATCCTCTTCCAGGCGCACCCCCATGACCTCACTTCCTCCCACTAGGCCCCTCCTCTTAAAGGCCCCACCTCCCAATAGCGCTGCAGAAGATAAAGAAGGCCTTTATCACAGGGGCCTGTGGGGACGTTCCTGCCCTCTTCCTGTTAGCGGCCTTCTGTACATACTGTTGTGTTCTGCGGTGGTTCAGCTAATTGTCTTTGAGATTGTTCCCTTTCTGCACAGAAAGGCCCTCGAACTCCAATTTCTTTCAAATTCCTAAACTTTGCCTTGGGTGGAGGTACCATAATTTGTTGACTCGGTCGCTTATGGAGGGGCGTTTACATTTTTTCCAATCTTTTTCTGAAGCGCAATGATCATGTCATCCCTGTTGATAGCTTCCCTGGTCTCTGCAGATAACATATGCAGCCTCTCTCTTTGGTTGTCTCCTTGCCACTCACGGTGGCAGACCCCAGGCCCTCCTCCAACCTCTCCAGCTCGCTGTGGCCTGTGGTGGGGTGAGGGTCCCTAGAGGGCTTGTCCTGGAGGGGCTGGGGGCCCAGCCCTCCTTCCTTCTCCTTGGCTTATGACGATAGTGGTTTGGCCACCTGGCCCCTCCATCAGACACCTAAGAGTAGCCCGTTCACCTGGCTGTAGATGGAGCCTGTGAAACCACAAGCCAATGACAACCTTTTCTCTTTTAAGTTAATCGTCTTGGGTGTTTTTGTCACAGCGAGGGCACGCTGGCTGGCGCACGCTGCACGCTTGTACGCAGGCTGCTCCCTGTGCCGGGAAATTCCCCTCCCCCGCTGGTGACCCTTTCCTCTTGCAGATCTCATCTTGAAAGCTACTTCCTCCGGGAAGCCTTCCAGCATCCTCTGGCCAGGCCAGGCCCCGCAGTCACAGGCCCTGGGATTGTGCCTCGAATCTCTTAGGCGCTGGGCGGCAGTCCAGGTACTGTCCGCGGGCCGGGCTCCCCCCGCTGCCCCTCGTGGCCTCCCGACGACCCCAGCTCTCACTTCCTCCCCGCTCAGGCCTCCAGGTGATTCTTTTTTTTTTTTAAGAGAGAATTTTTTTTTTAATATTTATTTTTTAGTTATTGGCGGACACAACATCTCCGTTTTGTATGTGGTGCTGAGGATCGAACCCGGGCCGCACGCATGCCAGGCGAGCGCGCTACCGCTTGAGCCACATCCCCAGCCCCTCCAGGTGATTCTTGTCTGTTCTTCAGTGCAAGGTCCTGGATGCCGCTGGGGGTTCCTCCTCCAGATGGTCAGGCGGTCTGCGCCTGGACGTCCACACCCAGCAGCTCCTCGGTCACGAAAGGAACTTCTCTCCCATCACAGAGACTGTGCTTGTGGACTTTTTCCAGCTCCCACGGGCAAGAGTAGTGTTCCCGCCTCGGCCCAGCAGGCTCCATCGGAGGCTCCCCACCCAGATTCCAGGCAGGGGGCGTGGAGCAGCCCCGCTTCACAGCCCAGGAGCTGCCCTGGACTGGCTTGCTCAATGTGCGCAGCCTCCCGGAGTGACTCCTGATTGGCCCAATCCATCCCTCTGCGGGTGACGGGCGCAGGGGTAAACGTGACCTGCTTCTGGTCAGTGAGATAAGAGGAAAGTTTTCCCGGTTGTAGAAGAGAGGGCTCCCCAGAGAGAAGGACGCCATTGGGGCGGGGAGGGGACAGAGAGTAACTCCATCGAGCTCTGGATACTATTCATAAGGACTTGATATCCAGAGCCGTGGCAGTCATTTTGTGACTTGAGGCAATAAGTTTGAGGATGAGGAATCAAAATGCCGAGAAAGACAGGCTGGAGGGGTCTGGATCCTTCCTGACGCGGGGAGGCTCCCTGCCTACAGAGGTCTCATGAATGAACACGCACAGCCTTCCAGCCGGGCAGCATCGATCGGGTTTCCTGTGACTTATGGCTGAAAGCATTTCGTCCTGATTCAGCAGGGTCCTGGGCGCGGGTCCCCAAGGTCAGCCAGGCCCCTGCTCCAGGGCGGGTTAGGGCCCGGCCCAGAGCACCCACTTCTGCGCTCACGCCTCTGTTTACACCCGGGCAAGTCCTCGCGGTGACTCACAAGACCCCAGGCCCCGGGGACTGCTGGAGCTCTTACCGATGACAGTGATGAGCGGAGGGGGTCCACGCGGAGCTCAGCGCTGACTCAGACGGGATCAGGCGTCCTTATTCATCCCTCTTCCCGGTTTGCCAGCGATCCTCCACGGTGCCCCAGTTCCAGGGTGTATTTTTAGTGGAAACCAAGGTGCCACCGCTCAGGATTACACAACCCTTCGGGGGCTGTGCGTCACCTGCCACCGAGCCAAGCTGGAGCGCGCCGGGCGGCCGCCTCCCGGGCCGCCGCGGGAGCGCGCAGGCCGCCGCTCAGGCAGGTGGGCCAGCTGGGGACCTTATTTGGTTTGGCAGGGGAAATGCACCGTCTCCAACGGTGGCGTCCTGGGAGGCAGCACATTTGGCTGTCACTCAGAGCCGGTGCCTTCAGGGCATTTTCTGTTCACCAGGAGGAGAGGCTGGGAACCCACTTGCCTCCTGATGGGTGCCCGCACCTGGCTGTGCAGCCGAGCAGCTGGATATGTGTGCAAAGGTGGGGGCTTGGGGCGGTCCTAAGGGGGCTGTTAAATCTTTCGCCTAAATAAGGGAGGAGATTTGAGAATTTCTAGAGGCCCTGGAGAAGGCAGAGGGCCATGACACCCTTGGTGACCTGCCCAGCCCCTCACCAGGGAAAGGCTGGCGAGTCCTGGGCCACCTATTGAGTGTCCCCTGCACCTTCCACTGAGACCTGGTGGTCCACAGAAGCCGGGGTGGTCACACTGCTCATCCTCTGCCAATGACTGACAACACAGCGGTCTGAGCCACCCACCCTCGGCTCCAGGTGGGCAACTGTGGCCCCTTTCAGGCTGCAGAGCCCCAGGGGACCTGCCAAGCCACGCTTCCTTTGGGCCATGCCTTTGAGCCCCTTCCTGCCCTCTCCCACCTTCCCGTTTGCCTACAAGATCCCCCCGAGTGGGACGGATCATCCCCTAAGCCCCCTGTCCCATATCATGTCCTTGGAAGGGACCCTTGGCCTGCGACCATGGAAATGACCATGGAGGAGAGGGGCCCCCAGGCTAGACAGGCCCCTCTGAATGGGACAAGATGATGGAAGTCTGAGGCCTCTAAAGCACAGGGATGCTCAGCGGTCTGTGCTGCTTGGTCCTTGGGCCACGCCGCGGGCAAGGCTTCGACCTCCTGCTCTGCTGGGATCTTGCCCCCCCAGGCCTAAGAGCAGATGCCTGTGCAGAGGCTGAAGCACAGACGTGTGCGCCTGCAGGTGTGCGTGTGGCCGCGAGTACACACAGGAGAGGGGTTTAGCAGCCCGAAGCTGGGCCCCCCAGGCACAGACAGAGCATGCCGGACAGTGGGACCATCCACAAATGAGATGACCCCAGCAGAGACCGGGCTGGAGGGGATCGCGGGAATACAGCACCTGGGGATGTGCACTCACGGGGAGGACTGGGGCTTCCTCGGGAACCGCTGGGAATCAGAATCTCCTTACCTGGGTCTGGAGCAGAAAGACTGCAGCCGGTGTGGGAGACGACACTGCTAGTTATGTACTGTGGTGTGGGAGACACTGCTAGTCATGTACTGTGGTGGGGGAGACACTGCTAGTCATGTACTGTGGTGTGGGAGACACTGCTAGTTAGCTATGTACTGTGGTGGGGGAGACACTGCTAGTTATGTACTGTGGTGGGGGAGACACTGCTAGTTATGAACTGTGGTGGGGGAGACACTGCTAGTTATGTACTGTGGTGGGGGAGACACTGCCAGTTAGCTATATACTGTGGTGGGGGAGACACTGCCAGTTAGCTATGTACTGTGGTGGGGGAGACACTGCCAGTTAGCTATGTACTGTGGTGGGGGAGACACTGCCAGTTAGCTATGTACTGTGGTGTGGGAGACACTGCTAGTTATGTACACAGCATCAGTTCTCTTTCTTCCTTGGTAACAGCATCGGTTTCATTCTGGAGATCAACATACCCAATTAAAAGTAATCTTTTCCAGAGAAGTTGGGGTGGCCAATGATGTAAACTCAAGTTTTTCAGTGGTACTGCTTGGAAGTCTCTTTAAGAAAAGTATAGCACAAGCTCATTTTGATCCTTTTCTTCTCCCTCCTGGATGTGATGGCTGGAGCCCCAGCAACTATCCAGAACCATGAGATAACATACATGGAAGGAAGACAAATACTGAGGATGGCAGAGCAGAAAAGCTTGAGGATCTGAAATCTCTGAAAATGGAGAGGACACACCCGCCCCTTTGGGGTTGAAACTACTAAAGTTGGATCTCTGGTTCTCATAGCTGCCCCCCCCCCCATGCCTGATGAAGGTGGGCCCTCATGAGCATGGCTTTTCAGGATTCTCATTGCTGCTTACTGCTGTGTTTCCATGGGCTCTGGGAAACAGCCTCATGAAGGGGAAAAGCCTGGGCTTGGTGTCAGACTGCACTAGGCTAGCGTCAGGGGTCTCCTGTTTCCCCCCGTATGACCTTTGGCACGGGAATCTACATCATTGTCCCTGCCCTGAGAACCGGGTGTAATAAACTTCTGAGTTTCCCGAGGATCTTCTTCACTTGCTGGAGGTTTGCTGCAGGGGTTATATGAGGTTGTGTGTGCATGTGTTTAGGAGATACCTATCTCATGGTCTGGACACAGTAGGTGCTCAAAAAATGGCAGGCACCCTCACCCCCATTGGCCCTTTCCTTCCCTCTCCTTGAGGTTTGCAGGAAACCTGAAGAATGTTGAAAGAAAACCAAGTGTCCAGGCCACCTCCATGGGGTCTGGGGCTCTGTGCTGGGTTCAGCTCAGTGGTCTGTTTCTTTTTTCTTTTTTAATATTTATTTTTTAGTTTTAGGTGGACACAGTATCTTTATTTTATCTCTATGTGGTGCTGAGGATCGAACCCAGTGCCTCACGCATGCTAGGCGAGCGCTCTACCACTCAGCCCCAGCCCCAGCCCCAGCCCAATGGTCTTTAAGACCCTTTGTTCCCACGTGATGAGCATGGCGCGGGGGTGGAGACTGACTGTCCCCTCTTCATGGTCACGAATGCAGCTCCCCAGCTCTGTTCAGCTGAGGTGGAAGAGGCCTCTGGAGCTGGAAGAGTCTTCCTCTGCTCCAAGACAGCTGGGCTGCCACCATGTGCTCTTGCCTGGAGTCTCCTGCGTGTGCTGGCATGGGGGGGTGCTTCTCCAGGGACGGAGGCGGAGAAGCCCGAGGGTACTAGCTACACCTGCATTTACCCTACATTTTCCAAGGCTTGCGTTAGTCTCTGAATGAGACCATTTTCTGTTGCTATAACTAAATGCCAGAGTTGGGTACTTTTAAAAGATCGTAGCTTTGGAGGTTGAAGTCCAAAGTTGGGTGGCTCCCTCTGTTGGGCGTCTGCTGAGGGCCCCCTTGGCTGCATCACAGTAAGACAGACAAGTGGGAACGGAAATGGCCACATGCTGGAGGGGCCAAGCGCTGGGATGGCGTGGATAGCCTTGATTCAGACCAGCTGCGCTCTGGCAAGAACTGAACAGGATCTTCTGAGAACTAGGTTAACTTCTTCCAGTGGTGGCCTAAAGACCTCCCACCAGGCTCCACCCCTTAAAGATCCCTCCACCTCAACAACACCACCCTGGGCTCCCTGGGAGACACATGCAACCCTGCCCAAATCAGGGAATCTCCACGGGTCTCCTCCACCTCCAATTAGTAACAGCAGGGCCAGACTCTGGTGTCCTTGTGTTATCACAGCGGCCAGCACTTACAAAGCCAGCTGTGCGGCCCCCACAAGGTAACAACCCCATAAAATAGGTGCTACTCACTTTCCCCCCTTTTTTAATTTTAATTTTTGTACTGGAGATTGAACCCAGGGGTGTGCTACCACTGAGCTGCATCCCCAGCCCTTTTTATTTTTTCTTTTGAGACAGGGCCTCACTAAGTTGCTGAGGCTGGTCTCGAACTTGTGATCCTCCTGCCTGAGCCTCCCAGTTGCTGGAATTACAGGTGTGTGCTACTGCACTCTGCTTAATATTTCCCTTTTACAGTTGGCCCAATAGGCTAAGACGTGAGCAGCGGGAACTTGCCTCAGGTCACACACTCTCCGTGCTTCAAAGGCTCTGGGGCTGTCTCCGCCCCGTCCCTTCCTCTTGCAGAGCCGGCAGAGGTTCTCTGGAGACTCATGCCCAGTCCCTTGCTCCATGCCTGGGGGCAGCAGAAGCTGCACCTTGCTCAGGTGATAGCTCTGCAGCAGAGCAGACCTGGGAACCCTGACACCCGAGGTACTGCAGGAGTCCTCTCGAAGCTGCCCCCCAGTCGCCACCCACGGGACCTGCCATCCCCTCCTTTCTCCATCACCAGGTCTCGTGCCATCTCTGATCAGGTGTGAGGGTGGATGTGCCTTTGGAGACCAGGTAGCACAAAAACATTGGTCCAGCTTAATATGGTGACGTGCTTACTGCACAGGTGGGGACAGGGAAGGCGGCTGGACTTGCTTGGACTGCTGGGGGGAAGGGGGCTGTGGCACCGGGGCACAGGTGCCCACTGTGTGGGTCTGTCCTGCGGTCCCAGGCCTTTTGGTACAGCTGCTTGTAAATGTCAGTCGTCCCTGCTCCCCACCCCGTAAGAGGAAAGCTTCTTCACACAGTTCTGAGTCGTCCTGGGGGTGGGGCAGGGACCTGTTGTGCGGGGCTGTGGAGTGTCAAGTGTGTGGCGGGGTGGAGTGGCCAGCACCGTCTGTCTCCGCCCCTAGAGCTGAGCACCACAGCTCTGCCCGCCTTGGGGCTGCCTGCTGTCACCTGCACAAATGACAAAGCCACCAACATCTATTTTCCTTTCCCAAGGGCTACTTGCACCTGTTCCTGGTGCAGTTTTATAGTATTTGATTCTAAAGTTCTTACTCAGAACGACCCTTTGGGAGGTCTCCGAGCAGCGTCGCGCTGTCTCGCGAGGTCCGCACGGTTCTGTTGGGTCTGTGGTCCAGGCGACATTCGCGATGCCCAAGACGACTTCCAGGCCATCATTGAAAAGGGACTCCAGCGCCCCAAAAGAAAACAGCTCGGCGGTCCCTCGAAGGACGCAGTCTGCCTGCAGGTGTGACCCGCACATTCGGCTCCGGTCTTGGTGGCGAGTTCTCCGGCCTCCGTCAGCAGAGTGGCCGGGGCTGGCGCAGGCGCAGATCGCCGCCGCCCCGCCCCCCAGTCTCTGCGGCGGGCCTTGAACTTGCCTTTCTGGAAAGTGAGGCTGAAGCAGCTGGCCAGGGGCCACGTGGTCCTCACAGCAGTCACAACCCTGGTTTAAGGTCTCTTTCCCACCAGTGATTAAAACACCAGGTCCTCCCCTCGGCTCCTTCATTCATTCACAAATAATTACGGAGCAGCTATGGCCTCCAAGGTCCAGCATGTCCACCGTGGGGAAGACCCCGCCCCAGGGTCATCTGGGCAGTAACCTCCGAGGGCAAGGGAAGGGCAGGGAGAGGTGCCAATCACAGAGCACTGGAGGGCTGGGTGAGTGGGAGGCTCGTAATCCCAGCAGCTCAGGAGGCCGAGGCCGGAGGATCAAAAGTTCAAGGCCAGTCCCAGCAACTTAGTGAGTCCCTGAGCAACTCAACAAGATCCTGAGTTTCCCTGGCTTCAATCCCCAGTACCAATAAATAAAAAAATAAATAAATAGCAATGACCAAGGTTGTGAGGAAAACAGCAGGGTCAGGGGATCGGGGAGTGTGGGGACGCTGTGGGCGACAGGATGGACAGAGGAGGGCCTTTCCTAAAGGTGCCCTTGGGTGATCAAGTCAGGTGAAGGGGTGAGCTGAGTTCCTTCAGGAAGGACATCCGGGTGGGGGGAGGGTCGAGTGCGGAGGAGGGGCAGATGGGATGCTCTGGGGACCAGCCAGGATAGCTCTTGCTTCCGTGGAATTGTCCTTGTTTGGCACCAAACTGACCAGAGGTCAACACCTCCTTTTCCACTGAAACCCTGCTCCGAGCCAGCCCCCCCCCCCCACTGCCCCACCCCGTGCCCGGCTGGCGGTGGGGACTGTATCCAGGGTACAGAGTCTGGTCCTGAAAGTTCCTAAAAAGGGCTTAATCCCATCTCGGCCTTCACCTTCCAGAGCAGACCCAGGCGGCCTCCAGCACATTCAGGGATCCTCTCCCCAGGCTCCCCTCAGTCTTCCCCAGCACGGTCCCTCTGTTCCTGGGCCTGGATGGTCCCACAGCCCGTTTCTGCCCCTTTAAAAACCACAGAGGGCTGCAGGAGGGGGCCTCCAAAGGCTGCGCTGCGTCAGCCGCTGTGTGACAGGGGCGACCTCTATTCATTTTCTTTTGCGGTTCTGGGCATTGATCCTGGGGTGCTCTACCCTGACCTGCACCCCAGGCCTTTTTATTTTGAGATAGGGCCTCACTAAGTTCCAAGGCTGGCCTTGACCCCGCGATCCTCCTCTTCAGACTCCTGAGTCGCTGGGGTTACAGGTGATTTTTGACCTCCATCCCCTCTCTCCCACCCTGGCGACTGGTGACAGTTCTCCTTGTCCACTCACCCCCACCTTCTGCCCCACTCCCACAAAGCACTCATTGGGGGAGGAGGCTACTCTAGACTCGGTGGACGCAGGGCCCCAGAGCAAAGGCCAGGGCTCTGCACAGAAACTCCTGTAGCTGCGAGACGCACGTCCAGCCTGTGTCCCAAAGCCTCTGGGCCACCTGCCGCGGGGTTCTCACTGGCTGCTCCCCCTGTGGCCCGCTGGACTGTTCTGATGTCTTCTCTTTGTGCCTCCTGTCTGCACGGATCATCAGCATCTCCTGCCTCCTTCAGGAGCAAAGCCACAAGTTCACTTCCTGTTCACAGAGGGAGCCCGAGCCAGCTCACTGGGCTGTGTCCACCTCGGCTACCAGCCAGTGACCCAGTCACCTCGGGAGACCTTCCTACTTCTTGTGCCTTAATTTCTTCATCTCATAGCTGTTGGGGACATTGTCAACATGAAGAACTGGGGGAGACACCTGGTACACAGCAGGTGGGAGCCAGCACCGTCCCCGGGCCCCTGGCCCCCTCTGGGCACTGACAGGAGTCAGTCTTTATGGACGGGTTCTCCCTGGGTGGTGTGTGTGTGTGCCGTGACAGCACTGTGTCCCCCCCATCTTTCTCTCCTCTCTCCATCTGCACAAGGTCACATGCTGGCTGGGGACCCTGCAGGCTTCCCACAGCCCCTGCTAGGACACTGGCCTTCATGAAGTCAGGTTTCCCAGCCTGATGGGTCCAAGTGTCCCCAGACCCCTCCCCCAGCAGCCCCCTTCTGAAGAGACCCCACAAGGTAGAGATGGCGGCGGGGGAGGGAAAAGGTTGTCCAATGAGAGGGGCCTGCACCCCTGGGCCCTGGTTTGGCATTTGAAGCACCGGGAATGGGAAGCCCGGGGTTGCTATGGAAACCGCCCTCCCCCCGCTCCCTCTGCGCCCTGTGGGACGGTTCTGTGTGGGTGGGGGGAGCGCTGGGGACGCTCCTGCTGCAGGGGGTTGGAGAGCAGATGGCCCGCCCGGGTGGGCAGGGAGGATAGCCCCGAGCCGGGCTTGCTGTCCCGGAGCCTCCTGACCACCGTCCCGTGTGGTTTAAAAATGCCATTTGCCAGGCAGCGTGCAAAGCTCTGCTACCCAGGGACCCAGTTTCCGGTGCCAGTGCTGCCCACCTGCCCACACCTCGCCTCGGGGTCTCCACTGGAAGATCCGCCTGGTGACAGCAACCTCAGAGTGGTGGCCTGGGACCACGACTCCACCTCCCGCCTACCCAGCATCCCCACAGTGGCAGCATCTAATCAAGGGTCGTCCCTCGTGTCCCTCTCCCCCCGCACCAGATCCCCCTCGGTTGGGCAGCAGGAGCCCACTTCACGGATGAGGGGACTGAGGCCCCACCGGGGAGGAAGGGGCTCCAAGTCCCCGGGGAGACAGGGCCAGTCAGGGACGCTCTCGGGCCTGTGCCCTGCCCTCCTGCCAGCCCTCTGCTCCTGCCCTGTCCCCTGGAGCTGGCCTTCATTGTCAGGCAGCGTGACCTGCAGGACTCCGGCCCCAGAGCCACGTGCTAGGCCACTCCACTCTCATTAGCAGCCGGCCTGTGGCGGAAACGAGCCTCTCCTGGATTTCATATTAAAATAGAAGAGAGTGCTGCGCTTTCTCTGTGGGGGGAGAGGGGGGAAAACAGCCAAATAGCCTGGGAGCCTCTCCGTGCCACCCCCCCACCCCCGCCACCCCTCGGCCCCCGGGGAGGAGATCTTCCTTCCAGGTGACTTGTTAGCTCTTTCTGGGGCAGAAGAAGGTGGAAAACTAATTTTAACTCTCGGGTGTTTTTTTTAGCTTTCGTGTTTTCCAGGCCGACAGTGGGCATCAGGAGCCCAAGTCCACCGAGTCAGGGGGCCAGAAGCAGCAGGCAGTGTCCTCCCCCAGGAAACACAGCAGACCCCGGTGGGGAGGAACCAGCGGCTCCTCCTTCTCCTCCCCTGCAAAACTCCCCCTGCCCCCCACCAAGGCCAAGGAGGGCGGCACCCGAGGGTCAGGAGGCGGAAGCCAGATGGTCAGTTGATGGAAACTGGGGATGGAAGGCCCCCGAGCTCAGGCCAGCTCCTTGAGGACTTGCTGTGTGCTTTGAGCAAGTCACATTCCCTCTCTGGGGCCTCAGTTGCTTCATCTGTCACAGGGGGACAATAATTGCCATCTCGTCCCCTTCCTGGGGTAGCTCCGGAGGTTCCAAATGTGCTGTACTGATTTCTCGGCTCCAGGGTTTGGAGGGGACAGAAAGCTGGGAATGTCCCTTGGAGAGTGGACAGAGTGGGGCCGGGAACCCTGGCCTGCTCTCATTAGAGGGAGAACCAAGACACCAGGCTCCAGAGCCATTCTGTGTCCAGCCCCGTGCCTGGCGTGTGCAGGATCCTAATGCACCTTTGTGGGTGGTCAGTGGATGGGGACGGGTGATGGGACAAGGTTATCCTGGAGAAGAGGTTCATGGGAAATCAGCTCATTGATCTCCAATCGCACAGTGGCGGTGGCAAGGCACAGGGAGGACATTGGAGGTACAGATTTCAATTCTACAGGATGAAGGAGGTGGGGGTGGGGGAGATGAGTCTGGGCTGAGCATCCGCAGTGTTTCTGGGAACTAAATAGCAATGGCTCAATTTTACTGTGCCCTTGTTGAGAGGCAGCGAGGTCAGGGTGGGGACCCAGAGTCTGGAGCCGTGGCCTGGGCCCAATCTCATCTTGGCCACTAGCTAGCTGTGTGATCCTGGGGTAGTTGCCTCCCATCTCTGTGCCTTGGTTTCCTCACCTGTAAACTGGGGGGAATAAGGTTGACTGAGGGATCACAGTGAGGGTCTCTGTCCTAGAGCCCTGAATCCTATGCTGGTGGTGGCCGGGAGCACAACCTTCCCTTGGTCCAGAGGTACCTGGGTTAGTTCATGTCATTTTTGTCACGATCCTGGTAGAGGTGGTTACTATCCCGTTATCCAGATGGAGAGACCAGGGACGTGCCCACGGTCACCTGTCCTGAAAGCACCAGGGCTTGAGCCATCTTGCTCACCCGGAAGCCAGCGCCCGTGATCACTGCTACGTGTTCATACTGCCCCTCTGAGGGACGCAGGCCATGCCCCCGTTCCCAGCCTGGGTGGCAGAGGCCCAGAGACAGCAAGCGCCAGACCCAACATCACAGAGCAGTGGAGGAGCTCAGGGGGGCTCCCGACCCCGGAGGCTTGCTTTCCTCACCCCACACCCGGCCATCCACCAGCGGGCACCGAGGGGTGAGCCCTTAGGGTTGGGGCCGAGCTTCCAGATGAACCTGAGCGACCTTCCCACTCCCTGCAGCCCTGGGTTGCACGTTGAGGTGAGACGACGGATTGGATGGACGCACCTGTGACAGGTGAGCTCGCTCTCTGCAGCTGCTCCTCATGACCAGCGGGGCCAGAAGCTCAGGCTCTCGCTCCTGGTGGAGCAGGAAGCCCCTGCTTCTCACCCGGACTAGTTCTTCCCTCCCCCGTGTCTGCCACCTTGTCTCCCTGCCCCCTGTCTGTCCGTCTGTCTGTCTCTCAGAAGATTCGGGCCCCATCCCCCCAGGAGCGCCCAACCCGCATGAGTCATCAATCCCCAGCTCCGTCCTTATCTGGGCCTCTCAGATTTTGATACTTTTGGCCGGAGAAGGTTCGAGATGTGATATCCAGCGTGAGTTACAGCGGGAGGCCGCTCCCCCCCCCCGGGGACAGGCTGAGTTGTAAAGGTCGCCTGGTGAGGGCAGGCAGCGCCGCGTCAGCTTGCTGTCTGTGCCAAGGCCAGGGACGGGCCAAACTCGGGCCCCGGGGATCTGTGGACCATCTGGGCCCGGCAGTAAGCGGGCTGCCTTCTGGAAATGGGTTCCGACGGCTCCCGAGGGCGTTCAGACTCACGGGGTGCCGTAAGAGTCGGCCAAGGGGCCTGGGCTGGCCCAGGGGGTCTGCACTGGAGACCCCAGGAAGCGGAGGGGCTGGAAGGGTGCAGCTCGCACGGCGTAAAGGACACATGGCTTCATTCACTTGTTCTTTCTTCCTTGGGGACCTGGCGTTTCCTTTCTTCGAGGCCCGGGGGATGGGAGGCAGATGGAGGCAGACCCTGCTGGCCCTGGGTGCCTCCTGCCTCCCTGAGCCTGGCTGGGGACCTGAGCCCGTGAGGCAGGGCGAGGGCCAGCCCGCGGGCAGCCTGGGCTCCAGCTTGGGAAACATAAGCCTGGCCAGGTGGAAGGCTCACCCTGTTTGCCATCTGTCGAGGAAGGGTCACCTATGTGCCACCTGGCTCCCTGGGGGGAGATAGCATCTGGGAGACCGCGCGCTCCTGGGGAGGGTGCTGGGGGGTCCATCATGACTTATTCAGCAGCCTCAGACACCTGCTCCCGGCGCAGCGCTGGCCACGCTGACTACCCGAGACTCACTCTGGCGCACCTGCCTGTTGTCTCGTCCTCCGACCAGGACGCGGAGGGCAGGGGACGGAGTGCAGCCCCACCCCAGCCAACTGGGAGAAGGTGGGAGGTGCCGCCTGCCTGAGCCCCAGGCTCCCCGGGTTGCTGCCTCGAGGGGTACCAGGGCCACCCCCAGGGAGTCTCCTTCTAGGCTGGCCACCAGGTCCCTGTCCTGGGGAGCTTCCTCTGGCACTCCCAGGCAGAGCTCCCACCCCACCCTGGCAGCCCCCGCTGGCCCCGAGTGTGCACACACACGCACCTGCACGCCGCGTGCTTGCAAACGGGAGGTGGGATGTTTTCATAAACCCAAAGCAGGATTTGCCAACAGCGAGGGTGGCTCACCGTCTCCAGGGAGAGCAGCTGCCCAGGCTTGGCACTTGGCTCTGCCCCTTCTCTTGCTCCCACCCGTATCCCAGCGTCGTCCCTGCCATCTCGAGAGGCACAGGGGACAGGTATCAGGTGGCCCAGAGAAGGGTCACCATGCTACCAACTGAGCCAGGACAAGCCAGATCCCTTAACCCCACTGCGAGGTGTGGCTTGGAGACAGGCCTCCCGGGCACTGAGCCCCCAGCCTCCTGGCAGCTTTGAAGTTGCTCATTGAAGGAGAATTCTGTTTAACAATCGCTTTATTTGGCTAAAGGTTTAGAGGAAGCTGGGGAGGAAGCAGCTGGGGAGGGTGAAGATCAGGCCCCCACCCCGTGCTGATAGCAGCCAGTTTCCATCTCGCCCACCGCAGCAAAACCTAACGCTGTTTCCTTATCACGTCCCACTGTTTGGAGGTGCCTGCCGTGACGCCTTCCGTGGACAGGCCCTCCCCCAGCTCCGCCAGGCCACTCAGTTTCCCTACTGACAACGATCTGTGTTTTATTTTTTTTTTCCTTTTCTTTTCAGCAGGCCCTAGGTGAAGCACTAACAAACGTATACAGTGGGTATCAAAATCATTCCCATTTTGCAGATGAGGAAACCGAGGTTCTGAGCGGCTCCATGACAGTCAAAGTTAGCACACCAGGGAGCAGTGGGGCTGCGCTCCACATCCAGCCGGCCTGCCCCCCACCGCCCCCCCCACCCCTGTGCCTGGGAGAGCAGGGAGCAGCTGCCCTGTCCGACTCTCTGTCCGACTCTTCTCCAGCTTCTGGGCCCCACGGGGCTCCTGTCCTACTGTCAGAATCCCGGTGGGGAGGACCATGGACTTGGGGAGCACTGAGGATGGAGGGAGCTGGGGAGCAGCAGGGGCCCCCGTGGCTGAGAACAGGGCTGCTGGCGGGTACTAGGCTTCCTGTCACCAGCTCCCCGCCATGATCCCTAATGACAGAGCCACAGTGGGTCCCCGTGGCAGGGAGGTGGCAGAGCCGGCTCCACATGGCCCTCCGGGCAGGCGTGCGCTTCCTCTGGTCTTTATGGGAGCTGCCCTGCCTTCCAGATCGCCCTGGGCCAGGCGTTTCAACACCTGCTTATGTTTGTGACACAGGAAGAAATCAAAAGGCCCCTAGAGAAAAGCCAGCCGCGATTGGGGGCTTGGGGGTGAGCTGGGGGAGAAGTCCGGTTGGGGTGGGTCCGACCCGAGGACAGGCAGGCGGCTTCTCTGGACTTGGGTGGCAGGCTCCAGGATCCCAGGGCCCAGCAGGGAGGAGGTGAGCTCCCTCCTGGGGACTAACTGGGACACACAGCCGCAGAGGACCAAGCGCCGGCTGCTCAGCCTGTGGGTGACATTTCACACACCCTCTCTAGTCCCCCAGCGGCCATTTTACAGGTGGGGAAACTGAGGCCCGGGAAGCTCAGGGACTTGGCCAAGGTCAGAGAGTTGGATACGCAGACCTGGCCTGGGATGGCCGGCGGAGTCGCCCACCTGGGCCCCTGGACCTTCTTCCCATTCAATGCCGCCTCCTGCGTGGCGCCCCCACGGCCGGCCCAGCTGCAGGGGCGGCTGCAACCTGAGTTTACAGGCACTGTGTCAGCTGCGCCCGACCTTAGGCTGCTCTGGGAGTGCCTGCAGGCTGCGGAGCTGGTGTTGGAGGAGGCTGGACGGCACCGCGTGGCTCCACGCTGCCATGGGATGCTCAGGTTCTGTCTGAGGCCTGGACACCAGGGGGTCAGCGCTGCCCTGTGGATGGAGTTGGTGGCGTGGTGCTTTCCTGTGGCACTGTCTCCTCGTGGTTGGCACCAAGCTTCTCTTGTCTACACCCTTCAGGGGGGAGCTGGGGGCTGGCTCACGACAACTGAGCAGAGAACAGCACATGAGAATCCCGCAGCCAGGCAGGTGCCATGTGCCTGAGTCCCAGTGGCTCGGGAAACCGAGGCAGGAGGATCCCAAGTTCAAGGCCAGCCTCAGCAACTGAGCGAGGCCCTAAGCAACAAAAAGGGCTGGGGCTGGGGCTCAGGGATGGAGCACCCCGGATTCAATCCTGGTACCAAAAAAATAAAAAAAGAAAAAAGAAAAGCTAGCATGAAGAATGACCATTTGTCTTTACAGGTGGGGACACAGGCCCAGCACACCCCAGCTTGCCCCAGCCACACAGTGGGGACAGAGCAGGAGCTGGAACTGAGGCCCCGATTCCTGGCCCACAGATCTGGCCATTTTGGGGGGCCTTGGGCCTTACTCTTTCTGGCGGGGTGACAACCTCCCTCTGCAATGTTCCCTGGGCCACTTGCAGAGACCACCATGAGCACACGGGTGGGCCCTGTGGTCACAGCCTGTTTGGGGTCCATTTTCCCAGCAGACCCTGGGTTTGGAGAGCAGGTCTCTTGTAGGGTCTCTGGACCTTTGCTGCTTCCCAGGGCCTGGCCCAGAGATGGCACCAGGACATGGTGGAGGAAGCCAGGCCGGAGGGAGGAGGAGGAGGAAGGGACGGAGGAGGGGCGCCTCCTCCCCAGGCGGCCTGTCAATCAGGGCAGAGTTAGACGGGAAGAACTCCCTCTAGACTGTCCGGGTGTAGCACTGAGAGTCCACGGGGTCACCTGATTTATAGAATCCCACATTTCTTGCATTTGATTGACACAACAGAGAAGTGAAGGGCTTGTATTATCCCTCTCTGTAGATGAGAAAATGGGCTCAACAAGGTCCTGTTGTCACTGAGAATAAAGGCCACTCTTCCCAGCCTCCCTTACAGCCCACTGACTCAGTTCTGGCTAATTTCCAGAGGAAAGGGGGTGTCCCTTTTTGTCCTTTCCTCTGCTTGTTAGATTGTGAAGTGATGACCGGACTTGGGCAGCCATCTTGGACCAGGAGGATGAGTCCACATCCCGGGGATCATGGAGCACAAAACTGGAAGAAGCTAGGGCCTCTGACCCCACAGAGCACCAACCCCTCACCTCCAGAATTCATTTACTTGAGTGTGAGATAAATTCTCTGGTTTAATCCACTTTTATGTTGGGATTTCTGTGACTTTCAGTTAATTACTTCTAATCCTAAGTGATACAGCCTCAGAAAGGGCAGAACTGTGTCCGGCTGAGGGACAGGAGGGTCCTCTTGGCCCGAGGATGAGCTGGCTACCACTCACCCACGCACTCATTGACTTAAATGTCCCGAGGCAGGTACCGGAGGACTGGGTGCGCGCTGAGCTGGGCTGGGGAGGTTTGCAGCGGAAGCTCTGCCAGGGAGGCGGGGCGCAGAGCCCCCTTGTGGGGTGAGCGGCTTCCTGAGGCGGCAGCCCTGTGGGTGGTCGCTGTCTGTCACAGAGGGGGTGGCACCAGCAAAGAACCGCTCTTGGGCCTCTGAAAGCCCTGCCCGGTGTAGAGTGTCTGCTTAGGACACGACTGATGCCAGACTGTTCTAGAAGAAAGTCAGAGCCCGGGGTCTTGTACATTTTCTCCACCAAGGAGCCAGGACCCCGGGAGAGCGGGGGCTCAAGCAGGACCACAGGACTTGTTGGGGTGGGACGCGCTGAGAAGGAGCCGAGGGGCAGAGGGGACCCCAAGTGCTCTTCTGAGGCATATTTGATACCAGACAGTAGCCACCTGGAGGAAGGGAGGGAGGGAGGAAGGACAGACGGACTCCGGATGCTGTGGGTGGCCCTGGAGGAGCCCCTCCTTTCTGGCACTGGGTGGCTCTGGGTGGTTCTGCACATCTCTGGTCAAAATCAGAAGGTAGCCAGGCAGAAACAAAGCCAGTGACCTACTGCTGTCGTCACAGGACCAACAATGACAGGTTGTGTGTCACTGTAACGCCGTCTCTTATGAAGGGAAAAAGCTTCTTTAGCTCACAGTTTTGAGTGTCCAGTCCAGGCCTGGTGACCCCATGGCTTGGGCCTTTGGCAGATGTGCCTGGTGGAGCAAATGGCTAGTGGCCAGCCAGGAAGGGGAGCATCTGGCCAGGTCCCACTGTCCCCTTGGGGGCTCGCCTGCCGGGCCTTCGAGCCTGCAGAGGTTCCGCCTCTTCCCAACAGCGCCAGCCCCGGGACCAGGCCTCCGACCCATAGGCCTCTGGGGGACACCCAAATCCAAACCGTAGCAGACCATCGCAAAACCCGGGGAACTGAGATCCCCGCGTCGTAGGATCTCCAGGCTCTGTGGATCACGTGGTCATGGCTGAGCAGGACCAACTGCATTCAGCTGGGGGTGGAAGGTTCTAGAAGGGCCAGTCGGTTCTCAGCCTGCCCTTCTCACCATGGGTCCCCTGCTCCTTCAGAGGGTCTGGCCTTCCTCACACAGTGGCAGCTGGACCCTGAGCTGCTGGGCCTCTTGGGCCCAGGTCTCGAGCCCCCCGGCGTCACCCCTGCCGCGCCCCGTGGGTCCCAGCCAGGTCTCCAGGCTGCTGGGCTGCAGCGGGGAGATGAACCCCCTCTCCCCGGAGGAAGGGCGGCTGACCCTGTCCACAGACAGACCTCTGCAGGGAGTGGACGGGACCACGGGACCTGGAAGGAAACCAGATGCGACCCACAGCCTCCTCGCAGGCCCAGCCCCGAGGAGGCAGAGCCCGGAGCAGGTGCCCGGGGCTGGGGGGGCTCGGCAGGCGGCCCCCTCCGCTGGCCCCGCCACTTTCCTCTTCCTCAACAAGCCATCAGCTGGAGGCCACTAAAAGGAAAGAAAATGCGCCAGGCCACAGTCATTAGCTCCCGGAACATCGGCTGCTATTTCTGGCAGAGCCGCGGCTGCTGGCGCCCTCTGCCCGCTCGGCGCTCCCAGACGCGGAGCCCACGGCCTTAGGTGGCAGCCACCGCACGTGGGCGCCCATCGGGAGGGGAGATGGGCTCCTGTGCTCAGCTGCACCTGGGGCAGGGTCAGCTCTGGGTCAGGGAAGGACAAGTCACTTTCCAAGTGCCCACCGTGGGCGTCGGCCCCGCGGCCCCCGCGCTGCTCTGCTTTCTGGCCACGCGGGCGTCTCGGGACTCCGAGCCCTCTTTCTCTCCAGGCCTTTGCTTGTCCTGTTCCCTCTGCTTAAAACGCTTTTCCCTGCCTGGCGAACCCCGGCGCATCCTCCAGTCCTCTCTACTTCTTGCCCCGGGCAGGATCACTCCCGAGGCACTGTTCTGTTCTGTGTTTGTGGATTGGCTGAGCGATGGAATGAATGGCTCCTGCTAGTTCCCAGTTGGCAGAGGAGACCACTGAGGCTCGGGGAGAACTAGCCAGAGACCAGGCGAGGAAGAGGGGCCAAGCCAGGATCTACCCATGAGCGTGGGACGCCAAGCTTGGGCCCTGCACCCCACTCCTGGCTCTCAAGGGCCAAGGAAGGAGTGGGGGTGGCGAGGGGACCAGGAGAGAGCCGAGGTTCCACTCTGCTGCGTGGCTCTCAGGCAGTAAAGCCAGATGGGGAGGCGCAGGCCAGGGTGGGGGAGCCTGGCCACAGTGTTGGCGCCTTGGTTAGTCGGGGTTCCAGTCTCTTGAGTTGGGGTCCCAGGTGCCTGCTCTGGGCAGCAGCTCCCTGATGAGAATCCCAGAGTCTGTGCCAACTCCCAGGTCCTCGGTACTTTCTGGGGCCCAGGGAAGATCCCAGGTCAGAAGCAGGTGTCATCACGCCAGGGAGCTGTGCGGGAGGTGGCTTCTTGTGGCAGAGAGCACGGCTCAGAGTCTGATGGACAAGCCAAGAGCCCAGCCCCACCAAGGGTTGCTGAGTGACCCTGGTCTGATTCCTTCACCTCTCTGAACCTCAGTCTCCCTGTCTGAAGAATGGGGAGAGTAAGACTCCTGGTAGCACTGCTAAGAGGTCAACTGAGTTGACACGGGCTCATGTTTAGGATGCGACCTGCCTCCCAGCTGAAGCCTGGCCCAGGCAGCATGGGTAACATCGAGCTGAAGGCCTCGGTTCCTCCACGTCCATCAGCCCTCCCCAGCCTCAGCTTCTCTCCCCTGCTGGTTTGCTCTGCGTGTCCCCAGGACTGCTGCGAAACGAGAGGTGACAGAGGAGGGATAAGCACCTGACATGTCCTGTCCAGAGCGGCCAGGTTAAGGAAGTTGTGTTGGCCTTATTTCTCCACCTGACCCCATGTAGTGGTGGTGATTTGGTGGTGATGGTGGTGATGGTGGTGGTGATGGTGGTGATGGTGGTGATGGAGGTGATGGTGGTGATGGAGGTGATGGTGGTGATGGTGGTGGTAATGATGGTGGTGGTAATGATGATGGTGGTGATGGTGGTGGTGATGGTGGAGATGGTGGTGGTGGTGACGGTGGTGGTGGTGGACGGGTGGAGGGAAGGATGGGTGGATGAGAGGGGGTGCTCTAGCGTGCTCAGGACAGGCCTCAGGACAACAACGGAAGGATGAATTGTTCTAACACCCAGATATTTTTCTGCCAGGCTCCACCTCTTACTAGCCACGTGAGCTGGGCAACCACTGCACATCTCTGAGCTTTGGTTGTCACCTGTAAATGGGAACAAAACCCTGCCCTGCCTGCCTCCCAGGAGGCCCCCGGAGACCCTTGGCTGCACGGGCAGCTCCAGCTGGGGCAGGGGCTGCAGCAGCAGGCAGACCCGGCTCCCGTGAGGTGCCACTTCCTGCCCAGGTGTCCCACTGCATGGGTCCCTCTTGGCTACCTTCCTCGTCCACAAGTGGACTCACAATGCCCACCCCCTACACTGGGTGGTGGTCTGTAGAATGTGGTTTCCGAGAGCAGCCCGACGTCTGTAGGAAGTGGGGGTACTGCACCCAGCGGCAGGGGATGGCCCTGATGTGGTCGCAAGCCTCTGGATCCGCTGCTGCTCATCTTGATCCAGCCTGGTGGAATGCAGGTGAGGTGGTCACACCCTCTTGTTTTTCACCATTTCCTGCGAAACTGTCTCGTGTCCATTTCAAGGGTGAGATGAGGTCACAAAGGGCTTCCCTGTCTGGTTGTGCAGGTTGCTTACTGCTCAAGGGCACTCAGCTGAGGAAATTCAGCTCGTGTTCAGCTCAGACTGTGAGCCCTGATGCGGGGCTGCCTCTTCCTGGGAAGGCACCTTTCTCTAGTTTCCACACACATGGTCTGGAAAGTGCCTGAGTCACCTGGAGGGGACTCACCCAGCTCAGTCACGAGGGCTCAGATGGGGCCTCAGAGAGCATCTGGCCCAACGTTCTAGTTAAACAGAGGAGGACGGAGCCCTGTTCACTCAGCCTGCTGCACCAAGTGACAAGACAGGCTGCTCCCGCGGCAGGGGATTCCTTCTGCAGGGCAGCTTCAGCTTTGGGGATGTGGAGGAGGGGCAGCAGGCTTCCCAGAGGCAGCGAAAGGAAAACTGGGCATCTAACAGCATCCCAGAGATGAGAGGCCCCTCAGGCAGAGGCACTGGCTCCAGCAGGGGCCAGCAGGTGTAGAGAGCCTGGGAAACTCAAGGGCTTACAGGCCAGTGTTTCCGGCAGCAGCGTAAGAGGTAAGGAGGAAAAGTGCTGGGATCAGAGGATCAGAGAGGTTAAACAGCTCATTAAGAGCCACACAGCAATCTTCTGGTCTAGCTGGGATTAGACTCAGTCTTCTGATTGAGTTGGGGTTTGTTTAGATCATGAGTCTCATGGGGCAGAGTTGGGGCAGGAGGATACCTGTGCAGGCAGCAAAGACAGAAATGGTCGAATAAGAGGAAGGGTACAGGGTGGCAGCTGTTTTGAATGTGCTCCTGCTGACCTCTGACCTGGAGACACCCCTCTTCCCTGCCATTCTGCCCCCAGAGATGTCAGGCCAGGTTCTGAAAGGCCAGGCCCTGCCATTCCATTCTGGCCATCTGTTTTCTACACGGACAGGTGTCTGTCCTGTGCCTCAATCCACTTGGGCTTGCGCAGCTGGTGACCCACTGTCCTCCCCTCAAGTTCAATGCTGAATCAGATGCCCAGGCCTGCCAAGGCCATCAATGCAGTTAATGCCTGTCCAGCAGGAAAGAGCACTGTTCTCGGAGTCAGAGATGGGCTCCGGGTCTCGCCTCTGGTCAGCACATGTTGGTCTTAGTCAAGCCACAAACCACATTTGTCTGCCAATTAGGAAGGTCAGGCATGGGACCTCAAAGGTACTGCAAACCCAGGCTCTGGCCAGTGCTTCTCACACTTTGGCGTGTCCCTGAGTTGGACATCCAGATTCCATGGGGTAAGTGGGGCTGAGATTCTGCCTCTTTAATTCCCAGCGGCCACGTGTAAGGAAGCCACACTGACGCGCTCTGGCCTCACTCGGATGGACGAGTTTGGAACACCGTGACTCCCAGGCCCAACCCCGGAGCCGGGAGCCTGGGCTTTGCTTCTTTGTAAAGCTCCCTGAGGGCCAGGGTTAGGGGCCACTGTTCTAGAGAAGCAGCTGGGAGGGGACAGGATATTCAGCGGAAAAAATGATCTCAGTCCAGTCCAGCCCCTCACTAGCTGCCTGGCATTAGAGCCTCCCAGGGCCTCGGTTTCCCTTGCAGCACGCGGGGCTGTTGGGAGGCCCAGCCAGCCTCCCCCACGCCGCTCTGCCCTCCCCTTCCCCTTGTCTCCCAGGGGACAGTGTGCAGATCTGCTCTGAGCGTGATTCAATAAGTGTCCATTAAAAACGCACAAGGTACAGGACGCTGCCCCTTAATGATGTGGGGACTGGAAGATGAATCAGGCTGAGTCTCCGCCTCGAGGAACTCACGTTAACCAGGCTGACGAGGACCGTGTCCGGAACGTGAGGCAAGAGGGGACACGGGCTAGAGAGGAGGTCGTCAAGACTGGCCAAGGCCGCTTTACACAGGCACTTTACAGTTTGTCTTCGTCCCCCCAACAGTTCCACCCGGCAGCTATGGTAACACTCGCTCTAAGGCAAAGAAATGGGTTTCAAGAGCCAGGTTTGGTGCCACCGGAGCCCCGAGGAGGACAGGGTCCTGCTGACAGAGAGACTAGGAGAAAGTCTGTGGGGAGAAAGGTGAAGGTCATGCCAATAGGTAGAGATAGAGAACAGGGTGCCCGAGGCAGGGGACCAGTGTACACAAATCCGGAGGAGGCAAGTCCCACTTCTTTAAGGACCTGGCAGTAGTTCGATTTAGCCAGAGTGAAGGCTAGTGCAGGGCATGTGAGAATCAGATCCTGGTTAGAGGCTTCGTGTGCCAGCATAAGGAATTTAGATTTTATACCTTAAGAAATGGGGAGCCACTGAAAGTTCTTGAGCAGGGGACGGCATTTTTAGGAAAAGGTTTAAGTGGTCCTGTTTTCTGTGGGAGAAGGGGTTGACAGAGAGTCCAATGAGGCAGGTAGCTACAGCAAATTGGTCCTGACAGTGGAGAGGATGGGGACATGGGCACGCGTGTGAGGTGCGCGGATGCCACAAGAAGGTTCCCTGGGCACTGGTCCCTTCTGTGCATCTGCTTATTAACTGCACTGGGTGGCTGGAAGGAGAGCGCAGCAGTCAGAGGTAGAAGTGGAGGGCTCTCCCAGGGTCTCTCAGTGCCACGTGCAGCTCCCCTCACCATGGGGACATGGCCAGTGGAGTGTGTGCTCGGAGGAGGACTCAGCTGAAGCGGTAATGGGTTCTTGGGCCAGTTCACAGCTGGCCACCTGCCACAGACCCATGATGGGAGCTGGCCCAGTGGCCTGAGTCCTCTTGACCCCAGCTTCCCAGGTGAAGCATGCCTCCCGGCCTGCCTCCCGGCGCCAAGTTCACAGCCAGTCAAGGCTCAGAGGCTGTGTGCGTCAAGCTCAGCACAAACCCTCCGGGGCTAGAACCAGTTCCTAGAAGACCAAGTCTGGACATGGAAGAGCCCTAGGCCAGGACCCGACCTCTTGCCAACCTGTGACCTTGGACACATCCCCAAAGCCCCTCTGAGATGTAGACTGGGTACCGAACAGTCGAGGAGCACAGTGGTGGGCCCTCTGAACACCCAGCCGCCCCACCTCCACTCTCCCCATCTTCCTGGTCAGCCTCCCTGGAGCAGCTGGAGAAGGTACCAGGACCGGAGGACAAGCAACTTTCTAGGCTCAAAGTCAAGGTCATTTTGGCAGTTTTGTCACTCTGTGGACACAGCAGTATCTTGTTCCTCTTATACTTGACCCAGTCAAGGCCCAGAGACTTCCTGGGACTGGCCCAGGATCCGAGGTGTGGGTGCTCACAGCTGCGGGAGCTGGCGCTCCCAGGTCTCACTGCTGTCATGAGGCGGGGAGCCAGGTCCCCAGGTGGGGAGCCAGGTGCTGAGGTGGGGCTAACATGGGCAGACACCCCAGGCTCAGGGTTTGGAGTGAGGAACGCAGAGAACATTCTCTTTGAAGCCTCCTGAACACATGAAGGGGAAAATCTCCCTGGTGCGAATGGTCGGAACGTTTCCCATCTCCCTTTTGACTAAGGGCACGTCTCAAACCTTGGCAGGACACAGATTCCAGCCAGAATCCAATAATTGTGCTTTGTTTCCATTGAGCTTATTCCACTGGTACCGACTATTTATGGTAAGCCATACTGGTTTCCCATTTAAGGCAGTGATATTAACGTGTCTCTGAAAAATATGTTGGGGGTGGGGGAGAGTGGATCTGGGATTTAAAGAAAATATTAAGTAATAAGTGGTGTCTAGATATGGCACAGTCAGATCCCCTGACGTCTGACCCGTGCAAACCCTTCGCTGTGAAGAGAGGGCTGGGGTAGCTCAGTGGTCGGGTGCCTGCCTATTAATCACGAGGCTTGGATTCGATCCCCAACACGGGGGTGGGGGAGGGGTGGGGGATATGGCGACAGAGGCGCTGCCCAGGGGCTCAACGGAGCCCCCCGGCAGGGCTCTGGGTGCAGCGCTCTCAGACCCGCACAGGCGCAGACTTCCCATTCCGTCGCGCTAGGTCAAGGTGACTCCTGGGCGCCCCCACCCCGCCCCCGAGATTGCACGTGCGCGGCCCATGTGCCAGTCCACGGGGTGCAGCTGGCATTGCGACCTCAAGAAAGAGGCAACGGCTCGGGGCGGGCAGATTGGGCATTTGGGAGGGTCTTGGGGGTTCCGTGGCGGGGGGGAGCGCCCAGGAGCCCCCTAGGCGCGGTCCGCTGAGGACCCAGCCGGTCACCTGCGGCCGGGGCAGTCGAGCGGGCGAATGCGTGCGCAGACGTCAGCCTCCGAGGCTCGTGCCGCGCCTCTTTCCGGTCACGGTGCGCGCGCCAGAACCTCGGCCGTCCCCGCGGCCCCGGACCCACGCGCCTGGGCACGCGGAACCAGCAGACTGCGGCGCCCGGGCGGGCGCGGGCGGGCCGGGGGCGGAGCCGGGCCGCGCGACCTCTGCCCATTGGCCGGAGCGGCGGGGGCGGGGCTCGGGGGCGGGGCTGGCAGAGGAGGGAGGCGCGGGCGCAGGCGGCTGGACCCGTCGCTCGCGGGCTGCTGGGCAGGTGGGCGCCGCGCGGCCGGACCACTGGCGACGCTCGCCCGGCGGGAGAGGGCGCGGGTGCCGCCATCGGGAGCTTGGGCTCCGACCACTCTGGGGAGGGACCCGCAGCTTCGCTCTGAGGGGGAAAGGGGGGCGTTCTCCAGCCGGAGAGGGGCGGAGGGAGGAGCCGAGCCCGCAGAAAGTTCTCCTCCTCTGGGGGAAAAGGAGGCGAGCAGGGAGGCGGCGCCGGCTCCGGCTAACTTGGAGCGCGGAACCTTGGGGCGGCGTTCAAGGCCTCCTCCCACACGCTCGCGGAGCCGAGCGCCCTGCTCCTCCTCCGGCGGCTGGCGTCTCCTGGCAAGGAGAAGGGAGCCGGGGCTCCAGCCGGGCAGAGCTGCAGAGCTGCGGGCTGAGGAGGAGGCCGCGGCCGAGCCGGCAGCGCCTGTGTCCCCACCCGGGAGACCCCCTTTGGGCAGGGGAAGGTAGCGTAGGCGACCGAGGCGGGCTAGCCAGCCTGGGACGCGCACCCACGCACACACCCACAGTCACCCAGAAGGATCCGAGTCTCCGGGGCGCCGCTCCTTAAGACCGGAGTCGTCCCTCCATCCCTCCCCCAACCCCGGAGCCCCAGGCCGGGACCCCGGATCCGACGTCCCCAAGCCTCCGGTCACCTGGCTCAGCAGGAGGCCCCCGGGTCAGGGCACGGCAGGGCCGGCGACGGCGAGCCGGAGCCCGCCCAGTGCCCGGACCCCGCTGAGCCCTCGGAGCCCACCCATGGGGCCCCGGCTCCGCTCGCCTCCTCGGCCGGCCGCGCCCAGCCCGGCGCCCCGAGCCGCGCAGAGGAGGATCCCTGCGCAGTGACCCGGGAGCCGCCGCGGACGCTGGGAGGCTCGGCGGCTGGAGCGGCAGGCGGTTCTCCGCACCTCCAGGCGCTTCCAGGCAGCCCCCCGAGCCGATCCAGAGGCCCGGGGGCCCGGCCTTCCCAGGTAGGAGACAAACACCCCAGCAGAGCTGAGGTGCTGGGTGAAGTGGGGCAGCTGAGAAGATCGGGCAAGGGCTCAGAGAAGCCGTCAAGGCCAGGGAAACTTGACGTGGCTTTTGCACCTACTGTGTGCCCTCTCCATCTGGCAACTTTGCCTGTCTAGAAAGAGAATTAAACAGGGGAGCACCTTCTCTGTGTCAGCCTGGGCTCTAGACTTTTGACTTATCCCAGGAAAGAGATTTATTGAGCTTCTACTGAGTGTTGGGTTTAGTGCTAGGGGCCTTCTGTGTAAGAGATGGAGAATCATAGGCCTTTTAAGGGGGGAAGCTTGCTCAGGGAGAGGAGCGCTGCCTTCCCAAACACTCCTGCTGCGAGCTGCAGCCTCTGTATACCTAGATGGAGTGGGGGTGCTGGGGTAAAAGGGTGGGTGGCTTCCCCTGACCTGGCAAGGACCTCCCGCGAGGAAGGAAGGTCCTGGGCCCCTTGCTCATACAGTCCCCTGAGCTGCTAAGAGTGAGCCGGGGAAGGACTTCCTGTACTTGCTGGCTCCAGGACCCCTCCCAGAGCTCTAGGGACTTGTCGCCTCCCTCTTTGCCTCCAGCCCTGGGAGGAGGATGGAGGATGTTGTCCAGGACCTCTGAAAGATGGGAGGTCAGGCTGGGGAGGGATGGCCAGCTCAGGGGCTCTTGATTCGGGCCTCCCCTAGCATCAGAAGGACAAGATGGGGTCGGTCCCTGCTAGTCCTCTGCCAGCACTCCCAGTTCCACCAGACCTAGCTGCTCCAGGTAGCCCCATGTTTCCAAGAGAAAATGTCTCAAAGAAAGGAACCTTGTGTTTGTTAAGACTGCTGCGTCCAGGGTCAGCAGCAAGCAGCCTCTTGACCTCCCACTGGACCCTGCTCCATGCTAGGTGTGTCTGCACCATCCTATTTAACAGTGCAACCCGGGCAGCAGGTGTGGGCAGCGAGAGGCGGGGCTGGTCTGCTGGGAGCTCCCGCCTGTGTGCTCTCTGCGTCCAGAGCTGCCCAGGACAGGGAGATTGGCTTTGCAAAGTCCGCAGGACCCTGGGGGTAGGGCACGGAGGCCAGTGACTGACGTGTGTCCAGAGGCTGGGGTGCACACTAATGGAGGGACCGGAGCAGTGGTGGGCAGGATGGGACAAGCCCCCCGGGGACCACATGGGGGAGGGGCACACCCAGACTCATCCTGCTGTCATTGCCTGTCAGACCTGTCTTCCAGGCAGGCCCTGGGGGACAGGCAAGGCAGAAGGGAAACCCAAGATGCCCCTCTGGGAGCTGACTTGCAGAGTTTGCAGGAGAGTCCTGGGTAGTGACTGCCCCCAGCTGCCTGGAGGGACAGAGGGAATAAGGATAAAATGTGCCTGGGGTCTGTTGCACCTGTTGCCAGCTGACGCTTCACTGAGTCAGACTCCGCTTAGCAAAAGACTCCGCTGTTGGCCGAGGGGTGCGTTTTCACAGTGCCGAGCGCCTAGGCTTTGGAGCCTAAAAGCCTGCTCTCAGCCCAGCCCAGCCAGTCATCTGCTGTGTGACCCAGGGCAAGTGACTCAACCTCTCTGAGCATCGGTGTCCCCATCAGTCAAGTGGCCCATGGGGAACCCTCCTCTTGGACTGTTGTGAAGTCATGGGAATAAGGCACATGCCTGGTGCGAGAGGTGCCTGCTGGTCAGCTGCACCCCATCTCTGCTCCTGTTCCAGGGACATTCTGCCTCCCAGCTGCCCTCAGAATGGCCCTGTGGGGACTCAGCAGTCAGTGCCCACATCCAGGTGTTCTCTTCAGTCTCTGGGCCTCCAAGGTTGGATACCAGACTCTCAAAAGGCCCCCAAACTCTGAGCCCTGCCTGCTCCTCCCTGTGGGGTCCGCCTGGCTGAGGGCAGAGGCTGCCGGCCACAGGTCCCCGCAGCGTTCCCCCCCCCCCGGGGAGGGAGGCGGAGGGAGGCTGTGGGGGCGGGGGGGGGGGAGGCCTGTCACCTGGCCTCCAGGTGCCTGGAGCATCACTGCCCCACGTGGCTGGGGCCATGTGAAGGCGCTGGCTTCCCAGGGGAGAAAGCCTCTGGTTACCTTCCCCCTGCCTGCCGCTCTGACCCGGCTCCCCTTCCCACTTCCCGCCTCCTTCTCCGGCCCCTGCTGCCTCCTCTCACGCTCCAGTTCATTCAGTCCTTGGTGTCACCCCCGCTGTCCCCGCTGTCCCGGCTGGGGCTCTGGGCTGAGGCTGGGCCAAGGCAGTGATGGACAGGACCTGTCCCTGGGGCTGCAGGGCACTTGGGGGGGGGGCTGTCCTGAGGTGGGGCCTCCCCCTTCTGCTTGAAGGAGCTCAGCCAGCTCCACGGGAGCCGGAGCAGCCGGTCCTGCTGCCTGCCCCAGCTGGGGGCGAGGGCGAGGGCGAGGTCCCTGGAGCGGGGCTTGGGGGAGACCACAGGGGTCCTTCCTTATGGGCTGGGGTTAGTCATGGCCGTAGGCACTGGTGTGAGGGAGAGGCCGCTGGGAGGTCCGGGCTTGGCCTCTCCACCCAGGCCCTCATTAACCCAGGGGGCGCATCCCATAGTCTTGTGATCACGGGGCCCTTATCTGTAAAGTGCGGGAGAGAGGCGGGTGCCTGGGGTCCAGTCCCCCTCTGCCGGTCACTGGCTGAACAAGTGTGATCAAGTGACTTAACCTCTCTGTGCCTCTGTTTTCTCGCCACTGACCTTCTGGTGTTACTGGAAGGATGAGCTGGTGACTATATGTGCAGCCCTCAGGACACTGACAATGCTAAAGGCAAAATCAATGTCAGCTGTCATCACGGCTCTGTACTTAGCACCGTCCTTGGCACAGCCTGGGCTTGGCTGGTGGACCATCATTGTGGCTGCGGGCCTGGGGCCGGGGGCCAAGCTTGCCCATTGCGAGCATCTCTGCGGTTCATCTGTTGAGGTCACGCTGGCAGCTGGGAGTTGGCCGTGACAGGAGTGTGCACCCCTGGAGATGACAAACGCCACCAGCCAGGGCTCTAAAATAAATAAATAAATAAATAAATAAATAAATAACAGAGCTTGCATGAGGGTGTCTTGAGGACGGTCGCTGCTCAGGGGCTCTCGGGCCGGGCTGCGAGGTGTGGGCACGTGCCAGGGACTCACTCCCAGGAGGTCTCGCCATTGCCAGGGGCAGGTGGCCTTTCATAGACAGGAAATGATGGCGATTACCTTGGGGTTGATGGGTGAGCCCTGGGGCTGCTGACAGGGCACCCAGGGGCACCGGGCACCCAGGGGCGCTGGCCACAGCTGAGCACACAGAGCCCTTTGTTGAGGTGAGACAGCGCCTTCCTTGCACAGGGAGCTGCACAGCTGCCCTTTCTCTGGCATGTGGCCCTCACTGGCCACCCAGCCGGGAGCCTCAGGTGGCACCCCGCCTTGCAGAGGCCAGGGTGTTGCTGCCCCAGTAGGTCAGTGCTCTGGGCAGTTCTGGGATTGGAGAGCTTCCTAGACGGGAGGGAGTCCTGTGGGACCGGAGGCATTTGAAGGAGACCCTGCAGGGAGAGGGGGAGGGTAATTGGGGGAGGGACTAGTGTGAGCAGAGGGTGGGGTCCCGGGGTCCTGGGGGAATTCTGGTGGTGCTGTCAGAGGAAGACATGGCCAAGGGAGGTGGGCTGGGCTGGGTGGTCCTCAGGGGCTGGCTGCTTGCTTGTCTCCACTTGGGGTTCAGAGTTTGGATCTGTTTTAGCTTTTCCCATGAGGCCAAGAGGCTCCGGTGGCCCCGGGAGGTGTGGGGGAAGGTCCAGTTGTCCCGGGGCTGGGAGGTGAGAATCTGGGCAGGAAGCAGAGAGGAGGCTGGTGGCCCGGGTGGGGAGGCTGGAAGTGAGGGTGGGAGAGGAGACTGGGGCACTGGGGTGGGGGCCACCTTGGGCACACCAAGCTCAGGCCCGAGGGGAGTCCTCCCCTCCCCGTGGCCTTTCCCTCCTTCTGGGCCACAGCACCCTTAGATGCATGTGAGGACCCTCTGGATCAAGCCCAGGACCAGGGGCTCTGGAGAGGCTGGGGACAGAAGGCCTGGTTCCAACTGTGCTTAGCTTCTCTGAGGACCAGTCCTGTGCGGAACCCTCCACGGACCGCCGCTGGCGGGGAAGCGGGGCTTCACATCCGTGCTGCCCTCAGACAGGGGCTGCGTGGACAGAGGGTGACCGAGTGGGCGAGCGGCTGGACGGGGGTAAAGAAAGGCCAGGGCGCAGGCGCGGGTGGCGCGGGTGCAATTTTGCAGACAAAAAATTGAGACCCAGGAGGGGGCGCGGGTTGGGGAGGCCTGGGCCCACGACCAGGGGGGCAGGGCTGGGTTGGGCCCCGGCCTCCTGACGCCTGCCCCTCGCTTTGCCGCAGCCCCGAGCCATGATGAAGACCTTGTCCAGCGGGAACTGCACGCTGAGCGTGCCCGCCAAGAACTCCTACCGCATGGTGGTGCTGGGCGCCTCCAGGGTGGGCAAGAGCTCCATCGTCTCCCGCTTCCTCAATGGCCGCTTCGAGGACCAGTACACCCCCACCATCGAGGACTTCCACCGCAAGGTCTACAACATCCGCGGCGACATGTACCAGCTGGACATCCTGGATACCTCTGGCAACCACCCCTTCCCCGCCATGCGGAGGCTGTCCATCCTCACAGGTGAGACCGCGGGTGGTGCGGCGGGTGGCAGCGCCATGCCGGGAGCTGACTGGACTGGGGATCTTCCTGCCCAGGGGACAGAGCTGTGTCAAGCTGCCACCTCCCCGCTCAGGGAGTAGACCCGGCAGAGCCTTGGGGACCACATCTGGGCTCAGGTTCCTGACCTTTCAGGCCTTTGCCACTTCCCCAGGGGTCAGGGCAGGACCCAGGCAGCGGTCAGGCAAAAGGAAGGGACCCTGTAGTAACAACCAGGTGGTGAGGGCACCAGCCCCACGTATGGGAGCCGTGGGCAGGGCGTAATCCTCGCAGCTAAATTCCAGACAAGCGCTTGCCTCTGCTCACAGGGAAACAAGGCTGAGAGGTTAAGTGACTTGTTCCAGGTGGCTGGCTGGGCTGGCTGGCTCTCCTTTACCACGGGGCGGAGGTGCAGGGGGAGCTCCTGCAGATGTCCCCTTGGCCAGCACATCAAGCAGCTGAGAGGACAGGTCCAGAGGCAGCCTGGGGCCCAGTCCTGGTTCCACTGCTTCCTGGTTTTGGCCTGTGGGGCAAGTGACTTTATCTCTCTGTGCCTCTGTTTTCTCTTCTGGAAACTGGGATCACGTGCACACCCGGCTCAAAGGTCCCGTGAAAATTAAATGAGTTAATACGTGTAAAGTGCTTGGTGAGCAGACATTAAGTGCATTAAGACATTAAATTCTGGGCTTTAAAATTGATGTTCCTAGTGTGCCCAATACGGTTACACTGTCATGTCCCACCATGTCCCTCCCTTTGCTGGGCAGAGGGGAGGGTGTGATCAAGGGACTCCAGGTAGCACTGAAATAGCATTACAACTGAGAGCCTGCTGCTCGGGGAGCCATGTCCTGCCCACCTCTTTCCACACCTGACCAGGGCGGAGGCTCATAGGTGACCCAAGGTGAGTTCCCCGGGCATGTGGCTTCCTCCTCCAGGCCTCCTTGCTGATCCTCTGACCTAGGTTGCTCCCAGACCCCCACCTCACCCATATTCTAGAGAGGGAGCACGTAGACGGGGGCCCTGGGTGGCCCTGGGTTCAGATCCTGGCTCGGCCTTTGGTTGGCAGTTAGATGTGTGGCCTTCTGGCGTCTCAGCCTCCCTGCAGGCATGACCTCAGTCCCCTGTGTGACCGTGAGCATAGAAAGAAAGCACAGGGGCCTCCTCCAGCCCAGCGGGTGTCACTGGCGTCTGCTTTTCCAGTCTTGGGGAGGGCTCTGGGGACGGGTATCACAGGGAGGTGCGGGGAGACACAGGGAAGGACCGAGTGTGTTTTCAGTTAGTTTCCAGTTACACAGACGCACCTCCATCCCACGCTACAGAGAGGACGGGGCCCGGGACCGAGTCCCCATCAGGGCCGCTGCGTCCCCCCGTGGCTGCCCCCTCAGTCTAGGGTGACTCCTCCAGGCCCTCCATGAGCACATTGGCATTCAGATGCGTGTCCCTGCGGCCTCCAGCGCCCTGGTCTGTCTGTGCTGCGCGGGCGTGCGCGGGCGCTCTGAGCACATCTGCTGCGGTGCTTTGTTCCCTCTCCAGCCTGTGCCTCGTTTTCCGACCTGGGGCTGGTGTGCAGGGAATTCTGGAAGCCATTAATCCCGCTGCCGGCTCTCTCTCCAGCTGCCGGCTCTCTCTCCAGCTGCTGCCCTGTCGGGCTTTTGGTGCTTGGCATCTGTGTCGCGTTTAAAAATGTCAGGCTGCCGCGTCCTCGGGGGCTGAGATGAGCCTGATGGGACGGGCTGGCTGCCAGGGCAGAAGCGGTGGGTGGGCTGGGGCTGCCTTGCTGGTGCCCTTCAAAACATTGAGGTCCTTCACAGGCCCCACCTGGGCCCAGCCAGCCTTGTGGCCAGCACTGAGTGCAGGCCCCAGCTGGGATGGAGTCCCGTGCCCCTGATCCCCCTGTTCAGAGCACACTGCAGCCAGACGCTGTTCTGAACATGACATGCTCAATTATAGGGGACCAGTGGGCCCTGGGCCCAGAGGGAGAAGGTGGTGGTTCTGCCAGAAGCTGGGCTTGTCCATCTCCTCCCGAGGATGAGTCCCAGGGCCACCTCCTCTGAGCCTGTTCCCTCGCCTGTGAGACAGGGACTCTGAGTCTAAGCGAAAGTGAGAAGAAGCCTGGAGAATAGATGGTGACCGTCATAGGAACTGTGACCTGGGCAGGAACGTGGAGGTGCTGGCCACACACTTGCCGCCCCCTCCCGCTTCCAGTCACTGTTGAGAGTCACTGTTTTAAGTGATGCCGAGAGTTGTAATAGAGGAAACAAGGGCCTTGGAGGTAATGTTCACCTGCTCATTTCATGGTTTATTCAAGAAGAGAGAGCACCTACTGTGTGCCAGGCGTGGGCCACACGAGGACAGAATCGGGTTGCAATCTTGGCTTGGCATTTAAGCTGTGTGACCTTGGACAGGTTGCTTGCCCTTTCTGAGCTTGGTTTGCTCACCTGTAATAGGAAAGTAATGAAATCTCCCTCACGGAGGTGCTGTGAGAAGTTAGGGAGCAGCCAACAGGGAGCTCGAAGAGCTGCCTGTCCTTGTCATCACTGACATTCGAGAAGGCTGAGTGCGTGCCACCTGCATTCACTATCTCCAGGAACTCTCAAGATAACCCAGTAGGTTGTCCAGGTAGGAAACTGAGCTGGAGAGTCGCAGGCCACCCCAGGCCAGGTGTAAGCAGAGGAGGAGCATGCGCACCTGGGGCCCTTGGTGCCAGCATCTGGACCTTAACTATGGCCACGGGTGTTTGCTGAGCTCCTGCTGCGTGTCCCGGGGACATGCACTGAGCAGGACAGGCAGGACTCGACTCTCCTGAAATCTGAGAGCATCCTTGAAATTGCTAACACTCTACAGTCCCCTCAAGTCCTCAGGTCCCCTGCCTCCAGCCCTGCAGTCACATTCAGATGGGGAGAGTAACAGCCGCTACCCCAGAGCCGCGGGGGTTCCCTCACTCTGCGGGGGAGCGGCTGGGAGGGCGCGCGCGCTCAGGCCTCGCTCTCTCCCGCAGGCGACGTCTTCATCCTGGTCTTCAGCCTGGACAACCGGGAGTCCTTCGACGAGGTCAAGCGCCTCCAAAAGCAGATCCTGGAGGTCAAGTCCTGCCTGAAGAATAAGACCAAGGAGGCGGCCGAGCTGCCCATGGTCATCTGCGGCAACAAGAACGACCACAGCGAGCTGTGCCGCCAGGTGCCCGCCACCGAGGCCGAGCTGCTGGTGTCGGGCGACGAGAACTGTGCCTACTTCGAGGTGTCGGCCAAGAAGAACACCAACGTGGACGAGATGTTCTACGTGCTCTTCAGCATGGCCAAGCTGCCCCACGAGATGAGCCCCGCGCTGCACCGCAAGATCTCGGTGCAGCACGGCGACGCCTTCCACCCCCGGCCCTTCTGCATGCGCCGCGTCAAGGACACGGGCGCCTACGGCATGGTGTCGCCCTTCGCCCGCCGCCCCAGCGTCAACAGTGACCTCAAGTACATCAAGGCCAAGGTCCTTCGGGAGGGCCAGGCCCGGGAGAGGGACAAGTGCACCATCCAGTGAGAGGGAGGGACCCAGGGGAGGGGCTCGGGCAGTGCCTTAAGGGAGGTGGCCCCAGACGCCCGCTGCGGTGTCCCCAAGAGCTCAGCAGCATTGTGTTCAAAGACCTTTGGCACCAGCCCGAGGCCCAGGCGCCAGGCCCTGAGCATTCTGCCCTCGCCACTTCCCTCTTGTCCTCTTGTCCGTGGCTTCCCCGGACTTCGGCTGCTCCGTGGGAAGACCAACGTATCCCTGGGGACAGGGGCCAACCAGGAGCTGTCAGGACCGATGCGGGCCCTGAGTTGGAGCCTTCCGGTCGCTGGGTTGGGAGACAAGCTGATGCTAGAGGTCGGGAGCCTCCGAGGACAAGTTGCGGACTGAGAGTCCAACAGCTGGACAGGAGCGGCTTCCGGCAGGGGGACCCTGGCGGCCATGTCCACCCACCTGCTGCTCCCGGATGTCGAGCCAGTGTGTGTGGGGGGGGGAGGGGCGGCGCGCCCACCAGGCCACGCCCTCCCAGACCACGCCCACCAGCCCTCCCAGGCCACGCCCACGTGAGCCACACCCTCGGGGCTGCTGTCTGACCCCCGCGGCTTCCTTTGCGGCTCGTGCTGTGTTAGTGGTAGACAGGGAAGCCTCGCCACCCGTCCTTGCCTAGGGCCCCAACTTCAGATTCCCTGCCTCCTCTGGGGACACCTTCCTCTCATGCTCCAGACAGGGTCCCGTGGTCTGTCTGCACGTAACCATTGGCCTGTAAGGGAGCGGATTGCGCTGTTCCCAGACACTTGCAGGCCTCTGGGCAGGCAGGCGGCCACTGAGACAGGAGGGGAAGGTGACGTGGCCCAGGCCCGCCCTGCCTCCTAGCTAGATCAGGGCAGAGCTCTGTGGCAGGGAGCGGGCTGTCCTCTACTCTGTTCATTCCTGGAGCATTTACTGAGCACCTACTGAGTGCTAGGAAACAGAGAGGGTGAGGGGCTCACATCCCCAGCTCTGGCCTCTGTCCACCTCGATGCCTCAAAAGGAGGGGCAGCTGAGGTCAGAGCAGAGCCTGGGAGGAGGCAGGAGAAAGGCTCCTGCGGGCCTCTCCTGGTGCCCAGGCCACAGGTCTGAACTGGGAGCCCCAAGGCACTAACCACTGAGCCGCACCTCCAGCCCTTTTTATTTTTTTATTTAAGAGAAAGGGTCTCACTAAGTTGCTTAGGGCCTTGCTAAGTTGCTGAGGCTGGCTTTGAAATTGAGATCCTCGTGCCTCAGCCTCCTGAGTCACTGGGATTATGGGCAGGCACCACCAGGCCCAGCTGTCAACAGATACAGTTTATGTTCTAATCTCCTGAAAAATATTGAAGTTTAAGGTCACAGGAAACCACAATAGTCACTGAGTGAGTTTTCGGAGGCCCAGGAAGGTAAGCCCCATCCGTGCCCAGGTCACCCAGTCAAAGTGGCAGAAGCAGGACTAGCTCTGGCCCTTTCGCCCCCTCGCTCGATGCTTCTTCAGGGATCTGGGGCGTCTGACCCCTGTTGCCCCGGGAGGTCCCTATGGGCAGTGTGGACATGTGCCCACAGGTGAATGCAGACGCCCCCGGCCCCGGCTCCGCACACCTGGCCCCTGCCTGCGTCTTGTCCCCGCCCGCCATCAGTGCAGCAGCTCTACCCCCGCTCTGTCTCCTGGCTGTCCATCCTCCCAGTCAGAACCCTCGGAGCAGACCAGCCACCTGTCCACAGGCGTGTGGGGCCTGGTCTCACCCTGTCACCCTCACTGTCCCGGACCTCTTCGTTCACTATCAATTAAAGTGGATTTGTTACGAAGCTGTGTCCTTGCATTTCCTGTTCTTAAAGAAGAGGTGGTCTGTCCCCCACCAACGCCAGCCCCTCCTCCCCAGATCACCTACTGGTGCCTCACCCAGCGTGTGGTGCCCAGTGGTCTTCAAGTTTAAACTGGGGAGGGGACAGTAAAACCCACCTGTGCATGGGATGTGCGTGTGTGTGTGTGTGTGCATGGAATGGTCATGTCCCCCTGGGGTGGCCAGTGAGGCCCACAGCTACTGGGAGGCTGAGGAAGGAGGATCCCTTAACAACATAGAAAGAGCATGTTTCCAAAAAGAAAGGAAACGTGTGGTCACCAGCACCTGAGATGGAGATGTCCTCCCACGCACAGGGCCCCCCAACACAGTTCCTCAGCCTCACCTCAATCATGGCCCACCCCTGGAGGTCGGCTCGTGTGCTCCAGGACGGGAACTTCCCAAACAGCACTCAATAGACTTGGGACAAACAGAGTGAGCCTCTGTGACATGAGACAGGAAGTGGAGGCCGAGAGAAGGTCCTGGTCCAAAATGCTACCAAATGTGCCTCTTGGCCCCGAGGGGTCCTCCTTGGGTGGGGGGTGGAGGGGTGTAGACGGCCACTGGGTGCTGGCTGGGTGACCTGCCGTGTCTGGCTTCCCAGGCCACCTCTGCCATCCAGCTCCTCGAGACACCCACTCCTCACAGCGCTGCATTGGCAGTGAGGATCGAGGTTCAGAGACCTCAATATCTTGCCCAAAGTGGCCCAGCTGAAGGGGCCATTGGAGGTGCAGGACCAGAAGCTGTCTCACCTCAGAGTGGGGAGGAAAGGATTTTGCATCGGGAACGAGACCGCTCTGCTGTGATGGGCAGATGCCACCGAGCATGACCAGGCGCGAGCCCTGAACACACTCCCGTCCCTGGCCATGGGCCTCACCACCCAGTGGAGGGGTCACGACCCTCAGGACACACAGAACAAGAGGGGTCAGGCTGAGGACGAGGCGGGCCAGGCAAGCCACGGAGCTGGGGGAGGGACAGCCGCTGCTCCTGGATCCCGGCTCCCTCCAATCCTGAGCCCACGGCAGCCACGGAAGGTCTGGGTGGGAGGCAAGTCCTTTGGATGCGCTCTAGGTCCTGCCTGTTGTAACCGTGAACTGTGGCCGTGGCCCCCTCCCCCGTCGCAGCTGAGACACAGGAAGGGCTGGTGCCCCGCAGGCCCTCCGGGTGCCCTGTCGGAGGCCCCGCTGCCTCCCTGCCTCCGTGCAGATAAGTCGCGTCCTCTCCCGGCCTCTGGTTCTTTGTCTGTGAAAGGGACGTGGGCAGGGGGCGCGGGCAGGGGCGTGGGCAGGGGGCGTGGGCAGGGGGCGGCTGGCCCAGACGCACAGGGATGGCCTCCCGCGGCCCTGACCTTCTGCAAGAAGGAGCTGGTCATCCCACTGCACCACCCGACATCATGGTCCTCACAACAACCCTGCCCCCTGCTCCTGCCCCACAGCTCTGGCCCTGGACTGGGCTGAGGACAAGGAGAAAGAGTTCCCTGGCCAGGTCTTCCCGGCCCTGGGGGGGGTGGATGGACTCAGATGTCAGGAGAGTTCCCCTCCCGGTGAGACCTTTCCACGATGAGCCCAGTCCCAGCCTGGAAGGCAGCATCGCCCAGGAACGTGAACTCCAAGTGCTTGTTGTGTTCCGCCTCCCTGAACCTGTCACTCACTCCAGAGAAAAACTGGAGTCTGCGTCACAGCTTGGTGGGGGGTGCCTGCCAGCCTCTCGGCCTCAAAGGCTGCCAGGAATGGGGGAAAGAAGGGAGCTGACCTTGGCTGAAGACCCACTATGCACCAAACACTGTGCTGGGCCTGTGACGTTGGATTCTCTTGGCAAAGCTACGTAGAAGGATTATAAATCCTTTTAAGATATGAGGGGGCAGAGGCTCAGATAGGTAGAGTCACTTGTCCAAGGTTGCACAGCAAATAAGCAGGAGAAAGCTGGGCTAGAATCCATGTCTGATTCCTAAGCACGTTTGGTCCCCAGGGCTTTCATAACCGAGCCTGCTGGGGGGCTGCTCTCGGGAGGGAGAGGCTGGCATGGGCACTCTGCTCCACCTGGTCATTCAGCACCCAGGATTCTTCCACCTTCGGGCTCCTCTGTCTCCAGGATGTTGTCACCTTGGCATAGGTATCGGGAGAGAGGGAGGGGAGGCACACCTCCCATTGTCTCATCCCTTCTGCACACGTCCCCAGGACCCAGGTGAGTGGCGTGCCAACCTGACCAAAGGGCTGAGAAACGTGGTCCCCTGCTAGGCGGCCCCAAGACCAGGGGTGACTTCGCTGTGGCCAGACCTGGCTGGCTAGCTGCTGCCTCCACCCTGCCCCGAGGCAGCGGGCCCAGCGTCAGGACACCAGGACACCGTGTCCACCGTGTCCCTTCTGAACTCACCCAGGCTGCGGGCAGCAGACGCAACCGGAGAGCAGCTCCCGTCTCCCGGGCTCCCTGAAATGGCTCAGGGGCTCCTGTTGCCTCATCCCTAAGTGAAGCATGGACCCCCCACATCTCTCATCCCTCACGGTGACAGGGACCCCCCAGGCGCTCCCAGTGGCAAATACCAGCTCAACCAAACATCCTGGGCCCACGTGACCCCGCATTTTGGTCTTCGTGGGGGGGGCTTCCTCTGCGACTGGCGGCTACTGCACCACCCGGGGGGGAGGGGGCTCCTGGGTCCCTCTAGCGGCTTCCGGTTTCCCTCCCCCCAATTCTTGGGGGTGCTCTGGGGCGCAGGGGAAGAGGCCAGCAGAGCGGGGAAGTTCTTCCTGCCCGGTGGCCGTGCCCTGCAGGGAGGGCAAGGCAGACGCCTGAAGATGGCGTGGACCTGGATCGAGGGTGACTCCGCAGCTCCGCAGAGGCCACTGCCGCCCTGGGGGTCTCTTGGCTGTGGGGGCCTGTGTGGCTCTTTGTGGGGGCTGCTCAGCCCTTCTGTCCCTCTCGATGCCCTCGGACTCTATGACCCTCCTGATGTCCTCATGGCCAGGGCCTAGGGCATCACCGTGCCAGCCTCTGTCCAGTGGTCCCACGTCTGGGCAAAGCGAGATTTACGCTCCTGCCCACTCGACTCCGGGGCTAAGTCACTGTGGGCTCCATTGGAACTTGAGCTCTGACCCAGCCTGCCTGTCCCCCATTAGACACGTGGCCCCAGAGCCCTTTACTGCAGGGACACAAGCCAAGCCCTCAAGCCGGAGCCACAGGATGACATTCTCCGCACGCTACGCTGCCCTCCACGCACTGTACCTTGCCCGCCTGTGTCTCTGACAAAGGGGGGCTGCAGGCGTGGGGGGCCATGCTCCTGGTGTGGCACCTGGCTTTGGAATCAGCCTCGTTAAAGTCTCAGCCAAAATGAAGGGGCCAGGGTCTGGGTCATCTGCCAGATCAAAGGGGCCTGGAAGATGGCACTCATGGAGGTCCCCAGCCTCCCCTTGGAAATAGAATGTGTGAATATTGAACCAACCCAGGTGCCCAGGAATATGCCCTTACGAGAGAGAGAATGCATTTTAACTGCTAATATAGGCTGCCTGGGTCCAAATCTCAGTACTGAGGGTGGTGAGGCAGCTGAGGGTCCTCAGGCAAATTCCCTTTTGTAACAGTCAGCAATGGCTGCAGAGATGCTGTGTAACAAACCGCCCCAGAATTCAGTAGCCCATGACCATAGCATTTCTGCTGGGCTCATGGGTCTCTAGGTCCAGGAGAGTTTGAGTTGTCTAGACTAGGATGCCCTCATCTTTATTTAAAATGTTGACATCTTGTGTATTTTGGATTTTTTTACTTTAATTTTTATTTTGAAAATATTATTTGGCTCTATGACTGAGGACTTTTTTTTCATCTTTTTAAACTGTGTGCCACAGCAGTGGTCTCTCTTGCCTGGCCTAATCCCAGGCGGCTCCTCTCTGTCTTCTTTATGACTCAGTTTCAACTTTCCCGTAAAGTTAAGGATGATAACTATCACCTATTGGCCAGTCATGAAGAGGAAACGAACTAATACTCAGCGTGTAACCACAATGCCTGGCACGTCATCGGTGCCAGCTGATGAGACGCTGCTGGCCACCCTAGGGACGGGCAGTGACCCTGTCCTGGCCAGCACGGTGCTGACCGTGAGGCTCTTGTCAGGCAGCCTGGGACACACGGCTTTCTCTGTGCCTCGGTTTCTTCATGATGCCGGAATATCGTGAGGACCACCAGGGAGGTGTCCAGGAAGGCCCTGGGGAGTCCATGATCTGGGCAGAGGCTGGTCACGGTGATCCACCCAGAGGTGGGCCCGGCCCCCTCCCCTGGACGGCTGACCGCTCACTGCCTCTGCCCAGAGCATGCTGGGGAGCTGCCCCAGGCGTCTAAGGCCCAGTCGTGAAAGGCCACGTGTGCGGCATGGCCAGGTTCTCTTGGAGTGTCCCCTGGCCTTCAGGGCACTCCCTCTGAGAATCCAGCTGTGGACCTGCGAGAAGCCTGGTCCCTGCTCAAGGCCTCTATGGGCTCCATCAGTCCCAGCTGTGCCCAGCCCAGAGGCCAGGCAGGTGAACTCTGGGGCAGCCTTCAGACACCGTGGAACAGGGGTCACACCCAAGTGGTGGCCACGGAGCCTGAGAGCAGGAAGAAGTCATTGTTTGATGCCACGACACTTGGGGTGGATGGTCAGGTAGCAGGAGAGGCTCAGAATAGGCACCGAACTCCTCCTCACGTCAGGGTCTCAGGTCACAGTAGTAAATCAGATAGTCCCTGCTCCACAAAGCACCAACAAGAGCCCCCAGCAGTCACATGTGACCTACTGAGCCACATGGCACATGAGGGTCTTGGACTCAGAGGGCCTCTCAGCCGGCGTGGGTGAGGTCCTGCACTGGGCTCTGCAGGACAGGATGCTGGAGTTGAATCTAAGATCTCAGTAAAGGCTAACCAGGAGAACCAGGGAGTAGATTCTTAGTGGAGTGTGCAGAGGATTAGAGGTGAGCGAGTGGTTGTCGGAACTCAGAGCAGCTCGGGCACAGAAAGTGAACAGCTGCTGTTCCTGGAAACGCACTGTATCCCAGTGGCCCCAGGGCTTTGGCACGGCTATTCTCTCTTCCTGGAATGTGCTGTCTCCAGAGACCCTGCGGGTTCACTTGCCGACTTCATTCATGTCTTGGCTCGGATGTCACCTACTCAGAGACACCTCCCCGACCTCTCTGTGTCAGGTCTCCCCCCACCATCGCCTTCCCTGAACTTCTCCTTCCTGGTAGCAGGTATCCACAGGGCTTCGTGACCCGTGTCATCTGATGTCTTCTGCTGGAGTGTGGACTACAGAAGGCCCGGATCCTCTAGCTGAGCACGGGGCCTGGCGCACAGTGGGTCTTCCTTACCTGGGAAGGTGAAGGCAGGCGAGGCGGCCGGGCGCCTTCTGGAGCCCACTGTCCACAGGGCGTGGGTGGGGCGGGCGGGCAGGAGGGAGGCCTGCGCCGGTCCTGGTGGAGCCAACGCACGAGGCGGCCTCTCCTGGCCAGGAGGAGGCGGTGGCCGAGGGGTGGAAAGGAGAACTGGGCTCCAGGTGTGGGAGTCACCCTAGGTGGGAGTGAAAGATGGGCGCCCGTGATGCCCCAGGACAGGGTGCTGGCTGGAAGCCCTGCGGGGGGCAAAGGTGGGAGGAGCCGAGGGCCTTCCCAGGGTGTGGCGTTCGGGGCACCCACAGGACCTGCAGGGGCAGCTGCCTCCAGGAGGCTGGTGCGTGGGTTGGAGGCTCAGGAGAGGAGTCTGTCTTCGGCCTGGGCCTGCGGGTTCCGCGAGCCACGAGAGGGGGTCGTGAGCGGAGCAGCCAGGACCCCATGGGTGGGGGGCCAAGTGGACGCAGGGGAGGATGGCAGGCCAGGCGGCAGGAGCTGAGAAGGGGCAGAGGAGGCAGGGAGGCCGAGGAGGATGCAAGTTTCCCAGGGTCAGAGGCTGCCTGGAGCTGCTGGCGGGTGTCACCCAGGCTCAGGAGCCAAGGCCACTGGAGACCTGGAGCCAAGGTCAGGAGGCCCCACGGCTCCTTATGAGACTCTTAGTTGGCGTGGTCCTGGGCACGGAAGAGCAGCGGGGGGTGAAACAGGGGGAGGGGAGTCCTGAGCCTTCGCTGTCAGGATGCCCTCACCCCCAAGGCACGGCGGTGACCTGCTGAGGTGCCTTGGGAAAGGCGGGGGAGAGACGGAGGGTGACGGGAGGACTGGGGCGTCCGAGCTGTGGCCAGGACGGATCCAGGGCAGCGGCTGGGTTTCCAGGGAGAGCCAGACGCTTTGAGAAGAAGCAGGCGGCAGCTGAGCCGGGCAGGAGCCTCGGGAAGCTTCAAGGGCATTGCTGCTGGGGACAGGAGCCGGTCCCCAGAGAGAACAGTCGCAGCTTTCTAATGTTTTATAAGAAATTAAACAAAGGCCAGATCACTTTTATCCAAAACTGAGAAAAGAGCTCTCCAGGGGCCTGGAGCAGGGTGGCATTCACAGGGACGTCTGAAAGGAAGAAGCCTGTGACACTGATCTCCAGAGCTGTGCCTGGGGGCCCGGGTGCTGGGGCCAGGGAAACAGGGCTCTCCTAGAACCTGGGGCAGCCGGGGACAGGCGCACCCTGCGGTTCCAAGTTCTTGCTGACAGGGGCTGGGAAGATTTCTCAGGGGAGGTGACCGCTTAGCTGCCTCTTTGGGATTTGCAGAATTTTACCAGGAAGCACTTCCTGGCGGTGGGGAACCTCATCATTTAATATAAGCATCATTTTACTTAATAGGAGCCATTACAATATTTTTATTAATAGTTTTTACACATTTATAATTTTAACTACCACCAACATTCCCCCATTTTTTTTTATCTGATACAGTTACTGCAGGTCCAAGAAATCAGACGAGACCTGTAAGAATCAGGGATACTGTCTCTGCCACCAACTCTGGCCCTCAAAAGGAGACGGGAGCAGTGGAAGGTGAAGCTACTCTCTTGGACACTTGGTGACTCAGGCAGGCCCAGGCCACCTCCACGGTACCAGTGTGTCCCTCGCTCCCAGAAGCCTGCAGGGATGCAGTGTGCCATGGTACAGACTGGGGCCACCAGGCCACTGCTGCCCTGCTCTCCTCTGACAGCCACGTGTCACAGGGTCCCCTGGAGTCACAGACCTGAGCCAGGGCCACGCGCTCTTAACCCACTCCCGGGCTCCTTTTTCTGACTAAAGACCAGTCAATTCTCAGTCACCCCATTTTTCCATTGTTGGCACAGCCGGGGGGACTCTCTAGAGGCCATTTTCCAGAAAGACACTGCTCACCTCTGGCTGGTCAGCCGGGCTCCCCACGGCTCAGCGCCGCCCGGACATTTTTGCCCCAGGAAAATGATCAATTCTCCCGGCCGATGGCCGATCAAAGCCGCGTGTTAAATCCCCGAGGGCCGAGGATTTCCTGGGTTTTTCAATCCCCTTCTTCTCCCAGTTGCACCTTTAAGTCACCTGAAGTTCCACACGTGCACACACGCATGCACGCACCATAAACACACAGCCCATGCACTTGCACACACATGAACACACATGTCACATAGACACATATGCAAGCATGGGTCCTATAAATGTGTGTGTGGCTCACACCCATGCTCACATGTGAACACATGCACACAGGGGGTGCACACGGGCACGAACATCCAGCACAAACCCACAACACACAACGCCACACGTGCATGCAGCCATGAGCGCACAAATGCAGACCTACGGACACACGCACGCACACGCACACACATGCAGACCCGCAGAAGCACGGCGGGCACACGCTGTGCCTGGAACAAGTGGGGAGGGGACGCATCACCCCCTCCCTCCCGTGCAGAGGACGTCTCTGCCTTGGCATCAACGTCTGTTTTGGTATCTTGTGTGGTTTTTTTGGATCATAAGGACATGGGACTGAAACCAAATCCCCAGCTTTCACAGATAGGAAATGAGGTCTCTGGAAGCCAGTCTGGGGAGCCAGCAGGAGGAGGGGAGCCTCTGGGGGGCTCATTACATCTGCAGCACCCACCTCCGCCCCTGCGAGGAGGCAGCACCCGCTGGGAAGCTGAGCACCTGCCTCTGGCCCCGGCTGTGTGTGCTTGTCCACTTGCTCCCGTCTCTGGTCCTTCCAGCTTGGGCACTGTGAGGTTAGTTAGCCCATCTGGCGGGTGAACTGGGGCGGGGGGTTCAGAGAACTTTCCTGGGGGGCCGCGCCCCCATGCTGAGGCTTCTTCCCCTGGCTTGGGGCTTCTCTACCTGAACTGTGTGCCAACCACCCGGGACAGGTCGGTTCCGACCGGCACAGTGGGCCTGGTGTGGACCTGGATCTTTCCCACAGGCTCCCAGGCGAGGTGACGCTCCGGCCTGTGACTACACCCTGGCTGGAAAGTTCTGGAACTTTTAGAAGGCACGGTGAGGCTGAGGTTGGCTTTCTGCACTGTGCCCACTCGCCTGGCTGGGATGGGGCCTGGGAGGGCATCATCGAGCTGTGCCCCTTTCTCTTTGCCTCGGGGCACCCCAGTGCCACTGGCCTCCATTTTCTCAGCCACCTGGAGCTGAGGGGTCAGTGGGCCAGAGGGGACCCCATTCTAAAGCCTCAGATCTCCTCCCTACCGGGGGCCCCAATAGGTTTTCTCTCCTGTCTGAGCCTCAGTTTCCCCATCTGTGCAAAGGGGAGACGATGCGTCCTGGGCCCGGGCAGCAGGTCAGAAGCACGGGCAGAGCCTGTGCACAGAACCCTGGCCCAGGTGCCCCTCAGAGTGTCCGTGTCACTGGACGGGGTGAGGCACAGATGTGGAAGTGTTGGGACAGCTGGCCCTGCAGCAGTGAGTGCCTTGGTGGAGAACCACGGGTCTGGTGGTCATCGAAGGTCAGTGCCACACCAGCGTGTGGGCTGGTGGCCTGGTCTGCACTGATTGAGGGCTGGGGAACAGGTGACGGCACGCACAGAGAGGTCTCTGTGCATTGTCATACGAGGGCACAGGTCCCCGTGGAGAGACACTCGGGATAAAGCCCCGCTGACACCTGAACTCCCCTCCTCTGCCTGGCAGTGGAGGGAGGCGGGTTTTAATTAGAGACTCAACCCCACACGTCAGTCACGGGGCCTCCCCGCCCACGCACCTCCCCCCCCCCAGGGCTGGAAAGAGCATCTCGTGGGTGCCTGGGGGCGGAGGGATGCCCCAGATGCTGCTGAGCTTGGGGTTCACCCGGCATCGTGGCCGGGGGGACCCACCGGGCTGGAGCCCCTCGGCCGCCTTGGCAGAGCCCCGTGGAAGCCTGGAAAGGTCTCCTGCAGCCCGCCGTTGTGCTTCTGTGGAGTCCCGAGGTTTCCATAGCAACCTGCCTCTTCCCGGGGCTGACAATGGCCCTTTCACCAGGGGAGCCTTTTGGTGTCCGAGAAGCCCAGCCGGGAGCGGGTCGGCTGAGCCTGCGTGATCCCGAGGCTCTGCGGTGCCTGCTGGTAGCTGGGAGGACATCCTTTTGCAAAGGGACGAGACCCCATATGTGCAGGAGCAGATCTCCGTGTCCCCCGGGTGTTTGGGGTCCAGTCTCTGAGGACGAGAAAGCAGTCATTAGAACGAAGACAATCAGCAAGTCCCCCCACCATCCCTGGCAACAGAGAGTGGGGGCCGAGCACCTCCATCCTGGAGCCGCAGTACCCGGGGCTCAGATCCCGGCTCTGCCGCCTGTGGCTGGGTCAGTGCCAGAGACCTGGTGGCTCCAAGCCTGTCTTCCCATCTGGGAGATGGGGATGCTCACACCACCCTCCTCTAAGATGCTCCCAAGGATCCCATGAGCCAGTGATGGCGGGCTGAGCGCAGGGCCAGGCCCCAGCAGGCCCTGGTCCCCTGGTGACTCACAGCCGGCGGTTCCAGGCCGTGAGGTGGCCCTGGGTGGGAGGCTCTGCCAGGCCCTCAGTCCCGGCTTGGCCTGGAGAATGTGGACTCATTCCCATGTCCAGCGCTCCTGTCCTCTACCAAGACCTCTTTGGGTAGGCACCAAAAAAGTATGGGAGGGGTGGGGTACTGGGTATGAACCCAGGGGTGCTCTACCGCCCACACACCCTCCCCGGGAGGGCTGGAGAGAGCATCTCTGGGGTGCCCGTGGGCGGAGGGCTGGCCCAAGGCATCAGAGACGGGGGACCTCCAAGAAGGAGCCCTGGGCAGCCGCGTGGGAGGTTCCCCTGGAGCCGCCCGTTGTGTTTTTACACCCCCAGCCCCTTGTGTTTTTATTTTGAGACAGGGTCCCGAGAAGCTGCCGGCCTGGTCTGAACTTGCCATCCTCCTGCCTCGGCCTCCTGGGTGGCTGGGATGACAGGTGTGGGCCGCCAAGGCTCAGGCCTCAGATCTTTAGAAAACTCTAGAGGCAGGTGGAGGCTCGGCCAAAGTTAAGGACCAGCAGAGAGCCACCACCCTTGGCCCTGTGAGGCGTGGCTGGCCCGAGTCCCCAGGCCCCCAGAGCTCCTGAAGTCGGAGTGGAATGGGGGACGTGCATCCCAATTTATCCTGCAAACACCCTGGAACTAGAGGAGGTGATGAGGACCACGGGAGCACCCGCAGCAAAGAGGGCGGCGCCCGGCCCAGCTGAGGCGGAAGGAGGCGGAGGCAGCAGGTGGGAGGCGGGAAGAGCCCGTGCCAGCCACAGGGCCCGAGGCGAGAGGCAGCCCTGGCACCTTTGAGCAACCCAAGGGTGGCTGCGTGGTTAACACGGGGTGAAGGAGGCGCCGGCCAGGCAGGGCCAGGTCCCAGCGATGCGCAGGCCGGGGGACTCCACCTGTATCTGAGAAGCACCAGGCGCCAATCGGTTTCAAGCACATTGATCAGATTTTCAATTTAGAAAACTCCTTCTAGCTGCTACAGTCGGGGGACAGACTGTCCCCCTCACGTGGCCCTGTCAGTCAACCCTAAGACAGATAAGGAGCCTGCCGCCCGCGGAGGCTGAGGCTCTGGTGGGAGTCAGGGCTAGTGGGCAACAGAGGCCAGCCTCCACCAAGCCTTCAGCCCAAGGCTGGTCCTCTCAACCCCTCTTCTGGCTGTGTCCATCTCTGTCCCTCTCATGGCTCCCGCTGTGTCCCCACCATCTCCTTCCAAACTCCAAACTGTCAAGAGACCAGCCGGTTAGTCCTCGTGAGATGACATCCTTTCCTGAAGCCACTGCAAGGATGGATCCCTAGTCTTTGGGGATCGGAGTGATTTTGAGAAGCTGCCAAGGGCCTGGGAAGCCTCACTTGGCAGGAGGAAGCTGATGAGCTTATCGGTCCCCCAGCGCTGCATAACAAGCTGTCCTGAAACTTAGTGGCTTAGAACAACAAGGGCCATTGACCCTCACGTCCGCATCGGGAACCCAGGAGCAGCCGAGCTGGGGTCTAGGCCTGGGTGTCCCCTCTTCTCAAGGCCGCAGTCCCCAGGTATCAAACAGAAGAGCTTGCACCAGACCCCGCTGGTCACCCTGGCCCGGTCACTCCCTGAGAGCTGGGTTGGCCCACTCTGGCCGGCAGCTCTTCCTCGGCACCCTCCTCCCCAGGGCCCAGCCCCCAGGGACCCGCAGGAGGTCGCCTGGACATTTTCTTTCCTGCTACAAAAACAAAACCCCACCTCTGGGCCCTTGATATTTCCCTGCCGGAAAATGCCAAGGAACACAAGCCCGAGGGGAGGTCCGAGCAAGAGCCCCGAAGCAGCTTCAGCCCCAGCCCCTGCCCTGGGTGGGGCGCAGGCGAGGGGCCCCAGGACTGTTGGGGCCAGCTGTGCAGGCAACAGGGGTACGCCACAGTCCTGCTGAGGGCCACTGGGGTGCGTCGCAGGTGAAGTCCAAGTGGGGACACTTGGGAAGGCTTCCTGGGGAGGTGAGGTAACAGTAGAGTTAAACTAGGGGAGAGAGCCACCCTTCGAGGACCTCGTCCAATTTGCCAAAGGAAGAGGGGGACAGGGCGACTGGGGGAACAGGGAAGTGTGGGGGAGGAGTTCTGTGGCACCTGTGCCAGCCCTGGGTGTGGTGGAACTGCGGGTCACGACTGTCACCCCAGGAGTTCTCAGAGAGGCCTCCCTGGGCTCATTCATATCCTGGCAGTCCAGCCAGAGTCCCTCGGAGGACCCGCCGCCCGCTTCCTGCCTGCTGCTGCAGATGGTGCGTGTCCTGGGGATGGACGCCCACTGTCCTGCCTTCTCGGAGAGTCTGCCTTCTGTGAAGCAGTCAGTGCTGGGATGGATCGTTCCAGCCAAATGCTGAAAACAGCCCCAGTGTCTCTGAGCCACCCACCACCTGCCGGCGCACAGGCAAGAGCCTCTTCCTTGAGTCTCTCCGCCCTCGGTTCTTCCCAGGATGCCAAGCAGATCATCTTCTCCCTAACCCAAATCCTCCACAGGCATCCCCAGTTCCTCAGCCACAAACTGGCCTCTAGACACTCCAGCTCAAACCTTGCTGTGCCTTCAACTCACCGGGTTCCAGCAACCTCAGGACCTTTGCACCTGCTTTCCCCACCGTCTCTGCTTCCAGATATACACGTGGCTTTCTCTCTTGCTTTGTCCAGGTCTTTGCTTCAATCTCACCTATTCAAAGAGGGCTTTTTAGCCGCTCCATCCCAAATAACCCCTCTAGAACTATTTATTCCTCCCCTCTGTTTTTTAATTCTCCCTAGCCCCCGTCACACTGTGTATACACACACTCCACCTGCCTACAAGGAAGACAGGAGCTATTAGGGGGAAAAGCGCATCTGCTCTGAAGGCACAGGTTATTTTTCTTGCGACCATCCCCTAAACGATACAGTGTGACAACTACTGTGTAGCGTTCCTTTGTATTAAATGTGATCTAGAGATGATCTGGAGTGTGCGAGAAGACTGTAAATACAGCACCGTTTTCTATAAGGCATTCCAGCATCAGGGGATTTGGGGATCCGTGGGGAGGGGTCTGGGAGGCAATCCCCCGTGGAGATCGAGGGCAACTCTATACGGCTTTAAAATCTATTATCTGTGTCTTTCCTGGGATGAAAACGTTGAAGTCTTGAGAGCCGATGGCCCAAGCGGCCGTAGGGAGAGGCGCCTGCAGGTCACGTTCCCGGGCTTGGCCACCCATCCGCTTCCTGATCTCTCTTCGGAGGCCTTGGTCTGCCTGAGTGGTGGTGGGGGGATATGAGATCATTGATTTGTTTATTTTTAATGCAACGTTTCCTCAGCAGCTTTAGGAAGACTTCCGGGGGACCCAGCAGATGAAGTGGGGTGGGGTGCTGAAGGTGGGAGTCGTGGAGCCCCGGCCACTTGAATTTCCTGCCGCCCACTCACTGTGGCCCACCGGGGTCCGAGAGGCTCTGGAAATCCCCAGAGTCTCTTAAGAATGGTTTAAAATCCACTCGGCCCGCCGTTCTCCTACACGGTAGTGAGCTGCACTCCTGAGGCTGGATCCTGGCAGGAGAAACGCCTGGGCAGCCCTGGATCTGACCCCAGCCTGGATGGGGGCTGCCGCAGCTGCTCACCCTGCTGCTGACGTGCAACACCAGCAACAAAGAAATGGCAAAATCACCGCAAGAAAAAGACCAGGGGATGCTTGTTATGCAGCACAACCTGGTGAAAACTGACTAATGCAGAATCCTTCTAGCTTTCATGTGACTGGACCAACTCTGGGAGGGGGAGTGGGCATTTCGTACAGAGTACAAAACATATTTCTTCTGCTAACTTTTCAGCTGTCCTTTCTCCTTGTGATACCGCCCTGAAAATCCTACTCTTCCTGGCTCCACGTGTGTCCACCTACCCGTGCATTCAGAGGGTCACCTCAGGAAGATCCTTCTCTTTAGTAAACGTTAATGGTGTTCCTTCTCTGCCACGGCCGCTGAGAGGAAAGGACCCAGCCCTGTTTCCTGGCAATCTAAGGTATTCCACTCAGGGTTGGATGTGAGTAGGCCCCCATCAGCAGCACACCCCCAAAGCCCTCCTTGGCTCAGATTCAAAGAGCCACTCGTGGCGTACCCTGAGCGAGGCTGGGTGATTTCTGGGGTTGAAGCGTGCTTACTGCATCCACGAGAAGAGCCTTGGCAGCAGCGGAGCCTTCATCTGGCTCACGGGCAGCCGAGCATCCCCACCGTCCTGTCTTGGCTGTCGAGACTGAGACTAAGTTTCACAAACATCATTTTGAAAAAGCGCCGCCGTGTGCCTTGGGATTCGGGGGGCCGTGGGGTGGTGTCGCTTTGCCTCTCTGAGCCTCAGCTTCTCCATTCACCACGTGGGCTGTGGGGACACAGTGGGCTGGGCCAGGTGACTCTCTGCCTGGGAGTCTCAGGTGTGTTCTGTCCGTGGCTGAGGTGAGGTGCCTGCTGTCCCCAGGGACAGGGGACTCAGTGAGGCAAACCTGGGCCTAGCTTCCTTCTTTCCTGCTCCCTGGAAGCCCAGGATTCCTCACCAAGTTCTGTGTCACCTCCCCGCACCCCACCTTTCTTCATCTGGCCTCACCTCCCGGCTCTCTGGACTCCCCAGTCCTTGCAGATTCTTGAACGCGCCAAGAGGTCTGCCCCCGCCCTGCCCTCTGCCCGGAGTGCCCTAGCTGGGGTCCATGGGGCTCCACCTCGGTGCTTTCAGGGCCCTGCTCAAGGGCTTACCCTGGAAGAGGGCCCCCCTCAGCCTGCGGCCCGCGGGCCCCTCGATCACCCCATCGCCATTTCCATGGAATGAGTCCCCGTCACAGCCCGAGGACCCCCTACTGCAAGCGCTCGAGGCCGGAGGTGTTTGGCATTTCAGATTTTTCCAGATTTTGGAACATTGGCAGACACGTGAGGAACCGTCCCAGGGAGGGGACCCAAATCTAGGCTTTCAATTCACTTTTGTGGCACATGCACCTTGGACACGGAGCCTGAGGGGACTCCACACCACACTCTCAACGCATCTGCATCTCGACGGCAAAACGTCACACGAAGTCAGGCGACCTTGGTCGGTGCTCGGGAGGCCTCAGACTTTGGGGCATTTGGGATTTCACGTTTTCAGCTGAGGGCTGGACGCTCGGCCTGCCCGTCCCCTCCGGAACCCGCAAGGCGCGGTCCACTGCGCATCCCCAGCGCCAGGTCTGGCACACGGGAGGTGCCCACGGGTCTGAGGAGGGAGCAGCTGGGGGGGCCCTGCTCCAGCCACGGCCTCAGCTTTGCCTGTCAGCCGGGGGCTGGAGACCTCACCCAGGGGCAGCTGCTACAGCCAGCAGCAGGCTCGGGAGGGGACCCATGATCAAGGGCAGGCCGAGGCCTGGCATGGGAGAGGGGCCGTCCACTCTGCCTGCAGGGTCCCGATGTCAGGAACCTGGGGTCCCTTCACCTGCCCAGTGCAACCTCCAGCCACCGACGCTGCTGAACTCGTGCCCTGCGAGGATGCCCAAGGGTGTCCCTTCCCGTCTCAGCCCCAAGTCCCTCCCGGCCTCCAAGGGGATGGAGGCTGGGCGGGAACTGAGGGTGTCCCGAGGCCAGAGGTGGCACAAGCGTGCTCTTTCTGTGTGACCTCGCCACGGGCCAAGGCGTCCCCAGGGTCAGGGCCATTGTCCACGCTGGGTGGACCAGTGGAGCGAGGCCCAGGGATGGAGCTGGCCCCGGCTCGCCAAGCCGGAGGGTGACCCAGCAGTGGTCTCTGTTTCCGCCTTCAAGGCCCCGGGTGCCTGGGGGGCACCCAGCTCCTCGCGAGGGAAGGCTGTCACTCAGCCCTGAGCTGGGCCCCTCCTCCCTCCCACGCCACCTGCCTGTCACATGCACCTCAGGGAGCAGAGCCTGCGGGGGCGCCTCCCCCAGGGGCTGTGCAGGGAGCCCTGGGAGCCGCACCCTGTGGGAGGCGGGGGCAGGGCTCTGCACATGTTCAAGGGCCCGCATGTGCACGTGCTGCTACCTCCGCGCCTGGGTCAGCAGCCCCACGGCAGGGGCTCCCAGGGAGAAGCCTCCAGCCTCAGCAATGGCAGTGGACCTTGGAGGTCAGCCGGAGCAGCCTCCCACATCCTCTGGCTCAGACAGCAGTGGAATCCAGACCCTTGTATGCCAGATCGGCTGAGGGCGCAGCCAGGTCACCGTCCTTTAGAGCAGCATTGCGTCTGTTCCACACAAGGGCTCCCATGCCAGAGCACCTGGGTTAGAATCTCCTGGCGGGTGGACCCCAGACGTGTTCCTTTACCTCTCTGAGCCTCCATTTCCTCACCAACTTTAAGAGATGGCATTTATTGAGCATTACTCAGTGACAGGCATGGTTCTAGGTGACAGTCTCTGTGACTGTGTTCAGTCCCCCAGTAACCCCAAGAAGCAGGTACTATTGCTATCCTGATTTAGAAACCAAGACACAGAGTGGCTGGTCACCTGCCCAAGGTCACACAGCTTTGGAAGTAGTAAGCCCCGATTTGAGCCAATACAACGGGGCTCCAGAATCCCTGAGCTCAGCCACTATCTGGCTTCCTGTCTGCGGAGGGGTTGCAACCTAAACAGGCTGTGCAGGCCGTGCAGGAGTGGCCACATGTGCCCCTGCGAAGGAGTAAGCCAGCAAGGTGGGCGCTGCCTGGCGAGCCCGAGCACCTCCGAGGAGTGAGTGATAAGTGAGATAAGGCGTGGGCCGTGCCTGGCAGCCTCCATCAGTCCTGACCTTGACCGCGTGGGTGACAAAGCCCTGGGCTGCGGGTGCGGAAGGGCCCTTTGGTGGAAGGTCAGCAGAGACCTCCGTACAGTCCAGGTTCCTGCTCCTGAGCCCCCACCCCGACCCCGCTGGAACCAGGGCTCTGTCCCACCCTGTGGGTCCCGCGAGGAAGGGGGAGGGGAGGGCTGGTGGGGGTGTCCACGTGTCGCCCAGAGGAGCAAACCGAGGCGCCAGGTCGGGGGCAGGCTGGCCGCAGGACTCTTCCCCCAAGGTTTCCCTGCTCCTGGCTCCTGGCGCTGCTTGTCCAATAAGAAGCGGGGTCCCCAGGGCCACGCCCACGAGGCACGCTCTCACCCCAGATTGGTCGGGAGTGGAGGGTCGCGAGCGGGTCTGCGCCGGCGGAGCGTCCAAGGCCGGGTCAGAGCGGCGCCGGGTGCTGTCCGCGCGGGTCTCCCTGAGGACACCGGGGAAGGAGGGAAGGAGCCTGGGTCCTGGCAGGCGACAGCGCCGCTGCGACCCCAAGCCCACGACTGAGGCCGCCACCTGCGTGGCGGACAGTCGCCCCGGGACGGTGGCCAGGCCTGGGAAGGGGCGGGCGCTCAGTAGCGCTGGGTAGAGCCGCGCCGGACAGGGCGGGCGGTGGCCGCAGAGGCCTGGCGTCCACATTTGCACAAGGACAGTTGCTCTTAGAGTTAAGCAGTTGACAACTGTCCGTTGGAAGTTGTCCCCCGTCCTTCTCGTTTGTCAGTCGGAGACAGTTCACTGTGCAGATTAAAGGGGGACCGCAGGCGAGGGGCGGGCAGAAAGGCACCCTCTGGACTTGGTGGCTTCGGTGTCGCCCACCCGCGGAGGCTCTGGTTCCCAGGCTGAGCTCCGAGGTGTCTCTGTGACTGCGTCTTGCGGGAGGCTGGGCTGAGGGCGGGAGGACAGGGGAGGAGGCTGGCGGAGCCGGTGGGAGGGCAGCCTGGAGGGAGCCCTCGTCCCCAGAGCACAGGGAGTGTCCGCGCACAGTGGAGAAGGACCCTCTATTGGAGAGGCCTTTAGCAAAGGGCGACCCAGAGCACTCCCCTGGGGACTCCCTGGATGTGACCCAGAAGAACAAAACGTCCTGTTCACCACCAGGGAGGACCTGCCCCAGCCCCCTCTCCAGCCCCTGTCCTCCTCTGTGAAGCAGCCAGTCACCTCAAGGGTCCCTTGGTGACACCGTACAACACTCTGATTCTCGGGTTTCCTGGAGCATTGGGAGGAGGGCAGGGCTGGGGGGGGCGGAGGGACGCTCCCTCTCCCAGGGCCTGCGGGGCTACTCAAGCTAGAGGGTTTGGTTGGCAACGAGGACACCCTGCAGCGACCCCCACTCCACTCCAGTGAGAGCTGAGGTCCACCCAGGCCCCCCACCCCCTCTCAGGTTTCTCCTAATGCCACCACAAGCCACTAACCCTGACCCGGGGTACACTCACTCTTTGGTGTTGCTCGGGCTTGCCAGGCAGCCCCCACCTTGCTGGCTTACTCCTTCGCAGGGACACATGTGGCCACTCCTGCACCTCTACGTAGCCTGCTTAAGTCGCGACCCCCAGGCCCTGCACCTGTGAGTTCCCAACATGCTCCCTAGTGTATTTTGTAAGTGGGCATGACCCGGTGCTGGGCACAGGGCTCGCTCATTGGCTCTGGGTGGTGCCCCATGAGACAGACACAGGTGGCTTCTAGTTTGCAGATGAGCAAGTGGGGGCTCAGGGAGGGGGTTTGCTCCATGACCCACAGCACGGCTGGGACTAGAACGTGCCGGAGTCAGGTCCAGAGTCTCCCCTGAGAGCTCGCGAGTAGTAAGCAGAGTCCAGCGTGGCCTCTGCAGGACCTTGACCTTGGCCAGTCCTCTCTTCTCTCTGGGCCTCGGTTTCTTCACCAGTAAACTGGGACAACAGCGGTCTTGTCTTGGCAGGGCTGCTGTGTGGGTCAAGGAGGCCACTGGGTGTGGACCCTCACAGGAGGCCGAGCGGGGCCACCAGAAGCTGGGCAGGCGGTCCTCAGACAAGCCCAGAGCCCGGGCTTCCGGTAATCCAGGATCACCCCAGGGACCAGTGGGGTCGGGGATCAACCCCTCCAGTCTAGGCCTCTCCCCCTCCCAGCTCCACTGGACGCTGCCCCCCCCCTCGCCCCCCCTCCCCCCGGGAATTTCTCGCAGCTGTGGGGATGGGGCTGCCGCAGGGCGGGGACAGGAAGGGCTCAGAGTTTTCCCAGGCTGAAGGTCACGGAGGAGCTGCCCTCCCATCCCCTGCCGCAGCTGGACTGGGCTCCAGCGTGGCTTTCCCAGACCCCGCTGGCCCCTGTCTGCTGGACAAACACGAGGAGCCAGGGGGAGGGGAGGGCCTTTCCAAGAAGGCGGCTGGAGGCTGGGGCCTGGGGGTGCAGCCTCAGCTTCCTCACCTGGAAAATGGGTTCCCACTAGACAGCTTCACCAGGCTGCTCAGCACTAGAGGCCAGAAGAACAGACCAAGCAGCCCAGGGACCTGCCCAGAGGGTGCCCCCGTCCCCGACTCCCCTGCGAGATGGAGGCAGGTCGCTCTCTGTGTCTGGCCTGGGCTAGCGGAGCTGGGAGATCCTAGAAGTCCCTCTCCACTGTCCTTCTGTCCTAGCGGGAGGAGGGAGGGGGGCAGCACTGAGAAGATGCTGCCAGGAGCTTTCTGACCGTGTCTGAGTTTCCTGTGGCTGCTGCGGCCCCCCGGCTACACACTTGGTAGCTTAAAATAGCACGCGCTTGCCGGGCCTTGTAATCCCAGGGATGGGGAGGCTGAGGCAGGAGGATGGCAAGTTTGAGGCCAGCCTCAGCAACTTAGCGAGGTCCTAAGCAACTTAGCAAGGCCCTGTCTTCAAATTGAAAAAAAATAAAAAGGGCTGGGGTGTGGCGCACCTGCCCTGGGTTCAATCTGCAGCATCAAAAAATAAAAAATAGAAAAGCATGTACTTGTCATCCACAGCTCTGAAGCCCCAAAGTCCAAAATCAGGCTCGCTGGGCTGGGATGTCAGCTGGCCGGGTCGTCCTGGCCTTCCAAGATGGATATGGCTGTCACTCCCACACGTGGCCTGTTCTCCCTCTCCTCCCGCCGTCCCCTCTCTTCTGACACTCCTGATAGCCTCTTAAAGGGACCTGCACAGCACGTGCCACATGCCTGTCATCCTAGCGACTCAGGAAACCAAGGCAGGGGACCCCAAGCCCCAGGCCAGCAGGCGAGAGCCTATCTCAGAATTCTTAAAAATATATACAAGGCCGGGGACTCAGTGACGGAGCTCCCTGGGCTCAGTCCCCAGTGCCATAAACAAGGTGCTGTGATGACCCCAGGCCCCAGGCAGACGGTCCAGGGTGATGTCCTGGCTCAAGTTCGGCTCCCTCCCATCTGCACGGTAGTGAGGTCCAACACTCACGGGCAACTTGGGGTGTCAGGACCTTGGGGTCCCCTACGGGTCTCTCAGTGGCTGCCCCACTGTGGGGGGCTGTTTCGGTCCCAGCTTCTGCACTTAGTGGCTGTGTGACCTTGGCAGGGATCCAACTTCTCTGGCCCTCAGGTGCCCTGTCCATCCTGAGAGATGGAGGCCAGGGTTGCGGGCGAGAAGGCCGGGCATGCTGGATACAGCGTGGACAGGAGGGGAGTCCTGCGGCTCTGAGCATGAGGCCTTGGCCCAGGCTGAGGGTGGAGTTCACGAGGTAGCCACGGACACCAGCCCACGATGGCCCTCGAGGAACTTACCAGAGAAACAAGAAGACAGGTTTAGAACAAATAGTCACACAAAGAATTTGGTGATTACCCCTCGAAGCCCAGAGAGGCCCAGGTCACACATCTGGGAAGAGAAATGAGCAGGGGTCACGCCTGATGCTTGGCTCCCGAGACTTTGTTTCTTGAAGACACTCTCAGACTTTCAAAGCTGGTTGAGGTCAAGCAGAGGACCAGATACAGGAAGTAACTTGCCAAAGGCCACACAGCCAACACAACAGTCAAAGGCAAACCAGAGCTCTGGGCATCCTGCCCAAGATTCTTGCCCAAGGAGCCCTCGAGGCGTGTCCTAAACTACAAAGGCTCACTGGTGACCCCAGGGACAGATGGCGCTCACTGAGCTTGCACAGTGCCAGGAGGCAGCAGAGGGGTGCTTGTGCCCCAACTGGTTCAGTCTCCCCGACTCCTCTGGAGAAGACTCTGGATACCCTGCTTTACCGAGGTCGCAGAGGTCCCAAACCACGCCCAGGGCTCACCCAGAGAGGCACAGGGCACCCCCTAGGAGCAAGGCCTGGCTTGGAATCTCGGGCTCTCCTTTGCAGGCCTCTGCCAGGGGCCTCCTGCAGGGGCCTGGAGCCCTGGGAGGAGGGAGGTGAGGTCAGCTCACCCCAGAGCTGGGATTCCCGGGCAGCCTCAGGGAGATGGGTGACCCGCTGGCGCCATCTAGTGTCCTTGAGGAGACACGCCAGTTCCCCTCAGGAGTCTCTGGGGCCCAAAGACTCTGGAGAGTCCCCAACACCAAGTCCCACCTGCCTTCAGCTGGTCCTTGCAGCCCACTAAGGACACTGAGCTAAAAGTGACCAAAAAGCCCTCCTCGTTTGGGCGTTGAAGAAAACGAGGTCCAGAGCGGGGGACCACGTGCCCGTCCAGGCTCTCGGAGGCCAGAGCTAGTGAGCTCAGAGGAGTCCGCCTGGAGGTGAGGCCCTTGGATTTGGCCTGGAGGCCGGGACGGCAGGAGGATTATGGCCAGTTACAAGGAGGGGACCAGGAGGCTGGCAGCAGACAGCCCGGCTGCAGTGAGGACCAAGGTCCTCCACAGAGAAATCTGTGATCCTTAGGGACACACTTGGCGGGAGAGATCCCGTGATTCTGAGAGACATTTACAGTTCCTGCCTCTCAGGAGCTCCATGTGTTGTTCATTCATTCAACAAACCATCTCTGACAGTGAGCTCTGAGCCTATGCAGGACAGGACCTGTGCTTGGGAGCCACAGGCCAACCAGAGTCCAGGCAGAAAAACAGGCATCACGCCAAAGAAGTGGACCGGTACAGACACAGCTCCTCATCCGCAGGGGACGGTCCCAGGAGGCCGGAAACTGTGGAGAGTGCCCGACGCCATGTGAATTGTTTCTTCTAATGTTTACATACCCAGGATAAAGTTTGACTTACAAATTGGGTAAAGTAAGAGATTAACAATAATATCTATGATAAAGTAGATCAATTATAACAATGTGCTGTCATAAAGTTGCCAGTGTGTCTACTCTTGTGCTTGGGAGCATAATCAAGTTAAATAAGGGTTACTTGAGCACAGCACTGCAATACTGTTATAGTTAAAGCTTCGTCCCAGGGTTTCATGTACTGACTTCCAGACCACTCACGTCTAATCGAATCAAGCCTCTATTGAAGCACACCGGTGGCGGCTGACCAGAACATAAGGCTGTTCCCCTGATCAGCCTTGAACAATTGCAAGGGCACTCCTTATAAGCCTGAAAACCGCAGAAGGGATGTTTGGGGGGGTCTAGCCAATGCAAGCAAGCCAGGTTACAGAAGCGGGACAGTGCAGTCAAGCGGAGGGAAGCCTAACCAGTCACAGTTAGCCCAGTCACCCCAGTTACAGAAACAGAGCCCCGTTACCCTAGTTACAGAAACAATACCTCATTAGGTACTTTTGCATTCTTAAAGGTTTCTATAGCAAAAGGAAAAGAACATCTTGCCCCAGTCTTGACTCTTCTACTTGGCATGGTTGTTTACAGGATGTAGTCATAAAACAAAATGGAGTCACATTTGCTCCTACTACCACAATACCATGACAGTTAACCTAGTCACTGAGACGTTTACTAAGTGGCTGAAGAGAGGGTAGTGCATACAGTGTGGATACATTGGTAAAGGGATGATCTGCACCCTCAGCAGGACAGAGCCGGACAGAGAAATTTCATCATGTTACTCAGAATAATGTGCAATTTGAAACCTGTTCATGTCTGGAATTTTCCACTTAATATTTTCAGACCAGTTTTAGGTGGGTAACTGAAACCTCTAGAAAATGAGACGGAGGATAAGAAGGATCTCCAGAGGGCCAGGGCTCTACCAGATGGATCTAGTTGGTGATAAAAACAGTGGTGTGGCTGGGCACAGTGGTTCCTGCCTGTAATCCCAGCAGCTTGGGAGGCTGAGGCAGGAGGACTGCAAGTTTGAGGCTAGCCTCAGCAACTTTGCAAGGCCCTAAGCAACTTAGCAAGACCCTATCTCAAAATTAAAAAAATAAAAGGGGCTGGGGATGTGGCTCAGTGATTAAGCAGCCATGGTTCAATCCAAAACCAGACCAAACCAATGGTGCCTAGCATGTATTGAGTGCCTACTATGTGCCAGCCACTGGAATAAGTACTTTATATTAGCGAATTTGATGAAATTGGGACCCTGTCCTACTGTGTGACATTAGGTAAATTACTAAACCCCAAGATTGTCATGGAAAAATGGAAGATTTAATACCAACCTTGTTAGGTTACTGTGAGGTGTGAATAACGCACGTGTGTGGTGCCTGCATACAGTAGGTACTCCATAACAGCTGCTCTAAGGGAGGGATGCTGAAGGGGCCTCAGTCTTGTGCTCACGCAGTCCAGGCCTAGGGCCAGGGGCAGCTGTGTCCGAGGTCAGGCAGAGGGTGGGAGGAGGGGAGCGAGGCCAGGGCCTGGGGAGGCTGGAGGCTGGCCCTCCTGCCACCTCTGCTCCGTCAGCCCCTGGGGCTCTCCTGCTGCCCTCCATGCCCGCTGCCCTGGGGCTGGCATCCTTTGCCTGGCCCCACCCCAGTCAAGTCCTGTGTCCCCAGAGGTCCCCAGGTCTCTGCTGCCTGGAGGGCCACGAGCTGCCAGCTGCCCCTCAGGCCTCTGCCCTCCTGGAGCAGCCCTCCCAGGTCCCCGCGTCCCTCCCTGACACCCTGCACAGGTCCAGATCCCCAGCCTGCTCCACCCTAGCGCTTGGCCGATGAGTCCACCCCCACGGGGTGGCGCTGTGGAGCCAGGGGAGCGGCCACTGGAGCCTCAGCCCACCTAAGGCCCCAGGTGTCCAGCGCGGCCGGCCTGAGGCCTCCCCACCTCGGCTGAATTCAGCCAGTGACACTCAGGCCTGCGCCTCGGTGCCAGGCGCCACTCGGCCACACTCCCAGGGCCCCCTTCACCCCCAGGCCCGGGGAGCTGGCGCCCCAGGACCCTGCGCTGCGATGAGGAAACTGAGGCAAAGAGGACGCTGTTCCCGCTGGGACGCCCCCTCCCCGCCCGCCTGCCCTGGCTGCCCTGGGCCTCTCCAGGCAGAGCCTTCCCGAGCCGCCCCGTGACGCACGCCGTGTCGCCCCCTGGTTCCGGCAGTCACAGCCCCTGGACACCCGGTCACGCTGGGCCTTGACGGCAAGGACGGCCGCTCTCCTTACTGCTGCACTGGTCCGCTGGGCGTGACTGTCACGAAACACCCAGCAGGCCACTTTATGAAGAAAGGAGGTTCATTCTGGCTCCCAGTTGCAGAAGTCCAAGGTCGAGCGGCCACATCTGGGATGGCCTTCTTGCTCACCTGTCCTGAGGTGGCCCAGGGCCAGAGACGGGACATGGCTGTCTGAATCATGGCTCTCCCTCTGTGAAGCCACCAGGATTCAATCATGGGGCTCCACCGGATGACCTCATGTAATCCTGTCCCCTTCCAAAGGCCCCTCTGGACACCACGCTGGGTCGACTCCCGCCCTCTTAACGCCCCCCTGGGGTGAAATTCCAACACACGAAGCCCAGGGGACACCCAGCCATATCTAAGTCACCTGAGCTCAGCAGGCGCAGCTGACCTCCCAGAGGGTCCCCTGAGATCCTGGCCTCCCGGGCACTGGGCAGAGGCCTGCGGTGGCAGCAGGAGAGTGAGGCTGGTCGTGAGGGACTCCCAGGTCCCCGATGGGGGAAGCCAGCGTCAGGGCAGGTTCCCACGGGAGGTTCCCACGGCCGGGCACCGAGGCCTCCACCAGCAGCCAGCCTGCGCCTGCCTGTGGGCACGGGGGTGGCCCTGCTGCAGCTCAGCCCCGGGCACGCCCTGGCACCGCCGCGTCCGGAGCCGCAGGACTGCCGCAGAGGGCCAGCGCTGGCCACCGTGGGACACTAAGCTTGGACGGCCGCCCGAGGCTGTGCAGTGACAGTGAACCTGACACTTGCTGATACCGTCCTGGGAGCACTGAGCAGGCGAGGCCAAGGCCACACACGCTGCCCACGGCACTCTCCCTTCCCCGAGACCTGCTCCACACTGTCCCCACTCAGGCTGTCAGCGGAGCCCCACGGCCGCCTCGGAGCTGCCATTGCGCGTGCCCTTTCTACAGATGAGGAGGCCCCACAGTGAGGCCAGCCACTCGCTGACGTCACCCTGCTGGGACCCAGCTACTGTGGGCCACCGGCTCCCGTGGCTGCGCCTCACTGCCTGGGCGGCTCCTGGCCAGCTCTCTGGGCAGGAAGCGACTGGCCAAGGCCTGGCCCCGGGGCCTCGCCCAGGCTGTCCTGGAGCTTCAGCGTCCTGGGCGCCAGGGCTGGGCATGGCGTGGCTCGCCACCAGAGCTGCCACCTCTGCCCCGCTGCCAAGAGCACTGCCCGTCCCCTGCTGTGGGTGTCAGACGGACAGAGGACAGGACAGCTTCTGTGCGGTGGCTCCACAGGAACCAAGTGGCTGCAGGGTGCCAGCCGAGGCTCGGGGCTGGGGCGCCAGCCATTGCTGAGCTCCCTGGCAGGCCTGCGGGGGTTGGGCACCAGGGGAGGGCTGGGCAGGGAGGACTGGGAGGCTCCAGGCCCAGACAGCGTGGCAGGAGCAGGGCTGGGGGCAGCAGCAGAAATCCCCAATCTCCCTGACCCCCAAGACGGGCTCCTGGGAGCGCTGGCACTGGTACCCATGCCCAGAGCAGGCCCCTGTGAGGGCTGTGAGGCATGAGGGGCCCAGGTTCAGGCAGCCGAGGCCCAGGCGCAGGCTCTCCCTGTCTCACTCACTGTGTGACCTCGGGAAAGTTCCTTACCCTCTCTGTGCCAATGCAAATTCATCTGAAAATACGGGGATGGTGAAAGTGCCTCGGCTCCAAGGGTAAACAAGCCTGGCCACAAGTGCTCTGGGCACCGGATCTTAGTTTCGCGGTGGTCCTTTCCAACAACCTCACCTGGCTGTGTCCTACTGCCTTGGACACAGGAGGAACCGAGTCTTCCACTAGGGTGGGTCCTCCAGCGGCCGCACACAGCCACGGCCACCTGCCACCTGCCACCTGCGGCGGTGTTTTGGAGGCACAGCCTGGCTCTCCTGCGAAGGCTCAGAGGGGCTGCGGAGGCCCGGCAGGTGGCCACAGGGGCAGAGTCCGCGGGGGGCCTCGAGGCTGTTCTGGGGTTGCCCTCAGCGCGCCCAAGGTCCCGGATGTGAGGGTTCAGCGCCATCCCCCAGGGGACACGAGGGCCCAGGTCATTAGGTTCGTTTGGTGGTTTGGGAAACTGAGGCCCAGGGCCGGGTCGTGCTCAGCCGGGCCTCGGTCCAGGTCGGCGCCCATCGAGGCCCTCGCTGCAGAGGAAGGAGCCGCTGGGGAGAGGCCCGAGAGGCCGTGGGTGAAGATGGGAACTGAGGACCCGGCCGAGGCCAGGGCAGGCCTGAGCCCAAGGTGGCCACCCAGGGGCTTGCTAGGCGGGGCAGGTGAAGGCGTCAAACAGGTGAGCACCGGCCTAAGAGACTGGCCTCCGGCTCCCTCGTGAGGCAGAAGAACCAGTCAGGGCCGAGGGAGGCAGGTGCTTCGAGGCTGATTTGGAGGCTGCAACGGAGAATGGGCAGCGCTGGGTGGGGAGGGGGCGGGTTGTATAGTCGGAGGCTGTGGCCCAAGTGGAGGATAATTAACGGGGGCAGAGCCAGGGCTGGTGCAGGGCTGACCGCTCTCACCCAGCCCCTGCCACTCCGCCCATCCAGCAGGTGATACAGCCAGACGTCCTACACCCTCGGGGTGCGTTGAACCCTGTTCTAGGTGCCCCCCTGGGTTAACCCTGATGGAACAGCCACCCTGTGAGGTAAGGGCTGAGGGCTGGGAGCTAGTCATCTCTCTTTCCTCAGAAGAGGAAACCACCACCAGAGAGGTTAATTAACTTGCCTGAGGCCACACAGCATCGAATGGAGGACTCATCTCTGACAGAGGCTGCTGGGCCAGGGCTGCGCTCGGTGGCCTTCCTCCTGAGGGTGGAGGGCACCAGGCTCTCTTCTCCCCCGGGTCATCTTGTGTGCCCTTCCTGTGGTGGCTCATCCTCCACCCCCACCCTGTGAAAGATGACTCACGCTGGGCCCTTGTCCAGGTCCTGGGCGGGCAGCAGAGCTGCGGCAGGGCTGGACTTAAGCCTGAGAACCCCCTCAGCCACTCGGAGGCACCTCGTTTCCACACCTTTAGGGAGGCCGAGCACACTGCCAGGCGCTTGCTCGTGGGGAGTGTGCGGCCTGGGTGCTTAGTCCATGCGGAGTTGTCCCCAAGCCCCAGGCAGGCTGCCCCCAAGCACAGCCCACGCTGTCACCCGCAGCCCCAGGCAGCCACAGCCCCTCGGGGGTCTCACCCAGAAGGAGCCACGCTGAGGGTGGCCTTTGCAGCACCCTGGGGTCTGGGCTGTTGCGGGATGTAACTTGCCCGAGGCCGCTGGGCTCAGAAACTGTGGGCGGGCCAGGGTGATGTCTGCCTCACTCCAGATGACCGACCCTCAGGCCTGGATCCCAGGGTTGCGGTAGCTTCGGGGACCTGGGGCTGGGATTCGGGATGGGAGGAGGCTGAGAAGTGAGGAGTTTTGCTCGAGGGTCCTACGGGATGGGGCCACAGAGAGAAGAGGCGCAGCCCCTCCCTGCCCTGCTCACGCCCTGGGCGAGCCCGGCTTCTGGCCCCCCAGGGATGACTCAGCCTGAGCCCTGGAACCAACCTCGTCCCCTCTGCCACCTGTCCCTCTCTGGCAGCACCTGCCTCCTGGGACACAGTTATCGCCAACAGCAGGTGGCTATGCCAGACCCCAGTCCAAGGACAGCCAATGCGTCCTTGGGAGGCAGCCTGGACCTTCATGCCCTCCCGTTGGAGGCACAGCCCACCCCCTGGAGGGCCCCCCAGGAGAGCCCCCTGGAGAGCCCCCCTGGAGACCCCCCTGGAGAGCCCCCCTGAACACTCCCCTGGAGAGCCCCCCTGGAGACCCCCTTGAAGAGCCCCCCTGGAGAGCCCCCCTGGAGACCCCCCTGGAGAGGCCCCTGGAGAGCCCCCCTGGAGAGCCCCCCTGGAGAGCCCCCCTGGAGACCCCCCTGGAGAGCACCCCTGGAGACCCCCCTGGAGAGCGCCGGGAGCCCCAGGCGGTGCTTGGAATGATCTTGGGACCTTTGAAACGATTCCTGTTTGGCTAAGAAAATGCATTGTGGAAGGTGCCCTCCCGGCTGCTCTGTGCCTTGGACCCCCAACCCGACCCCCTGGGGTCCGTTCACCTGAGGAACTGGGACTCGCAGTAAAATCCCCTTTGATGAACGAGGAGACAGGCTTCCCCAAGGTCACTCTCTGGGAGCGGGAGGCCTAGGTTCCCAGCACCACGGTCCCCTCCCTGGTCGTGGAATTCTAAGGGTATGGGACTCGGGGACTGTGTGAGTCAAGTGACAGCAGCAGCTGCCTACTGTGCTGGGGACAAACTTCACCCACTTTTCATCTGTTAGTTCACTTGGAGTCAGACGGCCTGGCCTGCACTGCCGGCTCCGCCAAGCTTCACGCTCTGCAACTTTGGGCAAGTTGGTCAACCTCTCTGAGCCTCAGTCTCCTTGTCTCTGAAATGGATGCAATACTAGCTCCTGCTTCACGGGCTGTTGTAAAGGTGAAGGAGGTGCTGTGTGTACAGCCCAGGCCCACGGGTGAGCGGCTGCCGTTACCGCTACAGTTAAGGCCCCACCCAGCCTGCGGGAGCTCTCAGAAGTGTGGAGACGGCCAAGCAAGTAGGACTCCTTTGGTCTAGAGAGGCGAGGGCTGGGTCGCCTTCCGTCCAGGCTCAGGGCCCATGGGGGATCCAAGGTGCTGTGCAGGTGCCTGCTGGGAGTCAGGGTCCCCCAGCTCTGTGACCTTGGGCAGGCCCTGAGCCTGCTCTGGGCTGCAGTTCCTGCAGTACATGGGTGGCCCAGTGTCGGGAGGCTGCCATGGTGGCTGGGCTATTTTTACAAATGGGCAGTCACACGTCTTGGCTCAGAGTCAGGCCCTGATGGGAAGGCGGGCGCTGAACCCACCTGGCCCCGGCCCTCCTGAGTCCGAGCAGAGCTCCCTTGCTGCCTCCTGGGCCCTCTGTCCCCTCTGCCCCAAGGCCTGGCCCCACCCTGGCCCCTCAACCCCGTCGCCCCTGGCTAGTGAAGCTTTTCATATTGAGCTGCTCACAGGTTATAGGTTGGGGAGGGAGGGAGGGAGGGAAGCAAGAGCCAGGTCCCAGTGTCAAGCTCCTGCCTGGGGGCCAACACCCTCACAGATGACACAGAGGCACAGAGAGGACCGTGGAGAAGACAGGCAGAGCCGGGGGTGGGGGGCCCTGCGAGCCCCACCCCAGAGCCCCTTGGCCAGGGCCCACCCTGCAGGGCCACCTTCCCACGATGGCAGACTGACCAGGTGCACCCCCTGGGGGTGGTATAGTAGGCAGGTGGGGTCCCTGGGAGTGTGTCCTGGGGGATTATGTCTTGTCCCAGGCTCCTCCGTCTGTCCCTGCTTCCTGGCCCCCGGTAGCGAGCAGCTGTCCTCCGCTACCCGCTTCCATCATGGTATTCGGCCTCCTCTCAAGCCGAGAGCCGTGGAGTTGGCCCATCGTGAACTGAACCTCTGAAACCAAGAGCCCAGAGTGAGCTTTTCCTTTTCTAAGTTGTTCTTTGGTTACAGCAACAGAAGCTAACACAGAAATGGGTACCACGAGTGGGCTCCTGGGATGAACCGGACCAGGTGGTTCACAGGGTTTGGCGCTGGTCTGCCGGAGGAGCTGGGAAAGGTTTGGAGACACAGATGGGGAGGACTTGGGATGTCATGAGCAGAGCTTGACGGCAGTTCTCCTGGGAGCTCACAAGACTGCAAGGTGGGTAGGAAGGCAGACAGTGGGGACTGGCTCACGGAGTTTCAGAGGGAAACTGGGCTTGAGGCCACTCACTTCACATTCTGCAACAAACTTGTCTACATTTTGCCCGTTGCCCTGAGTCTTTGTGTGGGGCTGAACTTACAGGTGATGGATTAGAGAACCAGACCTACAGCCTGACCCTCTGAGCTGTGAATTCACCTCCCGACTCCAGATTCTTGTGACACGTTAGCGCTCCTTACTCTCCGAGCCGACCTTGGTTGTGTTTTGGGTATTTTGAGTCTGGAAGTTTCCTAATGCAGTCCTCACCAGCCCAGGAGCTGGATGTGCCCATTTTGCTGAACAGAAAACTGAGGCTCAGGAACATTAAACACTCCTCAGTTAGGAACATGCGAGGCCGTGATGGGAACCTGGCAGTGATGATTCTAAGGTCACCCCCTGGGACACCCTGCCCTTCTATCAAATCCTACTGATGACTTTCTTTCTCACCCCTCACATGACAAAGTTCAGGCCATGTGGCCTGAGGCTCGCTGACAAGTGCCCAACCATTTGCTCTTCCCAGAGGGTCCTGGACCCCCCACCCCTTCAGTCCTGTGCGGGCCCTGGCCCTCCGCGGCCCTCCTCCGTCTGGCGAGCGGTTCTGGTCATGCCTGCGCACCAGCCAGGGCGAGGCCCCACCCTTCTGGCACATCCCTCCCTTTAAGCACCTGTCACTCTACTCCAAGTCCTGGCACAAAGACAAGGCACGGAGGACCTGGCAGGATGCCCAGAATCCAGGGCTAGGATAGCGGGAGCCATTTCTACCTCCAAGTGCAAGGGCGGGGACATTGTGGGGAGGGGGACAGGGAGCTGCTTGGAGCAGAGCTAGCCTGGCCCACGGGAGCCCACGGGAGCCCACGGGAGCCCACGGGAGCCCACGGGAGCTCTGGCTTCCCTGGAGGGGGGGACGCTGGGCAGCCCCCAGCAGAGGCTGGGGTAGGAAGATGAAGGGATGGCTGAATCCCTCCCTGATTCTGAGTTCCAACCCTTGCCCACGGCAGCCTGAGGGCAGACGGCCCGTGGGTGTGGTCCCTGGGGTCAGCTGCCCAGGCAGGAAGCAGGGGCAGGGAGAGCGGTCCCGGAGGGGAGGAGGCCGCTGTCTCCCGCTGTTCTGTGTGACCCAGGGCCAGCGGGGACCCCCCACAGCCCCTCCACCCTCCTTACATCTGTAAGTGGAGCCCAGCTCTCCTGCCCCGGGACACCAGCCACCCTGTGCGACTTGTGCCTAGAGGGTAGCCTGTGGAGGCAGTGGCCTTGGGCATCGAAGTCACAGAAGCCTTTCTCCGGGGTCTCCATGTGTCCATGTCACGAGGGACCACAGCCACCTCTGGAGGGGCTGCGTGCAGCTGGGGGGGCGACGGGGCCCTGAGATGGGACCCAGCCGTGTGCCCAGAGCCACGGGAACCACGGGACCCCGGGGGCCAGGGGTGTGGACTGCCGTGTCGCAGGCCTCCGCGCTTCCGAGTGATTTACCACGTTTCACAAGTCTTTGGTGAAGGAAGTCGCCGGCCCCTGACCAGGAGGAGCTGCTGAGAGTGATGTGAGTCTGAGAGAAGCTGCCGCTGAGAAGTATCCCGGAATTTCAGCCACGCGGCAGTGACCTGGGTCTGCTGGGGCAGTCTCCCAGTCGCCCTCTACGCCCTGCCCTGGAGGTGAGAGGTGACAGGCTTGGATCTGGCCTCTCTGGGAGGCTTTGGCCGCCACCAGGCTTGAGATCCTGGCCAGCCCAGCCCGCAGGCACTTAGCGGGGGATTTGGCCTCCAGGAGTCAGCTGGCAGATTAGCGGGTCCTGCCTGGGAACACCATGGGTGAGGTGGGCCCTGGCTCAGGGTGCCTGAGGGCGCAGGGTGCGACTGCCCCCCCACCCCCCACCCCGTCTGGTGGCCTGACACTTCCCCCTGCTCACCATGTGGGGCTGAGACTCTGGGTGCAGATCCCAGCTGCTTCTTCATCTATAAAGTAGGGATGTGGTTGCATTGGGCAGGGTCAGGGACACAGAAGCATAATCTTGGGTGTTTAGAAAGAGATTGATTTTAAGGATCCTGCTTACACAATGATGCGGGCTAGTGAATCTGAAATCTGCCGGGCAGGCTACAGGCTGGAAAACCAGGAAGAGTTCTTGTTGCAGTCTTGAGTTCAGAGGTCTCAGGCAACCCAAATCCTTCCTCCTCAGGGAACTTCGGTCTTTTCTCTTAAGCCCTTCAGCTGATTAGATGGGGCCCACCCTTAGGTGGAGGTAACCTGCTTTACCCAAAGTCTCTTGATGTAAAGGTTAATCACAATCAAAAAATACCTTCACAACAACCAGACTGGTGGGTTTTTTTGTTTGTTTTCTGTTAACTTTTTAATTTGTTTTAATTAGTTATACATGACAGTAGAATGCATTTATGTCCTTTGATATTTCATACATAGATGGGATATGATTTCTCATTTTTCTGAGTGTACATGTTGTAGAACCACATTGGTCATGCAGTCACACATATGCATAAAGCAATAATGTCTGTTTCATTCTACTATCTTTCCTATCCCCACATCCCCTCCCCTCCCCTCCCATCACTTCCCTCTACCTAATCTAAGGTAACGCTATTCTTCCCTAGTGCCCATCAACTTATTGTGAATTCACATCCACTTATTAGGGAAAACATTCGGACTTTGGCTTCGTGGGATTGGCTTATTTCACTTAGCATGATATTCTCCAACTCCAACCATCTACTGGTAAATTCCAAAATTTCACTCTTCTTTAAAGCTGAGTAATATTCCATTGAGTATAGGTACCACATTTTCTTTATCCATTCATCTATTGAGGGACACCTCGGTTGGTTCCATAGTCTAGCTATTGTGAACTGAGCTGCTATAATCATTGATGTGGCTGCGTCACTATAGTATGCTGATAACCATATTTATGTGGTTTGTCTCTGTGTCCTCTATTCTGTACCTTTGGTCTCCATGTCTATTTTGGTGTTTGACCACACGGTTGGAGCCTGACCAAGTTGACACATTAAATCCTTTGAGTATAAACCAAGGAGTGGGAAGGGATAGCTGGGTCAAATAGTAGTTCTATTTCCAATTTTCTGAGGAGTCTCCATACTGATTTCCATAGCAGTTTCACCAACTTGCAGTCCCACCAGCGATGTCTGGGGGTACCTTTTCCCCATATCCTCGCCAACATTTATTGTTGCCTGTATTCTTGATGATCATCATTCTGACAGGGGTGAGATGAAATCTCAGAGTAGCTTTGATTGCTGGAGATGTTGAACACTGTCTCATATATTTGTTGATCAGTGGCATTTCTTCTTCTGGGAGGTGTCTGTTCAGTTCCTTGGCCCATTTATTGACTGGGTTATTTGTTTTTTGGTGTTCGGTTTTTTGAGTTCTTTATATATCCTAGAGATTAATGCTTTATTGGAGGTGGATGTGGTAAAGATTTTCTCCCAAACTGTAGGCTCTCTCCTCACTTTACTGTTTCCTTCGCTGAGAAAACGCTTTTTAATGTGAATCCGTCCCATTTATTAATTCTTGATTTTACTTCTTGAGCTTCAGGAGTCTTGTTCAGGAAGTCAGAGCCTAGGCCGACGTGGTGAAGATCGGGGCCCATTTTCTTCTATTAGACACAGGGTCTCTGTTCTAGTGCCTAAGTCTTTGATCCACTTTGAGTTGATTTTTGTGCAGGGTGAGAGAGAGGGGTTTAGTTTCATTTTGCTACACATGGATTTCCAGATTTTCTTTTCTCCAGTGGATGTTTTTTGGCACCTTTGTCTAAGGTGACATCACCATATTTATGTGATTTGTCTCTGTGTCCTCTATTCTGTACCTTTGGTCTCCATGTCTGTTTTGGTGTTTGACCACACGGCTGGAGTCTGACCAAGCTGACACATTAAATCAGCACCAGGGCTGTCAACAGAATAAGCAAGTCCGAGTACAGGAAAGGTGTGGGGTATGCGGTACCCTCCTCATCCCTGGCTGCCCCTCGCCCATGAAGCATCCAATTCGCATCATTGAACAACACTCTCATGAGTATCCCAGGGGACCATTTGAGCCCCAACAGATTCACCAGGCCCATAGTTGAAGCAAATCCTTCCCAACAGTTTCACCCCTTTGGCTGATTTCTCAGGGAATCCCAGGCTCAGCCTCGGCACACACAGAAGTGAACCTGTGCCAGCTGATGCGGGTGGCCCAGCCCCTCCTCCCCTCCATCCCACCGGCTCCAGGCCAAGTTCCCAGTGCTGAAAACCTTAAGCTCCTAATAATCCACCTTCATAATCCACAAGGCCGACAAAATCACCTCTGAATTCTTGGGTGGTGAAGGGTGCCCTTCTACCCTGCAAGTGCTTTGACTTGATGAATCATTAAAGCTCAGCTTTCCACACACCACCCTGTGGCCCCTGGGAAAGGCCCCCTGACCAGCCCTTGGAGACCTGCTTCCAACAAGACCCTCCTGCGAGTGGAGGAGTCCTCAGCCAAGGCCAGGATCTTTGGAATGTGCACGCACAGGGCTGGGACTCTGTTTCTGTTGGGAGTGCCAGCCCCGCGAGGTTTCGCGTTTGGGTTAACTGTGGTCACACGAAGGCGGCTGGCTTCATGCAGATCAAAGGTGAAGGTTTTGTGGCCTCTTGCAGTTTGTGACAGTTTCTGAGACACTTGTCAGGGGGGCACAAAAGGAATGTGAGAGAGAGACAGCAATGGAGAGAACGGAATGAGAACGAGGCGGCATCCAAATCACCAGGAAGGTGCAGACGTGCGTGAGCCGGGGCTTATCAGGGCGGCCTGTCGGTTTTTGAGGTCACCGATCCCAGCTCTGCTCAGGAGGTTCGCCAAGTCAGGAGCTGCAGGGAGTCATCGGGGTTTATCAGCTCTTCACGTTTGTCACGGAGGCTGGCCCGGGTGGCGCCAGCTCCTGGCTGGCCTTGCGTCCTCTCCAGCCCTCTGCCAGCTCCACCCCAAGAGTCCCAGTCGCAGGCTCACAGGGACTTCAGGGCGGCAGGTGACATGGACAGGAGCTGAATTCACCACACCTGGTGTCCCCTCATGTGGTGAACTCACAGGTCACCTCACATGAGGACCCCTGGGCACGGGCATGCTCCACAGGCGCAGAGCTCCGCTTCAGGAGTCAGACGTCCTGCTGGGGCCCTCGGAGCCATAATTTTAAAAAGCACCCGTAGTCCCCAAGGTCATCGTACGTCCATGCACGCAGTACGCTAGAGCATCTCCCAGATAACACGGCCGACTAGAGCTGGCCTGGGGCTAGGGACAAGATGAGCAAGCAGAGGACCTTGCTCACTCCGGCCACCAGGGGGAGACAAAGCGAGAACAGAAAATGCCCAATAAAAACCAGTGAAGCAGCCGGGTGCGGCCCAGGTGCTCCGGAGGCCGAGGCAGGAAGATCACAAGTTCAAGGCCAGCCCCAGCAACTCAGCAGGCCCTAAGCAACTCAGCAAGACCCGTCTCCAAATAAAATATAAAAAGGGCTGGGGACGTGCTCAGGGGGTGAGTGCCCTTGGGTTCAATTCCCAGTACAAAATAAATAAACAAATAAGCAGAAAAGTCCATCATTATAAACTGGGCTGAGGATTTCCATTCTGGAAGGACAGCGGCTGGATACTGTGAAAAGCAGCCCATTCCTACAGCCCTGATAATTCTGGGAAAATAAAACACATTTAAAAACAAAAGCGTGTGGCTCAAGCGGTAGCGCGCTCGCCTGGCATGCGTGCGGCCCGGGTTCGATCCTCAGCACCACATACCAACAAAGATGCTGTGTCCGCCGAGAACTAAAAAATAAATATTAAAATTCTCTCTCTCTTTAAAAAAAATAAAATAAAAAATAAATAAAATAAAAACAAAAGTGTGTGTTCCTGTGTGTCCTGTTGGTGCCTTTCTCTGGAGAATCCTGCTACGGTTTGAATGTAAGGTGTCCCCAGAAAGCTCCTGTGTCAGCGCAGGAGTGCTCAGAGGTGAAGTGGCCAGGGGGCGAGCGCTGTGACCTAGCTGGCCCATCCTCCTTGATGGGACCTGGGGCGACGGCAGGCAGTTGGGCGTGGCAGGAGGAGGTGGGCCACCTGGACAGAGCAGCCCTTCTCTGCCAGGCCCTTCCTCCAGGATGCTCCGCCCACCTGCCCAGAGCAATGGAGTCGGCCCACTGGGGGCCGAACCTTGAAACCCTGAACTCAGAACTTCCCTCCTCTAAGTTGCTCTTGTTGGGCATTTGATGGCTGTGACAAAATGCTAACAGGTCCCCTGAAGGCCTGTCATTGCTGGCTTAGTCCTCAGCCTGGAGGGCTGGGAGGCAGTGTCCCTTGAAGAGCTGGGTCCTGGGGGAAGATCTCCAGGTCCTTGGGGCCGTGCCCCTGAAGGGGACTGTGGACGCCGAGCTCCTCTTTCCCCTTTGGTTGCCGGCCATGAGGTGGACAGGCGTTCCCTGCCACATGCTCCTCCTCCCCACAGGCCCGAAGCAGTGCCCCCAGTCGGACATGGACTGAAACCTCCTAAACCGGGAGCCAAAGCAAACCTTTCCTCTTTGTAAATTGATCATTTGGGGTATTTGTTACAGTAACAGAAGGCCCCTGCCGTGGCTCCCACCTCCCACACTTCTCAAAACCCACCCATCTCCTTGCTCCATGGCCTGCACCAGGGGGTTCCCTCAGGCAGGGTGGAAGCTAGCTCTTCATCCCTGTAAGGTCCTTGCTTAGCATCTGGATGGCCATCTTAAGTGACAGATGCCATCTTAAGAGAAAGTTCTGCTCTCCCACCCGAGGGCCTTTCTGAGAAAGGCTCCCCACCCCCTCACACCAACCCCCCCTTAACCACCGGCTTTAGGACCCACCCGGCTCTGATCCCTGAGGCTGCCCCACAGAAGTCCCCAGCCCCCAGCCTGCGTTGCCTCTCCCTGTCTGGGGAGAGGTGGCCTTGATTTGTCAGCTCTGACAGATAACCGTGTGCCTCTCTGCCTGGTCTCCGTCTTTCATTTCTCGCTCGCCATCTCCGGGTTCCTGGCTTTCCCTTCATTGGTGCTAAGACCCTGGATGGGGTTCCCCGGTGTGCCCGCTCCCCTCTTCAAGGGCCACCAAGCGTCCCTGGGCCCCCATCTGGATTCCATCATGGGACCAGGCCCTCCATTCTGCCGATTGCCCTCTCTGCACCCACCACCGGACATTCCAGGTAAGACCCCTGTCTCTGGTTGACCTAAAAGACCTACGGGTCCTGGGAAGTGCCCGTCCATCGTCCTACACTCCCAGGGTTACCGTGTGGTCGGGGGCACCTCCAGCCTCAGCCTTCACAGCTACGGCTGGTCCCTACTGTCGACTGGGTCTATAGGTGGGCTTTGATTTGGGTCCTGGGTTTTGAACTCTCTCATCTGGACCTAAAGCCCCCAAAACTTATCCGCTTGTGCAACCAGGTCTGGCCTCAATATCCTTTGGACTCTCAATGGCCACTTAACAGCACTTAGGTCCCATACTGTCAGGGATCCTTTCACCTATCGGGAGCCTTCAGGAAAGTGGGAAGAGAGGTCGGACGTTCAGGCTTCTCCTCTCTGCGCTCTAAGCCCTTCCCTGCAACTCCCACTCTCCCACACGAGGCCTCTCAGTTCTCACCTCCCCTGCGCCTGCTTCCAAAGGGACAGAAGACCCCACCCAGGACTTCTCCTTTGACCCGGGGGATGAGCCCCCGACACACCACAGTTCTCTTTTTAATGAAGCCATCACAGTAACTGTCCCCTCGTCCCCTAGTCCCTTCTCTCCTCCTGCCACACACTCACAGGCTTCCCCACCCGCACCTCTGTGTCCCGAATGCAGGTGGCTGGGGTACGGGGTAATCCGGGTTCCTGTGCCTTTCCCTTTGTCCGATCTTTCACAGATAGAAAAGCGGCCTGGGTCCTATACTTCAAGCCCCACCACATAGATCAAAGAGTTTCAGTATCTGACCCAATCGGATGATTTGACCTTCCACGATGTCCCTATGACCTTGTCTAACACCCTCCTGCCCGAGGAGCGCAGGCGAGTTTGGGAGCAAGCTAGAGACCGTGCTGATGGGGTAGTCAGACCTCCCCTGCCCACCTGATGGGCACTGAGGCAGTCCCTGACCCCCACTGGGATTATGATTCGCTGGAGGAGTAACTGGTAGAAACCAATTCCTTACTTGCCTCCCGGCAGGACTTGGAAAGGCAGCCCATGGGCCATCAGTGATGAAAGGCTCCAGGGAATCTTCCCAGAAAAGAATGAAAACCCTCCAGCACTTTTAATCTGCTGACCAAGGCTGTATTACAGTAACTAACCTGGACCCCGAGACCCCAGACGGGAGACCACCACTAATGACCTGCGTTGTCTCCTAAGGCACCTCGAGAGGGGCCCCTAACTCTCCAAGCTGAGGTTCTGGGAGTGGCCTTTAAGGTACATAACGGAGAGAAGAAAAGGCCCGGAAGCAGAAATATCAGATGCTCGCTCTAGCCAGCCGTCGGCCTCAGCATCTGTCCCTGGTCCACCGGTCTGTGGGAGGGTCCCTGGGGACTGCCCAGACCCTGTTTTAAATGTGGTCAGACGGGTCACTGGGCTTGTACATGTCCCAAGCCTCACAAGCCTCTGGGCCCTTGTCCTAGATGCCATCAGAAGGGACACTGGGCCTTTGACTGTCCCTGAGCCCCGAGTGGCCCCTGGCCATCCAGCCCTTCTGGTTCCCCTCTCCGACTCTTAGGACTGGCACAGAGGACTGACGAGGCCAGGTCCCCATCACCTGACCACTCCCTTCACTCCGTGGAACCGGGGTAACTCTGCGTATTCCAGGTGGCCTGTCCCCTTCCTCCTGGACGCTGGGCTACAGACTCAGTCCTCAGGAGATCTGGGGACCTGCCACTGGTTCTGTGACCTCTATTGCGGGGTAGAGGGCAAACCTCACCAGCCCTTGCAGACACCTGGCCTTGTTTGTGCCTTTGACTGTCTAGTGTCACCCACTCCTTTTTGGTCATTCCACAGTGCCCTGTCCCCTATGGGAAGGGACATCCTCACAAAGTTGGGGGCTACGCTTTCCTTCTCCCCTCATATAGGCTTCCATCCAGACTCGCCTGCCGCTCCCCTGCTCCTCACCCTGACCTTAGGGCCACCCCCTATTCCATCTGCCAGTGCCCCCCCATTGCCCCCTTCCCAGGTGGACCTACTGTCCGGGATGTTCCATGTCCTTCCATCGCCTCACACCACAGCCCATTCACATGGTCTCAAAGGCCCCTCCCTTTTCCGCCCAGTCACAATTCGCGCTCTCCCAACAAGAACTCCTGGGCTTGCAGCCTGTCACTCAAGACCCTGTGAAAGGGGTTCCCTAGACCTACTCATCCCCTAAAACACCCCCATCTCGGCAGTAAAAAAGCCAATGGCTCCTTGTGCTTGGTCCAAGACCTGTTCCACCAACTCTGTGGTCGTCCCAGTCCGTCCCGTGGTGACCGGTCCTTACACCCTTCTCTCCACGTTCCTTCCGGGACCTGGTACTTCTCAGTGCCAGATCTGAAAGATGCCTTCTTCTCTACTGCCCTCCATTCTCGCTCTCAAGACATTTTCGCCTTCACATGGACAGACCTGAGCCCTATAACTCCACTCAGCTGACGTGGACAGTTCTCCCCCCGGGGCTCCGAGACAGCCCTCAAATCTTCAGACAGGCCTTGGCTAAGGACCTAGTGTCCATCTGAAGTGGCACCCCCTTGCTCCACAGAGAAGCCCTCTTCACCATGGCTGATTTTAGGACTGTCGGCAAGAGTCTCTGCGAAAGAGTCCAGTGTAGATAAACTTCCTATTTTCGCCTCGCCCTGTTCACTTGGCCACTGGCCGAGAAGATACCAGCACTCCAGGTGCTGGACACCCCCTGACTAGTTTTCACAAACATGTATCCAATATAGTAGTTTGTAGAAATGTGCAAACCAGGCCTCTGGCCTTGAGCTGGGCTTCACAGAGCTGTCTACATTGTTAAGATAAGTTACAACTGGGCTCCATGGTGACAGCTGGCAGGGGAGGAAAGAGAGGGGAGAAGAAGCTCTCCCCTTCTCAGGTGTTGTCCTCGAAGGGTTAACTTGCCCAGAACAGAGAGAGAAAAAGCTGCTTTTATGTGAACTTCTGCAGACTGTGAGCTTCTGAGCCCCTCCCCTTACACGCTGGGGATAAAACTCCGAAACTCCCTGAACTCGGGGTTCAGGGGCTTGACTGATTACAGCAAAAGCTGTGCCCTCTGAACCTGGCTGCAGCCAAACAAAACTGTTTCCTGCTGTCTTGGGTGCCCTGCCTCGGCTGTCCCCACAACACCTCCATCCCACTCAGCCCAACATGCTACAGTATGTTGATGACCTCCTTCTCTGCAGTCCCTCCTTTGAGGTCAGTCATCAGGACACCTCTAGACTTCTTAACTGCCTTTCTTCCGTGGCTAGAGGGTTTCTCCATCCAAGGTACGTACCTAGGCCTCCTCCTGACCCCACATGCTGAGAGCCACAGCTGAGTCGGAATGGCCCCTGGCATTTTGCCAATAGTATTGATTGACAGGCGAGGCATTGCTATCCGCCTCGGCCGCTACTTTGCAGTTCTCACGCTACTTTGGAGTTCTCCTGGGGATTCCCGGGGATTCCCAGAGAGTTCCCATTGGTTGGGGAAGTGCAGGAGGAGGGATTTCCGGAGGATATTTCCGGCTGCTGGCTCCTGGACGAGCAGCGTGGCGTTAGGGAGGAGTTCCCAGGAGCGTGTGTGGAGTGTGCTGGTGGAGTTCAGAAATAAAGTTTGTTCCTGCTTCAGTGGCTCATGATTTGTGCCCAGCCAGACTGCGGCACCCCCACACAGCCATTATGGTTGACAGAAAGGGCCTTATCGCTAATACACCAACGCCCTCTACTAAGGAAGAAATTCTCTCCCTTCTGGGTGTGGAAGGATTCCTCAGAGCTTGGAATCCTAATTACTCCAATGGGTCAGAGAAACTCACCTCTGGGGCCCGCTCACCACCCTGCTCCCCGTCACCTATGAACTCCCCACCCACAAGGGCTTACATTCCTCACCCCCATCACCTGTGGTCTCTACAGGTGTCCCTGGTGGAAGATCCAGCCTGACTCTCCACCTTTGAACCCTCCTCCTCTCCTCCCACTCCTCAGGACCCTTCCCCTCTCCTCCTCTCACCCATTCCTCATTGACACTCTGTCTCCCACACAGGAGGCCCCTGCTCCAGGCCACAGGCACGTGGTCCACAGACGGCTCCTCCTTCCTTCAGGAGGGACTTCGTGGGGCAGGGGATGCTATGGTCTCCCACCTTGGCTGGGAAGCGGCTCCCTCCCCGCAACACGTCCACTCAGCAGGCTGCAGGAGCCGCCCTCATCAGAGCCTTCACCGTGGCAAAGGGAGCCCCCTCCACCTCCACCCGGACTCTCAACACGCTGTCCCCACACTTCCCTCCACTCCGCTGTCTGGAAGGAGCGAGGATTCCTTTCCACCAAGGGAACCTCAACTCCTAATGCCCTTTACCTCCCATCTCCTCAGGCCTGCGCTTCCCCTGTCCCCGGGACTGGCTAAGAACCCCCTCTGCAGGGGCACTTCCTTCCTGACCTCTCCTCGCCACAGGCCTTCGGCTGATCCTGCCCCCGTCACTAGATTTACTCAAGGCCAGATTCAAAGTCTCTGTAACCAAACCCTGGACCCTCACCCTCGGAGTCAGCATCGCCGGCACCTCCTGACCCTCACCACTGCCTCAGTGACACCCGCAGCCCTGACAAGGGTCCAGACGCCGCCCCTTCCCAGCAGGAAGAAGCTACAGAAGATTGATCTACGCCCCTGTCCCTTAAGGGGCCCAATAACAAACAAAAAGGGGGGAATGTGAGGTCCTTGCTTAGCATCTGGACGGCCATCTTAAGTGACAGCCGACATCTTAAGGAAAAGTTCCGCTCTCCCACCCGAGGGCCCTTCTGAGAAAGCCTCCCCACCCCCTCGTACCAACCCCCCCTTAACCACCCGCATCAGGACCCACCCGGCTCTGATCCCTGAGGCTGCTCCCTAGAAGCCCGAGCCCCCAGCCCACGGTGCCTCTCTCCGTCTGGGGAGAGGTGGCCTTGATTTGTCAGCTCTGACAGAGGAACTCCGTGTGGCTCTGCCTGGTCTCGTCTTTCCTTTCTCGCTCGCCGTCTCCCGGTTCCTCACTTTCCTTTCAATCTTGGGTCCCCAAGGCCTGGCCCATCGCGGGCCAAAGCAAACGCGTGTTCCAGGAAGGCACCGGTGTGCCACTGAGTGAAGCCATGCGCTCCCCCTTCCACGGCTCCCTGCGCCCCAAACTCTCCTCCTCTGCCTGTCAGGGTCCCCGCCAGGCCCCACCAGGCCCAGGTGGTCTCTTTCCCTCTCCTTCCCAAATCTGGAAGCTTCCTGAGGGCAGAGAGCATGTGGCCTGGTCCCAGTCGCGGCCTGGGGTGTGGTATTTGCTCGAAAGCTGCAGAGTGGACGCTGCAGGGTGGTTTCCAAAACCCCAGCCTCGTCCCCCAGGGTCTCTGAGAGCTAACCCTCTTCCTTCCCCTTTGGCTCCTATGTTCCAGAAAATGGGTCTCGTTGCCCAATGCCCAGGGGAAGATGTGACGCTGAACACAAAACAGAAATGACCTGCGTCTCCTGCCTGAACCTGTAGATCTAAAGCTCAGGGCCAACAGCTCCCGGAGGGGCACGTGGCCCCAGGGTTCTGCAGGAAACCTGGAGGCTGAAAAGGCTTCTCTGGAACTGTCAGAAGAGAGCCAGAGAGGAAAAGTGCAGATGGCCTCCGCGCCAGCTCTGCCACTTACTGGCTGGTGACCTTATCATGTTGCTGAGGCTGTGGCCACAGTGACCATCTCCTCCCTTGTCCCTCCACAGCCCGTGCCCTTGACGCTGACCCCGCATTGCCAAGGTCACGGCTGCTGGATGCCGTCTCCGGACCCAGCCCCCAGGCTCAGGCTGTGGTCCTCCCTGCAACTCCCTGGGCCCCGCCTGGGCCTGTCCCTCCCCAGGGCCTCCCCCCTCAAGGTCGCCACCGCAGGGTTACCTCCCCATCTCCTCCTGGGCTGCGGGTGGGCGCTTCCCTCACTCTGGGACAGACCAAGGCCAGGCACAGACTGAGAGGTTGCAAGTGTTTTATTAAAACCAGGAGGGTCACCCCGATCCCGGAGGCAATGCGTGCCCAGGAACCTGGCCGCCCCCACTGCCCGGGCTTCCCCCCTCACAAAGGGACATCTGTAGGTGAGGGGTCAGAGAATCCAGGCAGCGGGGGGCTGATGGCTGGCTCTGGGGTTCGGGGAGGGAGGAGAGGTGGCTGGAGGGCGGAGGGAGCTGCCATGGGATCTGGCCAGAGAGACATGAGGCCACCCAGCCCAGCGGCTGCGGTCAGCAGGCCATGATGGCCGGTTCCCAGGGCGGTGACACTCCTCTGGGGCACCCACCGGCTGCCTCCCGGCCACCTCCCCTAAGCAAGCGGACACACCACACACACACTGTACTCGGCCGCCACGGCCCTCGGTGCCCACCCTGCCCCGGGGCCCCAGGCCGCCTCGGGGCTCAGCCCTGGAACCCCAGCTCCTTGTACTTGGCGGCCATGTCGTTCCGGAACAGCTCCAGCGCCTTGCGCATGGCGGCCTGGGCCGCGTCGTTGAAGTCCCCGGAGTGCTTGCTCTTCAGGACCTCGATGATGGCTTCCGAGATGAACTGGGGGGAGGGACGAGGGGAGTGCTGGTCATCGGGTGGCCAGGGCCCAGACGGCATCACGGCTCCCCTGACTCCAGGCCGCTCCCCAGCACTCGCTGTGCACAGGCACGATCCTGGGTGACCGCCAGGAGTGTCACGGCCACTAGGAGACAGGTGCCACCACCACCGCGTCACAGCGGGGGAGACCGAGGCCTGGGGGCGCAGCCACATGTCGGTCAGAGCCAGGAAGGGCGGGTGGAGTTTTGCTCCCCACTGCCACAGGCCAGGGCCGGCAGGAAAGGCCGGGCCTCGGCTTCAGATGTCACCAGGTCTCAGCCGTGGAACCCAGGGGCACGACCTCCCGCTGTGCCCAGTCCGCTTTGGCTCTTGGTGGCCTGCGGTGGCTGTTGCTTTGAGGCCCCAGTTTTCCTTCTTTACCTTTCCCGCTGCTGCCCGGGCCTTGTCCGCCCGGCCGCAGGGACCCTGTCCTGGGGGGGCTAAGATCAGTGCCCCCCCCACCAGGAGACGGGACAGCGGTGCCCTGGGCTGGCGGGGAGCGCCCTGTGCTCTCTCCACAGGGAACCAGGGCTTGATCCCAGCCACGCCCTTGGCCCAGCACCGAGTGGTGACATTTGACAGGAGCCAACCAAGCGGCCAGACTGAGGTCACACAGCAGGTGGATGGCAGAGCCCAGCAGGGACCAGGAGGGGGTGGGGACTGGCGGCTGCCAGGGCCAGAGGGAGGCGGGTCAAGGGCAGCTGGCCCTTCCCTGTCTCAGGCCCAGGGTGAAATGCCAAGGGCAGGGCGGGGGGGGCACCCAGAGGACACCCTGGGCCAGACACAGGGCCGCTGCTCCCGCCTTGGGCACCAGGGAGACAGGGCGAAGTTCACCTTGAGTTTCACAAATTCAAGACAAAGTCGGAGGACAGGGTGCCCGAGATCTGGGGCCATTTCTCCGGGTCAGTGCCTCCCCCCATCCCCTTCCCCCGGGGCTCAGCCGTCCCAGCCGCTCACGGTGCTGGATGTGGAAATTCTCTGGGGGAGAGATTAGTGATGACACAGCCCGGCAGGTGCCTTGACAGGAACCAGGACAAAGTGACACTGGGTGGGGTGCAGACGAAGCAGCTGACTTGCCCCATGGGCCTGGGGACCCCAGGAGGCTGCTTACCCTGAGCCCCCAGTTTCCTAATGAGGAGTGTCCCTGCCTGGGGCAGAGACTGCTCCTCGCCTGCCAATCTCTCTCTCCCCTCTCCCCCACTATGTTTCCCAGCTCTCCGGGCCGACCGCCAAGACTAACTTGTGGCCAATGAGATATCTACAAAAGTGTTAGATGAGACCCCAGAACCCCTTAAACGTCTCAAAAGGGAGTCTTCTCTCTTTCTGTTTCCTGTTTGGAATATGGATAAAGTGGGTGGAGTTCTTGCAGCCATATTGGGCCATGAGGCCACTTTGAGGATGGATACCACAGGCTAAAGATGGCAGCGCGGAGGACTGAGCCCGGACCCCTGGCGACGGCACGGCCCACACTGGGTCTGAACTCTCTACCTCTGGATTTTTTTTTTTTATCCGGAAGGAAAAGAAGACGCGGAATGCAGTCCCCACCCCGAGGGTGTCACTTGTGAGAATTCCAACGTGTGGCCCAGGTGAGTGTCGAGCACAGCCTGTCCTGACTGGTGGCTGCCATCAGAGCATGCACCTGTCTGCAGGTGTCCCCAAGCTCCCGTCCCCAGTCCCCTGCTGCACTGGCCATGAAGGCAGAACCGGAGCCCAGCGCCAGCCCTCGGCCCAGCCCAGCTCAGGAGGTCCCCCGCGGCTCTGCCCAGGGCTCAGGGCTCTCTCCACCTGTGAAGATGCGGGGCCTCTGAGTGGGCCACTGCCCCCCACGTGGCACCCAGCTGGCCACTGGGGCCACCAGCCTGCGTCTGACTGGGCTGCGGGCGGGGCCGGGCTTCTGGGGAGCGGCACCCTCAGGGCTCAGCCCTCCTTGCTGGGGAGGAGACGCGGTGCCCAGAGGGGAACCGAGTCCAGGGAGCAGGACGGGCCGCCCCTGAGCCAGGCCCAGCTGGACGCCGAGCCCTCACGGCCTGCCCGCCCGCCGGCCCTACCTCCAGGTACTTGACGGGGATCTTGTGCTTGGTGGCGTGCGACTGGGCCAGGGGCTTGATCTCCGCCTCGTGCTGCCCCTTCTTCTTGAGGATGCCGCCCAGCGCCGTGAGCACCGTGGTGCCGTGCTTCTTCAGGTCCTCCGAGGCCTTCATCTCGTCCTCCGACTTCAGGTGCTTGAACTTGTCAAACTTGTCCAGGGTCTCAGGGTGCCCCTTAAAGAGACTGCGGACACACGGAGGGCTGGGGTCAGCTGTGGGCATGTGCAGTGGGGCCTGCAGGGGGCCGGACTTGAGTCTAGTCTGACCTGTGCAACCTCAGGCAATTCACTGCACCTCTCTGTGCATCTGCTTCCTCATCCGGGGAATGGGAGCTTAAGTGAGATACTACCTGCCCAGGGGTAGAAAGCACAGTGCCACGTGGCACTCCATCCAGCTTTGCCCGCCCTGCCCAGGGCGTTGGAGAGTAGGGCCGGGGCTGGAAGCCCTGGTGGCTGAGTGCCCACTCTGGCCAGGCCCCTGCTGGGCTCCATGCCTGGGTTTCCCTTCAGGGCCACCAGATCATCAGCCTTCACAGCTGGGGAGAGGGGCCCAGTGGGGTGACGTCACAGCTGCATCTGGGTGACTCAGAGCAGTCCTCCACACGCTGGGGACCTCGGGGGTCCCACTCCTGAGCCAACTCCGTGCCCCTGTGGCTCTCCTTGCACCCCCCGTCCCTCTCCTACCCCCGGGGGGCCCTGAGCCACCCGCTCTGGCTTCCTGCTGCAGGAGGTGGGGGTGGAGGGGGCCTCCCCTGGCGGAGGGAGCCCCCGTTCCACCACGCACAATGGGGACCACAGAGCCAGGTGACGGGCCCGGGTCCCACGCAGGTTGGTGGCGAAGCCCAGACCCAACCCAGTGCTGGACCATGTCCCGGCCTCTCTCCTGGGCCATACCCGAGATGCTGGGGAGGCCCCGTCTCCCGCAGCCCCCTCCCATCTGGAGCCTTCTGTTCCCCCCAGGTCCCTCCTCTGCGGTTTCAGGCTTGGTGGCACCTGGCAACCCCCTGGGGTCACACTCTGGGTTGCAGTCTGAGCCACAAAGTGGTCCCTGGGAAGCACCCAGTCCCTGAGGTCTCTGTCCCAGGGTCCCCGGGGCGGAGCTCTGAGTCCTCTTCTCCCCCTGAGAATGCCGTCTGGTTTCCCGAGTCTCCTCCCTAGTGAGCTCCTTAGCTTGTGGTCAGCTCTAGCCCCCAGCTCCTCTTCATAGGGACTGTGCGCCCCATTCATCCTGTGGTCGGGCAGCTGGTGACTGTGACCCTGGTCCAGCTCCCGTCTAGCCTCGGCAGCCTGACCTTGCAGCGTGGGGCGTGGTGGCTTCTGATTTGGGGTGAGCGTCCTGGCCTGTGAGCCCAGCCTCGGGGAAGCTGAGGGCTGCGGAGCGCTCCCCAAGGACAGGCTGTGCGTGCGCCCGGGCTGGAGTACCGGCGACCCCGCCAGGGGGAGTCAGTGGCCAAGTCTGCTTCCCGGGGTGCAGGTAGACCACACCCCATGCACCGCGGGTCCCCACGGGTTCCCATCGTGCTCACCCATGCGGGGTGGCCTGGGTGTGTCTTCCGAGTGTGAGCAAATAGCATCTCATTAAAAAGCCTCGGGAGGCAGGTCATTTGACAGGTGAGGAGACCGAGGCCCAGGAGGCCTGAGGGGCTGGCTGGGGGTTGTCCATGTCACACAAAGACACCGAAGTGCAATCTGCATGTGAGCACGGGCACACCCATGGGCACAGAGGTGCACGTCAGTGTCCCCCGGCCAAGCACGCAGCGCTCACGCCACCTGCACCCCACGGGGACGGGGGCAGCGCCTCCCCCGGGAGCCTGTGCCCCCAGAGCGCCAGTTTGTCCACAGCCATGACCAACATCCCTACGTCACCCGGGACCCTTTCCAAAGCCACATGCGTCACTGACGGCTTGTCTCTGGCACCTTTCTTCCAAGGGTCCCTGAGCCACTGACTATTATTATCTGGTGACAATGACCCTTGGATTCCTGGTGACGATGCAAGACTTGGCACCCACAGAGGAGGCTCAAGGTCACTGAGGGAGATTGCTTGGGACAGGAGCCGGCCAAGGAATGGGCGCCTGAGGCAGCAGGGGTCTTGGGCATTTGGAGAGTCCCCCAATGTCTAGGGGACAGAATCACGGAAGCCAGGTTCTGGCCTGGCCCTGTGTGGGAGGTCCTGTGTGGCACCGAAGAAGTCACTCAGCCTCTCTGAGCTTTGCCAACAGAGTTGGTCTAGATGATCGTTCAACCTCCAAACGCCTTTCCCACGCTCCACCCTCCGCTCAGCAGCAGAGACACAGGAGCCCGCGGTTCCTGGGTGGTGCGCGAGGGCAGAGCTCACGGGTCTCCGCTAAACCACCCTGGCACCGCGGAGCCTCCGGCCCCATCAGCCCCGGGTCCTGCAGCGCGGCAGCCCCGGGCAGCACCTTGGAAACTGACCAAGGACGCCACCTGCAGGGGCGACCGGGCACCTTCCTCAGTGGCCCAGAGGCTGGTCACGTCCTCGGTCCTAGCGTCACCCCCTCTGCTGAGCCACGGAAACCCTTCACGTTCCATGGGAACAGGAGACCCAGAGAGGGGGCAGGAACCCATCTCCAGCTTGGCAAGGCCACGGGGCAAGAGAGCAGAGTCCTAAGAGCAGGGAGGCTGAACTGAAGGTCCTGAACTTCAATCCCAGCCCCCATCTCACTAGCTGTGTGACTTCGGGCAAGTTACTTAACCTCTCTGTTAAACATGGTGATTACAACCTTGACTTCGTAAGGTTGTTGTGAGGCCTACATACGGCGCACCTCCCGCTGGCCTGGCATTCAGTAGGCGCTCTATAAATGTTTGCTGTCTGCCTCCTGCTCTTCGTTGTCACTGTTATCATCCCGTCATTATCGTGTGGCCATCGTCACCAGGAATCTTAGGGTCTGCCCTCAGGTGGCCCTGACTGCTTGGCGCTCCCGGGCTGTCCCTTCCCTGTAAGGTAGCAGTCGTGGCCACCAGCACGACTTAAACAACAGAAATGCAAAGTGAAGTGAGCAGGAGGGGAGCCGGCGGGTGGCCGAGGGGCCCGCGGCTCGGCCCTCGGTGGCCCTAGGCGCCACGTGGAGATGAACAGACGAGGGGAGGCCCCGAGGCCGTCCCGACCGGAGCCCAGGGCTCAGAGTGAGCAGGCAGGAGGGGCCGGGCGGGAGCCGCGGGGCTGGGGTGGCTGGACACTGGCCTCTGAAGGCCCGGCCCCGGCTCCCGTGAGCGTCCAGCCTGTCGCTAGAAGCCGTGGCCGCTGCTGCTCAGGCCCCGTCCACCTACTGCTCGCGGGCAGAGAGGCGTGACCTTGCCAAGGTCAGGGAGCGAGACCAGGGGCCCGAGGCCAACGTCCTGGACAGTTGGCGTCCCCCCCAGGAGCCCCACCCTGCACCCCAAGCTCCAAGAGGCGGGGGCAGCGGGCCAGGTGCCAGCCCAAGACAGACAGGGCGCTGCGCCCGCTGGGGCCTGCCAGGGGCCAGCCTGGGCGTGGTGTCTTGCCCCTGGCTGCTGGCCGCTGGCCACTGGCCGCTGGCCCCTGGCAGGCCTCTCTGATGCGCCCTGGAAGGGAGGAAAGGTCTCCAGATCACGTAACACCCGAGTCCCCTTCAAGATGTCCAAGTCACTGCTGGGGGGCCGGGCCACTCTGCCGTCTCCCTCGCGGCTCCTGCCAGCCCTGCGTCCTGAGAACAGGGCAGAAGACAACCCCTCACTCAACCACTAGGGAAACAGAGCCCAGAGAGGGCCAGGGACTGCTCCAAGGCCACACAGAAACTCGGTGGCTCGGGGGTGGACGAGAGGCGGGGAGCATCCTGTCCTTCAGGTGGGGCCCGCTGCAGCCCAGCAGTGGCTGCCAGTGACAGGGACAGAGACAGGGGAGCGCCTTCCTTCCTACCACCAGGGCTCCCAGATAACCTTGCTGGCTGCGGGGCTGCTCCCCAGCAGGCAGGAGGGGACCCAAATCCAAGGGAGGCCAAAGGTCATCTGAGAGGGGAGGAGACTGTCCCCCCATGGAGGGGAAAAGCGTTTGCTCAGAGAGGTTGAGTATCTTCCCTAAGGTCACACAGCTGCTCTGCAACAGATCCATGTATGCATCCCAACGGGACTCCCCTTGGAAGTCATGCCTTAGCTTTGACATTTCATGGACTTTAATGAGCTTGTGGCTCTGGGGACATCCTTCCCCTCTGGGTCCCCTTAGTAATTGAAGTGGTGAGACAAGACGGTGCAGGGCCTTGGCTAGCTCTGTGTGTAATTCTAAGATTCCCCCCGATGGGTTCAGGGCTTCCCCGGCTGCTGACCTCAGCCGGGATGGGTGCTTGTCCTCTCCTGAGCCGGGTCCCTGACTCTTGAGGCAGAGAAAACCACCTCGTCTCCGGAGCCTACTGGTCTACCTAGGGCCGCCCTCACCTTCAACCATGTCTGAGCTCTCTGGGGGGCGGCGGGGCCGGGGTCCCTCCCCGTTACCTGATGAGGACTTGCTGCCCATGGCCGGCGAGGTCGGTCTCCACCTTCCCCCAGATGTTCAGCACCAGCTGCCATTCCGCGTCGCTGAGTCCCATGGTACTGAGGACAGAAGGAGCAGGTGCTGTGGCCCTGGGTGCTGTGGCCCTGGGTGCTGTGGCCCTGGGTGCTGGGGCCTGGCTCGGCTGGGGGCTGCCGGCCTGATGGGCTTTTATACCCGCTGCTGTGCCGCGCTCCCGCCCCCTCCCCTCCGCGGGGTCTGATCTCTGCCTTCTCCTGCCTCACATGGGAGCTATTTTGGGGCAGGTGCCATTGTGGACAGGGCCAGGACAGCTCAGGCCACGGGGAGGGCTGGTGTGAAAAGAGCCAGCGGGAAGGGCACAGCCAGGCCCCTGCCAGCGCCGTGACACCCGACGCGCCCTCCCGGTCCCTCCCCAGCTGGGCACCGGCGCCCACTGGCCCCAGGACTGCCCTGACCCTGGCAGCCTCCTCAGTCACGCCCTGCCCATTTTCCTGGACGCCCCTCGCCCACCCAGGACGGGTGGGAGGAGCCCGGTGCAGTGTGTGCCCCGGGGGGGGGCTCCTGGCCCTGCCAAGTGGCGCTCGGGTCCTCCTCAGGGGTGCTTGGCCTCAGGTGCACAGGTGCTGCCCGCGGCCCGGCTGCTGGTGCCTCCTCGTCCCCAGGCTCTCCCGTGACAGTGGCCGGCTCTCGCAGACCCCACCAGGGACCAGGCCCCTTGGAGGGGAAGCTGGTCACACAGCGGCTGGTGGCAGAGCTGCCTTGGGAGCCGGCTGCCAGGCCCCATTTTGGTCTCGAGGGGCAGGGGCTCCGCTCTGTCCCCTGCGCAGCTCCTGGGCCCCGCGTGTTCACTGAGTGGGAGGACGGCTGGTGGCCTTGCCAGAGAGCCCAGCGCAGGGACAGGGACTCAGTATGCATCCGGCACCCCCTTCACAGCCACAGGCACCCCCTCCACAGCCACGGGCACCAGCCACAACCGCCCATTCATCTCTCTATATGTCACGGGCCCCCCCTCCTCCTCCCTCCTTCTCCTCCCTCCTCCCTCCTCCCTCCTCCCTCCTCCCTCCCCCTCCTCCCTCCTGCCTCCTCCCTCCTGCCTCCTCCCTCCTCCTCACTCCTCCTCCCTCCTCCTCACTCCTCCTCCCTCCTCCTCCTCCCTCCTCCCTCTTCCTCCTCCCTCCTCCTCCCTCCTCCCTCCTCCCTCCTCCTCCCTCCTCATCCTCCCTCCTCCCTCTTCCTCCTCCCTCCTCCTCCCTCCTCCCTCCTCCTCCTCCTCCTTCTCCCTCCTCCCTCCTCTTTCTCCCTCCCTCCTTCTCCCTCCTCCTCCTCCCTCCTCCCTCCTCCTCCTCCCTCCTCCTCCCTCCTCCTCCCTCCTCCTCCCTCCTCCTTCTCCCTCCTCCCTCCTCTTTCTCCCTCCCTCCTTCTCCCTCCTCCTCCTCCCTCCTCCTCCTCCCTCCTCCCTCCTCCTCCCTCCTCCTTCTCCCTCCTCCCTCCTCTTTCTCCCTCCCTCCTTCTCCCTCCTCCTCCGCCCTCCTCCTCCTCCCTCCTCCCTCCTCCTCCCTCCTCCTTCTCCCTCCTCCCTCCTCTTTCTCCCTCCCTCCTTCTCCCTCCTCCTCCTCCCTCCTCCCTCCTCCCTCCTCCTCCCTCCTTCTCCTCCTTCCTCCCTCCTCCTCCCTCCTCCTCCCTTCTCTCTCCTCCCCCTCCCTCCTCCCTCCTCCTCCCTCCTCCTCCCTCGTCTTCTTCCCTCCTCCCTCCTCCTCCTCCCTCCTCCCTCTTCCTCCCTCCCCCCCCTCCTCCCTCCTCCTCCTCCCTCTTCCCTCCTCTTTCTCCCTCCCTCCTTCTCCCTCCTCCTCCTCCCTCCTCCTCCTCCCTCCTCCCACCTTCTCTCTGCCTATCCATCATCTGTCATCTCTCTGTCCCATGCACAACTTGTCGGACCCTGGCTGTGACATGCTGAGAACGACAGGATAAAATAAGACCCCCTTCAGCAGACACAGAACCCATGTGCAGTGACCAAGGCCACGCCAGGTGCCTCTCTGTGTCTTCACAGACAGCCTTGTCCCCTGTGACCACTGTGGTTCAGAGGGGCGAGCACATGTCGGCTGTCCAGGGCGTGCACTGCAGGGGTCAGCAGCGATGGCCACCTCGTAACTCTCCTGAAGACCCCTGCCCAGCACAGCCCCGCTGAGGCACAGGCGTAGGGTCACTCCTGGGACCTCAGGGTTCTCCCCTAAACCTGCTGCGGGTCACAGCTGGTGGGCTGGGGCTGGCCCCTGACCGAGGTCTGTCTGCCTGACAGGGTCTGTGGCCTCTCAGCCCTGCCAGTCAGTGGGAGCTATGGGCAAGGCCAGCCAGTTAGGGCTCGAGGATGACCATGAGCTGCTGCTTCTGGGTGACCCTGGTGTGGCCTCCCAGGGTCTATTCACTGCACTGTGGATTCCCGATGACCACAGCCAGCACCGCACAGGCTGCGCGTCTGGCACCCTTTCCCGAGGACCACAGTGACCGCGAGCCAGCCGACGCTGAGACTCCCTAGCAGTGGGTCCCCCTGGCAGCAGCAGAAAGACCAGGCAGAAGTGGCACGGGGACCCCAGGGGCCCCGCCTGTCCTTCCAGTCACTGGCATCCGTGGAAAAGGAGGGTCTGGGAGCCGCTCAGACCCTGGCAGCTCCAGCCCCTGCCTCTGACTGGAGGGCGAGGCCCTGGTGCAGGAGGGGAGGCCAGAAAGAAGGAGGCTGCGATGGCTGCCAGAGGCTGGTGGGGCCACCTGTCCCACAGCCCTGGGATCCGACTGACACCCTCAGTGCCAGAGCTCGGGACCCGTCAAGCAGTTTTCTGTCCCCTCCTGCCTGTGTCCCCTGAGAGCCGCGGGCACCCCAAGGGGTGGGCTGCCCGAGCTGATCATCTCCAAGTCCCGGCGCTTCTCCCATCCCAGCCCGTTGTCTGGGGACAGCCTGAGTGTGTAAGTCTCATCATCGCGTCAGGAGGCTGTCACCAGCCTGCAGGCCCCCGTTAGCGGGCTGCACCTGGAAACCATTTAACCTAATGGAGGCCAAGGCCACGGCCACCACCCGCTCAGGCTGCAGCAGAGTGGATGCTGTGGCTACTGCGGTGGGCTGCTCTGCGGGGGGCTGTGGTCCCTGGGACGGACAGCGAGGCCTGTCCCCCTCCTGGTTTCCCTCTTCCTATTCCAGAACACAGTGAGTCCCCAAATCTGAGCGCCGTGGAGTCAACCTCAAGCCTTCAAATTCCGAAGTCTTCTCCCTACAGATCCTCCGCCAGCTCTGGGGTGCTCCCGGGGATGGCAGGTCACCACCTAAGCCTTAAAAATGCTTCCTTCTATCAAGACAAAGCGTTCCCTTCTGCCACCGCCACCCCTCGTCCAGGCTCTGAGGGCCCCGGGGCTGCAGGGGAGAGCCACGCCCACCCAGGGCCCGCAGGTCCACCTAAGACCCTGCTTGTCCACGCTGACCATGCCAGACCCTGAGAACGAACCAGGCGAGGCAAGTCACCAGCTGTCACCAACATGGCAGCGCCCCTTGGCTGGGCTCCTGGCCTTTGGAGTGGTGGTCATTTTAAGTGTCATCATCTAAGCTCAGGGAAAGGTCCTGGCAGAGGGTCCACCATCTTTGGTCTCTGGTCCCCTGCACAGAGAGCCCTCCAGCCCCACGGGCGGTGTGAGCCCGGCCCCGTGCTCTCCAGGGCGGAGAGTCCAGTCGAGGTGGCCTCTGAGTCTGCCAGTCTCTAGGAGGCCACCAGCTGCCTCTGGCAACTCCTGCCAGGGGACCAAAGACGAGGAAAGAAAAAGAACCCTGTCCCTCCGCCAAGCCGAGTGCCCTCCTCCCGGCCTCCCCCGGCCTCCCCCTCCCTCCCCCCCCCCCTCCCCCTCCCTCCCAGGCTGGGCGGGGCGCAACCTCCCCAAGCCTGCAGCACCCCACACCCAGCCTCCTGGCAAGGGCACCCTCCTGGGCCAGCGCCAGGCCAGGACTCGGCATAGGGCTGGACTCAGTTGGCAGGACCTGCCTGAGCCCTCGGCAGGACAGCAGGGCCCCAGGCTGCTCCAGACCCCCCCGGGAGCCACCCACCGTGGCTCTTCTCCAGGCCCCATACTGACCAGTCCCTTCTCCGTGTCCTGTGAGCTCAGCCAGGGGCCAGGCTGGGGGTGGGGGCAGTGTCTTCCAGAGGCCGAGGGTGCAGGGAACTAAAAATACAATTGCATGGCAAGGCCCCCCCCCCCCCACAGGCCCAGGGGCTTACTGGAGGAGGGCTGGCAGGACAAGGGACAAGGGCTCCTTGGGCCCAGGGAACAGGTGTGGCCTGGGACACAGCCTTCCCCTCCCAGGCCCTCCCAGTCTGGGGGCGCTCCTTCCAGGTCCCTGTGGGGGGAACAGCGCCCCCTGCAGGAATCCTGCTTCCCCCCCATGACCTTCTCTGCCCTCTGGCCTTAACACTGGCACAACTTCTCATCTCTGCCATTTCTACCCTGCCAGCCCCTTGGGGGCAGGGGTGTAAAAGCCACAAACACCCACTGGGGATTCACAGCATGCCAGGGCCCTGAGCCTCCCCACGGGGGACATTGTAATTCCCACTTACACATTAGGAACCTGAGGCAGAGAGAGGTTAAGAACCTTGTTCAAAAATCACACAGCCAGGAAATGTCAAGGCGAAGAGGAACCCAGGCGGTCTGCCAGTCTGGAAGGGGTCTAATTTTCAGACCTTTTGCCTCTCCTTCCCTTGAGACTACCTATCAAAGGAGCGGCCAATACGCTCTTTGAATGCTTATTTTATTGTACTGAGTCCCCCAGGGTCTTGGCTTCCTGGGGGGTGGGCAAACACTGACCTTGCGGCCTTTCCCGGGTAGCCGACAACTGGGGGCGCTGCTGCCACCTCGTGGCCACAAGGAGGAACGCCCACCTGGGCCGCTGGGTCCACCACCGTGCGGGACTCACCAGCGCTCTCGGGGGTCTCCAGGCTCACGGCGCCGGGCGTAGCAGACGAGGGCTGCCTGCCCAGGTGTTAAAATGATAAGGGCAAACCCTGGGCTTGGCTCCCGAGGGCCGCAAGTCAAGCGGAGGAGACATTCCCGTGGGAATGTGTGAGCCAAGGGCCAGGGAGGGCGAGAGGGCAGCCCCAGGCCAGTGTGGAGAAGGGCAGGCGCAGGCGACAGCGGCTGCGTGTGCAGGTGGGGGGGCCGCCCGCAGGTCCCTGGGCCGAGCGCCGTGTGCAAAACCCAGGGGGTGCTCGGGGGAAGGGACTGGGCAGAGGAGAGAGCCACCAGGAAGGACCTTGTATGCCAGTAGGCACTTGGGGGCTCCGAATGGGCACTTCGGTCCCACCGTGCCGGGGCTCACCTGGCAGGTGTCGCTTTATGGGGTCAGTGTCGGGCAAGCAAGGTGAATACACCTGGCCCTGAGTCCTAGGAGGCAGCGAGAGGGACAGATGTGCAGGCAGCCCCCCCCCCCCCGCAGGGTGGCTGGGGGTGGGGTTGGCAGTCAGCGCAGAGTTGGAAGAGGAGGCCCTGGTCCCCCAGACTCTGCGCGTGTAGGGTGGGGGTGGGTGGGGCTGGGGTGGGACTGAGGTGGGACCCAGGGCCTTGCTCACGCTAGGCTGCCACTGAGCTGCAGCCCCAGTCCCAAGCTCTCTATTTCTGTGATCCTGGAAGAGTATCCTAACTTTCCAAGGACTTTGTTTCTTTCATCTGTAAAGTGAGAAGTTTTAAAATAATGACCATCTCAAATGCCTAGTGAGGATTAAAACAGAGAGTGCGGGTACAGCACTCAGTGAGGGTCCGGGTATGCAATAAGTGCTTCATAATTGCACATGTGGAAGGTACAGAGAAATCGTGAAGCAGGAAATAATTAATCATTAGTTCTACCAAGGAACACGTAAGGGAAACGGTGACCTGAGCAGGAATCAATAGGAGTTTTTTATGAGCAAATTGAGGAAAGGTTATGATAGAAGGGAAATTCTGAGATCTCCTAAATTTAGTTACCAGGGCCAGAGGATGAAGGGGGAGCGATAAGGGAAGGTAATCCGTTGATGGTCATGGGCAAACCAGAAATACACTGCTTCACATTTGCTAATGTACGTTGAAACCCTTCAGCCCCATGTGGCTGACCACTAGGACCACCGGCCCTGTTCATGGGTCAACATTTCCTCACCCTTCGCCCCAACAGATCCGGAAGCAACAGTTGCTTCCCTTTACGGAGGATCCTCCCATCCCAAAGCTTCCCCCCCCCCTTTGCATGATCCCATCTGGGGCCGGGGGAAGTTGGGTGTAAACCGTTATGTTTTCCTTTTCCAGATTTGCCTTCTAACAGTACTCTCAGCTCTCGAAACGTAGCAGATGTAATTCCCACACCATACAGCCCTGCAGCCAGGAGCCAAGGGAGCCCAACACACCCTTTTACTCACAGATCTCTTAGTATCAAGAATTTTGGTTTAACAGACTTTTTTAATATTTATTTTTTTAGTTTTAGGTGGACACAATATCTTTTATTTTTATGTGGTGCTGAGGATCGAACCCAGTGCCGCACGCATGCCAGGTGAGCACGCTACCGCTTGAGCCACATCCTCAGCCCTAACAGACATTTTAAAAACAAGGATCAAAGCATTCAGACAGAGAAGTTGGCATGTCAGGACTGGGTTTACTTGTGGGTGACAGAAAACCCAGATCAGTGCTTAATTAGCTTGAATGAGGCCTTGGGTTCCACCCCAATACTGCAAAACAAACTAGCAAGCAAAAGTCCCAAGGCGTGTTTTCAATAAGAGGGTGTCACCATCTCTCTCACATGGAAGTCCAGTGATATGTGGCCCAGTCTGGTAAGGAGCACCCCGGTGTCAGAGACTACACACGGCTACCACCTCCCGATCCAGTGTGACTCCAGCCATCATGTCCTCACTCAGTCAGCAGAAAAGAGAAAGGGGTGAAGAATGTGGTCTCCCTATCTTTTTTTGGGGGGGTGGATAGTGGGTACCAGGGATTGAACTCAGGGCACTCGACCACTGAGCCACATCCGCAGCCCTATTTTGTATTTGATTGAGAGCCAGGGTCTCACTGAGTTGCTCAGCACCTCGCTGTTGCGGAGGCTGGCTTTGAACTCCCCATCCTTCTGTCTTAGCCTCCTAGGCTGCTGGGATTACAGGCGTGTGCCACCACGCCCAGCTGTGACCCCTATCTTTAAGGACACTTTTCCAGAAGTAGTTCCCCCTCTTGCTGCACATCTTAGGGCCACAGCTTGCTGTGAAGGAGGTTGGGATATGGAGTCCTTATTTCTGAGTGGTCATATCCCCAGATAAAAATTCTATTACTTAGGAAGAAGAGAAGAAGGCAAATTCAATGACAATGAGCAATTTCTACCACAGGAGCATAAACTAGCCCCTACATGTAGGAATACAAAAACGTTTGTGCTTCCTGGTATAGATAGGTATTTCTGTCATGGAAAAGGAGGGGAGAAGGGTAAAAATGCAGCCGTAGAATTAGATAGAGGCCTAGCTCCAGCCCCTGGGAGCAACTGCCTGAAGGCATCTCCCAGGGGAGACCCTGGGGGTGTGAGCAGGGAGGGCACCAGTTGGGAATGAGGAACAGAGAAGTCGGTCTGAGGGCAGGAGACATTTCCCCCAAAGTCTGTTATAAAAATGTTCCTCCTGCAGCTAAGGGGGCTGGGGTTGGGGCTCACAGGGAACATCGCACCTGGCCACCTAGATACCCCCTTTGGCCTTTACTAAACTAGTTTTATCACATCGCTGTTTGTCCTCCTTATTTCTGTGACATTTCAAAGTACGATCTTGCACCATCTAAGGACATTTGGGGCGACACTGTGGGCAGTGATAGGCTGCCTAGACGGGGTGGATTCTAACGGGGCAGGGCCGAGAACTGTCTGTCCTTAGGCCCTTTTCTGTACCTCCGCCATGTCTGCATGTGCTTAGAGACCCAAATTCTTAGCATCGCTTTACAGTTGCGAGTCTCCAGTCGCTGCTCTGCGCAGGCTCTGCCTCCAGCCCAGGGCGCAGGCGATCCCACCCAGGTTTGATCCCACCCAGGTTTGTGTTCGTCACTCACAAAAGCAAGCCAAGGAACAGCAGTTCTCAGAAGGTGCCTGGTTGTTCCGTGGCTGAGGGCTGCAAAGCCAGGTATGAAAGTTGTACATATTTTTTCTTTGGGTGTAAAATTTGCATCCAACGGAAGCACACACGATGCACACACCTGACGTCTACACTCGCAGGATCTTCCTCACTGCCTACGCCGGGGCAGCCCAGGCAGTCCCAAGAGAGCGAACACTGTCACCAGCCACAGAAGTTCCCGCGAGCCGCGTCCGGGTCAGTCCGGCCCCGCCCACCTCCCCGCCTCAAGGCTACCGCTGTCCTGATTGGCTGGGGAGACAGGTGCGCAGCGCCAGCGGTGGGGACCGCGGCCGGGGTGGGCAGGGGTCAGGCTGCGGGGCGGCAGGGCAGAGGGACACTCAGGGGTCTCAGGACTCCCCTGGAGCGGTTTGGAGCCTTTCCTAAGGGAGATGCCAGGAGGTGGTGAGCCAGGCCGGGCTGGGTGGGGACGATCGGTTTTTCGGTCGCCTGGAAGATGCCCTGGGGCACCTGTCGGGCAGGTGCACACGTCCACCGGCAACTCCCTTTCTCCGGACCCTGCAGGGGGAGGCGTGAGCTGTCCTTGGCAGGTGGCTTCAGGGACCGGTCACCAGCGCCTGCAAGGCTCCCCCGAGGAAAGGGGGCGTCCCTCCTCACGTCCTGGGCCCTGAGCTGCTGGAGGGTCGCGGAGAGGACGCGGGAGAGGAGGCCCTTCCCAGGGCGCAGGCGGCAGCTGGACAGTGTCCCCGCGGCGCTCCTCCTCCCTCCCAGCCGCCCAGAGCGCGGGCCCTCCCCTGTCCCCCGCGCTGTGCATTTTGGCCCTTTCCCAGGACCTCCCCCTGCCTTTACCAAGACGCCAACCCGGGGTCGCAGCTGCTGGAGCTCCTCGGGGAGGCCCGCCCAGGCCCGCCCCAGGGAGGGCAGCGGCGGCCGCGGCAGGAGTTTCCCAGTCTCTAGACTCAGCACCCGCGCAGCAGAGTCATTTCTTTCTTAAAAACCCACGTGGTCCCCGGGGACATTCCTGCTCTTGCCATCAGTATGACTTGGACTTAGGTCTCGGCCGTCGGGTGTGTCCCCCCTCCTGCCCGGGTCGCCTCACACCACAGCCTGAGTTTACCTGGCAGCTTGGGGAAGCCTGGGTTCCTGCGTCCCCCACTCGTGCATTAGCTGCAGGGGGATCAGTGCCCAGGAGGTGGCGCAGGAGGGGGCAGAGAATGTCAGGGAAACAGGAGGACTGGGGGAGGCCAGCATTTAGGGACTGGGGAGAGGAGGTGGAGAAGGAAACTACCCAGGTCACCGGGAGTCCTGGGAGATCTATAAGGAGGGCAGCCACAGGGTCAGGTCTGCAGAGGAGGAGAGAGGGGGCGGGTGCAGGGTGGAGGTGATAGCTGAAGGCTTCTCCTGCTCCAGGTTTGCTCCTGGGGGAAAAGTGGCCTCACTGGTGTGTTAACTGCAACACCAGCTGCTGTAACAAACACCCCCATCTCAGTGGCTCCATAGTTCTCAGTGCAGGAGGAGAGCTCTGCTCACACAGTGACTCGGGGACCTGGGCTCCTTCTCCAAGGACCCCAAAGACTCCCGCACCTTCTGTATCCCAGGGATAGAAACAGGAGACAGAAATGAGTGAGGGGATCATGGAAGACGTTCTAGGAGCTGCTCATCATTTCAGCCCCTCCCATGAGCCCCATCCCAGCCGCCTGGCCCTGCCAGCGCGGAGGGAGGAGCAAGAGTGAGGGGGACAGGAAGCAGGGGTGTGAGCACAGAGCCCCGTCTGCCACAGCTGTCCCCTGAGATAGGAAAACATTTGATTCTCCAAGCGCCTGTTGTGTGGCCGCTGGGGAACTGGGGGGAGACGGGGAGAGAAAGGGGCTGGGAGAGGGCAGAGCCTCACCATGGAGAGACGCCCGGAGCTGCTAAGAGCAGGAGGGAAGCCCGATGGCCCGTGGCATGACCAGGAAGCCCCGAGGAGGCAGCCTGGCGCCCTCAGAAGTCCTGTGAAGTGGACTGTCGTGGGGGAGTGGGAAGGCGGGCTTGGAGCGGATGGGAATGACTTTGAACTTGAAGAATTTGGGTGAAAAAGCCAGTAGGGGGCGTCACTCAGACCCAAAGGAAGGCCTTTTACTCCTGCTGTGCCCTGGAATGGGACTCTGTGACACGCCTGCCTGGCCTGTGGTCTCCCCTGCCCCCGCCCATCTGTGCAAAGTGCACCCTCGAGGGTCTTCCCTGCGGGCCCCTCCAGCAGGCTCCACGGGAGCCCGGCACCCCAGACACCGCTTCCGCCCCGCCCTCTCTTTCCTGCAGAAAACTAAACGTCCTGCTCAGCACCGTGGCTGCTGAGCGCCCCTGCAGTACCAGGCGCCACCGCATTCGGTACTAAAAGCCCTCCCCAAAGAGCCCTCCCCAAAGAGCCCAGCCCAGCAGAGGGCGGGAGGGACACCCCTGGAGCTCTGCCAGCCAGACGTGCGGGAGGTGTCAGGGGCGGGGCTTTCTTCTGCAGCTGAGGTCCACACTGCCGGGCGGAGACAAGAGTGTGTGTGTGTGTGTATGTGTGTGTGTGTGTGTGTGTGTGTGCGCGCGAGCGCATGAGTCTGTCTGGGTGTCCTTATGCAAGCATGTAGCTGGGATCCTGCATGTGTCTCTGAGAGTGTGACACCCAAGTCTTCCAGGGTGTGGAGAAGGAGCCCTGCTGCTGAAGAGAGGGGAATGTTCAAACCGGGAAGAGGAAGAGCAAAGGAGAATCAGAGTGGAAACTTGAACTGGGTTTATGGAGCAGGTGTGGCTGGATCATAAGGAGCAGGCCCCTGAGGGATGGGAGGTGAGGCTGGACAGGAGGGCAACTGTAGCTGTAGAAAGCTGTGGCTTTGTGGTCAGATCCCAACCATGGTCCCAGGCCTCACTCTCTCCAGAAGCCCTCCGCTGAACCCTCTGCTGTTTTCCTGCCTCTCTGGCACCCCCTCCCTTTCTTTCCTACTGGAATTCATTGCATTTGGCTGATCCTGCTTCTCAACTGCAGTGATTGGCTCAAAGGCGGGCATAGGGAGTGTTGAGGGGAAGTAGGGAATCTATTTGTAAATTTAAGTAATTTAATGTTTAAACTTCATTTTAAAGGACAATTTAAAATGTAATTTAAATTTGTTTGATAAAGATCTAGAGAGATAAAGGAGAAACCATGGAGTTGTCAGGGAGGAAAGAGTCCCACCAAAAGGAAGTGCAAAGGCCCTGAGGTTGGAGTGCGTCTTGCCTGTTCAAGGTTCAGCAACAGTTACAGGAACCCAAACGTTCCGATTTGTGCACAGGGAACTTGAGTTAGACTTGTGTCTTGTTTTCAAAAGATTCCTATTAATCTCGCTTCCCTGATTACCCACCAAGAAGCTAGCTCCCTCTCTCCTCCCATCCTGCTCTCCTCCTGATGTCTGTACCTCCTACTAGGTTTGCGGTCAGTGCTCTCTGTGGCTGGATGGCTTCGTTTTAACTCATGTGTCATTCAGAAATATCATCACACACCCACATGCCAAGCAGCAGCCCCTGACGTGGATCTTATCTCTCACCTACGATGCAGCAGGAAAGTTCCGAGGGAATGAGGAACTTTTCCCAGGGCTGAGCTCTCAGGAGAGAGCGCAGTCAGTGGCCGAAGACCCTGGGCACAGACTCCAAAGGAAGCTGACTTCTTAGGAACCCAACTGCAATCCAAGCAGCCTCCCCAGGACAGCGAGGCCTCTAAGGATCCAGGCTCCGCTTCACACTATGCCACTTCACCTAGTTTCACAGAACCCTGGAAGGCAGGGGTTGCTGGTCATTTGGGGGGACTCTGTCCGCCCTGCCGTAGCCTCCCATGAGGCGGGCGCGGCTTCCGGTTTCCCCTCTGAGTCCTGCAGAGCCCTGGCCCTTGCGAGTCCTTCCCATCTGCTCCTTGCTCTTAATGGCAGATGGTCTGCTCTGCACCAGGGCCACCCCTCAGCTGAGACCCAGACCCCCAGAGCCCCTCTGCAGGGCCAGTGCCACCCTAGACAAGATGCCACAGCAAGGGGGTCTGAGCCCCCTGAGTGGGCCCAGCCAGGGCGACACCCACATGCCTGGCTCTGCACCCTGCGGGTCCTGGCTGCTGTCCCCACCTGCCCAGGTTCTGCCTGCAGAAGGGCATCAGGTGGGAGGTGCAAGCACAGCCACCTAGTGCCAGCTCAGCCTCTCGACTCAGCCAGGAGCTTCCCAGGGTAGGGGTGAAGTTCAAGCCTCTTCCTGGCCTCTGTGCCCCTGAGAGACCCCAATCAAAAACACTCTCAGATGGCAGGGGTGCTCTCTAGGTGCCCTCACCGATGGACACAGGTTGGTGGCTAGAAGCATATGCTGTCATAGCCGGGAGGCCAGAGGTGCAGATCAGGGTGCCCGCAGTTGCCTGGTGTCGGGTGGTGCTCGTGGGGTGCACGACCTGCAGAGAGAAATTAGTGGTAAAACGTTTCATTCCCAAGAGAGGAGGGGCCAGACTCCAAGAGGGCCGTCCCCCAAGTCCTGGAGAAGGGGTTCTCATGGGCGTGTAAGTGTTGGGGGACACTGTGGGGAGTGGGGTGCTCTGCAGACCCTGGGAGCCTCTGGCAGGACACAGGACGGACCCTCCAGGACGGTTTTGAGCTCTCAGGAGCCTGCTGTGGATTCTGCAGGTGCTGGTTTGCCTGCTGTCCCCTCCGGCCCACTAGGACACGCGACAAGCTGTCCCAGAAGAGAATTTGCTTCCAACCTGGAGGCTGGGAGGGAGACTGCCAGGTTTTCCCCCCGCCCTGGTGGCCCTCCCCCTCACTTTCCCGACTGTGTTGACTCTTTGAAGGACACTGTCATTGGATTTATGGCCCACCCTACATCCAGGATGATCTCATCTTCACATCCTTATTTAATGACATCAGCAAAAAGCTCTGTTTCCAAATAAGTTCCATTCACAGGTCCCCAGGGGGTTAAGCTTCAGCATGACTTTTTGGGGTCACCAGTCAACCCAACATAGATGGAAAAATGCAGGCTCCAAGTAGAAGGGACCTCACGGTGCGTTGCCACAGCCGAGGGACGGCCCTGCCCTGGGGATCCCAGGCCAGACCTCTGTCTCTGGACCCGCGCTGCCCGGGTTCCCGGGACCATCTGGAGAAGTGCTCAGTAGGAAACCATCTGGGCAGCGTCTGGGCCTCGGCCGCGAGCTGCCTTCCTGCTCAGGGTGGGACTGCGCCTGGGCGGAGGTTCCCTTCCTGGCTGCTGGCCGAGGCCGCACGCTGGTGAACACGTCATACCCTGGCCAGTGTCCCTGCGGGGGCCAGAGACAGCCCTGGACACTGTGGTGCTGGGAGAGGACCCTGGAATTCCTGCCGGCAGGTCAGAGAACACTGTAGGGTTGACCTTGAAATCCAGCTCCCAACCCTCCAGCCCCGAGCCCAGGGAGGATCCAGCCAGGGAACCCACAAGGCGGCCACTCTGCCTGTATTTTTTTTTTCTTTCCTTTATCCCCTCCCCCCCACCAGGTGACATTTGGCCTTGGGCACCTCACCGTGCTTCCTAGGCTCAGTTCTCAATGCAGACCAAGGACACAGAGGGTGACCTCACAGCAGTCAAAAGACACCCCCCTCCCCACTCCCAACCCATCAAGCAGCTGAGGCAGAGCCTGAGGTGGGTCAGACAGAGACCAGCTAAGACATCATGTGGTCACAAGGACAGGGTGCTCCTAGGCACAGCCTCCTCTGTCCTGCGCCTGCCTATTCCTTCTCTCTGGCCAGCTGGCCTCTCCTGGCCCCACAACCCCTCTGTCACCAGACTCCACAGCTTATCCTCCTGCCTGAAAAGCCACTTCCCCAAAGGGCGCTCTGCCCACCTGCTGTGCCCACAGAGGCCTGGCCAGTGTGGCCGCTGCCAGTGGACATGAACCCCGTGTGCTCCGGGCTGTGCACCTGGGGTCCCCTGGCCCAGCAGCCCCACTGTGCTGGGCGCTGAGTGCAGAGAGAAGGGATGGGGAAGACGCGGCCCTCTCCTGGCTGAGGGGCGGCTCTGGGGTTCAGCAGGAGCCCCACGTCCCATGCTCAGTCTTGCAGGTGGGGCTCCTCCTCTGTCTCCTGATGGGAATGTGACCACGGGTCCCTGGCCACCCAGCTAGAGCCCACCTCCTGTCCCTGCAGGGCAAATGGCGTGCCCAGGGCCACAGCAGGAGGGCAGGGCTGGCGTGCTGGTCCCTGGCAGGGGGCTCCAGGGCATGTGGATTCTGTCCTGGGCCCACCCCCAGCAGCTCCCTGGAGGAGATGACATCACCCCAGCAGGGCAGAGGTCCTGATGCCAGGGAGGGAGTCGCAGAGGGACCATTCTCAGTGAGGGACGGGGAGCAATGCCACAGGGTCGTTTCCAGAAGCCCTCTGGAGAGGTGGTGGACATCAGAAACGGACCTGTGGCTGGAGCAGAGAGGGCTGCTCAGTGAGGACACCCAGGTGCCCACCTGGGGGACGAGCTGCTGGGGACGTGTCCTTTTGCACAATGCTCTTCCTGTGGTCCCCAGGCCAGACTGTTCCACTCCTGACCTCGTGGAGGACATTCCTCAGGGGCCTGCTCCAAGGGGACCCCCTTTATTAAGGCCCCATTTCCTCCTTGAGGAGAGGACCATGGAGAGGGAATGGAACCCCAGCTGGGGACCCAGAGAACCCTCCCCCAGAGACCTGCCCAGGGAATCTCCTGACTGCATCTGCGGGGGACGCCGTTCTTTCTCCTACAATCCAGGGCTGGGAGGACATGAATTGAACAGGATGGAGACTGGGGTCTCTGATCTCCATGAAGCCCACCTGCAAGGGGACATAGAACAAGGGTGGGAGAGGGACCTGGCATGGGCCCTGGACCCTGCACCTGGAGCTGCCTGATACTCTGTAGATTCTCCCTGGATTCTGTGAGCACGTCAGAGCCCAGACATTCTAGCTGTGACCACATGCACACAGAGGTTCCCGTAAGCAGGCTGTGGCCACAGGCACATAATTTTCATGAAACAATACATATGTCCTCGTTACATAGGACACACACTGGTATTTTTCATTCTGTGCCATTTCCTCCTGTGACAACTGAGACCAACTACACTGACTTCACGATGCACTAAAGCAATGTGACTTGGGCAGTATAAAAACAACCAAGCTAGCTGGGCACAGAGACCACACCTGTAATCCCAGCAACTCAGGAGGCTGAGGCAGAAGAATAGGAGTTCAAAGCCAGCCTCAGCAATTTGGTGAGGCCCTAAGCAAGTTACTGAACCCTGACTCAAAACGAAATATAATAAGGGATGGGGTGTGGCTCAGTGGTTAAGCACTGCAGGGTTCAATCCTGGTACCAAAACCAACAATCAAAATGGAGAACAAATAATAAAAAACCCAAGCTAGATCCACAGCCTTCAATTTATGGCCATTTTTGCTTACACCAGACCAAGATGAGCTTGTTACTTGTAACCTGCTAACTAAATGTGCCCCTTGATCGTCCTTCACTTACATTCCAGCCCCTGCCCTCGTCCACCCCTCACCTGGCCAGGCTCACAGGCCACAAGGAGTGTACTGCAAAAAGCATTCTTTTCCCCTTCATCTGTAGAAAAGCAATGTGGGCTTCTGGGAGGTGCTGTGGGGAGGGGAACTGTGTCACACCTGGGCTCCAATCCCAGCCATCTTGGTCTCAGACCCCGTGACCTTGGGTGAGTTCCCTGAGCCCAGGAGTCTCAGCCTCAGCAGCTGTAGAATGGAGAAAGCTCCCTACTCATGGGAGGAGCCTATGGACCCAGGAGATGAGGTGTGAAATGTCCCCAGCACAGGGCTCCACAAGGAACACTGTACACATGACAGCTCCCAGCCCTCCAAACACAGGAGGAAGAGCACCCTTTGTCACTTGAGGTGGGAGCAGTGTCAAGAGTCTCCAGCTGTGCAGGGTGACGCACACTTGTAATCCCGGGAGGCTGAGGCAGGAGGATCATGACTTCAAAGCCAGCCTCAGCAACTTAGCACGGTGCTAAGCAACTCAGTGAGACCTGTCTCCAAATAAAATACAAAAGAGGGCTGGGGACATGGCTCAGGGGTTGAGTGCCCCTGAGTTCAATCCATAGTACCAAAAAATAAAATAAAGAGTCTCTCCAGCCTCCCGTGACAGTCAAGCCCTGTGCCTGTGTCCCCACACAGGAGGACTGGTGTGCCACGGTCAAGGTCACACACTTGATCTTTACAGAATGGAGAACATGAGGGCTAGACTTGCAGTAGGACGATGCCAGCCGTCTGGCCAGCCAGGCCTGAGACGTGGAGCCCTGGGCCTTGTCAGGGCTGCTCTCCCCTAGTAACGGCTGCTCCCTGCTCCATCCAGCGGGGCTCCCGGATCTGGAACAGCTTCCAAGCAGAGCTGGGGGCAGGGGTGCAACTCTGACTACATTTGGAAAATTCTATCTCCTGGGAAGCCTCAGTTCAAACGCCCCCTGAACACTTCCCCCAGGAGAAGGGCTCCTGGTGTTGGGAACCGCAGGGGGGCCCTTCTTCCAGAACCACCCGGTCCCTTCCCTTTGCCCCAGGTTAGGGGGAGGCTGTTGGCCACAAAGCAGGTCCCAGCACCGTCAGTTTATGACCTGGGGACCAGAATAGTCTCCCTTCTAAGGTCTGACAGGACACCCCATTGGCCAGGGGATGTTCATCAGGGGGGCAAAGCAATTCTTGCTGTAATATTGTCCCATCAGACCAAATGCCTGGGTGACTGGCAGAATAAACAGCTGTACCCAGAAACTAAAAGGGCAGAAACTAAAGCCCACCTGTGCTTCGTGGGCAGCCTCCTCCTAGGGATCCTCAGGGAAGCCTAAGAAACGGGAGGAAAGGCCCCGCCACGGCGTATCCATGAGCCTAGTGGAGGAAAAGGGCCCAAAGGAGCCTCGGGACCACCGACAGCAGGAAGCCGCTTAACGCTGACGGCATTGTATAATGAGAAGCAGACAGACAGTCAGACTCAATGCCTGTCCTCCAGCCCCAGGACTGCAACGTGGAGGAAAAACGATTAAGGCACAGTGTTTTGCTTTTTTTGTATATGCTGGGTTGTCCAACCCTCTCCTGGGATGAAATTTGTGTGTCAATTAAATGTACAAATAACATTCATAAAGTCTGTGTCACAATATGAATATAAGAGTCACAAACTACAAAAAAATAAAAGAAAAGGATATGTATGGAAATACATTTTAGTATGGAAAATTGGAAGGTAAAAAAAATGTTTCTGGATGAGAAAATATTTTGGCTGGTTAAGTAATATTCTAAAGTCCAAGAAGAAAGGGGATGAAACTTACATGTAAAGTTGTGAATGTCTAAGTCGCAGAATGTTTGTGGAAGGTAAAGCTCAAAAAGTGTGTTTGTGATTAAATTGGCTATAAGTGACACAGTCAGTTAAAGTTATTTGAATTTGAATGTACTGATATAAAAATCTGAAACACAGATCTACTCTTATTATCACCATAATTTTCTTGTATTTGTGAGGTTTTATTATTTGTGGAAACTCAGTCTTAAAGGAATTAGGGTTTGTACCTGTTGTACAGCCTTAAATGATCACTTTGTAACTGGTCAAGGAAACAATTGTTATTTAAGTTATAACAATATTGTTGACACTCAAAATATATGTGACTAGGTGTATGTAGGCATCTGAGAACAATACCTGTCTAAGCCCTGTCTACTTGTTATGTAAAAGTTTATAAAATGAAAGCTTATGTAAGTTTGCCAGCAAGATAAGCAATAAGTGCTCCCTTCTATACATTATGCTCTCTTTTTTGACATAGAAGGGCCACACTGTCATTCGAAGTCCTGTCTTATATCTGTTTGCTTTAACTAAGCCAACTTCTGGTCATTAACACTGTTTCCTAAATGTGGTAGAGATTTAAGGCTACTCTTGGATTTTTGTTAACCCGTGCAAACCTGTGATTATTGTTACTGTACACTCAGGATTGTAAATTGGACTTTAAAAGTTAAACTTAGTTAAATGTAAAGCTTAGGAGGGCTCTTTAACAAGTTGGTGTTCTCCAAACTAAAACTGGGTGTAGCAAGTGTCTCGGGTTTATAGAAAAATGACAATTTTGATTGGTATTTATTCATGTCATTTGATGTTTTATAGCTGGATAAAGTAAACTGCTGTCAACTTTGCGTTACTCTTCACCCTGAAATTGAAATTTAAATGCATGTTTGGAAGACAATAAGGAGAGCCTGTTCTGTTCAAAGGAGACACTGTAAAACATGGAAGCATTCTGGCACTTTGTCCACAAAAGGAAAGTTACAAGCTCTCTTAGCCTCTCTTTGATTCATGTTTCAGGTGTAACGTTGTATTGTGTTATTTGTGAAGAGCCCACCTTACCTGAGATAAGGCTCTGCTTCCCACCTTACACCATTTTAAAAATGGCTCCAAAAATGTCTAGACTTCAGCCCATTTAAAGTTGTATTCAGAAGTTGATTTTTGTTGTAAAGATTGCTGTGCTTTCAGACAGGGAATATAATATGTAACTAAGTAAAGGTTCAAGATTATAAAAGCCATTTTTTTTTTGGTTCATAGTTATTACACAAACTGAATATGTTTTTGCTCTGTTAATTCATTTTGTATTTTCCTTGTAAACTTTGTAACTGTTGCCTTTTAGTGTTTTGCAGAGGTACTGCTCATTGAAAATAAACAAACAAACAAACAACCATGGTTAATTTGAGATAATAAGTCATCACCTACAGGACAGACAGTATGTAATGCTGACTTCCAGTACTAATACTGACTTCAATTAAATGAAAGGGGTACCTGTAAAATTATAGATGTTGAAGTCATAATCCGTTATTCCCTCTTTAAGCCTGGTGAAACTTTCTTGCTGGGTATTTACAATCAAAAAGTTGGAGACCAAAGTCAAGGAAGTAAAAGGGCCAAGGAAAAAGCATTCAACATTTTGGCCCTTACCCTTCAAAGGTCAACCAGGACCCAGAGAATGACAGGACCCCTCTCTGGACCCTGCAACGGTAGTGAGTTACCTGATCTACTGAGGGAGATCAAGAGCACCCTAGAGAACAGGAAGCCAACCAGTGCACATTCTGCAAAGTGGAGGGACAGTGGAGATGAAAACGTCTCTGATGCTTCCAAGAGAAGCCACATATGTTCAGCTGGACCCTGACTTATCCTGGCAAGTGGCACCACAGATAGAGGAAAGCTAAAGGAGCCAGGAGGCTTCACACGTGTTCGCAAGGGTGATCTCTGAGGAATCTCAAGTGACTGAAGAGTAGATAGGAACAAGGTCAGTTTTGACCAACTGGTCTTAAACACCTGGCAGGAGAGTAGAGCCTAAGAACAGTCCTACATGCACATTAAAAAGGAAAAACAATTGTTTTTTTTTTTGTGTAACTTAAGATGTACATTTTTGTCAGCCCTACCACAAGCTTTGGGCTATGAAGGAAGGGATATTGTATAGGAGTATCCAATAATAATGATCACAAAGAACTCTAGAGTCCCACGTTTTTCCTGAGTGAATTGGAGCCTGATCTCATACACCTATAAATCTTTTCAACCTCCTATATTGATAAACTCTGTTTTTCACTGATAAGTGCTCATAGTTTTCAGAAACTGGCTGAAATATTAATTACTTCTGTGCTAATTGTTTATAAGCAAAGTAATACTTTGCTGCTTTGTTTATTGCTGCCTTATCGTGATCTCTGCCCTATGTATGCCTTGTCCACTCACCTGTCACCAGCCACTATGGACCTTTGGACTGCTTTGATGCTGAGTGCTTTAAGTGTCCACGCCCCAACTGATAGAAAAAAACGACTTTGGGTTGCTTCCACAAACTTCACCCTCTTTCAGGACAAAGCAGTTTGGAGATGTTGTTGCCTATTTTTCCATAGAAATGGAAGGTATAAATTGACTGTGGGGAAATATAACAGTGGTCCATTGTATGCTTTGAATGTAGCCCTTGCTGCTCTGCCACAGCAACTTGTTTTTTTAAGTGGACATTTTTCTTGCTCTTCCTCTCTCCCTCCACTCCCTATGCTCTCCCCTTCCTAATGTCAGGGGAAACAGGATTACCTTTATTCCCCATCCCACACAGTTATCTGTCCCTGAGTTCACACCCACCATAGGAATGAAGTAATCCTGACTCTGGGGATGGTTCCAGAAGACCTCAGCAATGACTATGTCCCAAATTAACAGGTGAATTACACTGCCAACAGAGAACACGTGGAATGTCGCCTTGGAAACACCTCTTTAAAAGCCCCCTATTCCTGCTTATGGATAGATTCATGGCCTTTGGTACAGGAATTCCCGGTGCTGCTTCTTCGCTAGCAAAGCAATAAAACTTCTTTTTCCTTTATCTTAAAACCATGTCCTCCTAATTGGATTGTCATTTTTTATGTAACCCCCAGCAGTCACCCTGAGTCAAACACAGGCATTTCTGTAGAGGATCCATGCACGATGCAAGTGAGTATCCAAAGATATTCAAATTAAGTGGAATACAGAAAAATCACAAGAAAATTCGGGCCAGTTCAGGTCAGGTTTTGCCCTGGAGTGAATTAGCTGTTTGAGTCTCTGGGCTCAGAGCGTCTGCATGGAAGAATGACAGGTGCAAGTCCCTGATCCTCTAAAGTCTCCCTCCTAGGGTTGGGACAGGGCTGTGTACCTATGTAAGATGTGGTGGGAGAAAGGGGTTTTATAGTTGTCACAGGCAGCGGCCTTTGATCCATAGGCTGGTTGTCCCTGCAGGGTGCTGCCCACCTTGGTCACAGCCTGGTCACAGCAGCTCAGAGCCAGAGGTTCCACAGATGCGGAGCCAAGGTCAAGGGAACTGAGCAGCTTGCTCACCCCACTGCAGCGCTGGGTGGCTTCTGGGCTGCGGGGTCCGCCTGGCAGGACCCATGGCTCCATGACATGGTCCAGCAGCTGCCGCCTCTGCTCTTCTCTGAGCTGGAGGGAGGGGCCTCAGGCTGCTGCTCAGACGCTGTCCACGCCCCAGCCAGCCTCGGGCTTGGATTCTGCAAATCAGCCTCCTGCTCAGTCACTGGGTGGGAGGCGAAAGTGAAAGAAAAAGTGGCGCTTTTTCGGGGAAAGCCCAGGTCTTCTGGGAACCTGCCTCTAGCTGGTCCCTGGCTTGTCCTGGGAGGCGGTGGCTTGGCCAGGCCACTGCCTCTGCCTCTGTCCCTGTTCCCAGCTCGCTGCTGCAGCACCAGGGACCCTCAGGAAGGTGAGCACAGAGGTGCGGTGGCCCTTTCCCCCACACCTGGAGCAGAGGGACCGCAGGCTAGGGAGCCAGGGCAGGGGCTGGGCTCCTGAAGGAGCAGGTGCCAAGGGTTGGCTCCTGGCTCTGGACAAACAGCTGTCCTCAGGGCGACTGGGCTTTGCCTCCCCGCAGCTGGGAACTGTGCAGCTCAGGGCTCCGGGCTCCGGGCTCCGTTCTTCTCCTGAGAAACCCGGGGCCCCGCAGCTTCAGGGCTCCTCTTGGAAGAAGCTGCAGCTGGCTTCGCCTCCTGATGCAGCCCCAGTGTCCCGTCCTCTGGATTCAGGATTATTTCGTCCTGTTTACTTGATGAACGACGCAGGGAGGTGTCCTGGCAGTTACTGAGCCAGGCATTTTGCAGAGATTTCCCGGATAAAGAGAGAGCAGCGAGGACAGTCCTGAGACTACAGAGCTGGAAAGGGACGGGAGGGGCTCTGAACCCACTTCAGCCACCTGTGCCTCTGCTAAGGCCCCAGCTGCTGGTTATGTACCCCAACAGAAGAAGGCCAGGACACAATGCAGGGCAGCACCAGGCCTACAAACTAGGGGATATGTCCTATGCAGGACAGGTGGCATGCCCCCTGCCCAGGTGGCTTTCTTCTGAAGTCTTATGAGTGCTTTCTTTTATTTTATAACCAGAGTCATCTGTTCAGATCCTCTCCTAAAGGTAGAAGACACGGAAGTGGCCGGCTCCTCTCCATTTTCCTCATTGTCACCTTCCTTAGAGTCCTTCTTACCTCTCTGCAAGCTTTCCCAGCACTAACTAGTGGCACTAGGGACTGAATTCAGGGGTGCTCTACCACTGAGGTATATCCCTAGCCCTTTTTATTGTGAGAGAGGATCTTCCTAAGTTGCAGGGGCTTCCCTGGAACTGATGATCCTCAGCTTTCTGAGTAGCTGTTTTAGGTGTATGCCACCACACCCTACAGCTTGATATGGGTGGCAATGACTTGAGAGTGTACAGTAGGACCCCATATTCCCAGTTTTGCTTTTCATGGTTAAGTGGAAAATTCCAGAAATAGTTCACTATGTTTAACCCTTGCAGTGTTCTATGGAAGGAGTCGGGGAGGGATTAAACGTCCAAAACCTCCCCGTTGAGTCTGACGCAGAGGGAGCCCTCCCCAGCACCAAGCCTGCCTCTGCAGGCACCTGGACCTTGGCCGTGCAGCCTCCAGAACTGGGCAGGACACATTTCTGTTGTTCACAAATCACCTGGCCCTGTGCCCCGTGCCCCGTGAGATGCCAGGAAACCTCTGGCCCATCCCAAATCTCTTCCATGAAGGAGCAGCCCCATCTGCTGAGGGGCCAGGAAGGTGGCCAAGGGCCACGAGACCTTCCAGAACATCAATCATGACTTATATTGACCTTGTCAGTGTGCAGCTTCTCAGAGAGCCAGAGGCTGCCAGAGTGGCCCAGGTCAAGGGTGTCGACGGGCAGGAGGTCCTGTCCAGTCTGGGCCAGGGCCCTCCGCATGCTCATTGTCCTGTACCCGTGGCTCTCGCCTGGCCTCCTCTCTCTCCTAGTTACCCCAGCTCCCCCCTCCATTAGTCTCACATTCCTTTCCTCAACCAACATTCTAGCATCTTCTCTCTGCCCCTCCTCCACTACGTGCTCTGGTTCCTTGAAGCACAGCTGGAAATGTCCTCAGGACAGATCTGCCTGTCCCTTCTGTTGTTCCCCAGGCGTCCCTCCCACATTTCTTCTCTTCATGGACCCTACAGCTTCCTGCACAGGTTGAACCTCTCAGTGACACTCTGGAACTTTCCAGGGGACTTTTCAGGGAGATGCCCAGGGGTTCAGAGTTGGGAGGAGCAGAACACCCTGAGCCATGGGGCCAGAATAGGAGCTGAGCTTTTCCTTCTGGAAGTTTGAAGCCCCGTCTTTACTCCATCATCCACAGGGACCAGGACGAAGCTCTGTGTGAGATGGTGGAACCACTAGACGGAGATCTGGAAGATGATGAAGAGCTGCTTTGGGAATATTTTGGAAAAGATATTTTGAATGAGTTCCCCAAGTGGAGACAGAAACAAGAAGAAGCCATTAAACAGCTCCGCGCCCTAGCAGACGAGGTGGACACCACCCACAAGATAACCAGCAAGGTCAACATGGTGGCCACCTCTGCTGCCATCCTCTCTGGGTTCCTGAGCCTTGCGGGAATTGCCCTCGCCCCGGTAACCGCAGGAGGAAGCCTGGGGCTTACAGCTGCTAGCCAAACTTTGGGGGCAGCAGCTGGAGTCACCAGTGCTGTGACCCACCTGATAGAACATTCCCTCAATAAAAAGGTCAAAGCCCATGCCCACCTCCTGCAGCCCTCCAGGGAGCCAGAGCTGGAGCAGGTGGATGGCGGGGGCACGGCCGGTCTCACAGCTCTTACTGAGATCCTCTCCAAGGTCAGAGAAACCATCCGTGTTCTCAAGAGGAACAAGCAAGCCTACCGGGCAGCCAGAGCCAAGCCAAGGTTGGCCAGGGCTGCCAAGGATCTTATAAAAGGTGGCCGAGTGTCAACCCGAACCACAAGGCATGTGCAAAGGGCCTTCGAGGGCACTCCACTGGCAATGACAAAAACGTCTCTCTTGAAGGGAGGTGGAGCGGCCGCCCTCTTCCTTCTCTGGGATTTATACAATTTCTCTGAGGATTGGAAGAAACTGAAGGATGGAGACAGGGCACAGCTGGCAGAGGATCTAAGGGACTGGGCCCAGGAGCTGGAAGAGGAGGTGATAAGATACAGCCACTGCTTTGAGCGGCTGCAGCAGGTGAGCTCAGGATTTTGGAAGGGTGAGGAGGGGCATTGACCTAAATCCATGGAAACCAAGGTTGTCCAGAAAGGTTTAAGGGACAACCTGTGTAGTAGTGATGTTTGGCCTGAGGACATAGCATATGGTGGCCCTGAAGATCCAAACAGTATCAAGTAACCCTGGAGATGAGGCTGTCCTGCACAGACCTCATCACCTGTTGCTTCTGCCTGAGACTCCTGGACCCTGTGCCAGGAAGAGGGTCTTCCTGATTCTACAGAGGAAGTCATGAGCCATAGGGAGTTCTCTGGGCTGAGTTATCTCCCCCTCACATTATTCATCAAAACCCTAAGCCCAGTACATCTTGATGGGAGGGAGGGGAGGTGACAAGGGTTGGGTGCAGACCTAAGGACAGGCCCTATCTGATGAAATCAGTATCAATATAAGAGGAGGAAGAAACTAGAGAGAGTCCTGTCTGCCCTCCAAGCACTGTTAAACCAGGATGTAAAGAAAAGACCACCGACTCCAGTTGAAATCAAATTAAAGGAAGCTTGTAATTCCGACCGACCGGGCTGCCTCTCCTGAAACCCGTGGGAACCAAAGCCAGCCCCGCAGCTCTCTAGGAGCATGGCTTTATAGCACAGAAATATGCAAAAAGTGGGGGGCATCTTGAGAACTTACAGATAACAGAATTTTGACAAGAATAACACAAAGGCAGGTAGTAGCTTAATGGTCCAGCACTTAGGGGGTAAATTTAGATCCCAACTTCAGAATTTATGAGGCGCCACTAGAGTTTCAGAGAGGGTTGCTATCTGGTCAGGGAGAGCCAGGCACGGGTGAGTCCAAGGCACGGGCAGGCATTCCAAGCAAGTGTAGAAATCACAGTAATTTATAGTAAAGCCGAGATTAGCTTTTCATTTCTTTTGGGAGATGGCTCCCAATCTTAAGAGGGAATTAGGCTGGGTTTATCAGCACCACACGGAGAAGCCCTTTGAGGGCACAGAGAAGGCAGCCACCTGCCAACCAGAAAGAAGAAAGCCCCTGTCGGGAGCCCAGTGGGCCAGCACCTGACCTGGGCCAGCACCCTGACCTGGGCAGCACCCTGACCTGGGCAGCACCCTGACCTGGGCCAGTGCCCTGACCTGACTAGCACCCTGCTGTGGGCCAGCGCCCTGACCTGGGCCAACACCCTGACCTGGGCAGCACCCTGACCTGGGCCAGTGCCCTGACCTGACCAGCACCCTGACCTGGCCAGCACCCTGACCTGGGCCAGCACCCTAACCTGGGCAGCACCCTGACCTGGGCAGCACCCTGAACTGGGCCAGTGCCCTGACCTGACCAGCACCCTGACCTGACCAGCACCCTAACCTGGGCCAGCACCCTGACCTGGGCCAGAGGCCTCTGGAACTCTGGGAACTACGTGTCAGCTCTATGAACCACTCTCTCTGTGGCCTTCCATCATGGCAGCCAAGACCAGCCTGACAGGGGTGACGTGGCTGGCCAGTGTCCCCTCTGCTCCAGCTGCTCTAACAGTGTATGCAGACCAGGTGACTTGTCAACAACAGAAATGTGTCCTTCCCAGTTCTGGAGGCTGCACGGCCAAGGTCCAGGTGCCTGCAGAGGCAGGCTTGGTGCTGGGGAGGCTCCCTCTGCGTCACAGAAGGCCCCTTCTTGTCCTTCCTCACCTGGACGGAGGGGCAAGCAGGTCCCTCAGGGCCCTCTCATAGGAGCCAGTCCCACAGGTGAGGCCCCGCCCTCATGGCCTGTCACCATCCCAAGGCCCCGCCTCCTAGGGCCAACACTTGGGGGTTAGGGATTGACCTGTGAATTTTGGGGAACACAAATATTCAGGCCCTAGCACCAAGTTCCCAAAGATTTTCTTTGTTTCTTCTGATCCACCCCCACCCTGTCTCCCTTTCTCTCTTTCTGTCTGTCTCTCTGCGGACTGAGCCCAGGGGCACTTTTATCCTGAGGTAAACCCCAGTCCTTTTCATTTTTTTATTTTGAGCCAGGGTATCAGTAACTGATCAGGCTGCCGGTGACCTTGGGATGTCCTGCCTCAGCCTGCCCCATAGCTAGGATTACAGGAGTGATCAGTGCATTTAGCTCTTTTCATTTTTAAAGTTCAACAATATGTAATAATGGTACTCTGTTTTTTTTTTCCCCAGAAAATCTATTTTCGTTCTGTGTTGTTTTGTTTCGTCTTGTTTTGTTTTGTTTGTTTTTTCTTCTAGAAATTATTGAACTCTTGAAAAGAAGAACAGAACAAAATCTTTTATCTTGGGAAAGGGACGGAGACTTAAACTCAGCCTCCAACCAAGGCGCAGGAAAGCAGGATCCCCGGGGACAGGTTCCAGGGCCAAGGGGTGACCCTAGTTATCCCTGAGCGCCACTGGATGGAACAGTGCTGCCCCCTCTCACAGCACAGCGAAGGTCACGGGGAGCGGAGACCCAGGTGGAGAGGAGCTTGGGGGCCCCGGCAGGAGGCACGGCTGAAACTCCAGACCAACACTGGACAACACCAAGAACCCGGCCCTGCCTTCATTAGAAGCCGTACAAACTACAAATCTCTGTCTTCTGGTTGAGTCAGGCCAGGATTTCAGTCCCCCAAGTGCCACCTCCCTCCTGCTCCAGCCTAAGAATAAACAGCCTCACTCCTGTGTCCTCTGCAGGGTCTGATTCTTCTGATGGGAGCACAAGTGAGAAGTTAGCTCTCCACCAGGTGGCCTGCCCCACAGGGTCCCTGCTGGCTCAGAGCCAGGTTTGCACACAGTGGGATGTCCCTGTCCCTGGAACCTGCCCCACCAGATCACTTTGTAGGAAGGAAGGGGGCCCAGGAGCCCTCTGTGTCCCCCACAACCAAAACCCTCCCATGTCCTCAGGACTGCTCAAGTCCCCCTGTCTGTCCCATCCACTCACCCAAAGATGACTTTTCTTTCCTGTGCTTTAGCTGGTGTTTTGAGAGTCAGCCATGAGCTTTATATGTGATTTTTTCTTTAAAGAAAAGAAAGAGGAAGCCACACTGGCCAAAGGTGACAGCAGTTGCTATTCTTGCGTGGAATTTCCTTCTGTGCTTTTCTTGCTTTGGGTTTTGAAGTGCTGGCTTTGCAAGACCCTCCCTGCAGGCCGCATGATTGGCGTTTCTCTCTATTCCCAGGCCCCTCATTTGTCTACAGAGCTGTCACTTATCATCCTGCTGCTTTCACAAAGCAGAAACATCTAATATTCCATGCCTTCATTGGTTTTCATAGGCAGTTTTCCCACATCTTTTATGGGTGCGCTATCTGTACATAATGACGGACTTGTTACTCATCCGTTCATGCACACAGCACAACAGGACTATTTGGCCAACGATCACTCCCCCGCCCTTCCCCCTCCTTCCCCACCTCCCAACCCTGGTCCCTCTCTTCCACTGGCCTCCCTTTGATTTTCATGAGATTTCCCCCCCCACACACACACCTTTCTTTTCCTATTTCCTCTCTAGCTTCCACACAGGAGAGAAAGCATACAACACTTGACTTTCTCAGTGTGGCTTATTTCACTTAACATAAGTTAAGTTCTCAAGTTCCTTCCATTTTCCAGAAAATGACAAAATTTTATTTTTTTTTATGGCCCCATTCTGTATATATGCCACATTTTCTGGATCCATTCTTCTGATGATGGACACTGAGGCTGGTTCCATAGTTTGGCTACTGTGAATTAGGCTGCTATGAACATGGGTGTGCATGCTGATAGCATGATGGCATTTAATTCTTTTTTTTAAAAAAATATTTATTTAGTTATTTTTGTAGTTGTACTCAATAAATTTTTTATTTATTTTTATGTGGTGCTGAGGATCGAACCCAGGGCCTTGCACATGCGAGGCAAACGCTCTACTGCTGAGCCATAACCTCAGCCCCAACATTAATTCTTCAGAACAAATACCGATGAGTGGTAGAGCTGGGCTATATAGTGGTTCAAGGCCTCATAGAGTTTAATATGTTGCAAAGTATTCACTTGAGGGGCTGGGGTTTCGCTTAGTGGTAGAGCGCTCGCCTAGCACAAGGGAGGCACTGAGTCAATCTCAGCATCACATAAAAATAAAATAAAGGTATTGTGTCTGCCTACAATGAAAAAAATATTTTAAAAAATATACTCTTGACTACATATAATATTTTTCTTTTTCTTTTTGCAGCACTGGGGATTAAACCTGGCCTTGTTTGTGCATGCTCCTTGAGGGCTCCACCCCTGAGCTGCATCTCCAGCCCCACTCCTATGTTTGAGACAGGGTCTTGTTAAGTTGCCAAAGCTGGCCTGATAACTTGAGATCCTCCTGGCTCAGCCTCCTGAGCACCTGGGGTTGCTGGTGTGCACCCCCACACCTGGCTATGTACGATCCTTTAATTAGGGAAAGATTAGACATTGATGTTTTAAGTGTCCAAAACCAACTCAAAATGGCTTACACAGCAAAAGGAATTAGTTGGCACACAGTTTACAGTCTCAGGGATACCATGGACTCACATGTGTTGTTGTGGTGTAAACTAATCAATAAAATCCAATAAGAGTGGAAGTTATAGGTTATAGATTAGTAACAAATACAGATTATAGATATAATAAGTGAGATGAGACAATTATTAATCAATAACTGCCAGAGACAGGCCTAGGACTCCATTTTGCTGCCTTGTATAAAAAACTGTTACAAGAGCTGCTTCTGAGAAACTGAAATGAAAGCTCTTTTCTCATAAATATTTTGTTTTCTGTACTTTGCACCCCACAAAATGCACTCAACCCAGGATATGGTGGTCTTGGTGACCCAAGACTTTGAAGTAGATTCTCACCCCTGCTAACCACCTGCTTGAACTCCGGATACAGTTGTCTAACACCTGCTCAGACCCAAGATGTGGTCAACTGAGTTGCAAAGCTGACTGCTTTTTTTTCTAGCTTCCCTGAGTGGCTTGTTTGCATGTGCTAAGGAAAGCCCCTGAGTCGTGGTTCTCCTCTTTAAGTTCCCAGGACACAGGCCAGGAAGTCGCTGTTCTCCCACTGAGCTTGTCTCTCTGGGTGGGTGACAGTCCTGGCCGGTAAATAAAGCTCTCATTGATTTGAATTTGGACTTGCAGTGTTTTCTGAAGCGGCTCCCCGCGACAGTGTCTGGAACCATGCAGCACAAATGTCACCGGCCACCTCTTTTTCTGTCTCACAGGCTTCACAGGGCACCCAGCCCCAGGAGCTCTAGGTTCCTAGAGGAAGAGGCAGGGGAAAGGCCCTGGTCCACTCTGATTGGCCAAGCCCAGGCCCCGCCCCTGGCCCGCTGCTGCTGGGAGGTGCTTGGGAACCACAGGGGAGGAGAGGGAACGAAACCCCAAAGAGAACCATGGCTGTTGGCCTCTCCCAGTTCCTGAACTTTTAGATTATTCAAGTTTTTATTTACACAGTATTACCAAGTGTTTACCTAAAGGCCGGGTCCCTTTTCCCTCCTGGAATTGTGGACCCAATAACAAGGTGGACTGAGTGGGGGCAGGGCGACAATACTCATAGAATGGACATCTGTTGCCTGAAACTTCTTAGTATGATTCTTGGGAGTCTCTTCTTAATATCAAGGTGTTGTGATGGGCAAAGGTGCAACCCATGCAGTCCAGGGGAAAGAGAATGTCCACGTGCTTCTGCCCTTTTCAATGCTTTATTCACTTAAAATCACTCCATACAATTCACTCAATAGGTTCTTAATCAAAAGGGGACAATCCTTAATGGTGCGCACTCAACAGACATAACTAATTAAACCATTCTAAGTTAACTCTGAGCACTGCAAATGCACTTCCTCATGACAGACCTATTGCAGACATCCCCTCTGCATGCTGAGCTTGTGCCAGATTTAAAGTCTCAATCTGAGGCCTTAAGTCCAGCAGATGCACACGCACTCAGACCACAGAGACCAGGTCAGGAGCCCACAGATGCTTCTCCGGGGGTGAGGTTGGCAGCTGGCTGAGGTGAGGGTCCTAAGGAGAAGTCCTTTTCTCACCAGAGTCCAGAGGCTGCTGTGGAGTTTGAGAGTGGTGAGTGCGATGCAGAGGACGAGGCAGATGAGAAGAGTTGGGGTGTCAGTCCAGGTCCTCATCACACTCTCAGGCTTGTGTGCAGCAGTGTCGGCTGGCTGAGTGTCGACTGGCTGAATGTCGGCTCATTTGCTCTATTATTTATATCAATTTGGGGAGCTTCTGCTCGCCTTTTGGGTCCCTGTCAGCTGTTACCATGTTTCTTAGGGACATCTTGCATCTCAGGGTCAGGATGGAAGGCCTGGTGGTTTCCGCCCTGATATTACCCTTAAGGCCATTCGTACACAGGGTCCTCCAAATGTGATACCTAAGATAAAGGACAACAGCGTCCGTGGGGCCAGGAGGGGTGGTTCCCCCCACACACATTATGTCATAAGAAATCGAGTGAGATTTTTAAGTACAGGGACAGCCAGGCACATTAAGACCTGTGGGCATGGCCCAGTGAAACTTGTGACCTGGGGATTTATTTTATTTTATGTTTTTTGGTTCTGCCGATTAAACCCAGGGGTGCCTTACCACTGAGCTGCGTCCCCAGCCCTTGTTTGTTTGTTTATTTATTTATTCATTCACTGAAGTTGGGAGCTTGTTTATTTTGTGGAATGGCTGGAGGGGGAGAATGACCCAGAGAATGGGGGTTCCATTCCTTGCTGGGTCTCACTTCTGGGTTCTGGTTTCCTCATCCATAAAATAGGTGCCACCTGAACAAAGTCCAGGGCTCCATTTGGACCAGCAGGTGGAGGGCCACTCTCAGGAACAGGTCGGGGTATCCTTGAGAGAAATTCAGTCCTTGCTGAGGGAATTTAAACCCTTCCTTGGGGCAGCATCAGAGGAGAGGGAGAGCTCCTGCTTCCCTCCACCTGCTTCTCCCAGTGGAAAGCCCTTGGCCCCGCAGGACCCTCAACCCCTGACAGCTCTTCCCCCCACAGCCCGGCAGGTCCCCTGCCCCCTACTCCACCTTCACCCCAAGACACCCAGCCCCCTCCTAGCCACCGGGGTCCCCTGAACAATCCCACTCACCTCCTTACGTCTCCCCAACAGTGAAATCCTCACACTCCTGCCAGGAGAAACCCACCATCCACCCATGTCCTGCAGGCCACCCAGCCCCCGCCACTTCCCCACTTCCTCTGGGTCTGGTGAGCCCCTTCTGAGGTGCCACAGGCTCATCACTGTGCTGTCAAGCCAGGCAGAACCCACCGGTCCCCCTCTGTGGTGAGATCTGTAGAGAGGGCAGGAGGTGCACAGCGTCCACACCCTCGGGGGGGCCCCTCCGTCACTGGTCACAGTGAGACCTCGGGGGCTTTGCCCAGAGTGCTGAGCTCTCCAGAGTGGCCAGCGAATTGGCTCCGCCCCCTGAGGTCTGTCTCCTCAGGACTATCCTGGGTTGGCCCAAGGAGCCAGGAGGACGGCTTCGTGTGCCACCCTGTCTAGCTGGGTCAGCGGTCACCAACCAGGAGCTTCCGGTGGCCGGGGAGTGTGGGATGGAATGGAATCTGTTCTCAGCTGTAACTCGCACCACAGGGGCCTGAAATCTGACTTAGCACAGAAAGGAAGCCAAAGGTCAGCGTGTCCTTGGCACAGGGCACAGCCCCCAAACAGCTGTGTGGGGGAGACCACTGGACAGCAGTGTGACTCCCTCCTGACCTCGCTGCCTCCCTCACACAGGGAAAAGGTGTGCGTTTGGGGAGGGAGGGGGGAGGGCTCCTTTTTACGGTTAGTATTTCTTTTATGTTTTATTTTCCTCACTTACTCAGGAGTAGATTGGAAGCAAGGACGAGTCTTATGTTTCTTCCCACTCCAGAGCAGACGCCACAGAAGCACTGAGGGCGCTGAAGGTATTGGCCTGGGTTGACTTTTTGCCTGTGCTATTGAGGTCCCACGGGCAGATGGAGTGCACATCCCCATGGTTTGGAGGTAAGGATCCACCCTTAACCCCGTCCACACCATTGATTTATCTGCCATCTCCAAAACCTCCTCCTAGCTCGTGTGTGTGCGCGTGTGTGTGTGTGTGTGTGTGTGTGTTCCTTTTGTGATGACAGCATATTGTTTTCTGTGACTATACTGAAATACCTGAGGCTACAACGTCTAAAGGAAAGAGATGTGTTTGGCCCATCAGTTTAGGAGCAGAAAGTCTAAAGAACATGGTGACAGCTCTGGTGAGGACTTCGGGGCACATGGCATCACAAGGACAGGAGCATGTTTGACAGGGAGGGGTCACCTGTTGAGACAGGAAGTCAGGAAAGACCCCCCTCGGCTCTCTTTGTGCATCTTGGCCCCAGCCCATTGGATGGTGAGACCCACATTCAAGGCAGGTCTGCCTACTCAGTTTGGGGACCTTCAGGCCAATCCTCTTTGAAAACACCCCACAGACACACCTAAAATAATGATTTACCAATTCCTTAGGCATTTCTCAATCTGACCAACTGACCCCCCAGAGGAACCGTCATGGGACCTAATATCAGATCCTCTTCTGGGCTCCTCCCCCACAGCCCTGCAGCTCATCCTGTGACTCAGGTCGGGGATCTCAGTGGTGGAGGCCTGCCTGGCCTCCATGAGGCCTGAGGTTCAACCCCCACAGCGCAGTGAAAAACCCAGGTGTACTTTCTTAGCAAATTTGTGAGTACATGACCAAGGTAGTTTAATCTATATTGTGCAGGAGAGCTCCAGATGTTTTTTTGGAATAAAGGAAACTTTGAACCCTTTTATAGAAACCGCCTCATTCCTCCCTCCCCAGCCCCTGGAACCACCTCCATGCTCCACCTCACCGGCCTGGACGCTCAGATCTCCGTGTAAGGGAGACCGTGTGCTGGGCGTCCTTCTGTGCCTGGCTTCTTTCACGTACCGACCAGTTAAATCCTCCCACTCCACCCATGCCCTGCAGGCCATCCAGCCCCACCACTGTCCCCACAGAGTGTCCCCAGGTCCCTGCGCAGTCTCAGGTGGCAGAGACTGAATATTACTCCATGGTGTGCAGATACCTTTTCTTTGTTCTTTTCTTTTCTTGGGGATTGAACCCGAGGCTTAACCATTGAGTCCCATCCCAGCCATTCTTAATGTTTTATTTGAAGAAGGGTCTCACAATTTGTTTTGGACCTTGCTAAATTGCAGAAGCTGGCTTTGACCTTGTGATCCTCCTGCCTCAGCCTCCCAAGTCACTGGGATGACGGGTGTGGGCCACAGCGCCCCCCCCCCCCACACCACCTTTTCTTTATGTATTCTTCTCTTCGTGGATGTTTAGGTTGCTTCATCCCTTGGCTAATATGCATAATGCTCCTACAGGATGCAGGGATCTCTTTGAGATCTGGATTGCAATTCCTTTTGGTACTTACCCTGAAGTAGGATAATGGGATCAAATGATCATTCTGTTTCTTTTCTTTCTTTCTTTTTTAAGGAAACTGCATGTTGATGTCCGTAATGGCTGGACCAATTTACATCCCCAAAACATACAGGGGTCCTGTCTTTCCACATCCTGCCAGCTCGTTGTCTTTTTTTTTTTTTAATACAATAACCATCCTAACAGGTGTAGGATGCCATCTCCTTGTGGTTAGGTCATAATCCCATCCCATCGTGATTAGTGAGGCTGAGCATCTCATGTGCTCACATGAGGTTCAGCATCTAGCTAAATCCTTTGCCCATTTCTCAAATGGGTGGGATTTGGGGCTGTGGATGAGGGTTAGGAGCTCTCTCTAGTCTTGACACTAATCCTGCATATGTGATTTGCAAATATCCTCTCTCATTTCATGGAGCTGCCGTTTCACTCTGGGAAGTGCCCTTTGGTGCCCAAGTTTGTGATTTACATGAAGTCTGATTTATCCTTTTTTCTTTTGTTGAGTCTCTGGTGTCACACTTGAGAAATCACTGCCAACTCCCATTCTGTGAAGCTTTTGCCCTGTTTTCTGCAAAGAGTTTCACCAATTTATTTTGCTTGGGTCTCTGATCCAGTTTGCGTCACTTTTTGTACATGGGGTTAGGGAAGTGTCACCTTCGCTATTCTATCAGATGTCTGTCGGAGCTGCACTAGATGAACATGACTCTAAGTCCTGATGCAGCGGATTCTGAACAATTCCTGCTTCAGTCTGGCAGGACGGTGCCAGGTCACAGTGACTTGGGCGTTTTCCCAGCTCAGACAACAAGGTGTGGCTCAGGAGCAGGCGTCCCCCACTGGGGCTGAGCTACCCTCACCTGTTCCTTTGCAATCCCACCCCTTTGCCCTTTTTGGGATAGAATGTTCCATGGAACCTCCCTTTGTGTGTCCCCTATATAAGAATAAAGAATTCCGATGGCTCCCTCTCTTTCCACGGACACTTAAGGTTGCATAGCTGACTTGAATTATTGAATAGGTGCTTTCTTTGTTGTTTTCTTAAATTCTTGAAATAATCAAATTTTGTGAACCCAGCATTAGGTCGCCAGCTAGGATAGATGGCAATAGATATCTAACGTCCCCAGCACCATTTATTGAGGGTCTCCTTCTGAGCTCTGTTCTCCTCCATGGTTGACGTCTGTCTGTATTCCAGTACCGTGCAGTTTTACGGTAGCTTCGTAGTCAATTTTGAAATCAGGCAGTAGGGTCTGTCAGATCAGTCGGGGCAGGCAATGGCCAAAGGAGGCAGATTTAAAAGGGCCGCTGAACAGGCTTTATTGAGATATCACTCCCGGGCGGAACTCGATCAGACCCACAGAGGGGACAGGGGAGGGGTCTGAGGAGAAACCACGTGGAAGCTCCACTGGACTGGACTTTTATGGGGCTTACAGCAGGAAGGGAAGGGCTTGGGACAGGAAAAGGTGTTTCTAGGGTCCCTTGCCCCCTTGAAGTTGGTCAGGGGAGTTGGCTGAACTCCAGGACTGGCCAGGGGGTCCTGCTGATTGACAGGCGTTAGTCAGGAGAGCTGGCTGATTGACAGGTGTTGCCGCCGGCATCTGATTGATGTTCTTTCCTGGCGCAGGCTGCTTTGTTCTAAGTCGCCACCAAGTCGCCACCAAGTCGCCGCCACCAACCTAACATTCCAGCCTTTTTGGTGATATAGGGCGGTGAATTTTGTCTGGCTACTTCCTGCTTGTTTAGGGGCGTCGTAGGGGGGAGTGGCTCGGGTGTAGGTTCGGTGGGGAGGTGACTGTAGGGGTGTAGGAGCATCTGGTTGTAGGTCACTCTGGCAATTTCACTCACGAGCTTTCGAGCGAACCTAAGGAGGCAGGGAGCAATCATTAGTAAAAGCCCTATTACTAAAATAGGAGTGAGAATGGGAGTCAGCCACACAACGAGGGTTGAGTTTAGCCAGCCTGGCCAGGGGTCATTTGATGGCTGCTGTTTAAGCCTTTCACCCAAAGGACGGCGGGTGTCAACATTCTCTTCGACCAATCCAGTTTCATTGATATAATAGCAGCATTCTTCTTTCAGGAACAGACAGTTTCCTCCTTTATGTACTGTCAGGAGATCTAGAGCTCAACGGTTCTGCAATGCGACTTGGGCAAGAGATGTTATTTGCCTTTGTAGGGAAGTTAGAAGTGGCTGATGCTTCTCCTGCTTCCCGAAGTTGTTGTTCAAGCTTCTGAGTAGTGGTTACTGCATAACCAAGTCCTCCTGCCCCGAGTTCAGAGGCAGCGAGGGAGGAGGCCAGGGAGAGTCCAACTACTACTGGTAGAAAGACAGCCCTTCTTGTCCTGGAAAGGGAAGTGGTGACAAGCCATGTTAACTCAGCCTCTCTGTACAGAGTTAATTGGGGACCAAGGTGGAAGGAACACAAAAAGGAAACGGCATGTTGAGACTTAGACTTTTTGTTAGGGTACCATTGCACCAGAAAAATAACCCAGGGGGAGCAAAGGGTTAAGGAAGAAATTCGAACAATCTGGTCACAGGGTGCAGAACCTGAGGAAGTGTAGAAGTTCCCTGATGAGTTACGAAAAAGAGGTACTTCCTCAAAGGCTGGAGAGGGAGGTCCTTGGGGTCTAGATGAGGTATTGAGCAGAAAATCAATGGGAATCGCAGTCAGTGGAGTACGATCCAAACCTGCGCAGAGGAAACAGTCTAAAATGTTATTTACTTTGGACAAATTGAGAAGCTGAAGGCCCTGACGTATTAGGGCCACCCATGAGAAAGGGTCAGCTTCAGGATGGGCACCTGCATCCAGCTGGTGTTGGAGTTCCCTCTCTTGCTCCTGGATGGTTATGTGAATTTGAGGGAGCACTTGTATATAAGTTCTCCATATTCTGATAGAGGCTGAGGGGTGTTTGGCAAAACCCCACGAATAAAATTTACCATCAACACCAGAAGCCCATTTTGGGTTCCATGGGTCCCAAATAGTCAATTTGGTGTATGCTCGATTCTCATAGCAAGGCTTATCTAGGAAGCGTCTCTTGCATGAATTATAAGGGCACCCGCCATAGGTGTCAGGCCAGCGCTCACAAGATTCCTCAGTTTGGTCTGATATGAAGCATAGCATTGCTGAACATAAGTGGGGTGAGGTGGCCCGGTGGAATCCAGTAACATTAAGGGTGACAGCCCGATTACAGCCAGTGAAAGGGCAATCTCCTTGGCCCATAAACTGAGAGCGGGTGGTGCCATCCTGTTGCCATGTCGCTTGGATGTAGAAGCGCCATCTGTGGGTTGGGATAGAAGCTTGAGAGAGAGTAATGATTAGTAAAAGAAGGAGAGGGTTGGCGAGAAACTTCCAGTTTGGTGGGCCCCAGCATGGAAGTATGATTGTATGGGGTCATTGGGGGATGGGGAGCCTCCAAGTGATGTTGAGGCCTTTGGAGACTAGTTGAGCAACCTGAGAAGTGAGGGCTGGACCGTTGTCTGACTGGATGAAGACAGGAAGTCCAAACCTGGAAATGCTCTGCTCAATGAGGTCGGAGGCGACGGTGTCAGCAGTTTCCCTGGAGGTAGGGAAGGCTTCTATCCAACTGTAAGAGAGTGCTATCCCCAAATCACAAACAGTTAAATCCTGTGTCAAGGCCTGACCAAAGAGGTAGGGACTGTCCCTGAAGCCTTGGGGTAGGCCTGTCCATGTCAGCTGTTGAGACCTAAAGGATGTAGGGTCTTCCCATGTGAAGGCAAAGAAGTCAGGATGGAGGGGCACTGTAAAGAAAGCAGTTTTAAGATCCAGGACAGTAAAGTGAGTGGTCAAAGGAGGGAAATGAGAAAGAAAAGCGTGAGGGTTGGGAACCACCGGGTGGATGAGAATAACAGCCTCATTAATTAGGCGGAGGTCCTGGACTAAGTGATAGGCTCCCGAGGGTTTGCGTACCAGAAATATGGGAGTGTTGCAGCGGGAGTCTTAGGGACTCAAAGGAAATTTAGTTTGGTGTTTCAGATGGATACGGACGTGCTTGTAGTGGGAGGCTATAACCAGCATGGAGATGTCCCAGATCTGGGGATCAACTGGTTCAGGGGGCAGTGGCACAGTAGGTACTGTCAGGTCATTAGAGAGGGTAAGAATTAGAGGCAGAAGGAGAAGAGTGGTTGTATTTTTGGGGTGCAGTTGGAGGGTGGCTCCTAGTAATCGGAAAACATCTCTTCCTAGGAGAGGAACTGGACAAGATGGAATGACCGAAAAAGAGTGAGTGAATGGGAGTCCCTCCAGGGCACAGGCCAGCTTAGCAGTTGGGTTTGGGGAGGAAGGTTTGCCATCAATCCCCATAACTGAGACCTGGGAAGGAAACAGAGGCCTAGCATGGGCAGGCAAGACAGAATAGGTAGCCCCCATGTCCACAAATACGGTTATGGACTTACCTACCCGCTGCCTGGAGCATTACCCTGGGCTCAGCGAGGGTGATGGGGGTCTTGAGTCTGGGCTTCTTCAGTCTTCTGCAAACCTCAATAGTTCAGGAGAAGGACTGCCTGACTGGTCATACCCCTGCGTAGAGGCGCCGAGGAAGGGCCAGCCATGGGGCAGTCACTCTTCCAATGTCCTGTCTGCTTACAGGTGGGGCATGGCCTGGAGGGAGGCCGTGGGTCTGGGCATTGGCGAGCCCAGTGACCTTCACATCCACATTTGAGGCAAGCCTCTGAAAACTTCTGAAACTTCTGCTGGAGACGTAGGCCTCAGGGCCACTGCCAAGGCCTGGGTTTGGGGTGTTACCTTCTTTTCTGCAATGGAGCCTGCTTTAAAGGCCATTTTCACCAGATCTCAGATAGGGGTCTGAGAGTCCTCCTCAGCTCATTTGAGCTTTTTCTAATATCATGAGCCGATTGAGTAATGAAATGGGTTGCTAACACTGTAGCCCTGGTGGGAGACTCAAGATCCAGCTTAGTGTATTTGGTTAGGGTCTCTCTCTGTAAGGCGGTTGAGAAATAAGGCTGGATTTTCATCAGGATTCTGGGTAATTTCCTTCAGTTTATCGAAGTAAACTACCTTATTAGTTTTCAATCTGGGAAAGATCTTGAGATGTGCATTTGGAGTATCCCTTCAGCACCAGCTACTTCCCTGAGAGGACACAGGAACTGTGGGTTATCTGATAAGAGGGATCAGTGGGACCGCAGGAGAAGGGAGGGGTGAGTGGGTGGAGGTGATCATGGCTGTAGGAGAGGAGGAAGAGGAGAGGAGTGGAAGAGGAGAGGGGAAGGGTCTTATCAGTAGAAGAGGTGAGCAGAGTGGGGGAGGAGGCTCCTAGGGATCTGCAGATCCCACCCACTGCAGCCAGGTGGGACCCATTCTGCCTGCCTGTTGGAACCAGGGCAGCAGAGGGAGGCATGCATGGGGAGCCAGGAGGGAGGGAGGAAGGGCGCACCTGTCTGGTGGCCAGGCAGACTGGAAGCACGCAGACAGGGCTGCAGGCAGTGGCTGCAGAGGTGGCAGCAGGGAGGAGGAGGGGACACGGTACCACTGGGAGGGAGAGCAGACGGGAAGGACAGGAGCGAAGAACAGAGGGAAGGAGGCAGAGGGCAGGTTGGGAGCAGAGGGCAGGATGGGAGCGAATCTCAAAAAGCCTGAACATTGTTTCCCACTTCCCTGCCCAGCGACAGAAATTGTCCAACTCAGTGAGGGTTTAAAATCAACAGTTCCTTCTGGGGGCCATTGTGACCCATTGTCTCAGTGCAGTAAAATACCAGGCGGTTCTTGAATGAGCCCTAACTTGGCAGAATTTGAATATAGACACCCAAAGGACTTTGGGATCTAAGGAGAGGACTCTGCATTTCCCATGACCTTCCGGCACCCTTGGGGGTGAGTGGGAGCAGAGAAAGGCGTCCCAAATTCTGTCTGCACTCACCTACGGACAGATACGGGCCAGGGCGGAGGTTGAGGCGTTCCTACAGGCTCCACGGGCCCCAGTGGTTAGCCAACCTGGTTGGCGGGGGGCTCTCAGGAGGACTGGGACGTCTCCACAGTCCCCGGAGCCCTGAACAGAACGGGCAGGGCCCATGGCACGCGCGTGACTTATGGATAGACCCCGCGGACAGACAGAAAGAAAGGGTCTGGAAGGTCAGGGGAAAGGAGGAACTGACCTCAATCCTGTCAGCCGGATGAAGGGAGAGGGAAAGAGTGGCTTAGAAATTTCCAGGTTCGTTTTAAGGGGGGAAGGGATGGGCTTCAATCCCCTGAGGGAGAAGCCCAAAGATCCCTTCCCGGGTGTCGGCACCAAGATGTCAGAGCAGTCGGGGCAGGCAATGGCCAAAGGAGGCAGATTTAAAAGGGCCGCTGAACAGTGATATTGAACCCTGAACAGTGATATTGAGATATCACTCCCGGGCGGAACTCGATCAGACCCACAGAGGGGACAGGGGAAGGGTCTGAGGAGAAACCGCGTGGAGGCTCCACCGGACTGGACTTTTATGGGGCTTACAGCAGGAAGGGAAGGGCTTGGGACAGGAAAAGGTGTTTCTAGGGTCCCTTGCCCCCTTGAAGTTGGTCAGGGGAGTTGGCTGAACTCCAGGATTGGCCAGGGGGTCCTGCTGATTGACAGGCGTTAGTCAGGAGAGCTGGCTGATTGACAGGTGTTTCCGCCGGCATCTGATTGATGTTCTTTTCCCGCTCGGGCTGCTTTGTTCTAAGTCGCCACCAAGTCGCCACCAAGTCGCCGCCACTGACCTAACAGGGTCCTCCAACTTTGTTCCTCTTTTTCAAGTTTCTTTGAGCTATTCGGGTTCTTTAAGGTTTCTTGTGAATTTTAGAATGAAATGTTTTATTTTTGCAAAAAACATGATTAGGATTTTGATAGGCTCACGTTGCACCTGCAGATCCTTTAGGGAGTACTAACATTGAAATAATATCAAACCTTCCAATTTATGAACAATCTTGTCTCTTCATTTCTGTGTCTTTTTTTTACCCCCATGTCTTTTGGCAGTGTTGCATAGTTTGCAGTCTACGAGTCTTTGGTTTCCTTTAACTAATAGTTTGGAGGTGGTCCCTGTACACACCAGTCTGCTGACCCATTAGGGTGGTGGCCAGGGGCCAGGGCTAGGTGCCATGATGGTTTGGAAGTGGAGTCCCCCCACCCCCAAAGCTCACCTGTGAGACAAAGAAAGGTGTGGAGGGGAAATGATTGGGGTATAGCCTTAACCTAATCAGTGAATTAATCCCTGATGAGACTAACTGAGGTGCTAGGGGGTGGCTGGAGAAGGTGGGAATTGGGGTGTGGTTTGGGTGTATTTTTGGATCTGAAGAGTGGGGTCTCTGTCTGCTTCTTGATCTCTTGTGAGCGGTTTCCCTCTGCCACACGCTCCACCATGATGTTCAGCCTCACCTCAACCCCAAGGAATGGAGCAGCCCTTCTATGGAACAAGACGCTCAATCCTGAGCCCTCAAATAAACCTTTCCCTTCTTCAGGGTGCTGCCTGAAGAAGGGTCCTTCAGTCACAGCAGCGGAAACCTGATAAAACAGGTGCCAGTTCCTTTTGCATTCCTTCCCTCTGGTTGAGGCCTGGGCTTCTAAATGACAAAAGCTTCAGTTTTACCCCAGACAAGCAGGGTGGGGGACAGGTGCGGAGAGGGGAAGGGGCCTTGGGCTTATTTTCCCTATCCTTCACTCTGGCCTGGAACAGGGTGAGAGGCAGAGAACAGTGCATAGGGTTGACTTGGAATCCAGCTCCCAACCCTCCAGCCCTGGAGCCCAGGAGGATCCAGCCCTTTCTTTCCTTTCCTTTCTCCCCTCCCCCACCCCACCTTGACATTTGGCCTTGGCACATCACCCTGCTTCCCAGGCTCGGCTCTCACTGGCAGACCAGGGACACGGCAGGGTGACTGCCGGGTTGCAGGCAACTAAAACACTCAGGGGTCATTCCGGGGGATCTGTGCTCCGGGGGATCTGTGCTAGTTGGCCTCCCACAGGTGACCTCATAGCAGTCAAAAGACACCCCCACACACTCACTGCCCCCAAACAGCTCAGGCAGAGCCTGTGGTGGGTCAGACTGAGACCTGCTAAGCCATTATGTGGTCACAAGGACAGGGTGTTCCTGGGCACAGCCCTCCGCTGTTCCCCTGGCCAGGTGGTCTGTGTAAGGACAGTGCTCCGTCTGGGCTCAGGAGGGGTCTCCCTGGCCACTGTGCAGCTTCCTCTGACCCCTGCACAGTGACCCTGGGCCCTGCATGGCACAGGGGAGAGGTTAGCTTGGGTGTTTCTGGGTCAAGTTCAACACTCACCTTCCTTCCCAAAGAACTTTAGAATCCAAGCTTTAAGAATCTCAGAACCGCAAGGTACAGGATCTACCCCTGATGCCCCATGGCCTTACCTTGGCCACTCTGTGGCCCCCTGGAGGCTCAGCCTGGGGCCTCATGCACCCTGCATTCTCCTGCCCACATTGGAGGACCCAGGCCCCAGACAGGAGGGGCTGGTGACTTCTCTTACTGATGACGTCACAGGCCCTGGAGCACGTGGCCTTGGCTGCCCCAGGGGAGCCAGCAAATGAAACCCCAGTCCCCCAGTCAGCTCTGTGATGTCCTGCGCCTGCCTGTTCCTTCTCTCTGGCCAGCTGGCCTCTCCTGGCCCCACAACCCCTCTGTCACCAGACTCCACAGCTTATCCTCCTGCCTGAAAATCCACTTCCCCAAAGGGCACTCTGCCCACCTGCTGTGCCCACAGAGGCCTGGCCAGTGTGGCCGCTGCCAGTGGACATGAACCCCGTGTGCTCCTGGCTGTGCACCTGGGGTCCCCTGGCCCAGCAGCCCCACTGTGCTGGGCGCTGAGTGCAGAGAGAAGGGATGGGGAAGACGCGGCCCTCTCCTGGCTGAGGGGCGGCTCTGGGGTTCAGCAGGAGCCCCACGTCCCATGCTCAGTCTTGCAGGTGGGGCTCCTCCTCTGTCTCCTGATGGGAATGTGACCACGGGTCCCTGGCCACCCAGCTAGAGCCCACCTCCTGTCCCTGCAGGGCAAATGGCGTGCCCAGGGCCACAGCAGGAGGGCAGGGCTGGTGTGCCGGTCCCTGGCAGGGGGCTCCAGGGCATGTGGATTCTGTCCTGGGCCCACCCCCAGCAGCTCCCTGGAGGAGATGACATCACCCCAGCAGGGCAGAGGTCCTGATGCCAGGGAGGGAGACGCAGAGGGACCATTCTCAGTGAGGGACGGGGAGCAATGCCACAGGGTCGTTTCCAGAAGCCCCCTGGAGAGGTGGTGGACATCAGAAACGGACCTGTGGCTGGAGCAGAGAGGGCTGCTCAGTGAGGACACCCAGGTGCCCACCTGGGGGACGAGCTGCTGGGGACGTGTCATTTTGCACAATGCTCTTCCTGTGGTCCCCGGGCCAGACTGTTCCACTCCTGACTTGTAGAGGACATTCCTCAGGGGCCCGGTCCAAGGGGACCCCCTTTTATGAAAGCCCCATTTCCTCCTTGAGGAGAGGACCATGAAGAGGGAATGGAACCCCAGCTGGGGACCCAGAGAACCCTCCCCCCAGAGACCTGCCCAGGGAATCTCCTGACTGCATCTGCGGGGGACGCCGTTCTTTCTCCTACAATCCAGGGCTGGGAGGACATGAATTGAACAGGATGGAGACTGGGGTCTCTGATCTCCATGAAGCCCACCTGCAGGGGGACATAGAACAAGGGTGGGAGAGGGACCTGGCATGGGCCCTGGACCCTGCACCTGGAGCTGCCTGATACTCTGTAGATTCTCCCTGGATTCTGTGAGCACGTCAGAGCCCACACACTCTAGCTGTGACCACATGCACACAGAGGTTCCCGTAAGCAGGCTGTGGCCACGGGCACATGATTTTCATGAAACAATACATATGTCCTCGTTACATAGGACACACACTGGTATTTTTCATTCTGTGCCATTTCCTCCTGTGACAACTGAGACCCAATGCGCTGACTTCACGATGCACTAAAATGATGTGACTTGGGCAGAATAAGAACATCCAAGCTAGCTGGGCACAGAGACCACACCTGTAATCCCAGCAACTCAGGAGGCTGAGGCAGAAGAATAGGAGTTCAAAGCCAGCCTCAGCAATTTGGTGAGGCCCTAAGCAAGTTACTGAACCCTGACTCAAAACGAAATATAATAAGGGATGGGGTGTGGCTCAGTGGTTAAGCACTGCAGGGTTCAATCCTGGTACCAAAACCAACAATCAAAATGGAGAACAAATAATAAAAAACCCAAGCTAGATCCACAGCCTTCAATTTATGGCCATTTTTGCTTACACCAGACCAAGATGAGCTTGTTACTTGTAACCTGCTAACTAAATGTGCCCCTTGATCGTCCTTCACTTACATTCCAGCCCCTGCCCTCGTCCACCCCTCGCCTGGCCAGGCTCACGGGCCACAAGGAGTGTACTGCAAAAAGCATTCTTTTCCCCTTCATCTGTAGAAAAGCGATGTGGGCTTCTGGGGGGTGCTGTGAGGAGGGGAACTGTGTCACACCTGGGCTCCAATCCCAGCCATCTTGGTCTCAGACCCCGTGACCTTGGGTGAGTTCCCTGAGCCCAGGAGTCTCAGCCTCAGCAGCTGTAGAATGGAGAAAGCTCCCTACTCATGGGAGGAACCTATGGACCCAGGAGATGAGGTGTGAAATGTCCCCAGCACAGGACTCCACAAGGAACACTGTACACGTGACAGCTCCCAGCCCTCCAAACACAGGAGGAAGAGCACCCTTTGTCACTTGAGGTGGGAGCAGTGTCAAGAGTCTCCAGCTGTGCGGGGTGACGCACACTTGTAATCCTGGGAGGCTGAGGCAGGAGGATCATGACTTCAAAGCCAGCCTCAGCAACTTAGCACGGTGCTAAGCAACTCAGTGAGACCTGTCCCCAAATAAAATACAAAAGAGGGCTGGGGACATGGCTCAGGGGTTGAGTGCCCCTGAGTTCAATCCATAGTACCAAAAAATAAAAATAAAAAGAGTCTCTCCAGCCTCCCGTGACAGTCAAGCCCTGTGCCTGTGTCCCAAAACAGGAGGACTGGTGTGCCACGGTCAAGGTCACACACTTGATCTTTACAGAAGGGAGAACATGAGGGCTAGACTTGCAGTAGGACGAGGCCAGCCGTCTGGCCAGCCAGGCCTGAGACGTGGAGCCCTGGGCCTTGTCAGGGCTGCTCTCCCCTAGTAACGGCTGCTCCCTGCTCCACCCAGCGGGGCTGCCAGATCTGGAACAGCTTCCAAGCAGAGCTGGGGGCAGGGGTGCAACTCTGACTACATTTGGAAAATTCTATCTCCTGGGAAGCCTCAGTTCAAACACCCCCTGAACACTTCCCCCAGGAGAAGGGCTCCTGGTGTTGGGAACCGCAGGGGGGCCCTTCTTCCAGAACCACCCGGTCCCTTCCCTTTGCCCCAGGTTAGGGGGAGGCTGTTGGCCACAAAGCAGGTCCCAGCACCGTCAGTTTATGACCTGGGGACCAGAATAGTCTCCCTTCTAAGGTCTGACAGGACACCCCATTGGCCAGGGGATGTTCATCAGGGGGGCAAAGCAATTCTTGCTGTAATATTGTCCCATCAGACCAAATGCCTGGGTGACTGGCAGAATAAACAGCTGTACCCAGAAAATAAAAGGGCAGAAACTAAAGCCCACCTGTGCTTCGTGGGCAGCCTCCTCCTAGGGATCCTCAGGGAAGCCTAAGAAACGGGAGGAAAGGCCCCGCCACGGCGTATCCATGAGCCTAGTGGAGGAAAAGGGCCCAAAGGAGCCTCGGGACCACCGACAGCAGGAAGCCGCTTAACGCTGACGGCATTGTATAATGAGAAGCAGACAGACAGTCAGACTCAATGCCTGTCCTCCAGCCCCGGGACTGCAACGTGGAGGAAAAACGATTAAGGCACAGTGTTTTGCTTTTTTTGTATATGCTGGGTTGTCCAACCCTCTCCTGGGATGAAATTTGTGTGTCAATTAAATGCACAAATAACATTCCTAAAGTCTGTGTCACAATATGAATATAAGAGTCACAAACTACAAAAAAATAAAAGAAAAGGATATGTATGGAAATACATTTTAGTATGGAAAATTGGAAGGTAAAAAAAATGTTTCTGGATGAGAAAATATTTTGGCTGGTTAAGTAATATTCTAAAGTCCAAGAAGAAAGGGGACGAAACTTACATGTAAATTGTGAATGTCTAAGTCGCAGAATGTTTGTGGAAGGTAAAGCTCAAAAAGTGTGTTTGTGATTAAATTGGCTATAAGTGACACAGTCAAAGTTATTTGAATTTGAATGTACTGATATAAAAATCTGAAACACAGATCTATTCTTATTATCACCATAATTTAATTGTGTTTGTGAGGTTTTATTATTTGTGGAAACTCAGTCTTAAAGGAATTAGGGTTTGTACCTGTTGTACAGCCTTAAATGATCACTTTGTAACTGGTCAAGGAAACAATTGTTATTTAAGTTATAACAATATTGTTGACACTCAAAATATATGTGACTAGGTGTATGTAGGCATCTGAGAACAATACCTGTCTAAGCCCTGTCTACTTGTTATGTAAAAGTTTATAAAATGAAAGCTTATGTAAGTTTGCCAGCAAGATAAGCAATAAGTGCTCCCTTCTATACATTATGCTCTCTTTTTTGACATAGAAGGGCCACACTGTCATTCGAAGTCCTGTCTTATATCTGTTTGCTTTAACTAAGCCAACTTCTGGTCATTAACACTGTTTCCTAAATGTGGTAGAGATTTAAGGCTACTCTTGGATTTTTGTTAACCCGTGCAAACCTGTGATTATTGTTACTGTACACTCAGGATTGTAAATTGGACTTTAAAAGTTAAACTTAGTTAAATGTAAAGCTTAGGAGGGCTCTTTAACAAGTTGGTGTTCTCCAAACTAAAACTGGGTGTAGCAAGTGTCTCGGGTTTATAGAAAAATGACAATTTTGATTGGTATTTATTCATGTCATTTGATGTTTTATAGCTGGATAAAGTAAACTGCTGTCAACTTTGCGTTACTCTTCACCCTGAAATTGAATTTTAAATGCATTTTTGGAAGACAATAAGGAGAGCCTGTTCTGTTCAAAGGAGACACTGTAAAACATGGAAGCATTCTGGCACTTTGTCCACAAAAGGAAAGTTACAAGCTCTCTTAGCCTCTCTTTGATTCATGTTTCAGGTGTAATGTTGTATTGTGTTATTTGTGAAGAGCCCACCTTACCTGAGATAAGGCTCTGCTTCCCACCTTACACCATTTTAAAAATGGCTCCAAAAATGTCTAGACTTCAGCCCATTTAAAGTTGTATTCAGAAGTTGATTTTTGTTGTAAAGATTGCTGTGCTTTCAGACAGGGAATATAATATGTAACTAAGTAAAGGTTCAAGATTATAAAAGCCATTTTTTTTTGGTTCATAGTTATTACACAAACTGAATATGTTTTTGCTCTGTTAATTCATTTTGTATTTTCCTTGTAAACTTTGTAACTGTTGCCTTTTAGTGTTTTGCAGAGGTACTGCTCATTGAAAATAAACAAACAAACAAACAACCATGGTTAATTTGAGATAATAAGTCATCACCTACAGGACAGACAGTATATAATGCTGACTTCCAGTACTAATACTGACTTCAATTAAATGAAAGGGGTACGTGTAAAATTATAGATGTTGAAGTCATAATCCGTTATTCCCTCTTTAAGCCTGGTGAAACTTTCTTGCTGGGTATTTACAATCAAAAAGTTGGAGACCAAAGTGAAGGAAGTAAAAGGGCCAAGGAAAAAGCATTCAACATTTTGGCCCTTACCCTTCAAAGGTCAACCAGGACCCAGAGAATGACAGGACCCCTCTCTGGACCCTGCAACGGTAGTGAGTTACCTGATCTACTGAGGGAGATCAAGAGCACCCTAGAGAACAGGAAGCCAACCAGTGCACATTCTGCAAAGTGGAGGGACAGTGGAGATGAAAACGTCTCTGATGCTTCCAAGAGAAGCCACATATGTTCAGCTGGACCCTGACTTATCCTGGCAAGTGGCACCACAGATAGAGGAAAGCTAAAGGAGCCAGGAGGCTTCACACGTGTTCGCAAGGGTGATCTCTGAGGAATCTCAAGTGACTGAAGAGTAGATAGGAACAAGGTCAGTTTTGACCAACTGGTCTTAAACACCTGGCAGGAGAGTAGAGCCTAAGAACAGTCCTACATGCACATTAAAAAGGAAAAACAATTGTTTTTTTTTTGTGTGTAACTTAAGATGTACATTTTTGTCAGCCCTACCACAAGCTTTGGGCTATGAAGGAAGGGATATTGTATAGGAGTATCCAATAATAATGATCACAAAGAACTCTAGAGTCCCACGTTTTTCCTGAGTGAATTGGAGCCTGATCTCATACACCTATAAATCTTTTCAACCTCCTATATTGATAAACTCTGTTTTTCACTGATAAGTGCTCATAGTTTTCAGAAACTGGCTGAAATATTAATTACTTCTGTGCTAATTGTTTATAAGCAAAGTAATACTTTGCTGCTTTGTTTATTGCTGCCTTATCGTGATCTCTGCCCTATGTATGCCTTGTCCACTCACCTGTCACCAGCCACTATGGACCTTTGGACTGCTTTGATGCTGAGTGCTTTAAGTGTCCACGCCCCAACTGATAGAAAAAAACGACTTTGGGTTGCTTCCACAAACTTCACCCTCTTTCAGCACAAAGCAGTTTGGAGATGTTGTTGCCTATTTTTCCATAGAAATGGAAGGTATAAATTGACTGTGGGGAAATATAACAGTGGTCCATTGTATGCTTTGAATGTAGCCCTTGCTGCTCTGCCACAGCAACTTGTTTTTTTAAGTGGACATTTTTCTTGCTCTTCCTCTCTCCCTCCACTCCCTATGCTCTCCCCTTCCTAATGTCAGGGGAAACAGGATTACCTTTATTCCCCATCCCACACAGTTATCTGTCCCTGAGTTCACACCCACCATAGGAATGAAGTAATCCTGACTCTGGGGATGGTTCCAGAAGACCTCAGCAATGACTATGTCCCAAATTAACAGGTGAATTACAATGCCAACAGAGTGCCGCAGTCTGGCTGGGCACAATCAGGAGCCACTTGTCAAAAGAAACTAACTTTATTTTTAGAACCACACACGCCAAACAAAACAGCCTCTCAGGAAAAACCCTCAGAGCCTCAACTGCCACCACCGGCTTCCCACCAGCCTCTCTCTCCCACCACCGGCTTCTCTCCACCTCCCACAATCCTCCTGCTCTTGAGGCCGATTGGCTGGGTCACGTGGGCGGAGCCAAAAAAGTCCCCCAATGAGCAGCTCCGTGGTCTGAAAGGGCAGGGAAACAGCCCAATGAGCATCACTGCAGAGGAGCCAATCAGCTAGATGTTGCTGGAGCCGCTGTGAGCCAATCATCAGCCAGCAGCTGGAAGTTTGCTGGCAGCTGGAAGTTTGCTGGGGCCCCTTTGGCTGTGGCTCTCAACATCTCCCCCTCTCTCTTTAAACAACAAGCATGTGGCGTAGGGACCGTGCCTGTTAGGCAGTCCAATTCAACATATGGTCCTTACCCGTCATCGGATGAACTGACCTCTAGGCGTCAGCCTCCTGTCTTAGGTTGGTACCACTGCAATTGGATCATACCCGTCACTGACTACCGGTCCAGCATACAGCCATACTTGTGGATAGGCCTTTGCACCTGTGGGGGGGTGAGGTTCTTTGCCTCACCTCTGTTGGCCCCAAATTTTAGACCATCACTAGTAGAGGAGGATGCAAAATGCCATGACATTAAGCCAATTGAGGGCTCCTTTGAAAAATTGTACCACCGGTGACATCATCAGAAAAAATACCCCAACACTACCACAAGTCGCTGCACCAACAGATAGTTCACAATGCATACAGGTGAGCTCACAATGTGTCCAGGCAAGTTCTGCAAGCAGTTCAGTGATGGCTATTGTAGAAGCTGTAGATTGGTTTTATCTTTGACTTCACCAGCACTGGGATGAAGATAGGAATTCTGGCAATAATGGCTAAAGAAAAAATTATGTAACATTCCAGAAGGCACTAAAAGAAAACAATTTTCTTAACAATTTACATTGTCTTCACCGGCACTGGGATGAAGATAGGAATTCTGGCAATAATGGCTAAAGAAAAAATTATGTAACATTCCAGAAGGCACTAAAAGAAAACAATTTTCTTAACAATTTACATTGTCTTTAAGAGAATTATTAAATATAATGAAAAGGAAAGATCTGTTAACCTTCTTTTTTGTTTACATATTAAAACAATCCTCAACAGTTGTTTACCCAATTTAAATTAAACCATATAAATCACGTGAAAAAAAAATATTTGGATCCATTTTATCATGAGCGCTCATCATATATGATATATGGACATACGTACATTCAAACATATAACACAAAACACAAGTGTGCACACATAATATAATACATACAACACATAACATTATAGTAAAGGCCTTATAACTTTTTACAGGTGAAATCTCCATTGCAATGTTTAAAAACTCTATAGTCAAAAAATAGAACTGATCAGCAAAACATTAACCTAGGTCTGTATGAGCTCAAAAAACAAAATAGAACTTCATGATATGGCAAAGGGCAATAATAAAATAGATATTGAAAAAAGCATCCTGGTTCTGTTGCAGATGTAAGAATAGCCAAACTGGAGTTTTGGATATCAGTTGTTATGGATTTGAGCCAAATCATCTTCTTTTTGGTCTGTAGAAATCGCTTTAGTTAATCTTTCTGGAATCCAAATCGGCTGCTGTTCTCTCTGTGGAAACACATAAACAGACCCCCGACTCCAGACAATCACTGGTTCAGGACCTTGGTTAATCTCTCTGGAATCCAAATCGGCTGCTGTTCTCCCTGTGGAAACACACAAACAGACCCCCGACTCCAGACAATTACTGGGTCAGGACCTTTCCATTGTCCTGTTAGAATATCCTTCCAAAGTACCTTGGGCTTATGTACATTTTTTGGACACATATGCCTTTCCACAGCACTAAGCCCTGATGAATCCAAATTTAAAAAGTTTAGAGTAAAAAGGGTTATTTTAAGTTTATCTTTGGGGAATATATACCCCTTCCCAATTCCTTCTTTTTGCTTTAATAAGTACATTTTAATAGTTTGATGAGCTCTTTCAACTATGCCTTGTCCCTGTGGATTGTATGGGATTCCTGTTATATGAGTAATGCCAAATGTTGAGCAAAATTGTTTAAAAGAGGTAGAAGTATAACCAGGGGCATAATCTGTTTTTAACTGTTTTGGAACACCCACAGTGGCAAAATTTTGTAAGCAATGAGCTATAACATCTTTAGTTTTTTCTCCGGCATGAAGGGAGCCCATCAAAAATCCAGAAGAAGTATCAACTGTAACATGCAAATATTTTAATTTTCCAAATTCTGGCAAGTGTGTGACGTCCATCTGCCAAATATGGTTAGGTATCAATCCTCTAGGATTGACTCCAAGATTAACTTGTGGTAAAAAGGTCACACAATTTTGACATTGTTTTATTATTTGTCTAGCTTGTTCCTTAGTTATTTTAAAACACTTTTGTAAAGTATTAGCATTGACATGGAACTTTTTATGAAAATTTATAGCTTCTTCTAGTGTAGAGAAAATATGTATGTCATGTGTAGTTTTATCTGCTAAATCATTGCCCAAACTAAGGGCTCCAGGCAATCCTGTATGTGCCCTGATATGTCCTATAAAGAATGGATCTTTTCTGTCCCAGATTAGACTTTGTATAGTGGAAAGCAAAGAGAAAACAGTAGAAGAAGGGGAAATCCTACCAGCATCTTCAAGAGATACTATAGCATTAACTACATACTGACTATCAGAAAATAAATTAAATACAGAATCTTTAAACATCACAAAAGCTTGTAAAACTGCATTAAGCTCTACCTTTTGAGCTGATTGTTTGGGTACTAAAAATGTAAAAGTTTGATCAGGGGTAACTACTGCTGCTGTACCATTATTTGACCCATCAGTGAATATATTTGGAGCATTCATAATAGGTGTTTTTCTTGTCATTTTTGGAAAAATTACAGGATGCAATGACCAAAAAAACAATAAAGGATTAGATGGTAAGTGGTTATCAAATGAAACATTAGATTTGCACATGATTATTGCCCAAGTATTTAACTCATTAGCTAACTCATCAATTTGATTCATAGTATATGGAGTAATAATTTTATTGGGAGAAATTCCAAACACTCCCTTTGCTGCTTTTATTCCTTTGAGTATTAATTGTCCTACAGCCTCAGGATACCTAGTAAGAATAGTGTTAGGAGAATAAGATAAATGTATCCATAATAATGGACCTTCTTGCCAAAATACTCCTGTAGGAATATTTTTTGTTGGTAGTACAATAAATAATAAAGGCAAACTTATATCAATTCTATCCAAATGCATATTTTCCATATATGTTTCAATGATTTTTAATGCCTTTCTTGCTTCAGGCGTTAACATTCGGGGTGAATTTGGATCTGATGGACCTTTTAGGATATCAAATAAAGGTCCCAACTCTCCTGTTGGTATACCTAAATAAGGCCTTATCCAATTTATGTCTCCTAATAACTTTTGAAAGTCATTAAGTGATTTGAGTTGATCTACTCGTATTTGAATTTTTGGTGGACGGACCATGGTTGAGGATAATAGAACTCCTAAATAATTAATTGGAAAATTTAATTGTACTTTATCTATTGCTATCTCTAGATTATAATTTTTTAATAAGTTTGTAAGTGTGGCATAACATTCTAGCAATGTGTTTTTATCTTTGTGTGCTAATAATACATCATCCATATAGTGAAATATTTGTAGTTCAGGATTTTGATTTCTAAGTGGCTGGATTACTTTGTTAACATAAATTTGACACATAGTTGGGCTGTTAGCCATCCCTTGAGGGAGTACTTTCCATTCATATCTCTGATCAGGACCTTCATGATTCAGTGCAGGGATAGTAAATGCAAAACGTGGACTATCCTCAGGATGAATTGGAATTGAAAAAAAACAATCTTTAATATCTATAACTAAAACATACCAGGTTTTTGGCAAAGCAGACAACTGAGGAATCCCTGATTGAGCAGGTCCCATAATAACCATCTCATTATTAATGGCTCTTAAATCTTGCAATAATCTCCATTTACCAGATTTCTTTTTGATGACAAAAATGGGAGTATTATGGGGAGATACAGAAGGTTGTATATGTCCTTCTGCTAATTGTTGTTTGACCAGGTCATGGGCTGCTTGTATCTTTTCTTTAGTCAGAGGCCACTGAGGAACCCATACTGGTCTTTCTGATTTCCAAGTAATTTTTATTGTCTCAGTGGCCCTTTCTGAAAATCCAACCCATGTCTGTCTGTTCCTTGATCTATTTGTATTGGTGCTGCTATACCTTGTTCTTGTTTTTCTAATCTTTTTCCTTTCCTAAAACCTTGTCTAGTCATAATAATGGGTGCATTTTGGTTGATGTTATTTGTTAATGTCAAACCTAATTGATCTAGGACATCTCATCCCCATAAATTTACGGGAAGATGATCCAATACATATGGCTGTATAGTTCCTTCACATCCTTCAGGATCCTTCCAATCTAATACCATTGCACTTCTATGGGGATTAGTTGCCATTCCTAGGCCTCGAAGCTTTTGAGTGGCTTGTTGTAATGGCCAATGTTTTGGCCATTCTTGACGAGAGATGATGCTAAGGTCTGCACCTGTATCCAGTAGCCCATTAAATTCATGTCCTTGAATATTTAGTTTTAGCATGGGGCGAGAATCTAAATTTAAAGAAAGCATAGCCCAATCTACACCTGTGGAGCCTAATCCCTTGGAACCTCTTTCTACAGTACGACTGGAAAATTTATCATGTAGGCTGGGTATTATTAGTAACTGTGCTATTCTATCTCCTGGTGAAATTACATTTAAATTGTTGAAGGCCTTGAACAGCCATCTGGGAAAGCTTCATGCAGTTTTCTAAGGATGCCAAAGTTGGAGCACGAAACTCCCTTTCTTCACGGCTCCGGGCCATTAATATTAGTTGGCAGATTACATTAACCATTTCTTGAAGCAAAGCAGGGCATTTTTTCAGCATAAATTGCTGATCTTCTTCAAGGGTCTCAGGAATTTTCATTCTAGCAAGATGAGACAGTAAAAGAACTCTGGCCTTCAGGCTATATGGGCAGGTAAGTGGAGGCTCATTCTTCTTTAAATTAATGCTGCCAATCTCTCTGATCAGCTGTGGTATTAGAATATTATCTGTTGGTCTGCTTGTAGCATCTTTATTATACTGGGGATCAAATTCAGAAGCTCCAGCCAAAACCATGATGAGACGTTTCATATCCATATTTCGGGTTTTATAAACAAAGTATGTATAAATCTGTGTTGTGCGTATTAAAATCTGGTCTCCACTATATCGTATTGAACGATACCACCAAGAACCCACAACAACTGGAAGGATAACCATAAATGCCAATCCATATACAAGTAAAACCAAAATTGAATTTTTCTGGTCAACTATCCAAGCTGGCAGGGCAATTCCAAAGCTTGTGGCTTGAGGCCCATCTGGATTTCCAAATTCTTCCCAATTTTTTCGGGACTCTTCATCTGTTAAAGCTGCATAAGCTTTTGCTATCCTCATGAACATGACTTCATCGCCTCCTTTATCTGGATGATACTTAAGTGATAGCAAACGATATTGTTTCTTAATTTCTGCTACTGTTGCTCCAGGATCCAAATTTAATACTTCATAAGGATTGTATTCTTGATATTCTCGATCTGTTTTGGACACTTTGTATGTAAGGAATAAGAACAATGCCCATCCTGCTAGTAGAACTATTTTCTTTACTGTAGGAATAATATTTGGCTGGGGTTTTAACAACCGTAAACGATACCACATACATCTTCCATATACTTTTCTGATATTCTTTAATCGAATTTGCTCGGCATTCTGGTCTCGGGGCCAGAGGTAGTATGTGGCTGGGATCACGATGAGCCCAACAAAGGAGGTGAGGAAGTAGAAGAAGGTGTTCCCACTGTCATCGTACTGGAACTGCTGCCCCGCCATGGCTCCCCCTCCTCCTCCTCCTCCTCGCTCTTCTCACCGCCGGCGCCACGACCCCGCTCTGCGCCCTGGCTCCCAGCGCCCCGGCCCGGTGCAGCGTAGCTCGGACGCCGCCGCCGCCGCCTCCTCCTCCTCCTCTCCTCCCCGCCCCCATTTGGTGCTGATAACGCCAAGGTCGCGGGTTCGTTCCCGTACGGGCCACCAAATGCCGCAGTCTGGCTGGGCACAATCAGGAGCCACTTGTCAAAAGAAACTAACTTTATTTTTAGAACCACACACGCCAAACAAAACAGCCTCTCAGGAAAAACCCTCAGAGCCTCAACTGCCACCACCGGCTTCCCACCAGCCTCTCTCTCCCACCACCAGCTTCTCTCCACCTCCCACAATCCTCCTGCTCTTGAGGCCGATTGGCTGGGTCACGTGGGCAGAGCCAAAAAAGTCCCCCAATGAGCAGCTCCGTGGTCTGAAAGGGCAGGGAAACAGCCCAATGAGCATCACTGCAGAGGAGCCAATCAGCTAGATGTTGCTGGAGCCGCTGTGAGCCAATCATCAGCCAGCAGCTGGAAGTTTGCTGGCAGCTGGAAGTTTGCTGGGGCCCCTTTGGCTGTGGCTCTCAACACAGAGAACATGTGGAATGTCGCCTTGGAAACACCTCTTTAAAAGCCCCCTATTCCTGCTTATGGATAGATTCATGGCCTTTGGTACAGGAATTCCCGGTGCTGCTTCTTCACTAGCAAAGCAATAAAACTTCTTTTTCCTTTATCTTAAAACCATGTCCTCCTAATTGGATTGTCATTTTTTATGTAACCCCCAGCAGTCACCCTGAGTCAAACACAGGCATTTCTGTAGAGGATCCATGCACGATGCAAGTGAGTATCCAAAGATATTCAAATTAAGTGGAATACAGAAAAATCACAAGAAAATTCGGGCCAGTTCAGGTCAGGTTTTGCCCTGGAGTGAATTAGCTGTTTGAGTCTCTGGGCTCAGAGCGTCTGCATGGAAGAATGACAGGTGCAAGTCCCTGATCCTCTAAAGTCTCCCTCCTAGGGTTGGGACAGGGCTGTGTACCTATGTAAGATGTGGTGGGAGAAAGGGGTTTTATAGTTGTCACAGGCAGCGGCCTTTGATCCATAGGCTGGTTGTCCCTGCAGGGTGCTGCCCACCTTGGTCACAGCCTGGTCACAGCAGCTCAGAGCCAGAGGTTCCACAGATGCGGAGCCAAGGTCAAGGGAACTGAGCAGCTTGCTCACCCCACTGCAGCGCTGGGTGGCTTCTGGGCTGCGGGGTCCGCCTGGCAGGACCCATGGCTCCATGACATGGTCCAGCAGCTGCCGCCTCTGCTCTTCTCTGAGCTGGAGGGAGGGGCCTCAGGCTGCTGCTCAGACGCTGTCCACGCCCCAGCCGGCCTCGGGCTTGGATTCTGCAAATCAGCCTCCTGCTCAGACACTGGGTGGGAGGCGAAAGTGAAAGAAAAAGTGGCGCTTTTTCGGGGAAAGCCCAGGTCTTCTGGGAACCTGCCTCTAGCTGGTCCCTGGCTTGTCCTGGGAGGCGGTGGCTTGGCCAGGCCACTGCCTCTGCCTCTGTCCCTGTTCCCAGCTCGCTGCTGCAGCACCAGGGACCCTCAGGGAGGTGAGCACAGAGGTGCGGTGGCCCTTTCCCCCACACCTGGAGCAGAGGGACCGCAGGCTAGGGAGCCAGGGCAGGGGCTGGGCTCCTGAAGGAGCAGGTGCCAAGGGTTGGCTCCTGGCTCTGGACAAACAGCTGTCCTCAGGGCGACTGGGCTTTGCCTCCCCGCAGCTGGGAACTGTGCAGCTCAGGGCTCCGGGCTCCGGGCTCCGTTCTTCTCCTGAGAAACCCGGGGCCCCGCAGCTTCAGGGCTCCTCTTGGAAGAAGCTGCAGCTGGCTTCGCCTCCTGATGCAGCCCCAGTGTCCCGTCCTCTGGATTCAGGATTATTTCGTCCTGTTTACTTGATGAACGACGCAGGGAGGTGTCCTGGCAGTTACTGAGCCAGGCATTTTGCAGAGATTTCCCGGATAAAGAGAGAGCAGCGAGGACAGTCCTGAGACTACAGAGCTGGAAAGGGACGGGAGGGACTCTGAACCCACTTCAGCCACTTGTGCCTCTGCTAAGGAGAAGGTCTGTTTTCCCCTGTAGAGAGGGCGAGCAGCTCCCCTGCCAGCCAGGACACCCTGCCGTTCTGAACTAGGTGAGCAGAGAGACCCTTCAATCATGGCGATCAGAAGGACATCTCCATTCTACAAAGGTAGGCTTCCCTCCCGTGCAGCCAGTTCACCCTGGGAAAGTGGAGCCCAGAGATGGCTCGGTGGGAGAAAGATGGAAAATAGACTGGCCCAGATGCTGAAAACGCACGTGGGCTGGGGTCGCGGGTCATGGCGATCCCTTGTCCTGCGTGGGTGGATCCCAGCGCTGCAAACGCAAGTCCCCAAACCAAGGGGACACCAGGACCTGTGAGACATATTTCTCTGTAGCCAGCCGCCTCCCCTCTGTGACTTTCTGCTTCTCTTCCTCCTGGGCTCTAAGGCGTGTGGCAGTCCAGGGCTCTGTGCTGGGGCTGTGCTCGTCCTTTTGGTGAGGAGTTCTGCTTCCTCACTGATGAAGTCTGAACACTGGAGAAGCCGTCAAGGCAAGCATGTAGAGCAGGGTTTATTCAGAAGGTCGTAACCCAGAATTCTCCCGGGAGCAGAACGGGCCCTAGCTTGTATCCTGGTATCCCAGGAAGTGAGGGTGTCCTGCCCTTTACACATCCTGGACCTTCTGTGTCTTCCTGCCTTCTTTCCCCTATCTTTCTCCTTCCTGCACACCTGAGTAGGCCCAGGAGATGTCCTCAGTGGAATGGCCAAAAGGTGAGAAGCCCCTGGGCAGGGGGAAGGGCTAAATGGAGTGATGGGGGAAGGAAGCCGGCCTGGAGAAGTGAATGAACAACGTTTACAACTCCCTGTAGGGAGGGACAATTCCTGGGACAGGTTCTTAGCCCTGGGTTGGAGCAGAGCTGAGGAGGAAGGGCTCTAAGGCATGGACATGTCAGTATCTCGGGGCAGTCTCCAACTTCCCAGACCCAAAAGGGCCTTCCCTCTCTCCTGCTGGATTCCTGTCTGCACACACTGCCTGTCTTTCATTCTGGCTTCATGACTTCTCTTCCTCTAGAGCTCCCCTGTCCCTGGCTTTAACCTCAGGACTGGAATCGAACTTGAACCTGAGTTTCAACACAGCACATTCACACCAGAACAGTGCCTGGGCCACACTGGGAAATGCCTCCTCCCATCCTCTGGTGTTCACAGCTCTGGGGACACAGGGATCTAGGTGGCTGGCACCTTTGTGCAATCAATCCATCAGTCAATCTCAGTGCCCCTTTCTCCTCCCTTCCCTGGCCTAGGCAGGTGGATGGTGGCTGGGCTTCAGATGGGGTCTCAGTTCTTATATTGTATGGGAAACCCTTGTTCCTCTCTGCTGCTGTCCTTGACACCCACACCAATCCATTCTGTGACCAGATCCGGGGCCGGGGAGGAGATTCCCACACCAAACAATCCTGCACTTCTTAGTGGGGACCAAGGGCTGTCCTCCAGCTAATCAATTGTGACCTACCAGGGGCTAGCCTCAGGGTCCTGCGAGCTGGGGGCTCAGGCCCAGCAGACCCTCCCACTCAGAGGCCAGTCCCAAGTCCCAGCCTCTGCCAGAGTGGCGTCCAGGCTCCCGGAGCCCCGCCCTCCTGGCGAGCATACAGAGCAGGGTTTATTTAAAAAGGGGTAAAATAGACTTCTCTCAGGAGGGAGGAGGGGCCATGACTGGCACCGTACAAGTCAAGGAGTCGTGCCTTTTATTGGTCCTAGGCCTCCTTTGTCCTCCTGCTCTCTTCCCCTTATCTCTCTCCTTCCTGCTACCTGACCTGGCCCAGGAGTTGCAGGGTGGGGTGGCCAAAAGGTGAGAGGCAGGTGGGCTGGAGGGGCCAAGGTGGAGTGTTCTGGGCCGGAAGGGGGCATAATTAACAACTCCCTGTGGGGAGGGTCGATCCCTGGGACGAGTTACCTTAGAACAGGTTGGAGCTGGGGCAGGTGATCTGGATAAGGTGGAGGAAGGCTTGAAGTCATGAGCACGTCAATCCTCCATTCTCTGGATCTGACCCTTGCCTATCTGCCTGTCTAGTTCTGGTTTCAATTTTATTAAACACTATAAGTCACAAAATCAGACCTAATATTCATATGTCCTTGGGCATACAATCTATACAGTCTTTATAAATGCCTTATCATGAAAAAAGGATTTTTTTTCTTTAACTGGGGATTGAACCCCGGGGTGTTACCCACCGCCTTTTACTGCTTATTTGGAGGTAACAATGATGCTCTGGAAATCGTAGGGTCACCAGATGAAGATCTGTCAGATGAAGAAAACTATTTCTTGAAGTATCATAGAGAACAATTTTTGAAAGATTTCCCCAAGTGGAAACAGGAACAAGAAAAAATTATCAGAGAGCTCCGTGCCCGGGCAGATGAGGTTGACGCCACCCATGAACAAACCAACAAGATCAACATGGTGGCCCACACCACAGCTGTCTTCTCTAGAGCCATGAGCTTCTTGGGGATTGCCCTCGCTCCACTGACCACAAGAGGAAGCCTCACGCTTTCAGCTGCCGGCAAAACTTTGGGGGCAGCAGCTGGGATCACCAGTGATGTGAGCAACCTGATAGAAGGGTCCTGCAATAAAAAAGTTAAAGCTCAGGCCACCGGGCACGAGCCTACCAGTGAGCCAGAGTTCAAGCAGGTGGATGAGAAGTCCATTTTCACAGCTATTACTAATATCATGGACAAGTTTCAAGACACCTCCAAGAGTCTCAGGAAGAGCAGGCGTGCCTACAGGGTAGCCCAAGCCAAGCCAAGCTTGGCTAAGGCTGCCAAGTATCGCCTGACAGGTGGCAAAGTCTCAGGCAAAACCAGCACGTATGTGCAAAAGGCCTTTGATGGCACACCTCTGGGAATGACCAAAAGTGCTCTCTTGGAGGGAGGTGCAGAGACGGCTGTCCACCTCGTCCGGGATTTGTGCAATCTCTCTGATACCTGGAAGAAACTGAAGGATGGAGACAGGGCACAGCGGGCAAAAGAACTAAGGGCCCAGGCCCAGGAGCTGGAAGAGCTGGTGACACAGTACAGCCACCATTATGAGCGGCTACAGCAGGTGAGCTCAGGATGTTGGAAGGGGGCTTTGGCCCAAATCCATGGAAACCAAGGTTGTCCAGAAGGGTTTAAGGGAGTGTGTGCTTGTGAGTGTGGCAGTGAAGTTTGCATGGATGTCCTTGAGGACATAGCATATGGTGGCCCTGAAGGCCCAAACTGTAAGAGGTTCCCCTGGAGATGGCAGTCCTGCACAGACCTGGTCACCTGTTCCCTCTCCCTTAAGGCTCCTTTAGGACCCTGTGCCAGGAAGAGTATCTTCCTGGCTTTACACAGGAGGTCACTGAGCCATATGGAGTGCTCTGGACTCAGTTATGTCCCCCTCAAATTATTCATCAAACGCCTAAGCCCAGTGCGGCAAGCTGGGGGTGGGGCTTGGGGAGGTGACGAGGGTTGAATGCAGACCTAAGGACAGGCCCTAATCTGATGGGATCAATGTCCATATAAGAGGAGGAAGAAGCTAGAGAGGGTCCCCCTGCCCCCAAAGCACCACACCGAGAAGCCCTTTAAGGGCACAGAGAAGGCAGCCACCTGCCAATAAGAAAGAAGAAACCCCTGCTGGGAGCACAGTGGGCCAGCACCCTGACCTAGGCCAGCACCCTGACGTGGGCCAGCACCTTGACCTGGGCCAGCACCCTGCTGTGGGCCAGCACCCTGACCTGGGCCAACACCCTGACCTGGGCAGCACCCTGACCTGGGCCAGTGCCCTGACCTGGCCAGCACCCTGACCTGGGCCAGCACCCTGACCTGGGCCAGAGGCCTCTGGAACTCTGGGAACTACGTGTCAGCTCTATGAACCACTCTCTCTGTGGCCTTCCATCACGGCAGCCAAGACCAGCCTGACAGGGGTGACGTGGCTGGCCAGTGTCCCCTCTGCTCCAGCTGCTCTAACAGTGTATGCAGACCAGGTGACTTGTCAACAACAGAAATGTGTCCTTCCCAGTTCTGGAGGCTGCACGGCCAAGGTCCAGGTGCCTGCAGAGGCAGGCTTGGTGCTGGGGAGGCTCCCTCTGCGTCACAGAAGGCCCCTTCTTGTCCTTCCTCACCTGGACGGAGGGGCAAGCAGGTCCCTCAGGGCCCTCTCATAGGAGCCAGTCCCACAGGTGAGGCCCCGCCCTCATGGCCTGTCACCATCCCAAGGCCCCGCCTCCTAGGGCCAACACTTGGGGGTTAGGGGTTGACCTGTGAATTTTGGGGAACACAAATATTCAGGGCCTAGCACCAAGTTCCCCAGGATCTTCTGTTAGCTGCAGGGCGGGCTGAACTGTCAACCCCACTGTCTGGCTCCTGACCGCTTGTTTGCCTCAAGGCTGAGCACTCAACCCCCAAGACCCCCACTCGCCTGGTACAACAGAAACCCACATCCCGCCCCTGCCCGGTCAGCCTGAGAAGCAGAAGGTGACACCCTGAGCAACTCCTGTGTGATCCTGTCACTGCAGGCCACCAGGCAGCTCGCAGACCCAGAGACCGCACTAGATTTTGGCTATAAAAACTCTCCTGCCTGGGGTTGTGGCTCAGTGGTAGAGTGCTCCCTTAGCGTGTGCGAGGCCCTGGGTTCCATCGTCAGCACCACATAAATGAAGAAAATGAGGATGTGTGTCCAGCTACAACTAGAAATAAAAAATAAAAAATTCCTCCTGCTGCTCGCTCTCTTTCCTCTTTCCTGCTGTCTGTCTCCCTCTCTCTCCCTCTCTCCCCCCTCCCTGGTAATCAGAGACCACCGCAATAAAGATCTCTTGGTCTCACCGAGTGTCTCTCACTTTCCTTTCATTTTCCTTCTCTCTTTTTTTCTCTCCCACTCCCCTCCTTGTCTCTCTCTCTCTGGGGACTGAGCCCAGGGGCACTTTTATCCTGAGGTAAACCCCAGTCCTTTTCATTTTTTTAAATTTTGAGCCAGGGTATCACTAACTGATCAGGCTGCCCGTGACCTTGGGATGTCCTGCCGCAGCCTGCCCCATAGCTAGGATTTCAGGAGTGCTCAGTGCATTTAGCTCTTTTCATTTTAAAATTCATGACATGTAATAATTGTACTGTTTTTTTTTCTCCCAGAAACTCTATTTTCGTTCTATGTTGTTGCGTTTTGTTTTGTTTTGTTGTGTTTGTTTTGTTTTGTATTTCCTCCCACAAATTCTTGAATTCTTGACAAGAAGAACAGAGCAAAATCTTTTGTCTTGGGAAAGCAACAGAGACTCAAACTCAGCCTCCATCCGAGGCGCAGGACAGGTTCCAGGGCCAAGGGAAGCAAAGCAATTAACCTAGCTACCCAGGAGCGCCACTCGGAGGGACCAGAACCTGCTGCCCCCCTCACAGCACAGCGAAGGTCACGGCGAGCGGAGACCCAGGTGGAGTGGCAGCATGAGGGCCCTGGCAGGCGCAGGCGCAGGCGCAGCTGAAACCCCCACGCATGCGATGACTTCGAGACCCCAGCCTTGCGTACCTTACAAGCACTATAAAGCTACACATTTCTGTCTTTTGGTTGAGTGTAAGGATGGCCTTAGGCCTTAGCCTAAGCAACTCCATTTTAAAATAAATCTGCATGCTCACCAGGCAAGCCACAGAGCCCTCAGATAGTCAATCAGGCACAGCCCGATAAAAGCAAGTCACTTTCCACAACCCTGATAAGAGCCAGAAGGGTATCAGGGCGGAAACCACAGACCATATGTCCATTCTAATATGTAAGGTGTCACTAAGTAAACCTGGTAACAGCTGATAGGGACCCAAAGGGCAAGCAGAAGCTCCCAAAATTTAGTATAAATAATGGAACAAATGAACATTCAGCCAGCCGACACCGATGCCCACATGCCAGAGACCCTCATGAGGACCTGGACTACACCCCAACTCTTCTCATCATCTGCCTGATCCTCTGCATCGTCCTCACCGCTTGCAAACTCGACAGCTGCCTCTTGATCCTAGTGGGAAAGGCGACTTCTCCTTATGCCCATCTCCTCAGCCAGCCACCAACTCACACCAGGAGAAGCCTCCATCGGCTCCTGACCTGCTCTCTGCATCTGAGTGCGTGGGCATCTGCTGGACTTAAGGCCTAAGACTTGAGACTTTAAATCTAGCACCTAAACTCAGCATGCAGAGGGAATGTCTGTAACAGGTCTGTCAGGATGAAGTGTGTTTGCAGTGCTCAGAGTTAACTTAGAATTGTTTGCTTTGAATTGATTTGTCTATAGCAGTGCCCAGCATTAAAGATTGTCATTCCTTGATTAAGAACCTATAGAATGAAATTGTATTAAGTGATTTGAGTGAATAAAATATTGAAAAGGGCAGAAGTGCATGGATATTCTTTATCTCTCCTTTCGAAAGCAGATGTCACACTTTTGCCCATTGCGACATTGAATCAGGCCTGGATTTCCGTCCTCCCCCCTGCTCCAGCCTAAGAATAAAGAGTCTCACTCCTGTGTCCTCTGCAGGGTCTGATTCTTCTGATGGGAGCACAAGTGAGAAGTTAGCTCTCTACCAGGTGGCCTCTCTCACAGGGTCCCTGCTGGCTCAGAGCCAGGTTTGCACACAGTGGGATGTCCCTGTCCCTGGAACCTGCCCCACCAGATCACTTTGTAGGAAGGAAGGGGGCCCAGGAGCCCTCTGTGTCCCCCACAACCAAAATCCTCCCATGTCCTCAGGACTGCTCAAGTCCCCCTGTCTGTCCCGTCCACTCACCCAAAGATGACTTTTCTTTCCCGTGAGCTTTACATGCGATTTTTTCTTTAAAGAAAAGAAAGAGGAAGCCACACTGGCCAAAGGTGACAGCAGTTGCTATTCTTGCATGGAATTTCCTTCTGTGCTTTTCTTGCTTTGGGTTTTGAAGTGCTGGCTTTGCAAGACCCTCCCTGCAGGCCGCGTGATTGGTGTTTCTCTCTATTCCCAGGCCCCTCATTTGTCCACAGAGCTGTCACTTATCATCCTGCTGCTTTCACGAAGCAGAAACATCTAATATTCCACGCCTTCATTGGTTTTCATAGGCAGTTTTCCCACATCTTTTATGGGTGCGCTATCTGTACATAATGACGGACTTGTTACTCATCCGTTCATGCACACAGCACAACAGGACTATTTGGCCAACGATCACTCCCCCGCCCTTCCCCCTCCTTCCCCACCTCCCAACCCTGGTCCCTCTCCTCCACTGGCCTCCCTTTGATTTTCATGAGATTTCCGCCCCCACACACACACCTTTCTTTTCCTATTTCCTCTCTAAAAACTTCCACACAGGAGAGAAAGCGTACAACACTTGACCTTCTCAGTGTGGCTTATTTCACTTAATATAACGTTCTCAAGTTCCTTCCATTTTCCAGAAAATGACATAATTTTATTTTTTTTTATGGCCCCATTCTGTATATACGCCACATTTTCTGGATCCATTCTTCTGATGATGGACACCGAGGCTGGTTCCATAGTTTGGCTACTGTGAATTAGGCTGCTATGAACATGGGTGTGCATGCTGATAGCATGATGGCATTAATTCTTCAAAACAAATACCGATGGGTCATAGAGCTGGGCTATATGGTGGTTCAAGGCCTCATAGAGTTTAATATGTTGCAAAATATTCACTTGACTACAGACAGTATTTTTCTTTTTGCAGTACTGACCTAGCCTTGCTTGTGCATGCTCCTTGAGGGCTCAATGGCTGAGCTGTATCTCCAGCCCCCCTCCCATTTTTGAGATAGTGTCTCGTTAATTGTCAAGGCTGGCCTCACACTGGAGATCCTCCTGGCTCAGCCTCCTGAGTAGCTGGAGTTGCAGGTGTGCACCCCCACACCTGGCTATGTACAGTCCTTTAATTAGGAAAAGATAGACATTGATGTTTTAAGTGCCCAAAACCAACTCAAAATGGCTTATAAAGTAAAAGGAATTAGTTGGCACACAGGGTTCACAAGCTTGGGGATACCATGGACTCACGTGTGTCTGGAAGCACGCAGCAAAAATGTCACCAGCCATTTGCTTTTCTGACTCACACGTTTCACAGGGCACCCAGCCCCAGGAGCTCTAGGTTCCTAGAGGAAGAGGCAGGGAGAGACCCTGGTCCACTCTGATTGGCCAAGCCCAGGCCCCGCCCCTGGCCCGCGGCTGCTGGGAGGCTCCTTGGGAACCACAGGGGAGGAGAGGGAACGAAACCCCAAGCAGAGGACCGGGGCTGTTGGCCTCTCCCAGTTCTTGAACTTTTAGATTATTTCAAGTTTTTATTTACACAGTATTACCAAGTGTTTACCTAAAGGCAGGGTCCCTTTTCCCTCCTGGAATTGTGGACCCAATAACAAGGTGGTCTGAGTGGGGGCAGGGCGACAATACTCATACACGGATATTTCAAATCATTTCCATCTCTGAAACCAGTTCCAACAACTGGAGGAACCCCTTCACCTGTTTTGCTCTGTGCATGGCCCCCGGACTGTAAACGGTATTTCTAGAGGTGGGATGCTGATGTCAGGCTTTCTGTGTTTGGGGATCCTCCACATCCGCCTTCCAACACCCCCGTCCTGCAGGCCCCTCAGCGGGAGTCTGCAGGCGCCGGTTCTCTCTCCTCGTGGCCAGCGCGGGCGGGACACGCTCATGCCTCTTACTTTTGCCAAGCCCATCAAAATGGTCTCCAGCAGTGGTCTGGTTTGCATTTTGGTGCTAGTGATGTTAAGCATCTTGACCTGTATTATTGGCCACTGGACGTGTGTTAGTCAGCTTTTCTCCTCCCGTGACCAAAAGACCAGACAAGAACAGCTAGAGGAGGAGAAGTTTATTTGGGGGCTCACAGTTTCCGAGGTCTGGGTCCATAGACGGCTGACTCCATTGCTCAGCGCCTGAGGTGAGGCAGAACATCATGGTGGAAATGGGTGGCAGAGGAAAGCAGCTGGGGACACGGCATCAGGAAGCAGAGAGAGAGAGAGAGACAGGCAGACAGACTCCCTTCCCACAGACAAAACATACACCCAAAGGCACGCCCCCACTGACTCACCTCCTCCAGCCACACTCTAGCTGCCTACGGTCACCACCTGGTCAGTCTCTATCCGGGGATTAATTAGCTTAAAACCCTCATAATCTAATCCTTTCACCTCTAAACTCCCTTGCATTGTGTCACACATGAGCTTGGGGGTGGGGACACGTCATGTCTGAATCATAACAGGGCATCTGTGAGACCTGTGTTCAAAGAGCACAAGAAATAACCTGCTGACAGAAAACAATGTCCAGGCTCAGTTGGAGACATCAAGGACTTTGCTACAGTTTCCCAAGACTCCAAAAAAGAATGGGCCCAGGACAGGGTGGATGGGGAGGTGGTGGGGGTGCGGAGGGGGCAGGGGTTCACATCTGTTACTCGTGATAAAAACTGAAGTTAAAAAAAACCAAGAGCGTCCCATAAAGATGTGAAACCACGAGTCCCTGGTTGTCCTGGTAAGTTCTTTTATGCTTTCAGAAAATCAGCAGCGCTTGTGCAGTGTGAACTGTCACCAAATGGAAAAGCTTGACATTATTGTGTATTTAGTCCACAAAGCAGACGTGACATTGATGATACTCCATGGTCACAAGAAAACCTTGGCTCAATCTCTTTTGTGACTCTGTAAGATGAACATGTTGAATAAAATGCTAGAAAGTATAAATCTGTGACACACCGATACCCAAATCTGCAGGGACCAAGTTGAGGTTTTCACAGCATATAAGGATAATTCAATATGTGGAAATTTATGCACATAATGTACTATATTTGTGGCATAAATAAAAAAGGAAAATTATGATCATTTGATTAGAGTCTGAAAATTCAGCACTTCATCCAAATAAAAATATTTAAGATAGGAATGAAACACACCACATCATGATGAAGAGTGGCTTTTGTAATCCAGCTGCCACCTCTGAAATGCTAGAGTCAATTCCACCCCATAAAGTAATTTAAGAATTCTAGCTAACTCAATAAGGCCCAGACAGAAAATAAGAAAAAAAAAAGTATAGAGAAGTTGGGGGAAAACAATATTATTTATTCATGAATTATTCATTCAATAACTATTGTATCAGCAAAGATTCAGAAAAGCCCAAGAGGAATATTAAAAATGAATAATATTTCCATGGAGTAAGAAAACAAGTTAGAAAATGTCACATTAAAAGATACGATTCATAATAGCATCAAAACAATTTAAAGTACCAAAGAAATGCATGTTGGCAATAACTACGAAATCAGCAAGTCCTTTTTGAGAGAAAATGGCACTGTGGGTCTCTGGGAAGGAGGTGCGAGGGTGGGAGAGACATACAGACCCGTGGCTTCCTCGAGGGACCCTCTGGGTCGCTTATGTTTGCAAACACTGCAACAGCAAACCATCGCCTTTGTAGAGCTCAAGGGTGTGAGGAGCTCCCAGCCCCTGCAAAGCTGAGAGGAGGAGGGGGCAGGGGAGCCAGAGACCAGCTCCATCACTGTTCAAGTGGGGACAAGAAAGGACGGGGGTGACATTCTACAAAGGACTTAAAACAATAACAAAAAGGTTAAGACTCCAATGTACAGGAGCGTCTCTCTGAACATGAGAGTCCATCTCCTCTTAAGAAAAGAGTAATGGCTATGACAAGTGTCCAGAAATATGGACACATTCGTATACTGTTACTTTTAAATTAGGGCATACAGGACTGCAAATTGGTGCAACCATTCTGGAATGGTATGGAGATTCCTCAGAAAACTTAGAATGGAACCACCATTTGACCCAGCTATCCCACACCTCGGTCTATACCCAAATGACTTAGAATCAGCATTCTACAGTGACGCAGCCGCATCAGTGTTCATAGCATCTCAATTCACAATAGCTAAACTATGGGACCAACCTAGATGCCCTTCACCAGATGAATGCATAAAGAAAATGTGCCATACATACACATATACAATGGAATACTACTCAGCCAAAAAGAAGAATGAAATTATGGTATTTGACAATAAATGGAAGGAACTGGAGATTGTCATGCTAAGTGAGATAAGCCAGTCCCAAAAAACCAAAGGCCAAATGTTCTCTCTAATATGTGGATGCTAACTCAAAATAAGGGGGTGGGGTGAGGGGAGAATTGAAGTTCAATGAGTTAAACAAAGGGGGATGACAGGAAGTAGGGATGGGAATAGGAAAGACAGTAGAATCAGTCATAACTTTCCTATGTTCATATATGAATACATGACCAGTGTAACTCCATATCATGTTCAATCACAAAAATGGGAAGTTATATTCCAAGTGTGTATAATATGTCAAAATGCACTCTAATGTCATGTATATATAAAAAGAACAAATAAAAATAAATGAATTAGGGGCTGGGGTTGTGGCTCAGTGGCTGAGCCTTGCCTAGCATGTGTGAGGTGCTGAGTTTGATTCTCAGCACCACATATAAATAAATAAAGTAAAGGTCCACTGACAACAAAAAAAATATTTTAATAAATAAAGAAAGAAAGAAATTAGGACACCCAATTGTAGGTGTAAAAGCCATGTGAAAAAACAAAAACACATTTGAAACATAATGGAGGAATAAAATTGGTGGCTGTGTGTGGTAGGGCCAGAGGTGATTTTTCGTCAAATTATATTGAAGATACATTTAAAGTGAATTTTGAGCAACAAGGGTGTCAGTCAGCTCTCCATCTCTATGACAAAACACCTGAGGCCTGGAGTTATAAGGAGAAAGGTTTATTCTGGGTCACATGATTGGTTGGCCCTGTTGCCTTGGGCCTGAGGGGAGGCTGCACAGTAGGGCAGGAGCATGTGTCAGGGCAAAACTGCTCCCTCAGTGGCCAGGGAGCAGAAGAACCAGAAAGAGGAGCCCGGAAGAATGGTCCCACAGTTCCTGTTGAGGACACGCCCCAAATTCCCAGACACGCCCACAGACCCCGCCTATTCCACCACCTTCCAATAGGGCCACTCTGACCAGGACTTTGCCACACAGGCCTTTGGGGGACATTCACATCCCAGCTCAGCACCCTGCAGTGCGGCCAGCCTAGTTAAAATGAACGAGCAAGCCACCAGGGGGCGCCTCATCTTGAGGAGCACCAGACTGTGCCCCTTTCAGGACGGGAGATGGTCAGAAGCTCCCTCTGCACTTCTCATTAGGCTACTGGCTAATTATCAGCGGTCTTTTGTGACTCAATATGTAGTATCAAATTCCAAAAACTGTTTGCCAGACTACTTTGCCCCCGAAGAGATGGCCAGTTTTAGTACTTCCCAGTCACCACTCAGTTTCCCCGCTTTTTGGTTATAATCATTGGGCAAAAATGATGTGAAATTTTTGAGACGTTAAGATTTTTGATATATTCTAACCTGGTCTTTTTTATTCCTGAAAGTGATCATTTGAGAGTCCCCTTCACCAAGCATTAAGCCTTTGGGGGCCACCTGGCTGCAGAAGCGCACTACTCTTAGATGCATAGACTTGGGAGAAGATTATGGAGGAAGCTGGAAGAGATAACCCTAGGGAAGAGGGAGCCCAGGAAGCCTCTGGAAGCTGAGTTCCAGGAAGGCAGGGGTTAGGGCGTTGTGCTCATGACACAGTCCCAGTAACTAGAACGCATCTGTCACAGGCCTGCACTTGGTAAGTATTGGAAGGAAGGAGTAAAATCTGGTTGTGTTCAGATTTTCTCGGCTGTGGCCGCCTTCATAGAATAAAACACACATATGTTGGGCTGGGGTTGTGGCTCAGTGGTGCAGCGCTTGCCTAGCACGTGTGAGGCACCCGGTTGGATTCTTAGCACCGCATGTAAATGCATAAAGTCCACTGACAACTAAAAAAATATTTTAAAACACACACACAAATGTGTTCAGCAAAGTTGGCTAAAGAGTTATTCATACTGCAACTGGAGATGCGCAGCAAGAAAGGAAAAGAAAAGATGTACTCAGACTAAGAACGTGTCCAGGGAAAGCCTCGTTCAGCAGGTCAACTGGAGCTCAGACAGGAGGCCTGTTGGGTGATGGGATCTTAGAAACCGAACTGGCTTCTTTTCTTCCAGCCCAGGCCTACTCCTCCTGGCCTTTCCCACCCTTTCACAAGCGGGGAGAATGTCTGGGCCCTGTCCTGAGACCCACCTGGGACTGGCCCATCCAGGCCTCTCCCACGAGCTGGGGCAGGAGTGTGTGGCCGTAGACTCTGCGGCCTGGCTGGGCTGCCCTTCCCCTTGCTGAGGTTCCGTGACATGGATGGAGCTTGTCAGGAAGATCTCCATCAGCCCCTTCACTTACCTGTGACCCTGCCCGGCCTCCCTCCTGTCCTCTCCCCATGTCCAGCCTAAGACAGCTTCAAAAGGCGTGTGCGCTGGCTGCTGGCTGGTGTCAGCTGGTCACATGCCATGACCCCCAGCGCACCTCCCCTCTGTTTGGGGGGACGAGCAATGCTCCTTCCTCTCCACGGCTGCTTCTGGGAAGCTGGAGTCCTGGGTTCTTACCCTAATGCTATTGCTAACTCGGTGTGATCAGGAGTCACCTCCCTCAGAGGGTTCGTTTGCTCCTCTATAAAAGGGGGCTTGGACTCCCTGATGGGCCAATAAGGAACACCGCCAGGGGTCCCCCGTGCTCTACCCCAGGATCTCTGTGGAACTGCTCCCGAGGCACCAAGATGCAGCACCCCGGTCCGTGCTCCTGTGCTGGCCAGCAGCAGGGGTGAGTGCTGGTCTCTGGAGTTTGAGGCTGCAGTCCTAGGTGTATGGAGATGTCCCCAAGGAACCCCCACTAGCCTCTCGTAATGAGATGGCCCCTCCTGCTTCCCTACAGAGGAGTCCGCTGGCAGGTCCACCTGAGGCTGCGGATGACCTTGCCCACCAGCAGAGGACGCCAAGGGCATGGTCAGTAGTGCCCTTGAGGCCTTGGTGCTTCCTCCCAGGCCAGTGTGCCCAAAGCCCTGCCTTCCTGCCCCCAGACCCACCCTCGGCCTCCCTCCAACCCCGCCCAGCGCCTTGCAGATGCTGTCAGGAGAGCGGCAGGAGTAAGCCTGGAGGTCCCCCAGGTCCAGTCTGTCACGTGCTCCGGGAGGTCCTGTGCAGCGTCTGCACAGCCCAGAGCCCCCCCAAATCCCACCAGGGGAACTTACCCAAGACAGCGATCCTCAAAGAGCCTGGAGAATGTGGTACTCCAGGAGCTGGGCCACGTGACTGGACAGGAAACTGAGAACGGGGAACTCGAGTTCTCCATGACAGGGCGGGTTTGAGCCAATGGAGAGAATCTGCCAGCTGTACACACACACACACCCCACCCCGTCACCCTTAAAGCCCACACGCCACTCCTGCTCGCCCAGTCACTGGTGAAGACCGTCCACCCCCACGTGACTGCTTCTTGCTCAAAATCTGCTTCCAGGTTTTAACACATGCCACCCTGTCCACCAGCATAGTGACAAAGAGCCTTCTCCCTGGGCTGGGGATGTGGCTCAAGCGGTAGCGCGCTCGCCTGGCATGCGTGCGGCCCGGGTTCGATCCTCAGCACCACATACAAACAAAGATGTTGTGTCCGCCGAAAACTAAAATAAATATTAAAAAATTCTCTCTCTCTCTCTCTCTCTTAAAAAAAAAAAAAAAAGAGCCTTCTCCCTGGGAGGTGGGACTTGGTTGTTGGAGGTGCCCACCTTTTGCTTTGGAAATATAAGTTGTTTCATTCGGTTTTTGTGAATGATTGAAACACACATGATGTAAAACCCTAAGAAACAAAAGGGCCACCAGTAAGCACTAAGGCTCCCCCAAACTCCCAGCCCAGGCAGTGCCCTCCCTCCCAGAACAAGCAGGGCTTCCAGCACGTCCCTTTCTAACGTTAAAAAAAAAAGGACATCAAGACCCCTCTCTGTGTACACTTAGGTGTTGGTTGGTTGGTTGGTGTTGGCACCAGGTTTGGCACCAGGGATGGACCCAGGGGTGCTCTACCATTGAGCTCACCCCCGGACCCAACCTTTGGAAAAATTTTGTTTTGAGACAGTGTCTTGCTCAATGGCCACGGCTGGCCTCAAAGTTGTGATCCTCCTGCTTCAGCCTCCCAAGTCGCTGAGGCGTGCGCACCGCCCCGGCTCCCGTAGGTCCTTAGCAGTCTATTCCTTATGCGGGGAGGGCAAGGGAGCCAGTAGGAGGGTGGATACCATCAAAGTGCATGGTAGGCATGTAAGGAAGTGTCGCACGGAGTCAGACGTCACTTTCCCATGTTCATACTGAACACACGACCTGTGTAACTCCACATCACGTACAACCACAGATCGGGAAGTTACACTCCATGTATGTAGGATGTGTCATACTGCCTTGTGTAACTAAAACGAATAAAAAAAAATCTTCAAAAAAAAAATCACATGGAAATCCATTCTTTTGTACAATTTGTGTGCTAATAATTATAATTTAAAAAAATGAAGTAATAACTGCTCATGATTTATTCCATATGTGAAAGTCATCTATGTAAGCATGTAGGTACACATCTACTAAGAAAAGACGTGGGATGCTCCTAGGTGAGTTACTCAGTACACGGGTGCCGGGGACATTTAGGAGTGCCTTGTGGGTGAGGGCGAGGGGCCTGCCAAGGCGGGCACCCGGCCACTCGGGGCTCAGGCTGCAGAGGACCTGCTGCCTGCCTGTGTCTGCCCCCACCTTGCACCGTGATCCCCAAACCACCCCCGAGACTGAGAACTTATGTCACCAGACAGGTTTCGTCTCCCTGGTGACCCTGTCCCCAGAGCTAGAAAAATAAGCATTCGAAGCACTGTCCCCAGGGAGGCGCCCATGTGCTGTCCCTCGTTCCCTTTGAGGAGGGAGGATGTGGGTGTGCTCTGAGAGCACCCCGTGACCTTGCACGTGGGTGGGTGTCCATCAGCAGCAGAAACCCCTCCTAGCAGAGGCCCGTTTTCGTAGCAGAAGTCGAGGCTGAAGAACATCAGAGAACTTACCACCGCTGCCAGCCTGGGAGCCAGCCCTCCTGGCTGGGCCCGGTGTCCTGAGAGTCTGAGTGGCTTCAGCCCTGCACCTGTGACCGTAGGGGGCCCTCGACAGCAGGGTAGGGTCGGGGCAGCAGCGACCGTCACTGACATTTTGACAAGTGTCTCAGCAACTTGGCAGTGAGTCAAAGGCAGCAGACTGGCGCCAGTCAGGATGACAGGCACACACAGCTTCAGCAGGGACAGGGTGACCGAAGCTGAGGCTGCTTGACAGTGTGACGAAGATGCCAGAGTATTCAGAGCATCTTAGTGTGGACCGAGGCCAACGCTGGCTTCATGGATGTGGTCAAGAATTCTGGGCCACAAGCCGCCGCCCTTTCTGGAAGGCGTGTGTGTGTGTGCGTGCGTGTGTATGTGGTGGTGCAGAGAACCTTCTAGAGCACAGCTCTGGCTGATCCCAGAGTGCCCATATGGTGCTGCCGGCAACCAGTTCTTGCTTATCCCAGAGGTGAACAGCCCCCTGCAGAACCGGCAGAGAGTGGGGCAGTGAGGGCCTGAGGAGCTGGCGCAGGAGCTGAGCCGCTCACCCGGCGCCTGCCACAGTCTGGGGTTCCCAGGGGTGGGGGGCTGTCAGGGGAGCCGAGTGGCCAAAACAGAAGTCAGGAAAGATCCCCTGTAATCCCAGCAGCTGGGGAGGCTGAGGTAGGAGGATCGAAAGTTCAAAGCCAGCCTCAGCAACTTAGTGAGACCCTGTCTCTAAATAAAATACAAAAAGAGCTGGGATCTGGGGATGTGGCTCAGTGGCTGAGCACCCCTGGGTTAGATCCCCAGTACCAAAAAAAAAGGGGGAGGAAGGGGTGAGAGATGCCCGTGTGTCTTGCTCCCGTGGGGCGGAGGTTGCTAACAAACAGACTCAGAAATAATTTACAAGGTCCTTTCTCTAGCAGAGGCCTGCCCTGCCCCCCCGACTTAGATTAGGTCCCAACTATTCTTCCAGAATCCTGTTCTTTTCTCTCAAAGTGCTGACCTCAAATTTTGAAACCCCCTATTGGTTAGTGTGGGTGCCCACTGCCTGTCTCCCCAGAGGACCATCCACGGTGGCGGGTCAGAGATGGGCCATCTCGCCCACCCCGGTGTCCCCAGCATCAGGCAATGCTCTGAGCATGCAGGTGCCTGCTGATTTGTGCTGGAAGGCAGGGGTGTGGCATTCCGGGATTCCTCCAGGGAAGCGGGGAAGGGTTTCTATTTTCAAAACACTTTGTTTCCAGATTCCCATATTTAATTAAATATCTGGATGCAAAAGCTGAAACAAGAAATCACTACCAGAAAATAAGGGAGAATTTGAAAAACATCCTCAATTTTATAAAGGAGACTAGGTAGTGGATCACAGCGGGAGACCTGCGGCAGGGGCCATGGGCCTTTGCTGAAGGTGGGAAGGCTCCTCCTGCAGCCATTCCTCCACCGGTTCTGCAGAGTCTAACCGAGCCTCTGGCAGGGGCTGAAGGTTTGGGAAGCACCTGCATATTGCAGTTACTTGGGAAGCTTCCAGAATGAGCGGTGGGGCCCACTCCAGGGACTGGGATCTCATTGTATGGGGACGACCTGGACTTTGTACTTGTTTAAGTTCTCCAGGAAATTCTGCTCTGCAGCCAGGCTTGGGGACTGGGTGGGAGGCGTGTTCCTCCTGCCACCCGTCCTGGGCTCCCCGGGTTGGGCACGGTTTCTAGCTTCCTGACAACCCCAGGCAGGTTTCTTTTTTGTGGAGACACTGGGTCCCATTTCAGGGCACCCTCCTACCTCTTTCCTTGCCTGTCTCAGCCCCAGCTTAGGGCAGGCCCAGGGGGTGAGGGTGTGCCAAGGACACTGTGACAGTCTCTGCCTAGTAGTGTGTGGCCAAGAGAAGTCATTTTTGAAGAGGGAGATCAGGAATGTCAGGAAGCCCCTATACTGCTCCTGGGGTGGGTGCAATGGGGCCAGAGGGGAGCCCCCTGTGAAGAGCGCTGGTCTCTCCCCACTGGCCACCAGCTGTGTGTCCTCCTGGGCTTTGCTGGTTATGTCACCAGCCCCTGTGCTTCCAGCCTGTTCATTTATTCAGTTATTGGGGGGGCAAACAGCAACTGGGCACCCTCTGTGCTGGGCATCGTGCCAGGCCCAGCATGGGTGGGTGTGCGAAGTGAGGAGGGACCTCGCCCAGCCCTGTGGCACCTGCGGGCTCCAGCAAACCACCCTGGGATCCCCAGGAGGCTGCCGAAGTGGGTGAACCACTTCCTTCCCTTTGTGCCCTGCTTGGTCGGCGGTTTCCACAGAGCCCGGGTTCAGCTGGGTCAGGAGCCACCTCAAAGGTTGCAGGGACCGGATCAGGGGGGTGAGGAAGGAAGGAGGCGGCAGGGCTTCGCAGTGTCCCCGGGACTCCAGGGGCACCTGGGACCACAGGGGAATTTACAGGAGCCCAGACTCCAGATGGGCTGGAGGGCGAGGAGGCCTTCCGCGGGGTGCCCCGGGGATCAGCATCCGGGATTTGCGTAGGTTCCATATTGTACGCGACCATGAAAATGAAAACAATTACTTAAAAATGGGTGGCTCTCCACCACTGTCCCCTCCCTCCCCTCCACAGTCTCTCCCACTCTGCAGTCGCCTTTACACGTGGCACCCTTTGCCCAAGCTCAGAGGGGCTCTGTGCTCCCTACGGCCTGCAGTGAAGCCAGTGCTGAGAGAAGCCGGTCACTCAGAGCCCGGTCCCCTCACTGCTGCAGAATTTATGAGTCACGAAGTGTTGCTGCCATTTGGGCGTTTGACACCAGGGAAACATTAAATGCGAAACATTCACCCGCTCAGTGGAAATCCTGCATAAAGGCGAAGGTTGTAAGGGTTGACATCTGGACGACGTGGACACGTGTCGTTTACCGAGTTGGGTGAAATAAGCAGGAGGGAGGTGAGCCACGCCCTCGGCCACCTCCACCTGGGGGGACCCGGCTGGGGAACTGCCCTGGGAGGAATGGCGGTGACGTGCCTCTGCCTTGCCGCGTTCTCAGGTGTTAGGAGAATCCCTGTCTATAGAATGGAAAGAACAGGTCTATGTGTCGATTACAATTAAATTTACATGCTTACATATATTTACTAAAATTAAGTTAAAAAAGGACGACTTTCTAGTCTGCTGCGCTAAATTTAGCTTCTTCCATTGCTTGACCGGGTCCAAGGCTCCTCATCCTGAGGCCGCCGTGGGGGGAGACCCGTGTGTTTCCGTGGAAGGCCGCACACGGGGTTGGGTGGGCCAAACGTTTACTGGGCCCACGCTCGGTGCCACCTCCTGCTAAGCCTCGTGCACATGGTGCTGTAGGGAAGCCGGAAGGACGACCGTGAGGGCCATGATCCTGAAGGTTGGGACTCCAGAGGATCAAAATCTCAAAATCAACTCCCTCAAATCACAACCCTGAAACACTAAGATCAGGAATATTGAAGTCCTGAAAGTCGAAACACCCCAAACCACAACTCCCATTTCTATGTAATGCCCACAGTTCCCATTTCTGTGTCAGAGGGGTGGAAAGCCAAATCCTGAGAAAAGGACTATTGGTTGTTGCAGGGTGGTGCCCGAAAATGCCCTTCTTTGGGCTGGGGGCACAGCTCAGCGGTAGAGGGCTGGCCCAGCATGCCAGAGCGCCTGGCAGTTCCTGGCACTGCAAGATGTGGCCTTTATTAGAGAATTAAAAGAATGTGATGGGTGTGGCTATTTTCTGAACCAAAGGCTCTGTCTGATACACAGCTTCCTCCAGGGTCCAAACTCAGCCATGGTGAGCTCTTTTTGTTAAGGACTTGACTGTCAGATAAGAGGGGTTCCTAACACTGCTAAATCCAACAGAAAAACCAGCTCAAGTCTCCTCTGGTCTAATGCATGTCACTTCTGAAACTGTCCCCAATTTTTAAAAAGTCAAATATACAATTCATGCCCCTGCTGGATTAAAAAAATTCTAGAACTTAGCCATTTCTTCATGTATGAATACCTGGAAAAAGTGAAGCACTTCATAAATGCATAGTGGAAGATTGCTGACCTGTGCAGAAGGAAATGTATTTCAGTGGAACCCCCGAACCAAGACCTAGGTGTGACCAAGTCTCCATAAAGCGACTTTCAAGGTGTTTGCAATAAATTTAAGTTCCATCCCCAGCACCAAAAACGAAGAAAAGAAAAAAAAATGTTTTATTTTTCTGCATTGGCCCTCCTTCCAGCAGAAATTCCAGGAGCTTTTAACAATCAAGCAGCATTGGCTCCAAGAAGCCAGAGAAGTTGCTGGCAGTGGGAGAAGGTTGTGTAGGATAAGAAAACACTTGGAAATGGCGCTGGTCGGGGTTTGGGCATGAGTGCATGTGGATGCATTTCTGTGTCCCCCAAACAACATGGGACCATGGCCCAGAAGATGGGAAAATTTAATAACAAGGAGCTCATGTTCACTGAGGCAGAATCAGAAGAATTTCCAAGAGAGAAGCACCATATGGGACCCGCTTGTGAACGTGCTCTCCAAGGGAAGCTGTGCCCTAAAAAGAAAGAAGCTCTTCCTCACAATGTGAGGTTTCGAATACTGACTGTGAACCAAGGGCCAGCCCCGTCTCCTGAGCCTCTGTGCAGCTGTCCATGACCCATCTCTCTATACATCTTCTCATATATCCAATTTTCTTTTTAGTTTTGGTTCCTTCTTCTTCTCCTTCTTGTTTTCCTCTATTATTTTAAATTGTCAGCATTATTTTTTACAATTTGCTATGCTATATATTTCTTCTTCTTCTTAATTTTTTTGGTACCGGGGATTGAACTCAGGGGCTCTGGACCACGGAGCCACATCCCAGCCCTGTTTTGTATTTTTTTTAGAGACAGTTGCTTAGCACCTCACTGTTGCTAAGGCTGGTTTTGAACTCAGGATCCCTCTACCTTGGCCTCCCGAGCTGTTGGGATCACAGGTGTGTGCCACTGCACCTGGCCTGTATTTTATTTTAGCATCATTTCCAACACTGGAGGTAGAAATTGTTGAGAGACTTTTAGAGAGCTTTAATTCATTTTATGCATTTTTTTTTTTTGCAAATTCAACTATGAAGTGCATTATCACAGCACTGACTTCATAACACTGTGTAAGTACATATAAATGTTGAAACCTCCTCAGTGAATGAAGAGCTGCCCTTTGATTTGTATTTTTCAAAGATAAAACTTCTCGACATCTTGGTTCTTTGGGGACTGCATATGGCGTGTTGATCCATTGTGGTTTTTGGTCCAGCTCAAGATTTAGGTTGCATATCTCAGTGCTTCAGAACGACCACAGTTATAAAGCTGGGGGCACACAACTCCAGCTACAGCAACACCTGTTCTAAGTTTTGCTGTTGGACCTCCTTCTTTATGGATATGGTTTCATCTGCTCATGGCTGTTAGACCCACACAACTGCTGTGAGCATATCTGAGTGTGCTGTCCAAAACACATTTGGTATTGTTGCCTATTTTATTGTGTAATGTGCCTATGAAGTGTTCTGTTGTGTTTTTGTCTTTCAAATAAATCCCTTTTTATTTAAAATTTTTTAGTTGTAGTTGGCCACAATACCTTTATTTTATTTATTTATTTTTATGTGGTGCTGAGGATTGAACCCAGGGCCTCGCACATGCTAGGCCAGCGCCCTACCGCTGAGCTGCAACCCCAGCCCCAAATAAATCCCTTTTTAAAACTGTAGATATTAATTATATTTAAAAGAACTAAAAAAAATTTTTCCAGGATTATATTTTAGAGTTTTGATCTTTCACAATTTTAATCCTTCAGGACTTGTGATCCTGGTATTCGAGAATGGGTCTTTGAGATTATGGTCCATACTCTTTACATATTGAACTTAGAGTGAGTGCTCTGCCTGTAAGCTACACCCAGCCCTTTTTATTTTGAGACAGGGTGTCACTAAGTTACTGAGGCTAGCCTCAAACTTGTGATCCTCCTGCCTCAGCCTACTGAGTCTCTGGGATTACAGGCATGCACCACTGCATCCAGCCACATATTAACTTTTTAAGTGCCTTCGAGAGCTTTGCTCCCAGACAGCAGGAGGCTTCCCCAGAGAGGGAGAGAATCCGAGAACAGAGTGCTCCGGGAGGGGCCCCGACCCCTGAGCCTTGACTGTTCCCACCAGCCCGTGACAGTTGAGCTGCCCCTCCTCTACATCAGCACAGTAGGCTATGTTTTTAGAGTGGAACTGCATGGCAGGTACAGAGAGCTCCCATGTCCTCCCCGAGCCCAGGCCATCACAGTGCCAGGTGGAACCTTGCTACAGCCCATGCACCTGCTTAAGGACACTGATCCCAGCTGCTTTAAGATGAGCTTTTCCGACCAGGCTCAGTGGTACATGCCTGGAATCCCAGTGACTCTGGAGGCTGACAGAGAGATGATGGCAAATTCGAGGCCACGCCCAGCAATTCGGAGGGACCCTCAACAACAAACTTAGTGAGACTCTGTCTCAAAATCAAAATCAAAAGGACTGGGGATGCTGCTCAGAGAGAAAGCACCCTGGGTTTCATCCCTGGTTCGAAAACAAAGCGCTTTTCTGTTCTTAACCTTCAGGAAACCTGGAGAAAATGTCAGGGTCCCCAACTCACTGAGCATGGTGACTTCCAGGCAGGCACCTTGGGATCATCTTTGGCCTTTTCCCACAATCCAGAGGTAAAGGTACCACTTGGGCCAGGTGAGTCTGGTCCTCTTCTGGGTGTGCATCTGGGTGTGTAAATGAGATTCTGATTTTCACCTCTGGCTGAGAGGCTCCAAAGTACTTTCCAGTAGTTTCCAAAACTGAGGCATCGTTGACCTGACAAGCTACTGCAGAGTGCCAGCTACTTTTGTTTTTGTTTTTTGGAGGGTTACCGGGGATTGAATTCAGGGGCCCTCAACCACTGAGCCACATCCCAGCCTATTTTGTATTTTATTTAGAGACAGGTCTCACTGAGTTCATAGGGCCTCGATAAGTTGCTGAGGCTGGCTTTGATCCTCTGGCCTCAGCCTCCTGAGCTGCTGGGATTACAGGTGTGCACCACTGTGCCCAGCGGGTGCCAGCACTGGTTCCACTGGTGAAACTGTCAGCGTGCTTGCTCCTGTGGGCTTCCTGAGGGGCCCAGGGTGCCTGCAGTGCATGTGCTCCAGGAAGAAGGGACTCTGCTCCAGTGGATGGAAGGCATGGCCCTCGTCTCAGGGTGGGGACTGAGCACTGTTTAGTGGTGATTTTCACCTGGAGAGATGAATTCTGTTATCAACGCTATGGAATCAGTACTTCTATATTGGGAGGATCCCACAGAACATCTATTCTAGCCTCACATGCCTCAGATGGCGAGGCTGTGGGCAAAGAGGCAGAGACTTGGCCAAGAGCAAGTGGCTTCTGTGGTGGAGAGAGAGCAGAGGTCCTGCAGGGACTCCTTCCCAGACGGTCCTCCCCAAGCCCAAACATACATCGCTGGTTGTCTTCACAAGCTCTGTGGTAGCTTGGGAATGTGCAGAGGTGGGCTGCTCCCAAGTGCCTCTTGCAGAGGCACCACTGGACCCTTATCTCAAAGCACGTGCGATTGCCAGGTACAGTGACCCATGCCTGTAATCTCAGCGGTTCGGGAGGCTGGGGCAGGAGGATCGCAAGTTCAAAGCCAGCTTCAGCAACAGTGAGGTGCTAAGCCACTCAGTGAGACCCTGTCTCTAAACAAAATAAAAAATTAGGCTGGGATGTGGCTCAGTGGTCGAGTGCCCCCGAGTTCAATCCCTGGTACTCTTCCCGCCCCCCCCCCAAAAAAGCGTGCAGTCACCTTATGTTTTAAATTGAACCTCTGGGGCCTGTGTGTGGTTTCATCTCAGATGCACACTCTGTCTCTACCTGGGGTGCCCTCAGCTGTGTTCAAGACTTACTTTGGGGGAACCTTCAGTGTATTTATATTAGGGAGCTCCAGCAGGTGCCCCTGGGAGGTTGAGGATTCTGGACATGATCAGTCAGGCCCTTGCTCTTCCGAGGCTCATCCTGGTTGGGGGAAGACATGGACACCATCACCTAACTTCCCTAACTGGAAGTTCCATTTTTTTCAGGTTGTATTTTGAAAAGGTACCAATAACATGGCTGTAGGTCACTTGGTAACTGATGTCTCTGTGAAACAGCTGGCTGGATGCCAGTCTGATCTGAATTTGAACAACAAAAAACATCATCGTTACAGCCTGCCAGAGCAGGAGGAATGACGTACGTGGAAGGAGTTCCAGTCAACCCAATAAAACGTCTCGAGCACAGCACATGCCAGAGAAGGTCAGTTCAGATGTGCCCCGGGGAATACAAGTGCTGAAGAACCAAGGAGGGCAGGAGGGGACTGAGGCCAAGAAGTGACACCTGAACTGGGCCTTGCAGATGGCAGGGTGGGGGAGGGGAGGCACAGCTTGTGTGGGAACAGACCTGGTGACATGGCAGAGCCTTTAAGAAGGTGGGCAAGGTGGCCCGTGCCATATGGCGTTTGGAGTTCAGACTGTGGAAGACGGGGTTTCGAGGAGACGGACAGTACTGGCAAATAGCTTTTAGGGGAATCATGTGGGAGTGTGGAGAGTGGGCTGCTGGGGGGAGGCGGCACACTAACCTACCTGAAGCCCGCTCCTCACCATTAGACCCAGCGGAACAAGAGACAAGACACTTCAGTGGGCCGGGTGACGCCACGGCCCTTCAGACTGCTATGAAGGGAATCCAAGAGGGTGGGGGACGGGGGTGAGCCAGGGTCTTCTGAGGGGCAGGCAGAATCCCAGGGTGCAAGGATGACAGCTGGGGGGGCCTCAAGGCAGAGCCACAGCCTGGGGGGAGGACCTAAGGTGGAAGGAGGCAGGAGTGGAGGCCACTATTCACCCCGAGGACTCAAGATGAGGAGCCTGGTGAGTGTCCTGGGGTTCAGGAGTGTCTAAGATATGGAGATGGGCTGCTCGGACAGGCGTGGCTCAGGTGGAAGAATTGTCACAGTGGAAACTGGCCTCTCCTGTGCAAGATGAAGGTGGGACCACAACCCCTGTAGCAAGGCACTCCCTTCCTCTTCTCCTTGACACCATTTTCTCTCTTTTTTCCTATTGCTTTAACATAGTTACCGCAATTGTTCCACTTACTGACCTAGGGGACTGCTGCAGCATCGACGTTTGTCCTCTTGCAATTTGTATGTTGAAATCCTAACCCCAATATGAAGTAGGGCCTTTGGGAGTTAATTAGGTCACTAGGTATGCCCTGGTGAATGGCCCTGGGAATGCGCCTTATAACATGAGGGCTGGCCGGCCTCTTCCCACCCATGGACTGTGGATCCAGGAAATAGGCCTTTGCCAGACACAGAGTCTGCAGTACCCTGACCTTGGACTTACTGGCCTCTGGCACCGTGAGAATGAAATTCTGTTGTTTATACGTTACCCAGCTAGTGGGCACGGCAGTCTGTGCTTCGGCTTCCTCGACTTGTGAGTGGCGACACCATAGGTACCGGATCTGATGCTTCCTCCTAGAAGCCCAGGTCTGACAAAGGGCTTCCTGACTCAGGGCACAGCAGGCCTGAGGCCTCAGTGGTGGCCATCCTCACCACTTGGGTTTTCTGACATATGAGTGAAAGGGCCCAGGAGGACTCTGCAGCCAAGCAATTTGGATAGAGTGTCAGCTGTCATCACAGGGGCTGCTCCCCATACTGGAGGCAGAAGGCAGGGGCAGCAGGCTGCAGGTCAAGTCAGAAACTTCCAGAAGTGTGGCAGGAAGGAGAACTGGGGATCTTGAAAACAAATTAAAACATGTTCAAGAAGATTTGAGCATGATTAGATGCTAATGGGACTCTAGAAATGAAAAGGCCAACTACACAAGAGAAGATGGCAAAGCGTGGTAGGGAGCAGGCACAGAAAACAGGGAAGGGGGCCACCTGCGAGGTGAAGGCCCCGCCATCAGAATGGGTGGAACACAAGGAGGTTTACAGAGCTGGTGGCAAAAGTTCATTCAGGGAGATCCTATCTGAAGGCCCCCACTGTCTCCATGAAGTGGGATCCGCCATACCCTGGCAGGGTGAATTAACCCATTAAGTTCATCATCTCATTTATGAAACATTTAATAAAACTTAAATTGGACAACAAATACACAACTTATGGTAACTTTGATATAAATGGTCGTGTGTTTAGAGTTCTATTTTGAGAAAATAGCAGGTATATGATTAGTGATAATATTCACATTGAATATCATTAATGTTATTGATAACAAATTATATAGAAAGCTCTAGACTGATTCATAACCTATTTTAATGTACCTGTGTCAGTTTCACTGAAATATTTGCAGGATTGAAAACTTGGGACTTAAGGGGTTGAAGGAGTTGCAGGTCTATGGAGAAGGGAAACTGGGAATGTCACACCTTCGCTGTCACTGGCTGAGAAGCCTGGACTGGAGGGATGGCAAGGAAGGCACAGGAAGAAGGAAAGGTGCAGCAGGAAGACTGGGAAACAGGCATGAGGCCGGTATGAGAGGCAGACCCCCAAGAGGTCAGGCGGATGGAGCTCACGAGGTAGTGAAGGAGGGAGGAAATGGGGAGGGAGGGGGCTCCAGAACTTCAGTGGAGCCGGGGCTCAGCTCAGACCCCAGCGGCTGCCTCATCTACCTCCAGCTGATGACCACTCAGGTCTTCCATGAGAAGTCTCTGTTTTCCTTCTTCTTTTTCTCCATCTTAGAGAGTCAAATGCAGGGCACATCTGAGTCTCGGGTTCAGGCATCAGGGAAAGAGGACCAAGAGACACAGGCCAAAGAATGGTGTTTCTCTCTTTTATTTAAAAACAGTGCTTCATTACCATTTGCAAAGGCCGAGGCAGTGCTCCTCCTTCGCTTAGAGTTTATAAAAGCCAGCAACATGATCAATAATTTATACACATGGAGAGTAATACAAAAAAATAAGGAATAAAAGCTAAAGATCTAACTACTCCGACCTTCACAATTCCAGCTACTTGATAATAATAGGAGTAACCCAATGAATACTGTATGGTCTGAAAGCTACTATACAATATGATTCTTAACAAGAAGGGACGGGAATTAGAGACTGTCACAAAGCCCTGGGATGCTTCTCTGGAGTTAGCAGGGAAACAGGACCCTGGGCAAGCAGCTCGGGTGTCCTAGGGAGTGATTTTGGGGGAGGCCAGGAGGGGAAGGAGAGAAGGCTAGGTGTCAATTGTACAAGCATCCCATGGGATGCCCCCATGCCCCAAAGGTACCTGTTCTGCCATGGCGATGGGAGGGGCTGGAGACCTGCACGTTGGGCTGGCCCAGTCCCTGCCAAGGGCGTGGGGAGGAGAGGAGAGGTTCTGCAGTGTTTTGAGCCTTGCAAAGATTTGGACTCAAAAGCTCAGCGCCTCAGGGAGGCCAGCCTGCTGGGGACAAGGACACTCCGCTGGCTCTCTCCTCACGTGCAGCCCTAGCTTATGTGCGTCAGCCCCGGGTTGGCTCCAGCTATTCACAAGCAGAATGATAACACAAGGAAAAAAAAATCCATGTCCCTTAGGGAAAAAAGAAGATCAATTCATCACTCGAGATTATATATATATATATATATATATATATATATATAAATAACTACAGCTAAAATGAGCTGCCAAAACAAGACCGCACACACAGAACACTGTCAACAGAAAACACCAGAGGATGACTGCGCTGGGGTCTGGGTGGGTATGGACATGGCTTAAAGCACTTATCAGTCCCCGGAAAAAAACAAACCAAAAACAGTTTTTTGAAGAATTCAAACCTCACATAGCCCCTGGGACTCTGGTGATGGTGACGGGTGGGGGAAGGGAGGGAAAGAGAATCGCTCTTCCCTTTCTGCTTGCCAGGGTGGTGGCGCCCTCCCAACACCGGCATGCATACACCTGCCAGAAACAGAGCCCCAACCCCCATCTGGCAGTCTCCTGACAGGCAAGGTCTGGGTTTTGGCTGAAGAGCGGTTCTCTCGGTTACCAATCCCTGCCAACCAGCACTACCATGGCTGAATTGATCTACCGTTTTCCTGAGTAAACTGTAACTGGCTACAGTTTCGGTAACGAGGATAAGAACTCGGCTCCCACAGCCAAGGCAATACTTCACTCACCCCAGGCTCCTGGCTCCTGGCTGCTGACCCCTCACTGAGAAACGTGGTCACTTGCGGCAGTCTGGTCTGGGAGCCTACCATCAAAACAAAGTGCCAGGGACTCTGCCACACTCAGTCACCCAGAGGGCACATACTGGCTTGGGACACCCAGAGCCTGCTTGGAAAGGGGCCTGTTTCACTCTAGCTCACGGATGGCTTTGCCTGGCTGATCAGTACAGCAAGGGTCAAAGGAAGTGCACGGGAAAGAAGGGAGGGGAGAGGCTTTCGGACAGTAACATTTCCAAAAAAATAGAGTGTCTTATGCAACAGAGAATCAAGTGTCACTGGTGTATACTACAAATGTCAGACATTCTCAAGAGCATGACAAAATAAAAACACACAAGTTTACATCTGATGTTCACCTCGCCCACTATTTTTTTCCTATTTTAAAACAGTGCAAACAGGTAACTTATGCTTTTAAAACACCACAACCCCTTCCCCACCCCCCCACCCCCAAAGTCCCTTTCCTCCTAATATCTGGGGGAAAAATCTGCAATTCTGCAAATGTTACTGTGCTAGAGGGCTGTAGGCAGCAGAGAGCCAGGCTGAACTGGGTGACAGGGGAAAGGTCCCAGCAGCTTCCCCTCCCTCCTCCAAGGCCAGTGCTTTCCAGACTCCCTCTGCGGTCTTGTTGTCCCGCCAAAGGGAAGGGGATTCCTTGTGCCTTTCGTGCATATCCTGGGGGTTGCTTCCATCCCCGTGTAAGGAAGTTGACTAGTTACAGGATGATGGCGATGCCCAACTTATCTGCTACATCTCTAGTAAAGCACAACCTAAGCTAAGAGCAGGTCAGCCCCTGAGGAGTCCACGTTTGAGGGAAAGCTGCGCTGGTTGGTGTCTACCGACTAGATCTCCACTAGCTCCCCTTAAACTAAGAGCCAAGCCCCAGTGCCCTTCTTTTTCAAGGAAAGAAAGTATATTGGCTCAATTGAGACTGAGGCAGCTGGAGGATGGTGTGATAGTAGGTTTTGTTAAAACCTGAGAGCCTTAAAGATGATCACGATGGTGGATCTGAGTTTGTGGGAGTTCAACACACACAAGAAATTCTGGAAAAGACCTAGGGCCAGTTCTCTGGGCTGAGAGAAGGACAGTCAGATAAAGGTCACACTAGAGGTCTCCTTAAAAGAGGTGACCTTAAAGAGGTGTAGTGCTTAAAAGCTTCTATGAGTAAGATGCTTAGTGTAGAAAGTCCAGGTTGTAAACTACAGAAAAGCTGAAAAAACTCATTCACATACTGTGATCTGGCCTAACTAAGGTTTTTTGGAATTATCGGCCAGCACCCTCAAACAAACTCACAAAATGCCAAACTGCTCTTTTTCTGAATCCACTGAGAACTAGAGTCCAGGAACACACCAGCTCTGCTGCTCTGGGCAACCTGCCTCTGACGAAGCGACTGTAGCTCAGAAGTTGGTGGGAGGGTGACACTGTCGTCTAGATGCTGAGCAGAACCCCAGTTCCCAGTGTTGACCCTGAAAACCAAAGACCCTTCCATGAAAAGCAGAACTCTGTGTAATCTTTCTTAGAAAAGGGAGCTGGAGCAGCAGCGATGGGCTTCGGACAGCATCCGGGAAGTGCGGCAGAACCCACTGGAAAGCCGAGCTTGCCTCGGGGCCTCAGCCAGAACCAGCTGAGCTGAAGTGCACACAGTCCCTCACCTCCAGCGCCTGCCTCTCCTGACGGGGTAGGGGGAGCTGCCTTCTCTACCTGGCCCATCATCCTTATTTCTGTCTGGGAAAAAAGAAGAAACACATTCTTAAACCCATTCCCCTGTTTCCCTGCCCTGCTGTGGATACAACCATTCAGGATGTGGCCTAGTCTCCACAGGGCTAAGTGGCTTGCCAGCTTGCAAGAATGGCCCTTACTGAACAGGACCCCAAGTTTCTTTTTCTTTTGTCAGCAAAAGTTCTCAAAAGGAAAGCAAAAGAAAGAAAAGCCCTCCCTGCCCTCATTCCCTGGAACTGTGAAAGCCCCAGATCCCATCCCCCCTTCCTCTAACTGAAATATTTATATACATATAGCAAAAACTGTCCTAACAGCAACAAACCAAACTTTGGCTTGAGGGGAGGGATCCTATACATGGCCAATGGACCGGGCAGTCTGTCCCTACCCTACATGCTCCCCCAGAATCAGTGACCACACCGAGATCTCCGGTTCCAGGCATAGCCTCTCGGCATAGCCTCTTGAACCTGTCAAGGTTCCAGGGAGAAGAGCTGAGGGGAGAAGATCTGTGTCACACACAACAGGCCAGGGCCCTCCCTGACACGTCACTCTGCTCACAAAGACTGCCTGATGCTGTCACATGTCAGCCATTTTAATTCAAGGACACGAATTGGTTATTAGCCAAGAACACATGTGGAGGCGGGAGTCAGAATACAAGCCAAGACAAACCTGACAAAGCAGAAGCGCCATGTCTCTGAATGACTCCCTTTAGCAGCCATCCCTTGGGTGCAAGGTCACCCTAGTACCATGTGAGCCGGCCAGGGAGCCTAGCAGACGGTGCTATTCCATTTCCTAATGCCTCATTCTGGAAACACCGGAGGATGCTTGTCTATGTCACACCTAGGGGCTCGGAGAGAGTCACTCCTCCCTGCCTTGGTGGCGTAAGACTGAAGCCAGGCAGCAAGAACAGGGACTCCCTCCAGGGCTCTACAGGAAGACCACGGCCATGTCACCCTCCTTCCATTGTGGGGTCTGAATTTGTGTCCTGTAGTGTTAATGGACCAGGCTTTCAGCTGGTGTCTTTGGAGGGTAATGAGAAGCTGGGTGAGATGGCCGTGGGAGCTGGTGTCTGTGGATAGAGAGGTGACTCACAGAGGCTGTGGAAGATGAAAATTCCTATGGCTTTGGAGCAAGTACAAAGTGTCTCTGACTGCCCTCCATGTCCTTATCACCAAAACATCCAGGGACAGCCAACCCAGGGGCTTGGTGCCTTACCTTTCCCCAACAAATCTTTGTTTTTTTTTTATCCTTTGTTTGTACTGACTTTCTGATGCAAGAAAAAGACAAGGACTTTCAGACCTTCTAACATGCCTTTTCTCTTCTGCACCCTCTTTAATGGCTCTTCACAATGTGTACTTCTCATCCTCAAGCTGTGCCCAGATACCTGGGGAAATCTGGCCACTGGCTAGTCATTCTTCTGTCCCTGGGTCCTAAATTCCTGAATCTTGAGGACATGGGAGCAGCATATTAATAAAAGAATAGATGAGCTCAGCTGTGGTTCAATTAAAGGGAAGGAAGCCCAGCAGGAAGTCCTGCCAGGTTACAGGACAGGAAAATGAGCTTTTTCATACTCCAGAGCTTTTTTGTACTCCGGAGTTCATTCTGAGATCAGTTTCCTAATGAGGTGTTTATTATCCACAGTCTGAGAGCATGTTTGGAAATACCAATACTATAATTCCAAAAACTATGCCAACTGTCTCAGCCTGTGCATGTAAGATGATTGTAAAAAGGATGGAGAAGACAGGAGGGAAGAGGAGAGGAAAGCGTCTTTTTAATTCTCCTGCTTTGCAAGCACAAATTCCTATCTAGCGGCATGTGGATTCCAGCCACAGCCAATCAGAACTGCCTGCTAAAGACCAGAAATTCAGAAGACCAGAAGAATATATACTGTTGCAGAAAGATCTCTTCTACTTCTGCTTGTCCCCCATTCACTCAGCACCAGATACTTTGGTAATCCTGTCTGCTGATTTCTGATCAGATGCATTTATCAGCTCCTAATGTCTCTCCTTCCTCTTAACTGCCTCTTCCGTGATTGATAGAATAAGCTAAGCACGGACATACAGACATGAAAATGCATTATTTTTTTTTTTTTACCACAGTTAAAAAAAAAAAGAAAAAAAAAAGAAAAAAATGCACAATCTTTGGAACAAAAGAATTAAAGGCAGAAATTTAAAAGAAAAAAATACATATTCAAAGAACATAGTGAGGTATAAAAAAGTATTCTCTCTTTTTTTGTGTTTTTTTTTGTTTGTTTGTTTGTTTTTCCTCTTCATCTTGCTATAGAGTTCCTCTACTAGTAAATATTGCAATAGCCAGGCCTCATGAACTGGGGGGCTGTCCCATTTGCAGGGGTCTCACGTCACTTCAGTAGGGGGCAAATCGGCTGTAGCCACCTCGGTATAAACTCGCCTGCAATAATTAAAGACATAAAAATAATTAAAAGGTTGATGACAGAAGCATTAAAAATGAAGACACATGTCCTGAAAAGGGACCAGGCAAACCACTTCCTTGGTAGCTTTAGAGTAGCTGTCCAGCGCTGCCTGGGCAGCAAGTCAGGAAGACACTTCTGGTTCAAGGTGCTCTAACTAGAACCCGGCCTGATCATGGCTGAGGTGCTGAGCTCCTGGTCTCCGGGAGAGTGTGAGGTCAGTTTACTTCATTATTTACATGAATCAGCAAAGAAAGTAAACACAATCCAGCTTGAATCTAGTTCTGAAAATAGTGTGATTTTTCTGAATCCGAGTCTGTCTACCTCAATGCACCACCACAGTCCTGACTGAAAACAGACTGCAGCGTCTGCCTGCCCCATGGCACCTTCCAGGGCACATGTCCTTCTGACTACCTTCTCTAGCATGCGTGGCAACATCGTTTGAGATGTTGTATTCAAACTTAAGTCAATTTTTAACTAATAAAGTCCACTTCCTCTATAATCTATAAATTATAGTTGTCTTCTGGTGTCTGTGGGGGACTAATTCAAGGTCTACCCCTGGATACCAAAATCTGTGCATGCTCCAGTTGCTTATATAAAACAGCTTAGCATTTGCATATACCCACACACTCCCTCCTTCTACATTACTTACAATAATCAATGCAATATAAATGCTGTGAAAGTCATTGTTATACTATATTATTTAGAGAATAACAGTAATTTTTAAAAAAAGTTCATACACGTTCAGTACAAACACAATTCCCACCCCTCCAATATTATGGTTGACTGTATGGAAATGGAACCCACAGATACCAAAGAGCTAACTGTACAACTATATACCATGAGGTTATTTCTTTCTCTCTCTCTCGTTTTTTTTTTTTGTACTGGGAATTAAATTCAGGGGCACTCAACTACTGAGCCAAATCTCCAGCCCTATTTTGTATTTTACTTAGAGACAGGGTCTCATTGAATTGCTTAGTGCCTCGCCATTGCTGAGGCTGGCTTTGAACTCACGATCCTCCTGTTTTAGCCTCCCGAGCCACTGGGATTACAGGGGCGCACCACCGTGACTGGCCACAAGGCTCTTTCTTTAAACTTTATCAAATGGATTTATCTAATGGCATCTCTCTCTCTTTCTCCTACAGTACTGGGGACTGAACCCAGGGCACTTTTGCCTTTGAGCTACATCCCCAGCCTTTTTTATTTTTTGAGACACAGCCTTACTACATTGCCTGGGCTGGCCTTGAACTTATGATCCTCCCAAGTAGTTGGGAGGCCTCAGCCTCCCAAGTAGTTGGGATTCCAAGTGTGTGCCACTGTACCTGGCTAGTTTGTTTCTTCCAATGAGAAGTTCCTCAGGAATATATTTTTCCTAGGGTCATTCTTTTAGTATATGAGTTTTTCATCTGGCACTAAATAAAACCTCAGAACCTTCCACCTCTATCTTCATATTGTCATCTCTACCTCAGTTCTAAACACACAGTCCGGAGGACCCCATTTCTTCCTTCCCCAAACTTGTACCAGTAGGAGTTCAGTGTGAGAAATGACAGCTTTTATGCCTTAACTTTTACACTTCACTCTGCCTCCCTGACAGATAACTGTGCCCGTGTCCAAAGGCATTGCCTAGATGCCCACTGGACTGGAGAGTGCTTGGTATCAGCAGTATATCCATGGAATGGCCTGTCTCTGCCAAAGCCAGTGTGTCCCAACTGGTGGCACTGTAGGTGTTCAGGCCAACACAAGATACCGTGAGGGGTCCTGGGTTAGGATGGAGCATTCTAGACAAGCTCTATGGGCCTCTGTACTTCCACGAAACACCATGTTTTGCCAAAACTGTTATTGATAACATATTCTCATAAATTGTTTACTTGGCAATTCCTAGTACTATCTACCAGAAGGCTAAGAATAGCAGAGACATCTTTTGGCAATCTGCAACCGAAAAATTATACACATTAAGCTTTTTGGAAAGCTTATTGCAAAAACTGAGAGCTTTAGGTTCCCAAGACTGCCAATGCCTATCAATAAAGCTACACCACCAGTTTGTACTCAACATTAGAACCAACATGAAACATCAATCCATTCCCTTATTCCTCTCAGGGCAGACTGTCACCATCCATTCTTTCCTACAGTTGTTAGAGGCCATGTGGCTGGTCCTGCAGCACACAGATAAAGAGAGTAAATTTCCAGAGACCTAAGTGGCTTTGACACTACTTCCCTAGATCTTTTACAATTTGTGGGTAGATGTTAGAAGGACTAAAACAGTTTATATAAAAAGATAAATGAACTTACCACAGCGCCAACTCCATAGCTAGCGGCAGGGGCAAGGGCATGGTAGGGGTCGGCTGTGTATACCCTGCCGTAACTGGAAGAAAGAAGCACAATCAGAGAGCGGCAGTAAGCCTGCGAGCTAAACAAGTCAAGGGTGTGCTGTGTAAAGACGGGTGAGGTACTTCACTTGGACTGCTTTCAGGAAAACTGGCAGAATGGAAAAAACCTTTCTATTTCTTACCCTTGAACTCAATAACTGAAAAATTCTTAAATTCTTCTCTAAAATGGAAAGGAGGGAGTTGGAAATGAGGAAGAGGGAGACTGTAGTTGCAACTCAAGTAGAAAAAGAACCAGAAGGAGTCAGGGGCTCGTGCTTTGGCACACAGAGGCCATGAAAAGTGGGCTGGCAGGAGGCCCGGGAGACAGCACTGCTCTGGAAAGGCGAAGAGGAAGAGGAGGTGGTGCCGCGGCTGGTGCGGTTCCCTCCGGCTCTGTACTTACCCGTCGCTGTAAGCGGCGGCAGCGGCGGCAGCAGCGGTGGCTGCGGTTGCAGTAGCAGGCTGTGCATATCTGTAGGCTGCATATCCACCCTACAGGAGAGAAGAGAACTGACTTTACAGACACCTCTCCCCGGGGCAGGTCCACACACACCCACCCACACGCAGACACACATGTGTAGACACAGGGCAGACACGAACACAGACACACACATGGGAAGGAAATGTTTCAAACTGCATCAGTCTGCATGTTACTGCATGCTTCTCTTTGTGATAGTACCCAAAATAAGGCATACAGGTAGTGTTCATTAATTTAAAAAGATACAGATGTGACTTTGGATCTGCCTTTCTTCTGTCTTTGTTGGAACTTTCAACAGGGAAAATATTCATGGACTGTTGAGAGAACTCCAACTGACAAGAAATGCAAATTATGGAGTTAAAACAAGCTCATCTCTGTGTCAACTTCAGAGTCTGATGCGCACCTGGACTGGTTCATTACTAGGGACCACAGCACAGAACAGAAAGGTCTGACACAAAGCTTGGCTGCATCCGGCCCAGCACATATGCCAAGAGGCCCAGATGACCAGACAGTGTTTGTTTAGAAGCAAAGAACAGAGTAGATCAGGGTTGGCAAACCTTGCCCTGGGAGCTAATGCAGTTTGTCACCTGTCTTTCAAAGTTCTTGTGACAGAGACTGCATGGCTTAAAAAACCAAAAATAGTTATCTACTACTTGGCCCTTTATAGAAAAAATTGACCAACGACAATCTACATCTCAGACTGGCAAACCAGACCACAAATGGCTGAGGAGCCTTTGGCTGGGTTCCAACAGCTCAGGCACCATTTCCCCAAGGCTCTTAACTGCATTTATTTCCCCTCTCTAAACCAGGCTTAGATTCCTAGCCTCATGCAGGTGCCTCAAGCCTTCCTTCCAATGGCCCAGAGATCCTCTCAATCCTAAGCAGTTTCAGCCCACCAGAGCCTGAGATTTCTCTTCTGTTTATGTGAACCAAGACTTTCACTAGATGGGGAAACACGGGTTCCTTAAGGATGTATTCAAAGACAATCCCCACAAATGGCCCATGAGACAGGCCACAGTGAAAAGTGGCAAGCCCTGTTTTTCTTTACCCTTTGAGAATTCATCTATTTTTTACCTAAACCTAATTCAGTTGCAGATTTTTATTATTGCCCTTTTATTGTCAAAAACAGCTGTTAAATTGGTCCACTTGGACACCACTTCAGTAGTGAATAATAGCACAAACATTTTATTCCTGCAGATTAACAGTATACATTTTTCAGGGACATCTGAAACTTTCTACTTTGTGTTCCTTCAAAGGTTCAGATTTTGATCAATCTACAAAAGAAATTTCACATTAACTTCTGTATGGCTCCTTATGATTAGAGTGAGTGTTTGCTGGCAAGTGTTCCCTTGTTCTTCTTTGCCATCTGATGCAGTCATTTCTACCTTGTTTCATTCTTTCTATCAAATTTTACTTTGGAAATGTCTATGAATTTATGGGCTTCTAAAGCTTTTTGCTGCTGTCTTATATAATTCATGCTTTCTCTAGCTGAAGAAACTGCAAGGTCAGGGAAAATTCACTTTGCTTCTTAAGTTTATGATGTGTGAAGTCACCACCATATATATATTTATATGGTTGAAATCCTAAACTGATTTTCAGTAGTTATGTGTTATTCTTTCTTTATTCTTCCAGTGACTCAGAAAAGTAAACATTTCCTTCTTAATGTCAAAACATTCTATAGATACCCTAAAAATAAGAAAGTTCTAATCAATATTAACAAATACTGACAGTGAAATGATCCTGGGTGGGGACATGACAGTACCCTATGGGACTATCTGTGACCAAGGGCTCTTTGGAATTCTAGCCAGGTCTCTGAGAATGGGCAGGCAAGGACTGATGTGGACAAAGCTAGACACCCTGGCTGTGACAGATAGCTCACTAAGATTTCTTTACTTCTATTTTGAAGCTTCTAAAGAAGACACAAAGTAGTAAAAGCATTTGCTAAAAAAAGCAGAAGTTAATCATCACAGTTGAAATGTTAACTGAACCCTAAAGGCTCAAATGTCGTAACTAGGGATGGTTCCATTAGTTTAGAATTAGAGCTAGTGCTAAGTCTAAAGCAGGGCTACCTTCAGTAAAACTACTTTTTTTATTTTTTTTGAGGGGGGGTACCAATGATTAAACTCAGAGGTGCTTAGCCACTGAGCCACATCCCCAGCCCTTTTTAATATTTTATTTTGAGAAAGGGTCTTACTAAGTTGCTGAGGCTGGCTTTGAACTTGCAATCCTCCTGAGCCATTGGGATTATAGGTATGCACCACCATGCCCAGCAGTAAAACTTTTTTGTAATCAAGGTCAATTTATCAATATGTGATTTGTCTCTTTAGTATTTCTTCAAACACCAAAATAATCTTTAAAAAATAAAAGAAGTCAAGGCCAGATTCATGCATGAAAGCATTTTTAAAAAGGGGCATACTCCTAGAGCAAAAATAAGGGATACTTATTAAAAAATTCTGAGTGCACATGTGAGGAACTGGGTTTGATCCTCAGCACCACATAAAGATAAATAAATAAAATAAAAAGGTACTATGTCCATCTACAACTGAAAAAATTTTCAAAAAAAAAGAAAGAAAAGAAAAGAAAAAGAAAAAAAGAATTCTGAGGCTCATATGTTTTAGGCCTGACTCCCAGGAAGAAATACTGGAGTGGAAATAATACAGTTATATTCTCTTGATTTTACTAATTCTGGGAAAGAGAGGTTCTAAGGGAGGCTACTGACAGGACAGGTTCCCCTCACATTTTTTCTGGTGTGCAAGAAGCCAGAGACCGTTAGGAGTAATGTCACTGCTAACGAAAACAATTCAGAACAGATCAGACTATGGGAATGAATCTTCCTTTGGATCTAGAAGGAAATGGACAGACTGCATCCGCAGTAGTTTCCTTCTTTTGTAAGTGAAACTCTGACTTTGGAGTCTAAATTTCATGAGACTCTCTGTGATTCAAGTTCAGAAAAATAGGACAACAGAAGGCTTGTGAGGAGCATTAGCACTAGGAGAAACTCTGTCCATAGTTTTTTTAAAAAGCATATCATCTGGGCTGGGGCTGTGGCTGTGGCTCAGGAGTAGCGCACTTGCCTGGCATGTGTGAGGCACTGGTTCAATTCTCAGTACCACATATAAATAAATAAAGATCTATCAACAACTTAAATAAATAAATAGATAGATAGATAGATAGAAAACAAAGCACATCATCCTTCATCACGACCACTCTCCTAGAGCCTGTGTGATTACAGCAGGAAGGAGCAGTCCTGCAAAGGAGGGACAAGTCCCAGCCACCACACTAACAAGGTAACTCACCAGTGACTATTCCCAAATAAGAAAAATTGTGTATCATGGACTTATTCCTCTTAAATACATATTCTTGCTCCAGAGTATGTCTGTTGCTGCTTAAATTGGTCATTCAACAAAATATTTCCCCCAAAATGTAGGGCAAAATCCAGACCTATGTATTTGTAGTCTGGAATTCAAAGTGCATAAAGATTCAGGCCGAGAAGCTGTTTTTCAACTTTCCGTTCTGCCAGCAGATCTGAAGGCTTTATGGAACATGAGAACAAAGTGCAGTTTGAAACACCAAGGTTTTCATTACTATTTCTTAAATTTTTCAAAAAGAACAAGGTGGGAAGGGGGTAGGAGAGAGAGGGTTCAGGCGTGGGGAGGGGATATGGCGCCACATTTATTAATCACATTAAAACTAAGCATGCCAACATCTGGAGCTAAAACAACCAGCAAAATCACCACGTTCAGACTGTGTTGGCTAACTCTATCTATCCCAGCATTCTCTTGGGACAGCGGTTTGCCCTAGGCTCTACCACAAGCTCGGTGAAGTACACAGCCTCAATTACTAGAGCGTGCAGCCACAACGACCTGGTATTACGGAAACAGTCAGTCACCACTGAGTTAACATTCCATACCCTAACGACTGCCCCCCAGCCCAAAGGAAGAGTAAACCTTGCCCACCCTAGCCCTGGCCCACACCACAATGTTAATAATTATAACAAGCAGTAACCCATCTGTTATATCAGAGAAGGGAACAGAGACTCCACTGAGAGATTTAGAGTGAGATGTTAACATTTCTTCAGCTGACTGCACAAACAAACAAACAAAAAAAAGAGGAGAAATAATTCATTTGGAGATATGAAGTCATGAATAGCTGATGTGTATTGCTTTTAACCATGCACTGATGCAAAACTGAAGCAACCATTAATAATAAAAATTAAAAAGGACATAATGTATTTACACACAATCAGACCTGTTGGATCTGAAGCAGTTTGCAGATTCTATCTGTGTGTGATTTGAAATAAAACAAAAAATGGGGATTAGCATGGCCACAGCACACCCTGATGTAGGAGGGCACACACAGACAGCTTTTTGGAACTCTGAGATTGTATAAATTTGGCATGGTTAAGCCCGATTCAAATACACTCTTGCCCCTTGAAAAATAATGACTTTCTTTCCCCTTTGCAATTCATTTTGGATGACTCCTGATGTTCCCAATGCTACCTCACTCCCCTTCCAACCTGCCTGACCCTGACAGCATAGTTCAGCCTGGACCCACACACTTGCTTGCATGTTTGTCCTCTATGAACAGACACCTAGTCTGACCCAGTGTTCTCCTAGAATCATCCCTGTACTGAAGAATCTTATTTTTTTTTAACATATTCATAACATATCTTTGTGCCTTCAACTTCTGGCATTTTCAAAGGAAAATGCTGTTGCCTTTAAGATTCTTTTCTGTAATGCCTTCTGAAGCTGTTTAAGCAAAGCCTCAGATTTCCACAGTTCCATGTCACTTCCTCAGGTTTTCTTTTCTACTCTGAATTAGTTTTATCATCTAATTAACCTGACAATGCTGCCACACTGACTGCATGGTTCTTCTGCACAGTTCTGCAGCTTTGTTTTAAACCAGAACAAACCAAATGAGTTCTAAATGTCACCCCTCCTAGACCTGACATCTGTCTGTATACCTTAGTTTCATCTCATGCTGATAAACTTTTGCCTTGTCTTAATTTTAACCCTGCCTTTCATTTTATTACATTTTTGTTTTAGGTTTACATTAAAACAGGACTTTGGTGAGCATGTGATGTCAAGACACCTTCTTTCTACCTGAAAGACAATGACATTATGTGACACTGAGGAGAGTGTGTATTTCAAGACCAGCAGACAAAATGAAAGCTTGTTACCTCCACATACTATCTAGATCAACATAGCAAGGGGTGTGCGTGTGGTGTGGTGGTGGGGACAACAGGTGTAATACTACAAATCACTCCAGCAGAGCAGAGTTCTACTGCAATTGGTGGGAGTTTAATTCTGGGTCTCTGGTAATCATTTCAATTGCCTTAGATGATTCTAACTCCCTCTGTTACCTCACCACCTCCCCTTCCCCTCAGAGAATCACTGTTCTAAGGAACACCCTGAGTTTTTAACGTGGCATCTTTGAGTACATGTGAGTAACAAAGACCAGAAAACACAAACTTATAATAATGGTAACATGGTTACTATTCTTAAGACATCTATCTACTTTGAAAAGTAGATTTAAATTTTATCTTATTATTATTTAAAATTGTGGTTAAAGGGAGAAACTGTGATGATCAACTCAACATCTTCAACTTATAACTTCTATGTTAGATGAGAGATGATTTTTACTGATTGTAAAAAAAACCCCTTTCAAATAGTTTTGCTATTCCACGTCTCTCCACATTAGTTCATTTCCAAAATCTCACTGGGCAGCCACATGAATAAAGTAACGGTATTTAGAGCCACTGACTGTACTCCTTCTCCTAGCCCTCGGCTATCAACAGACCTCAGAAGGAGCGTAATTACCCAAATGAACTCGCTCTTCTTCTCCAGGAAAGGACAAGCTACAGGCAAAAGGCAAAGCTTGGCTTTGAGTCCAATCTGTGTAGACTTTTATGTAGTAGCACATGCCGATTACTAGGGTTTCATAACAGGGCCCAACTTGGGATTCAAGTAAGTCCCATTTGGACAAGGTTCTACTTCCTCCCTTTACACATTTCTTTCACAGTCATAAGAAAATGTCCCCAGCTGCTAAGATCTCTAACAAAAAAAGATCAGCTTAAATATCACGGGCAAATGTGATTGACAAACTAAAAAAGGCAGCAGTGATGGGACAGTGCATACAACACACCTGGTGCAGATATGTGGCAATGGGACAGGAGCAGTTAATTTTGGAGGAAGTGCCATTGTGTGTAGATATGACTGTGTGCTCTGCTGAGGTAGCAGGGCTTAGATCACACGCTCACAAGTCTTGATTGTCCAAAAAAGCCTCTGTTCCCATCTCTAACGTGGAGCTGGAATGGTTAGTATAATTCAATTTTTTCACTGCAATCCACAATCTGATTGATTGGCAGGTCACACTGGCACTCCTACCTGAGGTATTTTAGCGCTAATGATTGGTTCCTGTAAGACTATTCTATAACAGAACACAGGAAGAGCAGTTCAAAAAACACAGCTGTGGAAGGAAAACAATCATACAAAAAGCCCACTGTGGGGCCCACCAGCCTTTTCTTTCCTTTGGATGCAAGCATGCTTTTCACAGGATGAGAAGTAGAAGCAGTTTGTTATCCCACTTAAAAGGTGAATTAGGGTGAACTATGCCTTTTCTGCTCAGTAAAGAAGAGCGGGGAGGAGTGGACACAATCTGTCTGCCTCTCCCCAGCCCTATCCTGGCAGGTTTCTTTAAAAACTGTGGACACAATTAGTTGATCAGTTCTCTGGAGAGCAGTGTGCCATAAAAGAAACAGGAAGGAAAAAATGGCCACAGGGATCACTAAGAGTGGAAAGGAAAGGGACTTAAAAAACCCCTCAGAATTAATACCATGTAAGCAAATCAGCACCTAAACTCTTCTTTCTTTTGTCTTCTAGGCTCAGTGCACTTTTTAACACAGAGAAACCCTTCCTCCTTTCTATACTATGTGATTTTTCTGAGGAAACAAAACTAAATGTGTACTGACAAATTTCCACAGACAAGAAAATGTAAAGAGAGAGCAGAACTCAAGGCATAACAATCATTTCTGTCTGTCTTTAAGAAGCACCCTTTGCCACCTTGCATGAAATCAGCACCACCCACTTCCACAGTTGCAGTTGCCACGGGCCTGACTTCACAGCTGCCTATGACATGCTCTTCTTTCTTGCTAGAGCTTGGATGCCGTCTTAGCACTAGTGACTTTTTTTCCTCCAAGCAAATCTGCTTTAAGATAGGAACAAAGGAGTAATAATTCAATTTTGCTAAGTACTTTAATTAATAAGGGACCACTAGCAAAAAGAAAAAAAATTCTGACCAGATCACTGAATTATTTGTTTAGCTTCATAAGGTAATCTGGTTAGTAGATTAGGGGGGAAAAAAATCAACTATTTTCTTGACAAGTATAGAATAGTCTCTCTCAATGAAATTCTATATTCTAAACTAAGGAAATGAGAGAACTGTAAACATATATTCAACTGGTGACTTAACAAGGTGAAAGTAGGCAATTCTTACCAAGTCAAAAGAAGGCTGTACTTTAATAAGGAAGACATTAGGGAGGAAACATGGATTTAAGAAATAACTGAAATGGAAAGGCTTGCTCTACTAGACCAGACCTCAAGAAAACAACATAGAGTTTTGTGAGAATATGGATACTAATGCACATGGGAGAATGTATACATGTTAACATCAGGAGTAAACATGTAATTTGGCCAGATTTCCCCAATTCTCCAGTTTAACTGTGAACATGGGGAAAAAAGATATCTTTCACTACTTCTTATAAATGTTCTGAGGAAAGAAGTAGGTTTTGATTAAAGTACAAAGAGTGGTAATGAAATCTGAATTAGTTGGGTTTTATGCTCAGCTTTATGAATAAATTATGTCATTCTGGGCAAGTTACAAACTAAGAAATATATCTACGAACTTAGGGGTTTGAACTAAGTCATGGCTAAGTCTCTTAAGCAGCTGCTCCACCAAGGGGCACCAGAGAGGGTGGCCTCATCCCACCTCTACTGCTTGCGGTACAGCCAGTCTCCCAGTGCACTGGTACAGGCATTAGCTTCTTCAGATCACCAGAGAATCTCTGGCAGACTGCAGAAATAGTTCACTAGAAAAAGGTCAGCTTGTAGGTTTGGGAAGTGAGGGTGAAAGAATGTTCTAGACTATTTTAACATTTCATGCTGGCAAGTTTTTCCCTACACAACTGTTTCTTAATGACTTAGAAACTCAAAAACTTTCACTCTGTCGGCTAGGTCACTTTGTCCATCTCTTAAATAGTATGTGACAAACCAATCATGGAACTTTAGCTATAGTTAGACAGCTTAAATGATGGATTAAGTGTTCTGTGGCTAGAAGAATCAACAAATCTATGAAGTGGTCTCAGGAGAGTCTAGGTTGTTAATTATGCCACTATTTCCCTCTTCTGGATCTTAAGAAAAGACACCTTGTGGTTGTGGCCCTTTGGCCCAAGAAAGGTCAAGCACTGACCACCTGGGCCCCTCTCCCTGCACACTCTTCACTGGCATCAGTCTTAGGTCACTCTCACCAGTGCATGTTCTCTCAAAGTTGGAAATCAGAAAGCACACAGTCCAGAAAGTTTATTGCCATCTATTTAAAAAAAAAAAATCAAAGCTCTAATGATCTAAAGAGAGATGTGAAATGAGGAGAAAAGCAGAAAAGGTAAACAGGCTAAGCTAGTCCTATTATTTATGTATGCAAATGATACGGCAGTAATAAGACTTTAAACCTGCTGATCATCTCAACAATAAATCAGAGATATACAGAACATCGTGGGTTTAGGGAAGGGAAAAGAATATGTCCAGTAGACTGACCCTGGCAATGATCAGGGAACCCAAAGGCTCAGGTTTTGCACCCAGGGGCAAGCGCAGTGGCAGAGAAGCATGCTTGCATTCTTAAATATATAAATATATATATATATATATCTCCACAAGGAAAAAGGAACTAAAAATTAAACAAATTATATTAAAAAAAAAAAAAAAACAACCAAACCAAACCAAACCAAAGAAACAGAAAAAAAAAGGCTGGCTTGTCAGGGGATGGGGTCGAGAAGGCCCCAGTGTGTGTACTTACATAGAGGTCAGCACCGTAAAATCCGTCCTGGTAAACCACACTGCAGAAAATCCACACAAAAACAAAAACAAAAAAACAAAAGAACAGAAACACATTCCGGTTATTGAGGACGGCAGCATGCACATGCGCTCTACACAGGCAGGTGATGTATGAATACGTAAACTGGGCTTGGGCCATGGCAAATCAGTGAGAAAAACAGAAAGTGCACACGCTCATCATACAGCTCCAGAAAGCGAGGGGAGACAAAGGCATGCCAGTTGGAATGAGCTACTGGTTGCGGGATACCAGTAAGCAGCACTCTCAGGACAGCTTGCTGTAGCTATTCAAATTCCCTGGACTGGAACCATCAATCTTTTGTACCTGCAGTATTTTTTAAAATAAGTTTGCCCCAGGAGAAAGTTTTTCTTTAAAGGGCTTACAAAGGGGGATAGGAGTGAAGAGGGGTTTAACATGAAAAAAAGTGAACCCAAAGAATTCCATCAGGGAATGTTTCAAAATTATGTTTAGTATTTTGTTTTCAGTTCTGTAGTAAAATATAATTTTTTTCTGCTATCCATACATCACCTGCTTTTTACCCTGCACATTAGACATGCGATAAGATTTGGCTGATCACACAAGCATGCAAAGTATTATTATTCAGCATTTTTAAGAACCAATGCAACACCTCAGAAAAACAAGTCAATCAATTCTGACCAAAGTAAACAGAGAAATGTAATTAAAAAAAAAAAAGAAAAAAGAAAAAAACAACCAAAAATACCCACAATGCATTGCTTTCACAAGCAGAGATAATGAGCTAAAGGTTAAGGTGATTGGTCCAAGGTCCAAGAATTGAAAGGTGCAGTGGGGATCCCAGATAGTAACAATATAATCCAGAGTGGGAAGGAGTAACTGGAAGATTTTAAGGGTTTCTTTTTGACCATAAAAATATGCATGGAGTTCTGAAAAATATAATTGATAACTGAAGTTCTGGGCATGACCAAGGATCATCCTGTCTTATTTAAAAGAATAAAACTGAGATGGTGGCTAGTTAGGAATAGAAGGGGCTATTTTCCTGTTTAGATAATGAATTTGTATCAAACAAATTTCATTTTTTCTTAAAAAAACAAAAGACCCTGGAGAAACACTACATTATTATTCTGAATTGTAGATTTCCATTCTTTTAAGGTTTTTTTGCATATACAGATATTCCCCAAAAACATTATTTTGGGACCAAAAGGCATGAAACAGCAGTAGAGATAAAAGATATTTTTCTTCATATTTGTTAGATCAAGATTTGGCTGTTTAAATTAGACGATCTGTTTTGTTTTTTTTTGGGGGGGGGGGAATACCAGGATTGAATCCAGGAGCATTCTTGGGCACATTCCCAGCCCTATTTTGTATTTTATTTGAGACAGGGTCTCATTGAGTTGCTTAGCATTTCACTTTTGCTGAGGCTGGCTTTGAACTCATGATCCTCCTGTCTTGGCCTCCTGAGTGCTGGGATTACATGTATGTGTCACCGCTCCGGGAGAAATGGGAATTTTTACTACTATTTTCTGCTGCAATAAACAAGCTGGCAAGTAGGGGCATGAAATCATATTTTTAATTTAAAGATGAAGTGACCTATTTCTTGTAGGTGGTTGAAAAGTGTCTTGACTTTCATTTCCAATGACCTTTTGTTGCCATTACAGGGCACTGTGGTCACACTCTGCGGTGTCCCAGATATGTTATGCCTTTGTACTATATAAAAGGCAAACCACACTCTTCTCTGATGGTCATTTATCCAAGTCCTTTCTGTTTTCATAGTCTTCAGCTGCAGTTAAGGCTCATATTAGAGAGTCATCTGCCTCTCCATTACATTTTAGTAAGAAAGACTTGTCTCTTAATGAAAGCTGATAAAATGGAATGCACTGAAGTCAAGTGCTGACTAGTTAACCTTCAGCAATTTCAGGAAAGGGATATAGGCAAAGATTAAAAACATTCCTTCTAGAGGAGAGTATTGACAATAAAAACAAAATGTATTTTGCCCTGCATCAAATGCCTTAATGGGAATATTCACCTAAATTCTGGAAGGATTCCAATATTCCCTGTATCAAATGCCACAAGGAGGCGAGAACACAATGATTAATGATGGAGTTAGTTTTCTAAGCTGAAAAGCAATTCTAGGCCATTCCCCATAAAATACTGGACTTATTCCTTGCCATCTTCCATGTAAACAGGTGGTTTAGTTAATAAAAAAGAAAACATGGGAAATTAGTGTTCAATGTAATGCACAGAAATTGAGGTGATTAGACATAAAAGATAAAAATACCTTTGATCAAATATATACCTGAAATAAACTTGGTAGAGAATGGGCTCTCAAGTTTGGTCAATATACTGAAATGACCTACATTGAACAGTAATGAATTCCAACCACTTAATAAAGGAACTCAGGAAGGTTACAAAATAAGAAAATCCCATGTTTCTCTGAGTAGTCTCTCTTTGCAAACATGACAATAAACATTTTTGAATTGAAATGGAAGGCACTTCATGGACAAATTTTCCTAGTGTGCAAAACGTTCAAAAAAAACTTATTTTATTTTCATTTGCATGTTTCTTGATGAAACAATACTGTATCATTATTCACTTCTTTAAAAGAGATGTCAGAGGTTGAAGGTCAAAGGTCAAGTTGCGAGAAAAAAGGATAAAATTAAAAGTCATGGCAGAAGATGGAGATGATGGAATGCATGGGATTTAAACATCTATAGGTTGCAAACAAAAGTTAATTTCTGTAGCAGTTCCCTTCCAGTGTTTTTTGGAGCCTGCCCACTTCAACATGCATACTTGCCTGGTCTAATAAAAGTGCTTTAATTCTGTGGCATGGAGGACTCCTAATGGTATGTCCATTTGGTCTATGAATGAATGAATGTTAAATTAGTACACCTCCCGGTGAAGCCAATTTTGCTATCAGAAAGGACATACAAAGGAGGCTCTTTCCCTTTACATTTTAACTAAGTAGCGGCTAACTGGCTTCTCTGCCACTAGTTATTTCTCCATAAGAATACAGAAAAAACCTGTCACAGGCAGAGAAAAGATGAAGAAGAGAAATGTCACATCTTTGAAGAGAGAAAGTCCTTGGTACAACTAACTTATAAAAAGTCCACTCTTTATATAAAAATATACATTTTAGGCTGACACAGAGAAACAACTAAAAACAAACCTACCATCTTCACTCCTTCTCCCCATTCAATAGCAAAGGATTTATTTGTTGCTATGGAATCATTCCACTGCATGAGGCACCCTCCATGCAAAACCAAAGGGTGAAGGGTGCTCAGCTGCAGCAGCTGTTTTACATCCTTCAGAAGCCAACTGCAGTTCAATCCTCCTACTTCTCCCTTCCTCCCTTGATTCAATTGGACTTGGTTCATCTTTGAATTAACCTCTTTTAATCCATTTCCTACAAAGAAAGCAAATCCATTGTGGGTAACTAGCTCTGCTGCTCACCACCCAGGCAGTGAAATCATGGGGAGGCACATGTGCCAGCCTCTGCCCCAACAGGGTGGTGTACCCAGCAGAGGTGGTCTGGACTATGACCCCCAGCTCCTCTCTTGTTCTCTTCAGTAGTGTTAATCCACACTCGTGCGCTGCTGTGTGAGCTCCATGCCAACACACTGCTAGTAAACAGACGGTTCTGGCTACTGTCTTAAGCTCTTACCATGAAGGCTTAAGGTGGCCCAAATAAGATTTATATAACAAATTGACATTTTGTTACATTCTGATGATGGTACATTTTGGTTTCCATCTAATCCATTAATTTGAAAACATTCAGACTAAGTGGCACGGTAATGTCCCAGAAGTTATGAGAGGGCCATGGTATTCCTTATTTGTCCAACTGCTTATTTCAGAAACACACTGACTTTGGAATCTAATGCTTACCCTGGATAGGCGGGGATGGCTGTTGGAGGTACCGCTCGGACTGCACCATATACTGTCCGCCCTCTGCCCCTCAGATGGGCTCCTCTGAAAGCGGCTGCCGTGGTGGCTGCAGTTGGGTAAGGGAAGCCAGGAACTAAAGGGAGACCCAAAATATGACAGAAATTTCAACTTGCATTCAACAGTAGGTATATAGTCACAATGTGCTGTAAACCAGTTATAGAAAAGCTGACAAGATAGGTAGCACATCCTTCCTGAAAAGATGGCACACAGATTATTCCACCCATCTCCCACCCGGGATCTCTGAGCAGGAAAGAAATGACAACATGTATAAGTGAATGATTTCATGCCTTACTCTTCCCAGCCCTTGAGTGATTTACTCTGCTCCTTCCCAATTCTGCCATTATACCATGAGCTGGTGAGATATGGGCCAAGGAGCTCTGAGAACTACTGCCCTAATACGAGATAAGACTTCTAACTTCTGTGGGCAGTGCAAATCAGACTGATAGAAATTCTTTAGTTGGCCAGTTATTAATCTTGTTTCCAAATATTACTATGTGGATATAATAATGATTTCTCAAAAGAATGTTATTTTTGTATTTTTACATGTTGTCAGCCTCCAATGCACACAGTAGACTTTAGACATTTCCTTCGTCAGTTTCATCCCTTTATCTAACATGTTGTAATCCAGCAATGAAGGTGAGAGGGAAACCACTCCTCCCCCATTGCCCTATATCCTCTCAAGAGGTGGATGTTCACACAGGCCTATTTTAAACTGCACAGATATATGGCTTCCGCATCCACTGAATCCTGTTTAATTATACCTCTGCTAGAGGACAGGCTTGGGTAGAAGGGGTTCTAGGGACTTCAAGAGAGCTGGAATGTCAGTGATGCTGGAGGTGCTCTGAAGTGACCCTCCACTGGAGAGCAGGGCAGACTATTGGAGGCACGGAGAACAACCTCCACACCACACATGGCTTTTGTTTTCTTTGTCATCAAGTAGAGACTAGAATATTCTTCACATGCCTTTACCCCCTCTACCTTATTCAGCTGTTTTTGTTTTGTGGAAATCTTAATATGTGGTCAGGAAGATTCCAGCATACGTTGAACAGAACAGGGCATTGTGATTGTACTTATTACCCCTCTTGAGAACGCTTCTCTTTCAGTTGTGTATTATAGTAGGATAAACAAAACAAAATAAACAAACCAAACAAGCACATCACTGTTCAGTCACAACAGTTACAATCATGCCAGGCCAACATAGGCTACTTACTGATTAAAGGAATGTAAGTGTTGATACCCCCTCTTCCTGACAGGGGCACTGCTGCATCATTGCCGAGGGACACATCTGCTTGAAAGCTGGATGCTGATGGCATTTAAAAGAATTTTTTTTAAAAAGCAAGAAGATTACAAAGGAACAGCACATTGAAAATCCACAGATGTTGCTACAGTTAAATAGCACACGAGGAAATATTATAATGTCAATTCTACCTGCATATAACTCAGGGCCGTACACAGCTCCAACTACTGGGCTTAATTTCCAACCTGAAATGAAAAAAAGAGCAGTGAGCTTTAAGCTACGTGAGGAAAAGGAGTGATTAATTCATGTCAGTTGGCTTTGGACGTCTCTGGGCTCATTTGTGCCTATAATTAACTCCTTCAGAACCTAGCCACCTCTGGGTCTACCTGAGAGCAGGGTGGTACTCTTTAAGCAGGACTAGCACAGCTAAAGGGATAATGAGGGGTTGCAGGGATGGAGGCAGGGCATCGGGGAGAGAGAGGAAGAGAAAGAAATTAGGAAGGAGGGAGGGAGATGAAAAGGGAGAGAGGATAAAGGGGGAGAAATAACCTCTGGGTTTTGGTGGGTGCTTTCACAGCACCACCTGGGCGACCTACTCTTAGTTTAGGAAAAGGAAAGAAGGCAGAACATGAGCTATTCTGCACTACTTGGTGATGTGCATTCTTTAACACTGTTTACTACTATGGCTCTTTATAAAGGTATCCTCTGAGTGAATTCAAATTTGACTTGGATTTTTGATCCCATGTTCAATTATACCATACTGGTTTTCTGAGGAAACTGAAATTCCCTTTCATCAGGATTCACTGTTGGGATTTTACTGGAGTTCGCTAAGCAAAAGAGGAAAGTCATGAAATAATAAAATTCAAGGTACATTCCCAAATTCTCTGTGTGGCTTCTGAGGTCTTTATTTATAATGAACATATTTAAGTTAATCACACCAAGAACACCACCAGACTGCTACTGACTGTGAGCTTCAACATTTATAAATGTTGTGTTTCCAAAGAATATTGTTTCATGTCAATTTTATTTCTTTTGCCCCTTTTACATTTACAAGAACATAGCAAGGGCTAAAAACATAAAATGATATTACTGCCCACTGACAGTGAATGAGTACATTCCATGTGAAAACCTTAATAAAGATTTATTGAATTTTGTACTTGATAAGCAAAGATATCCTATTATTTTTCTGAAAGGCTGGCTCTTCTATTAATTTCTTTCCTAGCACTGTGCCACTGCTACCCTTAACATATATGAATGAAGAGGATAAAACGTCAATTCTAATGATCTTAACAGATCTTTTTATTAAACATTTTTTGAATCTATTTTTTTTAGTTGTTGATAGACTTTTATTTTATTCAGTTATATGAGATGCTAAGAATTGAACCCAGTGCCTCACACATGCCAGGCAAGTACTCTACTGCTGAAACACAACCCCAGCCCCTGACCTTAACAGATCTTAACAGCTATAAGCAAAACTATAAGTAAAGAGAAAATCCACTACTTCTCAATCACTCCAGCCTCCCATTCTGATGAAGGTGCTGATTTGTGTGCTATAATGATAGCCCCATGAGTCCTTGTGAAATCTGGGTGAAACCCAGATTCAAATGCTACTTGAATTTTAAGAGCATGTATGATCTGCACTGTCAAAGTTTATAAGTTGCACAGCCACTGAGCAAATGTTTCTGCACAAATTAAGTAATTCAAACCAACACAAGTGAAAATGCTCCTTGAGAATTCACTCAGCACACTCTTCTTAGGGCCTTAAGCAGAAGTTTTCTTGAACTTAGGCTTGAATATTAAATTAGAATAACATCTAAAGGATGAAATTTTCTTTCCTACTAGTGACACTATTTCCTGAGATTTCCTTTATGTCCATAAAATGGGTGGAGGTTGATATGTTGCTAATAATACTTTAGGTATGTTTAGTTTTGTACAATTTACAGTGTATTTTCACAGAAGACATGTGACCTTCACAAAATCCAAATAGGAATATAAGTACCACATGTGACCTTGGGTAAGTACTCTACTTGTCTGGCCTTATTTCCTAAATAATAAGCTTAGAGAATTGGCTTTTGGTGTTTTCTAAAGCATCTTCTAAAATTCTGTGGATGCCAATATATAGATATAAAAATAGAATCAGGTTAAGAAACTGACCCATTGTCATAGAGTGATATGTAGAGGCAAATTCAGAAGTAAAATTTCTGTCTTCTCAAATTCCATGAGGGGCTATTTTCTGTCACATCATTTTCTCTGGATCTAAAGAAAATTTGACATGCTCTGCCTCTCTTTCCTATTTTGCTTATGTTGGGTTTTTTACCAAAATTGCACAAACCTGTTTTTGTAATAACCATAAAAATAAGAAAACTAGAGGTTAAGTGGGAGGCAGTGATATGCCTCGGATGATGCCACTGATAAATGGGTAAAGAAAATGGAAATTATGTGGATAAATTTGTATTTGTTGTAAAAAAACTGGGTTCGATATATCTAGTAAAGACTGTAGGGGATATATATATAGTCAATATTAATATTTCTACCTGACTTAAGGTTTTACTAGCACCTAAGGTCATGCTCTAGAACATGAGGCTCCAACTTTCTTAAAAACCAGCAAAAACCTTCCCTTTTATCAACATAATATATATAAAAAAATACAACAGAGAATGAGTAATCTCTTAGATCAAAGCAGAGCTGGAGGACTGGAGGACAGCTCAGTGGTTAGATGCCTGCTTGGTACACATGAGGTCCTGGGTTTGACCCCACGTAACACCAGAAAAATGAAAAAGCAGAACTGTAGACCTCAGGATCCAGGAGCCAACCCATTTGATTTTACCTTTATTGTCCCCCAATCTGACTCTGTAGGACAGTTTGCAATACTGTGTAGTATTATAGATTAAAATTATATTGCATCCCATTTAGAGAACAGGAATCTAGATTAAATTTGACAACTGACATGAAACTTTTGTTTTTATTAGAATAATTATTCATAGAAAATTTCCTTCTCAATGAGAAATATTTATAAGTTTACTATATAGCTTGTAATCATGGGATAGAAAATGGCACATCTCCCTAACTAGGGCGGTTACTGCTAGGCCCTAGGGAAGCAGGAGTCTAGAAATACAAGTGATTAAATACACTATCCTTTCAGCTTACCCCACTCAAGATCATCTAAGGAGAAAGCATCTGAGGGCTTCGGGGCTTTATTGACAAGTCTAACATATCACAGAGAACTACAGTGGCTGAAAGAGGGTGCTTCAGGGAACCTCAACTGAGTTGACAGGCAATCGCAAATGGCATGTTTTTACAAGATGAACATTACTGAGAAGAAAACACCTTAATAAACCAAAAGCTTAGCTAATTCTAAGGAAAAAGTTAATGTGTAAAGATTAATGTAAGTTAAATGCACTGTCTTAAGACTAAAATATAGGATTATTAAAAAGTTCATATATTCATGCAAAAATAAACAACATCCTTCAAAAAATAATTTTTAGTTTCTTACCATTTGCATATGGTGTGACCATTTTCTTATTAGTCATTACACGTGCTGTAGCATTATTCACCTAAAAATGCAAGCAGAAAGAAGGGGCAGGGAGGAAGGGCCCACATTAGGGAATTTGAAATTGCTCATCCAATAACACAGTACTTAATTCAAAATGTAAATAAACTTGATAGCATTAATTTAGATGAATAATATAGTCATATAATATATAGAATTTTAATAAGTGCTTATTAAATGAGGCTAACAAGAGTAAAATGCAGTTTCTTAGTCTCCACGTGGAAAACTGAGGTTACTATACCAGTACTCCAAAGAAAAAATACATTTTAAATTCTTGGGAGATCCTTAAACAGAAGTTTCTCCATTAAGGAAAACATGGGAAAAAACAGGGAACAACTATATGTACAAATGAACTCTGAAGTTGATTAATAAAATGGAGGCTTGCCACCTGATTCATGAAGTAGATTTATAGGGAGATTATAAACTGGATCTATTGATTTCACTTGTCTTAACGTTCTGCATTTTTTGATGTTTGTTTAAGATTTTACTGTCAGAAGGTAGTAAAAAAATATAGGAACTTAAATGCCCATGTGGGCAGCCTTCAGGGCCATCTGAATTTTCTAGACTACATGGTCTATTCATTTAAGAATGAAGTTTTCAGAAGGCCTTTAAAGTTGGCACTTTCAAGAATTGTGAAAATAAAGTGTTCACTGCTTTTCTTTTATGGTACCCTCTATCCTCATTACAGAACTGTATCATTTCAATGAAGCACTCTTAGTGCCAAGACAAGTAGATGTCACAAGGATGGTGCTGCTGGAGAGATGAATGAACTTAGGTGCAAGAGACCCGGGTCAGGATCAACCTGAAAGCTCTTGCAAGGAGGGTCAAGCCTCACCACAGAACTTGATTAAATGACTGTCAGGTCATGCCAATTTTAATAGGAATTATAAATGTAAGCATGTCTTATTTTGTCTGCGGACTGTACATTGTGTTAAATTTGTGTTACAAAAAGGCCAATTTTAGGTAGAACTGGAATTTTAAAAAATCCTAACGTGTCATTTGATTTGTACAGTAATCCAACTGCAGTTACTCTAGTTTGACCCCCAGATAATAGAAACATTTCACATTTACAAAGAAAGAATGGGAAACAACAATGATGAGACTGAGTGCATGCAGTTAACACACACACACACAAATAATAGAAAGAAAGAAAAAAAATCAGTCTAGGGAAGAAGGGAGGAAAGGCAGAGCTGGGTTAAATGAGCAGGAGCTTGCACCAGCTGCCAGAGCGGAATGCAACCAAGCACTGAGATGAAAAGTCGCTACAACCAGTCAGAAACTACCAGTCAGCAAAAGAATCAAGAGCTCCGTGGAGCAGAGAAGGGAGGGGTAGGAAGAATTAAGGAGAATTTGGGTAAAGAGAACAATGAGGTAGGGAAAAAGAAAAGAGAAAGTCAGGAAGGGTGTCCCAGGAAGGAAAAGAGCAGTCAAGGGCAAAGAAAGAGTTACACAGTCAGAGCCCCAAACAGTGGTTTGGGAAAGAGGAAAAGTAGAAAGGAAGTAGGGGCAGGAAGTGCATTAATAAAACCAGCCAAACTGGAGTTCAGTGACTCTGAGTAAGATGTGCAAGGGGAAAAATCACCATGAAGTCAGTAACCAAACAGCTCAGACAGCTACAAAACAATATGTACATCCAAAGTCCAGGCGGCATTACTCAACAGCAGTGAAAATAAAAGGGGGAAAGGAAAGGAAGGGGAACAAGTCAAATCACATTTTGTAGTGTTAATGTGAGATGGCAGATGGACTTTTTATTTCTTAATTGTTTTGTAATTACATTTTTAAAAGCTTCTTCTCTAGTGCTTGTTTCACTTACCGCCAACGGGCACCATCGCCAGCATTGTGTATAGTTACCATGGAAAGAGTGAGTCAAGTGAAGGGCCCTAAATGCTAAACCATTGGAAAGGGGGGAAAAAAGCAAATATGCAGACATCTTACTCAAATGGTGGCTTTTATATTTAATACTTTAAAAATTGGGAAAGGGGAAAGGAGCCAGTTAACCTTCAATGCGTTATAATGAAGGGCTGGGGAGCCTGGTGGCTGATGCAAGCCAACCACAGTGCGTCAGCCAGCCTGCAAACCCTCCTTTGAGGATGTTATTCGCAAAACGTAAGAATCAACGGTTGAAATTCTTGGCATTAAATATATTTAAAACTACATGAGTTTTGGGTTCTCTCCTCCCTCCCCACAGCCTCTAAAATCTTCTATTCTGTGCTAATTGCACACACATGGAGGCAAACTGGCCTCCCAAGAGAAAAAAAGATATTGGCTGGCCCCTTGATTCATCACAGACCCCAATTATAAATTGGATATTCTTAGATATCTTTAAAGTTAGTTTGTTTAGGCCTGATTGTGGAGTACTGCAAACTGAAGCAAAGGAAAAAAAAAAAAAAAAAAAAAAAGAGAGAGCAGAAAGATGAACATTTTGGAGAAAGAAAAAAAAAAAGTGAAACACACACACCCACACCCACACCCACACACACACATCAAAAGCAAAACCCCAAACAACCAAAAAAAAAAAAAAAAAAAAGTGGGGGTGGCAGAGGCAGACAGAAAGTGTTATTTTTATACATTTTAGTGCAGGAGGTGAAGAGCACAGAAAACACACATATACGTGGGCATATGCGCGCGCGTGCGCGCGCACACACACACACACACACACACAACAAACAAGACAGGGTTACAAATGTGAAATAAGTGAGGCAATACAAAAAGAGAGAAGTAAAAATAGAAACCAGAAATTGAATTATTGAAGACATGCACCTCGATTTTACGGCCCTCTACCACGGTGCCGTGTAATTTCTCCCTGGCCCTGTCTGCATCAGCACTATTCTCGAAAGTTACGAACCCGAATCCCTGCATGCAGCGGGAGAAGGGGGAAAACATGCACATCGTTATATTGAAATACTGATCTGGTGGTAAACAGAGAAAAAATATCACAGTATGAAACTGACATCAGCAACAACTCAGCAATACTCTCCCAGAGTCACATTTTTTTTGGTCCATGCATATTTTGTAAAGAGAAATTAAACCCAATAAAAGAATAAATAACTACAATAACAATGGTAATTTAATTAACATTAATAATAATAAAATATAAAGCATATGAGGCCAGACCAAAATTAAGGTATAGAGTTACTCGGGTCATGCAATTCAACCAAGAATCTGAACATTTTTTAATGTTCTACCTTTCTCCCTCAACTCATGCTGCTAGTGTATATGTCCCCTGTGTATTAAAAAAAATTAAATTGATTCTCTAATATCCCAAATCCATCATTCTCCAGTAACGGCTATACGAAATCTGACATTCAAGATTAATCATTGTATGAGATTTTTTAGGAGGTCTAAGTGTCTAAGCCCCATACTGCCTGTTACTTATATCACTATGAATGCCTTTGGGAACAGAATAATTTAAGATAGAGTCTTGAGGTAGAATTTTATAGATATTAGGTGCAGAAAAGGAGAGTACTCATGCTCTTCTCAGCAAATGAAAATATCACTAAGCAATGGTCAATTATAATTTTTCTTCATTGCCAATTTTAAATGGTTGAATAGGCACTTTATATAAAACTATATCCAGTTGAATTTCAGAAAGTTGCTAACACAAATTTGCCTAAATAATACATCTGTTGATATCTATACCTGTTATTAAGCATATTAGAAATTTTCCACATGTAGAGAAAAAAGAAATAGTCAATGGGAATGAGATCTCATTAGTAACATGAGATATGTTATATTCAGAATATTCAATATTCAATTACACTCAGTAGGAAAAGAACAACCTAAGACAACAACATGACTGCTGCTATGAGTTTAGGATTAACTTATTTGTCCCTTGAGATGCTACAAAATAGGAGCACACCCTTACTTAGTGAGGTAGACAAATCAGGAGAACAGGGAGAAAAGCCCTCTCCTCTGTGCACACCATTGTGCTCTTCATTTCAACACCAACAGGATCTGCTAGACGCCTGCATGACGACTAAGCCAGCATCACATCACCTTTAACTCTAGGTGTTTTGTCCTCATCTTTCCATTCTGCAAATACAATTTTCCAAATAATCTCTCAAGTTATTTACATGTGTAGAGTAGAAAATCAGTAGGATTTTTCTGGAAAGTATCATTCCAATAGCTTCAGTGTCCTCTTTTTTTTTTTTTAATATTCCATTGTGGGATAACTGAAAGCCCTTTAGTTTTACTGAGGTTCTGCCTTGCTGAGCATTCCTTTATACACGAAACACGGTCTTCACTAAGGTGGTAAACAGTATGTGTTGCATCTTTAAAAAATGATTTTACAGGGGCTAGGGCTGTGGTTTAGCGACAGTGCACTTGCCTGGCATGTGTGAGGCACTGGGTCTGATTCTCAGCACCGCAAATAAATAAATAAATGTTTATCAACAATTAAAAATATACTTAAAAAATGATTTTACAGAAGCAACTCCATTTTGAAAGATCTGTCTACTAAGTATTCTAAATGTTATTATGTTTATATAAATTTGTTGGAAATACCAGTGAGAACATATTTTCAGAAACAAAATTTTGAGAAACATGTGTTATAGCCTTATATATTCAAGGGCAAGTTAGTATTTAAGGTCCCAGTGGTCACCTACATTAGCATCTGCTGATAAAAAAAAGCCCCCCAGCTCTCCAATCCCAGAGAACCCTTTAGTAGGGAAGGTAAGCCCTTTAAGAAAGGTCATGGATGGGGATGTATTTTTTATATTACACTCAGAAAGCATTATAATTTGTATTCCAACTCATTCTTGCAGTCATAAAAGTTAATACTTGAGTTAAATTAATAAATTACAAATAGGTAAGTTACTATGAGTTTATGTGGAGACTAACACCTACGTGTTTAACATTGTAATTGTCTACATATATCATATACACACATAAAGACCATACATACTTCATTTTGAAGGTAAAGAAGCTGAGTCAAAATGAGATGAAGTACCCAAGAATATACAGCTATTGTGAGGAAATCAGAAATTAAGCTTTGCAAATCTAAATGCAAAATTCTATTTACTAAGTTACATTGGTCTGAAAACACCCCTCCCACCCACCTAATCTAATCGTGGAATGTCTTCTATAATCTTCCTTTCTGGAATGTGTTGATGAAAGGAACATCAGTGACACAGTAATTGCACCCGAAAGAATGGAGGATGATATCTGGTCAGCAAATGACCAACTTTAACATTAATGTCTGTTTATATAAGGTTTTCTCAATAATTATTTTATTCAGGAACCAAATTGCCTTTTCAAATGTTTTTAAAAGTGTTTTATAAAGAATGGTGCTTATACACCAAAAGAGATGTTAATCAAGACACCAAAGACATAACGCAATCTTTGCAGCTATCTTTTCCTTGGGTGACAGGAGGGAGAAGGTCTGGGTGATGCTCTGGAATTTTCTGACATGAAACACAGAAGTAAAAGGATGTCTTTCTTTCTTTTGAAGAGAAATAAACCCTGTGGTAGGCAGAATAATGGCCCCCAAAGTTATCCATGTTCTAATCCCTGAAACTGGAAAATATATCCCCTTACTTGTTGAAAGGGATTTTCATCAATGTGATTAGATTAATGATCTTGAGATAGGAAGATTACTCTGGATGATCCCGATAGGCCCAGTGTAAATCCCCAGGTACTCATCAATGAAAACAGAAAGCAGGAGACTCAGACTTGGATTGTAGCAGCCTAGAGAGACTTGACTGCCCTCGGTTAGCCTCAGACACACAAGGAGGCTCCAGCCCAAGGAAAATGGGATCCTCCTGAGCTCAAAAAGGCAAGGACACATCACCCTGAGGAATGCCACATCTTGATTTCAGACTAGCAAGACCTGCTCCAGACTTCTGACCTCCAGAACTGTTAAGATAATAAATGTGTGGCTTTCAGCCACAAAATCTGTGACAATTTGTTCAGAAACATAGGAATTGATGCATACCACTGAAAATTAAAATCCAACACCAGGAATGTGAGAGGTTTAACTAGCATTTTTAGATTATTGTTCTTAAACACTTTTTTTCATGTTGAAACTTTAAAATTTAGCATTTTAGAAGAGGTGCCAGGAACTATGCTAAGGACAATCATAGTTTATCCAAGCATAAAGTTATTCACAGAGGGCTGGGCTTGTGGCTCAGTGGTAGAGTGCTTGCCTAGCATGCTGGGTTCTATTCCCAGAACCAAGAGTGAGGGGGAGTTACTCATGTAAGTAAGTCTGCTTACATGAAATTGTGTCTTTGCATGCCTTCATTCTTAGAAATCTAATTGACATTAAGTTTGGTCATTCTAATCTCTTGCTTTAGAAGATAAGTTATAAAATAATGTCTAAAACTAACACATTTTTTTTCTAACACATTTTTCTTAAACAGCTTCAAATAGTCACACAACATATCAAACATTGAAACGTTAAAAACCAATCTGCACAGGTATATAACAAATAGGTTAAATAATCTGTAACAAATAGATTTAATCTCAGACTCTTGACAAGAGTAACTATTTCAGATATGGAAGGAAATGAAGAATTTTCATCCAAACTCTCACTAATAAAAACCAATAAATAAAAAGTAAACTTTTTTAATAATAATACAAAAAGATGTTGGCACATTTGTCTATACAAGTACTGACACATATAATTTTAAATTTTCTTAAAGTGACATACAAATAATATAAGCTGGAGAAATTAGTTTTAATAGAGTATTTACTTAGCCTAATATGTACAATGTATTATCATTTCAGTATGGCAACAATATAAAAACATTATTTGTGAGGTCCTTAACATTCTTTTTTTTTGTGCTACATCTTTGAAACCCAGCGTGGACTTAAGAGCACATCTCAGTTGGACCGCCATTCCCAATGCATGACCTGGGTGAGCAGGTCTGCACATTCTTGCTAAAGTTCTCAGTTCTGTAAGTCTATGTTAACAATTCTATATTCATGATTTAAACACACCAGTGTTACATTAGGGATTTACAGAGATCCTGGATGTCTGAAGGAAATCAAGGAATGGATTATTAGGGTATGGCTGTGGTTAAAACCTCTAATGAGTGGGACAGCAATTTCATCACCTGCCTTGACATCCATTTATCATCAAGGACATTATAGTAGCCGAGTAACTGTCACCTTTTTAGTCTGGCCTCAGGCTGCAATAAATAACAAGCAATAGGATGAGCATTGGAAACATATTTTTAATTTGTATAATCTTTGAATTTTTCCATCTCAGAAGAATGAGAAAGAAAATTTACCATGTAACTTTTAAGGGAGAAATCAAAAGCAGACGGATCTCCTGGGTATGGCCAGAACACAGAAATTAAAAAATAAATAAAATAAAAATAAAAATAAAACCCATAAAATGGAAACAAAAGGAAAGTAAACTAAGTCCTTTGGAAATAACATGCACTGTTAATTCAGTTTCAAGTATAACGGAAAACATTTCACATTAGCATTACCTGTCAATTTTGCTGAAAATCACAAAGGTCTACTTAGCACAACTTCAAAAACAGTGTATCAACCACAGTTTGAAAGAAATAACTAATTTCCCTTGGCATGAAATCAGAACCCAGGGTAATAGGCAAGAAATTACAGCACATTACTTGTGTCTGAGATCCTAATAGCCTTAACTGAAGCCCAATCTAATTCCAGATCTCATGGCCAGAAATCCATCTGAGAGAATCAATGAGAACATTTTCATCAAAACTCGCTGGAAATATCAGTAACCGTTGCTGTGCTCTCTAAGTTGGGACCTAATGATCAACACTGTGTAAAGAGGTGAAGAACTGCCATTTCTTTATTTAGTAAACTTGGTAAATATTGTCAAAATTGTGAGGTGGCTGGGTGATAGTAAGCAGAAGGGTGGAAATCTTGGGTTCAACAATGGAATCAACCTCTGAAAGGTAAAAATAAAAAATTCTTAGTCATTAAAAGACTCTAGCAAAGAACTGCAAGATCAAGAATACTGGGGTTGAATGACGTTACTTAGGGTGCTGTTTAAGATTCTTTATGAGACAAAAGACTGGACCAAAGTATATGAGAACAGCCCCTGGCAGTCTCTTTAGTGAACTACATGTTTTTCTTTCTACTTTGCATTAAGGGACATGTTTAATTTTAAAAGAATGCTTTTTAAGTTGCTAATCCAAGGATCTACTAGGAGAGTGACATCATAGTTTATGGTTCAAACAGCTATTCTGTAGGAACAGGGGGAATTATTATTAATAATGTGTTAAGACAACAGGTGTGAAGTGGGGCTGGCCTGGATAAACCAGAACATGTGGCTGCTCTATCGAGGCATTATCTTCTTATTTGTGTTACTATTTTGTCATGATTGGTAAAGTTTAGAGAATCAATAAAGCTATAAATACTTATAAAATCATTTTCTAAATTCTGTTTCAGTAAATTAATTAATTTAAATATATATATCTGCATGTATTGGATATATACAGCCATTCCTTAATCCGGGGAAGCCAAATCTAGAACATGAAGATCAAAAGGAGAAAAGGACAGCAGGGAAGCAGCTATTTCATGAAGAACAGCTACTCTGCTCTAGAGCAGAGAGCTGGGGAGGTAGAAGACTGGCAGCAAGAGGGGTGGATGTGGCAGTGTCACTCTGCTTACCTGAGTTTTCAAATGGCTACATTCTAAAATGCTGGAGAGTCTCACAAAAAATAAGATATGATAAAGAGTTGCTTTTTTGTTTGGTAGCAATTTGATTAAACACTGATTTACATGTAAGTACTACTAATCTCAGACTTATTTTATAACTAGTTTTTCCAAAAAACTTTCAATAATGCTAATTTCTGTATAGAAAAGCACTTGGTTAAAAGAGAGAGGGGAAAAAAAAGTCAGCACAATTAAAAAAAAATTTTTTTAGTTATACACGGATACAATATCTTTGTTTTGTTTATTTATTTTCATGTGGTGCTGAGGATTGAACCCAGTGCCTCACATGTGCAAGGCAAGCGCTCTGCCACTGAGCCACAACCCCATCAGTGCAATTCTTAATCAAAACAATAAGATCACCTAAACTCCTTTTCGCTAGTTGCACATGTTCTAATTTTATGGTTAACCCAAATGTACAAAAGAAGTGAAAAATTAAACTTGGTTCAGAAAAAGAAAAGCACTCATTAATTTCTCTCAGTGTTTAATCAAGTTCCTCAGTATTGCTGGAACTATATTGGGCTTCCAGTTGTTAAAACTATTTTAAGCATGCTCTTAAAAACAAAAATATCTAGACTATTACTTCAGATAAACAGTATGGTCAATAATCTTCACATATTTATTTTACATTCATATGCTTCCTGCCTCCAAACCACAGTTATTTTCCCACCTATTTGCTAAAAACTTCACAAAATATAAATGTAAACTATACAACAAAGAAATAAAACTCTATTGTGTGTAAATAACAATCATACATAGTTTTATTGGTTGATAGTTAATAGATTTCACTTTAAAAAATACTTACCAAGTTAAGGGCTGGAGAAAGTTCTGTATAGACACGTTAATTTCTTTTTTGTTTTAATTGAAAACTGGAAGCTTAGAGTATAATTACCTCTTTAACAAATAATTGTCATGGTCAAATTAAAACACTTTTAACATTGCTACATTCAAAGGAAGGGAATAATAATCATTAGAACAGAGTATACATTTATTGTAGTACTGATGGGGTCAGGAGGTACATACAACTGTATATATGTTATCAATTCCCAAAGCATGGTCAAATTTGGAGTAGGAAATAGAAGAAGAGGTAAACAGTAATTGATTTATCCTGGCTGTATTTGGCTTTTTCTCAAATCACCTTCTTAGGAGATTTAATCACAGCCAAGAGCTATTTTTAAAATTCAACAGAGGTGACCAAATAAAAATTAATTTAAAAACTGCTAATAGGAAAATTATTTTAATGAACATCTCAGTTTTTATGCAGAACATATTTAGAAAAGAACACATACACTGACTTAAACCCTGTTGCTTCTTTCATTCTTAGGTACAAAGCTAACTCACTGTATTTGTAATTGAAGAGACTCCATGTCCTGAAGCTGGCCCATCTGGATATAACTCACAGAAAAAAAAGATGGGTTCACAGTGAATTCCAAAGTCACTACTCACTGTTTAAGCTTTGTGAAATGTATCAAAGTGGAATGAATAACTCAACATTAAAACTTGCCCTATATAAGCCATTTTGAAGTTGGAATTTAAAAAGCCGAATTGTTCTGATGGAATTCTTAATTTTAATTCTTAAAGAAGAATTTTTTTCAGGCTTTCTCTTCCTTTAAACTAAGAAGACCTAGGTCAACTCTAAGGCCGCTCAAGGACCCACATCTCACTCATCCTATCCTCTCTAGTGCACTCTCCTTTCCAACTTATGTTTAGAGATAATCTAACCCAAGGTGGGCATTTAAAATACCTTAATGAAGACTTGAAAAATGGTTCATGCTTTCTGAATACCTAATGTTTAAAATAAAACAAAATTTAAAAAGATATTGAGCACACTTGATATTGAAATAGAGCTTACCTTAGAGCCACGCTCGTTAAAGATTATTTCTACATCTAGGATTTTGCCAAACTGCTGCAGAGACAAAAGCAAAAACATTTATTTATAGTCAGCCTTTTATCCACAGGTTTTATTTCCTTCTGAGAAAGAAATTGTTTTTTTTTCTTCCTCTTTGAACTGGTATTTATCAATAACCATTTTTTTTTTTTTTTAAATTTACTGGTGGGTTTCAATACCAGTCTCTGTTTTTTTTTTTTTTTTTCTCTGAGCTGATGGCATCTCCCTGTCCCTTCTTCCTCAACTCCCTCGCTAAGCGCCACCCTTCTTCTAAGCGCAGCCACTGTGTGAAGACACTACAGTGACGCCCTACTGATGCACTTCTACACATATAGATTTTTAATTACCCCTCTAATTTTTTAATGTCTCAGTTTTAAGGAGTAAATCCTGCCTGGGCGTGTTGGGTGCATGTCTGTAATCCCAGTGACTGGAAGGCTGTGGCAGGAGGAATGGAAGTTCAAAGCCAGCCTCAGCACCTCGGCCAGGCCCTAAGCAACCTAGTGAGACCCTGTCTCGAAATAAAAATAAATGAATGAATGAATGAAATAAAAAGAACTAAGGATGTAAAAGGGCTGAGCGTGTGGCTCAGTGGTTTAGTGCCCCTGGGTTCAATCCCCAATACTAAAAAAAAGGAAAGTAAATCCCACTAAGTAGGATAAGCTATTGAAGGTTGTTTCCCCCCACTTTTTGTGGTACTGGGATTGAACCCATGGGCCCTTTAACTCAGCTGCATCCCTAGTCCTTTTTATTTCATTTCATTTCATTCATTCATTTATTTTTATTTTGAGACAGGGTCTAAGTTGCTGAGGCTGGCCTTGGACTTGCTATCCACCTCCCTCAGCATGGATTGCAGGTAAGCACCACCATGCCTGGCTTCCTCCTCCTTTTTAAAAAGAAATTTATACAAGTAAACCATATTCATTGTATAAAAATTAGAAAATATAAACAAAAAGAAAGCAAGAAAACTGAAAAAAGATTATACGAATCCTACTATCTTATTAGTGTTTTAGTATATGGCCTTCTAGGCTTTTTTCAGGCACACAGATAGAAATAACTGTATCAGATACATTCCACATATTTCTTTAAACTTAGCAATAGACTATGAACAACTATCAAAATCAACAAATATATATCTGTGTTATCATTCCTATAGGCTACATGCCATTCCACCATACATTTTTGACATTAAGGATGATTTCACTTATTTGCCACTTCAACTTTTCTGCCACAAACATCAAGAATATTTTAGGTAAACTCTTGTTTAGTAATTATATAAATATCTTAACACCCTAAAACCAAATGGAACTTAAGACCCAAAGTCTATCTGGCCATTACTAGAAAGTTACACAAAGCACAACCTTATTCTAGGGGAGGCAGATTTAAGGGACAGAACTGTTTAGTTAGTACTTGGATAGGCTGAATTGAAGGAATGTGCAGGGAATCTCCAGGTTATCTTTTTGGCTTACACTTCCCTTAGAGTACTGGGCTCATGTCCCATTAACTTATTTCACTTGGATTCCAAGCCAGACCTTTAAAAATGTGTGTGTATGTGTGTGTGTATGTGTGGGGTGGGGGTGGGGAGCAAAACAGAGATTATGCTTTTCTACTGGACTGAATTACTATTATCTTTATCAAAAAACATGTATTAAGAATCCAAGTTTTTAGGGAAGGGAAACATGAGAGGAATAGATGAATTCTAAATAGATGAATTCTAAAGAGGGGAGAGAGGGAAAGGGAGGAGGCAGGGGATTAGCAAGGATGGTGGAATGTGATGGACATCATTATCCAAAGTACATGTATGAAGACATGAATTGGGTGTCAACTTACTTTATATACAGAGATATGAAAAATTGTGGTATATATGTGTAATAAGAATTGTGATGCATTCCGCTGTCGTGTATTTAAAAAAATAAAATCAATTAAAAAAAAGAATCCAAGTTTTATAGAAGAAGACATCTAAGCCTGATTCTGGTTTCATCTTTGAACAGAAAATTAGAAAAATCAAGGAAAGAGAAAAATAAGCTGTCAGGTATACAGAGCTAATAAAATGGTGCATGGAATCTCTGCTCTTCACCAATGCCACTGACTTTCTAAGTCACAGGCATTAACCATGTGGGGGGGAAAAAGCAACAGGTGTTCCCTGTAAGGAAAAATTTCTTTCTCATTTTAACCTTATGGGAAGGGCATACTACATTTCAAGAAATCCCTAACTGACCTAGGCAGTTCAACGGACACTGTTTTTCTGACTCAAGAGAATACACATCTGACAGATGAGAACGTGCTCCCTTCTTACAGACTCCAAAGACTAAGAGTTTCATCTGTGTTGGAAGGTTGCAAAGGGAATCCAATAATTCATGCTCTTGGGAAGTGTCTCCTTATTTGCTGTTCTTTCTACTTTTTGTTGCAGTCTTTTCTGTCAAGATGGAAAACGGCCAGTTACCATTTTCTGTGTAAAAGCTCTTTAAGGACTTCAAGAGCAGCATTAAAAAACCACCCTGGCCTTCTCTTCTGTAGGAGACAAACACAGGAAGCCAGATGAAAGTGAAACAGTTTTGTTCCAGTGTCCTGTCACCACACAGTGGACACAAGATTACTGCAGGGTTTCTCCTTTTCTAATAAGGCACTAGGCAGCTATCCTAATGAAATTTTTAATAAACTATTGACTATTACTTGGTCCTAGGTCAAGTTGAAAGTTTGATCAAATTAAAATAGGCAACAATACAAAAAAATCAAGACTCTTAAAACCCATTTACTTCCAACAACATATGATTTTTTTAAAATTTATTTTTACATTTTAGGAGGACACAATATCTTTATTTTACATTTACGTGGTGCTGAGGATTGAACTCAGTGCCTTGTGCTTGCTAGGTGAGCACTCTACCACTAAGCCACAACCCCAGCCCCATAACATGAATTTTTAAATTACACTTTGCTTTTGGAGATTTGGGAGGAGGTCAACAGTTGAAGGGAATACATGAAAGGTAGCAGTATAACCCTCTACATCTCATTTTAGATAATGGTATTGATACTACTAAGTATAAATAAGGAAGTAAAAAAAAAAGGATATTATTCCATTTAATTCACAACATTCTGCAAGATAGAGATTACTATCACTATTTTTAGATATGAAATTCAAGTTCAAAGAGGTTACATGACTTTCCTAGGGTCATAATCAAACAGAACTCGATCCCAGGATCTTTGATGCCCAAATCTACACCTTTTCCACCTTAACAAACCACCCCTAAACCTATATTCTTTACACCATGATATTGCCAAGTCAGGGTAGCAAACAACAATAATACATTTCTGAACCACAGTCCTGGGGTTGAAAGCATGAGATGAGAGGAAGGCAATAATGTGCTGGGCTTACAGGGAAGGTAAAGAGCTAAGAATGTGACAGAAAAAATGCCCAACAGTTCCCAAACTTATCCACACAATAGAAACACCTGGGGATCTTGTAAAAAAACCATGTAGGCCCAAGTTATACCCAAGCCAGTTAAATCCCAGTCTTTGGATGTGGGACACAGGCATCAATATTTTTTAAGCTACTCAGGGGACTTCTAATGTGCAGGTAAGTTTAGGAATCACTGTGCTAAAACAACATGTATGTTTAGCTGGATTCAGTGGTGCACGCTTGTAGTCCCCGTTACTCAAGAGGATTGACTGAGACCAGCCTGGGAAACATAGCGAGACTGTCTCAACAACAACAAAGCAAAAAACAAAACAAAACAAAAAAACCCAAACCAAACCAAACCAAACAAACAAACAAAAAAACCAAAGTGTATGTTTTCTCTTTTAGGTGAAACCAAGCGTAATAATAATAATAATAATGTTTACTAAGCTTCGTATGTGGGCAGGTGGCATCTCATCCTGGTTTCAGTACGGGAAGTCTCGTGGTCCAAGAAACACCTCATTCCCAGCCACACTGCAGTCAGTCTACAGCAGACTGGGTGGCAGAAAAAGATAGATGACAGGGGCTGGGGATGTGGCTCATGTGGTAACGCGCTTGCCTGGCATGCGCAGGGCGCTGGGTTTGATCCTCAGCACCACATAAAAATAAAATAAAGATGTTGTGTCCACCGAAAACTGAAAAATAAATATTAAAAAAAAATTCTTTCTCTCTTCTATCTTAAAAAAAAAAAAAAAAGATAGATGACAATACTGACTTACAGGGCTGGGGCTGTAGCTCACTGATAGAGCACCCGCTAGAATGTGTAAGGCCCCGTGTTCAGTCCCCAGCACCACGAGGAAAAAAAAAAAAAGAAAGAAAATACTGATTTACCTCTGGATCTTCTTCAATCTCTTGTAGTTTTATCCTAATATATTAATGATTAATAACATATCTGGTGGATTAAATTCTATTATAATTACAAAATCCTCAAAAGGACTTTAGAAACTTACCCCAAACATCTGCCGGAGGTCAGGGTCCCGGAAGCGGAAAGGAATATTTGAGACATGCAGTCGTTTAGGGGTAGATTTACTCTCTGAATTTTCACTACTCTGCGTCTGTGACTGCTGGCCGTCTGTCTGTGCTCCACCTTCTGTCTGCTAAAGAAAGAAGCAAATAACACTGAATGAAAAATAAACACAATTACTTCATAATTCTATGAAAAATAAAGTCCTTCTTTACCACTTCCTAGGTTTATTTATGAGCAAACATAATTTTCCCCTTCAAAGAGAGAGACAGAAAAAAAAAAAAAAGACACCAAAGGTATTATCGATGTTCAAAATGCTTTAGTCTACAAACAAAATTTGGATCTTCTGAATACTTACAGCACATTAACAGGAGGCACAGACACAGAAACACCAAGTGACCTGCCCCCCATCACATGGAGATATATTAGGATAACTGGTCATGTAAAAACAGTACCGTTATTCTTAGATTCTTATAGAGCTTTGTATTTCTGAGACTTTTCTATTTTGAAAACAAAGAGTCCATTGTACTTAGTTGTAGAGGTTACTCCACCTTTGGTCTTTCATCTCAGGCTCTCAAGGAAATAAAAGGAGGAAACATTTTTATATTCCATTCAGTCTATCCTAGAATACATGACCAGTTAGTTGACAAAGTATTATCACAACATTATAAAGAGGAGAACCTAGTGATGATAGTCAATTTGCCTAAAAATTGAAGTAGCTTCTTATTCTGAAATAAATGTGTACTTTCCTCCCTAATTTATGCAATCCAGGGGCCACCTCCTCCTTCACTAGCCCTGAACAAAGTTGCATTTAGTGAATCCAACTACTGAAAAAGACTTTTAAGGGACTCTGACTAACCTATTATCCAACATATAAATGCCAAATTTGTCCATATCCATAGTGGAAGAGTGTGAGTAAGTGTGGGTACACATTTTTAATCACAACTCTTTTGCAACACCTCAGGCACACATTATCCATTTTTCCCCCCACCAATTCCTCAGAAAGGTGGCTATACTGAGAAACATTTCTGACAAATGTGTAACAAGTGTGACACATTCTAGGCATGCAAAGATACATTTATTTTGAAGTATTCATCTGGCACTATAAGAATCTATGTTTCACTATTTCCCTATGAAATACACGCCAAGCTGAATGGCTTGTTGAGCAGATTAACCAACATATTTTAAAAACAAGAGTGGACCTGCTATACTTATTATCTTAATTAAGACAGAACTGAGTCTCTGGCAGATTCTTCTGGTAGCACAGCATGAATCTCCTCCTTATGACCCAATGTTCAGGCTAAAAGAAACTGTGAATCAAAGATACTTTTGTCTCAGAGATGTTAACAACCATTTTGTAATGAAGTTTGAAATTTTAAAATAAAAAGGAAAATTAAAAATAAACTCTAAATGAATATTAGCTTTTCAAGAGTCACTCTAAGAGATGGCAGCTTGTTATCTCATCCCATTCAGGCCTTCCAGATGGCCTAAATGTGATACGATTCATGTGATTTGAAAATAGCAGAAAAGGGGAGAGTTATGAAGCAATATTCCATGAAAGTATAAGGTTTTCAGTCATCCATCGAAACACAATGTAGACTAAACAAAACAAATTCTATTCAGAGATGAAGCTTACTACAGCAGCACCAAGGACCCCAACATACAGTCAAAGCAACAGGCATCAATTGCAACTAATGCTCACTCAAGCGCCTTCAAACTTGCCTCTTATATTTCACAGCTGGATCACATAAAACTCTCTTTAAACTTTAAAAGCACCAGATTTGATCTACAGGAGGACAATGTATCACTTTGAGAAAAGTTAAAAAGATTTTACAAAGCTCCAAACTATAGTTGTAGACGGACACAATATCTTTTATTTATTTTTATGTGGTGCTGAAGATCGAACCTAGTGCCTCACACGTGCTAGGCAAGCGCTCTACCACTGAGTCACAACCCTAGCCCAAACTACAGTTTTCTTTATATGTATATTTCATCAGTAACCTGCCATAGTGTGTGTGAAGTGGCAGAATCTAAGAAAATTAATGACTACTTTGACATACATATACTGACTGAGGTTCTTAATGGTTACTTTTGAACATTCTTTACTGTCCTGAACATACAATTTAAGAAGGTTAGAAGTCAGACTGATAAAATTTCCGGTTTGTAATGAATACCTACCTACCTACCTATCTAAACAATTTTTTTTAAAAACATGGAACACTTCACAAATTGTGTGTCATCCTTGCGCAGGGGCCATGCTAATCTTCTCTGTATCGTTCCCATTTTAGTATATGTGCTGCCGAAGCGAGCACTACCTATACTTTTTTTTTAATTATGAAATCATAATTCTAGGAAATGTGGCAAGTGGAAAACATGAACTATCATTCCCCCAATTCTCAAGCCTTCTGATCTAATGCAACTTTTTTTTTTTTCAGTTTAAATATCTTAAGTTTATTTTATTCACATTTTCTTAACCAGGCAGCACTCAAAACCAGAATTAATTCAAAGAATTTCTGGGCTCAAAGTGGTCAATTATTTATAGGCAGAAAACATAAACAACATGTAGACAAAGATTAATTGGTTACAGCTCACAGTGGGTTTTTTTTTTTTTTTTTGCCTTATTTTAATCTGCTGGCCACCCATGATTGATACAAGCTCAGCTTCTGTGCAATCACAGTAGACTCAGCTATTTGTTACAAGAGTATACTCCTAAGGTAGGCTTTTGCTTGGTTTACATACTAAGTTAGGTTGTAGTTTGTTACCTAAGACTAATGCAACTTTAAAATGGGAGGTTAAAACAGATAAAAATGCATAAATCATCAGCAAATCTGTACATTTTCACACAGGAAGTATAACCAAAATTAGATCAAGAAATGAGTGGTACTCCAGGAGAACCCCAAGGGCCCACCTTAGATCTTGGTCTTAACGCCTAGCTCCCCAGATTAGTTTTGTTGTTTTTCAATTTAAAAAAACAATAAAAATAAAAGGGATCATACATATGTACTCTTTTATTTGGCTTCTTTCACACATTGTACTTATGAAACACACATATTATTGTAATTTTTCCATTCACACTTTGTTGTATAAACATACAGAATTTATTTGAGCTGCTTTCAGTTCTGGCCATTAAGAAAAACATTCCTGGGCTGGGGCTGTAGCTCAGTGGTAGAGCACCTGCCTAGCACAGTGAGGCACTGGGTTCTATCCTTAGCACCACATAAAAATAAACAAATAAAATAAAGGCATTCTGTCCGTCCATAAATACAAACACAAACAAACAAACAAAAACATTCTTGTGAACATTCTTGCTTACCTGTCTTTTGTACACACAAACATGCATTTGCATAGGGTATATGTGCATCCAGGAGAGGATTTGCTGGGTCAAGGATAGGTATATGCTCAGCTTTAATGACACTGCTACTTTTCCAAAGTGGCTGTGTTATGTCATACTCCCAAAAATTCTTCATAAGAGTTTTAGTTGCTCTTAGTTTTGTCATTTCATAGTAGCATTATATTGTGGTGTTTATTTGCATACCTTTTCATGTTTCTTGGACATTTTGATATTCCTCTTTTGTTATATGTCTGCAAATTCTTTGACCATTTTCTATTAGAATGACTCTTTTTGCTTGTGATTTGTAGGTGTTTTGTATAATCCCAATGACTCCCCTTACCTCCTTCTATAATTAATTAATTAATTTGAGGTGCTAAGGATCTAACCCAGAACCTCATGCATAGTAGGCAAGTGCTCTTCTACTAACCCCTGGCCTCAGGATATGAGCCCTTTGACAGATGCCTAATTATCTGTTTATACTCTTGTAGTTCCACCTTTAGCTTTTTCATATAACTATTTTAACTTGCTGGTTACCACCTAAAACTCCTCTACCACCAAAACGGCCATATGAATGTTCATTTTTGAATAGACACTATTATCTTTTCAATCTGCTTCCTCAAATATCCCCACATAACACATTCTTGATCTCATTGGTACAAACACGCTCTCCATTTCCCCATCTCTGACTCCTCCCTCACCCATTCTTTCCTTTCCTTTCTATTTAGGCTTCAGGACCTATCATTTCGATCTTGTTGGTTGAATCTGCCTGGAAAAACCACAACCTTGAACGAATCCCACCATCAATTCTAAGCTTAAGCATGGGCAGGTAACTTGCTGGAGGAAAGCCATGCACCTGAGCGGTTGTGTGACACAATAGTGGCACCAACTGCAGAGGCCCTCCGTGCCGCCAGCCCACACGCCGGGTGTCTTCAGTCAGCTCGCACTCCTGCTCTCTACAAAGAGCATTTCAAACTTGCTTTCCTCTAGTTAAACCTCAGGGCTTTTCTTCTTTCTACTTAAATAATTTTGTTGAAAAATAAGAATTCCCTGTAAAAGAGCACCTATTTTTTGGAGTGTGTATTCTGTCAGATCTGATCTAAACCTTTAATAAAATTAGGACTTTGTAAACAGAGTTCATCAGTTTCCAGACACTAGCCTAAGTATTTTACACATCTTAAGAAATTTAATTCTTTCATCAATCCTTCTTTTTTCTTTTTACTGAGAGCATGGCTGGGTGCAGTAGTACACGCCTATAGTCCCAGTGACTCAAGAGGTTGAGGCAAGAGGACAGCAAGTTTGAGGCCAGCCCCAGCAACTTAGACCTTGTTTCAAAAATAAAAGGGGAGGGGGGCTGGGGAAGGTAGCTCAGAGATAGAGCACACCTGGGTTCAATTCCCTGTAATGAAATAAATTGAATTAAATTAAAAAATTTTAAAAATGAGGGACTAGTACATGCTGCTTCTTGTTCTCATTCTTTAGAAGAGGAGACTAAGGAACAGAAAGACTGTCTAAGTGATGGAGCAAGGATTCGGGCCCGGGCAGTCTGGCTCCAGAGTGTATGTTCTTAATCACTATATTATACTGTGCTTTTCAGGTATTATTTTAATTCTCACAATAACTCTATGAGGTAGGTACTATTATCCCCAACTGACAAAAAGGAAGATATTAAGGCATAAAGAGGCTACCCAACATCTAAGGTCACATAATAAGTGGTCCAGTAGGAATTCAGTGAGGTAGCCCAATTTCATAAGCTGAACCTCCTTCTTCTAGCCTGGCACAACCATGTCCTCATAGGTTTTCTCATCCAAAGGGAGATCATGTGTGCATACCATTCTCTCACCTTCTCAGGACCCACATCTGAAGGAACAATAATGCTCCTGGGGTGAATGGAGACAGGCATGGGCAGGAGACAGGAAGACCAGCCCCTCAGCCAACAATGATCTTGTGGATGCAGCTACACACCTATCCTCCAGCTGTGCAGCTGCATCTGCGTGGCCCGGCTGCCTTCAAGGCTCAGCCATCTGTCAACATGCACAAGAGTCTGGGCTTCTTTTTATGTCTTAAAATCTCATCCTAGAAATGAGGATTAAAATTTGTTTAAACGTTCTTGAACTTTTTACATTCTTTTTTGAGCCAGAGTCTTGCTATGTTGCTCAGGTTGGCGTCAAGTCAAGCGAGTCTTTAGTGTCTTGAGTAGCTGGGACTACAGGTGTGTGCCATTGTGACTAGTTATGCAAGCACTCTAATACTGAGAGCTACACTGCCAGCCCTTAAAATTCTTCTAACTGGGAAATAAATTCATTTTTTGGACTTTCCTATGAAAAAATTATTTTTTACACTGTTTATAAACTCTATGAATACATGCTTTGTAATTATAAAGGGAACAAGATTAAGTAATATTTTTCAAGTCTCTATTACAAGATGACAGACAACTTACAACTTGAGCTTCTAAGGAATCTCTTGATAAATTCAAGAATAATATTTTGATTCATGGATTATCCATTTTCTTCAATATTTACCCACTTCCCATTCTATTTCAATGGTGATTTGCCTGGGTATAGAACTCTAGGTTGGGGAAAAAGGTCCCTTGAGAATTTTGAAGGCAATTTTTACTGTCTTCAGGCCACTGATGTTGCTTTGAGAACTCTAAAAGCATTATCAAGCCTGTTTTCTCTTATGTGACTCTTCTCCTACTCTATCTGGTTTTTCAGGGTTACCTCAGTATGTGGTGTTCCAAAATATTGTCTGCAGTGAGATGCACTAGTGTGGGTACACTTTATTTTCATCTAATTTGCTGAGAATTCTGTGGTCTCTTTCCTAGGTCCTGGGAAATTTTCTTAAATTATTCTGCTGAGGATTTCTACCCTACACATTTTCTTTCTTTCTGGAACTTGTATATGAGAAGCTAGATCTTTTGGACCAGACTTTTATTTTTTTTAATCTCTTTTTATTTTTTTGACTCTCTGCCATCTGGCTCTATTTTCTAGCCTCTGATCTATAGGTTCTTAATCCCTTACCTGAAACCAAATGTGTATTAGAATTCAGAATTTTTAGGATTTTAAAAAGGTAATGTGGCTACTGCCATGTGCAAGGTCTTTTACCTTTAATGCACCTTTTATGGGTGCATTTTACATCCCTGCTTTCCCCCCAATTCAAATGAAAAGATCACAGTTTTCCTTTTTGCAGTGCTAGGGATTGAACTTTGATAAATACTGTTTTTATCAGAATGAATTTTAGGGTACAAACTCTGAAGAGTTTGAGAGAAAAAAATGACATTGTTTTATAGGCCAGGGACTGCCTCTAACACTTTCTTTGAAATGAGATAATTATATAGGGATACTATTCCAGCTCATATATATTTAGTCTTCACTATGTACCAGGCAAAAGCAGTTGATATTCATTTTCTCATCTCATCATGTTTATATATTGATCTGAGAAATGAACCAACTAACCTTGATTTCCAGGGTTCAAGTGCTCTAGCCACAAATATTATACAATAAAACCCAGCTTATTAAGAAATTAATTTTTCCTTATAATATTTAAGAAAGTGGATTGAGATATCTCACTATGCCATTTTTTATTGTGCCTTAAAATAATAATAATAAAAAACTACACTCCATGTTGGTACCTCGACTAAATTTATTAGCACTAAAAGCATTTTAAAAATATTTATAATGGAATACATGATGGATTAAAACCAGGTGGAATTAGATATTATGTATTCCTTCTCAATGAGGAAAAATATTATAACATAATAGAACATTTTTCGAAAAAAGTAAAATCTTGACCTACATGCTTGTTTACTGAAAGTCCACTTCATGGTGCTAAAATACGTATCAGAACACCTAATGATATCCTGGATATAAATATATATGTATATATAAAAATGTATACTGGACATAACATTTCTTTATTTGAAACAATTTTCTAGACACAGAATATTCAAATCTAGAGAAATTTCTTACTTAAGGAAAATTACCTTTAGATTTGTTTTTAAGAGAAATATGGAAGCATTTCTTCTGTTCATTTGAATACTGCTATGACAAGCTGAATTCTAAGAATGTGATCCTGTTTGAGTATTTAAATGTACTCTAGCACTTTTACAATGAACTAGTAATTCAATTTCTTCAGAAAATATGTAGTTCTATTTTCTCAGTGGATCAAGAGTCATAAAAGGAATTATGAAAGGCACCTTTGTATGATCATGTCCTAATCACTTTTCATACTGTGAAAGAAAAAACACCACCACACTCCTAAATAAAAAACATAACAAGCTACTTATTCTTTTTATCCAGGAATGAGAAGACATAGTAGTGATGTGCATACAAAGATCACCTCAACTTTTAAAAGCTAATAACAAGCAACCCCTCTTTATCTGTCTCATTTTCTATGGTTTCCGTTACCTACAATTAACTGAAGGTTGAAAACATTAACTAGAAAGTCCTGGAAATAAACGATGTATAAGTTTTCAACTGTGAGCTGTTTTGAGCAGGATGATGAAATCTCCTGCCTTCCTGAGCTGTACCAATTGGTCCCATCCAGAACACACATCATCCCTTTGTCCAGCGTATCCACCCAACTCATCAGTCACTTACAAGCCATCCTGGTTATCAGATTGACTGTCCTAGTACAGCAGTGCTTGCATTCGAGTAACCCTTATTTTACTTCACAGCCACAAAGCAAAAGAGTAGCAATACTGATAACTTGGATGAGTTAAAGAAAAGCTATAAAGTGCTTTCCTTCAGTGCAAAGGTGAAAGTTCTCAATTTTAATAAGGAAAGAAAATATTACATGCTGCAGCTACTAAGATCTCTGTAAGAATGAATCTTTCATCCATGAGATTGTGAATAAGGAAAAAGAAAAGCGTAAGAGTTCTGCTGCCACACATCAAACTGCAAAAGTTATACCTGCAGCACATCCTACATGCTTGAGATGGAAAAAGCATTTTGTGAGTAAAAGACATGAATAGAAATTTAAATACTGACAGCAACATATTCTGTCAAAAAGCACTGAGCCTAAAAAAAAGCACCAAGACTTCAGTAAGGGGCCCCCTGAAATGAACGACACCAAGCTATTTATTGCAAGTCACGGATGACTGCACAAATTGAGAAATAGGTTTTACCTAGAACACACACACACACACACACACACACACACCCCAATCAATCAATCTATTTATGGTGCTGGGGATTGAACCCAGAGCCTTGTGCATGCTTAGACAAGCGTTGTACCAATGAGCTACATCCCCAGGCCGTAACTCAGAAATACAAAAGTTACTGGCAAAATGTGCTTGCCAGTGAAGAAGCTGCTGTTGCATTTTTGGTAGAGAGGAGTTGATTAAGGAGAAAGGATAATAAAGCAAGGCTTAAACTGAGACAAAATCAGGCTCTTCTGGAAGAGAATGCCCAACTGAACTTAATTATAAAAGTGCAAAGCGGGTACACAGCATAAAACATGGAACTGAGGTAGAATAGAATAAATAAAGATAGGTAGAAGGACAGGTAGAAACTAAGAGGGAGGAAAAAAAGAAACTAATTTAAATCTAAGAAGCTCTATGGGCACCCTCACCTTTATTCCCTAAGCCTGTTTCCCTCTTGACATATCTTAAGAGTACTGTGTGAGTCTAGATGATTAATGCTTAGACACACTGCTACCTTGTACAATGTATTTTCTTTAGATTAAATAAAGCCAAGGGAAAAATAGTTAGAGGCATATGACATGGGTGAGTTCTAAACATTATTTATTGATAAAATCCCAAAGAAAACCAGGCCCCCATCCTGCCCTATGCTCCCTAAGAAAATCAAGTTTGCCAGGCTGATGTCACACCATATTCGCTATTTACAAAGTTTCCTTTGGAAAGAAGAACTCAAGACCCCAAAGTACATCTCATTCTTCAGTGCCTGTCTCTCTTCTTCCTTTGAGCAAGTACCCTGTGCTGTTGCTTGTTTTCTTAAAAACAAAACACAAAAACCTCTGTGTCTCTTTTGATGCATCCTGAAATTTCTTTCTTTTGCGGGGTAGGGTGGGGTGGGGTTATGGTTACTGGGGATTGAACTCAGGGGCACTTGACCACTGAGCCACATCCCCAGCCCTATTTTGTATTTTATTTAGAGACAGGGTCTCACTAAGTTGCTGAGGCTGTCTTTGGAACTCACGATCCTCCTGCCTCAGCCTCCTGATGGCTGGGATTACAGGCACACGCCACCACACCTGGCCTGAAATTTCTTTCTGTGGTATATGTCAAGAACCTGCCAGGGCCAAGTTGAGATCCCCTTCTCCTCTCTGGGGGATGTCCTCAGACTTCTATCTAATGACAGAACAGATTAATTCTGGTATTATGTGGCAATACTGCAGAGCAAACAAAAAAAAAAAAAATCTAAGCATAATTTGCAGAGCCAAGAACTCATGCACTCTCAAGAGAGAAGGAGCTCATATTCACATAATTTTTATTATAGTATATTACTATAATTGTTCTATTTTTTACCAGTTATTGTTGTTAACCTTTTACTGTGCTGAATTCATAAATTAAACTTCATTATAGGTGTGAATGTACATAGGCATATGAGAACCCAGACTATAGTTAGAGTTTGATACTATCTGTAGTTTCAAGCATTCACTTCAGGGTCTTGAACTATATCCCTCAGTGACAAGGGAGAATGACTGTATCTTACTGTTCTTTATTATTTTCATGTATATTTTAGAATGAGAGAACTCTTTGTCAGTATGTTCAGGCTAGAGCTCCCAAGGTTTAAGGTTGAAGAGTAAACAGAAGCTAAGATGATAAGATCATCTTTATGGATGTCTTTTTTTTTTTTATTTGCATGGGGAAGCAGAAAAAAATAAAAACAAAAACCACTTGAGAGCAGATTTTCTGGGGTTTAGCTCTGTAGCCAGCTAGCTATAACCTTGCTGATGTCATTTAACACTGCTGACCTTAGTTATAAAAGGAAGGTATGATTCTAAAATCTGCTTATCTGGAAACCAGTGATTCTCATCAGAGTTTACAAACTTTAAAAGACAGCACAAAATATTTATTAAAAAATGTACAACTTTTATAGGAAGGTTAAAAAAATATGCCCCCAAATTATTATTATTTCATCATCCTTGCTGTAAGACGTGAGAGCTATAATAAGTGTCAGCAGATCACAGCAGTATTGTTCCTAGCAATTTTTAAGTTTAGTTTCTTTTTGCTAGAGGGACTAGCAAACAAACAAATGAAGGCATGCAAAATGGAAGAAGCAACAGCCATGAAGTTAGCAATATTAATAGTGTGATAAATTGTATCTTGGGTGTTACATGATCTAAAGGGCAATTTTCCCTATTCAAAAATACACAGGCCCAGTTCTAAGAGTGGTTCTCTGTGGCAATTCTTGCATTCTCAAGTCAGTCTACATATTCCTTATGGATCCAGCTTGGAACTGTCAAGCTGCTCATGGGCATCAAAACTCTGGAATATATACAAAATTATTTTGAAGGGTAAAATGATAAAGAATGTAGATATTTTAGATAGCTTGATATACTCTGTCTTTTATTACTTTAAGGGTAAGCAAGAGCCACTCTTAGAAAGGTGACTGTCTGATGAATGAACTTCTTTGTAGTCCCAGGCTCCTAGTTCAATCCTGGAAACAAGCTAATGATACCTATGATGCAGGGTGAAGCTAACAGGGCCTAATAATACACAATGAGCTAGAAGGACTTTGGCCCCATTGTCTCCATACATTCCAGAAGTTCTCATCTGAGCAAATAAATCTACTGTTAAGGGCTATAATTTCTTGGTAATATTCTAGTAGGTCACCAATCTGCAAGGAACCTTCAAGTGTTATCAGATAAAGGAGCCAGTGGACAATTCCAATTGACAGTGGCAAATATAAGAGAAACAGGCTTTAACCCCAGACAAAGGGTGTGCAACATAGCAAACACACTCTGAGGACAATGGGCAACATGAAGTGTGGGTTGAGGTGTGCTTAAAGGCCCAGTGAGGAGGACTGTAAAATCTAAAGTTGATTAATGTATTAGGGTGGGCCACTCAGTTATTTTCTCAAATCTCTGCTTTCAACTCACCAACAACTCTTGTGCGAATACTTGAAATGACCCTCAGCCATTTAGCCACTGCAAATTCTCTGGCCTTATGTGCAATGTTCTCTATAATTTAACCACTACCAACCTTCTTATGGAGTATTATTATTTCAGAAGAGCCTCTGTACTAGCCAAACACACTGTACTCAGAACACCACACTACATACCATAAACATATGCATTTTTACTTGTCAATTAAAAAAAGAAAACTTTATATGCACATTCTCACTTCTAAATGGGAACCCCTTTTAGCTCTTAAAACACTATTGAGCATCCAAAGAGCTTTTTGTTTTTATGGATTATAGCTATTGTTATTCACCATGAGAAATTTTTAACAAACCTATTATGTCAACATAAATAACGTTTTTATGAAAAATTAACTATTCTCTAAAACAGAAATTTAGTTAGGAGAGTGGCAATCTCTTTAATATGTGCATTTATTCTGTTGCAATATATTGTTCTGACTGAAGTATATGAAGAAAAACCTAGCTCACACAGAGAGCTGGAAAGGGAAAAGTATTTAAATAGTCTTTTCCAGATTAATATGAGAATACTGTGTATTTGATAACACACCAAAACTTGACAAAGAGTAGTTTCTAGTTGGGGACTGAACCCAGGGCCTCACACATGCTAGGCAAACACTCTATCACTAAGCTATATTCCCAAGTCTAAAAAGTAGTAATTTCTTAAAGGCTAACTGTAGTGTTGAACCTGAAACCTTCTCAGTGAAGTTTTCATACTTTGTTACAATAAACTTCACCAGACAATTGTGTGCTTTGCATAGATCTTTTACTCCTGCATGATTCTGTAACATTTTACATGAGTCATCTGTGAATGTAATATACTGGCTTACTGGTGAGCCAGGGAGCTTTTCAGTACATTTCGTACAAAGTCTGCCCTTCTTCCAACACATTTGTTAATATCACCACTGATTTCATCAGACAGATCTAAGTACTGCCACATGTCACTTAATGACAGGGAAACATTCTGAGAAATAGTGTTAGTCAATTTTGTTGCTGTACATATTTCATAGAGTATACCACAAAACTAGACACCCTGCTACTTCTAGGCTACCAGCCTTTACAACAGGTTACTATATTGGATTCTATAGGCAACTGTAGTAGGTATTTGTGTATCTGAACATATCTATACCCAATAAAAACACGGCATAAAAGATAAAAAAAATGTACACATGTATAAGGTGCTTACTGTTAATTGAGCTTGCAGGACTAGAAGTTATTTTGGGTGAGTCAGTAAGTGAGCTTACTATAAGTTTTTACTTTATAAACTGAAAAAAATTTAGCTTAAGACACAAACACATTGTACTACTATACAAAAGATGTTCTTTATTTAAGTCCTTATTCTGTAAGCTTTTTCCTGTATTTAGATTTTTAAATTTTATTTACTTTTTAACTTTTTTGTTAGAAACTAAGACACACATAAGCCTTGGGCCTCACAGAATCAGGATCTTCAATGCCACTGTCTTCCACCTCCATCTTGTCCCACTGGAAGGTCTTCAGAGGCAGTAAAATGCATGGAGCTAGTATCTCTATAGCAATGCCTTCTTCTGGAATCCCTCCTGAAGGACTGGCCTGACACTGTTTTACAGCTAACTTTTATCTATATGTAAGCAACATTCTAAAATAATAATAAAAAGTACAGTATACAGTAAATACGTGAACTAGCAGCATAGTCATTTATGATCATTATCAATTATTATGTATTGTTGTCATATGTTATTATTGCATGAGCTACACTTTTATATGACACGTAGTACAGCAGGTATGTATAGACCAGCATCACCACAAACATGTGAGCAATGCCCTGTACTACGACTTTACACCTGTCATCACAAGATGACAGGAATTTTTCAGCTCCACTATAATCTCACAGGGCCATTGTCCTATGTGTGGTCCACTGTTGACCAAAATGTTACTATATAGTGCATGACTGTACTTTAGGAAGCTCACAGAGGAGGATACAAATTTTTCAAAATTCAAATTTTTGCAGAGGTGACAGTCCTAGTCATAAAAAAAAAAAAAAAAAAAAAAAGTCTGTCAGATACCCAAGCTGGAATACCACAGTTTGTGCATCAGTTGTTCTAGCAAGAAAAAAAAAAAAAAAAAGGTGCCCCAAGGAAAAAAGGACTAGTTCAGGCTGTGGCTCAGTTAACAAGTGCTCCTGCTTGAGACAATGGAAGTATTCTGGAATGTAGCCCAAATGCTCAGTGAACACTTTACATTTTGCCACCAAGAACTTGAAAAAGATCAGGCACTCCACAGTGGGGAATTAATAAAATTAATATTTCCCTGACTGTTTCATCAAAGGCATTCTTAGGTGAATCTGCTTTTTTTATTGTTATTATCTTGTGAGATGAGGACAATGAGGGATATCATGACTGCCAGCAACACAATTTAGTGTTGCCAGATTTCATGCTAACACACTGGCAATTTTACTTACATGGACTACTGCTTTTGCACTGATGGAAAAGTCAATACATGCAGTGAAAATGGTAACTAATGTCTTAGTATCATTTTGAAATTAGTTTGACTTAGTGGTCCTTCCATAGAGTCTTGGGAACTGCCCTCAAGCTGTAAGCACCTTGGGAAAATCATGGCCCTGGAGCACTGCTCCTGCATGCAGTGTCCTCCCCTCCACTGGGGGCTAAGGAGAAATTAGCAACTGTCCTACTGTATAGGTAATGGTAGGCTTCAGAAGAAAGAAGAAAAAGAACAAATATTTGAAAAAATAATGGTGAAAACACTTCACATTTTTTTTAAAAAAACATTAAAAAAAAACTTTAGTTGTAGATGGATACAATATCTTTTTATTTATGTGGTGCTGAGGATCGAACCAAGCACCCCACACATGTGAGGCAAGCACTCTACTACTGAGCCACAACCACAGCCCAACACTCCACATTTGATGATAAAACAATTTATATAGATCCAAAAATCTCAAAAGACCCAAGTCTGATAAAAACAAAGAACCAGGCACGGTGGTGTACACCTGTAATCCCAGATACCTCAGGAGGATGAGACAAGAGGATCTCAAGTTCTAGGCCAATCCCAGCATCTTAATGAGATCCCCAGCAATTTAGTGAATCCTTGTTTCAAAATTAAAAAGTTAAAAGGGCTGAAAATTTAGCTTGGTGGTAAAGCAGCCCAGGGTTCAAGGCCCAGTACCACACAATCAATCAATATACACCATCCATCACAGTGAAACTGCTCAAAGTCAAAGACAAAAAGAAAATCCTGATATCAGCAAAAGAAAACAACTCATCACATATGGGGAACAACAATGAGATTAAGATCTGACTTCTTACCAGAATTAAATGACTTTCATGGGCGGTGGGAGGTGAGGGGTGACCTATTTAAAGTGCTGGGGGTGGGGTTTGGAGAAGAAATTGTCAACCAAGAATTCTATAGCTAACAAAACTAACCTTCAAAAATGAACACACACACACACACACACACACACACACTCACTCTCTCTCCTAGATAAACACAAGCAGAGTTTGTTTCAAGCAGACCTACCTATAGAAAATATTGAAGTAAATCCTAAGGGTGAAAGAAAATGACATCAGAAAATAATTTGGATCTATAGGAAGATCACTGGAAATGATAATAAGATTTGATATCCAAAATGTATAAGAATGATAAAATTTAACATTAAGAAAATAAATTACCTAATTAAAAAATAGGCCAAAGATCTAAACAGACGTCTCATCAAAGATACATAAAGGACAAAAAAAGCATATGAAAGGATGTTCCACATCATATCATCAAGAAAATGCAAATTAAAACAACAATGAAATGCCAGTACCATTTCAATGGTCAAGATCCAGAACACTGATAATACCAAATGTTGATGAGTATGAGGAGGAAAGGAACTCTCACCACTGGTGGAAATGCAAAGTGGCACAGTCACCTTGGAAGATAGTTTGGCAGTTTCTTAAGAAACTAAACATACCCTTACAATACCATCCACCACACCACTGTGCTCCTTGGTGTTTACCCAAAGGAGTAGAAATCTTAAATCCAGAAAAACCCTGCACACTAATGTTTATTGCCGCTTGATTCATAATTGCCAAAATCTGGAAGCAACAAAGATGTCTTCAATAGATAAATGGATAAATAAACTGTGGAACAACTATATAAAGGAATATTATTTGATGCTAAAAAGAAGTGAACTAAGTCATGAAAAAAAACTTAAATACCTATTACTAAGTGAAATAAGCCAATTTGAAAAAGCTACATTTTGTGTGACTCCAACTATATGACATCCTGGAAAAGGCAAAACTATGTAGACAGTAAAAAGAGCAGGGGAGAAAGGGGAGGGAAGAATAAAGAAAAGGATTACAGGATTTTTAGGGCAGTGAAACTACTCTTCATGATACTATAATGGCAGATAAATGTCCTTATACATTTATCAAAACCCACAGAATGTACGCCACAGAGAGGAACCCTAATGTAAACTATGAACTTGGGGTGATAATGATGTATCAATATAGCTTTATCAGTTTAAAAAAAATGTACTGCTCTGGTCTGGGATGTTGATAATAGGGGAAGTAATACATATATGGGACCAGAAAGTATATGGACTATGTCTATACCTTCTTCCTAACTTTGATAGTTTTTAAAAAACACATAAGATTGCTAAAAGTAGTAATTATATTTTATTGCTGCATTTCTACTATATATAGTATCTTATATATCTGATATATATAAATTTTAGTATATATATGTACATGTATGTGTGTGTGTGTGTATGTAAAGGAGTATGGGGAACGAAAAATTGCTTTATTTTACTAGAATAACACATCACAAACATACACACATCAACAGATTTTGTGTTAAATCAAAGATGTATTTCCTTGACCAAGCACTAAGAAAATATGAGGACAATAATACAAACAAAAATAACTAATAAAAAAGATACAATAGCTGGGCATGGTGACACACACCTGAAATCCTAGTGGCTCAGGAAGCTGAGGCAGGAGGACCACAAGTTCAAAGCCAGCCTCAGCAACTTAGTAAGGCCCCAAGCAACTTAGTGAGACCCTCTCTCTAAGTAAAACATAGAAAGGGCTGGGGATGTAGCTCAGTGGTTAAGCACCCCTGGGCTCAATCCCCAGTACAAAAGAAAAAAGAAAAACAATAAAAACTAATGAAGGGGGGCTGGGGTTGTGGCTCAGAGGTAGAGCACTCACCTAGCACATGCGAGGCCCTGGGTTTGATCCTCAGCACCACATAAAAATAAATAAACAAAATAAAGGTATTGTGTACAACTAAAAAATAAACATAAAAAAAAAAAAAAAAACCTAATGGAGGGACTGGGGTTGTAGTTCAGTGGTAGAGCACTTGCCTTGCATGTGTGAGGCCCTGGGTTTAATTCCCAGTACTACACATGCACCTATGCTTGAGCATGCGTGCACACGTACACGTGCACGTGCGCGCGCACACACACACACACAAATTATTTAACAGAAATTGATAATGCAGGAAGAGAAATAAAGACATGAGACATAATAAAATGGCAGACATAAATCTACGCATATTAATAATTATATCAAAATATAGTAGACCAAATGCTATAACAATAAGATGGAAATTTTAAGAATAGATAAAGAAGAAAGATCAAGGTCTAGCTGTACACACACACACAAAAAAAAAACACACACACACACTCAGACTAGATAAATAAGATCCAGTTGTATATACCCACAAAAACTTTTTCTTTTATAACTTTATTTTGTTTATTTTTATGAGGTACTGAGGATTGGAACAAGTGCTTTACATGTGCTAGACAAGCACTCTGTCCCTGAGCCACAACCCCAGCACAACACACACATTTTAAAACGAGAGACAAACTTCAGATTCAAAGAGGTTGGAACAAAACAATGGAAAAAGATGTCATGAAACAGCAACCATACAAGTGATTAAGTGGCTATATTAATACTAAACAAAATTAAGAAATATCAATAGAGACAAAGAGGGACTCTTCATACTGAAAAAAGGGTCAATTGATTAGGAATGTTATGTAGGATAGACTACTAAACCATAAATCAAGTCTCTATAACTTAAACATCTGAAAGTATACCAAGTTATGTTTTCACTATAAATGAAAAAAAAAGAAATTTGAGAAATCATGAAAACACAATATATCACCTTTTCTGGGATCCAGCTAAAGAAATTAGTTTGGCAGCTTCTTAAGAACTTTTTTAAAAAATGTTTTTATTTTTTATTGTTGTAGATAGACAGAACGCCTTTATTTTATTTGTTTATTTTTATGTGGTGCTGAGGATAGAACCTAGTGCCTCATACATGCTAGGCAGGCGCTCTACCTCTGAGCTATAACCCCAGCCCCATTTATAACTTTAGACATAGAAGAAAACCTAAAACCAATTATTATGGTTTCCAACACAAAAAGCCAGGAAAATAAGATCCAATCATATCCAAAACAAGCAGAAGGAAGTAAAGAGTAAAGATCAGAGTAGAAAGCAACAGAATATAAAACAGAATGACAACAAAATAAAAACCAATGAAACCAAAAGCTTGTTTCTGGGATGATCTGCCAAATTAATAAAATTTAGCTAGACTGATCAAGAAACAAAGATATAAATTATCAAAATCAAGAATGAAAGGTAGGATATTACTATAGACCCTATAGAAATTAAAAGGATTATAGGACATTATGATGAGTAACTTTATAATTAAATAAAAACACAAGTTACCAAAACTGTCAAGAAATAGAGAACAGAAAAAGAAAAACAGGAAACAGAACTGTGTTATGGTTTGGATCTGAAGTGTCCTCTAGTAAGCTTATACAATAGTGCAACAATGTTTAGAGGTGAAATGATTAGATTATGAGAGCTATAACCTTGTTGGTGGATTCATCATTTGATGGATTAATCATCTGAAAGGCTACTGCGCTATTTGGTAATTGTGGGTAGGCTGGGTGCGGCTGTAGGTTAGGTCACTGCAGGTGTACCTTTGGGGATTAATCTTGTCCCTGTCCCCACCTCCCAGCAACAGCTGTCCTGAGCTGTGTAGCTTTCCTCCACTACACTCTTCCTCCTTGATGTTCTGCCTCTCCTCAGGCCCAGAGCAACAGAGTCAACCAACCAGGAATGAGCCAAAATAAACTTTTCCTCCTCCCAGTTGTTCTTGTTGGTTAGTTTGCTGACAAACAGCTAACACAGAGTGATACCTAGCATAGAAATAGAGTTACTAATTAAAATACTTCGAAGAAGACTCAGATATATATTTTATTCCTTCTTTTTCATTTCTTTGAAATTGCTATTCTGGTAGTCTGTGAATTCATGATCACTTCAAAATTATTTAGAAATGCAGCTGACACAGTGAGTCAAATACTCATGATTCTAGAACCAATACTATGGAAAGCCTCATTTGTTACCTGTCATGCCTGAACTCTTCACCCAGGTTGTTTATTATAGTCCATTGTTCACAAAGTATAAAATTAAGAGATTTTACATAACTAATCAACATTAAAAGGACAGCATGATTTTAAGGAAAGAAGGATTTCTTGGAGGTCCAATATCTAATAGAAGAGAATAAAAAGTATTTGTAGGTTAAGTCTAGCCTTATGCAATTACAAGGCTAAATATTCATTTGGAAGTAAATCTTATCATGTGGCTTCAAGTCTGACTAAAGCCCTCCTGTTAATCTGATACTGAAGGGGAAAAATGAAATCTAAAAACTAGAGATCTCTCTTTTGATACAGAGTACAGAATATTTTTATCCTTGGAATAAAATACCACAGACAATACAATTTCCTGAACTTTGATATGTATGTGATACATATCTATGATTAATTTTTGATATGTCTTTTTTACTTCGGCTAATAAGCATAAGGGGTGAGATCAAAGAGGTGGGCTAGGGACCAAACAACTGAGTCCAGCCTAGTTGTACTAGAAAACTATAAGAATTAAGTAGGAAAATAGCACAATTTGGATTAAAAAACAAAAACTATTTGGGCTGCTATGCAGAGGATGGATGAGTCGGGCAGCAGTTAACATGGGAAATAAGTGATGAGGTTTGGTCTGAAGAAGTGACCACAATGACAAACCCCTCACCTGACTTGAATCTTTCTAGATTTCCAGACAGCTTGCTGAGGCAGGTACTATTATCTTCATTTCCTAATATTTGACACTCATACCTTCATTTACCTTCCTAAGCCAAGGCAAAGGGAGATGAAGTAACTGGCCTAAAGTGTTACTTCTTAGGAGGGGCCATGCTGAGATCACCCCAACCATCTGGCAGAAGAGCTGAGATCTCCCTCCTGCACTGGTAAGATGAAGAGAAAAGGCTGAAGTAGTAAAATGTTCTGGAGTTGCAGCTGTCAAGCTTTATTAATGGATTAGAAGTAGAGATAAAGGAAATAAAAGAACGACTCCTAGGTTTTGCTTGAGCAACTAAGTGAATCTGGTAGTATAACTGTACAGAGAGAGCATACGAAATAGGAAAAAGGGTTCAGTGCCCAAACTTGGAACATTGCAATATTTAAAAGTTGAACAGAGAAGGAGGAACATGCAGAACTTACAGTGCTTACAATGAAAAGCAGAGAGCACAAAACCCCAAGGACTGAGCATTTCAAGGAGGAAGGAGACAACCAACATGAAGAATACTGCAGAGCAACAGGGGAAGTGAGAATAGAGGTGGGTCATGGGTCTTTGCCCAATGGAAAGTACTGGAAAAGTTGAAAAGAGCAGCATACCCCCTAAATTTACTTTCACCACTGCATCTGCTCTGCTGAATTGTTAATCTCATCTGAAAGCTCCTGGCACTGAGTTTTAATTCAAACTCCCTATCTTCTAATCACAATTCTTGGAGTAGAAATGAAATTACATACATGCTATGCAACAGAGTCTCAATGCTAAGTTAGTTCCAAAGGTTTTCTGGTCTTATAATAAAGGTGAAGTCAGTTGCACTAACATGCACCCTTTTACCCTCCACTTCCAAATTCACATACCGTGAGAGATCCGTTTTGTGTGCTGGGTGAGTTGCTACTCTGCTCTCCGTGGGCTTGCGTATTTCCATACAGTGTCAGGTTATGCTCACTGGTCTGGCCGGCATAGTCCTGAGTGTGTGGCACTCCATATTCTGTGGGAATTCCATTCTGTGGAGGTGGTGGGAACGGGATGGTAGTAAAAGGCTGGACCATTGCGTCAGGAGTTGTTGTTGGCTCCTGGTTACCCTGGAACAAGCAATGAAGGGAGAAAAGGAGGAGAAAGAGTGACTTATTAAATCCTTGTTATAGATAATTGCTTTAAAGGTGAATATAAAGAGTTCTCTGGGGGCTGGGGATGTGGCTCAAGTGGTAGCGTGCTCGCCTGGCATGCGTGCGGCCCGGGTTCGATCCTCAGCACCACATACAAAACAAAGATGTTGTGTCCGCCGATAACTAAAAAATAAATATTAAACTTCTCTCTCTCTCTCTCTCTCTCTCCCCACACACACACACACTCTCTCGCTCTCTCTTTAGGAAAAAAAAAAAAAAAGAGTTCTCTGAATATTCTCTCACTGCACAGATAAATGGAACACTTACTGCCCCAGGATTAGGGAAAATATAGTTATACATAGACATATAAATAGATGCGCATACATGCCCCAATTTAGGCCAATTTGTGGATGCTAGACAAGCGAAGACCATATTAAAATTAACTAGATAACAAGAGGTCAAAAAGCTTCCCTTTAAATCAAGTTTTGAAAAAAATAACTCACATAAGAGATGACTAGTTTGTCTAGCATGCACAGGCCCTGGGTTCAATCCCAGTACCCTCCCATCCCTCAAACTGCAAAATTAGTTTGGGCCATTAGTATGTTTTTAAAGATATTCTCTAATTCTTCAGCAATTCTTAAGAAGAAGCCAAAGGAGTACAAATCAATTTCCTTAAAATTGCAATTCACAGCACTGGTAGAACAACATTGTAAAGTCTTAAAATGAGATAACAACAGATTTTTAGATTCCAAAGAAAATATTTTTTAAAAAATTCACCTTTAGATATCAAGGCAGAGACTCTTGGATACTAGGCTAATAATAATAAAAATAATAAAAATATTTTAATTGAAAATTTTAGAAACAGACAAACTTCCCAGACCAAAAAGAACATGGAAATGTTCTTCCTAATTACTGTTGGCATTATAAGGTGAGCCACAGGGTGCACTCCTGTGGCATCCATTTCCAGATGTTAATACTTGGGATCCAGAATGATATCTGAAATATCAGTAAAGAAGATGTAGATGCTTGCCTACCATGTGCAAGGCAAACCCCAACACTGAGGGGGTGGGGTGAGGTGGGATGGGGTGGGGTAGAGTGACATTAACTATAGGAAACTGTTAGAGGCCATTCTGGCTCCAAGGTCTTTCTCACTTCTGTTCCATCTCCAAGTTCATATACAAAACAGGGGAATCTGTGATACTTACTTTTCAAAGCCTTCACTATTCTACCTTCTCATCAACCTTCCATTTAGCAGATAAAAATAAAGGCTATTATTTTACTGAGGACACACAAGTCTACAAAGTCTTGGGCAATTATCTTTCTGGAAATAGCTAGCAGAGGTGGCCAAAGGCTTTAAAATATTCGAACTTAGATAAAGTTTTCCAATGTTTTAGACATTAAAACATTAACGATCAAGGAAAATCTGGGTTTACATCACTTGGTCTCCTCCCCACTGTGAGCATCATGTCTTTCAATCAAGGAAGTAATCATTCCCCTCTCTCCCTGATTCCAGTCATCCTTCTTTCCCCTCAGATGGACAGGTGATTCTCTAACCACTGAGAGTGGCAGAAACCTACACTTTCTGCATTTTCTGAACATCACTCTAGGCATCACCATTAACTTGATGCCATTAAACTCACACTATCTCAAAATGAATCCAAAGCTACACTACTACAATAATTATTCTGCACAAAATAAAACATAAACCTACAAATGTGGTTATAAATGATGAAATATATGATCATGGATTGAAAGACTTGATGTTCTGAAGATGACAATGTTTAGTAATCCCCATAAAACCAATCAAAAGTTACTATTAACATTTATATGGAAACTCAATTGATCTAGAATAGCCAGAACAATTTTGAAAAAGAACAAAAACTTCACTACCTGATTTCAACCAAGACTTACTTTAAAGCTACAGTATCAAACTAGTATAACACTGGTTTAAGGATGAACAAGTAGATAAACAAAACAAAAGAATCCAGAAACAGACATGGGCATATACTGTCAATGAGAGGTGAATCCAATGGGAAAAGGAAAATCTAACAAAGGAATAACTGAATACTTGATGAAAAAAATAAGCCCTAACTCTACCCCAAATATACAATGGTAAACTTGAAAGAAATAATAGATCTAAATATAAGAACTAAAACTATAAAACTTCTAGAAACACACAGGAAAATCTTCACATCTCTGGAATAGCTTAGGACATAAAAGCAAGAACCATTAAAAATTGATAAATTGAACATACCAAAATTAAACAACTGCTATTTGAAAGATATCAATAAGATAATAAAAAGACAAGACAGACACTGGGAGAGAATATGCATAATACCTACATCCAATAAAGGACATATACCCAGGATTTATAAAGCACTGTTATGTCATAATAAAGCATTTTTTAAAAAAATAGGCTAAAGACTTTTGGCAGCTATTTTCCACTAAAAGATCTACAAATGGGCAGAAAAATACATGAATGGGTGAGGCTCAACATTAGCCATCAGAGACATGAAACACAAACCAAAATGAGATACCATTCCACTACTGCTGGAGTGGCTAAATTAAAAGACTGGAAACATCCAATGCTGACAAGGATGTAGTGAGGAACTTTCACACACTGCTGTGGACATGTAAAATGTATATCCACTTTACAGAAATGTTCTGTTGTTTATGATGTCAAAAGATTCCCTTGGGCATGGTGGCACATACTTGTAATCCTTCCTAACTTGGGAGACTGAGGCAAGAGGATGGCAAGTTTAAGGCCAGTCTCAGCAACCTATTGAGATGTTATCCCAAAACAAAAAGCAAAAATAGCTCGTGATGTAGCTCTGAGTTCAATCCCCAGTACCACAAAGAGGAAGGAGGGGGGAAAAAGGAAAAAATAAAAATAAAAAACCCATTTTTTGTATTTACCTAAAAGAAATGAAAGCATGTCTTCAAAAACATCTGTACAGGAATGTTCTTGGAAACCTCATTTATAATAGCTCTCATTGAAAACAACTGTACTTCAACAAGAGAATGGGTAAAGAAAGTGTGGGCTATTCACAAAATGGACTGCTTCTTGAAAGTTGGATAAATCTTAACACTGAGTTAAATGAAGAAGCCAGACATAAAAAATTACATACTATATAATTCTACTCATAAAGTCTAAGCATAGGAAGATCTAATCTATAGGGCAGATATGAGAATCTACTGGCCTCTGTTTAGGGGTGGGGAAGCACTGGTTGAAATCTGATATACTGGAACATTCTACAGTGATGAAAATGTATTATGAGTGGGGATTATACAGATTTATCAAATTGTTAAAACTCATTAAACTAAATATCTGATAAATATCATTGGATCTTATTTATACCAGAAAAGAAAAATAAGACAATAAAAAGCCACCAATAAACATAAGCTATGAAATACTGTCACTTATTAACAAAAGACTACTGCACCCATCACTATTATTTTATTTTATAAATAATAATACAATTGAAATGGAAATAAAAATCATAGAGACCAGGTGTCCTTACAAATATGACATGTATTTCAAAACATCAAAAGAATTAACTACATACAAAGTAGTAGATTAAGTAATACAAAATTCTTAAGATTTATTATATAATTACTTAAAAATAGCAATAAACATTCAAAATAGTGACAAAATTTGTAACATTCAATATATAAAATAAAACAAGAATAATAAATAATAGTTACATTTTTTGAAGGAACTCTTAATGTAAAAATGTTAAATCAGTCCCAAAATAAAATGCACACTTAATATCTTTCCCGACCAGAAACAAATGATGTACAGGGAAGAAAGTGGACTAAATATTTTTCTTTCCTTTTTTTCCCTCCTTGTAGTTGTAGATGGACAGTATGCCTTTATTTTATTTGTTTTTGGTTTTTTTGTATGTAGTGCTAAGGATTGAAACTAGTGCCTTACCCATGCTAGGCAAGTGCTCAGCTCCAGCCCACATTTTTCTAATTTCTAATTTGTAGAGGGAATACTACCAGGAAAGTTTGAAAGTAAAAAAAAAAAATTAAAACTTGTTTTAAAACTTTTTTTTTTTCAAATATTTATTTTTTAGTTCTTGGCAGATACAACATCTTTGTTTGTATGTGGTGCTGAGGATCGAACCCGGGCCACACGTACACCAGGCGAGCGCGCTACTGCTTGAGCCACATCCCCAGCCCCGTTTTAAAACTTTTCATAAAACTACTGTAAATTAAACAGGATACACAAAGTGATCAAGGGAATACTGACAATCCTCAACAGATTCAAGTTTATATATAAAAGTAATAGAAGAACATTACTGTTATTTGCAAAAGTTGAACACCTATCAGCAAAAAAATAAAATATTAGTCCCCCCAGCTCATCTGCCATGCCAGAAAAAAATTCCTGAAGAATAAAGCCTAATATAAAAGTGGGAAACATGGGACTACTTGGAAGTACAAATAGGATGTGGGAAATTTTTAAAACAGTACACCTAAAACCCGAATTCGGGGGGGTGGGGAATGACAGCTTTGGTTACATTGGTTAGGGAAAAAAGAAAAGAGGGAGGCGGGAAGAGAAGCAGGGCGAGAAGCAGATTTTAAAGTCAAAAGAAAAAATCAACTGGGATAAAATATTAGCAAAGGGAAGACACACAATGGATTATTACCACTGATGGAAAAATGAGTTATTCAAGTTGACCAGACAAGGCACACACACATGCGCACAAGCACACACATCTCGCAACAAAGGATATATAACTTAACAATTCACAGAAGATAAAATACAAATGGTAATATAATAAAAATGTTCAACTTCAGTAAGTCATGGAAATATGTATGAACATCAAAATAAGACCAATATTTTTAGTCATCAGCAAAAATTTTTTAAATAGTTTTCTTGAGGTATAACTGTCATGTAATAAACTGCATCTACTTATCTGTAGTACACAATTTTGCAAGTTAATATATATACACATGTATTCTCATGATCATCACCAAGCAAGATAGTAAATGTTTTTTTTTTTTTAATGTTTATTTATTTTTGGTTGTAGTTTGACACAATACCTTCATTCTATTTATTTTTATGTGGTGCTGAGGATCGAACCCAGGGCCTCGCATGCGCTAGGCGAGTTAGCAGTGCGAGATGGGGAGAAAGGTAAAAACATTTTATGACCCATGTGTAACCTCCTGCTTTTCACAGAAATGCAAGCCAGCTGAGACCCCTTGTTCCTAAAAGGGCAATGCAAATCTCCACCAGGAAGTCAAGGACACTACTTACAGAAATGTTTTGTTACTTATAGAAATGTTTTTTTAAAAATTTGGTTTAAAATGTAACAATAATTATGTATATAAACTAAGAGATAGGTGTGATTTCACATTTTACCTCATTTATTCTGCAGTGTGTGAATATTCCCAATACACACACACACACACACACACACACACACACGTTAAAACAATTTCGAATTTCCATTAGATTTCTATGCCATATTCTGAAGTTCTAAGTTTAGAAGAGAAGTACAATAGCTCTCAAACTATGTGATAACAGTCCATGTGATTATTTCCAGGCATGAATTTAACTCTATGTTTATATGAAATTTTTTTTTTGTTTTTAATACTAAAGGCCAATCAGCTTAAGTACATCTTGCTTGAGAAAATACATCATTAACTTTCTCCACTGTGTCCACCTGGGTGGACAATAACTCTTTCTCCTAACTTAGAAAGTCTATACACTTTTCTCCTACCTTCAGTTAGAACAATTCCTTAGGCTCTTGTATTTGCATATAGCATTTAGCTTGCACCATGAATGTGTACAAGACATTTAAATTCAAAGCCTAATACTCGACACATCCAAATGTGTATTTTACCTTACCGCCCTATCAGAGTGAAGATTCATTATGATGGATGGGGACTGTCCTGTACAATGTAGAACCCTCATGATGCCTAATAATAGTTAGTGTTAAATAAACAAAAAATGTTTATTTAACACTTAACTATTATTAGGCATCATGAGGATTTATTTATGAAATAAAGGAAGATAGAAAGTCATGTGTACAAACTGCTTTGCTTGACTACAGTAAAGAATATAACAAGGAATACTATATAATAAAGCAAATGTTATCTCATAATGAAAAGAATCAAAATTTAAGTGTTTGTGCTTTTTGTACATGATTTCCTTTCATCTTACAAACAGGATTTAAGAGTGTTGACCTGTTGTAAGTGAAAACCAGATGTAATTGTTAATTTAAAATTTTTAAGAAAGATAACCTTTTTCCTTTAAATCACAGCAACAGAGGCAATCCATACCATAGATGGTCTCCTGGTGTACGATCTGAAATTTACTCAGTGTGTCCATTCTGAAATAAAATGTACATTGAGCATAATTAATTTGAAAATTCAAAATCTGAAATGCTCTGAAATCTGAAACTTTTGGACTGTGGACATAATGCTCAAAGTTTTAGACTCTGGAGCATTTCTGATTTCAGATTTTTCAATCAGGGATGCACATCTGGCAAAGTCTGTAAATACTTTAAAAATCCCAAAAAACTAAAATATCAAAAATATTCTGTATTTTTTTAAAGTCTAAAAATAGCCAACTGTTAACTAATGCGCTGTTTGTATACTGGTCTTTTTTTCCCCCTTCAAAACTTGAATAACCTAGAGGGAGGGCTGTATCATAAGAGTGTTTTCCTTTTCTCACCTCAACAAAGTTTCACAGTCTTAATACACAGAGCTGACAGCGTTAGTGCCTATAATCTGGAAAATATCTCTGAAAAAGTACCTGAATAAAAGTAATGCATTTTCTTTTTAGAATAAATACAGATTATATCAAGAAACAAGATATTAAACAACTTGTGGGTACATTTGAAATTTATGGGAACAATCTATATATAAATTCTCCATGGTTGGTTGGGGTTGTGGCTCTGTAGTAGAGTGCTCATCTCCTACATGCGAGACCCTGGGTTCTATCCTCAGCACCACATAAAAATAACTAAGTGAGATAAAGATATTGTGTCCAACTACAACTAAAAAATATATTTTTTTAAGTCTCCATGTAAGCTCCAATTTCTAGATTCAGGTGGAACTCTAAGAATTCATTTTTTACTTGATTGCTTGGAACTTAGTAGATGGCTGACAAAAACAGATGATTATATAATAAAAACAATTGTAGCAATAGAAAAACCTATCACCACTGAAATATTAAATTTAAGTGTTTCCTAATTCCAAGTAAAGAGTTCAGGGACAATACACTCCTGCTTCAGTATTACCAACAGATTACTGACCCTCCGCAGTACAAACCCACTTCCTCTGCTCACAACTCATCTTTTCCCTCATTCCTTCAGAGCAGAGATGCTAGTATTTTGTTGTATTTATCAACTACTTAGGGGAAAATGTTAAAATGCAAATGTCAAGATCCTTTCCTCTACAGTTTAGCATTCAGTGGGCTGGAGTGGGGCCCTGATGCTCTTTGGTACAGGCGGTTTGGGTACCACGCCGGAGAACACTGCTTTAGAGGTTTTGACTGGCAGGCAAGAAAAGGGTTCCAGTAGCAGCATGCCTCCACCAGAGGCCCTGATCACCTCCACTGCAAGGAGAGGCACAAATCAGGGAGGGGAAATGCTGTAGGAGGAAGGTGCGATAGGCACTTTTACAGAGAACAGAATAAACACTTTTCTTTTCTCTCTCTCTCTCTCTTTTTTTTTTTTTTTTTTTTGGCAAAAGCACAAATCTACTGAAATGCAGGCTTAACAAAGAATCCTTTCAGAGTGGGTTTAACTAAAGCACCTGGACCCAAAGTGTGTGTTGCTGCCCTGGGGAGATGGAGTGCAGGAAGGGGTTAGTGTAATCTTGAGCTCTTATAAACAGGCAATAAATAACATAAAAATTAAACAGGCAATACGACATACTTTACTTTCATGCTCAGAATAAAAATAAATGACTAAAACTGGTCAAAGGCTAGTACAGGCTTGTCAGACAAGAATACTGCAAACCTGTCGTCAAATCACTTGTCTTCAAAACAACACATACACACACACTCTCTCTCTTTTTGAATTACTCAAAGAGAGAAGTCAAACCAATCTTCCCCCTGAAGCTGAGTTCTGCCATCTCTCACAGCAATGAATATTTAAACAGGAAAATAAATATTTCAGAGCAAAGTCATTCAAACCAACAGTCTATTAGGTTAAAAGTTACAAACCCTATAATAGTCTTAATGTCTCCAACCTCTTAAAAGCTCTTCCATTTCTCCTTAAAGCAGTACTTAGAACCTCAAACATCCATGAATCACATCTTCCACCAAACAAGAGGCTGCCGGAGCTGCTCTGTCTAGCTTCCTGCTTCCCCGGAAGCAGAAGGCCTTTATGCACAGGGAATGGTTACATGTCTATCCTCGTCAGTTCATTAGTGATTTATGCCATCCATGGGTGATTTTTTTTTTTCCCCTCAAACTTTCACTACAATTTAAATTAATTTACTCTGTTTTGTCTTCATGGATAATTAATTTTACATATTCCATATGTTAAATTGAAATATTCCTAAAAACAGTCAAAACTCAGGTTAAGAATAAAACAATCTACAGTGTCTTCAGAATTGTAAAATATATAATTATGCTTGATGGATTTTATGTGGGATATTCTGTTATAGTGCACTTCTTTAAAATGGGAAATTCATTATATGTATATGAGATATACATATTGTAACAGACAAGAACTTTTCCTATTCCCTTCCTAGGGACTACAATTATTATTACATGATGACATGAATATCCTGTAATTGCTTCCTAAGACAAGTCCCTTAGCCAATCAGGGACTGAATCACAGGCTTCTTTATCTAAGTTTCCTCATCAAGGAAGGGATGATCTTTAGAGAATGCTTATGAAACTGAATACCTGCTTCTGAAGAGTAAGTCTATTAAAAAAAAAAAAAAACAGAACTCTTCTCTCAATAGCTGTATCAACTCTGCAGGAAGTTACAATATAAATGAAAACTCAAAATGAATTATTAGAGTTCTATTAAAATACATAGAATAACTGAAAGGCTACATATAACAGTCCATGTTATGTGCTGTGAGAAAGAAAAAGAAAAATGTCTCTGCTCTCAGCAACACTCACCAGGCTATTTAAAAAAAAAAAAATCTTTCTTTTAATATTTCTCCTTTCTTAGCCTCAAACTAATTTTCCAAGCAGCTGCCAGAATGACCTTTCTAAAATAAACTTTAAATCTAACTAATATTGTTAATTAATCTTCTTCCTAAAACCCTACTGCCCCCAGTCCAAACAACTTTGTATGGGAGTCACAACTTGGTACACTTTACCTAGTCAGCTTCAATTCTTTCTCATTCGATTCTTCAACATTCAGTGAGCACCAGTCTAGTTAGACACTCTGTTTTTTGCTGGGCAACAACACTGATTAGTAAGACAAAGTCCCTATCCTTATGGAGCTTACTTTCTAGCAGGGAGAGAAAAATAATAAACAGACAAGCAAAACAATAAAGAGAAGGTGTGTTATGAGGGAAAATACAGTAAGAAAGAGAACAGTGGATATTGGGCCTAGAGGGCTAGGAAATTTCTATTTTCTACAGGGTGGTCAGGGAAGGTGACATTTGATCAGATCCCTTGAGGAATTAGGGCAGCAAGCCATGTGTGTATCTGGATCGAAGAGTACCCCAGACAAAGGGAACATAAGTGCAAAGGCCCAGAGATCAAGACACACTCACCCTAATTAGATTTTATCCTTTTTCTAAATGTATGCTAAGAGATCTTTGATAATTATTTCTAGGGTGTGTCTGGTAATTCATTTCTTCTTTTAAAGTTTTATTTTTATCAAGTTTGTACATGCACATGGCCGCAAATGAAACAGGCAGAGAAGAGCTTATGATGAAAAGCAGCCATGCCCTAGCCTTCCCTTGTCAGTCCTCTGGGAAGTGACCCTCTGTTAATAGCGGCTTAAGAGCAGAGGACCAAGGGCCCCTGGCTGCACTCGGGTTAGTGACCCACCTGGCTTCCAGATCCAGGCAACACACTATTCAGCCTAGATCTGCACAGACCAGCACACTTCCAAGGCCATTTAAGGGTTAGTTTGACACAAACTTACTAACAGGAGGAGGTGGAGATGGGAGGAAAGCAGCCCTAAACACTTGCTCCAGGTAGAGGCTGGCCAGAGAAGCCCTGCTTCTCTCTGAAGACTTCCTTAGAAACCAAGCAATGAACAAGCCTGTCATTAAGCTTGGGCCAGCCTTTCTGCTTTGCTTCACTCTCCTTCTCCTCCTGCTTTCCCGAAATCTTACCCTCCCATAAGCTGTTAGGAGGTAAGATTTTGTCTCAGACTTAACCTTCTAGAAAGCAGGGGCTAAGGAAATGACTGTGTCTTGTCTCCTCCACTTTCCATCCCGGTATCTTAAACCTCTACATCTTAAGAGATTTTCCAACTGCTCTTTCTTGAAGCCATCATGTCCTGTATTCTCTACCTGTTCCCTTTCATTCCTTACCTAGTGTGGGCTTTATGGATATATGAGTTATCAGTTGGGTTTCCTTCAAGTTCCTGGCTTATTTGTGTTTGTGTGTGAGTTTGTTTCTGCTACTCTCTTTCTTGCTCAAAGTTCCTCTTGGACTTCTAATGATTCTCATGTTCCAATGACGCAGGCAGAACGATGAGGTTAGCTGGTGTGGGTTTCTGCTAGTCTGTTTTCTGATGAGGTCTCTTCCCTGGAATTAAAATTTGACGGGGAAGAGCATGGCGCTGGCAGGCTTCCTCACAGTGTTGCCTCCCTCTATCCTCAAATATGAGGTGCCAATATCTAATTCCAAAAGAATAAAATCTCCCCAAACATTCTGATAACTTCTTTGGAGACAAGCAATCATGGTGTTTGGTTTTCCTTTTTTCGTAATGAAGAAAGTGAGCTGCACAGCAGCCACTGGGAAGGGGCTGAGAAGGCCAGGGAAATCCAGGCAGCAGAGCTAACCCCACAGGAAACAGTATCCTTGTCTTCTTCCTTTTCTTTTGCTCACAGAGTCTCCTCCTGAGGGCTCCTCTTGGGTACGCTGGCTTCTACACCCCAGCAGCCTCCAAGAATTAACCACCAGTCTTCAGTTCCTCCTCCATGTCACCCATCAGTTGGGCTCCATTTGCTTTACCTTTTCCAGAAACTTGTTTAACTCTCTTGCCTGTTAGCAATATCATTCTTTGTCCTTTTCTATTAGCTATTACTAATTGGTTTTTGTACTACTACACTGTTATTTCAGTGGAATCTTAAAAGAGACAGAAGGCAAATGAAAGCATTTATTATCTTGACCCAAAAGTCATAATTTATTTTATGCTAAAGAAGATCTCAAGCATAAGTAAACTCTAGGATTCCAGGTTTCTTTACAAATTTGAGAAAGGTTAGTGATCTATGAGGCTTACAAAACAGCCCTTTCACAAGAGACTTGTTAAAAGCAAATTAGAGAAGTTTCAAAGGAAAATGAAAAGTGTATACTATAATTTTTGAAACAGTTCTGTACTAATGCTAGCAAATTAAACACATTTAGATTACAAGAAGCAAGGCAACTCAGAGAAGTGCCAGAGCTATGTGCTAAACATGATTCTAAATAGTGACAAAACGTAAAAGATTTACAGGGTCTAACCACTTTCAGAAAACAAAACAATAGTAAAAGTATAAGTATTTACCAGTCAGAATGCCTAATCTCCACCTCCTTCCTCCTTCATGAACGCAACAGTGACCAAGATCAGCATGCAGCACACAGCGAGGAAAATGATCCCTGTTACCCCATTTATCTCTAACGAATGGATCAATAAGGTATGCAGTGGACTCTGATCCTTCAGCCTGGAATGGCAATGCAATACAAACAAGCAATCACATTGTTCAATCCTTCAATACAATAAGGCAAACCTAAAGAAATCTGAGTCCCATGTTAGAAGAAACCATCAAAAAGCTATCGTGAACAGGCTGTTTTAACAACAGGAGAGCCTCCTCAGAGTAAGGGAGGAGGTTCAGCTTAAGAAATGTGGTGCAGAAGACTGAGCTGCGGAGATCTGAAACTGGCCGTTTATACTTGGATGGCTGCTTAGTAAAGAAATCAATGTCATTTCATAGTTCCTGTGAAAGTCGAGTCCATGATCAAAACAACAACTTCAAGCATACAAAACAACAAACTAATGAAGGGCATATCTATTTCTTTACCCCTCTTAAATTTTCCCCACTTAAAACTTTATTATCATCATTATCAAATCAACTAGACTATGCCCATTTCATTCAAGTACAACTCTTCAGGGCTGGGGTTGTTAGGCAGTGGTAGAGCACTTGCCTAAAACACGTGTGAGGCACTGGGTTTGAGTCTCAGCACCACATATATGAATAAAATACAGGTGTTGTGTCCATGCACAACTAAAAATATTTTTTAAAAAAAGGAAAGAAAGAAAGAAAAGAAGAATTTTTCAGCAAAAAATGGCAGCTTACAATGCTTAAGTTTAACTTTTTACTCACTTTAAGATTTTCCCTTTCAGGAATAAGGAGAACAGATCTGCTATGTTAGCGTCTACAGATTAAACATATTTAAGGTCTGAACTTCCAAAAGGATGTTTTGATAATAGAAGGAACAAGAGGTGGATTATGGAAACATGAGCTCTAGCTCCAGTTCTGCTACTGCCTTGCTGTATGACTTCAAAATCACTTCTCTGAACCTATATCCTGAATTGTAAAATACAGTTCACTTTAGTTCTAAGAATTTATGATTCTGTGACAAAGGGTCCTTACTCAAGGGCTAGAATGTAGGAAGAATTAAGAGGAGAAGGAAGAAAACCAAAGAAAGAAGGAAGATGGAGGAAGAAGAAACATTAGGTATATTCATATAAAACCAAATATTTTCTTCTGCAACAGAGAGTCAAAGAAATGTCACTAAATAGATTATATGTTCCTCTTCCCCACAGAGCTAAGAGCTACTCTAGAGAGCCAATACAGTCGCCTTCTGTATCCACAAGTTCCACACTCATGGATTCAACCAACTATGGATCAAAAATCTTCAGGGGAGGAAAACACACACACACACACACACACACGCGTGCGCGCGCGCCCGTTGTCTGTACTGAACTTTTATTGCTTCTCATTATTCTCTAAACAATAACAACTATATCAGAATACTTAGTTCTAGTAGTTTAGTGATGATGGAAGTATAGTAGAGGATGTGCCCAGGTTACAGGCAAACACTACATCATCTTAATAAGGGGCTGGATCATCTGTGGACTTTGGTACAGGGGAGCAGGGCTGGAACCCATTACCATGTAAATCAAAGGGTGGCTGTAGACTTTGGATTTCTCTCTTCCTTGCACAAATACTCTCCATAGGAAATACTATGCCATCAACCTGTAAAGGCTCTGAGCTAAGTTAAAATTTCAGAAAACTAAAGTTATATATCAAATAGTCAAATTGATTGATTCTCTACTTCTGGAGGAACCCAAGGCTCCCAGAAAATTAGTGGATATTTCTCAAAGTTTTGGCCAAAGATGGGCTAAAGTGGGGGGAAGTAGTTTATGTAAAGTTAAGTAAATCGAAGCCTATATTCTTTATATTATACTTGATGTAATAACTACCATCGAAAGGTAGGGAGGGCAGAAAGAGCATAAGTTGGGAAAAATTAACATGTCTTACAATATCGACTCTGCCATCTATTATTTGTGTGTCCTTGGACAAGTCACTTAATGTCTCAATGTCTCAAGTTTTTCATCTGTAAAATGTAAATAGGGATCACTACCTAATGGGGGTACCTCTAAGAATGAACTGAGGTCAAGTATACAAAGGTCTTTGCTCCTGGCTTCAAAAAAAGTGGAGGAGGCATGGCAGCTGGAGTTGTGGCTTGGTGGTGGTGCACTTGCCTGGCACTTGTGAGGCACTGGGTTCGATCCCCAGCACCACACAAAAACAAAACAAAATAAAATAAAGTCATTGTGTCCATCTACAACTATATATAAGGGAGACAGAGAAGGTAGTAGAAATAAAAACCACCATTACTACTGTAAGGAAGAAGGAAACAGGGGAAGAATACAGTCCAACATGTAAGTGTGAATAGCTGAGTTGAAATCCTCAAGTTCCATGTTCTTGCTCCATAAACACAGACATTAATACAAACATTAGAGAAGGGAATCTTGTTCTTCCTACTAAAGACTTACGTTGCCTGGTTCCTCAGGAAGGAAAACTTCAAAGCTTATGCTTAGATGACTTTTGGTCATGGCTGCTGTGCTAGCAAAGACAGATAACCATCCTAACTGAAGCTCTGAGAAGTGCCCCCATTCTTTAGCTCCACAGTGCCTTCTCACAGAAACTTCCAGATAATCTAATGACCATGGAAGCATCCATGACTTAGAAAACCTTAGTAAGAAATAATGAGATTCTTTAAGATTCCATAAAAGTTTGAAGGAGTGAACATCATTTTCATAGTCCAAAGTGCCCCTTTCTTCTACCCTGTTTGAGTGAATAAGTGGTACTCCCATTTTTTCTCTCGACTGTGCTAGAATTACAAGTACAGATAATACATAAGAAAAAAAGGATCTTTCTACTTTTCTGCCCCAGACTAGAAATCACAGTAACTACAAAAACACAGAAACCTATGTTCCTGTGTTTTTGAACATGTATTTCTGTTAATAAATGGATTTTAGCTTTGATCATATTAGTTCTAGACTCTGAAACTAAATTCCCACTAAACTTAATACTAAAAAAACTTGATTCTAGATTCAGAAATGAATTACATAACACACACACACACACTCAAATAACACACACACAAATAACATACACACACATAGGGTCTTTCCTCTTACCCTTTGCACCTCTGCCAACTTTCCCCAATTCTTTCCTCAGATGATCATCCAATAGCATTTGACTGGCATCATCTTCATATATTTATTGTATTCCACCTTGTGTTATAATTATTTATGCATCTTATGCATTCTTTTGTTGAAGTTACTATTCAACTGAATTTCATTAATAAACTAAGAATACATTAAATGAGACACTGCTCTAATTTTATGTAAAAATAAGTGATTTCAGCGGGGCACGGTGGTGCATGCCTATAATCCCAGTGGCTCAGGATGCTAAGGCAGGAGGATCGCAAGTTCAAAACCAGCCTCAGCAAAAGCAAGGTGCTAAGCAACTCAGTGAGACCCTGTCTCTAAATAATATACAAAATAGGGCTGGAGATGTGACTCAGTGGTCAAGTGCCCCTGAGCTCAATCCCTGGTACAAAAAAAGAAAAAAAAAAAAAAAAGTGGTTTCTCTTTTGCTTCCAAACAAGATGGAAAAACAAGAACCAGACTTGTTTTGTTGCCTCAAGCAACTTAAAAATACAACAAAACATATGAAACAAGAGTACTCAAGACACCATACAGGAGGCAAGGAGTCAGGTAAACCTACAACTGCCTGGAGTCAGTGTCCTAGCTGTTGCACAGAGGGAGGAACCGAGGCTAAGCCTGGTGGCCTCCATGAAGTGAGGAGACAGAACAAGGAGCCAGTCTGGAGAGTCACTACAGATCACAGAGGGCCCTCCTCAAGTACTCAGTTGAGTAAGGACAGTTACATGTTTGTGGAACTACCAGAGGCTGGGCAAGAAAACCTGGAGGACATGGAGGGGGTGATGCCACAAGCTCATACAGTGCCAGGAAGAGAGTCTGTGCTCAGTGGCCAGAGCAGAAACCCACAGCTCTAAGAGCATCAGCGACTGAAAAAAGACCGTCTCAGTAGCAGGGAAAACTTAATCAGAAACTAAACAGCTATCATCCAGCACAGCTTGAAAACAGGACCCAAAAGAATCAAATTATTTCTAAGAAAAATGCTATAAACTCAAGAATATTTATAAGCCGGGCATTATTACATCTGTAATCCCAGTAACTCAGTAGGCTGATGCAGGAGGATCACAAGTTTGGAGGTCAGTAGTGACAACTTAGAAGACCCTGTCTCAAAATAAAAATAAAAAGGGACTAGAGATATAGCTATGGGGTAAAGCATCCGTAAGTTCTATCCCCAGTACTGGGGGGGTGGGGAATATTTATACAATTAGAAAATCACTTAGCATCCAACAAGATAAAATTCACAACATCTAAACTCTAATAAAAAATTACCAGGCATGCAAAGAAACAGGAGAATATAAGCTGTAATGCTGAGAAAGATAAATCAATTACAACTGATCTAAAACTAGTGCATATGTTAGGATCAGCAGACAGAGCCAGATATGGTGGCACACATCTGTAACCCCAGCGACTCAAAAGGCTAAGGTAAGAGGCTCAAAAGGCTGGTAATGTAGCTCAGTGGTAGGGTGCCCCTGCTTCCAATTCCCGCCACCACATGCACACACATACACACAAAAAGAATCAGCAGATTATGGACAAGGTAAAAAATGTCAAGGTAAAAAAAAAAAAAAAAATCATGTTAAGAAGAGACATGAGAAGTGTAAAACACATCTACATCAAAATTCCAGAAATGAAAACTATGTGTGTAATGTTAAAAAACACACTGGATTGGACTAATGGCAGAGCAGACTCTGCAGAAGAAAAGATCTGTATACTCGATGACACCACAACAGAAACTATCCCTGCCCCAGAACACATAGAGGATAAACAACTAAAGACCAGCAATGAACAGAGAGCCTCGAAATGATATGGAATACTCATGGTCTAACTATGGTCTAGATGTACAGATGTATTTCAAAAGTAGTAGGCAAAGAATCTAACTTGGTCATCCTGAGAGGAAGAAAAAGGACAGAGGGAGGAGGATGTACTCGGTTTACTGCAGATGCACTTTTACCACGTTGCCAGTCCCTAAAGTCCTCCGGGAACTTCCCATATCTCTTTCTTTATCCTGCCTTTCTTCTCTCTTACGTGATTCCCCGGGAGACCAGACCTCATATGCCATTTACCTTCAGTTACCTTCTGAATATTTGTAGTCTTCCACTAGAACATCCACAAGAGTTCTGTATCCTCCAAATAGCTGTTTATTCCCAAATCCCCCTATCTTCTAGTCAAGTAAACCACCCATTTCCCAAACTATTTTATACTTTAAGTATTGACTGACTTAAGTAATAATAATAAGTGTCAGAATGATGACTGCTCTACTAAACTCTACTATTTTACATTTCAAAAGAGGATATAGTCAATGTATTAATAAGATGTAAAATTCATTAATCCATCCAAAAATATCTGCTGATACTAGAATTGAGCCAGACATCGTAATAAATACTGGTGATTTCTTCCCAATCCTGAAAGAATGCATAGTCTGATGGAAAAAAAGACAAATCTATACTTATAGTTCCAGTCCTCTATAACACAGGCTTAGAGAACGGAGAGAGCCAGGAAGGACAATCTTGTGAGGTGGAGTGAGGATTCTGAAGTAGGTGAAGTCTAGGATGAATCCTAAAGGACAAGAAAAAAGGGGGGGGGGCTCTCTGGTTCAAAACAACAATATATGAAAATATATAAAAAAGAATATATGAAAAGTAAGAAGGTATAAAGAAGGCATAATTGGTGAGCTGCACACAGTTCAGATTTGGGGGTAGGGTGGAAAGAGAAAGGAAGGGGGGGGGAGGGAGAGGGAGGGAGGAGAGAGAGAGAGAGAGAGAGAGAGAGAGAGAGAGAGAGAGAGAGAAGAATCTCCATATTTTCTGGGAAGAAAAAAATAAGAGAGCAAATCAGGGGTTTCATTCTAATAAAGATTCGAGATGACTTATCAAAACTGCTCAAAATTATGTCCCTGTCATTAACTAAACAGGAAAACATCACATACGTTAAAGAAAGTAGCGAAGACCTGTACCCCTCAGGGTCCAGCAAACCATGGCGTGTTGTTCAAAGCCTGTCCACCATCTATTTTTGTATAATCTGAAAGCTGAGCAGTTTTTATATTTTTAAATAGTTGAATGAAACCCAAATGAAAAATACTTTGTGACACATGAAAATTACATGAAATTAAAATTTCAGTGTCCATAAATAAAGTCTGACTGGAACGGAGTCATGCTCACTTGTCTTGTGTTGTCTATGACATCTTTAGTGCCACAGCGGCAGGGTGAAGGGGTTGTGACATACAAAGCATGGCCCACAATACCAAAAACAGATACTACCTGGCTCTTTACAGAAAAAGTCTAGGGACACTTGCTCTAGGAGTCTTTCAAAATCTAATTGCCTTCACTTAAGTCTTGGTTTGTCTCTTTTTAACAAGGAATCTCATGATCAACACTAGGCAAGTGAACATAGGTATGTAACGTGTGGACATAAAAGTACTAATTAGTAATTTCATAAAATAATTACTGGCTTCTCTCACAATATTTTCTGCATAAATAATCCTTTAAAAATTCAATACTACCAGAATTTCATTATAGAACTCTATCCTATAATTCTGAATGAATTTAATAACTCTAGTTAGGATTTCAAGTTATAGTTGTTTGTTTATTCATTCATTCATTCATTCATTCATTCATTTTTGTAGTTGGAGATGGACAGCATGCCTTTATTTTATTTATTTTTATATGTGGTACTAAGAATCGAACAGGCTAGACAAGTGCTCTGCCACTGAGCCCCAGCCCCAGCCCTCAAGTTATAATTTTTAAAAACTATTTGCTTTTGTTAATAGCAATCTAGCTATATTATTTCTTTCCTGAGTGATTAAATAAGAAATGTTACTGTAATATTCCGAAACTTATAGCCCTTTAAAAAGAAACTCAAGAGGCATTTTGAAAATAACATGCTATAGCAAACCAGACAATATTTCTATTTGTTTTACAGTGAGTATTATTAAACGAGAGAGTTTTTCAGGGGTTTAAATTTTTGTGTTTTACTTTTATTTCCAATAGAAAATAAGATCATATTTTACTCTTGCTGCTAATTTATCATTACCAATTTTGGTTTCTAGATACTTTTGAGGGGGGGGATTACTGGAATTTGAACCCAGGGTACTTAACCACTAAGCCACATCCGAAGCTCTTATTTAATTTTTAATTTTGAAATGGGGTCTCACTAAGTTGCTGAAGCTGGCTTTGAACTTGTGGTCTTCTTGTCTCATCTGGGATTACAGGTCTGTGCCACTGCACTGGGCTCAAGCACTTTTTAAAAAATATTTCAACACTGCAAGGGAAGTGATCAAATTTACTATTGCTGATTTTCAACATGTCATTTGCCAATTCAATTAGCATCTTCACAAGAGGGTTTCTAATAAGTTAAAACACACACACACACACACACACACACACACCTCAGTGATAGTAACCTCTGAGGATCAGAGTAAGGCACAGAGGCTACAAGACAAATAGATTCTTGCCAGTCAGCTGAGAACATGTTTTATAATGGACCAGAAAAATAATACTCTTTTTAGGAGGTGAGGTAATATCCTTCATTTTTTGAAGTTAAAAGCTGCTGATAATATTATGTGGTCAATAGGCTATAAAACTGAATGAAGTCAAACATGTTATCATAAAACAAAACTTAGATTTGGTACTTACTAATACTCATAATAGATATTTTTACTTAGTAATTAAGTACAAACACAAAAGATAAGCCATTGATATAAATTAATACAATTGGCACAAGACTGTAAAGATTCTGGAAACCACGTTTTCTCATCTATGAGGAATAAATAATTTAAGGCAATAGGAAAAATAAGCAAAGATAATAGAAGAGTAAAAGGAACATTTAGCAGTATCTTCAAATATTTGGTTCTTATGTAAAGAGATTAGCCTACTCTATGTGCCGCCCAATGACAAATGTAGGAAGCAAAGGATAAAGAAGAGACTTCAGCTCATCATAAGGAAACGCTTCTGCTTTTTAGTGGCCAGTAACAGAACTAATCATGAGGAACTACTTGTGAATTACTATTAGTATTAAGAAAGAGCATGTGAATTTGATACTAAATAGATCTCAGGTTTGAAATCCTTTTGTGCCCAGAGCCACCAGTTGCTTGACCTCAGAATCTCAAAGTCTTGTGCAAAAATCGAAAAAAAAAAATCTATCACAAATGTGATTGGCAAGGGACATATGATATGAACGTAACTGTTATATTTATAAATGTGATATGTGTGTAAAACTGGTGCAAAGCAGGTATGTAAAAACAAAAGTTATTTCAGTGGCAGTCATTATCAGTGGTGGTAAGGAATGCTGGTGCCGAACTTCTTAGATTTAAACCCTGGTGTTGACAGGATTCAATGAATTAAGGTAAGTAAAATGCTGAGAACAATATCTGATATTAGTACATCACAAGCATACAGAAGGACTAGCTATTATACAACTATGTGTCTGGCACTTTTGTAGGCACTGGAGATACAAAGAGACCACGATCACAAGCAGCTTTATGTTCTTTGTGATGGTGGTGGGGTGGGGGATAGAATGACAATATACAAATAAACATATAACCAGTAATGATAAACACCAAAGTCAGATAAGTGAAGAAAAAGAAGGATGGGGGGATACAGAATGACAAGAGAGTGCTAATTCAGACAGGTCCAGGGAGAGCTCTCCCTTGAGAAGTAACATGTGAATAAAGCAAGTCACTTGGCATGTCAGGCAGAGGGAAAAAGTGAAAAGAGAGGGAAGGTGCAGGGTCTGTTAAGGGAACAGCAAGGAGGCCAGTGTCACTGGAGGGAAACATGAAAAGGGTGGCAGGAGATGAGGCTGGGCAGCCAGCCAGGTTCCTGATCATGCAGGGCCTTAGAGACCTTGTAAGGACACAGGATTTTATTTTGACTCTGAAGGGAAACAATTGTTGAGGTTTAAGCACAATACTGACAAAAATCAAGACTAGCATTTTAAGTGAGTCACTCTGGCAATGACTCCTAAAGAACTATTTGACTCCAAGGTTTTCTGAATTTAATCATTCTAATAGTGTACAGAGGAACATTTAAGAGTTTGGAAAATGGAAACAATACCTCAGAATGGCCAAGTGCAGCAGCACTCTGACTGCCTAGAAGAGGCGCACTGGAGCCCAGTACAGAAGTACAACCTCCAAAAGGCAAGGCTTTTCTGGAGGGAAGGTTCCACTGTGCCTGGTTGAGTACACATGCGACCCTTCAGTGAAAAAGTGTGCAAGAAAGAATTAATAGTAATTTTGGAATGCTGGAAACAAAGTAGAGTGAGGAATCACAACTCACAGGGGAGTACTCAGGATACCAACAAATGTCAGATCCCAGAGTGGCCTGGGTGGGAAGGGGTGGGGGCTGTATCATCAATATGGCTGGCTTCTATTGACACTAGTCTATCACAATCAGGCATCCACAAACAACCTGAGATAAGGCATGACATGATAACAAGTTGAAACATTCCATTCACTTCCAAAAGTGAAAAGCCAGATGAAATTGTTCCCAAATGGCCATCTATGTAGACTGTGAATCTGGAATTTTTCAGGGAAGAACAGAAAACTAGAAGAACAAAACCAGGAATGTCAGTTACTATGAGGCTTGAGGAAGGCCATTCATTACCTTTCAACATGATGGTGTCTTCTGTAGCAATACAAACTTCAATAGTAGGTTGTCAAACACTAAGCTTACCTAGTCTCAACTGCAAAACCAAGCAGAAAGATAAAAATAAAAAATTGTAGAGGGAAGGGGCAAAGAAGGGGGATGGTAGACAAAAAATTTAATCAAAATTGTTCAGATATAATTACAGCTCCATTTATGGAATTCTGGGTTATCTTTTCAGGAAAGCTAAGTACTTTTTAGAATAGCAGTACTTTTCAAGCCAGCTTTGGCCTTGGCAAGGAAATGGTTATAAATGAAAATATGGGACAACACAGCAGAATTCAGAAAGAAACCAAATTATTGGAAAAAGTGAAGCTTTGTTGTTGTTGTTGTTGTTCATTGTAAAGGAACATAAATTTAGTCTGCAACCCATAATCCCCGCCTACCCACTAACTTCCCCAGAATCCTGTGCATCCCATGTAAAGTGGAAAGTGTGCCAAAACAAATAGTGGGGCTCAGCTCCATGGATGAAGGGTGGGATGAGATTCGGGTGGAAAGGAACATGACTAGCAGGCCAGGGAACAGAATCACTTTAGAGCAAGGCCACAAAATGGAGACCAAATAATCTAAGGACTTCCAGAATTCATAGAAAATGGAATATACTTTGCAAAATCATAGCCAAGATTCCCTATTCCAACTCATTTCAAAAAACAAATGCAGAAAGAACAGGATAAAATGAAACAAAGCCAAACATACCTGCTCTCTTATCTGTCTTTAATTAAAGATAAAATACCCTCCTCCCTCTTCTCTTCTCCCAACCACCCAGGAACCGAGAGCGAACTGGCAGCAGCTCAGGTGAAAGACTTCAGCCTTCCAGCTACAAAGAGGGGAGATAGCAGACAATGGAACTGGTGATTCATTACAAAAGAATACACTCCAGAGCGGCCTGCTGCCACATGGACTCCCGGCACTATTTAAAGGAACAGCAACCCCCTTTCCAACCGCCCTTATTCTTAACACCTTCCCTCCTCTTGGTTCTGATGGAAAACAGATTTTGAAGAAAATGCCAGCAAAGCACTGAGCTATCCAAGAAAGGGAGGGCTTTGTGCTACATAGAAGCTGGCAGTCTCATACCACAGCAGAGCACGAAAATTTGCTTTCACGTCCCTACTGTAAAATCTTTTCCTCTCTAATACATTTTCCCTCTTAACAATAAATAGTGTAACTGAATCTGAGTCCGGCTAAACTTTTTTTTTTTTAATCTAACTAGAGGCGAAGTCATTTGGAACTTGAATTTTACACATATTATGAGAATGATTTTTTTCCTTTTACTCCATATTTTATTTTCATAGATGTGAGAAGTGGCAATATTTTTTTAGCCTGTAAATCAAATTAAGAGAGGAACTCAGTGAAAATCTCCTGCACCATACACATGAATAAGAGATATTCTTTAAAATGTCACATGAGCATGTCTGTCTCCTGTATTAGAATTTTTGTCATTCAATTGCCATTTTTAAAGGAAAGCATCAAATACTTATCGTAAAAGATAGAGAAGTTTGCTAATTAAAACCCCAAAAGGTCACATAAAACTAGAACATATGTAATAAAACAAAATGTCATCCACTGAGAGCCCTTCTTCCACCTACTGAGTGATGGCGATCAGGCGTAGGTAGACAGGGTATGCCATGAAGATGCCAAGAGCCTAAATAGCAAATTATGAAAACACATCCTCTATCTCTTTCTTCACACACTAGCCAAAATACTAAATATTGTACTAAACCATTTAACTGTGGTGTCCCAGCCCTAACCAATGCAGACAATTTACACTGAAAAAGCTTATATGACAGGTCACTGTTAAGGGTTGGGATTGGATGTTAAAGGTTGGGATTGGTTCAAAAAAACACAACAAACAAAAAATGAATCAAAACCACAGGAGAGATGAAAAAATTTGGCTCAGCTGATTATTCCCTTTGCATTTGTTTTCTAGATAACTAACAATCATGTACATTAACACTGAAAGTGGACACGCCAAAGCAAATACACTGCAGGACTGCAGATCACAAATCTGACATTCTGTCTTTTCCAGTTGTATAAATTCAGGATAGACAAAAATGAGTTACTTCTTTCCTTCAGCACATCCCGAGAAAACAGGATGATGATTTAAATTCACCTATTAGAATTCTTTTTTTTAGTATTTGTTAATTGTAGATGGACACAATACCTTTATTCTATTTATTTATGTAGCACTTAGGATGGAACACGGTGCCTCACACATGCAAGGCAAGCACTCTACCCTTGACTACAATTGCAGCCCTAGAATTCTTAAACACAGAAAGAAATCTCTTTCCAGTTTCCATCTGTTTCTTTTACTTCATTCCTAAAATTATAGTTCCCTGATATCCTAATGACTAGGACCATGGTGTCACGAAACATTCGTGCAGTGGTAAGGTGCATCCCAACTTAGGCTCACACACTTACCAGCTCCTCTGGAAAGCAAGGCAAATGTTCCAAGAGGCCACAGAAAACTCCAATTATGAAAACTCCTAGTTTAGATAACTCTTTCACTGATTTTAAAATATGGTACATGCAATAAAAAGTCAGGTCATGAACAAGACCTTCAGCTTTTAGCTGAGAAAGAAGAGAACTGTTAACCCTCTAATAATGCCAGTTAATGAAAATTGAATGAGGGCTCCAGGGCGAAGCAAGTATCATGTCCCAAGCAACAAAGAGAATCCAGAAAGAGGCTTTCTCTTTTATGGTATTAAAAAAAAAATAAGGCAATATACCAAGAGTTAATTAGACTGACAATGAGGGAATAAGCAGCAGAAGAGAAATATTTCAAGGGATTTTCCATTTTCCAAAAGAAAGGGTACCTTAAGGTCTCCAAATTCAGACTAAGTAAAAAATCACTTTGTAAGGATGTATTCTTTGAAACTTCCCTTCCCTCTGGGTCATGATGGGCAAATCTCCTCCATAGTTCCCTCGTTCTGAACAGCACTGCAGGGCATTATATAACATTTAACTGAACAGGATTCCAAATCCTAAAAGGATGCTTCTATCCTAATAGCTAGCTGACTCTCTCGCCCTCCGGTGGTGACTGAGAGAAGAGAGAGGAGAGAATACAAAAAAGGGCAACCTCCTTAAAAGGAAAGCACTGTCCAGTGATGAAATTTCCCCAGGAGCATAAAAGCCTGGAGTGAAACTGATGCTAAGTCCTGGACTGAGGATGTGAATGTTCTAAACATGTAAATGATTTCTTACCAACAAATCACGGCCTCCTTATTCCCTCTCAACCTATAAAGAAAAAAGGGTAAAGAAGCATATGAAGGTTGCCAGGAAGAAAAACAGCCCTGCCAGGGGGCTATGGAAGAACACTCACCTTTCCATTCGCCAGGAATGACTTGCTAAATGCAGAGTAGACACTGCGTGGCATAACCAAGAGAGGCAGAAAGGGAGAGAGAGGAGAGCCATAGCTTCCATTTCCTCCTCCCTCTCCTTCAAATGTCTTTTAAAGCTGGGGTGACTGTCATTTATAAATCTGGATTTGCTCTGTCAGGGTAAGTTCTACCTGCCTCTGCTACACCTGGAATGACTCTGGGTTCCCACTGAATGCGTTGTTCGCCAGTAATAAAGCCATAAAAAGGAAACATTTTTTATAACCTTCATTTTTAATAAGCTGTTTACAGTAAAGGCAGCAAAACTGCCTTTCCAAAGCCAATCCTGAGAACCAAAGTGAGTCAGGAATCAGATTTCCTATAACCCAAATTCTTCTGCAATTCTTAAAAGGAAGTCACTCCCTCTCCCCTCTTTTTGGCAGGCTACAAGAATCTCTTCCTACCTCTGCAGTCTTTCTCTCCCTCCCTCTTCTCAGAACCAAGACAAAGAGGTAGACAAATCCCCACAGGGTCTTTCCTGAGCTACAGCTGCACAGTACAGGAAAGAGGAATCTGGTATGGAGCTGAGGGAGGGGGACAAAAAAGCTACGAGAGAGAGACACAGAGAGAGAGAGAGAGAGAGAGAGAGAGAGACAGAGAGACAGACAGACACACACACACACACACACACACACACACACACACACGGACTCAGACACAGACCAGCGCTTTTCAGCTGATAACAATAAATACGGCCTTTCCTAAGAAGACAATCATAATTAGACCTCTGCTGGTTATACTCCACCCCCAAGCTCTACTCAGATCCCACAGATGAGAAAAGAAACATGCGGAGGAAGAACAAATCTTACCTGAGTTACCATTTTCTTTTTCTCCATAAACCAAGGGGAACAGATGATAAAGCTTTCAAAGCAGCCGTGCTGGGGCACACCTCCTCGGCTTCCTTGGCCACCCCCTCCCCCCCAAGCTGGCTATTTAAGGGTGGGTAATTGACTCCCCTTTACACCGTTTTCCTTCCTTTTTCTTCCTAATGTTTCTTCCTTTCTTTTCTCTTCCTCTCTGGCAGTCTCTCCCCCTCCTTCTTTCTCCAGCTCCCTCCCATATCTCAGGCAGATGGCTGAAGGAAGCCCCACCCCTGAATGCCTAAGGTAATTAATCAGAGCAGAGCCCCACCTCTTCCTCCTCCCCCCACCCTTCCCAGCAGGCTGACAGCTCCCAACTCCAGAAGCAGGCCTGCTGGAGAATGGCAGTTTGGTGTGCACTTTGCTTTGCGCACGCGTGTGCTCGTGTGTGTGTGTGTGTGTGTGTGTGTGTGTGTGTGTGTGTGTGTGTGTAGGGGGAAGGAAGCGGAGAGTGAGGGAGGGGCAGGAGCCATGTGCTGGCACATTTTAAGGATGTGACGAGGACACTAATGATATTGCACTGAAAGCATTCATATCAAGTCACTATAATTAATGCAGATTTAAGAGATTACGACCATGAATATGTGATAATACATAAAAAATGAAACAAAATTTTTTTTTTAATCTTCACCAGGGCCAGGGGTGTGGCCCAGTGGTAGAGAGCTTGCCTAGCACATACCAAGCCCTGGGTTCTATCCCTAGCATCACAAAAAGGAAACAAAAAAAATTTTTTTCAGTGATGTATACTTAATAGATAGAGTAGATTTAATGACAAATGTGAAGCAGAAGGTGTTTAATGACCGCTGATGTGAAGGCTTAAGGGAAATACACAAGAGAGCATGTGTGTCCTAGAAAACCACACCAGCCCAAGGAGGCAAAGGACTTCAACTTCCAGGGAGGTGGTCAGCAAAATGCTTTTTTTTCCCCCTACTGTATAAGAACTGGGGATTCTGAAAATGGTGTCTACAAATAGGACCGCTTAAGAAACTTCAGATGTATGGGAAAGTGTCCATAAATTTGACTGCTTAAGGCTTCCTGCTTCATTAAAAATTCCGGGTAACAGGGATTCACCTGTGTTCCAGCCTCTGGTGAAAAAGAATAAATCCTTTCTTAAATGTATACTGGCATCTGTGTCACTACTGTAAATACTGTTACTACAGAGCGCTATAAATAGGAGGTTTAAGAGAATGTTTACTGAACACAGGAGTTTCTTTAAAGTTCTCTTTTTAAAAAGATATAATGAAAAAAGCATCAAAAAGGGAATTCAATCCAGAAGCCCTGCTTTAGTGATGTTGGAGGACTCTTTAATTTCTGCATATAAATTTCATAATCTCCTTACTTTATGTATGCTCATTATGTAAATGTTTGATGATTTTATGACTTTGTCATTTGTCTCATAAACATTAAGATTCCCTAATTTTGTTTAGTAATCTGATAGGATTCCACCCTAAAGGATTGACATATTTAAGTTCTGCCACATTTATTATGTTAATTTCTCAAATAGACTATCCAAAGATCAGAGTTAATTCTAAAATTAAGCTTCTTATTTTTAAAATAAATACACAAGAAATAAAAATTTAAAATCAGCAATCACTGAGAATAATAGTTTGTTACTGTCTCCATGAGAATTGTTTGGCACAATGTAGATCAGGTTTTTAAAAATGTCCTGTATAGGGGTTGGAGTTGTGGCTCAGTGGTAGAGCACTTGCCTAGCATGTGTGAGGCCCTGGGTTTGATCCTCAGCACTGCATACAAATAAATACATAAATAAATAAAGTAAAAGATTCATTTACAGCTAAAAACGAAAATTTAAATAAATGAACAAACAAACAAACAAAATGTCCTGTATAATGCCATTAGTTTGCAATTTTCCAATGCTACATCACCGTGTTCTCCCCTATTAATAATCATTTTAAAAACAATTCCAAAAAGAACACAGGATCTACACAGCCATCTATAGAATCTGTAGATAGCACAATCAGCTATTTACAACAAGAATTCAGGCACTCTTCTGGCATTTTACACATATCTGTATACCTTTAGTATAATCCAAAACATATACATATATATAAAAGAAGGGGCTTGGGCTGGGGTTGTGACTTAGCAGTAGTGTGCTTGCCTAGCATGTGAGAGGCCCTGGGTTCGATTCTCAGCACCTCATAAAAAATAAGTAAATGAAATAAAGATACTATTTTCAACTACAACTAAAAAATAAATATTTTTTAAAAATAGAATGACCTTGTTTTCAAGTATTACAAAGGAAATTAGAAACAAAGAAGTAGATCAGAACTAAGTCTGTTCTTATTTAGAAATGCTCTGGAAGACAGAATATTTAGTGCTCTTGAAATTTGCAACTGAAAAGCCAATTGGAAGGAGATAAAATACAATTAAATCTTTTCAAAGACAAAGCAAATAAGTAGAAAATGGCTAGGTAAGTTTCACTGGAAGCCAAGTATGCTGAAAGCAATATACTTCTGGAAAAATGCAAATCATATTTATGGGAAAATTGTGTTTTCAGATTTAATACATGAAATAAACCTGTAAATCACTGTTATACCATTCTCTGCATCCACCGGTCCACTATACTACTCTTGGCAAAAAGCCCCCAGAAACAAGAAGACAGATGTACCCCACATAGCATCACCACTACCACATACACTCCTAACCTTAATAAAGTCCAGCTACCTTGACTGCTAGGTGTGAATGCAATCTCCAAGTACCCTGGAAAGAGACAAGGCCCCGAGGAGAATTTTTTTTTAATAAAAAGACAAATCAAAGATTCCTACATGCGAAGAGTCTAGAACTAGGATAAGGGTTTCCTTGGGCTCAAGATCCACACTGCATTCCCACACTTAGGACCAATATTATACAGTTCAAGAAAGAGACTATACAAGCTTCAAGTGAAAAATGGTAAAATGATTTTTATAAACTCCCTAAAACACAGAACCCAAGTGAGCACTGGACAATGAGATTTTGAGTGTGTTCCTGACTTTAATGACTGGCATTCAGAGAGGACAATTTGCTCCCAGGTGCCCAAGAGAAAGAAAAGCAAAACAACTGGAATCTTTAGGTGGCTAAACGTGCCCAGCATATACCAAGGAGAAATTCATTTAAGGGCGCGCTCTCTGAACACGCGCACATGTGTGCTTAGGAGTGGAAAGACAGGCATAGGTTGGAGGGTTGGAGAGGTGGGAAGATAAAAACATGTTATATGATTGTCAGCTAAAGGAAACTGTATCCTCCTTCGGATACAGTTTTTGCTTCCAGCAAGATGGACTTGGGACATAGTAGGTATTCAAGAAATATTTGTTCAATAAACAAATGAAGGAAAGAAGCACTTCTAGCTGTCCCAATTTCCTGACAATTCTGTCAATGTATCATGCAATCTCCAGAATCCTAATTGCCTTTCCCCATAACTACTCAAATGATATTTATCTTACCGAAATCACCAAAGGCCTTCAAATAATAGCCAAATTCAATGAATCTCTCTCTCTCTCTCTTTTTTTTTTTTTTTTGTGGTGCTGGGGATTGAACCCAGTGTCTTGCGCATGCGAGGCAAGCACTATATATAGTCTCAGCCCAAACATTTATATCTTCTTTGACTTTTCTGTGGTATTCTCTCTTTCAGGAAACTCTTGCTCTTAGCTTCAAATAACACCAGACTTTCCTGATCTTTTTTGTTCCTTGCTCACTCCTTTCTTCAACTTCTATCACCCTTTGACCACTTCTTACTGCATGCTAGAAGTTCTTCACCCCAAATGCACAGTTCCTCTCACAGGTACTTGATGGAAATTTGTTTTTCTTATGTGCCTTTCTGTGCAGAGGACCATATTATTCATCAGATTTCTAAAAGGGTAGAAACCTCAAAGAAGCTGACACTGCCAACCACACTGCTGTGTTCTAACTCATTCCACACTTCACTTGCCAACCATTTACTCAGATGCCCCTTGCACTTCCAATTCCAGCACACATCTCTCCCGAACTACAGATCAAAATATCCAACTGCCAAATAATGGTCAACTACATTTTAAAACCCTTCAAATTTCTATTATTTAAAAGTCTAAAGCTAAATTGATTCTCAATTGAATCATTAATTCATTTAACAACTATCTGAGTGCTGTGTGTCAGGCACTGCTCCAGGCACAAGGAGAAAGCAATACAGACAAGGAGGGAATATTCCTACTGGTGGGAAGCTCGGATTCTAGCACTCATTCTACCATGTTGCTTTCCTGGTGAATGGTTAAGTTTCATGACAGATAAAACAGCTATCATTTCTTGAGAATTTACTCTGAGGTGGCATCTGATAACACAATGAATCAGATTAGATAACTAATTAATCCACTTCATCTTCACGACAACTATGAGATATTTTAATATCCTTTTTGAAAATGAGAAAACTAAGCTAGGTGAGGGTAAGCAGGCACCCAAGCTAGCAAGCTTCAGAACTCAGATTCAAACCAAAAGTGATGGGCTCCTCATCTTTATTCAGTAACTTAACAAGTCAGAAGCTTAGGGTCCTTTGATTTCTTTGGTATGCTCTTTCTTTCCATCATATTACCACAAAATCAGTCTGACCTCTTTATTCTCTAACTGTTCCCTAGTGGTAGCCTTCAGTCTACCACTCTTCCCATCCAAACTTCTCACTACCCACCACTACCTCCAGAGTGATCTTTCTAAATGCAAATTTCATCATGCCACTTCCCTGACAAACATCCTCAACTGCTTCCCACATCTGACAGGGTGGAAGAATCCTAATTCTTAAACAGGAACCTAAAATATAATCTGGCTGCAGAACACCTGTCCAGAGGCACTGTCGGTCCCCTCCAGTGTCCTTCCCTGCCCCCGAAACCCTGAGCAAACAGCAGTGGGTGCCTCCACACACCATGTTTCTGTTCTCTCTCTTTCATCATGACTTCTGTTTGGCTAGGTTTACTTCATGGATCTACAACTCCAGAAACTCTTTCTTGACTCCATCTGCTCCCACATTTGGGTTAGGTATCCCCTCACCTGTGTGCACACAGTACCCTAGTACCTAACCAAGGGACATAACTACTGGAGTTTATTATTTCTGCATAATTCTGACTAGCCTGCAAGCAGTAGGGGGTAGAAATCATGTTTTATGTCACACCCCAGTTCTTAACCTAGTACCTGAATGCACTGTAAATGGGGGGATAACATGGAACAATGTCTTGATTTCTATCTCCAGCCATTACATAGGCACAAATGGACCCATAAGATTGAAGAGTAACTTTGTAGTTATAAAACTATTATAGAAACATTATTTCTTTCAAAAGCATGTTTAGAAATATATTCAAATTTATTAAATTCATTTAGCATCTTTTTAGAAAGCTGAAGTGTAAAGTAAGATATACAAAAAGAGTGGGAGAAAAGGTTTTATTTTTAGCTTTATGGGAATAGTTGAGATTTTCGACAGAATAATACCCACTAATTAAAACACACACACACACACACACACACAACTTTACATGTTCTTGCTCTTCACAACTTTATAGTTGTAATTCAACTTCCCTACCTTCCACCCACATACCAGCACTATTATAAAAGCAAGCCCAAGAGTCCCTGAAGAGAGGCAGGGCTTGCTCATATTTTCCCAGGCTGCCTCTGACACCCAAGTGAAAAGCAACGTTAAAGGGCTAGCATTTCCTGCAATAATAAAAACTTGTTAGTAGAGAAGCTCTTCATAACACGCCCCCATACAATAACCTTAACTAAGTGTAAATAACAATTTACACCTATTACGTATTAAATACCTTCCCAGAAGCATCTCTAACCTTTGCCCCAACATTCCCTTTAATATAAGCAAAGTCAAATTAGAGCTAACTCTATTTACAGTCTGCTAGCTTCTTCTCTCTAGTTTAGGCAGGGTTCAGTTAGTTACATAGAGAAAGAAAGATGAGAGAAAAATTTGAAATTAACAGTTTTAAACCTTGTATGTTTATTTTTTAAAATAATAATTTATTTCTCATCCCCCCATACCCAACCTCTAGAATAAGATCACAAATAACATACTAGGCCATTGGTAAGACCAGAGGAATTAGAAAATACTATGTCATGAATTAATTTCTAGTTTTGGATAACTTACTTTTATATCTTTAAAACATCCCAAACTCTAGAGAACTAGAGTAATCTACACAACTGAAATTATGTCTACATTCTCTGTATTCCATGAGAAATTAAGGAAAAGGTTCTCACATAAATATTAAAAAGGAATGGGATATAAACAAATATATCAATAACTGGATTATCAAAAAAGCAATAAATGATCAAGCAGGGAAAACTGAAGCACACTGCTTTCCTAACACTGAGGTCTGCTATGATGTCTCTATTATTTACTGGAGACTCTGCTGCCTACTCCCCTTTATACTCTGTGCTGGCGGTGTCCAGCACATAGCACAAAACACACACGACACATGATTCACAACGAAAAATATGAAATAAAGAACATATCTATCACTGTACACCCAGGTCAGCTTCCTGCAAAGAAATGGACAGTGTACATACTAATTCATTCTCCAGCATTCTGACACTAAAACATACCTCAGTACCAACAGTACCTTTTAGATAGGTGATTTTCTGTCTGTCTATCTTCCAGACACCTAATATCCTTCTGCTGTCTTTTGTTGTACTAAACTCTCAAATCAGGACTTTCAGCTAAACCTCCAATAATTTAAGACCCTCCTTCCTTGTCCTCCATCTACCCCATTGCTGCCTAGGTGGCAGGCAAAGTAGCCCATTATCACATCTTTTCACTAAGGATAAACTAAGATAATAAACAATGGACTCAATTTGCTACAACAGTTACATTTCATCCATCTAGCCAGAGTAGGTAAATATTTAATTCAGGAGTGTCTAGAAGAATAATTTCAGACACAGTTTCTCAGATTTTTTCTAAACTCAATCTTTTAAAAATAAAATCTAGCAAGCCTTTATCTATTTGTTTTTCCTATATTTTATACTTTGTCTAGATTGGGTCATACAAAAATTATAATAAGAAATTTCATTGTACACCTATGTGGGGGCGGGAGTACTGGGAATTGAACCCAGGGGCACTTAACCACTGAGCCACCTCCCTAATCCTTTTTTATATTTTATTTAGAGGCAGGATCTCCCTAAGTTGCTTAGAATCTCACTAAGTGCTGAGGCTGGCTTTGAACTCATGATCCTCCTCTCTCAGCCTCCTAAATTGTTTGGATTACAGATGTGTGACACCGTGCCTGGCTCAACTGCACAAAAAAATAAGGCAAGCCTGATTTTATTAACAATAAGAGCAATGAAAAGTCAAGTGTGTAAAATGCTTTATTGAACTCACTTTGTTTCATTATCTCAATGCTATCAATGCTAAAAATGCTCAATTAAAAATGGGTGCAAATCCTAAAAAACACTATTTTTCATGTTCTTAATAATTTTCAGTTGCATAATGTACTGATACATACCACCACAAGTATTATGCAATGAGGAGCTTTGATTTAACTAAGTATAAGAATATAACAAAAGCTAAAAAAGAATATTTTATAACTACAGTTAAGGCATTTGTGAAGCAAATACCTATCTGCTGCTCATTTATAAATGTGCTGAAAGAAAATTGCTATCTTAACAGAATTAATAAATGAAATTATAAAATAGCTTTGGATTCTTCAATTTAAAATTGTTTTTCTCAATCCCATTAATTTGCTGATGTGGTGGAACAGAAGACATACCCTTAAATTTTAGCATCCCATTACCTGAATTTCTAAGCTCCCTTAATTTCCGATAGAATAAATCTACTAAATGAAGCAAAGCCAGGAAAGGCGCAGCTTCACATACTGAGTACTACATACACCAGTACTAAATCTTAACAAGTAGAAAAGATGTGGCAAAAGGGTGGCAAATTCATCTTATCAAGAATAAGTAAAATTTCTGCAAAAGACTTTATCAAACCATGTCATGATTTCTAAATGGAAATTCTTTAATTCCCATTGCAAATTTTTTTGGGGGAGTTGGTCAATTTTTACCTAACAAATTGATTTACATGCTATAATTATTTTTTCACATATTTCTAACACCTCAATTCTTTTGGAAACTCACTTTTTCCTCATATAATTTTATATACATTATAGTTATTACAAGTCCCGTACTTTGCTAGTTAGGTCTCAGGAATTTCCTCTTTACAGATGTTTCTAGTCAGAAGCCCATCAATATTTAGTATTAAGAAGATTTTCCTCTAATCTAGTCTCATGACATTTCCAGTCTTAAGCTGTTAGAAAGACCAATCCACTATTTTGTGTCAGTAGAAAAACAGGGCATAAATGAAATCCACAAATACATCAAAGTCTCATTACAGTGAAAGTAACACATTCTTAACTTGTATAATCAAAAATAATGGAAACTGTTATATAAAACACATAATACAAATTGAAGTGTTTGAATAAAAGAGAAGCATAACCACAATCCAATACTGAAAGCTTCAGACACAAATGCGAGCTGAGTGTACTCTGGAGAGCTTATTTGGTGGCCCAATTCTAAATAACCTGTTTTAGGGATGGCAATGTGGTTCAGTGATACAGCACTCGCCTAGCATGCACAAGGTCTTAGGTTTCATCCACAATCAACACACACACACACACACACACACACACACACACACGCTTGTTTTAGATTTGGGGCCTCAAATTCCTAACAAGATGTACTAGTCTGTCATTTCTTTTAACCCTATGAGTTCTTGCCCAATCTGTAACAGATGCCAATGATTAGAGAAATGACCATTTGAAAGTAAAAAAAAAAAAATTGGTGATGGCCATGAAAAACAAAATATAAAACTAAGAAACCAAGAAGTATCTATAATTCATAATTAACTGTATTAACTTTTTATTTTGCTATTCTAGCTTTTCAGCACAATTAATATTTCAAAGAATCCTAACATACGAGATATCTGCTGGTCAAACCCCTTCATTTTATAGGAAAATGTAGTGAAGAAAACTGAATTTGTTTGAGATGAGCATACAGATAATTAACTACTATAACTGGAGCCAGAATCCAAGACTCTTAACTTCAATTTGACTTACTATATTGCTACTAATTCCAAGGCAAATAGATATTCAGGTATATGCTTGATAATATCCTAATATCTTCTGATTCTGGATTACAAGTTAATTAAAATGCCACTTATCAAAAAATAATCCAAAATGTTAAACTAAAAATAGTCTAACATAGTCTGTATGTGAAGAGAATGCTCCCTAATATATATTACCTTTCTGAAAAATCCAGCAACATTTGGAAATTGCCATCTGTATCTCTCCTCTGCCCAAAATGAAGCCTCAAGTTTACTATAATACTTTTGGCTTTGTCGTGTTACATTTGTATTGCCCAGCCTACCCTGTTTTAAGACACAGAGATACACACACACACACACACACACACTCTCTCTCTCTCTCTCTCTCTCTCTCTCTCTCATACGAGAATCTCTCTGAAGTTTCAGAACTTCTAGAGGTGAAAGTCAACCACCCCTGTCTGGCACCAACAATGTAAAATTCAAACCTCCTGCTACAGCAAATTAGCAAAATATCTTGGGAAATCTGTGTCCTGAATGGTACCAGGTCAAACGACAGAAACCCTATAAGCATTTCATTCCACTGCAAAACCTTCACATCCGCCAAAGAGTACTTAGTAAACAAACAATTTATAACCCTCAGCTTACCTGGACAACAGGATATTGATAATCCATACAATATACACCATACATAGCAAAGGGGGGAAAAGAACTTCAGATAAAGACAGTACAAAAACCGACTAAGTTTTTGCCTTGTTTGATCTGGCTGTCCTGTCCAAAAGAACTAGGAGCACCAAAAAAATCCTTGGCTGACTTCCAGTCTACGCTGTTGATAGGTATGCTGGCTCAGCTGATGAAGTTGGAGCTTGGTTCAGACCAGGCCTCCAGCCCAAAAGGATTCAGGAATACACAGAAGAGATGTTCAGGGAAAAGCAAAAGGCTCCGACAACATTAGTAGTTACAGACTGAAAACTGCACTAGAGATTTGCTGTTACTGTTGGTCTGAAGCTGACAACTCCACCAGAAACTCAAGAGGCAAAGAATGACTGCCAGGGAAGGGAACATGGGCTTCTTAAAGTGGCACACAAAAACGGTAGGAAGCACAAGGTATCTGGGTGCCAAAATATTATATATGTCCCAGGCTTTGAGTGCGTCAGAGGGAACACTCCCAATTCAGGACATGGAAAGGCAGATGGGACTGGTATTATTTCTCTACTCCTTCTTGGGTGGGAGCACGCACGCGCAGGCACGCGCGCGCGCGCGCACACACACACACACACACACACACACGCACGCACACACCCTTCTCACTGTCTCCGGCAGAGACAGGTGTTAGGATTAACAGCATAAACCCCTTCTGCTATGGAAAGAAATGGGAGAAAAGAGTCACACTGATACATGCAGTAAAGCGATCCCTTTCATGACACTGTATGTTTTTGTATCGTTTAACATCCCCCCTCCCTGTGCTTTTACAGAAGCTGGGACAGCTGGCAGGATCAGCACTAGAAAAGAGGAAGGTGGCCCCAACTCTGAGGCAACATGAGTCCACTGGAGGCCTTCAGATATGCAGGGTACTCACTCAGCTGTTCCAATCAAACTTGGAGGGATTAACTCTGGCTGCCTGCAAAAAGGTGGGGGTGGAAAGGTCTTTTCAGAAAAGCCAGTTGCTTTTCCTCTTTTAGGAAGCTGCTATACCCACCATGCCAACATTATGTACAACACACATAGGCACAAATATTTCTACAACCAGTATTTTTAAAAAGTAACAAACATGGACAGATGTGAGGTTAGTTAAACAAAGCACAGCAGGTTAGAGTTGGCTTCAGAGCCTAAATGGCACTTCTAAAACCAAAGAATTGCTGCATAATTCTTAGAAAATAAGGCACAGAGTAAGCGGAACGTGAAAACGAATATTAATTAAGAGATACATCAGTTAACCATTTTTATTAAGAAGTTCTCTGTTGGGGACAAGTATTCAACAGTTCAAAATGATGAATAATTCTAACCTTGTTTCAGAGGCTATGACCTCCTAATCTTGGAGAGCCAGTAATATTACAACATGCGTTCCTAGGATTAGACTGTGAGGATTAAACGCAACTGTGAGGACATCTGTGAGAATTTATGTATTACCAAGTCCCACCTGCCTCTACTGCAATTTTTCTCCTTTTATGGTCACTGTAATTTATTTTAGGATTGTTCAAAAGAAACTGTTTTTTAAGGGTTAAAATGGTCTTAACCAATCTAAAGATAGTCCTCTTGGTTAAACATTTATCTTAAATTGATTCTAACAGATTAAGGGATCAAACAACACACTAGACTATCTTTATATTGCCAGTACTGATTCTTTATGTATTACACATGAGGAACAAGAATAAATTGATTCCACATAATTTTTAAAAAGTTACTGAACATCTATTACTCACAAGTATTATGCTGAGCACTTGAGAAATGGATAGAACCCAGTTTATGGAAGAAAAAGAACAGAATATACAGGCAAAGGCAAAAGGTAAAACATTGCTATTACACAAAACTCAACATTGTAAGCAACATCTCATAAGTAGAAGGATATTTTTTTAAAGTTTTGCTTAAAAAACACTTATAAAGTCTCCACTTTCACATCATTAAAACTCTAAGACTGCTACTTGGCCAAATCTTCACAGAGATTATCAAAGATTCATAACATCTTGGATCTGATTGGCCACATCGTAAGGACTGTGGTATACATTCTCACTGTCCCTATAAAGCTATCTTAAACAGCAACTTGAAATGGCAAATTAAGAGATAACAAAAGAGGGCTGGGGATATAGATCAGTGGTTCAGCACTTGCCTAGAAGGTGTGAGGCTCCTGATCAATCCCAGCACTGCACCGCCCCCTCCCCGCAAAAAAGACAAAGGGAATGTTTCTGTAATAAAATTGCACACTATATTTGCTCCTCTAATTAAATCAATTCTCTAATTGCCATTGGAGACACTGCATCATCTCATTTTCAGTCTACATTTCATACACAGCAAATAGCATATCTGGTCACATGTATACTTATAAACTAGTATCTTAAATCACTATTAAATTTTCTGAGATTCCTCTTGATATGAAGACTGAAAAATGATATAATCTTTTATATACCATAGAGGGCCATAATAATTAACTACAGACAAACTTACAACTTCATGAGTTAACCCAATTCAGTATTTGGTAGATTAATTACACAAGATGAAATTCCAAGGTGGTAATATACTAAGATAACAGACAATAATTCAAATCCTAAAACAACTGACATAATTTAAGCATAAAAGTGATCCCCAAATAGGTTATAGGGAAGCCGAGTCAATTCCTGGAGATTTAATTCTTCTTGAGGACAGATCTGTATCATATAAGGTGAAAAGACATGACTAAAACAATATTAAGAGAAAAAATCATGTTGTTGAATAAAGTGTAGAGTATAATTACTTACTTACTAATTTGTAAGCTTTATAAGTTATGTATATATGCACACACATAAAACTTATTACACTGACATATTCCATATTTATGCATTGTATATACTATATAATGTACATAATATATCCCATATATGTGTGTGTGTGTATGTATATCTCTCAAAAATACACATGAGACAAAACCAATACCTCTGGGGGATGGGATGAAAAGGTAGCTGGTTTTCTCTTATTACCTTAGATATAAATTTATATTTTTCAAATATATTATTTGAAATTATTATTACCCTAAAAGTTTAAGGGAACCAAAATAGATCCACTTTCATTATAGGTATTTTAAACATTAATAATAATAATTAATAATACTCTCTGGGTCTCTAATTTATACTGTCATACTTGCTTTAGCTAACATGCTGGCATAACTATAAATTCTCACTTGGGACAGAAGAATATAGACAATAAACCACCTCAAACAGATGTCTTACCTAGATTCTGCCCAAATTATGCCCAGCTCTAGTTTACATAATCAGCCCTTCAGAAAAATGGCAAAATAATTAAACATTTTAATTTTAGCTTCCTATACCTCATGTTTCCTTTTTACTCACTTGTTTCTGTTGGAAAAAAAAAATTAAATCTGAACAATTTAAAAGACCAATAATCTAGTCAAACCAAAATTCTAATATTTATAGAAAGAAAGGTCAACTTTTCATCTGAAAGACAAATTATTACAACAAAAATTACAAATCTTAGAGTTGAAGGCCCTCACTCTCCTCTTTATAGTCTTTGAGCAGAGTAACATTGCCTTATATATTCAGATTAACAGAAAGAAATTCTATGCACAGATCAAAAGCTTAACATCACTGTTTCAGCATTTTGTCCACTAACCTATGTGATTTTAAAAAACAGAAACAACAACAACAAAATATTTCCCAACTCAGAAATTACACTTGATTTCTTCCCCCAGAACACACTGGATATTTCCTTTGAATTTTAAATACTATCATATTCCCTCAAAAACTCCAGAAATAGGGAATGGGGTTATGGCTCAGTGGTAGAGCACTCATCTGGCAGTGTGAGGCACTGGGTTCAATCTTCAGCACCACCTATATTTTTTAGTTCCAGAAATAAAATGGTTAATTTTCCACAATAAGCTCAGAGTTATTTGCTGATGATGCCAACTTACTTTGTTTGGAAAAGTATATACTCTGCAATATTATAAAAGCTTTTATAGTATTGGATCGTGAGTTCAAAGTCAGCCTCAGCAACAGTGAGGTGCTAAGCAACACAGCGAGACCCTGTCTCAAAATAAAATAGGGCTGGGTATGTGGCTCAGTGGTCAAGTGCCCCTGAGTTCAAACCCTAATAGCCCCCCACCCCCCAAAAAAAGTTCTTGTGTCCTGATCAGTTAAAAGTATGAATATAGAAAATAGCTTTTCATGTATATTTCCACACATTTCATTAGCAGAGCCATGTACATCAACTCATTTTTCAATATAGGTTTCAATACTGGCACAACTAGAATAGTCTATTAAATAGAGTGTGATGATATCAGAAATCTAGACCTAGAGCAAGATTTAAAAGCAAGACATCTAGAAGTATGAGATTTATGAAAGTTAAATTTTGCTAAGGACAAAATAAACAACCTAACAAACATCCCGTGTCAGAGGACATGACTGATGACACTACAGTATCATCTATACATCTACAATCCTTGAGGGTATTAACTACAGCAGTCTATGAACTGTTAGTGCAAAAACACACACGAGCTACAGGAATAAAGAAGGCATACCCGTAAGACACAGGACAAAGACAGTTAACACAGGAACTGAAGGGTGTGCACACGCAGAGTGCAGGAGAAAGGTAAATGTACCACTTGGGCACTGAGAGGCTGACTGGCCAAGTGAGAACAACACTGCTAAACCAGGAAAGCTCAAAGCAGGGACTGATTTGAAGTTATTGTGGAAGGATATTCAATAGAAAATGTCTAACAGGCACTCAGGGTTGTAGCCAGAGGTCAGCATTAGAAATGGAGATCCAAAAGGAATATAATAAGAGAGACAGCCAAGACCGTCATGGAATTGAGACTTGTCTCCCACATAGATGTGGTCCACAACATTTGATGAATATCAACCATGTACTCCCCCCACCCCCCAAAAAAGATAGAGACAGAGAGAAAGACAGAGTGGGGAGGGAGAGTGATACATGGATAGAAGGCAAAGAGCTGAAAATAGAACCTTAAGGAATACTCACTCATTCCAGAAGGCAGAAATAGAAACAGGATAAGAAGACCAAGCAGGATCCTGAACTAGTCACAAAAGCCAGAACATTTGTTCCTTTTCTTCGATCCTGTATGCCTTACACTAGGGAAGGTATTTCATGGTACCAGAGATAAATATACAACAGTATCAAGCAGAAAGGTTAAAGAGAATGAGAGCTTAGGAAAAAAAATGACTGAATTGGGCAAACAGGAGCTCAAGAGTTTTGATTGAGCTGTTTTAATAACATGGGTAAAATGATGATAGCCAAATTGATACATTCTGGATCAAGAATGAAAAATAGACATAAAACCTGCAAATGAATTTTAACTCTTTCTATCTTAGGATAGTTCTTTGCCTTCCAAGTGTCAAAAAAGTACAAAAACAATTATTGATACATTCAACTCCCCACTGTTGTTTTTGGTTTTTGCCTCTGTGCCTTTGACCACATTGTTTTCTTATCCATTTCAGAATCTCCAAATCTGAAAATGGGTCCTTAACTACCTTAAAATGCCATTTGTTCCACAAAGCTCATCTTCCTGGCTATCTCCAACAAGAAGTAATTTTTCTTTTCTCTGAACTTATGTGGTACTTTCTATTTGTTTTTAAGTGTACAGTTTTATCTATTAGATGGTTTTTTAAAGCTAAGACTTGTCAGTTCATCTTTGAATTTCTCTCAACCAAGCTGATGTCTTTGACACAGTATGTACCATCAGCATATGGAAAGAGAAGGTCTGCAATAACTTGCACCTATAAATCAGAGGCACCATGTACAGACCTTCCATTAGATCAAGACTCATTCATTCAATTTTCATTCATTTCAACCAAGACATCCCCAACGTTGTGTGAACTCAAAAGAATGGAAAAAGCTCTCAAAGAGCTGAAAATATAGAGGGGGAAAAAGCAGAAAATAAGAAACATCAAAATATCATCTGATGAATGTCATACTTAAAATAATAGCTTGGGGGAAAATAAAGCAGCAATTGCACCTAAAACCTTCACTGCTACCATCTCATTTTCTAGGTTGAAGGAAACCAGGAATATTTTACAAGAAATTAATGCTTAAAATAAACTGTGAAAAATTAGGGAGAGTTCTCCATATGGATGGGGGGCTGTGGTGGGCTTTGAGATAGTGGAATAGCATTCTAAGTGCATAAAACAGTATGGCATAGGCAAAGCCATATTCAGGCACTTACAGAAGGACAAGCAGGTAAATGTATCCCCTCAAAAAAGAGGTCAAAAAGCTATTTTAAAATATCCAAAGTTCTCTATCATATGAAAATTGTTGAATTTTTTATACCAATAGAAATCTTTAACTTATATCTACCAGAACACTGAAAATCGCAGTTAAGTACATAACACTCCTTCACATGACACATGAGAGGAAAGAAAGTATGGGGTAACAGAAGAGACCATGGTGAGGCTGAGCTGTGTTATTCTGTTTGGGGGTGACAGGCATGGATGAGAGTGCACAAATCATGAGGCAGGGAATCGGCATTTTTTATTAGAAGTGTCTTTCGTTATTCTTTCTTTCTAAATCAGTGCAGATTGAGCAACCCTAACCAAAAGGTCTGAAATCCAAAACTTTCTGAGCACTAACACCAGCTCAAAAAAAGTTTCAAATTTCAGAGCAATTCAGACTTCAAATATTCACATTAGGAATATTCTAAAATTTGAAAACTCTAAAATCAGTAATTCTGGTCCCAAGCATTTTAGATAATGGATCCATAAATGACCATAAGTAACAGTTACTTTAAATTCAGAAAAATAATTTAGAGAGAGTAAGGGTAAAAGTGTAACATTTTTTTCTTATGGTGGTGAGGATCAAACTCAGGGCCTCTTGTGTGCTAGGCAAGTGCTCTACCATTGAGTCACACTCTCCATCCAAAATGTAACTTGTAAAGCAGAAAACAATGGTAAATATCCTAATACTGTTGGGGAAATATGTCTGCAAATGAATTCAGATATATCATACATCAATCACATCACATAATCAAGACTATCCCTTCCATTAAAACTTTTACCTCAGGGGAGGGGAGGGGAGGGGGGATAGTAGAGGATAGGAAAGGCAGCAGAATACAACAGACACTAGTATGGCAATATGTAAATCAATGGATGTGTAACTGATGTGATTCTGCAATCTGTATATGGGGTAAAAATGGGAGCTCATAACCCACTTGAATCAAATTGTGAAATATGATATATCAAGAACTATGTAATGTTTTGAACAGCCAACAATAAAAAATTAAAAAAAAAAAAAAAAACTTTTACCTCAATTAACTAAAAATTTGTGGTTAATTGCAAAAAAAAAAAAAATGTTCACAATATTTCACAGCTCCTTAAACAGTAAGAGAACATTTTCCTTTACTCCTTGAATTTAGCCTTAGCCTCATGACTCACATTGCCAGGGGACATTAGCGAATGTGACACAAGCAGAGACTTGTCATTCGCATGCTCCTCTCTGAAACCCTGATACTACCATGTGAAGAAGCCTGAAGGATAAAAGACCAAGTAGATTTGAAATTAGTTGTTCTAGTTGAGCCTCCCAGACCAACCAACCTGCCAACTGCCAGATGTGAAAGTGGTGTCATTCTAGACTATCCCAGGCAAGCTGATCCAACCCAAACTGACACAGAACCATCCAAACTCCTGATCCACATTACTGTGAATGAATGATTAAACTGTTTTACACCATTAGGTTTCGAGAAAGACTCATACAGCAAAATCTAACTGTCACAGTCTCACTGCATACAAGTATGATAACCTCAATACCAACACCAATACCAAACTCATTGTAGCCTGAAATCAGGTTGTATTAGTTCTCTAACTTTGTTTTTCTTCTTCAAAACTATTTTGGCTATTCCAGGTCTTTTACATTTCCCCAACAGTATTAGGATATTTACCATTGTTTTAGAACTTCATAATCAGTTTGTCAATTTCTATAAAACTCTGGCCAGGATTCTGACTGAGATTACACTGAGGCTACAGATAATTTGGGTAGAGTTAATACTCAAAACTATTAAGTCTTGCAGACCACGAACATGGTATATCTTTCCACTTCATTCTATTATTATTCAAGTACCATATAGGTTTTTAAAGGTTATGATTATCTTTTCCTTAGCCATGTTCTAAAATCAAATGTTCTGGTCTGGTGATGTGGCTCAGTGGTTAAGTGCCCCTGGGTTTAATCCCTGGTACCAAATTAATTAATTAATTAATTAATTAATTAAAATGTTCTGGTGTTTGTGAAACTTATTGCTTTTCTGAAGTCCACTAGATCCCATAATATTCATAAGAAGAATAGTACACTCTGTAAGACAGAGTGATACTGGTGTCAAAAAAGAAAAATACATCAATGAAACAAAATAGAAAGTCCAAATATAACTTCACAGGTGCAAAGGCAATTGAGTGGGGAAAGAACTGTCTTCTCAACAAATGGTACTGGAACAACTGGATAGCCATACAAAATAAAAGTAATACCATACAGAAAATTAAACCCAAAATGGAGCATAGACCTAAAAAGGTAAAACACGAGACTTCCAAGGGTGGGTGGGGGGGACTCTCAAGAGAAAACTAAAATATGACATGAGGACTGGGGTGCAGATCAATGGTGGAATGCAAGATGACAGGTTCAATCCCCAGCACCAAAAAGTGGCACTAAAAAAAAAAAAAAAACCCATGAAAGTACAAACTGAGCTTTACTGAAAACTTCTGCTAATCCAAGGACACCAAGGGAAATAAAAAGACGAGCCATGATTTAGGAGGGAATATTTGCAAAGCCTGTTATCTGACAAAGGACTGGCATCTCAAGTACATAAGAATGTCTCTTCAAGCTCAACCATAAGAAAACAACCCAATTTAAAGAAAAAAAAGAAGTGGGCAAAAGATTTAAACACTTGGTTAAAAGAGGCAGTAAATAAGGGATGATAAATAAGAACATGAAAAGATGCTTAATATCATATATTCAAAGGAAATTAAAACCACAATGATATCACTACTCACCTCACAGAAAGACTAAAATTAAAAGATTGACAATGCCAACTGTGGGCAAGCCTCTGAGGACTAAATGTCTCATACACTGCTGCTGGGACTATAACCAATGTGGAAACAAGTTGGCCTCTATTTATTTATCAGCATGTTATAATAATACATAATAGTTGGATTCATTGTGATATAGTCACACATACACATGGCATAATTTGGTCTACTACATTCCCTGTACTTCCCCTATAGTTTAGCAATTTCTTAAAACATTAAACTTTCACCTACCATATGATCTATGCACTCCACTTCTAAGAGTTCACCACAGAGGAACAAGAACATAACCATGTGAAGATTTGTACTTGAGTGAAAACTCAGAAGATGTGCATAGTCTAAAAGTACAAACAACCCAAATACCCATCAGCAGATAAATTATGAACAAATTGTGTATGTGCACAACTAAATGCTACTTAGTAATAAAAATGAATAAACCACTAACATGTGCAGGATCACAGAGGAATCTCAAAAAAATTATGATAGCTGGTCGAGATGGCACATGCCTATAATCCCAGCGGCTCAAGAGGCTGAGGCAGGAGGATCGCAAGTTGAAGGCCAGCCTCAGCCAAAGTGAGGCACTAAGCAACTCAGTGAGACCCTGTCTCTAAATAAAATACAAAATAGGGCTGGGAATGTGTCTCAGTGGTTCGAGTGCCCCTGATAGGTGAAAGAAGCCAGGCCCCCCCCCCCCCAAAAAAAAAAGAGTATTTATCATTATGGTTACATTTATATAAAATACTAGAAAATATAAACGAATCCAAAGTAACAGAAAGCAGATCAGTGGTTGCTTGGAAAGGGGCAAGGGGGAGGGGATGTTGAAAGGCTTACAAAAGGCCATGAAGACACTTTAAGAGATGTTAATGTTAATTATGTTAGCTGTGGTGATAACTTCATGGTTGTACATAAGTCAAAACTTTACAAATTATAAGCTTTAAATATATGCAGTTTATTGTATATTAATTATACCTCAACGGAGCTGTTAGCAAATTGAAATAATGAATTCCTGCTCCACTTATTAAAATGAGTCTTTGGAAGGTTAGCTGCTTTCTTCGGGGGAGGGAGGAGTGATAGGGAGACAGGGTAAAATCAAAATCTATCCTAAACTACTACAGAGAAAAATCTTACGAAAAGGAAGAGGAGGGCTGGGGTTGTGGCTCAGAGGTAGAGCGCTCGCCTAGTGATCGTGAGGCACTGGGTTCGGTCCTCAGCACCACAAAAATATGAAATAAAGACACTGTGTCTACTTAAAACTAAAAAACAAATTTAAAAAAAAAAAAGGAAGAACAAGGGTATGACAGCAAATTAGGCATGAGATTTAGGCAGGAGTAAGATAACAGGTTTTTCTGTAGTCTGGGGTAGACCCTGCCGCACCTCCTGAGCAATTGCACATATCCTCCTCAACTTTCTCTCACTCTAGAAGGACAGGTTCCCAGTAGTCTGTCTTATTCCTTTAGGTATCCCTAGCACACAGCGGGTGCCGCATAGCATGTGCTTGAGAGCCCAGGGTTCTGAAGTCACATCATTTGGGTTCAAATCTTAGCACCATCATTTCCCAGCTATATAATTTTGGAAAAGCTATCTAACCTGAAGTTCTTCATCTGGAAAAAGAAAAGTAATACTACTATCTTCTAAGGTTGTGATAACTCAATTTATCAATAAGCCCAGCAGATAGTGATTATTAAATTATTGATGCTGTTACCAACATCATTGTCATCATCATCTCTAATATTTTAGGAAGTGTATTAAGGGAGATTGAGAATTATTTGAATTATGAAGTCAGACCCATATCTGAGGACTAAGTGGCCCCAACATCAGGCAGAGAAAGCATGTAGCAAGCTATATAATTGTGCTAGGAGGAGGAAAGGCGGCAAGGAGCAGAGGGATATGGGAGGCTTCTACACATACCCAGTGTAGGGCAATAAATTTATGCTGAAATGAGTCAAGTGAAAATAACATACTAACCAAGAAGGGAATATTAATGTGTTAAGGAACTGAGACAAAGTGAGTGATTTTTATGCCCATGCAAATCTCAAGTGAATCTTCCCATAACACTGAAAAACAATGAGAAACCACTCCCTGTGTTCAATGTAAAAAGCTAACTGAAGCTATGCGCCAGTGGAGCACACCTTGATCCCAACAGCTGAGGAGGCTGAGGCAGGAGAAATAAGGACAGCCTCAGCAACTTAGCAAAGCCCTAAGCAACTTAGCAAGACCCTGTCTCAAAAAAAAAAAAAAAATTAAAAGGACTGGGATGTGGCTCAGTGGTAAAGCACCCCTGGGTTCCATCCCCAGTACAAAACAAACAAAAACAAAACAAAGAAAGAGCTAAGTGAAGAGGGAGACCACTTGGTTTTGAACAGTAACCTTCTCTGTTCTTGAGTCGTATTGATTATGCTCGCGCCTTACAGATGAACTGTCAACATCTAAGGGCTTCACCTGCCTCTCATCCTACCAGGGACAGGGACAGGGCTCTGATAGCAGTAATGCTGCAGTGTGGGAATCCTGGGTTGGCACCAGCCCCTTGCTCCATTCAGACCTGTAATCTCTTCTGACTTTGATTTAATGCAGCAATTACTGGTAACGTGGTTTGAAGGAGATAAATGCCCAGTGTAGCCAGCTGTCGCTGACTCTGCTCATGATGCAAGAACATTTTTAAATTAAAATTCCCTTTATGATAAAGAAGCTGCTTTCCCTAAATGTTTCTGTGCAGCCCTGATATGGCGCTTCCCCCAAAGCGGATTAGAAATTAAAATTGCCCCACCTCACTTCTGCCAAAGCATGCATCTATACAATTACCCCATACCTAAAATGATTTCCTTAGCCTTAATTTTTCCAGTTCATATAATCAGTTCCTGACAACAACTTTTTTTCTACTTTTCAAGACCACAGTGTCAGCATTAGACAATTTTCATTAATGAAAACTTGACTCTTCTTTTAACAACAGAATTCCATTAATTTTATTTTAAATAAATAGGCAAAATAAACCTTCATAAACATACAAACATAAAAGACTGTTTACTCAACTCATTTGGAAAAAATAAAGAATAGCTAAACATAAATTATCAAAATATAAGGCCAGTTTTATTTTAATGCATAATATAGTGGTTTTGCTATATCTTTTATATATAGGAATCCTATAGTAATTAAGTCATAAATGAAATAAACATAGAAGGGTTACTAGTGTCTACCAGGGTTTTTGCCCCATGACATAAAACCATTATTTTATAGCAATATAGATTAAGCACTCCAAGTCAAAACTGCATAATATTGGCAAGCTAGTTAAAAACAACAATAACAAATACCACCAGATAACTAGAGGAAACACAATCACAGTGAACCTCAATAAAGACTATCTAGTACTGGTTCCTGAATCAATGTTTAGATCCAATTACAAAACTTCCTACACCTAAAAGCAGAAATAAGAAAAAAATAATAATTTATGGTTACCTAGGAATTATCATTTTATTTGCTTGGACAGTCCTTGAGTGCACAAGATCCTAATCAGTTATATTCTGCAAAGTAGAAGCAAAAGACCCAAGATTGAATATGTACTTCCTTTTCCAAATGCACACAGCACAATTTTAGTGCAAAGGTCAAAAGTTAAGGACTTATTTTCTATTCCACTGTAGAAATGTGGTGTCTTGGTCACAATTAATTCATCCCATATTTTTTGATTAATAGCCTCTGGTAACATCCCACTTTCATAAAAGTTGTGTATGTCTTCCCAGGAAATCCATGATTCAGGCTAGATTCCCCTCCAGAGGCCTTCCAAGATCTCCTCCAGTCCTGGGTGAAAGAACATTGCACTGGGGTTGTTCTTGCCACACTAGCACTGCTCCTGAGTGCTGCACAGCTCCACAGCTCTTCAGGAGAGAGCTGAACTTCTCTTCCAAAGAGAGGACAGACATAAGATATATCACTGGGAAAATAACTATGAATACACACACACACACACACACACACAGGCCTTTGGGAAAACAGCCTGGCATAATTAATAAGATTAAAGAAGGATTTAGGATAAATAAGATGAAAGTTAGTCTGATCCTTACAGGATTAAACCCAAAATCCTAGTATGAATCCAACAATTTTAAGATCAACACCATATAACAGGATTAAATCAATAGCTGCTTTTGTTTTCATATTGGCAATTTCAGACCTATAGTATCTTAGGGGTTAAACAGTGGGGAGGTTGGGGATAAAAACGAGGGATTTTACTCTGACTAGGACTGTGGAGTACCCTACCTACAGAAGTCCAAAACCTCTTATCTTTAATTCCAAAGTCCAAAAAGCCTGCAAAACTATATCTTTCTTCTTCTTTCTCCTCCCCCACTTCCCTGTGGCAGTGGAAGAGGGATTCATATAGTACTAAATATGACCTAAACCAATGAGGACGTAAGGCTATTATGATGTGAATATTCAAAAAACGCTTAGCTACAAAAAGATTAGTAAGTACCCTAACAAGAGAGCATATGCACTGTATATTCTTTCTAAAATCCAAAAGATTACAAATTATGATGCACATCTGACCTCAAGCGTTTCAGCTAAAGGACCATGGGCATATATTAACTTTCCAAATATGCTGTCTTTTGTTTTGTTTTGCTTTTTAATACAGAGCCAGGTTCTATTATGTTGTCCAGGATAGCCCTGAACTCCTGTACTCAGTGATGCTACTGTCTCAGCTTCCTGAATAACTGGGACGATAGGTACATTGCTGTGCCCAGTCAAGATACTGCTCTTCAGCTTTAAAAAGGTAGCCAAGCATGAATGATGGCAAATCAGGAAACAAGCTAAAACTGCTGACACTTGAAGAAGTAACATCATGCTAAATAACAGTTACCAAACTGCAGCCAATGTATATAATGGACATGTGCAGTGGATAAATTAGAAGAGCCAGGGATCTGGCCAGAACCACACATGCGGCAAATTGATCTTTATATTTTCAAAGTGACCAGAAAAACACTATATGTTCTAAGAAAAATTTCCCTAAAGTCTGGTTTAGAAGCGAGATGAAAAAATTCAATCCTAAAGGGATTCTACTATATGTATCTCTTTTACATAACATTATTGCAATGATAAAATCATTGAAATGAAAAAAAAATTCATGGCTGCCATTAGTTAAGAGGGAAAGGAGGTAAATGAGAAGTGGGTGTGGCCATGAGAGGGTAACATGAGGGATCCCTGTGGTGATGGAAATGGTTCTGCATCTCTACAGTGTAGCATCATAACCAGGGTACTGTCAATACCCTGGTTATGATGCTACACTATAGTTTTGCATGAAATTGAGAAAAGAGAGCCTGTGAGATTTCTCTGTACTATGTGAGTGTATAATTAACTGACTAAAAACAGCAACTGATGAAAAGGAAATTCTACCTGTGCTATCAAAAACATTACTGGGACAACTGGCAAATTAGAATATGGGCTGCAGATATAATAATGGAACCTATATTAAATGTCCTGATTTTTATAACTACATGGTTATATAAGTGAATGCCCTTTTTTTTTTTTAGAAAGTAAATATGATTATTTGGTACCAAAGGTGTATTTTATATACCTTTACATGCCTTTTGGGATGAGAAATATATTCATTATCTTGTTTGGGGTAGTGTAACAAATGTTCACCCATGTCAAAACTTCATCAAATACCTTTTTTTTTTTTTTTTTTTTGGTACTGGGGATTGAACTCAGGGGCGCTCAACCACTGAGCCACATCTCCGGCCCTATTTTGTATTTTATTTAGAGACAGGGCCTCACTAAATTGCTTAGCGCCTTGCTATTACTGAGGCTGGCTTTGAACCCGCAATTATCCTGTCTCAGCCTCCAGAGCCACTGGGATTACAGGAATGTGCCACTGTGCCCAGATCATCAAATGCATTTACATGTGCAATGAATCTACAATTATTAATTTAGTGTTGAAATCAAGAATAACTTTTATATTTTTAAGATGATTACACCCAATATTTATAATATCATGTGTTTTTTCCTGTGAAATTATCAAATACTTGATGGACTTGACAATGTATTCTTTGTGTTCACTGATCACATAGTAGCATATAGATAGGACAAAATAAGTATAACAACAGCATTTTTATTTATGACTCGTGTGTCTTAATATACAGTTTGAGCTTTTCTAATCCAAAAATCTAAATCGAAAACTTAATGAGTACCAACATAATGTTCCAAAAGTTTTGGATTTTGACTCTTCAGATTAGGGGAATTTAACCAATAAATATGCAAAGATTCCAAAATCCAAAAAACTCTAAAATCTGATCTGGTCCCAAGTATTTCAGATAAGACATATTCAACCTGTATTAACTAAGTGTTGAGAGAACTTAAGAGATGGTCCCTCAGTAGAATGTTTACTTAGTTTTTTTTTTAAATTAACATCCTTTGAAAATTATTTTTTAAGAAAAAAAAATAAAGACTTGCACATTTCATTTGACTATCAGAGTTTAAGAAAAAAAAATTTTCGTGTTCTGGTGCTATAGCTCAATGGTAGAACAGTTCTCTAGCATGTATAAGACCCTGAGGTCCAATCGCCAGCATTAAAAAAATAAAAACAAGAAAGTTTTACTACCTCTAGAGGAAGTTCCCTTTAATCATATTAACGAAAACCAAAATATGATTATCAAAAGATAGGTGTTTATTTTACCAAAGGTAATACCAACACAACATGTGACACCACTTCTTTAAAAACTGTTTTTATATTATCTATACGAATATTTAAAACTAAAAAAATAAAAACTTTAAGTTAGAAGTTCATGTTTAAATCAATTAAGGAACAATATAGAATCTTCCTAGAAAGTCTCGGTTAATATTCCAAGACTTGCTATTTCCTAATTGAAACAGCAACAATGTAAAAGGATCAGACACCTTGGAATCATCTTTAAAATACACTGCTAAATAACATGCATTGCTAAGAAAGCAATAATCTAAAACATGTTTCTTATGAAACCTCATCAAAAAGTATAATATTCACCACCTAAAACAAAATAAATTAGGAAAATCAATTCCTAAATTCTAAAATATCTGCAAGATCAGGAAGGAATAACTTTTATTTGCTATTCAGAAACTTTTTTTGCTCCCCTTCCTCTCATTCCAGGTAGTCTCATTCCCACTCTGCCAGGCTTCAGGCTAACCAGTGCAAGAATGTGTTCCTACTTTCACCAGAAACATAAATGTAGTTCTGTGATAAAGCAGCAACGGATGATTCAGCACCCACATTAAACCTGCTTTGTATTCCCAGCACTTATAATAGTGGTCAGTCCACAGAGATTTGCACAATGTATTTGCGGAATTAAAAAAAAAAAATAGAAGGAATAAATAGTGTCCAAAACCTATTTACTATAGAGGTCTTGAGTCCCTCAGACCTTGTTCAAGAATCTTATCCCTAAAACACTGTCTGGGCTATTTCCCTTGGGATCAAAATCCCCTGTCTAATTTGGTCTCCTTGGATTCTGGAGTCTAGCCCACAGGTCTTCAATACTGTCTGATCTTTCTTTCAGTTCTCAGTCAGCCCCAGTGAGTAAGCCCACTCTGGCTCTGTTTTTCCTTCCACATTCAAGTCCTTTCTACAAATACACCACCAGGATTCAGCCTGCTATCCCCACCTTAACCACAAGCTGCTGGGCACTGAAACCTTCAACTTTGCAGCAGCCTCTGTAGTTATGCTATCTGTGGTTTTAGTGTGAGAGTTCTGGGGCTTGGAGCAATCTTGTACTTGTTACTTTTCAGTATCCTGTAATTCAGTCTGCTAGCATCATCCTTTTATGGTGTAACTTCCTAGACAACAAGGATAAGTCACTTGTCCAGAGTCACACTGAATGGCAAAGCCTGTATTTTGGCTGATTTTCCAAGATCTTCTTTTTGTCTAGTCCATTAAATAGCATCTCATACCCTGGCTATCTCAATTATCTTCAATTTTTAGAAAAAGTGCTTACTGGCTGAGTGTAGTGGTGCACACACATAATCCTACCAATGTGGTGGCTAAGGAGGATTGCAAGTTCAAAGTCAGTCTCAGCAACTTAGCAAGGCCCTAAACAACCTAGTGAGACCCTGTCACAAAATAAAAATAAAGGGCTGGGGTTTTAACTCAATGGTAGAGTGCTTGCCTCACATGCATGAGGCCCTGGGTTTGATTCTCAGCCCTACATTAAAAAAGTAAATAAATAAAAATAAAGATGCTGTGTCCAACTATAATCTAAAAAATAAATAAGTAAATATAAATAAATATAAAAATAAAAGGGCTGGGAATGTAGCTCAGTGGTAAAGCACCCTTAAGTTCAATCCCTAGTCCCCCCCCCCCAAAAAAAAATGCTTACTAAAAAGACTTGAAAAAAAATTAAGTTCTTTAAAATCCAGATTCTATTATCATCTGTCACAGAGTGTGGCTCTAATGCACATATGTACTTTTACTTTGAATTTAATCAGTCTTCATATGTCAAACAATATAATCATCTTTTAGCCTCAAACATTTCTCAAGGCTCTAGGTTCACTACATTTTCACCAAGGTTGGACAGCTGTGATGAAAGAGTTAAAACACTGTTAAAATACTTGAGCTTCACAGTGTAAACGATCCCCTGAAATCAGTGTGCAAAATGTTGTAAACATGTACATTGTTCTGGGAACCTTGTCTAGGACTTGCATTAGACTCTCAGTGATATTCAAGACCCAATATAAAGAAAGACCAGCAGGCCAGAAAATTAAGAAGGTTATAACTCTTTCTTTAAGGAGCTACTTCATTCAATTTCCTTGGCAAAGCACTAATATTTCTAGTTATTTCTCCCAAGTCCATTCACTTCCTAATCCCACCCCTTTTCAATGGTTTCCTTTAATGAAAGGGCCTTTACCTTCATTTTCAACCCTTACCTCCCAGCCCCACCCCCCAAGGTTAGGCCCAAGATCCAAATCCTAGCCCCACCCACAGCAATTCTTTCTAGTCAGGGACCAACTGACAAGACACATTCCTGCAGCAACATTCCAACTGTCTTACTGAAGGGCTAGTCCACTGAGAGAGGTCTTTTTGGGTTTCCCTCCTTCCTGTTCTTTATTTGAGGGAGTGGGGGGTAGAGGGTAGTATATAGTTGTTTAAACTAATCTGTCTTCAAATCCTCAGGAGAAAATATGGGGTCAAGAATATATTGCTTCTTATGGCCATGTCTGAACTTTCTTCAAGTCATCCCACATATTTTAGTCTGAACAAGCTTTAATGACATGCTTCTGTTGCAGACTTACCAAAGTAGAAATTTTTTTAGTCACTCTGAGAAAATTAAAGACTGTAAGCCAGTGTTTCTTAACCATTTTTAATCCCCTTGTTTCATAATACATACTTTTATCTTCTGAGTCTTCCACCAACCCAGAATAGCATGTACAATCTACTTTCTTAAATGTTCCATGTGACTGTGGGGTGTAAGTATTCTTTTTTGAACTGTATAGTCTAGTCTCTCTTGTTCTAACTCTGAGATTCTGATTTATACTTCCCTCTCATTCCTGATTGAAACCATAGTTCTAAAGATACAAAATGTAAACATAGACTTTTGTGGTAAGGTACTTTCAAAAGGTTCAAAATAGCAGTCCATATGCAAGAGAATAAGGATAACAAAAAACAACCATTGCTGGTTATGAAGGAAACAATAAAATTGGAAGAAAAAAGAAACAAAGAGGAGTTTCTGGTAAACTGAGAACTGGCATATGTGAAGGATGACACACAACTGCACTATGAAAGCATGTGCAAGCATTGCAGACACCTGGCTGCATTCAGGCACAGCACATGCTTTTTTGGATAAATGACTGATAAAAGCCAGTCTCAATTTCCTCTCAAAACGATAAGATATATTATATTTTTAGGTTTTGACATCAGTAATTTGCAATTTCAGAATTTGTTTACAGATAACAGGCAGAGTTTAGAATCTTTTTAAATATTTTTTTAGTTGTAGGTAGACACAATGCCTTTATTTTTATTCATTTATTATTATTATTTTAATGCGGTGCTAAGGATGGAACCCAGTGCCTCACCCACACTAGGGGAGTGCTCTACCACTAAGCCACAAGCCCCCAGGTAGAAGTTTAATGAACTTTGACTTTTAATTTCAATGATGAGATAGATAGATAGATAGATAGATAGATAGATAGATAGATAGATAGATAGATAAAGTTATTCAGTCCCTGTACCATTAAGTGAGAGACATGACTGCACAGAACATAAAATTTAAATAAAACGGCTCAATGGAGTTCTCGGTGTTTTCTGGATTGCTATTAGTATTCTATTCCATGGTAGAGACAGCAGCATTTCCCTACTCCCCTTGCTTTTCTCTCTTCCATTTAGTTACATACTTTTGAAAATTGCTCATTTTCAAGGTTTACTCCTCTTGTTCTTGCTACTCCATGCCAACTGGCTTCCATTCAACAGTCTCCTGCGGGAGCAGGGATGCTGGATGCCTCCCTTGAAAGACATTCTAAAAGGTCACTATTTTCATTTGAGCTAATTTCCTGGGGAGAGAGAGATGAAGGGAAACTGAACTTTGGAAGTACATAAACATGTTTCCAAAACCCACACTCTGAAATATAAGTGAATTTCCCTGTGTAGCGTATACTACATGGTTGGAGGAGAGAAGAAGGAAAGAAATGTGAAGAACCGAGAAGGAAATGAAGGAAAGTAGGAAGCTGTGAAAGTTCAAAGCAGAAAGAAGGAAAGAGGTTTTGAATAACTGTTAAGAGGACCTTCAGACTGAATGTTGCTTAATATGCAATGATGGGAAATAATGAAATCTTGGGAGCAATGAAATAAAGGCTGGTCAGGATAGAAACTGGGAAAAGACTGATCTTTTACAACAAGAAGTCAAGATCCAAATGGTCGAGTCTTAAGAATATATCCAACTAGTCTACTCTGAACAGATCTTGTATTTAAGGAGCTCAGTATACAAGGTCTTGCATGGGAAGGAATACTATCAAACTCAAGGCAAGACAAAAGGAATCAGAATCCAATAAGTTGAGAAAGACACTAGCAAAAGTGTCTGAGGCCATCCCTTTGATAACTGTTGGGCTCAGATTCTAAGAGAAACTAGAGTGCTACCATGCACCAGGGCAAAATGCCTGGTGAGCAGAATAGCCAATCTAATGAGAGTAATATTTAACCCTTGACACATGGGTAATGAGGCATCAGACTGTTGAACAACAAAGCTAACTACTGAGTAGCTTCCTAAGAAGGCCAGGCTAAACTCTAATGCAGAGGAGAGGAAGTAGAATTTGCAAGCCATCTGTAGCCACAGTTGGGCAAGGAAGGGCAGGCAAAGACTGACAAGTCTGAGCAAGATGGTAAAATCAATTCCACATCTCTTGGGTACCTGATATGTATCCAGCACTGTACTAAGTACTGTAACAAGAGAAATCATCCCTGCCTTTGAAGAGTTTATAAGAGAAGCTAGAATGGTCTATTTATGACCACTTACCATGGAGTTGCTCTTAGGATACAATGTGGTAATGACTATAAAATACTCTGTATTAAGCCTGACAAATAGTAAGCATTCAGAAACCAGTAGTTGTTAATCAGCATCTTTATAATTATCATCATCATCACCATCATACCTGTTATCATGTTGTAGGGATGTATGGTTTAGATGTAGTATACTCCAAAGCTCACATCTGAGACAATGCAAGAAGATTTGGAGGAGAAATGATTGGGTTATAGCCTCAACCTAATCAGTGAATTAATTCTCTGATAGTGGTAACTGAAGTGGTAGGGTATGGCTTGAGGAGGCGGGCACTGGGGATGTGACTTTGGGGTATATATTTGTATCTGGCAAGTGGAGATGTCACTCTGTTTTCTGATCATCATGTGAACTGCTTCCCTCTGCCACACTCTTCCTCCATGATGTCCTGCCTCACCTTGAGCCTTGAGGAATGGAGCCTGCTGTCTATGAATTGAGACCTCTGAAAATGTAAGCCCTCAAATAAAATTTTCCTCCCCTAAAATTGTTCTGGTCAGATCCTTTAGTTGCAGCAGCAAAAAAACTGATTAAAACAAGGGATTACAGATTTTTAATTCTAAAATAAACAGCTTTAAACTGCAAAATCTTGTCACTGAATAGTTTGTTTCTCAAGACTGTGCCCATCAAACTAAGAATTTACATTAAAACTAGGGCAAGACCTCTCCCCACTCATGATCCAGTTACTACAATAATCCTAGGGATACTGTTTCTGGCAAACATTCTCAATTAGTTAGGCAAAGGTTAGCACAACTGAGTCTCACACCTACATTACCCCAATTTTTTACTTCCTGTGAAGCTGACTTCATAGCTTCACGCTGATGATCACAAAAGGAGAAAAGCCACTGAGGCTACAGAACATTTACTTTCAAACGTCAGAGATCAAAAAGGATAGCACAAGGTCTTTTCTTTCCTCCAGAGTGGAGAATACGTGATGGTCATCTCATCAATTTACACTTACCCATCTCCTGCAAGGAACTAGATGCTTCACTGAAAGTGTATATGAAAAACAATGTCACTAGCCTCCTGTAGGTAAATTGTAAGAAATAATGTGTAAGGAAACTGGCATAGCAAAGGACAATTGGCTACAAGAAAATAAACCAACTATGTATTATAGTGATATCAACCAGTTCAACAGCTCTGCTTCATTGATCAGGGAACTGTGCCCTGGTGAGGCTGAATAATTCCTTGTGTTTACACAGCTAGATAGTTGCAGGTCTTACAGTAGATATTACTACACAGTAGATACTCAAATTTTTCTGTACTTACAAAATATATCCTTTACTCAGTTCCCAAACTATGCACCAACTATAAACAACAATGCTCTTGTGTGTGTTGCAGTCCTGCCATAAAGATATAGACTGCCACTGTAAGAATCTGGACAGGCTCCCAAACACCATTTTCAGACTGGCCTACTCCCTTCATCTCTCCTTATCCCCTCAGGTGGTTAGCCTTCATACTTTAAAATTTATATTTCATTGGCCAAAAAAAGATGAACTTCTCACTATCAAATTTTAAGAAACCTGTCAAATGTATTTTGTTTTGTAAAATAATGTAAAAGTAAAGAACTCTATTGCCCAATTTTAATGTAAATTTTAAAATTTAGACTGCTTCTAAAAAGACTTGTAAATCTTAAGGGTTCAAAAGAAATGAAGGTTACCAAAACTGCATATTACAAATAAAGAAAATTATGTGTGCCTGTGTGTGGTGGGAATTAATCAAGAAGAGAGAGCAAATGGAGTATTGTTCTCCTTGTGACCCTTATTAGGTAATATATACTAGGTAACAGCACAGCTCACCTTACAGACTCTTAAAGCCGCAAAATAAAACTCCTTTAAACGGATACATAAAAGGGTTCCTTCCTTTGCCCTAAAAGAATGTCATATAGCCCTTATATAATCTTACCTAAAGTTTGAAAAATGGATCATATTCAAAAATGCATTTTTATCTCAGGTGTTTAGAATTCTGATCACATTTCCTCATTAAAAGAAACACGACACACACATGAAAAGAGATTTGTAAGTGGCAGCTGAATGTGTAGAATGGATCACAAATCTAGTCATGTAATGAGGAAGGCGGGATGTCTGAGTTCACTGAACTGATAATGTACCTGAACTACTATATATAAACAGAAAACATTTTAGATGGTTAAAATTACAACAAATTACAAATAATGCCAATATAGTATACACAAAATTATTTTCCCCCAGTTCATATTATTATTCATTGATTAAAGACAAAATTCACCACTGGCTACGAAGGTAAAGATTTGTGGACATTTAGGAAGGAGTAAGAGGACTTTCAAGGGTTTCAGTGACTGGTATTATAGTTTTGTTGTGCTTTTTTGTGGGGTGGGGGTACCATTTTTTGAAAAATAAGTTCAATTTTATTTCAACATGTACAGCACTTCCATTTTCTCTGACACAAATGTTATTCTAGTCAATCAACCATAAGGAAGGCAATTTTTAATTTTATACATGAAACAAAGGTATAGAGGCAGGGAAAAGAAAACAGATTCATAATAACAGGGAAGGGAAAAGTGACGCTTAATAAATATTTGATGAAAGGAAAGGAGAAAAGAAGGGAAAATAATGTCAATATCTAATAGAATGCTGGAAGTGAGAAGTTTAAACAGTAAAAGCCAGAGACAGAGGCAAAGGGCAGAAAGGGGAACCCAATGTGGCCATGACATTTTTAAAGGGGCAAGAAAATAGGTGGAATGAATCAGAGAGTGCTCAGTACAGATATTCAAGAGTACAGCTGGTACACAGCAGCTGGGATGGGTCTAGAACAGTAACCATTATAATAACTAACATATTATTGGTCATTTGCCATGCACCAGAACTGTTCAGAGAGTTTATGTGGCTCAAAACAATCTCTATGGTAGATAGTATTTTAAAGTGATTTACCCAGTGCCACTGAGACAGAAGGCATCAGAATTTACTTTGGAACCCAATCAGTCTGGTTCCAATGCCTGTGCCATTAAAGCCCTGCAGGGACATACTATCACACACAGGCAGGGACCTGAGTTCCTGGTAAGTGAGAAAGACTGATGGCAGCTACAGAGAGTTCCTGCACTACAGATTCCTACAGCTACTAGGCATGCCCTCATTAAAGAAAAATTAACAAGTAGAAAAATCTCTGGAATTTAGCACCCATTGACAAATATTTACTGGATACTATTCACAATTCTAGGCCCTGGGGATATAAGAGTGAAGAAACCAGACAAAAAAATCGCAATAGGGATGAGACAGGTCATTTAAAAAAAAAAAAAAAAAAAAAAGATGGTGAGTGCTATGGGGAATTTTAAATGGAATGGCTTTAAAAGGCTTTACTGAAAAGGTCACATTTAGGCAGAAATTTAAAGGCAATGAGGAAGATCTAAGGACCTGCAGAAGAGCACTACAGGCAGAAGAAATAAGCACAAAAGGACTGGCAGATGTGAGGAAGAGCAAGAAGGCCAATCCACTGGGCAAGAGTGAGGAATGGGAAGCAGAGGGGAAGAGGGGGGTCAAAGAGGAACAAAGAACCAGCCTCACCAGACCTTGAAGAGACACTGGCTTTTCCTGAGTGAGAAACATCAGCAGATTTTGAGCATGAACAGATTTATATTTTAAAAGGATTAGGTCAGATGCTGTGATCAGAATAAATTATTCAATGGTGGAGGCAGGGAAACCAAGTAGGAGACTTAACAATAATCCAGGCAAGAGAAGACGGCACACTGAACCAGAATAGAAGCAGCAGAGCTAGTAAAAATGGCTCATATTTAGGTTATTTTTCAAAGTTGGAGCCCAAGGGAGTTGCTAATTAATGGGACTGGCATGGGGGAAAGAGAAGAGTCCAGAATGACTACATTTTTTTGTTGTTGTGTTTTGGCCCAAGCTACAGAAAGATGTCATTTCTGAGAAAAGGAAAGTAGTGGGTGGAGCATGTCCGAGGATGGGGCAGGGCAAGTGAGAGCAGGAGTACATCTGTGGACCCCTTAAATTTGAGGTCACTATTATATACACAGGAATGTCGAGTAGGCAGTTAGAAGCTTCCATGGAGAAAGCTGAACTAGAACTATACATTTGAGAGTCATTAGCAGTATTTAACTCTCAGTAGGCCATCAGAGTGTGCAGGGACTTGTTTATTTATTTGTTTATTTATTTATTTTTAAGCAGTTCAATCTGTGAGAATTTACATTTCATGACTTGTTCGTTCTCTGAAACATTCCAAATAGCAGTTACTTTGGGGTGGGGGAAGCTCATTTTATCTTGCAATTAATATATGAGCTCCTTGGACCTTGTTATAAATCTAATACTATAAGATTTTAGGAATTTGATTTTTCCTGTATCTTAAAACATTCTGATTTTTCATCATCCGTTACTCATTAACTATTTGTAGCCATGTTTGAAAAAAAAAGAGAAAAGACTCAAATAATGAAACAGAAGACCAATGGCATATATTAATTTGGCCTAGTGATATAATAGTGAGATAAATCATCACTAAAACATAACCCTTCAGTTTTCTTATTGCATTGTACAAAAAATTGCATTGTCTTTCAAAAAGGGATTTTAAAGACTGAAGACACTGTCATTACAGTTTGCTTAGTTTTCAGCAAACACAGTTATGATCAGGCTTTTTGATGGCAAAGAGAAGAAAATTAACTGAGGAAAACATCCATAATAATTATCAGATGAAGCAAAAGATGAATGCAAAGATAACAAGACTCTTAAGCTCTAGTGATGATGGCAGAATCTGATGAAAAAGGTTTCAAGACTATGACTGATTAGATACCCTACCTTAGATGCATTTTCTCAAAGTTAAGAATCAGGTGGGGTTGTGGCTCAGTGGTGGAGCACTTGACTTGCACATGTGAGGCATGGGGTTCAAGCCTCAGCACCACATAAAAATAAATAAATAAAATAAAGGTATTGTGTGCATCTACAACTAAAAAATACATATATTAAAAAAAAGAATCAGTAAGTGAACAATGTATTTCTTTATTTTTTCCTTTTTTTTTAGTTTTAGATGAACACAATATCTTCATTTATTTATTTATTTTTATTTGTGCTGAGGATGGAAACTGATGCCTCACACCTGTGAGGCAGGTGCTCTACCACAGAGCCGTAGCCCCAGGCCCTGAACAATATATTTCTAAGAGCAAAAAGGAAATATGATATACTCGTTCAGTTCAACAGAAAGGATTTCTTCATCGTTATTTTGCAACAAAAACTTGATCCTATTTCACTAAAAAGATGTGACAATATTCCTTCATCTCACAATATTTATGACAAAACTTACACAGTTGGCAAGTGCACAATGTTGAAGGAAGGTATACATATAAAGGAAACTGATGATATAGAAATGGAAAAAATTCTTTCGACTGATCATTCTGAATAGTGTTTTAAATCTAGACAGATACTTTTTGTAATTATCTAGATAGATACTTTTTGTAATTATGGAGCAAAAAAGACATTCATCCCCTCTCCAACAAAATTATGTGTCACCAAAGGTTTTTTTAAAACCTTCAAACATTGCATTTTAGACTATTTAACTGTAAGAACCAGGAGTAATTATAAGCTAGGCCACTGGAGATAAAATTTAAATCTGGAATCAAGATGTATAAGAAGGACACGTTCCAGATAGCCATGATGGTTCACAAGCAACCAACTGCATTTAAAAAGGAAGATGACTTTTCTGCTATACACACTTTTAAAACCAGGAAAATAGAGAATAAAAAATTTGAGTAGTATGTCAGTGAAAATATCATATACTGGGCAGATTCAGATCTAGACAGGTAGAAAGCTACAAAAAAACAAGAACAGGGGCTGGGGTTGTGGCTCAGTGGTAGAGTGCTCGCCTAGCATGCATGAGGCACTGGGTTCGATCCTCAGCACCACATAAAAACAAAATAATGTGCCCGCCTAAAACTAAAGATACGTAAAAAAATAAATGTTTAAAAAAAAAAAAAAACAAGAACAAAGGGTCAAAGGTTGTACAAGTACTGACATAAGAAATAAAATCTTCTAGATTTTTCAAATAGAAAAGAAGAAATCAAAAACACATTACCAGATTTCAAAATGACTTGATGATTCTAATTAGGAAAATCTACTAATAATCTTCTCAGCTCAATGTATTCTGAGATTAACAGATCCAAAATCTCCTGTTAAGAAAAAATACTGAGGGCTAGGTGGATATAGGTGAGTGGTAAACTTCTCAACCAATATGTGTGAGACCCTGGATTCAATTTCCACCACAGCAAAACAAAAACCAACCAATCAAACAAAAAACAATCTAAAGTGATCTTCTACTCATACAACACTAAAGGAGCTGGTAAACAAACTGATAAGATGGCCAGAATCTATATTTTTGAAAGAGTAACTGGAAGACAGCTGTAATGATGTGGATATGAAGTGTTCCTCCAAAGACTTGTGTTTTGAAGGCTTGCTCCCCAAAGCAGCAATGGCAAAAAGAGGGGGTTTGGGGAAGTGATGGGATCATGAGAGCTCTGGTCTCATCAGTGAATTAATCCACTGATGGATTAATAATCTAATGGATTTATTGGAGGTAGTAAAAATTCTAGGAGATGGGGCCTAGTTAAAAGAAATAGGCCACTGGGAGTGTGCTCTAGAAGAGCCGTTTCTTGCCCCTCGCCCTGTTCTGAGGAGCACTCTCTTTGCTTCCCAGATGCCATGAGTTGAGCAGTTTTCCTCTGCCGTACCCTTCCTCCATGATGTTCTGTCACATCTAAGGCTCAGAGTAATAGAGCTGGCTGGCCAGCCATCGTGTGAAACCTCTGAAACCATGAGCCAAAATAAACTTTCCTCCTCTAAGTTGTCCTTGTCAGGTATTTTGGTCACAGTGATGACAAGATGACTAGCGCAATAGCCCATGAGATATTCTACAACACGATTGATAAAAGTACAGCTAATGCTTCCATTTGGGGAAAAACATCAATAATAAGACAGTTCCCCACAAAGCTAGGAAATGAATTTTCAGGAATAAATACAGAACACTAGAAAGAGAATGTCTACCCTCTCAACGGTAAGCATAGATCTCAGGGAAAAGGAATAAGAAGACAGGATACTGATACAAAGAGAAAACATTCAGTGTTGCAAAAAAGATCAAAAAAAAAAAAAGTGGGGGTATAGCTCACTGATAGCATGCTTGCCTAGCAGGTGCAAAGCCCTGGGTTCCATCCCTGGTTCTCTAACAAAACAAAACATGGGGCTGGGGATGTGGCTCAAGCGGTAGCGCGCTCGCCTGGCATGCGTGTGGCCCAGGTTCAATCCTCAGCACCACATACAAACAAAGATGTTGTGTCTGTCGAAAACTAAAAAAATAAATATTAAAAATTCTCTCTCTCTCTCTAAAAAAAAAAAAAAAAAACATGAGCAGCATTCACATGTGATTTTTCAGTCATGTAAGGGTGATATGAAAGTAGTTTTATAAAATGTCTTTCTCATTTCTAATAAAATTGTTTTTCACTATCCCTTTATTCTAATTTCTTAAATAAGTCATAAGAAGACTGAGTAATTTAAAAAATTCAAAAGGGTCCATTGGATTCTAATGATAAATATTTTTATCTGTTTTTCCTAGTTAAAGGTATGAAAATGGATAAAATCACTGAATGAAAGAGAATCAAGAAAAAAGGTCCAAGGACTTGGTCCAGAGTATTATAACTCTAAAACTGAGGAGGAAAAACTTCCAATGAGGTAGGAAGAACATCAACAAACTCAAGTATCTAAGAGAACATCTGGGTGGGAGCGGAGGGTGGAACCTCTATAGATGGATCAGGTGAAAACAGGGCTGAGACCTGACTGCTACATTTAGCAGTGTGGATATTACTGGTAGCCATGATAAGAGCCATTTCAGTGAAATAGTGACAATAAAAACCTGACTGTATGGGTTTAAGAAGGAATGAGAAGAGAAGAGCTGGTGTAATCAAGTATAAACAACCCTACTGAATTTTGCTCTAAAGGAAGAAAAATTCAGAATAGCTGGAAGAAAAGTGATGAAAGAAGGGGCTGGGGATACAGCTCAGTTGGTAGAGTGCTTGCCTTGCAGTTCAGTCTCCAGCACGGCAAAGAAAAAAACATTAAAGAAGAATATAACCATATGATGATGGGACTAATCCAATAAAGAGAGGAAACTCAGTGACCCCAGAGAGAGGAGAGAGAACTCCTGGGTCCATGTCCTAAACAGACTGGCAGAGAGGGCCCAGTACGCGACTGGAGAGGCAATTTATACAGAAATGTGATTGCTTTCTAGGGGCAGGGAGTTGACACCGACGGCTGGAGGTAGGAGATCCTTCCTAGGTGCTTCAGATTCTCTGGAATCTATAAGAAACCAATGGCACAGAGGAGGATGACTGAAGAGCAGCTGTGGCATCCTGGGAGTCTGGCCTAGATGGCATCATGGTTTGAGGGCACCTTTCACACTTACCCCCATGGTTCTGTTCTCTGAAATCTCTTGTAATCATCAAATGGTATCACTTTGGGGACAGGGAATGGAAGGCACAAAGGAGTCACTGGTCCCCAATGATTCTGAAAGTTAGAAGTTCCTCCACTAGGCCCCAAGGTTGGGAGAACAGCTCTCCATGACTCCCAGCTCCAGCATTCAACCTCAGAGTCACCATCCCTTTAAATGAAAGGCAGCATGTGTCAGCAGCTGAGGAGTTTTCTCAGCCTGTTTCCTGCTGCAGAATCTTATGGGTGTCCAACAGCCTCTTCTCATCTTGTTCAATCTTCTCTTCCTGTTCAATCCCAGCTACAAGGGGTATCCTTGAATCTCTCTGTATTAAACTAAAGGCTATCTCCACAAATACCTTCGAGATAAGCCCTTCCTTTCCTGAGGCAACTGTTAAAATAGTGAAAAGCCCTGTTTGTGAGAGGCCTTTTTCTTTTTTGTGGTACTGGGAATGGAACTGAGGAGCACTCTTCCACTGAGATACACCCCCAGCCCTTTCATTTTTTATTTTGAGACGAGTCTTACCAAGTTGCAGAGGCTGGCCTTGAACTTGCAACCCTTTTGCCTCAGCCTCCTGCATAGCTGGGATTACAGGTATGCGCCACCAGGCCTAGCTCTTAGAGTCTTTTATAACTAGACGGTACCCTAAGACACCACCTTTGGTTTTCCTGAGATCTTGCCAAAAGGTTTTACAGTCATCCTCAGGGTTTGATCTTTGGACCACTGTTTTCTTGGCAGTGCCCTTGAACTGATCTTTGCTAGGAACCCATGTCTTAATTTTACCATCAATTCCCATCCAGAAAGGCTGAGAATTTTCAAAAACTTTCAATTCTGGCTCTTCTTGTGTTTGACAGTCCTCCGCTCACTTTGCTTCTCCTGGCTACTTCACTCCTGTAAGCAGGAAGCAGCCTGGGGTGTTTGTGATGTTTTGCTGGGATTCTACTTAGCTAGTTCCCAATGCATTTTCTGCTTCCCACATAACTATGAATGAGTGTTGTTAAACTTTCTACCACTACATAACAAAGACCCCCTTTCTTCCATTTCTTTCCTTAAACTCCTTTGAGGCAACCCCCGCAAAGACCCAATATTAGCCAGGCGTGGTGGTGCATGCCTGTAATGCCAGCGGCTCAAGAGGCTGAGGCAGGAGGACTGCAAATTCAAAGCCAGTCTCAGCAATTTAGCAAGGCCCTAAGCAACATAGCAAAACCCTGTCTCAAAATATAAAAAGATCCAAATCTTTTTCTAAGACATTTTAAGGTATTCTGATCCTCAAGAATACTCTCCTCAAAGTCTACTGCCCCATTCCAAAGTTTAAATTTGTGGTATAAAGCACCCTACTCTTGGTATCAAAATTTGTAGTTTTTTATTTCTGTGTAACAAATATCTCCCAAATATAGCAGCGTAAAACAACCCTTATCTCACAGCTCATGTGGATGAGAAATCCACTGGGTTAGCTGGAGGCCTCTAGCTCAGGGTGCCTCACCAGGCTGCAGTCATCAAGGCTCAGCTGACAAGGACCCAATGCCAGGCTCACTCACTGGGCTGCTGGCCGGCCACAGGTCTTCACTGGCTGTTGGCCCTGCCCATCAGCTCCTTGCCATGTGGATCTTTCCAAAGGGCTACTCATGGCATGGCAGTTTGCTCCTCCCAGTATAAAAGCTCTAAGAGAGAACAAGAAGGGTGAGTACTCAAGGTCAAAGCTACAGTCTCTTGGTAAACCAATCTTGGAAGTGACATCTCATCACTTCTACCATATTCTATTCATTCAAAGTGAACCACTAGGCCTAGTCTATACTCCAGGAGAAGGAATTAATTACATAAGGATCTGAGCAAGAAAAGGTTGGGAGTCACTGGAGAATATCTTAGATGTTATCTATCACAGACCAGCTGGAAGCATCATAGTCTAGTGGTTTAGAGAACTGACTCTGGAACACAACTGCTGGGTTTGAACCTTGATTCCCCATTTGAACATGAAATAAGACAATTGCTGGGAAAGCACCTGACCCAGAGCCTCATGCAAAGGAGACATCTGATAATTTCTGTTCTCTTCTCCCTTCCAATCTTAACTGTCTTTAACTGTCTTGAAATTTTCTCTGATAGAAGATGCTAGCCACAAACAAAGAGCAACATGAAAAAAAATGCTTTTGATTTCAACAAATCCTGGAAACTTATTTTTAATGGAAGAAAATAAGATAAAAATAAACAACTACAAATAATGAAATAAAGCAGAGGCAACATGCTCCCCCAAACATGTACCTTCCCCCCACAATGTTTGCCACCTACTGTACTGTTTAGTGAGACTTTCAATCTAATCTGAACTCAAAATCATCATGATGCTTTATTTTAAAAAAATATTTATTTTCTAGTTTTTCGGTGAACACAACATCTTTATTTTATTTTTATGTGGTGCTGAGGATCGAACCCAGTGCCCTGCACATGCCAGGAGAGCACGTTACCACTTAAGCCACACTCCCAGCCCCCATCATGATGCTTTTTACAGAATAAATCATTTTAAACAGAATAAATCATTAACAATATTTTTACTTAGATGTCAGTTTTCCTGAGGAATAGCATTTAACAAAATGCTGCTAGGAAGTATCCATGCCTGTTTTACAGACGATACAAGGACACAAAGACCACGTGACCTATGCATAATCACCCAGCAGATGAAGGACTGAGCTGGGGACAGAGCTATAACCAGCATATGGTGTAGTAGACAATGAAGCCATAATTAGTTATTTCTGATTTTCAGGAATATAGGAATCTTGCTAAAACTTTTAGAGACTAAAGGGTCGATCTTATCCTTAGAGGAAATAATATGACAGTTATTTACTTTAAAGAACTAAGGCTAGGTCTAGATTTCATTAATCCTTAATTAATGGTTTAGACTCACAAAATCACATAAAACACTACAGAAGTTAATAAACAAGAAAGTATAAAACCTACAGGTTTCAGACCGTGGACTCACCCATTTCCAGGTGGAGCCTCTGCTACTCACAGTGATGCCACCCACAGTCTCAACCTTCAGCCAGGGCTTGTGGGCTGCTTCTTCCATGCTGGCCTTGTAAGACAGCTAATGTGTTTCCCCTCATTAACACAAGTGCAAGATGCTGAGAAAATATTCTTGAAGAGGAGCAGCATACTCACATTCAGAGAAGGCTGTCACTTCTAAAAGGGAATGCAATGCTTTTTAACTAGTCAAGTTTTAAAAGCAATCCATATTTCCAGAACCAAGAAGGAAAAAAAGAGAGTTAGTAAAAAGGAAGACTACAATTCTTAAAATGTGCTTTTTTTCTGTTGGAAAAAGGGCCTAAGGAAACGTATCCTGAGAGTGGTACAACCCCCACCTTCCCTCCTTGTCAATATGTGAGATTGAACCACATTGATTTTTAGCCCTCCAAATGGATAATGTAAAAACTACAAAAATTAGTATGTCTACTTTGTTCCAAATTTATCCTTTATAAGTTTTACAACAAAATTCCATATTCTGATTTGAAACATGACAAAATGTTCAAGGTTAAACGCCATATTAAAATAAATCATAAAGGCAGCTTTCTTATTGAACTGGAAGTCTACCACCTTTTAGCATTAATATGTAAGACATTCATCTTCTAACTAAAAACTTTATCCTCACTGCCAAACTTTGACCCAAAGTCTTTTTACCTTATACTTGAACAACTACAATAGTAACTGATCTCTGTATTCGAGTCTCTCTCCCAACTATCCTTTCCACAGAACCAAATTACAAAGCAGTGTTTAAAGAAGGTTGACAAACTTTCACGAACCCTTATCCTCTATGGAACAGTGACCGACTGAGTAGGATTCAAGATCCTCCAAGTTATCCAACAAGCCGTCTTTTTCATTCCTCTCTCTTCACATGACAAGGGTCTCTTCATTATTCTGTCTTCCCTTCTTTTCACTCAACAGGTGTCCAGTCAGTGCCATTATGTTTCAGGCACCTTTTTAGGCACAGAACATCTACCAGTGCTTTCATGAGGGAAGAAAAGCCATAACAAATATATAGCATTGTAAGATGGTGGTGGTTGCTATGGAGAAAAGTAAAAATGGGTGAAAGGAGATGAACCAAGAGGTGTGAATTATCTTTATATAGATAATTCCTTTAAACATAACACCTGAGTACAGATCTCATGTAAACAAAACAGAAGTCATGCAGCGCTCTGGGGGAAGAGCAGTGGAACGGGTAAGAAAGAGCTACAGCCCTGAGAAAAGGGTTCAAATAATGACCAGAAGGTTGGTATGGTACCAGTGGAGTGGACAGAGAAGGAGCAGGGAAGGAAATGAGGTGGAAGACTCAGTGGGGCAACAGTGGGAGAGCAAACCGGGTAGGGCCACAGGGGCTAATGCAGCATCAGGCTGGGTGTGCTGCGTGAGAACTGAAGCCACTGGGGTGTTTCGGGCAGAGGAGCAGTGTAAGGTGACTTTAAAGGATCACTTTGGCTGCTGTGTTGAAAAGAAACTTTAGGAAGAGGAATGGGGAAAAAAGAACAGAAGCAGTGAGGCTAGTATTAAAATTAATAACACAGACAAGAGACAGCGGTGACTTGGGACAGGATGACTGCCGTGGGACTTTCGAGAAGTGGCCGGTTTCACGCTACTCTCCACACCTGCATCTGCTCTGCAGTGCCGGCTGGCCTCCACTTAGTCCTGCCAGACCTGTGCTCCAGCCTCTCTGCCTCAGACACCTTCCCCAGACGACCCTGTCTTCTGCACACGCCTGTTTTTCTGAACTTCTGTGGACAGCTGCCCACACCACTTACTGATTGGCAATGAGTCTTTGCTACAATGTATAGTTATTGATCTATTGATCCTCTGTCCTTTTACTCCACTGTCCTTGAGAAAGAATAATTTATAGCTGTTGGCAGTCTCATGTTGATGTATAAAGAAATATTCAATAAATGTTTGCTGATAAACAACATAAATCACTTAGAAATCACTATCCCTCAAAAAAAATCATCATTACTCATTTCCTCCTTAAACTGCTGAAGTCAGAGAGATGCCAGACAAGGCTGTCCCAAGGGAATCGTTGCCCATCACCCAGGCATGCATCATCTGGACCTACAATTCTCAGCTGTTGTTAGTTGCCACCTACAAGCCACCGCTATTTCTCTAGATCAATGGTTTTCAAAGTGTGCTACCTGGACCAGCAGCAGCAACTGGGAACTTAACAGAACTGTCAACTCCTGGGCCTGCCCAGACCTAACGAATCCAGCATTTCACACAGTGCTTTGTGTGAAATCTGCATTCTAATGCACTACTAACTCTGAAACTACTGCACTATCTTTAAGATAGCTTAAGATAGTTCCCAGTTTTTCCAAGAGAATTCCAGAACAACTCCATCCTGGTTCCCATCTTCATTCACCTCAAGCATCATCAGAAGTCAAGCTTTTGAGATGGCTCACCCATGCGGGTCAGCATGTCTGTTCTGATGCCATCACCTGCCCTTCCCTGTCCTCCCAAACCCTGGAAGTCACAGGCTCGCCTCAGCAAACTCCCTCTGTAGACTTGCCCTCTCAATGATGCTTCCTGCCTTTTTCCCTCTAAAGGAAACTTGACAATTCGGTTGCTTCTGCAGTAAAAGCAGAAGCCAGCATCACCTGAACCAAAACTTTGGCCTCCAAGGTCTTCTTTTTAATGTCTTCAGCACCGAGTGTATTTCCTCACCACTTCACCTCAGCCACCCACCTAGCATCACAACCTAACACTGTCACACCTCCAAAACTTTCAAGAATTTCAAGCATTCTATTACCACATCAAGAGTTTGCCTGCGCTAGTTTTCCTACTCAGCAATTCTTCAACCTCCTTCCTGAAGCTCCCAGTCACCAAACTGATTTCAGCATTGTTTTATCTCCCCGGCCCCTGGAGCTCCTTCTTAATTCCAAGCCAGGTTAGATTTGATGACTCAGAACCACAGCTGGTCCTGTCCAAAAGTCTTAATCCCCTAGTCCCTTTTTGCCTTAGTCTAACTTATCTGGAAAAACCTCTGGTTATCTCTCTTGCATCTAAACAACACAAGATTGTGGGATTAAAAACACACAACAGACCTGCTACCATTCACAAGAATATGAGTGTGGTTTTTCTAACCACAAAGCTCAAGCCTACTCTACCACTAGTAAATTCACTCCTCACTGTTCGCACCCTTCCTCTTTCCTCAAATCTGCAATGCTTCTCCACTCCCTACACTTCTGCTTTCAACTATATACCCCTTACATGTCACAGCGAAAGCAGATATGATGAAAGGACACCCTCATCTACCCGAAGCCAATGTCACCATGCTACCTGACTCTAAACCCATACACTCTCTCCCTTTCTTCTTAAAAAGAAAAAGTGCATCTCATCTTAAGGCCAATCCCTCTTCTCTAAGTTGGATATAACAAATTTGCACCCATAATTAGCCTCTTTCTTCCCAGCACTCTTTATTTCTTCCTCTCTACTTGGTTCTTGCCTTACACCTATCTTTCAAAAGTCCATCCTTGAGCCTACAATTCCCCTCTAGTTAGTGCCCCAGTTCAGGTCTCTGCTCCACAATATTCACTGTCTCAACGTCCTCACCTACCAAATAACAGCTCAATCCATTCCGAGGCTAATTTCCATCACCCCAAATGAAATGGCTCTTACCAAGTTTACCAATGACTAACATAAAACCAAGGCCAATGGCCTATTACTTGTTTTAAATTATCCAAACCCAGCAGCACTTTCTTCTCCAGAGCAAAACTGCCTAGTTTTCTTCCTACCCCACCCAATTCTTCTCAGTAACCTTCAGACCTCTACTGAAATGACTCAGGGCTTTGATCTCAGCATATTCTCTAGTTACATTTAATTCTCAAGCTTTAAATATCACTAATGAACCTCAACCCACAACTCATATCTCTCTTCTGAGTACCAGATTCATATCAAATGACCACTCCATTTAGATAGAAGTCAAACTTATCAAATCCAAGCCACACAAATTGCTTTTTGTGTCTGTTATCTCTTCTGTTGTAATGAAATGGCCCCTCCATCCATATTTCTCAAATCAAAAGCTGAATAACTCAGATTCCTCTTTCATTTTAACACTCACCCAAGCCATCTTGTTTTGTCCTAGCAAAAGCTGCCCTCCAGACTCTTTAGATGACAGCAACAGCCTCCTGACCTCACTTATTGCTCTGCCTACATAAGTCACCTCTCCCTTGTAAGCTCCCAATACCTTCCTGGTTTAACCAGAACAAAATTCAGATCTCCACCACGGGGAATGACCTGGCTTTGCCCACCTCTCCAGCCTTATCATCCTACCATTCTTTTGTTCTCCACACTTGAACCACAACATCCTTCTTTCTGTCCAGACTCATTCCTACCCATGGACACTGCGTTTGCTACTACTTCTGCCTGTACTGCATTCCACATTGTGACAAGATGTGTCTCTTACCATTTAGTCTTCTTTTCTAAACCATTCAGAGGCATATTACCTTGTCTTCTCTACAGCCTTTACCAGTTCTTGGAGCTATTTTGTTCACGTTTACCATTCGTATAAAACAAACAAACTCACTCTATGGGAAAGGACTCTGTCTTGTTCACTACTCTTTCACCACTCCTCAGGAGACGATCAGTACATAGGAGTCTCAATAAATATGCACTAACTGCATCAGTCTCATATTATTAATAACTTGTTTAGACCCATACAGTTTTCTCAGCTTTTAAATTATATATTAAACCAATTTGATTCAAAGTATAAATATAAATTCTGCAACAATAAAGGAAGCCTCTTGCTATCTCTCTAATATACAAATCTGATCATACTTGACCTTGTTTAAAATCTATCAATGGTCCCTAAGTGGAATAAAAAAAAATTTTACATCTTTTAGACAATCTAAAATAATCTAACCTATGCCTCTGTCTCTGTATGTCTGTCTGTCTCTGTCTCTCTCTCTCTCACTCTCACTCTCTCTCTGGTCATGCAGGGACAGAACCCAGGGCTTCGCACATGCTAGGCAAATGCTCTACCACTGAACTACATCTTCAGCCCTTTCTAATTTTACTTTCTTTTGAGCCAGGATCTTACTGAATTGCCCAGGCTGGACTCATACTTGGGATCCTCCTGTCTCGTCCTCCTGAGTAGCGAGGATTACAGACATGCTTGGCACTTCTATAATTTTTTTTACCACCCCTATTCCACTCATCCCATGCATATAAGCCACATGGAGTTACATTATATATGGCTCTATATGTATATGTGTATATACTGTTTCACCAATCTATTCCTTTTTAGAAAAATCAGTGCCCCTCCCTTTCTACCCCTCAATCCATCTTGCCTGTCTACCTCTACTGTACAGACCTCTTAGAACTTTTAGATGCTGCTAGCTTTTCTGACCTGCATCTGCTTTGCCTCCTGTTAAAATGGGAGCTCTCACCCTACTCCTAAAGCCCAGCCCATTTTCTCAAAGCAGAAGCAATTAGCCCTTCTCTCATATATACTTTGTTTACTAAAAATGATTTATTCAATTAACTTTCAAATATGATCAAGTCTCATTCATTCATTCTGCAGTGCTGGGGAGTGAATCCAGGGCCTTACATATGCTAAGCACACTTCCTATCACTGACCTACACCCCCATCCCATCTCTTTTATTCAAAATAAAACAAAGCTTCTTCATGCCACATCTAGGTATCCTCTATATTCACCAGAGTCAAAATTTTCCAACAATTATCTATACTAACTATTTTTATCTCCATTTCCTTGCCTCTCCCATGAACTACTCAACTGACTCCATGCAGGCTTCTGTCCTCATTATTCCACCAAAATAACCCTTGCTAACATCACAGTGACTGCCACATTACTAAACCCATGGACACTTTCAGTTCTCTTTTTGCCACATTCTCTTACCTTGACTTCCTAGTGACCTGGTTTTTCTCCTAAAGAACAAGTTTTCTAGAATCTTATTCCCTGCTTCCTTTGTGGGTTCATACTTCTCTCACAGGCATTAACTTCTCTTCTTGCTCCATATTGCCTCCCTAGGCCATTCTCATTCTCCATGGCTTCAATATCCACTGCATGCAAGTTTTCTCAAATTTCCATAGTTTAAGTCTTTACCTTTACTTGTTATTTCCAGAACCAGGTAGGCAGCTATCTAAAGAATATCTCCTCTTTAACATCTCACAGTTACCCCAAAAATGCCAAATCCAAAATCAAATCCATGATTCTCTTCATTTTCCCTCCTCTTCCAAATCAAGACAACCGCCTCTCACTTCACCTCATGAAGAGGTCTCATTCAGTTCTGCTTTGCGGCTACCTTATCACCACCATTCCCTGTCACTGAGATGTTACACAACAATCACCTAATTTCTCTCTGTATTTTTATTCTCCCCTAATCTGTGTAGACAGCTTTAAAAAACAAAAAACAAAAATAAAAACAAAACCCTCAATCTAATTATAACCTCTAACTCACCCTACTCCTAATCCTACTTAAAATCCTTTAATGGCTTTTCACTGCCAAGTTCCCACTTATAGTTTCTGGCCTTAAGTGTTATCTGAACCGAAGGATTTCTACGATTTGTGATAACCTGATTTACTACTGTTTAGTTCTCTGATCATGGAAAACAATTAGAATAGCAAAATAGTAACAAAAAGTGAGCACTAAAAGAGTAACCTGACTGGAATCTGAATTAAAAGGTGCTATTGTTGTTATTACCTTATATTTGCTTAGCACAAAATGGCTTCAAAAGATCTTTTATACTCATCTAAATCAGCAGTTAATCTCATTTTAAAGATTAGAAAGTGAAGATAATAGCTAACAAATGTTCAAAAAGGTTATACACTGATAAGTGGCACAACTGAGAACAAAAACTGCCTCTGGCTCATAGTCCACGATTTCCAAGTTTTACGATAAAGCCATTGGTTGTTACTTTACTCTAAAATGGCTGATACCATATTCTAAGGATTATTCCACAAATGTTCTCAAGAACTACTGCATCCTTTTCACCACCTGAAAAATAAAAGTATATTCAATCTAGTAACATGTGTCAGGTAACTAGTGGTGATTCAAACAGAATTCCGGTTTCCTTCTTTTCATTTCCCCACTCTATCCCTGTATCGTATCATGCTCTATGGCAGCAGTGAAAGACTGGAAACTCCCGAACAAGTAAGAGAAAAGGTTATGTATGGTGTAATAAGCTTCAGAGCCAGACGAACCAGAGTTCAAATACTAACGCTGCCAGTGCTAAATTACATGACTTTAGCAAGTTACTCAAGTTTCTGCTTTCTCATCTATAAAATGAAGATAACAGCTAACTCACGAGAGGGGAGGTGAAGACTATGTGGGTGTATGTCTAACTCATTCAGACAGTTTAAAATAAAAATGAATAAATAAAATAAATTTTTTTAATATATCAATGACATCAGCTTCTCCCAAAAGAAGAGAGTGTGAAAGAAGTAAAAGCCATAGTTTTTAGAAAGACGGGACTGGGTTTCCAGGGCTGCCATTTATTAATTGTCACATGCTCGTCCCATCTCCTTCCTCACTTGCCCAACACAATAATGACACAACTTGGCGATGGTGTGAGGATAAAATAAGATAACATATAAAAACACTTTCTTAATAGAATAGCTTCATACAAAAATCATTATTATCTGCATACACACATTACCACCATGTCACAAATTCTTTAAGGACACCAGATGTCATTAATCATCTTTGTATTTGCAACAGCTGGTTCTACTCATTATAGGCATTCATTAAATACTAGCTGAACTGATTTATTTAGAAAATGGAATTGATCTATGACAAAACAATAGTTTGTAATGTGATCCAGAAGTTCATCCATATAGGATATGAGTAAGAGAAAGCCTGGTGCCAGCCTAGCTAAGATCAGTTCACATCCTGCCTCCTGAGAACTTAAGTGGAATGAGATTTTGTTTACTGGATATAAATTATATAATCATCAAACAAGTAAGCTCCCTCACTACAGGAATCATGTCTATGTGTCTGTCTGTCTCTTTCTCTCCCTGTTTTGGATGATGAAGAGACAAGGAAAATAGATGACATAATGAATGCTCAATAACAATGCAACCCCTCCAAAAAATTATGAAGTTTAGAACAAGCCATGAGTTATTCTCCATCAAAAGGCGACCTTAATGAGGAATACTTAAAACATAAGGGGGGGAAACACTTCACATAAAACTAGTTAGTGTTTATCAAAGTTATCCCTATGAGAATGCATAGATATCCTCAATGAGATAGATCCATCATTTGCAAACCGTCTGTAAATGTCAAAAGCAAAAGATTGACTTGCACTAGGTAAGTGAAAAGCATCCACTGTGTGCCACACACTATGTTAAACATATTTTGTAGGTTATCTCAAATCTTCAAAATGATCTCATAACGTAGGTTATTAATTTCCCTATATAACAAATGAAGAAAGTGAGGTTCAGAGAGGTCAAGAAACTTGTTGCAGCTACACAACTGGAAACAGCAAGCTTTAGTGAAGTTTAAATGCCCATACTCTTCACAATACACTATGCTGCCCATTGATACTACCAAATTCACCAAAAAGGAGGACCAACTCAACAGGAAAGATCTGGCAGAGAGAGGCATAGACAAAGTCAGAGACAGCATAAGTCAAAGACAGCATCCTTTCTCAGTCTTCCAGACACACAGGAGGAGGCTAATGTGTCACATCTAACTACACAACGACTCTCCCTGGGGTAAGCTGTAACTTTTACTCTTCAGAGCCACAGGTTCCACAAAAGCTCACACACTAAGAATATGGACAACTGAACAGCTGAGTGACTTTCCTAGAATGCTCAGAAACAGTACCTTTGACTCACTGCTAGTACCAAACCAAGCAGACAATGGTGGTGGTGCTGCTTCATGGCTTATATTCACCAGAACCTACGCATCCTCACACACTGGGCATGGTATACATACTTATAGCTATATAAAACTCACTTCTCAAGATTTCAGGAATAGAAGGGGTTCAGTTTAATCCTGTTACCATGTGAATGTGGAAAACAAAGCCCAGAATAGTTAAATGACTGCCCAAAGTTACATGGCTTGGTCCCAGCTCAACCTAGATTGGTCCTGTCTAGATCTGGACCAGAGAGAGATCTTCTATTTCTAATCCTGTAAGTTGTCTCTGAACTGCTCCTCAGAGACTCTGACCAAATGCTTGACCACCTACATTTCCTCTCTGAATCTCAGAGTTAAGCAGCTATTGCTCTTCTGGACATCTTTGTGGGATTCAACAAATGTTTGGGGCGCTGGGCTAGAGGATGCAGATAATAAGGAGACAGAGCTTCTTCTCTCCTGTACACGATGCTACCCAAATTTTCAGGTGTAGCACACATAGAAAAATGGTAATATTTTTATGGTATACAGTGGCAAATGAGAATGTGCACAGTCAATGTGACAGGGAGAATCCCAAGCCCCACCTGATTGGCTGCTCTGAGGTTGTGGGGAATAGTTGTCTTGGCATATATGCATCTTAATCCTATATGCAGCAAACTGGTTGGGAAGCTCTGTTCTGGGGCTAATAAGAGGATTGAGACAAATATATAAATAAGAGGCACACAAAGGAAATAACTAAGGAGACTGCCACTGTCTGCTTTCATCAAACATAAGTGAGTGGAAATGAGATTAATTCAAATTACTTCCTTTTATAATTCCTCTTCCAAACAATCAAAAGACAGAATAACCTATCCTTATGGATTGAACAGTGCTGTTCAATCCCAACCACCAGGCAGGTGAAAACTACTCAACACACACTGGTGTGTCAGAACAGTTCTTTGAGTTCTCATAAATAGAGCACTACAAAAATAAATCAATAGAGGGGAGGAATTTACATTCCAAGGTCATGTGAAGGAAGAAGCAGGAAAAGAAGCACCTCCTGACGCACGCATACAGATACACAGACACACAAATACACGCTGCACCCCTCCCCGCCCCGTGGTCATGCTCTGTCCCCACAAACCTGGTTAAAAGTTTGCTTTCTGATATTTATAAATTTAGCCTGTCTGAGCCAAGTAGGTTCCTGCAATTCCAGACATCTGGGCTGAAGGGCAAAGGGCAAAATGAAACTTTCAAAAGTTGGCTAGTAGCCAAGGGCATCCCATCTCGCAGGCTCCCTTAGCAACGCACAACAGCTGTCTACTCAAGAGAGTAGCACAGCCATCTTTGCAAGGGACTATAGATGTTCTTGTTTTTGCAACTAAAAATGAGGAGGGGTCAGGGTAGTTCTGTTTTCATTTCCCTGACATTCTCCTAAAAGCTACCACCGTTCATAATTTACAAATCTCTCCAATCCCGGTATTTTTCCTCTATCCCAAATCACAATGACACAGTTAACAGTAAATCAAAATAATGCAAGGTACATATTAAATTCCTGGCAAATATAAAATGCTTTGTAATGTTTGCTTATTAATTAATATTCTAGATCCTTTAGACTTGATTTCTAACCATGGGCAAGTGACTCTGTGACTTAATTACTTTCCTCGAACAATTTTATTAATAACAGTGACCCATTTCATAAGACTATTGTGAAGGACATTAAAATTATTACATAAAAACTTAACAAAAACTTATTCCTAATTAAGGATCATGCCACCTATTGGTTCTCAATATCTGAAGACATGGCTTGATTATCAAGGTCAGTGCCCCCCAAACATAATCCAAGTCAATCCTGATCCACCAGGAAGACTGCCGTTGCTGAAGCCATCGGCTCCTTTCACCTGCCCACCTGCCTTCTCTAAACCTACACCAAGCCCAGGGGATGGCACTGCTCTGGGAGCTCAGCCCTCTCACCTAAGTCTAACGAGATAAACAACATTTAAAAGCAAAACAAAACACCAATGTCAAAAGCACTGCTAGATTTTAAAAACCTGACACCTGTGTGAAGAAGGGGATATGGCAGTCTGTGCCCTGTGGGGAAGGCCATCTGTGCAGGAGCAAAACCTCAAGCTTTCCACTCCTTATATGTGCAAGTGCAAGTGCAAGCCCTCGCCCACAGCACTGTACTCACCCAGAGGTACATCATGTCAGACCAGGCTGCTCAAACTCAGCGGTCCGTTGATCCTGGACTGCAAAAAGGCACTTCAGTGAACGGTGGGAAAGGAGGTGCCAGAATGGGGGGCAAGGAATTGGGGTGGGGAGAACCCCCCCCAAAATTACTTGAGTTAAAAAATCTAAAAATCAACCGTCTCCTCCCCCCTCCTCCCTCCTCTCCAGCTGACTGTTCTGTTGTTCTCTCTCCTCCCTCTCGCCCTCCCTTTCCTCCCTCCCTGTCTCTCTCCCTCTTCTCTCTCTCTCTCTCTCTCTCTCTCTCTCTCTCTCCTCCCAGCCCCTAGCGTCTGAACTTGAGTGTACACCACACTCTGTGTTTGCCTTTGGGAATCTCTCTGTCATTCTACTTCTAGAAATACAATCACCACTCACAAAGATTATTGCAAAAGACAGAAATGGGTGGGGTTGGTAATAAACCACCAGCACCAGTTTCTAGTGGTAGACATAAAATTAGTCTAACATGAGTTCTTTAAACGTGAATGAAGCAATCAAAAAACTCGGTCTTCCAAGATCTAGGCATCTTCCCCTCTGACCAGATTCTTCCTGATCCCCCAAAAGAAGCCAGGCATGCACCACAGAACATGCTCAGAGCCACATTCCCTTCCTGCAATGTCGCCCTACCACTATTATTCTTTATATCACTTCACCTGTAAAAATTCTTTATTTTTTATTATTTTTTAAATTTTTTTGTAGTTGTAGATAGACAGAATGCCTTTATTTTATCTACCTTTACATGGTACTAAGGGTCGAAACCAGTGCCTCACACACACTAGGCAAGCAAGCACTCTGCCACTCAGCCCCAACCCCAGCCCCATTGCCTGTAAAAATTCTTAATCTTATAGGATTTTACAGCACAACCTTCCTTCTGAAGGGACAAATGACAAGTGTTTTAGCATCAAGTGAATCTCAAGCCCCTAGTATGTTACAGATATTTTACTAGGCATGAAGAAGGGGAAGGGTATAGGCCCAGGTTTGAACTCTGGATCTATAGTTATTATCATTGTGGCCTGGGGAAAGTTTTTAATCTTTTCAGGCTTTTGTTTCCTCCCCTCAAAAAAAAAGAATTTAAAAAACTATGTTTGGAGTTGTAATTAAATTAAATGAAATGATATAACTATGTAAGCTCTCTGCCATGATCTTGGTGACCATGTTGCCCAATTTTAGTTCCAACATTTCTTAAGTACTTCCTATATGCCAGGCAAAGCTTCTGTCCATTACATACAATGATGAACAAGTATTATCCAATCAGTGGGTTTTATTCAGAAAATAACTAAATTCTCCTCCATATGCCAATGCTCATGCTCTTTTCTTACCTCTCTGACCCATTTCCCCACATTCCAACTCAAAAGCCCACCCTAGCTGTAAGTGGCTCTCCTTCCTCTGTGGGCCTGGGGTTTGTAATGTAACATTCACTTCTGCCATTTGCTACTAAATGTACTCCTGTGCCAATCTTATCTCCTTTTCACCCTTCAGGGTGGAAACTTACAAAGGAGATTTCCTTCATCTATTTTTGGCCAGGGAGTCTTTTATGTAATACCCAGCATATGTTAGATACACAAAACATTCTCAAATGTTATTGTTTAGAGGTATATTCTACTCCTTTAACTCATTAAAGGAAAAACAAAACAAAATCAAAACCAAACCAAAGTAAGAGGCCTACTGCCTTTCAGTTGCCCTAGCGCTGTAGTTCCCCCTGAGACACGTTGAGATAGCTCCCTCCAGCTTAGGAAATCTCCAAGTAAGGTCTGCAGCACGCCAGGCAGGCCCCATGCATAGGTTCATATTCATATTTATTCATTCTCTCCCCGCCACACACACACACCCGGCCTAGTTACCTGCTGACCTGAAGTCTCCTGTACTTTTAAGGTAGAAGTCAGGTCACTTTTTCTTTTCTTTCATATTAAATATGTGTGTCCTCAGGAGGTTCACAATGCCTTCCTCTTCTCCCACCTTCAACTCTCAGCTCATTTAAACTTGGAGGGCAGGGATTCTCAGCCTCACCCAACCTTTTATTTTTCTTTATACAGAACCTCCCCCACCCCACTTCTTCTAAGGCAGCATCACCTCATTTCTAGTACAAAAGAGGAGTAGGAACTTCCAAGCTTTAAAACAGATGTCCTTGTTTGTTTTCCCCTTTTTCTTGCAGCACTGGGGACTGAGCCTAGGCAGGACCTTGCACATGCTAGGCAAACGCCTCTAAGATATGTCCCCAATAGCCTTTTCTAAAAAACTGAATGTGAAGAAAACTAATCTTGACTTTGTATGAACTGTTACTTAAGACTCTTTTTATATGTCCATAATCAATTTGCATATGCAATTTTCCTGTCTCACAGCAACCCCCAAATCTGAAGCCATAACTATAGTAACATCACACCAAGAAGCTTCAGTCTTTTCAAATTTTTTTTTTTGAGAGAGAGAGAGAGAGAGAGAGATTTTTTTAATATTTATTTTTTAGTTTTTGGTGGACACAATATCTTTATTTTATTTTTATGTGGTGCCGAGGATCAAACCCAGCGCCCCGCACGTGCCAGGCGAGCGCGCTACCGCTTGAGCCACATCCCCAGCCCAGTCTTTTCAACTTTTCTTTGAAGAGTTTTTATTTTAATACTTGTTCATCCTTAACTACCACAATAAAACAAACACCATCAAATCACAAATATTCATGCTGTCATTTTATGGTGTTATCTTTTAATCAATTTGGGATAGGATAAAGATAAAAACATCTGCAGCAAAGAAAAAGAAAAATACAGAAATCCTCAAAATAAAGTCATAAAAGTTTAAATATGTCACAAAAACTCTGAAAACTACCTCAAAAATTCCCATGGGTAGAACCATTTATAAACTCCTTTGAAGCCCAAAGAAGAGTTTACAAATTTCTAATGCTATTTTCCTGATTATAGATTTTTAAATTAGGTAGATAGTCTTGGTCAGAAATGAAACTCTTTTGTGTGTTTCCTTCACAAACTTGTACTCAAAACACAACCACACAGACGAGCTACTGGTCTTGTTCTTGCATGCTCCTGCATGCCCACATTTTCCTATCTTAAAAAAAAAAAAAAAAAAAAAGAAGAAGAAGAAGAAACACAGAAAGACACAAAAAAAAGGGAGGAAAAAATTCTCTTCGATCATCAAAATAAGGAAGCTTGTACTTTATAACTATGTAGGACTCACTTTAACAGGGGAAAATAAGGGTCTAAGGATCGTACACGATGAAGCCACTCTGGGAAAGATCTCAAGCCTTCAGAGATTGAGATGCACACACACTGCATTCCACTAGGAGGACATTTTATCAGACTGCACTCTGAAGCTATCAGCCTCCAGATTAGCTCAGAGGTGAAGATGTGTCAATTTGAGCACTGGAGAAGGAATTCTTCTAGGCAGAGCCCACAGAGGAAGTCTCTGGCATGCTGGACTCATGCTGGAGAAAGAAAAATCAGATAATCTGGTATAGCAAAACAGGGGCTGCCAATAATTCTAGTCTTATAATGCATTCGAATCCCTGCTTCTGAAAGTCCTGTGTTTTACAACTTGACAAGTCTGGTGGGCAGAGAGGGTTTGGAGCCACGTTTCAGATTCTGTCTCAAAATCTAATAATTCAAGAGACCACTTGTTTTTAAAAGTTTCTCTGGCTGTGTGCATGTGGGGAGCCAGCATGATTCTTGAAAAATATACCTGAGAAATCAGGCACTGAAATTTTTCAAACAAAATCTGATAGGACTCTCTATATAATTTATAGTCCTTTCACTTTGAGGATAGGGAGAGATAACAGAGCCTCACCAAGCTGTGGACTAGAGAAGTGGGACATGTGAAGTCCACTGAATTTGACTTTTAAAAAAAAAAAAAAAAAAACAGTTGAAAGAATAAGTTTCTTATACCTCATTTCCTCTCTGTTTTAAATAGCAGGGATTCCCACAGGGCAGTTCTCTAATAGAACTCTGCTACTCAAAGTATGCCTCATGGGCCAGCATCAACTAGAAGCTTCTCAGATATGAAGAATCTTGGGCCCCACTCTAGACTTACAGAATCAAAATCAATATTATACCTGAAGCCCGAGGAGCATCTGCGCATACCCCAAAGCCTGAGAAGCTCATCTAGGTAGGCATAGGGAGGGTAGGGATAGTTATGGTTTTGCCATTTTCCAGTTAGACCCAAGGCACTCTGGAAGATGAGCCGGGGAGTCTTCCATGCCTGCTTGCTGATTTTAGTGCCAACATAGTCATCCCCATCCAGCGTCTATCGACTGGGAGCATGCTATGTGCCACAGCTGTGCAGGCATAGTCTCACTGCGCCTTCACAATAACTCAAATAATAGGTATCATGGCTTCACAGTTGGGAAATAAAGGTGCCAAAACCTAAATACAAGTTTTCAAGATTCCAAGATCATGTCTACAATATACCATACTTATTCACTGATAAAATCTGATCAAGACAGGCAAAAATCACTAGAAATTTTACCCTAGTCAAATCCTGCACTCCATTATCAATGATTATACCTACAATGCCAGGGAGAGGTTCGGGACTTGGTATGCACACATTGTATGTGGGACTGGCCGTCATACTGCTGCACTAGTGCTGTTGTCAACAGAATGGTCCTGAAAATTCTTGTGAACTGTGATTACCTTCCTGGATGTCTAAAGCAAGCTCTGCTCATTCACATGTTGGGAATGGTGCATCTTGAAGCTGGCCTCTGGAAAGGGCAAAGAGGCAATTTCTTAGAATTCTTATTCCAATTTTAGGGAACTCAGGGCTGCCATCCCTAAAATAGGAAACCACGTTATCTTAAGAGCCCTGTTTCCCTGTAATATGTCTCCATTACACTCTTAAAGAATCTCTCCCACTTCTGACTGACTTGCTGTGGTATCCCCTCCACACAGTTTGGGACCCCATGGAGTTTTTCTAACCCCACCACTTTTCTTCATCTACCCAGTACAGTTCTCTCTTCCACTCCTTCCTTTGCTCCACTTTGATTCCACAGTCCATAATCATAACCCCTGCCTTGCAAAGACCCTCCATCATTCGTCCTCTCATCATTGCCACAAGGCAAAACTCCAAACGTGGTTAAATGCAAGTTTCTGCCCTCTCTGCATTCATGTCCCAACAGCTTAACTCTACTGAAGGAAAATCACAACCAAGCTGATGGACTTCACTGCATGTTCATAATCATAAAACCTCAATGGGCACTTGACAGTGCCAAGCAATCCCACCGAAGCTATCCTAGGAAACTTTCCTACTCTTGAAAGTGACTATTTCTTGCCTTTTCTTCCTGTCTCATTCTCTCCCCACCTCCAACTCTTGGCTGATCTCTATCCAAATATGTCATTTAAAAAGAGAAGCATCCATACAGCATCTTCTCACTATCAATTCAACAGTGCTACTTAGATATGCATGCACCTCCTCCTACTCACAGTGAGCACAATGAAGGAGGCGTTTCCCCCACTACTGCCCATCTGCAGGCCATCCTCTAGTGCCCAAGTGAAGACCTGGCTGCTGGTCAGTCACCCATTTTCTCCTCCATCATCGCTCTCACCCCTTTTCACTCATCATGATCACGTCCAAAAATTCACTCATGTCCCATCTTCAGAAAACCTACTCTCTGCTCTCACACACTGATGGGGAAAGCATAAATTGGCCCTACTACCTTGGAGGTCAGGCTGGTTGTACCCATTAATTTTTGCAATGTGCACAGCCTGTGGCACAGCTATTCTACCTCCAAGCGGCCTTCCTTAGACAATCCCCACCAGTGTAGAGGAAGTTCACTACGACCACCTGTAGAAGTAAAGCACAATGTTTAAAACACAGGTGTCTACTAGCAGGTAAGTGACCAAACAAACCATGATTTTAAAATCATGGGGACCCCATGGAATTTTTCTAACCCCGCCACTGTCCCTTTACCTCATTCCATTATCTACCATTACTCTGCTCATCACTTCACAGTAAAGCTTCCAAAAAGTTTTATAGACCTCTTTTCTCCTTCATCTATTATATCTTCTTCAATCTGCTCAAAATAAATTTTCCAAGCCTCCACCCCTTTAAATCAACTTATCAAGATTTACTACTTCCACATTACTTAATCCAATGGACATTTTGCTGTCCTCAACTTATCTGGTTTCTTATCAGAAGTCAAAAAAATTGGCCATCTTCTTAAAACATTCTCTTCTTCTTCTAGCTCCTAAGGTACTTATTACCACAATCTGGTTTTTGGTTTTATTTTATCACTGGTTATTTTTTCTGGCTTATCCCTCGACAAATCTTTAAAAAGAAAATATTCCTAAGCACTCCATCGTGGGTCATTCTCTTCCTTCTGAGTTGCTTCACCCATTTCCATTACTTTGATTCATGCTAATATTTCCAAGTTATGCTCCCTGTCTAAACCTCTTGCATGCTCCAATACAACTACATGACTGTCACCCAGGCATGTCAAACATACAGGCTCGAAGCTGGGTCCGAATTCCCTACCACCTTTACCTTGAAATCTAGCATTCCCCTGGCACTGCCTACCTCAGGATTATGAAAGGCAAAGGATTCTTGCCCTATCCCTCACCCCTTGTGTCCAACCTACAGCAAGGCCTGTGTATGATTTCTCTGGATCTCCACTGCCAACACTTCAACCCAAGCTACCATCATCTCTTTCTAGAACATCACAGTAGTTTTCTCATTTCCATCATTGCTTCCCTTCAAAACACCCATCCCACAGGAGCCAATGAAACATTTTTTTCTGTTTTTTGTTTTATTTGTTTCTTTGTAGTCCTGGAGACTGAATCCAGGGGTGCACTACCAAAAAGCTAATTGCCCAGCCCTTTTTATTTTTTATTCTGAGACAGGATCCCACTAAATTGTAGGGCCTGGACTGGAACTTTCGAAACTCCTGCCTCCAAGTAGCTGGGATTAGAGGTGTGTGTCACCAAGGCCTGGCCTAAGAGAACGTCTTAAAACAAAAATCAGATCATATAATTCCCTAACTTCTACAGTATCACATGACATAATCTTTTTTTTTATATCCAAACTCCTTACGATGGCTCTTAAGGTCCTAGGTGACTCAGAGGTACCCATTCCCTCCAGTCATATTTCATACTGTTAAATTCTTTCAACCATTGCTCTAAATACACTCATCTCCTGAGCTATAGTGGGTCCATCCTTCTCCCCCAAGACCCATTTAGCCCCGTAATTCCCTCTTTTGAAATCCCCCCTCCTACCCTTTCATTCTTTGCAAAGCTGGCTTCTTCTTATCTTGTGGGTCGTGGCTTAAATATTACTTCCTCTAATAAAGCACTCCAAACCATCTAGTTAGAAGTCCTTCTCCTTGTCTACCCCTTTTTTTCAATTACTGTTCCCTGTTTATGTTCTTCCTAACAGTTACCAACATTTCTAATCATGTACACATTTGTTTCGTTATGTATTTCTCCAAAAGAATATAGTGTTTTGTATGTCAGATATAACTGAGACCTTCTACTATGGAACATTTTATCCCCTGACTTTTTGTTACGGAAGGTCAAAGTTATTTGTAGGCATTTCTGGCACTCAGGCAACTGTCTAACCAAGTTCTATAAATAAAGTTGGAGTGCTACTAATTTTGCCCTAGTTACCAAAAGAATTTACAACTTTGCCATAGCTACAAACCATAAATACATGATGGCATAATGGCTTTAGAATGTTATGGTTTGAAATAATCATAATGTTAATACAAAAAAAAGTTCCAACTTAATCATTTACTTTTAAGCTAATTGGATCATCAACATGTCGCCTCTCCTCCAATGCTACCCATTTATTCTTCTTTGCACAATAAAATAATCCCGATTCGAGCTCCAGTCTAATCAAGCTTGATGTAGACAAGTTAATTAAATAGAGTCTAGTCATGTGCGGCTCTCTGAATTTAACTTAATTAAAATTAAAATTTCAGTTCTTCATTCACACTAGCCAGAATATCAAGTGCTCAAGGGCCATATGAGGCTAACAACTACATAACAGACAGGGCAAACATAAAACATTTCCATCATCACAGAATGTTCTATCGAATGGGAGTTATTCTAGACCATGGTAATAATCAGAAAACAAAAAGAAGACCCTCTAAGCATCCGAGATATTGACACAGGCATGTGCCTTCATCAGAAGGAAAGCCCAACAGAACTTCTTTCTGAATTTATTTTTATTTTAGGGATATTTCTGTTCTGGCTTTCTGGCTAACTGCCCACCAAAAATTCAAAAGGCAAATTAAGAACAGAAACTAGAAAACAGTAGCGCGTAAGTACCAGAGGAAAGAAGAATACTATATTAGAGGCAGTCACATCAGGAACAAAGGAGACCCAGAGGAAAACATTTAAAAAGCAGGTATTTCCCAAAAAAAGAGACGATAAATTGAGCGATTTAGTAAGGCCAGCTAGCAAGCTCCTGAAATACTACTGTTTGACACTTCTGAACAATAACTGATGCTGACAACTATGTTAAAAAAAAGTACACTGTTAAGAAAAAATAAATTATATAACATGTTTTAAAAGGACTTATTTCCAAAATGACTAAATCTTAAACACCTTAGTCCTTAAAAAAAGGAAGATACTCAACCACCAAAAACAGCTCATTCCTAATATCCTCTAAATTCAAGTCAAGACTTCAGTTTAACTAATATGAACAAGACAAGATCATTCTGTTTCACAAATTATGGTTCAACTACACTAAAGAGCTTTTGGGAGCAGGAAGGAGATGAGAAAGCTCTTAAAATACAGTTAAGAAATAGTCTAATATATATTATTAAGAGGAAAAAAAGGTTAAGAACTATGAATAGCACAGCATCAATGGTTTAAAAAAGAAAAATAAAAGGGAAGAATTATATAAAAGAAGGCTACAACACCCAATGCCTCTGGGGGGAAGGAAGAGGAGTGACGATTCACCATATGACCATTATGTACCTTTTGAAAATTTTACTCTTATAAACGAATTATTTTTAAAATAATTATTATTCTAAAAAGTAAATAACCTCGAATTTTAAAAAAGCAAGTTCTCTATTCTCTCAAAATGTATAACCTAATGCTTATCCAGGTTTCAACAATTTTTTTCCTTACCTAAGAACAGATACTTAAATATTTCATGTTTATATTTATTCTAACATCTCATATTTAAACTCCCAATAAACAAACTTCAAAAAACTCGAACTTAAAATGGAAACTGCAATGATCCTTATTATTTTTTTTTATTTTTTTTTAGTTGTAGATGGACACAATATCTTTATTTTATTTATTTTTATGTGGTGCTGAGGATCGAACCCAATGCCTCACATGTGCGAAGCAAGTACTCTGCCACTGAGCTATAACTCCAGCCCCAATCCTTATTATTTCATATTACTTAACTTAAAACACCTTTGCATAAAGATGTATAAATTTAAGGAGAAAAAAAATTACCTTCCTGGATAATATGGCAAAGACTAGTTGAAAGTCTCACAGGGAAGCTACCAAATGGTAGCTTCTATATCATGTGGGAGGAAGATCAGGCCACTCTGATAATTCCTGGTGGTTTCCTTTCTTGCCTTCTTCCTTAGTAATAAAATCAGTTGTCACTCTAGCTCATTAGCACATACTCCTCAAAAAAGAGCTCTGTCCCCTAACCTCCATTACAGCAAGGTGTAACCATAAGACCAAGTTCTGGCCAATGAGATATAAGCACAAATTCATCTAGAACTTCCTGGAAGTTTTCTTAAACAGGAGAGGGGGACACCACCTTTTTCCTCCCTTCAAACTGCTTCACAGAAATGGGGAAATGATGACTGAAGCTCTAGAACCATCTAGGCAACATCCTACAGGCAAAGAAGCAAACAGCAAGAAGGATCTCAGATCCTCCATCACCACGATGCACACCATCAACACCCTGAACTACCCACTTCCAAACTTTTTTTGTGTATGTGGAAAAAAAAAAAAAAAAAAACCCTTTCTTTCTCCCTTCTCTTCCTCTCTCTACCCCCCACTCAGTTACTTCTCTTTTGGGGTGGAAGTATTTCTGTTATATCCAGTGGAACTTAATTCTAAATAGTGATTTCAATAATAAATCATCTAATCTACAAATTAAAATTCAATTTCATTTGAAACAACAGAAACTCTATGTACATCAATAGTGTGCAAATTTAATGACTAAGAGATTGTCAGCAAGTCCTGAAACGTCAACATTATGGTTTTGGATCTTAAATGTCCCCCAAAGGCCCACATGCCAAAGGCCTGGTGGCCAGCCTGTGGCATTATCGAGAGGTGGGGCCCAGTGGAAAGAAGTTAGCTTACTGGTAGCATGCCCCTGAAGGGGATATTGGGACTACAGCCCCTCCCCTTCTCTCTCTCCTCTCGCTCTCGCTCAATGAGCAGCTTTCCTGCACCACATATTCCTTGCCATGATGTTTTATCTCACCACAAGTCAAGTAAGCAGGAACTAAAACCTCTGAACTACGATCTTCCTTTTAAGTTGATCATCTTAGTTGTTTTGTCTCAGTGACAGAAAGCCAACATAGTCAAAAAGGAAGTTTAAGCCAAGAAGTCAATGAGCCTATCACCCTCACCTACTGCCCCTAACCATTCTGCACCAAAATGACTGAAATAAAATATTAACATAATCATCCCTGAATTCTAGTAATGCAAAAAGATCAAATATATAGTGTCATTTTCTCCATCTGAAAAATGGGAGTACCATTGCCTACATTACAGGAATGTTGTCATATCCATCAGAATGTGTTAAACCATTGTGTACTTACACTATGATTACCATTACACTATTAACAGCCAATTGTTAAATAATCACCAAACAAAAAATATTACATAGAAGCAAACAAATAGGCAGATGCTTGAGTTTGGGGCCCAATGAGTTCTATGAACTTGTTAAGCCTATTTCATTCTTTCTCATCTCTTCAGAAAATATTGTATTGTGAACTTCAGTTCCCTTCTTTAAAGCACTGGGTCTGAAAAGAAGGGAGTTGAGTGGTTAAAAGGAGAAAATAAGAACAAAAGTAGTAAAAGGCTTAAAGCAATCAGGGACACAATGCATCTGAAAAATATAATTCTGATTTAGCATTTTACAAGTTGTCAACAGGTAGTCTAGCAATTCTTTCTTTCTTTTTTTCTTTTTTCTTTTTTTAGTTGTAGTTGCCATACCTTTATTTTATTTATTTTTATGTGGTGCTGAGGATCGAACCCAGGGCCTCGCACATGCTAGGCGAATGCTCTACCACTGAGCCACAACCCCAGTCCCAGCAATTCTTAAAATGATGTTAATTATTGTTTTCTAGACTCAAAAGAATCTATTCATTCAAAAAGAAAACTACTAAATATAAATATAGAGTTTCTATTAGTATGCAACAATGTATCATTTAAAAGTAGGGTATCCTCTTTGAGAAATAAGGGTACATGTGAGCTGCTTTGAGGCAGAAAGGCCTTATTTATTTAACCTGTGCATTAAAGCAGGCATTGTACATATAGTTTTTTAAATATATATTTATATATTTTAATGTATATTTACATATTTTTTTAGTTGTAGGTGGACACAATACCTTTATTTTATTTATGTATTTTTTTTATGTGGTGTCGAAGAACCCAGTACTTCACACGTGCCAGGTAAGCACTCTACCACTGAGCCACAACCCCAGCCCATATAGTGATAAAATTAACAATGTTGTGGAATTATGCTCTTAAAATGGTTTAATTTCTTTAAATTTTGTACTTAAAAATAATTTAGCTTCTCCAAAATTTTTTTTAAAGTTTGGGAAAAAGAAAATTGATTCATTTCTTGAAACCATTAACTTATTTCTGAGACCTGCTGCTGGTGACTACTTTAATCCTGACACACACTGTACATGAGTCATACCAGTGCTACACTGTTCAATCGTTATATTTTGAGAGAGAGAATTTTTTTTTAATATTTATTTTTTAGTTATCGGCAGACACAACATCTTTGTTTGTATGTGGTGCTGAGGATCGAACCCAGGCCGCACGCATGCCAGGCGAGCATGCTACTGCTTGAGCCACATCCCCAGCCCCCAATCGTTATATTTTGAAAAGTGTTTCATGGTTAAATAATCTTAAGAAACACGTTTTAAGCAATTTTACTATTTGCCCAATTTCAGAATTTCATAGCCTTCCAAGAGAATACTAAAATTAATAGATGCTTTTTGCAAATTTTACAAATACTCATTGGAAGAAAATAGACTATTCAGGGGTGCCAGTGATTAGCTGACAGGCAGATAGAAGCCAAGAATTTGCTGCACAATTTAAAGGGCTACAGTCAGGATAGCAGGAATGTGAGGCACAGACTCAGACAGCTGAAGGTTTTGCTGCTGCTGACCTAGCTGTTTGTTCTGAACAGTCGCATCTAGGCAGCTTCACTGTGAGCTTCCTGGAAAACAGAACTGCCCTGCCTGCCTGCCTAGACGAACGCTACCCTCTGATGCCAGTTTAGGAGTCTGAATGCATGAAAAGGTGGTTCGGAGTCTTCTGAACTAGGAGGAGAAACTGAAATAACCTTATTCTCTGAGAAGGTAACCTATCTAATCCATACTGGAATGCGCTACACCACTCTACCCTGGATCTGACCAATGGTTTCAACAGCCACATGTTTCTAAAAATTAATACATCTCCAACTTATTTTCAGGTTGTGACTATACTTTTAATAACATAAATGAATTCAGTGGGGCTTACTTTAATTATTTCTGAAACACAGTTTATTTTTAGTAAATATTATAGTCCCCAACATGGAAAGCTACAACTATGCCAGAAATTTTCTGAGGTGATAAAATCCTATTTATAGACCTATCAGTTGAGCCTTGCTTAGGTTGTAACATAGTTTCCACTTTAGGCCTGATATGACCTCCCTTGACTTCTCTGGTCTCTAATGTTCCTTTCATCCTGAAGTTTCCCATATTTATCTTTATCTCCATAGGTACTTAGAATTAAAACTACTAAGGGGCTGGGGAGAAAAGAATCTCCCTTTCCTAAACCACCACCTACAAGAAAGTTTTAAGAACTTATAAAGGAAAAAAGTACTCATTTGGTGGGTCTGGGGGAGGAAACCCGTAATATTCGGCAACCATCTAGAATAAGGCTGTGAGTAAACAATGTACAGGGCAAATGAGAATGACAAGAGAGTCTCTGGGTGTCTTAAACTGTGTATGATTTGGGTTAAAGTTTCCCAAGTTTCCAAAACCCAATAAGAATAAATGCCAATGTGTTTTAATACAGAGAATACTATATGCTCTAATCAAGGAGAAGAAGCTAATCAAGGAAACCAAAAGATCAATTTAAGAAATTAAATTTTTCCTAAAAACTATAATCTCAGGGATTGAGTTGTCGCTAACATTATTTTTTACATTAGTGTTGGCATTAAACATTCTCCACTTAAAATGCTAATTAGTGGGATCTTCCTCCCCTCTCAATCTCAAGTGATGATTCCATCAATAATTCTAAAAGGCATGAGCACCTGGCTCTAATCCAGTGAGCCATTTTACTGTGTACCTTCACGACCTCTGTCATGACCCATACCCCATATCTCACTCCAGCCCTGACCTACTCCATACTCTGGATGAAATATTAAATGAACTGTTTTTATTTCTCTGGCAAATTCTAAACCCTTTGATCTCTCTGTTATCTTTGGCTCACTTATTTTATTTATAACCTTAAGTATATCTTGCCTCTTGTTATTAATTCCACATTTGTAGGTCTTGTGTCCTGAACAAGACTAAAAAAATCTCAACTGGATGTACCTAAAGGACAATGACCATGTCTTATTCATCTCCATATCAACAGTGTCATGCTAAATGCATATCATAGATATACAGTAAACACTGTGGAAATACTGAAATACTTCATTATTACATAAGAATGCTTTCCCTATATGAATCTTTCATAGCACATGACTGGGAAAACCCAACATAAAGGCAGTAGAGTTGAATCACAAGGAATTCCTAAAGTGGGGCAGGGAGAAGTACATGTGCATTAAATACAGGATTCTTTGGGGGGGCGGCCAGTACCGGGGACTAAATTCAGGGGCACTGGACCACTGAGCTACATTCCCAGCCCTATTTTGTATTTTATTTAGAGACAAGGTCTCATGAGTTGCTTAGAACCTTGCTTTTGCAGAGGTTGGCTCTGAACTCACAATTTTCCTGCCTCAGTCTCCTGAGCCACTAGGATTACAGGCACTAGGCATGCGTCACCACACCCAGTTTAAGTACTGGATTCTGATAACCATTCTCAGGTGCTCTGGGAATCGTTGAACATAGGATGTACCAGGCGATAAGACAAACAGTAACATTTTCTAACCCAAGAAAACACTTCCTGCTCTTCTCCAACCACCTACTACTCATCCTTTAAGGCCTACCTCTTCCCATCCACCTTAAATCACACTGAAATCTCCTAACTGTTCATTATTTGAGGGGGAGTAACTACTTTTTTCGCATTTTTATTTATAAGATAGGATGGATTTAAATTTCAGTAAAAGTAATGCAAAGTGAACATCAGTAAGCCAGGTGTGATGGCGCATGCATGCAATCTCAGCAACTTGGAAGGCTGAGGCAGGACAATGAAAAGTTCAAGGTCAACACCAGTAACAGTGAGATCCTGACTCAAAATAAAAATAAAAGATGGAGGGGAACAGGGATGTAGTTCAGTGGTAAAGTACTCCTGAGTTCAAACTGCTTCTGGGTACAGTGGTGTGGGCAGGGGTTGACCAAACATCAGGTAAAATCACCTGCTTGTTTGTTAAAGCTCGAAAACACCATAAAATACTTACCTTATTTTTTACTTTTTCAATTGTAGAGTTTATCATATAAAATTGTATTTCTCCTCTCCAAAGAAACAACAGGTGATTGAGGTGATCAGAAACAATAGGTGATTGAGGTGATCAGAGCTGAGGTATGGGCCCAGATGATCAAATGAACTCTTAAGATCATTTTCCAGAGGCAGCATGGCAATGAAGACAAGAATTTAATTTGGAAGCAAAACAGACCTGGAATTGAACTGAATCACCACTCACCAGCTATGACCTTGAGCAAGCATTTACCCTCTAACCTCTGTTTCCTCATCTATGAATGTAGAGTTATGATGAAAATAATAATGTAAATAAAACACCTAGGCCAGTGCCTCAATTGGTAAGCTACAACTGTTAACAGATTTGCTTATCATTTTTCTAGCCTACAATAAGACAGAAAATGACTTCTACAGTTTTTTAATTGGTAACAATAAAGTATTGATAAGAACTCACCTAAAGAAAGCCATTTTCTTTGTGCTTCCCCCTCCCCCACCTTTTTCCCCCACTGGAATTAGATCTTGCCATGTTGCCCAGGCTGGCCTTGAGCAATCTTCCTACCTCAGCCTCCACAGTAGTTGGGTCTACAGGCACACGCTACCATACCCAGCTCTCTGAATTTAAAGGAAAAATTTACAGAAAAAGAAACACAAGTGTTCTGTTGGATAAGGTGTCTCTATTAAATTGAACAGCTAGGATAAGCAAAAAAAAAAGCTCAAAAAGGGAAGCTTATAATAGGATATATGCACACATAAATGCACATAAACACACACACACACACACACACAGATTCCAGGTAAGTGTACTATACATGTGTCATAGAAAATCTACGGATAAAGAAGATTTTCTTTTAACTTCCTCCAAATTCTGTCCACTAAGTAAGAGATGCTTAGCTTGCAATTACAAACACAAAGCAAAGAGAAAAGAAAATATCTGCACCTGCATGAGGAAAGGCAGGTGGAATGGGTGGACGGAGCTGCTATACAGGATGAAAATTCCTGGAGGAAGGAAAAAACTGATTGCTACACAATCTTTTGATATTTTCCAGTGATGAAAGAATATCTAAGTCATCTGCTTCTCAAGTAGCAAGGCTGTGTTTGGTCATTCTATAGGTCAGGACTCAAAGCTGTTAAGGAGTTAAAGCTTTCAGAATATTAGACTGAAAACACTGGCAGTACTTTCAGGGTTTTTTTCACCAGTCCAGTGGAATGGAAGAGCAGATGGACCTTCCCAGCTAAGTGACCTTGGGCAAATTGACAGCCTCTCTAGCCTTCACTTTTCTTGTCTATAAAACTGGGTGAAAAGCATTTGCCCTGCAAAGTTGTAAGAATTTAATAAGCTAACAATTAAAAAGCAAACTGCTTCAGAGTAGGCATTCAACACAGGTCAAATGCTCTTCCCCACATCTCGGGCCCCTGCAATATACAAAATGCTGGTGGCACATATACAATTATATCACCAACACTCATTCTTTTTCTTTCCTTTCCCTGTTATTTTGCAGAAAGGGGATTGAGCCCAAGAAGGAAGAGTAGGTTTCCCAAGGTTATACTGCTGGTTACTGGCAGAATTGGGACTAAAAATTAGTTTCTTCAAGCTCAATGCACTGAATCTTGCCTCAGGAGGCATATCCCCTTGGGGATAACTCAAGAGAGTCAACACAGACAAGAAAACAGGCTCACTGCATTGTCACCAGTCCTGTGACTCAGACACCCAAGAGTTAAATGCTCAGCCTCTCTAGGCCCAGAAAGCAATGTGGTAGATTCCTTATGGGAGGAGGCCAGAAAGGCACTGAAATATATTCCTCCATGTGATTGGCTGGTTCTCAAAGCGGTGGGAAGAGGAAGAGGGAGAAGAATGTCACAGATCTTCACGGGTAAACAACAGCAGGAGTATCTGCTCTGGTTTTCAACTAAATTTGTGAAATATTTCTGAATACCTGACCACGAATCTTGAAAGACAGTAACTTCTAGCCTTCATCAAAAAGAGAGCCCTTGTTATTCAAGATTCTTAGTAACTCACGCTGGATGATCAAATGTGAAAGAATAATTTCTCTAGCACAAAATGAGTGCCCAATTCTTGCACCCCGGGTGCTAGAAATCCACATCTCCCCTTGCAATTATAAAGAGGACCAGCCTGCTGATTTCTAGTCTCCCACTTCTTCAAACTCTGCTGTTTCAGAAACAGAACTACTCAGTCACATTCCCCCTGAATTTTTCTCCATCCCCTTTAAGAGGGGCCCTCTCCTTTAAGGGTGGGAGGATGGTTTTTGTTGCAAGATGTAACTCTTCTGTAATTATGTTAGCACACACATGCAAAACAGAGGGAAGGGCAGGCTTGCAGGGAGAAAAACCCAATACCTAGCCAAATCCACTGGGAGGTCAACCCAAATTATTAATCCAAGACAGGGCCACTTAACTGAAGTAGCTGAGGCATGCCTTCAGTCCTGACAATGTTCTTTGCCCCCAGGGTGGGTACAGAACTGGTTTCTTTTCCTCATAATCTTATTACTCCCAATGACTCTTTTTTGCTCAGAAGTTTCTCCCATTTCAAAGCTTCACATAAAAAGGAATGTGCAAGGAATGAGATGCAACCACTCTGCCCCAGAAGACCACAGGGATTCCACAGGACTGGTCAGTGAGAAGCCATGAATACTGCATTCCCTTTGTTCACACAGCCACAAAGAAACTCTTAGGTACCCATAATGCACATGGGGGAGGAGCTAAAGTATAACTGGAGAAAAAGCTTCCTGCTGAGAGGCTAAGGCCTGGGCACCTTTAATGCCCCCCACATCAGTGCCCCAGAACCAGGACTGAGCCAAACCCTCCAGAGGCTCATCCTAAACAATCTGGAGTTGCTGGACAGACCCATCTGTAGAACCAAACCATGGAGTCTATGACTGACCTGAAATCACTCTAGACCCCAAAAGCAAAGATCCCTCAGCACTGTGCTGAGGGCAAATCAGATCCAGGAAATAAGTCGTAGAGGCTCCCTGTGTCTCCACTCTATAATCCCAAAGTCAGTTTAATCTGAATTATGTTGCTAATCCCTTTTGCTAAAACAGATGTCTCACTTATCAATCCCAGGAAACATCAGTGACTCAGCTCTCTTCCACAGGAACGTTCAGAAATTAAGTACTCAAGGAGGCTTGGCACAGCTATCGAAAGCACTGACTTCAGTATCAGGCAGGCCTGGTTTAAATACCTGTTCCACCACTTTCAAACTCCACTTCTTAAGCCTCTCTAAAGCTCAGTCTCTTCTGTGAAGTACAGCTTCTACCATGTCCCTTACATTAGACTGGTCATTAAGATAATGAGGAGCTGGGGGTGTGTGTGCTCAGGTATGTACACACTTAATGCACAGCAAGCATTCAATAAATAGTAGCTGTTGCTCTAAATTATAACTGAGGACTATAAAACAACTTCTATAGAGGAATAACACTGCCAGGTGACAGCCTGTCAGCACTCCTGTGCCTTCCTCATGCCACTGTAGAATGGTAAGCAGCAAGAGAACACTAAAGACTACTTGATGATGATATTAAAGATGGGGAAGAGGCTGGGGATGTGGCTCAAGCGGTAGTGCGCTCGCCTGGCATGCGCGGGGCGCTGGGTTCAATCCTCAACACCACATAAAAATAAAAAATAAAGATATTGTGACCACCTAAAAAAAAAAGTAAAAAACAAATATTAAAAAAAAAAAAGATGGAGAAGAGATGGGGCTGGGGTTGTGGTGTGGCTCAGAGGTAGCATGCTCGCCTAGCATGCATAAGGCACTGGGTTCGATCCTCAGCACCACATAAATATAAAATAAAGATATTGTGTCTATCTAAAACTAATAAATAAATAAATAAATAAATAAGTTTTTTTTTTAAAAAAGATGAGGAGGAGAGCAACGGACTCTGCTCATGAAGAAGCTCGTGCTGGAGGACTCCACAAAAGGCAGGCATGACGGGGAGGTACTGAAGAGGGTCTCAGGATGGGTTACTGCTCTGTGTAAGCATCATATTGGAAGGGGCTACATTTAAATCTACCCTAGCAATGACACTCACACTGAATAGATCTGTGAGGATCACAGGGCAGGGGGGTGCTGGAAGGCAAGGGACATTTTGGAGTTCCGTACACAAAGAATGACGGGAAGGGTCAGGAAGCTGTGCACAGTAGAAGGCTTTTGGTCTCTTCACATTATACCTGAGGAAACTATACTGGGCATAGAGCTGACAACCATGACCAAACATTTTCAGGCAGGCACTACAGATGATGCTCGCTAGGTTAGTGCACATATGTTTTAGCAAACAGACCAGAGGCTCTCAAGGAATTACAATCATAATCAAAACAAATATCCTCACTGGACACAGTGATGGGAGGGGGAGGGGCGCTGGTTGATGAGCCAGTGGCTCTTCACTCTCACACACCTGTACTCTTGCTCTCTTTCTTGCTTGAAAATTTTCATCACCACACTTCCAATCTGTCACACACTCTCTCTCAGACCTAAAGCCTGCAGTGTTGATGAAGTGGAGCAGGGCTGGGCTGCTCCTTCGTCATGACACTACATGTCCATCAGGAAACAGCATTACACTGGGGGAAAAGGGCTGAACTAGGGGCTGGGGTTGTGGCTCAGTGGTAGAGCACTTGCCTACACGTGCAGGTCACTTGGTTCGAGCCTCAGCACCACATAAAAATAAAATAAAGGTATTGTGTTCAACTATAACTTTAAAAAAAAAAAAAAAGGTCTGAACTAAGAATGGAGGCTTCATATCACAGCTCCAGCTTTGTCACTAGCCAAGCTATAGGAATAAAAGGCTATGGCCTTCAGTAAATCCTATAAACCCCCCTGAAACTCAATTTCCCCATCTGCAAACAAGAATGATGTCACTAAATCCAGCTGATATTCAATGATTGAGAAGCAGGGTGAATTTCCCTAACCTGGGTTCCTGTCTCTGTATTGGGATAAACATAGCACCAAGGCATTAAAACAAGTGATTACCATTCACCTTCTAAACTAGACAAAGTTCCAGCACAGTAATAGGCAAATCAAAACATTTCTGGAGTACAAATTAAAAGGTTTTAGAATTTACCAAAACTTAACCTTTTATTTTATGAAAGTCAGTACTCCCTGATCCTTGGATATTAAACCAAGAAAACAAGCAACAGGAAGTGAGGGAACAACAGCAAAGTCACCCAGCACCTGGAAGGAAAGAAGGTTTGCTTGCTAGAGGAGCTTTCCAAACACTCCAGCTAAGAAAAACATGCAGGCTTTAGAGGTGGCATGCATTCTAAAACACAGGAACGATGGCTACTATGATGGTTACTATTTCTGACCAATGGATTAGGACCTGAAAGATGGTTATAATCTGCACTGAACAAATCATATGGTCAGAAATAATCTTACAACAGCCAGCACTCAACAAACTGGCAGCTCTTTAAAGAGGACTCTCTGGGGACCCTGAGCTACAGTAATGGAGGGAAATGTATCCAGATTAGATCAGCAAAGGCCTCTCTGGTTCCAAATGAATGTATTGTAGGGGCAATGGCACTGGCTGGCACACAAAGTTTAAACAATGAGCTCCCTGAATGTGGCACGTGTCCAGGTCAGAAGAGCTGCTTCTCTGCCACAAATGACCCATGAAGTTGCAGGTGCCAGTAAGCCCATTCTATGCCTTCAGTTGCAGTTCTCAAGCGGGCCTGATAGTCAAAGTACTTATTTTTTTCTTCCATGTTAAATTAAGAAGAATTCCTATTTATTTTCCCATTTCTCTCACCTTTCTCTTCCTAACATAAAAACATGCTTTCCCAACATTAAACACACACACACAAATAAGATATGATATCGCCACACAATGGAATAAGATTCAGCAACAGAAAAATGAAGTCCTGATGCCTGCTACAACATGGAGGAACCATGAAACCATCACACTTAAGGAAAGAAGCTAGACAAGAAGGATCACACATTATATTAAACTCATCTACATGAAATATACAAAACAAGCAAACCTGGTGAGACAAAAGGGAGACTAGTGATTGCCTAGGGTCTGGGGAGTAGGGAGTAAAGAGAATTGGGAAGCGATGACTAAGAGAGATACAATTTTATATGGTGTGATGAAAATGTTCTAAAACTTATTATGGGGTCGTTGAACAACCCTTTGAACATACCAAAAGCCTCTGAATTATATACTTTAAGTGAGCAAATTGTATAATATGTAGATTATAACCTTAATAAAAATGTTTTAAAATGCCCTAAGGAGGTTACAACCTTCTTTAGGAAAGACAATTTAATAGGGGAGATTAGATCCTTCTAGCAGTTCCTTATGTCCAAATACCTGCCCTCCCTCCTTCCTAGCAACTATTCCATTTCCTATTCCATTCTTTGTGCCACTGCAGTAACCAGCCTCAGGCTTACACCCTTCCCAAGACAACAACTGGGCTGATGGCAAGTGTTGGTCTTAAAGCATCAGTGCTCTATCATGAAACTTACACATCAAGTTTCTCTTTGTCCAGCAGAGATAGTAAAATCACTCCTACACACACATATATACACGCACACACACACCCGCACGCGCGTGCGCACGCACACACACACACACACACACACATGCACACAAGCAAATCACCTGCCATACCATGAAAAGGAATGAAGATAAGTGATACAATAAAAACACAAGTTTGGGAGTTTCAACAAATCTGGATTCCAGTCAAGGCAATTGGTCAAGTTACTTTAAGCCTCAGAATCAGTTTCCACTTCTGAAAAATGGGGGAAACACCACTTAATGCATCTAATGCATACAGCTGTTAAAAAAAAAATTAAACAAGAAAATCTATGTAAATGATTAATACCTGGCACCTGAATGTACTCAATAAATAATAACATTATTTATAGAAACTGTATATCCAGTTTTTCTCAGGCTGTCATTCAGCAAGCAAGTCGGCCTCTATGTCAAAAGGCCAACAATAAAAAGCAGGTTATTGGCACCAACAAACTGCTCATGATCGTTTCCTATTTGTTCTAACCCATTTCATTCACTGATCCTCAGTCCATGCCTGACATTTCTGGCTTTTTTGCTTCAATTTGTTTTCTTATTTCTGGATTCACTTTAACTTCAAACATGCTTAGGTTGCCTTTCTAGTTCCATGTTCTCTCAACCATAATCTGTATTCATCACCTTAATTATGATACTTTAAGCCACTCTGGATAAACTGTTTACCCAGAGTGGCACGGCATTCAATATTCTATTCTTCCCAAAAGCATATCATAAAATGAAAACAACTTAAGACAGACTTTATAAAGATGAACCTTACACCCTTCAACGGAATACTAAACAGTCATGAAACGATGCTATAGAAACAGCTAATGGCATGAAAATACATTCACAGGAGATAGGACTAATCTGGATGCCTATTACAAGTTTGTACAATATGATTAACATCCTTAAGGAATTTTAAAAAGTGTATATATGCAAGCACAGCTGTACAGAAACAAGACTAGAACAACAAACAACAGAAAGATAAAGTTAAATGTACTAAAGCAATTTTATTCTTTTGATCTGCTATATATTATTAATTTCCTCTTATGAATGAGTGCTAATTTTATCTTAAAAATATTTTGGGCTGGGGTTGGGCCCAGCAGTAGAGCACTCGCCTAGCACGTGCGAGGCCCTGGATTCAATCCTTAGCACTACATAAAAATAAATAAATAAAATAAAGTTATTTTTTAAAAATGAAAGACTTAAAATTTAAAAATATATATTTTAAGAACATAAAAAAGAGGAAATTAATTCAAATAATGTAATGCCTCAGAGCATTTTATTAACAGAAACTATAGCATGGCTCTGGAGTCAGAAATCTGACTAGGATTTTAAATTCCTATTCTACCACTTACTATATGGATAACTTTGGCAAAATATGAGCTTCGTTTTCTAGAAAACAAAGATGAAATTCTTGAGTACTTGGCACGTGGTCTGCAATAAATACCAGTGTCCTTTCTCTTCCAATCCTTTCTTCTCTGACAGTAGGTCTCACTCCACTTGAGTGTGCAGTAGAACTGCCTGGAGTGTGCCTAAACTGCTGACCCCATTCCTGAGTATCCATTCAGTAAGTCTGGGAAGAAGGGAAGACCATGAATTTGCAAAAGTTCCCAGGTGGTGCTGATGCTGGTCCAGAAGTCACCTTTTGAGACATTACTCTAGGTAACAAGAACAAAATCTTATGACAATATGCTATATACAACTAGTAAGTGCCTCTTCAGAGTTGTATTACTTCAGGAATGCTTGCTCACTGGAAACTGAATTAAACTAGAGCCTAATAGTGTAGATTCCCCCAAAAGCCCAACTTTACATGGGATAATTCACCCCAGGACACTGAGGAAATGGATTTTCTACTTAAAGTGCTCAGCAAAGAATGATCATTAATATTACATTTAGAATATTCTGATTCCAGCATGGGAGTAAATGTCTGAGAATGATGGGCACAGATCAAATGAAATGCAAGAAACAGTCACTATGAATCCACACTGTTAAGTTACTTGGTTCCTCTTCATCCAGCATAGAAGGGCAGACTCTAGTATGTCAGAGTACTTGCTTTGCTCTGGGTGCCCTCTGTTGACAAAAACCAACATAGCCACTTCCTCCTTCCCTTCCCTCCCCTCCCCTTCTCCCACCCCAGGAGAGCCAAGAGTCCAGCAGTGTGACTCAGACTTGCAGAAAGATTTCCAGTTGTGAAATTATTCTCAGCCCAGAGTAGGCAGAAAACACATTTTCTTCTTGCAGCTTTCCTAGTCCCCTTCTTCGTGTGTTGGAATCTGCAGCTTAGCTCCACACAGGTTAACTGAATTAGTTCAGTAATGAGAGCAAGAATGACCAGCACTGGGCATAATGGTGTGTGGAATTTAAGTCACAACAGCATGTCCCTTCTGAAACAGATAGCATTAGCACAGGGGAATAAAATGCTATTGTGTAAATAATGTCTAGTACAATGTGAAACCTGTTGGTATTAGAAATACCAACCGTGAAGTCCTTCAGAGTTTCTACAGATGAAAATTGTTTAACAGCACCATTCTAACTAAAACAACTGAAGGCAAAATTAGACTTTTAGAGCCCTTTTATAGGAGGAAAGCAAAGGGCCCAAAAGAAGTAAAGCGACATACACAAGGCCACAGATATCTATGACGAAGCCAAGTTTCCTGACTCTCTCATGACTCATGATCTTTCCACTATTCAAAAAACTTCTTTCATTTAGCCATTACCAAGGCAAAGACAACCACATTTTAACCACTTCCATAAGAGGGAAAAGAAACTGCTGGGGTGCAGCTCAGTACTAGAGGACTTTCCCAGCACGCATGAGGCTCTGTGTTCAGTCCCCAGTAAAACAAAAAGAATAAAAGAGATTTTTCTCATCAATTTAAAAAAAAGGGGGGGACTAATAAACATGTCATAGTTCATGGGGTGGGGGGAATTCTTCCTTTTACTATTATTAAAATTAACCCTTTTCTAATACCAACACAGCCCTCTAGCATCCAGGAACTTGCACATCATTATGGACCTTCACTGTGGTAGCCAAGCCAGCTTCTCCTAAGAACAGCTCACCTGAAGGCACACCTCCAACCTTGAGTAGGCTTCCCTTCCCACATAGGCCCGCTTCCATCCTAGCTGGGCCAATGGACTTGCTTGATTTTGGAACTCACTCACCCATGTGCTCAATGTCTATCAAGCATGTTCCCTAGGAGATGTGTTCACATTACTCTCTCCCTCTCTAAGCATTATGAACCTAAGGGGGGAAAAATCTCTTCATAAGGCAATAAATTATGAGATTCATGAAATCATACTGGATCATCTCCTTGTTTTCACTGTATACAATATACATCAGTTATAAAAAGGAAAATTTGCGGCTAAAAAAAAATTTTTTTAAACTTTCTTCAAGTCTGAGGGTCAATGCACTCACCAAAGCAAAAGCCAATTCTATGCCTCCTTACTACGGCCTTTGGCCAATATTTCAAAAACTTGACTCTCAATTTCCTCATCGGTCAATGAAGATCAAAACTCTGCTGCTGCCCCTTGAACAGAGACTCACTGGGGTCTCAACAAGATCAAAGCAGAATGGGTATGAAAGCAATATATATGTAAATTATACAGGACTATAGAATTACAATAGAGAATTACCACTCCTCTGAAGGGGCACAAATAGAGAAAAGAACATTAGCTGTTGACTAAAGAAAAATCAAAGATGCTAAGAAAAATGAAAAAAAAAAAAAAAAATCAAGTACAAGGCACATGCCCAGTAGAAATCCTGTAAACTTTCAATGCTTGCTGAATGCCTTACACATAGGGTCTGACAGTATTCAACACATGCTAGGTCTCTTCTGTAGCTCACTCCTTACCCTGCCACTTGTCAATCTAAAGCTAAGACACATCTGCTACAATTAACGTCTGAGTTCCTTGGAGCAACAATACCAGAACTGAAGAGCTGGAAGCAGCTGTTTATCTTAAATAATCCTATGATCCACATGACACCAAGATGCTTTTGAGAGCACAGGCTGAAGGTGCTCTAAAGGAACAATGAAAGATGCTAATAATAGGACATACACAGGGAAAGTTCTAATGTAATAAAGATATTTACGAACCGTTTTAAGGGCCTTCTATGGCTCTATAAAATGACAGATTTATATTTCATATCCACTTGACCAAACTCATTAAAACTTGTAAGAGGCTTTCTCTTGCTGAAGATCAGATTTCTAACTTCTTGAGTATTAATTTTTCATATCACTCTGACAAGGCAAAGGCAATGAAAACCTAGCGAAAGTTTGGCCAAGGAGTTCTTTCCTCCTTTGTCCACAGGAAAAAAATCTCAACAGGTAGTCTCTGTATATTTCAAGAAGGTTAATGATGAGTGTACCTGGTAATTTATCCTTTACCAAAATTCCACAGGGCACTTTGTGAAAAGTATGCCAAGGATATACTTGGTCAGGGTTCTTATTCTCACATCCTGGAGGAATAACAAATCTTTTCATCATGCCCTAACAGGCAGTGACAAAGTGCCACGCAAGGTGGAAAGCTCATGCCTTGGAGTGCAGTAGACCAGGTTGAGAGACTGCCCCCCAACAAGAGAAAAGCAAGAGCATCTGATAAGACTTCATGGAGGAAGTAGAATTTAAAGTGGGACTTCAGAATGGACTATATTTAAAAATGGATCTCAAGTAAAGAAATTAAAATTCAAACCCATTTGTGATTCCAAAGCTATATTACCTGCTCCATAATAGTATGACTGGAACACAGCATACCCTTCATGAAATAAGAGAAAACTCTGAGGCCAGATCATGGAAGGCCTAAAACATCACACTAGAGTACTCAGCAGATAAAGAGAGTGGTAAGATTCCCATGAGATCAGAGCTGTGCTTTTACTTAAATAAATTTGTACACAGAAACTGAAGAAATTATTTTCTAGTGACACCAAATTTCTAACATAAGCTAGGTTAAATGTTGTAATTTCCCCACCTTTCCAGTCAATCCTAAATCAGCTCAGTAAAACACTATACAGTAAAGCTAAGAAAACAAAAATATTAATCCGTTACTCAAACAATGATGTTGCCTACCAACTACGAGGACTTTTGCCTTATCTTGCACTTTCCCAGCTGGTTTCATTCTAAATCATCTGCTAATTGAAGAAAAAGAATAAGGCTTCTTAAAAATGACTCATAAATGGGAGCAGGGTTGGTGGTGAGAAGACTATCTACTGCCTCGTGGCACTGTATCACCTAGGCCGGAGTATGCCTACACACTACTTGGCCTCCAGAGTATGCCTACTCACTCCTTGGCCGCCCCAAGTAACTCTAGACAGAGGAGGTCCCGATTTTGAAAATTGCTAGTAAAGGAAATTCTTTAATTTCACTTTGTAAATGGTCCTAGCAATTAATCATCTTTAGTCAGATAATTCTTTCTGATGACCACATTAAGCCTCTCATTATAATACAGGTTAACTGCCTATATACAAAGTATTACATCAATTTACTGAAAAGCCAAGCAGTGAAATTATGATCTATCCATTTACAAAATACTAATTAAGCAAGTGAATCAAGAGTCAACTGACAGTCACATAAAAATTACAGAAACCCTATACTAAGTAAAATGAGGCCAAGCTGAGGGAATAAGTCAAACTGGCATAAAATGCAAGATGCCCCTGCCAGGGGTAGTGGGGAACAGATACAGAAGAGGAACGAGAATAAAAGCCAGCTATATGAGGAAAGTCACACATCTATCCACAGATCCATCGCAGTCCTGAAAATCAAAGCTCCCATTATTTCCACAAAAATATCAAACCTACTCCCCAAAATCCACAAAATTCAAACACCCTGGAGCCAAAGAGCCCTTAAAGGAAAAAGAAGAAATGTGGGTCTGGAGATAACAAGACACTTTCTAGATTACCTGGAGAGCTAAAGGTAGATAAGTAGAATCTACTTTCACAACCAATAAGTCACTCTTGTCCTAGGAAATTTTTTAAAGTTTAATCCTTTCAATCACCTAGAGTATCCAGACTTTTACTGATGAGAAAATAGAATCTTAGTGAAGTTGAGTGCTTTGCTCATAATCCTCATAGTATTTCCCCAAATCACTTTATCTGACTTTATGGAGATGCTCATATAGACAGGTTAAATTGAATTTTCATTCCTCAACTGTGACCAGGGATCCTGGAAGATACTGAGGACTCTTTTGGGAAAAGGAGAAACACTTCAAATGAAAGGCACCAGAAGGGAATGAATGCCCAACTGTGGAGAGACCCAGATCAGAAATATATGGAGAAGCAACAATGAGAAACATAGTAGGAGAAACTAGGAATCTAATTGTAGAGCACCTTGAATATTTGCCTTAGTTTGGACCAAATTCTGTTCAAGTTATCAAAGTATCAAAAATTATTCCTTCTTTCTAGTGACACTGCCAAGACCTGTATGAATTAGATAAATCAACTTACATAGATTTCTCTTCCATCACAAAGACCTGTTTTTCTTAAAGATATCACACAGCTATATTCCTGAGCTAGAAATTTCAGATATAATTCACTTTACATAGTGAATAACTAAGAGTTGAAAAGATAATGAGAAAACAAACTTAAATCAGAGAGTCAGCACTAATCATTTCCTTGTAAAGCTTCCCTAAGGTCTTTTTTTTTCCATAGAATAAATGAGAAAAAATGATTTACTGACCCTATTACACGCCAGCAAATTTACATATGTTATCTTTAATCCTATACCAACCTTTCAGAGTAGGTATTATTTCTATTTCATAGATTAAGGAACTGAGACTCAGAGAAGGAAAAAAAAAACTTGCTCAAAGTCATATAACCTACAACAGCAGAAATGATGTAAAACTCCAAGCCAGGGGTGGGGTGTGTATGTGTGTGTGTGTGTGTGTGTAATTCTCACAGAGGAATTTCCATGAAACAGCCTTATATAGAAACTACAGTGTCCTGTTTAAAAAAAAAAAAAAAAAATGAACTCAGCTGATCCTCTACTGTGCCACATCCCTGAGGGGATACAGAAAGCAGCACAATTTCTCTTCAATACAGGACAGCTTTCTTGCCCAAACTTCCCTGCCACTAAGGATCTGGAGACGGCTATGTTAATCAAGCAAAAAGTGACTCTTGCCCTGCCAATCTTCCTTGGAGCAACCACCAGGCCTAATCAGAGACAGGCAAACGCTACGCTATGTTTTCAGAGGCTTTTTCATAAAATAGTTACTGAGGGCTATACAAAGTAGGCAAATAAGGATGAAAACAGTTTTGTTTTCTTTTATGGGGGAAGGGGGAAGATTTATTTTATTCAATCTCCTGAGGAGAAATATTTTCCAATTATAAATCTGTATCAAAGAATATACAAAGAATCCTTAAAATTCAATAAGACAAACAAACCAAAAACAGGAGTGGAGGATGAAAGGCTTGAACAGACAGCACACCAAAGAAGGATTATAATAAGCGCATGAATCATATCCGACATTGTTAATCATTAGAGAAATGTCAATTAAAACCATTTTGCATTTGTTATAATAAAAAGAAGAGATAAAATCAAGCCACTCTGGAAAACAGTGAACAATTTGTTTAAAAGTTAAGAAAGAACTTAACCAGAACCTTAGTAATTCCACTTCTAGAAATCTACCCAAGAGAAATTAAAACTATGTCCACATAAAGACTTGTAAGTGAATGCTCATAACAAATTATTCATAATAGCCAAACTGGTAAACAGATAAAATAAGGTACCTGCATGCAATGAAATACTACTTAGTGATTTAAAAAATAATAACTACTTAATGATTTTAAAAAAACTTATTTTGAGGCCTGGATGAACCTCAAAAACATGTTAAATGAAAGATGACATAAAAGATGACATATACATATGATCCCATTAATAAGAAATGTCCAGAAGAGAAAATTTTACAGTCAGAAAAATTATCAGTAGTTGTCTGAAAAGGGCTAGCATGGAATCAGGGACTTCCTATAAAAGAATCTGAGAGAATTTGGGGGATAACAGAAATGTTCTATAACTGCAGTGTAGTGAAAATAGCAAAACTCCATAAATTTATTCAAAATCACTGAATAATAACATTTACAATAAATTAATTTTATGGTATGGAAACTGTGTCTCAATGGAGCTGTTTAAAAAGCAATTGCCAAATATATGTTAATGTGTGTGTGTGTGTGTGTATATATATATTTCTACATATTTATCTGATATGAACATATATGTGTAAATTTGTTGAGAAACAAGTATATAAGAAAGGGAATGTAGTCTTCGTATTTTACCATTCTATAAAAAATATTGACAGTTATACTAATGTATTATGTAATCATCAAGCAATAGTAAATACTGATTTAACAAAAATGGCATTGTTAGAAGGATGAAGAGTTAGTCTATAAAATCAATGATTCCTCATCTTCGACAGCCAAAGAAAATGCCAAAAATTAATAAATCAAGAAGTAGTACAATATGCATGCTATTTAGATGCACAGCAGGAAGCAATAGAAGAAATAAAAAGCTCTTTCCTATAAATGAAATCATTTGTGGAATAAAATGATCTGAAATGCAATAACAAAGCCTGCAGCTGACCACATGGTCTGAGAAAGTTCTCCCACGAGCACCAGGTACTGCCCCATTGGCCCGTCCTTCATCCACTAGAGTGTGTAAGAACAACAGCACAGAAGGACCTAAGCCACTCATGGGCCACCTGATGACAGCTGCTGGGGAAAAGTGGCCTTTGGAAAAGGCCCTTGCACAAAGGCTAAAAACGGTACCTCCACAACCTAGTAGAAAGAAAAGAAAATGACTTTACGTTTCCTATAATTTAACAGAGAAGCGGAAAAATGTCTATTTTAAAAAGGACCAGAGGAGATTATTACAAATTATAAGATACAGAAGGAGTAACATTTTACTTTTGAATCAAGCACTCTGATCAAGTCTCCAGCACAGGAGCAGGAGCAGTCAGGACTGAGACAGAACAAGAGAGTAACTGCTAAAAGGCATGGGATTTCTTTGAGATTGTGGGGTTTTGTTTGTGTAGGGACCTTTGGGGTTTTTGGTTTTTGTTTTGCTTGTTTTCTGAGAGAGTTATTTGTGGAGTATGTGTATGTGTGTTTTGATGCTGGGGCTCAAACCTAGGGCCTCACATAGTATGTGCTAACTAATAGCACCTACTCTACCACTGAGCTCCACCCCCAGTCCCTAATACTGCATTTTGAAGGACAGCAATTATTTTAATTTTTCAAAACTACAGACTGCAATAAATTAGTGGGTCCAGGAGTTGTTGGCCTCTGTCAACAATACTGAGAACATAGTACAGACAAGTATTATTTGGTAAGACTAATCTAAGTTATATTCATACATATACATATACATGTATGTGCTAGGTAAGGATACGTAAAGTAATTGCTTACTCAGTCTGAAGTTTTTTAAGCTCAAAAGCCCAGAGATGGAACTTGAACATGTCCATGAACATGTCCACACCATGTCCTCCATCCTACCAACTTTCCCGAAGGGAGGAAAGCAGTCATCATTTCTTTGCCACCACACCAAATGGGAATGACAGAAGATGTATTTGCTACTGTCCATAGCTCCCAAGCAAAATAACCAAAAGCCCTGAAAATGCATTTGTAAAAAGTGGACTAAAATAAAGTCTATTCTAGAGATAAAAGCAAGAACTAAAAACAGGAAAGAAAAAAATTCTTGAAAGGAAAAAAAATACTTATTAAGACAAAAACCGTTAGGTCATTTTTAATCTATAAAGAGTAAGGCTTCCACTCTAAATTTAAACCTGTAATTGTCTAAGTTGCATTTGTCAACTTAAACAGCCCTTTTGATATTCTCAATTACTTCTGTGAAAAACTAAAACATATCCATATAATAGCTTTAAACAGAATTTTATAAAGTTGAAGGAAAAAATCTTCGAGAAATCACCAACAAGCATTTTTAAAATCCAATACAGAGCCTGACAACACATTAATTTTTCTTTTGTTTTAAAACACAAAAAGATAAATTGTACACCATAAGCTATTTTAACAAGCAAGAGAGGAAGAAAACTTGATAGAAATCAGTTATTCAAGGGGCTTGGGTCATATGAAGACCTTTCATGCTGATGTGTTCTCCAGAGTCCATACCATCTCATCTTGTGACACTAGCAAAGACAACAGCTGCATCCAAAGAGACTCCAACAGAAAAATACAGGAGGAAATCCCATACAAAGGCTGAAAATCTGGGGTTCAAGTCCAACTCTGCACTTACCACCTCTGTTATATTAAGAAATTCATTTTAAAAATCTTTGTGTTTTGGTTTTCTTATCTATTAAGTTAGGATAAGGCACAACCTATTTGGCAGAGCTATTGTAAAGATCAAGATACAAAACATCCACAGAAGTTCTCTGTAAAATGCTCTACAAACATTAGTTTGTTCTTTTCTCTTTTGAGATATGGTCTTACTATGTTGTCTAGGATGGCCTCAAATTTGCAAACCTCCTATCTTAGCCTCCATAGTACCTGAGATCACAGGTGTACTGCACTGCACCAGGCTCAAATATTATTTTTTATAATTTACTAATATTCCCAGTTCCACAGCTGACTCAACACCTGAACCTAAGCAAGAGTTTGTGCAACCTCTTATCTCAAATATTAACATTTCTTCTCATATAGTTTGTTAGACAAGGTAAGGTACCATAATTTTAAGTTTCTAGAAAAAAGATGACATGGAAGGTACTGGAGCATTAATTTTGACACTTAGTTTGCAGATATCTTGCTATTGAACATCTTTTAATCTGAAGAAAGCAAATTACAGTGTCTCTAATTTGTATTTATCTGATCTAATCCTCCTCCCCACCCATTCCCCCAAATTGAATTGATTTCTAAAATAAAATTCAACCAAGTATTGGCTACTGAGACACAAAGTTGCTGACAATAAAAATCACCCCACAGGTGATTATAGTGGAAGCACTTTTAATCAACTAACTTATTAAATAAACTAAAATTCTCCATTTCCCAGGTCAAATATGCTGAGTGAGGCCTCTGGCATTCTTATTGCTAGAACTAGTTCCTAATTCTATCATATCTAACCTAAGCCTTCTTATCCCAGTAGCTGAGAAGTGAGAATCACTTGTTTATCACCAACCTGTTTACACAATTTGTAAGTTTTTATAATTATACAATTAAATATTATATAATCCATAAAATAGACAAGTTTCCTTGGAAAAAACTCAGATTTGAATGCTTTATGAACACTTAATAAGACACTAAAAATTTCTGCTCAAATTAAATTGTCTACATTTAATTTAAATATATACATAAATATAAATATAAATTGTATATAGTAGTGCACACTTGTAATTCCAGCGACTCAGGAGGCTGAAGCAGGAGGATCCCATGTTCAAAGTCAGCCTCAGCAACTCGGCCCTAAGCAACTTAGTGAGACCCTGTCTCAAAAATATAAAAAGGGCTGGGGATGTAGCTCATTCAAAGTGGCCCTGGGTTCAATTCCCAGTACAAGCAACAGCAGCAACAGGAGGAGGAGGAAGAGGAAAAGAAGAAGAAGAAGGGAGGGGCTGAGCAGTGGTGAGCGCTTACCTAGCATGTGTGAGGCATTGGATTTGATTCTCAGCACCGCATGTAAATAAATAAATAAAAGGTCCAGACAACTAAAACAAAATATTTTAAAAAGAAGAAGGGGCATATATAAAACATACAGTTTCACCCAGATTGCTTTGAATGACATTTTTTAAAACTGAACCAGCAAACAACAACAACAACAACAAAAAACAGAATTCATAGATGATACTCTGTAAAGATATGATACGCCAAAAATAAGATTTTTTAATCTAATAGAATTTCAATAGATTTATATACATATAAAAGGTGTTGACCTCCTATCAAATTATTAGAGTAAACATAGTTGCTCAAATTAAAATAAAATGCTCTTAAGTTAAAATAAAAGTTTTTAAATTATTTTCCCACTTCAACCAATTGTTTAGATTAATCCTTGGTGACCTACCACTCTTGATCACACCATCAAAGAGAACACTGACCATTATGTCTTTAATTACAGCTATGGTTGACTATCATTTCATACATCCCAGTTGGCCTTGGACTGTTTCAACATAACTACTAGGGCCAATTTTTTATTCTCAAAAGTGCCCCAACTTGAATGATAAGTGCATATGGTCACCTTAATAATAAAAGATATAAAGTTATAGTACCAAGAGGTGACAAGGGGCCAGCGTTAGGACCCCCACTGTTTTCTAAAAGCCCATTCTAAATAAATAAGCTTGTTCTGCAGAACTAAACCCTCTTCTAATCAGATTGCTATCTCTTACCTTTTCTATATAAAAACTCCTAAGCTAATACACACAAATATTCTTCCATTTAAAAAATAATTCCAACCCACAAAATATTCTAGCCTTAATCAACACTTGAGAAGACGCATAAGCACATGCACATAAGTCACACACACACACACACACACACAGCTAGGCAGCTAAGCACACAGTATCATCAACTTAAAAATCCTGCATGGCTTTAAACATTTACAGCTTTTCAGAGCTGGTTTTTATTTCTATAAAACTGGAAGAAAGTGTGTCTCCTCCACTTCCACAGACAGCGCACATCAGCCAGCACAGAAGCATATGGAGTGCTTTGTAAAAGTGGCGAATGGCCAGCCCAGAAAGCTTGTTAACTTCTCAGGAAAGAAGGTTGAGGCGACCTCGAACAAAAAAGCAAAACCTCTACAAGGTGGAAGATGGGACTTTTCTTCCTTTTCTTCACAGGTTTTTAATTCAAATGTGTTACTAAGGGCTTTTGTAACATACAAGTTACTACAACAGTGAGATGCTGGTCCACTTAGTGCTAGTGAATTTAACACGCAGTGATTTTTAGCCAGCAGTTGCTGACTCCCAGAAGTAAAATAATGTGAGTAAGTGAACACATTCTCAAATGACCATACTTCCCCTGGGTGAGTCAAAGGCCTCAAACAGAAGGTAAGTTTAAGCCCCTTTTCAGGTACTAACTTAAACAGTTTTGAAAAGTCACTTTACCTCTGTGTGACTCAATTCCCTTGTCCTTCCAAAGGGAACACTGCCTTGTCTATTTCAAAAGGTAACTAGAAGGATGACATGAGAAAATACTGACCAAAGTGTTTTGCAAAAATTAAAAGATTGTAATTTTTATCTTTTAAAATCACCATCAAATGCTGATTTTAAAAAGTAAAATCTTGTCTGAAAATGGTTCTTATCTATTTAGAATGGAATAGCAAAAGAATAAGGAAAGCAAATATAGTCACAATTAAAATTCACCTACATCCCATTCCCTGGCTCCTAGATTTGCTGAGCCAAAACCACACTGGGGAGATGTAAAGATCACAAGTTCAGTTCCTGCCTAGCTCAGGCTGTTCAGTGACCAGTGTTTCACACTGATAAATGCCTCCCAAATCTCAAAGCACAAAATGAGAGTTCACAAGGTTAAGCACATTAATTAGCAGTACTCATTTGGATTCTGTATTCATCAAATACAACAAGCAGCTATTCAATATTTGCCTATTTGCACTACTCTAAGATCTCCAATTCAAAGATTCAGGCGGAGTACAAAATAGAGCCCAAGAAAATAAACTTGTCACCATCAGAATGTGTCTCAAAGTAAATCAGCAGCTTTAAACTATGGCAAAGGGTCTGCACAGGCCTACAGCAGTCAGAGGATGAGTAATGAATGTGCAGGTTACAGGAGGAGGTCCCTGCCACAAAAGTAAAGAAAAATAAAGTGGTTCCAAGCAAAAAGACTATGTTTTGTATTTTAACAAATTCCTATTAACTGCCTCCCTCAGCTCCTCATTGATCTCTAATTCCCACAGGAAGAACAGAGCCTTAGTATCCTTTCTGATCCTTTTAAAGTCAGTTTAAGTCTATTTCTACACTTTACATCAGTTTGCTTTACCTCCTTATACCAAGATAAGCAAAATTATATGAACAATGAAATATTTGCATTGATGTAAAGCTAGATTAGAGGCTGACCATGATCTTGTATATTACACGTCCTAAGTGAAAAGCACAGGATGAAACAGAAAATATCACTCCTTCAAAGTAGCCCCTAGGACTGCGGTTCTCAGCCTCTGCTGCATAGCATAATTGCCTGTAGGGGTTTCTAAATATTTGAAGGCTAAGCCCAATCTTAGGCTTACTCAGTCAGACTCTCTGGAGAGTGAATCTCCAGGAATCAATCTTTCTGATGTATGCCAGGATACAAAACTACTATCTAAGGGCATAAGTTTCACAGCTTAGAGAAGCTCTGGAACAGACCCAAAGCAAAAAGAAAAATAAACAAGCAAAACGTCTATATTGCTTTGACGTTGGAGTAAATGACCATATCTTTCTCCTAAAGCTTTCATCTTCAATCTCAGCAGTGATGATCCCATTGGGAGATGAACAACAAGATGAACAATATTTTCTCTTCCCCTTCTTCATAGCCTTCTTGGGGTAAGTTTAATGCCAACCTAGGCACTAAAAATGCAAGAACTGGGTAAATATTCTCAAATATGAAAAGCCTCCAAATAGGTGACTGTTGATTATCCTAGTTTTTAAGATTAGCTTCAGAAACTCGAGATTCAATAAACTTCTGGAAAGAGGAACTGTGTTAATTTTTTGTTTAGCACTATATTGACTCATGTTCCTTTGGACAAGCCTAACAATGGTGGCTTTTTTGGACAACCCTATGAGGAAACATGGATAGGCATTCAAAGATATTTCTAAGAGCTATCCTTTCAGATCTGAAGAAGGGCAATATCCCAAACAACAAGGAGATAAATCTCATTCAGAGACTAGTTGACTTAAGTTGCACCATTTCTCCAAGGGGCAGCCTTATTTGTTCCTCTGTCTTAACTCTGTTTCAGCCTCATCTGCTCAACATCTTCAACTAGCAAGAAGAGTTGGAAGACATTTTACACACTTGCCCCAGAGAAGGTAACTCTGCCCAGCTTTTTCCATTTTTCCCCATCTAACAAAGAAGGGCAGTAGAAAGTTCACTCTCTGAAGGCTTTCTGATTAAAACCATAAGGCTGAAAAATTCCCCCAGAGGAAGAGAATGGAATTTTTTTGTTGCAGATTATTACAAAGACTCAAAAAATCTATGCAGGCAGAGGCTAAATGACAGAAAATAAAAAGACAAGTTCAGCATTTAGAATTATGAGGAATTAAGAAGACCAGGTTAAAAATTATTATACAGCCCAGAGAAGAAAAAACAAAAGCAATCATTACTGCACTTGAGTGATTGTTTTCCCTTAACATCTGTAATTTTAATAACATGATTGTAATACTTTTAGAATTGAGAAATATGTACCTTTTTTTTAATTGAACCCATGGCCTTGTGTATGCAAGGCAAGCACTTTACCAACTGAGCTCTATCCCCAGCCCCCGAGAAATATATTTTATATCCCTAAAAGCAAATCTATTGCTGAAACAAGCTGTGTTACCTTCCAAAGTAAGTAATTTCAGGAATGGCTATCATAACATCTTTTGATAAAATATATATACACCCCCATCTGAGTTATAAACAATGGAAACCAACCTGGCTGTCCCGCGCTGGGAATCCATGATAACCTGGGGTTAGAGGCTCGTTCTACAAGAAAGAAAAGGAAAAAAAAAAAATCAAACTATAAGAGCAAAGAAAATGTTTAGAATAATCAAATTCACCCAAGTTTATCAATATATACGCCTTTCTCAGTTTCTTAAATGTTCCATTGATGTATTCATTCCATCCTACCTAACTACATCTATCCATCCCAGTTGAGCGTCTACAATGGCACAAACAAAAACAGAAAAAAAGTATCTGCGCAGGAATACTATTCATGTACACTATTTCCCTTCTTGTGCAGCTAAATCTGTTTCCTTCTCTGTCTATCTCCAGCAGATACAACTGAAATGTGGGACAGAACAATTTCAAACTTGATATCGTGGGACTTTAGGAACCCATCCCCTAGTCACTGAATATCAGTAGCATTCCCACACACTAGAAAAACAGAAAACTTCCACAAAAATTCCATGTGTCCCTTGGTCAGAAAAGGGATGAGCAGCACCCTATTGAGAATTGCCTCTTGACCTGCAAAATGTTAGCTCCGCCTCGACATCAACCTGGTTTTCCTCAGTTCTTTTAAATCAAAATGAAATTCTACTCAAAAGACTTCTCCTACCAACTGTACCATCTTCTGGACTCAAGTGATTCTAACATGTGTGTATGTCAATATTTACTTAGATTATTTGTGCAGGTTACTTTATGATGCTAATCTTATTTTTTAAAGGTATATTAAGTGTCTGTCTCATCTTTACATTAAACCACTAAATCAAGATCACTAAATCAAGTAAGGATGCTAGTCAATAAAAGCTATGCAAACACTAATTTAGTCTAAAGTCACACAAAATGAGCACTAATTTATGGCTTACTTGACCCATTTGATCATTCCATCAATATATACTGAATACTAAGATTTTCTAAGCATTGTTAGAGGAATGAAGGAATAAGAAAGAGGAATGAAACACAGCCTTTACCTTCAAGGGAGCTATTAAATGGGAAGAAACAGATGTACACATGCTGGTGCTTTTGTCATTGCTAAAGTGCTCAACGCACCTTCTCAAAGTCATTCATCTCTGCTCCCATCATTTGTATTTTCAATCCTAGCAGAACAACTATTATAGAGGAATATGTGCTGATAGGATTTTCAAATATGCCAAGATAATAACCTTCCACCTAATGGTGGATACATCAAGATAGAATTATCTTCATTTCTTTGACCGTTGAAAGTCCACACTCCCTTGAAAAACTAGAGTGCCAAGAGTCAATTTAAACTCACTACAGAGCCCCTGTGTTTTGTTCATCATGGTTTCCCAAAAATCTAGTGCAATGTCGAATACATAATAGACACCAAAAGAATGTGTAAGTAAATAGATAGAGTTACGTAACCAGAAATGACTTTTAGTCACTGATTCAATCAAAGGAAATCCAAGTCCTAATTCTGTATTTTGGGTACTTTAATATTTATAAATTAGTAAAGATTCCTTCAGCCACTGAAGCTAACTGCCTTAAAAAAAATTATGAGTACCTAAACAATCCTGAGCAAGAAAAAAAAAATGTTGTAGGACTCTTAAGTTTCTGATTTTTGCTTACTAAAAAGCTTCAACACTCAAAAGAGTATGAGCTGGGCTCGGTGGCCCATGCCTGCAATCCCAGGCTGAGGCAAAAGGATCACAAGTTCAAGACTAGCCTGGACAATTTAGTGAGAACCTGTCTCAAAAAATTAAAAAGGGCTAAGGATGTAGCTCAGAAATAGAGCACCTGGCTAGCATGTGGGAAGAACTGGTTCAATCCCCAGCTCCATTTAAAAAAAAAAAGACAGTGTGAGGGGGCTGTGGTTGTAGCTCAGTGGTAGAGCACTTGTGAGGTCCTAGATTCAATCCTCAGCACCACATAAAGATAAATAAATAAAATAAAGGTATTATATCCATCTACAACTATAAAAAATATTTTTAAAAAACAAAGACAGTGTGATACTGACATAAGGACAGACAAAGAAACTAATGGAACACAATTCAAAGTCCAGAAAAAAAAACTTTATCGTTATGATCAACTAATTTTTCAAAATGGTGCCAAGAAGTCAATAGAGTGGTCTTTTCAACAAATGGTGCTGGGACAACTGGATATTCACATGTGAAAAAATCAAGCTGGAATCCTACCCCATAACATGTACAGAATTAACTCAAAGTATATCATACCCAGAACTATAAAACTCTTAAACCATAAGCCTTGGTTGGGTTAGGCAACAATCTCTTCAATATGACACCAAAAGCACAAGTGACAAAGGAAAAGGGACAAATTAGGTGTCATTAAAATTTAAAACTTCTGTGCATCAAAGGACACCATTAAGTGAAAAGACAACTCACAGAATGGGAGAAAATATTTCCAAATTATATGTTTGATAAGGGATGTATATCCAGAATATATAAAGAACTCTTGCAACTCAACAATAAAAAGTAAAATAATTCAATTTAAAAATGAGAAAAGAGGGCTGGGAAAGTAGCTCACTGGAGAGTAACTTGCCTAGCATGTGCCAGGCCCTGGGTTCAATCCCTAGTACCATACAGAGAGAGACAGACAGAGACAGAGAGTTAGAGAGAGACAGAGAGACTGAAAGAGAGAGAGAGAGAGAGAGAGAGAGAGAGAGAGAGAGAGAGAGAGAGAGAGGACCTAAATAGGTAGTTCTCCAAAATATATAAGCAAATGGCCAGTAAGCACTGTAAACAAAAAGATGCTAAACACCATCAGGCATTATGCAAATCAAAACCATATTGAGATCACTCACACACACAGATACATGCACACAATTACAATCAAAAAGTCTAACAATAACAAGCCCTGGTGAGGATATAGAAAAATCAAAATTCCCATATATTCCTGGCTGGAAATGTAAAATGGTACAGCTGCTTTGGAAACAGTTGGGTAGTCCCTCAAAAATGTCAAACAGAGTTACTATGAGACCCAGCAATTCCACACTAATGTATATAACCAAGAAAAACAAAAGCATATGTCCATACAAACCTTGTGCATGGATGTCCATAGCAGCATTGTTTTATAATAATCAAAAAGCAGAAACAATCCAAATGTCTACCAATTGATGAATGGATAAGCAAAATATAGTACATCCATAACTGAATACTATTCATCAATTAAAAAGGAATGAAATACTAACACAACATGGATGAACCCTGAAAACATCATCCTAAGTGAAAAAGGCCAGACATAAAAAGACCACAAATTAAATAATGACATTTATAGGAAATGTACAACTACGCAAATTCATAGAGACAGAAAACAGATTAGTGGTTCCAGAGATCAGGGGGTAGAAATGAGCATGGCTGCTAACAATAGGTAGTGGGGTTTTTGGGGAGGATGATAGAAATATTCTGTAATTGAATAGTGGTGATATATATGCAACTTGGATTACACTAAAAACTTCAAAATACTTCTAAGAGGTGAGATTAGAGATCTCTGAATTAATTCTCATTAAATCTGCTGTTTAAAAATAACAATAATAGGTAGGCCATTTTGGTTGCTTTCACACTGGGGAAGCAAGGGGAGTGGGATTACTGGGGATTTAACCCAGGGGTGCTTTACCACTGAGCTTTATCACTCAGCCCTTTTTATTTTTTATTTTGAGACAAGGTCTCTGCTCAGTTACCCAGGCTAGCCTCAAACTTAAAATCCTCTTGCCTCACCCTCCCAAGTTTCTGGGATTACAAGTGTGCACCACCACACCCAGATTCACACTGGAGGTACATACAGCTTAGAATATAATAAAAGAACAAGGCCCCCAAAATCAACAAGTAAATTTACTTCAATACCATTCCCCACCAATACTAATGACAGAGATGATGATGACCAGCATATATTGAACAACTAAGCCGTGTGGTTCCAGAAGGAAGGGAAGGGGAAGAGAAAGTAGTGAAGATTTGGAGATAACATAGAGGTACAAAAGAATGTGTTTCCTACCATTAGGAAGTCAGAGAAGGTAAGCAAGTGACTCAATAACACAGATATTAAACAGGAAAAACAAACTGCCACCCTGTTCTGCTGGCCCCCAGAGCCCTATCCTTTCTATTTCGCCAAGTTTCTTCTTAATAACCATTCTATATTATTCCTTTACAGTAATTATTTCAAGATTCTTTTAGAAAGGGATTTTATAATTAAGAAAGTAATTGAAAACTCCAAAAACTTATTATTCATTACTTCCAGAGAACATCTAACATAGAAACAATATTCTACAATATCCTAGGGTTCAATGCAGAAAACTATAAAAAAAAAAAAAAAATCACTTTCCTACAGGCCAATATTGTCAAAAACTTTAATGGAAAGATGGATGTAACAGGTTGCACAAAGATGTGTCACAGGAAATGGATTTACTCTTCCCCCTGTCTTGTTAAGGCATTGTGTTCTGTATTTCTGTCTCTCAGGTAAGACTACTGGTAACTCTCTGGAACTACTGGAAACTCCCTGTACCTCTCACTGGCCTGTAACTTTAAGAAAATGGCTCATTTTCCTTTTAATTTTTACCAAATAAATACCTGTCTCTCACAAATACATTAATTTTCAAATAGTTCAGAATTTTACAGACATGGGTCTTATTGTATATATTCTCTAGTAATTTGGGGTTTTTTCCTCTTTTTGCTCAACACTCATCTTCATGAGACTCATCTTCATGAATAAATACCATTATACCCCACTAATTTTGACTACTGTTTAGTATTTTCTTATAAAATATGTCAATTTATTCCTGTACTATTTTCCTATTAATGAATAATTAAATTCTTCCCATTTATATTGGCCATGCTGCTTGTGTTCATTCTTTTAGATTTGAGATACATTTCCACTCGTGAGATCTTCAAAAACCAAAATGAATATATCTCAAACTGGCAAGAAAGTACATAAATGGTACCTTCATATCTAATAGGAATGCAAGTATTTGGGGATCACCAGTTTGAAATGCAGTTTGGCAAAAATATTGAGTGCAATATACTTTCTCACAATTTCACATTTATCTACTCTAGAGAATCATTTGCACATGTTCAAAGAAGCATGTGCAAAGATTTTCATTTCAATACAGTGAAAAATAGAAAGAACTTCAATTTCCATTAATAAGGAAACAGTTATCAATTATTAAATAGTTTCAATATCCCATGTATATGTTTTAAAAAGAAAAATACCTTTGATCTCATATTAATGACAGCAAAAAAGTGTGTTATTTTTCAAAATCACAATACAAAAATCATTATTTTTACATGCATATAAAAAAGTAAAGAAATGCATAAGAAATATCTAGAAGGATATACAACAAACCTCTAACACTGGTTACATCTAGCAAAAATAATAGGATCTAAAAATAAGAGAGAGATAAGTAAAATGAAGTGGAGAAAGAACCAAGGGGGAGAGGAGAAGGAAGGGAAAAGGGAAAAACTGGGGAATGAAGTTGACCAAATTAAGCCATATGCACGTATAAATATATCACAATGCATTCCAATTTTATATATAACTGTAATGCACCAATTAAAAATAAATGGGGGCTGGGGTTGTAGCTCAGTGGTGGAATGCTTGCTAGCACATGTAAGGGACTGGGTTACATATAAATAAAATAAAGGTATTGTGTCCATCTACAACTAAAAATATTTTTAAATAAATAAATAAATGGAAGACCAACAGAGGAGGAGATCAAAGGGAGAAAGGAGGGAAGGGAAGGGAAAAAGGATGTGCTGGGGACTGAGATGAAGAAAACTGTTACATGCACCTATGAATACATCAAAATGAACCCACTAATTTAAATGATTATAATGCATTAAAAATAAAATTTTTAAAAGTACAGGATTTGTGGAAGGTCTGAATTGTTTAAATTTTACAAAATATAAAATGCATGATGTATAACTTTGCATATTACTAATATTAGCAAATTGCCAATATTTCCAAGTGCCAATATTTCCAATTTACCAAGTGCCTTATAACTTTCAAAACCAAATTTATATAATCTCATTTAGTCTTCACAATGCTTCACAATGCTTGAAACAAGTTTTATCAATCTCATTTTACAGACAACAAATTTCCAAGAGTTTAAATGATTTGCTCAAAGCCAAATCCTTAGTGGCTGAGCTGCCTTCAGACTTAGGTCTTAATTCTATACCCAATACCTCTACCACTTGTAACAACCAGTAAAAAAAATAATAACAACATTTCTCAGGCCCAGGCTCAGCTGTTTATGATGGTCCAAAAGATCTACAGGTCTAGAAAAACTAACAACTAACACTGAAAACAAAGATGGAATTATAAAGAAAGCTAAGAGATGGGATAGAGAATCATGTGTGTTAAACTCCAAAGAGGGAAGAGCTTAGTAGCTATGTACCTATAAGCAAGCAATATTGGCTTTACTAAGACTGAAAGGCTTAGAAACTAATTCTGCCTGAACACAGAAGCCGCTCAAAAAAAATTTTTTAATAAATAAAATAAAATAAAGAAATTGGCTCAACACAGTGGCACATACCTGTAATTCCAGCTACTCAGGCAACTGAGGAAGGAGGATCACAACTAGCAAAGGCTGGGGATGTAGCTCAGTGATAGCAAGCACAAGGTCCTGGGTTTGATGGAAGGAGAGAAAGAGGGAGGGAGGGAGGGAAAGAGGAAGGGAGGGAGGATGAATCAATCGACCATTGCTATCCTTAGTAGCTACTCAGCAACGAAACCTGTTTAGAAGCTTCTGTTTAGTGGATATGCAAAAGCAAAACCCAAGGATCCCTAAGTAACTGTCAAATATAGCAACTGCAGTGGATTACATATGTGCAAGTGGATGCCAAGAGAAGTGACACAAGAAAACCACCTGACTTTAATGTTCTTCACTGACTCCTCTGAAGCTCCATATATAAGCATGGAGGTTTGAAAACTTCATTTAAGCAGAAGAACACTTGATTCAATCAGAAAGAGTGGGCTGTGTTGTTTTGCTTTATGCCAAGCAAAGTGCCAGCACCCTTGCCATTAAGGAGCTTATTCTTAATAACTACAAGATAAGCCTATTTTCTAAATGTTTTCTGAAAAATACCTCATTATTTCTGAATGATTAACTAATATATTTGCAAGAAATACTGGTAAAATTACCCAGAATACTGCACATAGGAGGAAGAAAAAGGTACCATTTTTCTTAAGCACTTTTAAAATACAATTAAGAGGGGTGCTAAGAGGACTTAACCCCAAAGATCAAAACACAACACAATTATAGTTGATATGATATGCTAGCCATAAATCCCAAGCAGAGATCAATAAAATACTAACTGAAATGAAGCACCACGAAAAATTCCACCTTACCAATCTGTACCTGCTTAACAGATCACATGCTGAGCATCAGAGATTTATTACACTAGTATTTCTTACTAGCCAGTATCACTGATGAAGGTTAAACAAGAGCAGAGTATAGAAAGCTGGAAATGCACAACAAAGTTAAACTAAGCAATTAAAAAACACAAATCCAAAAAGCTATCTGTTGCTTTTCATTTGTGTAGATAAAATCAACCTGGTTTCACGAAATGGAAGGGGAAGTAGAATACTAAAAATAGAAAAAATTAAATTCATGCCATTCTACAATTTTAGGAGAGGAACATCAAAGGAAGCAAGGAAAGGTAAGAAATGATGCTGTCCTCTATAAACTCAACTGAGCAAAGGAGAAGCTCAGATTTTTCAGTGACTTACTGCCTGGTTAAATTAATTTATATTATCTTGTACACTTTACTGTCATGTAGATCTAAAAAGAAAAAAATTCTTAAAAAAATAATAATAATTCCTTCCCCACTCCCTTGTCTATTAGCTGCAAATGACTTTGAGAAATTGTGAAGTCTATGGATCTAAATCCTACAACACAGCACATTTCCAACAGGCCAATCCTTAATTTTTTCTTAGCTTACTCTAATATTAGTTACTTATATGTGTCAAATGGTCAACTGGCCCCATTAAAAATGTTCAAATACTGGATAAAATTTAGTGATATTAAAACCAGGCACGGTGGCTCATGCCTGTTGTCCCTGCTATTTGAGGGCTGATGCAAGAGGATAGCGGCAGAAGGAAAGCCTGAGCCCTTTTGCTGGTTCAAGACCAACAAAGCCGTGTTAAAAAATTTTTGTCAAAAACTATGTAGATCAATTACAGTACTGGAGGACAAATTGTGATTACCACTAAGGTGACCACAGAAACTCTGCCTTTTGTGACACATATATACTCATACAGTTTGCAGTCCACTCTGCTGGCATCAGTCCCTGCTTAGCTAACACCTGTTTGGGGGGTGGGGTGTGTTTTTTTTTAAACCTTTATTCCTGCTAATTTTTTTTATTTGTTATTTTTAGATATACATGACAGTAAAATGCATTTTGACATATTATACATACATGCAATATAACTTATTCTAATTAGGGCCACATTCTCATGGTTGTAGACGTGGAGTTTCACAGGTGGTATATTCATATATGAACATAGGAAAGCTATGTCCAATTCATTCTACTGTCTTTCCTATTCCCATCCTCCCTCCATTCCTTTCTTTCCCCTTTGTCTAATCCATGAACTTCTGTTCTTCCCTCCCTCCTTGGGGGTGGTTTTTTCGTACTAGGGATCTAATCCAGAATTGCTTTAACAACGAATACATCCCCAGTCCTTTTTGTTTTATTTTGAGACAGAATCTCACTAAATTGTTAAGGGCCTTGCTAATTTGCTGAGTGAGCCTGGCCTCAAACTTGTGATCCTCCTGTCTCAGCCTCCTGAACTGATGAGATAATAGACATACATCACCTATCTGCCTCAATGCTCTCTATTTTTAAACTTCCTGTACAAATCCATTCTGTTCTTTCTTTTGTTATCTTAATTAAAATTCAATCATGATAACAAAAGTCATAAATACATAAATAAGAAATAAAATTCTCCCTTAATTTACCCTTTCCATTTAAGGTTTAAGATCGTACTGTATCCCTAATCCAAAATGGTCTAAATTTAACTTTTTTAATATTTTTTTTTACTTATACATGACAGTGGTAAATTCAACTTTTTTTTAAGCACAACAAAACACCACAAGTGGAAAATTCCAACAACCAACCTCTGTTTCATGTACAAAATTATTAAAAATATTATGCTAAATTACCTCTAGGCTATGTGTATAAGGCATACATGAGACATAAATGAATTTCACATTTATACTTGAGTCCTATTCCCAAAATATCTTGTTATGTATATGCAAATAGACCAACATATAAAAAGAAATATCAAGTCCAAAACACATTTGGTAGAGTACATTTTGGATAAGGGATACTCCAGCTAACATAAATGTTCTTCAGCAGTTTTGTTTTTTTCTTTTCTTTTTTTTTATGAAATTTACCATTTTCACCTACACATTTCTGTGGCATCAGGGACACCTCACATCACCATCACCCATCTGCAGAACTTTGTCTTCCCAACTAAAAACTCTCTGGTCAATAAACTCTAACTCCCTCCTTGTGGGGAGCCACTCTGAATGACTCCACCTTCCATACTAAACCGAGAGGCTTTGACCATCACTACATGGTGTAGTGAACTGGGAGCCGTCCCGGTTCAGGAAGTGGAGGGCATGTCTAACCCTAACCCTTGGGTTGAATTACACTCATGTGTCTCTTGTAACCCTGCCCCTTCTGGCCTTTTTTGGTTGGAACTTTCTAAGAATAAGGGTCCTCCCCAATAAAAGCCCACTTCTGAACATGCTCACTCCTCTCACCAGCCTCTTGCTCTCCCATTTGGGGACCCTGAGGCCGAGAGCGGAGAAGCTGTCCTGAAGCTTGTTTAAAGGTAAAGTGTGTGTTTGTGTTTTACTTAGTGTCCCTGGAAATTTACAGGAGCGACCGGGTCGCGGGCAGTACCGCCTCATTCCACTCCCAGGCAAACACTGTTCTACTCTGTGTCGCCATGAGCCTGACTACTCTAGATACTTTACATGAGTGGAATCATAGTATCTGTCCTTTTGTGATTGGCTTATTTCACATACCATAATATCTTCATGATTTATCCCCCCTGTGGCATGTGTTAGATTTTCTTTTTTAGCCTTAATAATATATCGTGTGTGTGTATATACATATACATACATATATATACATATATATATATCACATTTTGCTTATTATTCACTATATATATGCAATGATACTTGGGTTGTTTCTATCTTTTGACTACTGTGAGTAAATCTGCTGAGTATACAGTGTACAGATACCAGCTGAGTCCTACTCTCAGTTCTTGGGGTATATACCCAGAAGTGGAATTGCTGGGTCATCCATGACTCTAAATTTTTGAAGAACTACCATACCATTTTCCACAGCAATTACACAATTTTACATTCCCACCAGCAATGCACAGGATTCCAATTTCTCCACATCTTTGCCCAACACTTGTATTTTGTTTAAGAATAGCTATCCTGGGCTGAGGTTGTGGCTCAGTGGTAGGGCGCTTGCCTCACACGTGTGAGGCACTGGGTTCAATTCTCAGCCCGCATATAAATAATGAACAAAATAAAAGTCCATCAATAACTTAGAAAAAAAAAAAAGAATGGCTATCCTAACGGACATATGTTATCTCATTGCCGCTTTAATTTGTTTTCTCTTATAATTAATGACACTAAGCATCTTTTCATTATTTATTGGTCATTTGGGTGTCTTTTTTGTACAAATGTCTTTTGCCCATTTTTAAATTAAGCCGTTTGGTTTTTTCTGTTGTTGAACTGTATATGTCATATTATATTGTTGGATTTACAGACCACAGATATTAATCCCTGATTAAAGCTGTCATTTGCAAAGATTTCTTCCACTGTGGGTTGCCTTTTCAATCTGTTGATAAATTTCCAATTTATCTATTTTTTTCTTTTGTTGCCATGGGTTTTTTTTTTTTAATTTTTAATTGTAAAGGATACAATACCTTTATTTTTACTTATTTATTTTTATGTGGTTCTGATGATCAAAACCAGTGCCTCACACATGCCAGGCAAGTGTTCTACTACCAAGCTACAATCCAGCTCTGTTGCCTGTGTTTTTGATGTCATACCCAAGAATCCACTCATAAACACAAGGTCATGAAGACTTAACCACACATTTTCTTCTACGAGTTTTATGGTGTCAGCTCTTATATTCTCTCGTTGATCTGTTTTTTGAATTCATTTTTGTATACGGTGTTAGATAAGGATCCAACTTCAAGTTTTTAAGTATGAAGTTTCTTAGATCTCCACCAATTTTATCACTTTTTTCCTGGTTTCTGAGGATCTGGAATTAAATATTCATTTCATGCATCTGCTGGTTATCAGCTGACTTTCAGCTCCAAATTACTCGTTTTACCTGCTCTGTTAAAATGGACCTGGACCCTTTAAATATTTCTCTTTGGCCAGTATGCATGTCAAACTTCGACAGTAGAGGGCACAGTAGTGACATTTGGGGGAAAAGGTTTTGCTTCCAGGTTTCAGAGCGCTCACTCAGCAGCACCTTTAGGATACACTGTTTCCTCCCCCTGGAGGTCCTGCAGTGCACAGTAGCCAACAGCTAGCAGCTTCCCCAGCAGCCCTCTGGTTGTGTAATGTGCTGGGTGCCTCTGGAGAGAAAACTCTCCTTGTAACTGCTTTCCCCAGTGACCTAGACAGAAAATTTCTAGTGACTTCTAAAATGCAGATATCCAGCAAGTTCTGCTGTTATGAGGCCACAGGGACTTTGTTCTCTACCATTCAGCCATGCCTTCTCCAAAAGGGATCTTTAGCTCCTGGGTCAGGGTGGGGATGCTGAGGGAGCAGCTCTTCTTTGGATGTTTATCTCAGGCTAGTTGCAATTATATTTTTAAATTAATTATATTTTGGGCTGGGGATGTGGCTCAAGCGGTAGCGCGCTCGCCTGGCATGCATGCAGCCCGGGTTCGATCCTCAGCACCACATACAAACAAAGATGTTGTGTCCACTGAAAACTAAAAAAAAATAAATATTAAAATTCTCTATCTTTAAAAAAATTAATTATATTTTAATTATATATCAATCATATTAGTATATCATATCTGGGTTTTGGTGGAGTTTGGTGGGTTTTCTTTTTTAACCCAAGGTGCTTTACCACTGAGATACATCCCCAGCCCTTTTTATGTTTCATTTTGAGACAGGGTCTCACTAAGTTGCAGAGGGTCTTGCTAAGATGCTAAGGCTGTCCTTGAATTTATGATCCTCCTGCCTCAGCTTCCTAAATCCCTAGGATTACAAGCATGTGCCACTGTACCCAGTTTGTATCTGCAAATATATTGCTCGTGCTGTTCTCTAGGTTTCTCCTTACTTACTGTAAACCTATCCCTCACTACTTCACTCTCCTAGGGTAAATAATCCCTTATATTAAATTCCCTGTCTCAATTACTACGTAGTCTCTCTCTCTTGATTCATGTGAGCTGAAATGAAATGCTAACAGCCACCTAATATACAGGACATACATTAGTGTTTTATGCATATTATTACTTTAAATTCTCACTAGAACCCTATGTTATATCATTCTACAGTAAAGAAATTGAGTCTCAGAAGAATTATACTGTTTTCCCATGGCATTACAAATCCAGGTCTGCCTGGTCCTAAAGTCCCAGCTGGCTCTCTACTATGATATTTTTCTTCACAGAACCTAGCAATACATTTTTAAAGAAACCAAACATCTATGTACAGAAAAGAACAGAGCAGAACTGACTGCTATCCTTAGAAAGAGCAGCCTGCAAGCTTGGCCTAGGAACTAAGCAAAGTACTAAGAACCTACAATTTGGGGAGGGTGCTATCAGAACTGGTAATAGTGGCTTTATCAGCCAACACTTGTGGTCCTACTCAGAGTCCAGAATTTTGGTGTGTGCTAGGGGTAGGTTGTCTGTATCAACAGCCCTCCATCCCCAGCCATCTCAGCATAAAAATCTCTTAACAGGCTTCAAGGCAAACAATACCATCAAAACTCAGTGCTGGAGGAATTAAGTATGTCCTGCGTGACTCTACTGGGAGAGGACTCTTGGAAGCTTAAGCTGGACTTCCCCTGAACTCCACCTTTGCCCGCTTTGCATTAACTAAATTTGCTTAGTGTATCCTTTCACTATTACAAAGTATGGCCATAAATACAACTATGTGCTGAGTTCTGTATGCCCTAGTGAATCACTAGATGGGGATAGTCTCCAGAACCCCCGAAACAACTTATGACATGCCAAGTACTTTATTAAATACTTACAGCACACAGATGACTAGGGCCTTTGCCCTCAAGGAACTTTACAGTCTATTTCAATTCCCTTCTTTTTGCTTCTCTGATCTTCACTTCTTAGTCTGTTCACCACTTAAAATAGATTAGATACATTTCCCTGAGCTAAATTTCATTCTTGGAGCTAAAGTGATGCTAAATAAATATTTAATAAGTCCATCAGGCAAAATCTGAGATACAGAGCTCTAATAAACTCAAAGGCCACACATATTTTCTCTCTACCTTCCCCATCTTATTGTGTTCCTCATTAAAAATAAATTGGCAAACGCTTGTACATTGCTGGTAGAAAGGTAAAATGAAGCAGCTGCTATGGAAAACAGTTCAGCAGTTCCTCAAAACATTAAATAAAAAGCTTTACCACATGACCCAGCAATTTCACTCCTGGATACATTACCAGAAGAACAGAAAAGCAAGTCCTCAAAACCTGTACACAGGTTCACAGCAGCACTATTCACAGTGGCCAAAAGGTGAAAACAACCCAAATGTCTACCAACAGATAAAAGAAACAAATTGTGGTTTATTTTTCATACATGCAAAGAAGTATTTTTCAGCTATAAAGAGGTTTTCAAGGTTTGTCCACGATGCAGCATATATCAGTACACTGCACTAAGTGAAAGAAGTCAGACACAAAAGGACACCTGTAATGTGACTCAATTTATATGAAACTTCCTTAACAAGTTAATTCATAGAAACAAAGCAGACTGGTTGTTGTCAAGGGCTAGAGTGAAGGGTAAATAGAGGGTGATCAACAAATGGGTTTGGGGTTCTTTTGAGGATGATAAAGAATGTCCACACTACACAGAGGTGGTGGCTGTACAACACTGTGAATGCAGATGATACTAAATTGTTCACTTTTAAAAAAGTTGATTCTGTTATGTGACTGTCATCTCAAAAATTTTTGAAAAAGCAATGAAGTATACAAATGGCACAAATGGAAAAATCTAACCTTACCAATATTATCTGAATGATAATTGCAACTTGGGATAAAATTGTCAGTAACTACAACAGATACTGATTCAAAAGTGTTCTATATCTCAACATTTGTCCTAGAAAACTGAATATTTAGAATGATTCCAAGCAACTTTACAGATACAGGTGCAATAGAGTACATCAACTTTTTTTCCAAAAAACAAAAGGTAAAATGTTTCAAAATTACTTCTTTTTGTATGTAATGTTTAATAAGAATGCATACACAAATTAATAGATATTTTAAGTAGATACTTGCCTATGTCATCAACCTCCCTGAAGCTTACGTATTTAGATCAGCCCATTCTTTCAAAGGAAAAAATAGCATGGAGCCTCACATTCAGCATTCCCCATGTTCAGGAACATATAACACATATACATACTTTTTTAAGTCTAAAAGGGCTTAACCCAAAATATTTACAGTGATTCTATGTCTTGATGACTGATAAGTTTGTTTTTATGTTTGGAGGCTGGGTGGGTTCCTATCTGTATTTTCAACAATTTTTCAAAAATTAACTTGTATTATTTTTACTTATCAAAAAAAAAGCAGGAATAATATCAGTACCTACCTCCAGGATGATATGGCGATTAAATGAGATAATATAAATCCTTAACATGGTACTTAGCATATTAAAAATACACAATGAATGTTAGACAATATGAGTATCAATATGTTATCGTATTATTTTGGTTAAATGTTTTATTATCTATGGCAAAAGCTGTCACCTTAATTTAGGCCTGGGTCACTTCATGCCTAAATTACTGTAACAATAGTCTCACTGCTCCAGCAGCTTCCCTCCAGCCCTTCACAGTTTTCTCACCAGGGACAGGGTTAACTACCCAAAACCCCACTCATTAGGACTCCAATGCTAATGGCCTTCCATTGTTTGGAAGAACATCATAAAGTATACCCATACCTAGATGGCACCACCTACTACACAGCTAGTCTATGTAGTTGGTACATAGGTAGTCTATCATTGATGGAAACACCATCATGCAGCACGTGACTGTACCTTTAAAATTCAATTTAAACAAAAGACAGCTGATGCTCATACCTGCTTCTCCATTCAGTCTGTTTCAGTGTGTTACTCTGGTTGAATTACATGAAGAAGATCTGCCATTCCACTGATATACATTTGGAAAAGGAGGGAGTGTTAATAGTTTTCTTCAGGCACCTTTGGCTTTCTTCTTTAATACTAACCAAAACTTGAAAAGTGACAGTTTCTGAAAGCTTAGTTGTAATATGGCACCTGAAATCACATCAACAATTTTTTCCAGATTCTGTTATATTAAAGTCTACTCATCTGTCATGTCCTTTCCAGGATTTTCTGCCTAAGTATGACTCAGTAACATTACGAGTACATTGTTCATTTATAAAATATAGGTTCACGCAGGTGAAGTTGTGCATGACTTCAGCTAGGGCAGGAGGAACACTTGAACTCAGAAGACAGAGATGGGCATGGGCAATGTAGCAAGACCTTGCCTCAAAAAATAAAACAAAATGAAGTAAAGATTCAATAAAAAAATCTTCTAAATGGTGAAACATTTAATTATTTAATATCAAAAAGGTCACATTCAACAATATGACCATCAATCTCATCAGAAAAGTCTTTAAGTACTGGAATTGTCAAGTTCACAGTCCAGGATACCAGTCTTCCAAAATTCTAAGTTTTGTTTAAACACTCAAATTTTATCATTGGAAACAAATATTGTCACTGTTTTCCCTGACATTACAGGCTCACTTCATTTATTTTAATAAAGAGTCTGCCAAATATTCAAGCCTGAATAATCTTAGTCTGTCAGTTATTCTTTCAAATATAACATGTCATTCATGAAAAAAGAGGCTAGTTCAGCTGGCAACTCCCATGATCACAAAAGCATATTTCTTGAGGTGACATCATCCTCAGTACACAGCAGGAGTGCTTTAAGTGCATTACCATATTTTGTCATACAAAATATTAAAAAGATGCATAATCAAGGGTAGAGAATGATATTAGTAATAACTTTTATTGCTATGTCAAGAAGCATTCTAAAGCAAAACCAGCTTCTTCCCCTCCTTTAACTACAGGTGTGCAGTGTTAAACAATATAATTACTTAATAGTTATTCCTTTTTTTAGTATAGGCAGTTTGTGGCTTAACAGGCCCAGGGCCTAGTTTGGCATGTCACAATTCCTTACCTAGTGAGGGATGGGGGGAAAGTGCAGTCCTCAGAATCACAGCAAACTGAAATTTGCCTCTAGCAACTTTTTAGCTCCATCACTATGGGAAGTTAATTCATCTCTCAGGCTCAAATTCTTCACCTTGTAAAAGAGAACACTACCTACTTTGTAGGGTTGTTGCAAGGATTGAGATAACACAGGCAAAGTGACTTTCACAGGGCCTATTCTTTAATGAGGTAGCCCTGCTAAAGAACAGTAATATCAATGAGAAACAATGCCTTACTTATATGTAAAACTTCACCACATACAAATCATAAGCAGATATGACAAGCACAGGATCACACACTTTGAGAAGATCACACAAATCACACAATTCTACTACAACTCTTTGAGACGCACCCTCCTTACCCTGTACCACACTCACACACAGGTCATAGTTTTCTTTGAGTACAATCAAGTACTTGAGATAGCTGAGAGATGAGTAAGAGGCAAGGAGCCTAGAGAGATGGGATGGTACTGGAAACTTAAGCGGTGGCCCCTTCTGAACAAACAGAGCTCCCACAGAGATTTACCAATGAAGGCTGAAGGAGAGGCGAAGGGAAGGTACTAACTCATGGAGACACTGCAATGTGCTAGATAATTTAGAGACATTATGTTGTGATCTGGAACTTTTCTCCACTATCAAGTAGAGAGTGAGATACAGAGAAATTAACTGGACCGAGGCCAAACAGCCCATAAATGGTAGAGTCAGAGCCACAATTGTAACTCTGTTCTTTCCATTACATGGTACACAGTGGCTTAGTCCAGAAAAGCCTTTATCCCTAGGCCAAAGGGTAGGGGAGTTGAGTATATACTCATCTACATGCTAGTTAGATTGCTTCTCTCCAGCAATGGAAATAACTGAGAAAACTTATCCTTAACCTGTAGTTATCACCCAATTATTTCCAATGAGAGAAGAAAACAGTGGTTCTTATACTTTAATATAAAGACAGGTCACTGGTACCATGTTAAAAGGCAGATTCTGGGGCTGGGATTATGGCTCAGTGGTGGAGCACTCACCTGGCACCCGGGTTCGATCCTCAGCACCACATAAAAAAATAAAGGCATTGTATTGTGTCCATCTACACCTAAAAAATAAATATTAAAAAAAAAAAAGGCATATTCTGATTCAGATTCACCTCAGAAGTCTGGGTGGCATCTCAGATTCTTGCATCTCCCAGGACATGATTAAGCTTCTGGGGCTTGGGCCATCTTCCAAACAGTTTATATGGAGCAATTCCCAATCCTAGCTGATCATCTGAATCATTTTAGAATCATTTAAAAATTATAGATTCCTGAGTCCCACTCTCCTGAATTCCGTGGTATCTGGAACTAATACAGACCTGGAACTACTGGACTACTTCCAGGCACCTTCTATCTCATAATTCTGCAATTTCAAGAGATTACAATTATTAGTCATAATCATCGTGTGCTCTGATTAAGAACACATCAACTGTCCAAACACTTTACATAATAGCTTACTTAATCCTCAACACTGTAAGGCCGATACTTATAGCACTATCATGCCCATTTTATCTTAAGAGGAAACCAATGCTCCAATGCACCAATGTTACTTGTCCAAGGTCAGCTAATGAGTGGCAGAACAGGGGGTTAAACCTGAACCACCTGATTCCAGAGAGTCAACAGGCACAAATAAATACAAATGGGTCACCTCAGAAGATGTCGCACTGGGAAGGCTACACTCTTATTCCTCAAATGCTACCATAATCAAAACATCACTGCTAAACTATATAACCCAAAAGCTCTTGATCTGAAAGTGAAACGCCCTCAAACCTAAACATATGACTTTAAATATCTTCCCTCGAGCATTTGAGCACAGGTTTGATTTTCTGACAATACCACAAAATCAGAAAAATCTAATTCAAAGACCTAGTGCCTGATCAAGTTAGGTATTCTTTAACTGAAAAGAAAATCAGTGTTAGGTATTGAAAATGTTTTCCCCATCACTCGAGTATCTCTGAAGCTGATTCCAAATGAGAGTTCTTTATGTTTTGCGCAATGGTTACATCACCAGAGCCAAGGTGACTATTTTGAAGGACAATACTCATTTGGATGCACAGGTTTAATTATTTTTTTAAAGTCAGCCTTTTAGTTATACCTAAAGAACATATTTGCCCTTCACTATTAATACAAACATACACATACTCGGTTTTCTTTGCTGCTACAAAAGCAGCTGTTTTTCTTTTCAATTTTCTTTTTATAAAAAGTGTTTTGCTTATATACATCCAACTATATGAAAATGAATAGCATAATCAGCCATTAATGAAGCATTTAACTGTATAAAATACCATAAAAGGCATCATACAAAGGCAACTATCCATCCAAAATATGCACAAAAATACCCTCACATACAAGGGATAAAGGCATGTACAAATACTACAGGGATATAAGTACAAGAAGATAGCACATTATTACATCTGATGTGTTCTTTTGTTAAATAAATACATCATTTTCAACAAAGAAAATAGTCTGCAAATTCAGAATGATTTACAGATTTTTTTAAAAAATCAGGCATTAATGCAAATCAGCACAATTTCATATAACCAACCTCTCTGCTTGAACTGGACTCCCCACACCTTACTGAAGCCACAGTTCCCCTGCACAAACTCCCACTCCGCCACCCCCCACACACACCCAACTCCCCACCAACCTCACAGGGGTTCCTGGGCTGGTCCATGGAATCTGATGACATCACTCTCTCTTCCTTCCTGGAATTCTAAACCCTGCTGCTCTCCCCTTGCACACAGCTACCATCTCCATGGCAACCTCACCTCCTCCTGCTTCCCTATTGGCTTCATGGAACAGGATACACAAAAAGGTTTTCCGTTCTCCCCTCACCGCTGCCCCCCCCCCCCACACACACACACACACAAAAAAAAAAAAAATGATGCTTTCAACAGGAACCTGGGCTAAATTTAGCTACTTGGGATTCAGAGTCCTATGACTAAGAAAACATAGAGAAATATCCTCCTTCCTATACTCCTCCGTTCCCTCAACCCTAACCCAAAGTGGCTGCTTCACCTCCTTCTCTTTGGCCCCCTACCCAAAAGGCAAGGGGCAATTGATGAGCCGTAAAAACAACTGGACTGCCTGCCCCACATATAAGCTTAGCACAGAGAAAATTCTCACTCACCTCCTCCCAACAGGAGAGAGAGGGAGACAGAGAGAGAAAGAAGGGAGAGGGGGAGAGAGAGAATACAAAAAGTATGCAAAAAACAGTTGGGCCATTTCACATGCTGAACTTCACTCAGCCTTCTCCCTCCATCCAGAGACAAGGAGCAGGAAAGCCACGCCTAGAGGCAAAACAGTCTCCCCTCTTAGAAGACCAAAATTCTCTTGCTGTTTGCTTGATATGATTTCCTCCATTATAGGAATAAAAAAAAAATGGAAAAGAAGCGAGGAAGAAAGACCATACACTTCTCTGACCAAACACACAAAACCCAGAACCACAAATTCTGGGTCCAATTTGCCATCCCAGCAAGTGACCTACTATGTAAACTGAAGCAAGTTCTCACATACCTCAACTAAAAAGTAGCTTCACAAAGGAATGATATGAGAATTAATGTAAAGCAGTTTAGGTCCCTAAGCCAAAGGGACTGAATAAATAGAGTAAATTGACATCATTATTAGTAAAATTCTTATGGATATAATAAGAAATTTAAGATCCCCATAGGAAGAATATGAACTTCTTGAAAATCACTCTTTTATAATTATAAATATATGGCACCGCGGATTGAACCCAAGGGCGCTTAATCACTGAGCCATATCCCTAGCCCTCTTTTTATTTTGAGATAGGGGTCTAGCTAAATTGCTGAGGCTGGCTTTGAACTTGTGATCCTCTTGCCTCAGTCTCCCCAGCCATTAGAATTACAGTCATGTGCCACCATACCCAGCAAAATGTGCATAATTTCTTGAACCACAGACAGTTCCTACAAAGGTATCCAATTCTGGCAAAAACCAGCAATACTCACATCAAACACCAGCCAATTTGAACCACTACACAATTTTGAAACTGGCCCTACTTTTTCTTTTATTAATCCAAACTCTAATTTTGAAACTACTATTAACTCTCCCTAAATGATGCCTCAATATGGCCAGGGCTTCATTTCCCAGTTCAGCTGCCCACTTCCCATTCTAAGGAAGTAATCCTTTCTCAGAATCATATTTGATTGTTGAACACTGAATCAACCCAGTGGCTATGACCTATATGACTCTGAAGGACAAAGGATCAATTGTGACCAAGTAGGAAAGGCTCCAAACAGGTCAGGGCCTTGTAGTAGGAAAGGGAATGGATAAAAATAAGGCACACCCAGGAAAATTGTACTTTCAGTATGCAGGGGAAACACTCAGCTCCAAAGCACTAACTTCCAAAAAAAAATGACAAGAAAGGAAAATAATTTAGTATGATAAAAAACAGTCATCTGCCCCAGACAGAATGTAAACAATTTGAAGCGGTTAGCAAAGTCAAAATGCCCCATTAGTTAACAATGCAGGCATCTAGAATAAGCTGCACAAATGCCTTGGAAAACAGTGTCCTAAGGGACACAGTCTATGCTAATAAACAACTGAAATTCACATGTGGGATAGGGACAGAGTGTGATTAGCCCATCTCTCAGATATGTGCTTCCTGATTTCAATCCTTGTTGACTCCTAACAAGCCAGTCCTTGTTTGAAATCATTACTGTGGACACTACTGATCAGAAGACTCCACAGGCTATCTACAATGGTATTATTCTAAAGGACCTTATTCTTAACACTCAAAATAAGACGGTCACCTCATTTTATATGGGAAGACTGAAGCAGTCACCATTATAAAAACTACCAACAATGGTCTGTACTAAGTGGGCTGCTGTTTTAAAGTTTTGCTCATCAATCTTTCAGACATGCATTAAGTACACTTGTTTTGTGTCGAGAGATTTATATGAGTTGTTACTATTTCTCAAAAATAAAAATAGCAAGTTGTACATATTCTTATCTCCACTTTGAAAACAAAAAGAGTTCTACAGATATCAAGGTTATATTAACAAATCATCTAATTTTTTTTTAAGCCATGATTCTAAATCAGAACTCCAAGGTCTATGCAGTTTTCTATTTGGTCTCCCACATTATTCAGGGTTGGAAAGAAACAACCAGAAATCATTCTGAATCAATGATTCATCAAAAAAACCTAAGGTTGCTTGACAACAAGGTCAAAATCATACTTTTTATATATTACTAAAAGTATTAAATACTAAGCAGACACACAATACTTATAAATTCATTATTCTAATCCAATTATTCTAAACTTCTAGACAAACTAATGATTCTACTCAAGTCTTTTTAAATCACCTTGAGAAATTGCAAGCTGAAGCAAAACGACAAAACTTCAGACAACACACTAAGGAATTTAATTTTATAATACTTGAGATTAAAAAAAATCAGTCATAACGCCTTCATTGGTCCAATCATAATGTCATGATGCCTCTGTAGTCTCATCTATATTTTTTGTTAGTTGTTGTTGAGGGTTTTTTTGTTTGTTTTTGTTTTTTGTGCTGGGGATTGAGCTGGGGGTCTCTCTCACACATGCTCACCATAAGCTCTGCCACTGAGCCACATCTCTAGCTCCTCATTTGCTGGTTTTAATCCAGAAACCCTAATATAGTCAGGATCTATATATTAGATTTACGACTTCTACATTCTACATAAAGAACCAGAGCATTTCTCTAGGGATTCAACTAAAATTAAATCAGCTGAGTAGAGGGACCATGATAAAGAGGACAAGGTCATGTGTGATACCCAAGAGAACCGTTATTACCACTCTCTCCTATGCCCCCTGCAACGTAAACATATACCCTCGCTTTTACTGAGAAATTAAATTATTACTTCTTCTGGAAAAAAATTTAAAGCATGTGTCTACTAATGTCAAATATTATAAGTTTTTATTCTTTAGAAAATGGCTATTGTTTTTCAGAAAACAATACCCAATCATTCACACTTCCTTTCAATATTTAACCTACCTACCTGCTAGGTGACAGTCTCTAAAGGTTAGCACTGAAGGACATACAAGCACAGCTATGTGTAATATGCATCACAGCAAAGATACAATGTAAAGAGAATAACCAAGAAGGATGGCTAACTCTACAAGGGGGCATGGAAAATGAACAAGGAATGACCAAGTAAATGAGGAAGGAAGGGGCATTCCAGGGGGAGAGAATGAAGATCTACAAAGGTAGGGTTATAAGAACACGGCAGACCTAAAGCATTTTTAAATACTTTACAAAGGCTAGGTTGCAAATTGAGAAACAACTGCTTGATCAGAAGGCAAGGCAACATCTTTTAGATTTTCTACCTCGTCAGATTTAGTTTTCCTGAATTTGAGTTAAATTCCATAAAAGAATCAAAAACTTTTAAAACTATGTGGAAATTTCTCCTCTTTATAGTTTCCATGATAAGATAAAGGCTGAAATGAGGTATATTCTGAAAATGAAAGCTCAAGTGGTCAAAAAATGCTTAATGAAGATATTCCTAGAGAACGCAATCTAAATCTGCAGCCCTATGAGGTATAGTGAATCTTTTCTAATTATTCTCAGAGATTTAGTATAAAAGGCAATCAAGAGAGTTTATTCTCAATTATTTCTGTCCTGTGGCTGTTTAAAACTATAGGTATGTTGAAGTCAAGCACTGTGACACACACTTATAATCCCAGCTACTAAGGAGGCTGAGGCAGGAGGATAACAAGTTCAAGGCCAGTGTCAGCAACTTAGACCCTGTCTCAATAGTACAACACCCAAGGTTAAATCCCCTGTGGGTGGGTAGGTGGAGTCAAGTTAGTATTTGAATATTTGACAAGCAAATTCAGATTAATTTTTAAAAAGCACCTCTATCTCCACACAACACCCCAACACACACACACACACACATACACACACACACACACACATATGTGCATACTCATATCCTACCAGTGTGACAAAGTAAATAAATGTATGGTGGGAGGGAGGGATCTATCAATGTAGCAATTACAGAACAAAAGAATGTTTTAATGGGGCTGGGGATGTGGCTCAAGCGGTAGCACGCTCGCCTGGCATGCGTGCGGCCCAGGTTCTATCCTCAGCACCACATACAAACAAAGATGGTGTGTCTGCCGAAAACAAAAAAATAAATATTAAAAAAAAAAAATTCTCTCTCTCTCTTAAAAAAAAAAGAAAGAATGTTTTAAGAAAACTTTTTACTAAAGCAATTACATGTAGAAAAATGGGCAACAATCATAAGTTGATTGAGAATTCAATGAATTCTCATAAAGTGAGTCCTCCTAAACAATCAGCACCTAAGTCAAAAAACAGCATTGCCAGAACTCTAGAATCACAGCCTGCACCTTTGCAAGGTCACTCCCACCTGCCTGCACCAATTACTTCCACAAACGCACTCTGCCTGCTTTTCAACTTTGTATGAAAAGAATCACATATTAAGTATTCTCTCTTTTTTTTTTTTTTAAATAAAGGTTTGGGTTTTTTTCTAAGTTGTTGATAGACTTTATTTATTTATACGTGGTACTGAGAATCAAACCCAGTGCCTCCCACATGCCAGGCAAGTGCGCTACCGCTGAGCCACAGCCTCAGCCCTTAAGTATTCTCTTGTACTAGCTTTTTTCACACCACATTATTCTTGTGAAACTGATTCATTTATTGAGTGTATTATATTTTGTATATTATCTTGATTTATTGAAAGACATCTCAGAAATGCTGGAAGACATATTTCTAGCTTAGTGCTGTTACAAAAAACGCTGCTATATACATTCTTAATAGCAACTTTTGGGGGACACGTACACAATTCTGTTGGGTATGCCTAGGAGTGGAACTGCTAGTTACATAGTACACTTCTGGTGAGCTTTGGTAGGTACTACCAGTTTTCCAAAGTTGTACCAATTTACATTCCCCCACACCAACTCCAGCACCGTATGAGGGTTATGACTGCTGAACACTCTGGTCAGCGCTCAGTAATGACTGCCTTTTTCATTTTAGTCATTCTGGAGATAGCATAATATTTCACTGTAGTCACTTGCATTACTCTGATGATTAATGATGGCAAGCAATTTTTGGGCACCTGGACATCACTTTTTGTGAAGGTCCTGTTCAGGTATTTTGTCCATTTTGCTACTGGATTGTTCAAAATTTTGATTTATAGGATTTCTTTTATATACTGATTTGTAGGAGTTATATATGCTGAATACCAGCCAGATTTGTATATTGTAATTATATTCTCCTGCTCTGTGGTTTGTCTTTTTACATTCTTGATAATATCTCTTAATAGACAGATATTCCTAAATTTGATGTTGTCATTTTACTATTTTTTCCTTTATAGTTAGTGGCTGTGTCCTGTTCAAGTAAAGAATATCATGAATATATTTTCCTATGTTTTCTTAGAGAAACGTTAACAATGGAGCACTTTAATGTATATTTTTAAGATTCTCAGGCACATTGTAAACTTCCCAAACAGGTTAAACAGCTCAATCTGTGAATAAGCAAGATTATACTAAATTAAATTAACTACACTCATACCAAGTACCTGTTATATGCCAGGACTGTGTCAGGTGACACAAGAGATGATGGCTGAGATGCTCCCTAACCTAAGAAAACATTAGCTGCTATGGTTTGGATAAGGTTTGAGTGTGTCCCCCAGGGATTCATGTATTGGAGGCCTGGTCTTCAGTGTAGCAGTGCTGAGGACATTGCAGAAGGTCACTAGGGGTGTACCTGTGGAGGGGATAAAGATAGTTCTCATGAGACCCTGAGATGGTTCCCTCAAGGGTAAGCTGGTATAAGAGTGAGCTTAACCTCTGAATCACTCTCTGGCATTGTCTAGATGGGATCTTTCTTTCACATGCATTCCCACCAGTGTAGTGCCATCCACCATGAAGTGTTGCAGCCAAGGAGGTCCTTGCCAGAGCCAGCACTATGCTGTTTGGAATTTCAGCCTCCATAAAAATGAAATCAATAAACCTCCAGCCTCAGGTATTTCATTATAGGAGTGAAAAGCAAACTAATACATTAACCTTTGCTGATAGCATGACACTCAAATATTCGTTATGTTGAGTATTTAAATAAAACTAAAGATTTTGACATCAGAGCCCCCAAATAATATATAATCCTCCACCATTCTCCGATCCAAGTAAATTTCTACTTCACCAAAAAACACCAGGGCAAAGACATTACTGGTATTGTCTTCAATATGCACATCTAAAAACCATAACACTTAGCACTTTTAAGAATACAAGAAAGATCTTAAAAAAAGAGTTGTCACAAATCCATTATTTTCTAGTCCAACTACCTAAAAGAAATTCAAAAATTGTGCAATTTTGCCCAATAAAAAAATCTGGGTCATTCAAGCTAGAAAAGAGAAGGAAAGGAAAACTTGTATATGTATACACATATGTTTTCATATGCCCAACACAAAACACATTTTTTTCGTAAATGTTCTCCCACTTTCTTGTCCATAATTGCTTACCCTTTTCTTCCTGGTCTTAGGGAGAAAGGTCCGTTTTTTTAAAAAAGTCAAGCTTAAGAAAAGGTCCCAGTAAATTAAGGAAATCAAATATACATATGACCCCTTTTTAAAAAAGATAAATTTAGGAAAGGGCAATTAAAGATGAAAAGTTGAAAGCGGCCAAAGGAAAGAATAATCATTAAACCAATTTAGATAATCAGAGAATGTTTAAAGCGGCAATGAGTTTTCTTTATTTTCTTATTTTATAATAAGCCTCAAAACAGAATTGTGTTCCTCTTCTAAAAAAGCACAACGGGGGGAAAAACAAGTCCGACACTGTGCCATAAAGAGATTAGAATGAAATTGCAAAGACCCAATGAACCCAAACCCCTGGGATGGTACAGTGTCTGCAATCATCAGCTAGATTCAGAACAATGAAATTAAGCATACCCCCAGTGTAACTGGCAACTAAACCAAAATAGAAAACCAAGTGTATACATAAACTACATCCCTGGTAGAATCTAGAAGGCTCCAAAGAACTATTCATAGTGTGTGTAGTTGAGCGTCAGCACAAAACCTCTTTTAAGTGGTGAGTAGTATCTAAGATGTACTTGAGTCATTAGGAAGACAGCCAAATTCAAGCCCACATGAGAACACACACAGCAGGCATGCTCTCTTGGCAACACTGCTGCCTTGGATCTGGGTGCAAAACCCCTTACTAACTCCATAGGGTTCAAAGTCACTGTCAAACTCACCCTTCAGCAGATGACACAGCCAGATAGATCCAGTGATACTCAGTTTACTATGTACGTAAACCATCCGTGCACAATATCCTGAATCAGTCAGTCAGTAGGGGTGCCAGGATTTTTTAAAATTAAAAATAGTGGCTTGGTTTTCCAAGTCTGCTTCACTCTCACATTCCCAATACCTACTTCCAGCCAACGCAGGGGTGGGAGGGGGGCTTTCCTAAATATTCAGCATCTGTATTTATTTGTACATCCCTTCCTCCTTCTCCACTGCTATCCCAGAAGAAATGTGTGTGCGTGCCTGCGTGTATGTGTATGCGCGCGCACACTCCCATACGTGTGCATGCATGTGTATGTATAAATACACGTTTAAAATGCTTTCAGGTTTCCTGAAAATAAAGGAGAAGAGATTAGAGAAGAAAGGAGGCTAATAGGGGAGGTGAACCAGGAAAAAAAAAAAAGGCAGTTCACGAAAGGAAGGACAAAGAGAATACTAGAGAGTTACTCCTGAGCTCCAGCAACCAGAGCTGTTTCTCATTAGGTGAGTTGACTGCAGAGCTGCACAGGAAGTGCTCAGGGGCCTCTTGGTCAGTCCCAGCCAACATACTGAAAACCTCTGTACTTAACAGACCCATCTGGACTCAGTTAGGACCAGGCTCCTAGGAGGCCTTTCTGAAAAAGAGAGAGTAAGAGAGACTTTAAAACTACAAAACTCAGTTTTCCTGCCTGCAACTTTCTCATGCCTTCTCCTCAAGTCACCCTTTAGAGTATATTTCTTCATCTCTCCTCCTAGGATAACCACAATCAAAAGAGTCACATAAGAACACAAAGTGTGCTGACAGCTAAGCATCCTCACTGGACCCAGGAACCCCCTCCATTCATGCAACTAAAATCCCTTTTTTCACAATTAGGGGGTTTTTTTAGATGCTATTTTTAGAAATTCAAAGTGGCCTACTTTTTTTTACAAGGATTTAAAGTAAGCATATCCTTTATGAAACTCTTTTGTTTTGTCCTGTCTTCCAAATTATGCAAAAAGTAGAAAGAAAGAAAGAAACTGGCGCAGTTCTAACATTCAAAGGAAAAATATTTTTCCACTCAGAGTCCTGAGTTAAACTGCCAACATTTGTTTCTGCAGGAAATCAATTTCTACTGATGCTTTCTATTAAAAAGTAGACTTCCTGGGTTGGGGTGTGGCTGAGTGGTAGAGCACATGCGGGGCACTGGGTTCGATCCTCAGCACCATGTAACATATTTAAATAAACATATAAATATGTTTATTTATAAATAAATAAACATATTGTGTCCATCTACAATTAAAAATATTTTTTTTTTTTTAAATTAGACTTGCTGGGAGTTTCAAATGCCTGAGATTTAAGAGTCAGGAGACCTGATAATAGGCCATAAACAAGCTATTATCTAACCTACCTGGGTCTCTATGTTGGCAGATTCTTTGGCCATAAGCAAGCTATTATCTAACCTACCTGGGTCTCTATGTTGGCAGATTCTTTCCAGCACCTAACCCTCAGGTTCCACATACTTAACAAAATACAAGATTATACACAACGCCAGGCTCCACCCTCACCCAACAATCATCATTTTTAAGCAACTTCTTTTTGTTCCCAAAGACTGTAGAGAAAGAAATTGGGGGAGGAGGGTTTGATGGACAGAGCCTGCCAGTTAGTAAAGCTCTTCTATAGGCCACAGTCCCTGTCCTCATATTGCTTAGAGAGACCAATAGCCAAGGCAGGCAGATAACATGCTTAAGAAAAGTGCCAGGTTTAGCCATCTGGATCCAGCAACCTGATCAGAGAAGAGAGCACCAAGATCAGGAAAATTAAATTCACAAGCTACTGAAATATAACTCTGCTTTTTGTGATCTGTCTAAAAGCTTCTTATTGCAATTGATTCAATATTTATTGACTATCAAGAAAGCCAGATTCTGTGAGAAATACCAAAAAGGATAAGAAACTTCCCTATCTTTGGGAAATTATAATCTACAGGAGAGACAGAGATACAAAGTCTGAATAAAGTCGGCCCCCATCCAGAGGTTCTGCACATGCCATCAATCAACCACAGAATGGAAATATTTGAGGGAAAAAAAAATTGCATCTGTGTATGAACACATACAAATTTTTCTCTTCTTGTTCTTCAAGCAATACAGTATGACAACTGTTTACGCAGCACTTACAATTGTGAGGTATAATAAGTGATCTAAAGATTTAACATGTGGGAGGATGTGCAGACTTTATAACACTATGCCGCTTCACACAAGGGATTTGGGTATCCGTGGAGTCTGGTATCCACAGGGGGTCCTGAAACCAATCCTCCTTAGATGCCAAGAGACAACTAGTTGTGATGGAATTATATAGTCTCATGGGGTCCCATGGCTGACACCTCCCCCACAAGCCTTCCTAGAGGGTCGACACCTGTTTAGAGTGCTTGCTCTTACTTTCTTCCCTCTACTATTATATCTTCAACTATTAAGGAGGGTTTAATAAATCTGAGAATTCTGTTCCACCATGGAATTCAAAGGCTGGCATTATAAACTAAAATTATCATAGGGGTCAATAAATGTTAAATAAATAGCTCCTATACATAGAAAGAGGTACAGACCTATATAAATCACCCTAGGGCAGCAGGAAAAGCAGAGTAGAGCACTCAGACTCTCTGTCTCAACAGGGCACCTACAGTTACACCACAGCAGCCAGGAACCAATCTCAACCTTCAGGTTGTAGGCATTAAGACAAGTCAAGCAAGTGAAAGATTTAAAATTAGGACTGTCATTTCCTCCCTACACTGGCAAGCCTTCAACAAAGTCTCAGTAAAGTGAGAATCTGTGAGGTGAGGTTCCAGAAACAACAGGGTCTCTCCTGGTGGAACGCAGAGAGCAGAGCTATAGGGTACACATATGAAGGGTCTAGTGCACTCCTGAAATGTTAGTACACTTGGAATTAGGTCCTGAGAACTTGGCAGTTTGGCAGACTACCAAACCAGCTCTGAACAGAACTGGGCTGGTCAGGATTCTTCCTGGCAATCAGCAGGAGAAGGGGCCAATCAAAGCTTTTGGCCCTGCCAAGGAACTGCAGGCTTTTCCTTAAAGGAAAAACATCTCAAGGTGCATGCTCTTGGGTATGCCTGTGGGAGGAGAGGGAAGGAGATTTTTAACTTTTCTGAACCTTCAGTTAACTTTATTTCTATCAATTCCTCCTCCCATATTTGTTCTCCTCTACAACAGTACCAGCATTGCCACTGAGGGTAATGAAATGTAAGTTAAGATCCATTGCAAAAATTTAACCCAACCTCGACCCAGGAGTCTTTTCCGATGTCTGAAAATGAAGAAAATTCAGTGGACTCTCATCCGGTCAGTTCAGAAATGCTAGTAAAGAAACTTCATGACTTGACTCTGAATCCTTGTGCTAAATGGCCGTCCCCTCTGCGAGAAGGTCCACGCCAACCACTGGACAGGAGTGAGAGGGTCTTACTGCGGGAGGTCAGAAAGGGCTTTCCCAACAGGCGGCGAGGAGTCCGGACATTGTTATCTGCACGGAAAGAGCTTGTGGAAAAATGGAGATATCTCCTAAGTCTTCAAAAACAAGAAAGAGAGAACAATCTTAAGGAAGTTCAGAGTGAATCACGAAGTGTACCATTCAAATGTACCTGCAGTTTTTGCGTATATCATGGATGGGATCCTTCTGAGAATGCTAGAATAGGGTATGATTAGGACACAGAGTCAATATAGGCGTAAATTGTACTTGTTCTTCATGATGGTAATTTTAGGCACACTTTTCTATGCTTAGACTGCATACCAATGATTTTGAATAGCTTATGTATGAGTTCTGTGATGTCTTTATTCTTTTGCATCCTTTTTTTTTTTTTTTTTTTTTTTGGTGTTAGGGATCCCTTCATGCCTTAATGCCAGTAATTTATAAGGAATCTGAGCAGTTAAAATGTGCATAAATGATTTCAATATACTTTAGTTTTACTTTTCTGTTTGACTCAAAGAAGTACCAATAGGTCTCAAGTCTTCCTGGAGATTTTAAAAGCCTGAAATCTGAAATAAAACTCAGGAACTGGAAGAGATGTAAAGAGAATATTGGATAGTTTGATTAGAGTGTAATAATTAGAGTAGATAATTAGATTTTCTGGTTTTCAAAAATTTGAGTTGCAATAAAAAGAAATTTTGATGTGCTATTTTAATTTTCAGTAGCAAATAAATGTATATCTAGAGGAACTTATTGATCAATTTGAGTATTTTATACAAATTCTTATTCCTGGTTTTATACTTTAGAAAAGTTTTTTTTTTTAAGAGAATTTTTAATATTTTTTTATTTTTCGGTCGACACAAACCCAGTGCCTCACTCACACATGCTAGGTGAGCACTCTACCATTGAGCTCCAACCCTAGCTCAGTGTTTTGCTATATAGTGAATGAACAATTTAATCTCACATTTCTAGAGTGTAAATATCTGGTAATATTTTGTGATATTATTCACTGGAAGGAACTTTGAGTAAGGTGTGGATAAAGAGTATAGGTATTTGCATGAATTCACTTCCTGAAAGAAATCTCAAAATGAAAGGAGCTAAAAGGGAAGTGGGAGTTTTGGAAATTGCTGATAGGTGCAGAGAGGTTTCCCTCTCATGTCAGATAATTCTGTAGCTGCTGTCAGCTGGGAGTCCTAATATAGTTAATTTTTGAAAATGCCTACATGGAGATTGCCTCAGATTCTACAAATTGAGGGCTTAGTCCCATAAAACTCCACTTCAGATGCCAATCAAGCCTGGGTTATAGCCTATGCTTCTGCCTGGCCAGCTGTAAATAAATGTTCCTGCATCTCAAAAAAAAAAAAAAAAAAAAAAAAAATGTAAGTTAAGATTCTGTAAAAAGGCAGTCATGATCCAAACACTGCACCAGACCAAGGGAGGCAGAGCACCCCAACACACACTTCACTGCAACAGCAGAAGGGCAAAGTTCTCCCCAAGACTCTTCCCCGTTCCTCACCTCCTCCCTCCTGTTCCCCTTCTCTGACCCTCGCCCCCAGCCATTCCATGCCCCAGCGCCCAAGCAATGAAGTGAACTACATGCTGACACAAGTATCACCAAAGGTGGGCCGGAGCAGGGTAGGCAGGCTCAACAAACTGATTGTGAAGACCAAACTTTTCTAAGTTTCCTATCCATCAGGGAACGGTACTTCTGTAAAATGCAATCAAATGAATTACTAGAAAAGTGAAATTTCTTAAAAAAATCAAAGACATACAAAAGACAAGCTCAAACTTCTCGTTTGAGCTTCCACACTCATAAAGTCACTGTGAGATTGTTATGGAAGTTTGTGAGTACTTTCAATTTCTGTATCTATTTTGTGTGAATTGGTAATAAACAGTGAGTGGAATAATGCCAATCCACAAATGACACTTTAATTAGCACAGGTGCAATGAAAAGGAAACAAGTGGGGACATCACACAATCCCAGGTGCAAGCCTGGCTCAGTCACTCCCTAGTCACATACCCTGGGGCATACTGTTAAATTTCTCTGAATCCCAATTTCTGAATTTATGAACAGGAATGTAATATCACCAAATATTCTGCATGATTATAAAAGGATTAGGAAAATATAAAGCCAAGAAGCCCAGAATAGTGCCTGATTTAGACTAAGAAGCCAATAAAATAATTATCGTCGTCAAGAATTTCCTGTGATCATCCTGCATTAATCCAAAGGCAATTCCAATTGCAGCAACTCCTAATTTAGGAAGCCTGAATTTTCATAGCTAATTGTAACTAGCAAAGTCTAGATTTACAATCTTTGGCTGTCTTTTGTATCTTTTCCTTCTGTTCCAAGAACCAAACTTCCTTGCTCACTAAAAATGAATTTCTGTTTGATTTCTATTTAATCCAAGATATACTCCATCATTAATTCTGATATCATTTCTGATTTTATAAAGTATTGCTATTTCACTAAATACTGAATAAACACAAGAATATTAATAAATTATGTGAAGAATATAAAAAAATATCAAAACTATACATCATTAGAATTCTATAGATTTTTCTCTTCCCTTCACATCCCTTCACATGCTGCCAAGCCCTCCTTCACTGCTATCCCTAATGATGTGACTCTAAGTCTAATTACTCTGCCATTTCATGACACACAGTATCCCAATAAGTCACATCACCTAAGGCCACCTCTTAACTGTCGAGGGCAGAGGTTAACAACATGGTTGTAACATTCTTTACAGGTCTCTGTGGACTGAATCCAGGTTCAACACTTCCCACACACTCCATGTTAAACCCCCTCTCCTCTCATGCTCCCTACCTTTTCATGTGGAACAATTCTCGCAGCCACTCCCCACCCTTGAATTTGGCATACTAAATCCTTCCATCAAAGACTGTAACCACCATCACTACCATCCCTTTTTTCCCCCTTGTTTCTACCTTCCTTTCCCCAACAATTGCCCTAGTAACAGGGGAATGGCAATTCTGCCTGATCCTCCAAAATCCCTACCTCCCTAGAGTCAAGACTCCTCTCTCAAAAGCATTTCCCTTAGGGAATGACAACATAAAGGCTACATGGAAAGTCCCAAAGAATTCAATCCAACATTTTTATATACTAAAAGAGCTATATTTATAATTTAAAATTAAAAACATAATGAGAAAAATATTTGCAAAAGCATTTGCAAAAACCTGAAAAGGGGTTGGTAACAAGAATATATTTTTTAAACTCTGAAAACAAACAGTGCAAAAAGGAAAAACCCATTTTTTAAAATGAGGACTAGGGTGGAGCTCTTGGCTAGCATGCATGAGGCCCTGGGCTCAACCCCCTGTTCCCCTCCCACCTACCCCCCCCCACACACACACACACACACAGCAAAAGATTTAAACAGAACCATGTCAAAGATATATGAATGACAAATATGCAAATAAAAAGATGTTCCATATCATTAGTATTTAGGGGAATACAAATTAACACCACAACAATACTTACCACGACTACATACCTACTACAATGATTCTAACTTTTTTTTTAATCTAACAATACCAGATAGTAGAAAGAATATGGTCACATCTGTTGCTGATGAGAATTCGAAATGGCATAACCACTATGGGAAGCAGTTTGGGAATTTCTCATATAGTTGAGCAAACACTTAAACATAAGATTCAGCAATCCCACCCCTAGTATTTACCCAAGAGAAATGAAAATATTAGTCTACACAAAAGCCTACACACAAATGTTTATGCAGCTTTATTAATAAAGGTCAAAAGCTTGAAACAGTCCAAATGTTCGTCAACTGGTAAATTGTGATACATGAATAAATAACTACTCAACATCCTCAGCACAACATAAAAATATATGAATAAAATAAGGGTATTGTGTCCAACTACAACTAAAAAATAAATGTTAAAAAATAAATAAATAAGTACTCAACAATAAAAAAGGAATTAATTCTAGTAGTATACTATACAAAAGAGCACAGATGAATCTCAAAAGAACTATACTATATGATCAAGCCAGATTCAAAAAACTATATAGAATAGGATTCCACACATATAAAATTTTAGAAATGGCAAAACCATAGAAACAAAAGTCAAATCAGCAATGGCAGGGATGGAAAGAGGAAACTGACTTCAAAGAGACCAAGGGAGGGCTGGGGATGTGGCTCGATTCCTCAGCACCACATACAAACAAAGATGTTGTGTCTGCCAAAAACTGAAAAATAAATATTGAAATTCTCTCTCTTAAAAAAAAAAAAAAAAAACTTGCAGCTGAGTGGCACCTGATCCCCCAACCTAAAGGGTCACCTGCAAGTTTCTTTAAAAAAAGAGAGAGACCAAGGGAACTTTTTGTGGTATTGTAAATATTTTTTTTTTTTTTTGGTGATAGCAATGGTTATGTATCTGTATTATGTTTGTCAAAATTCATAAAAATGTAACCTTAAAAGGATGAATTTCATTGCATGTAAATTGTACCTGAATAAACGGATTTTACTTATATATACACATATTTGCATATTTACATACATACACATATTCATGTTTCCATATGTATAGATTTGCATGCTTATATGTATGTATGTGTATGTATATGTATATATCCTCCAAAAACAGTTTTAGCCCCTCTGTCCCCTTCCATCATAGAGTAGTACACCAACTAGCTTAAGATACACATAAGTGGGAAACTGAGAAATCTTAAGGATGCCCAGGCCAGCAGATCCAGAAGCCAAGATACGGGTGTAGGGAGAATTGGGGAGGCTAGGTATAAAGCTGGGAAGCTATAGGGAGACTGAGAGCCCACATGGAGAAATGGACCAAAAGGTCCACTGACTGAGGATTCCAGGCTATGAAGAATGGGGCACAGAGGTAGAGGAGACAGTCACTGTGATTAGAAAACTGGTCGAACTGAGCAAATAAATAAATATATTGAGGACATACTGAAGATAATTCTCAGTACTAGAGAATACATTTATAAAAATGCAAAGGAATAGAACAGATTTAAGATAGAGTTACGGTAAAAACTGATGGTTTTGTAAAATAAGATGCATGGTTTTATAATTTTAAAAATGTATATATACACACACAAAATTTCAGACATATATACCTACACATATAACACAAAGATACAGAAATTACAGATGCATATATATCACACACACACCATATATATTTTCTAGTTCTGTCTGCTAGAAGCCTAGAGACAGTGCTACCCCAGAAGCAGTATTCATACCTAGCACCCAATCTTGGTTTCTAATTATCATCCTCCATTTAGAAGATTCAGGGCTCCTTGGAATCAGTTGGTTCCAGGGCATTAGCAAGAAAAGAGCAAAATAAAGCTGGAATATCTTCTTACCCAAGAAAGTAAGGAAATGTCTCATGAATGATGGGGACAGGTCAAAAGGACAAAGAAGCCAGCATAAGGCATGTCCCACTGGCCAAACTGGGGACAGCTTGAGAAGCAGAATTATAGAAATGGATTACAGCCCATTGAATAAAATATATTGATAGAAATAATCAAACAAATGAGAAAATTTTTCCATATAATAGATACCTAATAAATACAGACCAATTGACAGAAATAGAAGATCATCATCTGATAACTACCACCGAAGTGAATGTTTCAGGAAGAAGGTGTCAGAAGTACTAAGGCCATTAGGTAGAGATCTATTGTGGAACAGGGTAGTTGTGTAATCTCACAATACTTTCCCATAAGATAAAAGCCAATTACAAAAGGGGAAAATGGTGAATTTAAGGTAGAGAAATGTGGCAGGCATCAACTTAACCAGGTGATCAAGGTTAATGTTACTACTGATGATGAGACAGGTGAGTATCATTTACCTCTAGATCTGATGTACTAAGAAAGGCACAGTCTAATTTCTGTGGTATTCCTAACAAAATTGAATGATTGCTACCATGAGGAAACAGACCAAATCTAGACATATCAAGGACATAAAAGAAAGATAAACATTGAGGAACTGCTTCAAGAAGAAGTCTACAGAGACATGCAAGTAAATGCAACATACACCCCTATCATCCTGTGTCAAAAAGGAAAAAGAGGCATTACTGAGCAGTTGGCAATAATGGGGTCAGTAATGAATGGTACCAATACTGACTTTCTGATTTGTACAGCTATACACCAGTTATGTAGGAAATTCTTTTGAGAGGATTACATACTAGAGTGTTCAGGGGTGAATAGATTTCACATCTTCAGTTTGTTCTCAAAAAAGTTTGAAAAGAAATAATGATAAAGGGTCTGTCATGGTTTAGCTGTAGAAATGTCCTCCAAAAAGCTCTTTTGTTTAAAGTATGGTCCCCAATGCAGCAAGGTGCAGAGCTGGGGCTTTTAGACTATAATGACAGCTGTAACCTCATCAGTGGATTAATCCATTTGCTGGATTAATACTGTGAATGGACTGGTAGATGGTAACTGTAAGCAGATGGGACGTGGCTAGAGGAAATAGGTCACTAGGAGAGTGCCTTGGAATTGATTAGATCTTGTCCCTTGCTTCTTCTTTCTTTCTCTGCTTCTCACCTTCCATGAGGTGTGCAGCTTTCCTCTGCCATGCCCTTCCACCATGACGTTCTGTCTCACCTCAAGCCCAAAGCAATGGAGCCAGCTGTCCAAGGGACTGAATCACTGAAATGTGAGCCCAAAACAAACTTTTACTCTAAGTTGTTCTTGTCAGGTATTCTGGTCACAAAACAAAAATTATACACATACACACACGCGCGCGCGCATACACACACGCGAGCGCGCGCGCACACACACACGACAATAAAGCAGATACAATAAAATATTAACAATTGGGGAATTGTTAGGAATAAAGGAATACAAGAGTTTGGGGATGGCTTTTTTAGGTGCTCTGGTAACTTTTTTCTAACTTTAAAATTATTTCAAAATAAATTATTGAGGAGAAAAAATAATAGCCATCCCCTGTGAGAAATTGTGAAGGCACAATGTCTTTGACTCCCCCCACCAAACCTCAGCATAAAGCTCAGAAAGGTTAAAATCTGGTCCAATGATCTACAGGCAGCTAGTACCAGAACCACCCCGCCTCAGGTCTATCAAACGCTAGAGCCTTCAATGTTCTATGATACCATGCTGCCTCGTTCAACCTGTAGGAAATCATCGTGTAATGAAGTATGTGCCAACTTCTACACTAATCACTGAGAATGTAAAATCAGCCAGACTCTCCAAGCCCTCAAGCAATTAAATATAACAGGCAGTCTTACTTACAAAGCAGTAAAGTGTCACAGGTGCTATATGACTCCCCTTCACTAGCACAGGGAATGTGAGTCCCTCACCCACCATAGATTCAGTAGGACCCACTAGAAGGTAGAAGATAACATTTGTGAGACATAAAACAACAGACCAGTGGCCACAATATCCTTAGGTCATATGAGTGAAAGAACCCATCTGACTGACCAACACACACAAACTCACTCGATCACTCCTCTCCAAGGTTTGAATGACTATGAAGAAAACACAGGGAAAGGGGACCTGTGAGGGGAAGAATCCCAAGGTGTTCTGTGTTTTGTTGAAAGGAGTCATTAAAAAGCAAAAGTAGTAGATGTGGCAGGATTAGAACTGTTTGGCCCAATTACTGCCAGAAGTCCTACCCTGGTTTTATAGTAATTTTTCTACTCAGAGCAAAAGAATAACTCTTGTGTATGAAAGAGAGCTAAAGTCTAACTTTCTACAAAAACACCAAGAAAATTTGAAAGCTAAATAACTCTCAAAGAAAGCAAACTGTGCCATCAATTATGTGCAAGTGAAGTGATTTTTCTTCTGGTTATAAATCAAGTGAGCCAGAGGGAATACTGTACTTCTTATACCTCACTGAAGTGAAGGGAAAGAGGAAGGGACAATAAGAAACACTGGTTGGGCTATTTTGTGGCTCAGTGGTAGAATGCCTGCCTGGCATGTGTGAAATTTGATCCTTAGCACCACATAAAAATAAATAAATAAAGTAAAGGTATTGTGTCCATCTACAAAAAAAAAAAAAAAACTGGTTGCCCTCAGAGAACTTACCATTTAGCAGGAGAGAGAATTCTTAAAAAGTGCTATGGAATCATGTAGAAAGGATACTACTATGCATTGAATTTCAGTAGTACCCCTCAAAAGTCCATAAGTTAAACTCTTGGTCTCCAGAGTGGTGCTGAGGTGTTAGGAGGTGGGAGGTGGGGTCTCATATGAATCCATTAGGTCATTGGAGGTGTGCCTTCAAAGGGGACTGTGGAATCCCAGTCTCCTCTTCCTTCTCTGATTTTGGCTCAAGATATGAGTGCTTGCTCTAATATGTGTTCCCACCATGATATCCACACTTGCCAGAAGACCAAACCAACGGGGCCGCCAGATCTTGGACTTGAACCTCCAGAACCATGAGTCAAAATAAATCTCTCTTTGCTTCATAGGTACCTGTGTCAGGTATTTTCATCACAGTGATGCAACGCTAACTAATACAGATATCTTCCACACTGGAATGGGACCAGGGTCAAGGAAATGCCATTTAACTGAGATCTAAAGAACAAGAGAATGTTAACCTGAATTTGCCAGTGTTTTGTGCTTTATTTTGTGGAGAATTTTCTGAGCAGACAGGTAAAAAGCAATACAAGAAAAAACATACAAAGAAGAGAAAAAAATAGCAAGTGATTTCATTTTGCTGTGAAATAATTTCTAAGGAAGAAGCCTAGGAAGGTTTTTTAACAGCAGAATAATCACCACTGTAACTCCGTGGTAGTTGTCATTAGCTTCATTTCACTAATGAGAAAGTGGGACCAGGTAGACTGAACAAGACCTATCTAAAATGAACAAAATGGCCCATCCTCCGGCTCTAATCAGTTCTTTCTATTTTACGGACAAATCACCTTTTCCCTGGATATCAGTTCTTGGTATTTCATACTTTCAAACATTCACCAAAGTTAATTTAGCTCCATTTGGGGGGTCAATCCCTCAATAAAATCTACTGTATTTTATGTTTTCACCAATATAGATTTGCATACAAAACATTTTTTTTTCTTTATGTTCCAGAGGCCCCAAAAGATTTAGGCAGCAGGAAAAAGACGGCCCACATATAATTCACTGTGTACTCTGTAATGCACAACACATCAGCATCTATTTTATCTGGCAGCAGGAAGAGATATAAGTTAGGACCCCACAATTATCCCTGTAAAGAGGCATGCCAAAGGGAATGTAGGCATAACAACTACAATAATGGGTAACACAAATAGCCATCTGTACTTAATAGCCAGTCATGCCAAGAGCTTTTAAACACCCACATCTCTAATGCTGCCCTCTCCCTCCATGCAGGTGGGCCAATTCCTCTCTGTTCTTTTCAGGCCCACGTATTTTCAGAGGAATAGAAAATCTGCTACCAGGCACAGGAGGCAAAGAAAACTACTGTACTTTTGAACACAAAAGACCACACAGGAAGGGTCCTAACTCCCCAACCCTGTGTTCTACCCATTGAGCCACTATTTCCCTATTCCTTCTATTTTCTAAAACTCACAGAAAGGTAGCTCCATTTACATCCCCTATGTCCCTCTATTTGATATCTGCCCTGCCACATTTGGTCTAGTTACCCTCCCTTCCCATCTCCTCCATTAGTCAACTCCACTGCAACATGGTTAGAAGCAGTATTCCCACTATAGTGGGAGATCCTGAAGACAGGGACTGGCTGCCCCCCAACACACTCCTTCCTCTACACCCTCAATAATCAGCCTGGTGCTGGGCATACAGGTGCTAAATAAAGATGTGCTGTGAATACAAAGACTACTACTGAATGAAGGATATGGATGGACAGTAATCTGAGGTCTGAAGATACAAGATATCTGCATAGAAACCATATTAGAGTCTCTACATTGGAACACTGTGGTAAAAGCAATATTTACATAAGAAAAAACAGCCTTTAGTAGATTCTAACAGTTTAGAACAAAAGCAGCAACAAGAGCATCATTTAAAAAAAAAACAATAATCATATTTATTAGTGTCAATCTGCAAGAGCAAACCAACAATGACAGGTATAGCCCAAAAAGCCTACAACCTTCCCACCTAGCTCTAGTTTCTAGCACAAACAGCTTGCCAGGGCTCCTCTTTCCCCTTACCCTCTTTTCCCCTGCCCCATGAGGCACCCAACAAAAACAATGACTGCACAATATTCAAGTATTCTCGGAAAGACACATCTCCCCAATTCTAAAGTTATCCTGATGGCTGCTGGCAAAATATGAGATTTTTTCCTAATTGTAGTAGGCTGCATCTGGGGGATGAACTTAGCTGGCAATCCCTCATTGCAAACATCTACTTCAGCAGCACTCCTGCCCAATGGCCTTCAGCTCCTTTTGCTCTATCCCACCAATCACCCCCTCTCCCTACAACCAGGAACATCTATTCTTGAATCTTCCTTACTAACTACACTTGTTAAAACTGTAAGAACCTGATAGAACAGGAAGACAAGGAAAAGAGCTAAAAAGATTTGGGGATTGGCCAGGCACAGTGGCACACTCCTGTAATGTCAGTGGCTCAGGGAGACTGAAGCAAGATCACAAGTTCAAGTTCAGCCTCAGCAACTTAGCGAGGCCCTAAGCAACTTAGTAAGACCATGTCTCAAAAGTAAAGAGCTGGGGATATGACTCAGTGGTAAAACGCCACTGGGCTCAATCTCCCATACCAAAAAAAAAAAAAAAAATCTTGGGATTGTTTCAAATTTATACCTGTTGGTGTTACCTTTTCTTGGATTTTATTTTTCCTACTGAATAAAACTACAATAATTACTTTGGAGATATGTTGTTTACTAGATTTACTTGGAATCATTGTAATAAGGTGTCAGAGCTAAAAGTAACCTCAGAAATAACCTCATAATATCCCCACATTTCACAGATGGAGGAAGGCCCAGAAAAGTTAAGAACTATCAAGGACAGTTATACAAAGGAATTCCCTACACTGTCAAATCCTAAATGGCAAGAGCTAAGTCTAATTCGTCGCCAGCATCCAGTACAGTGTTCAGCACTTGACAAATGGTTGGTAAACTAAACTAAGTGAACACAACTAATAGGAGGGAAACCTAGAACTCTGTCACGTGACATTTTACTGTAAGCGCAGTGTTGCATCACACCTAACTAGAATGCTACAGCCTATAGATGGCAGCAGGGAATCCAAGCCCCCTCCCGCTTCCCCATCAACAACCAGGCACACTTTCTGGATCTCAGGCACCACCTACAAGATTTCCAACTGTAGCTACGAGATTATGATTTCTCCAAATCATAACTTCTAAACTAATTTCCTAAATTAGAGTCCCTCCTCTTCTACTCAGGTACTCTTAATTCTCTTCAATTAACTAATCGTCTTAATAACTATCCTCTTTGGATCTCTACTTAACCTCAACATGTGCAATGACCTACAAAAGCCTGTCTCCCTTTCCTTGTTTGTGTTCCTCCTAAGTCAATGGTACTAAACCTTGAGAACATACTGGAGTCACCTAAGGAATTTTTTTTTAAATACTGATTCCTAGGCCCCAACCCCAATATTCCTAATCTAATTGGTCTGGGTATGACATGGCCCAAGCAATGAAATTTTTAAAAGCTCCCCCAGGAGATTCTGAGGTACAGCTAGCTAAGGTTGAGAACCTTTGCCAGACCCCCTCAGAAATTCACAGCCTGGTCCACTAAATACTATGAAAAATAACAACTGCCATTTGTTCTGGGCTTGCAAAACAGAAAAGAACAGTCTCCTCCTCAACCGTGCAATCATAACACAGAACAGTCTTCCTCATATTTCACCAGGCAGCAAATCCCTATTACCTTAATTAAAAAAAAAAAAAAAAAGAAATACTGTACATCCTGGACAACAAAAAAAGACCAATTCTAACTTCTCCTTCAAATTATAAAAGCAGCAAGTCCACTATATTTTTAGTGACCTCAACCGTTGAGCTTCTACCCAAATATGCTTAGCAATCGGAAATGCTAAACAGAGGCACAAGCCATGTGCACACACACACACACACACACACACACCCCTCACACTACAGAGCAAGGAAATCAATTATGCTGAAGACTGGCAAGATGCCCCAAAGACACAGCAGGAATTTGATATGAACAGCAGGATAAGGAAGGAGAATGAATAATTCAGACTCCCTGATTCACTTAACAAAGTCCCTGTCAAACACAAGCAGAGACCCATGGTCTGTAGGCTGAGCTCCTTCAGCTCAAAAGCAAGCAAGCAAGCGAACTGGGGTTGTGGCTTAGTGGTAGAGTGCTCGCCTGGCATGTATGAGGCCCGGGTTCAATCCTCAGCACCACATATAAATAAATAATATAAAAAGTATTGTGTTTATCTACAACTAATTAAATATATATATATATATATATATATATACACACACATATATATATATAAAGCAAGCAAGCTCACTGTCTGAACTGAGAGCCAACTGTACCCACTGAACAAGAACTGAAAAACTTGCACCTAGAATAAGTAGTTACTACTTCCTAACTAGCCAAAATTATCCAATTCATTAATAAAAGACCAACCGTGAAAGCTAATGATGTTTGTATATTGTCATTAGCAGAGGAAAACAATATGCACACTTTATTTATGCCCACACTCTCTTTAAGAAGGCTTTGACTGGACTAAGAAGTCCAAAGGAAACAAGATACTGGGCAATGCAAAGAGAGAAACACCAGGCAACAGCTGAAAGCACAGAACATCTTCCAGCCCTGCCACCCCAACCCAAGCTTAAAGTTACCAACAGTCACCATCTTCACCTAGCAAGGATGGCTGTGGACTTTCACACTGTACATCAATTGCTTAACCCAAGCTCCACATGATTTCTAATTTCAGGAATCTTCTGAAAACATATCCAGATCTCTCTGAGCATTCATTCATTAGTCACCACAAACCCATAGTTTACTGGAAAACAGTTTTGCATAAAGATTTAAAAACGACAATAACAACAACAATTGCTACTGCTACATAAATGACCTAGGGAAAAAGAAAGGTAAAGAATCCAACCTTTATTCATGCATCTCCATGATAGGTCTGGCATTTTATCTTCCATTTGCTTGTTAATAGCAAGAGTAAAATGGTTACAATCATTCAATTGAAGTCTCAAAGCTATGATAATCAGTGATAAAAATAATTCTTCCAGACTTGCATTTGTAGAAATGTTACTTATAAACAATGCAGGAAGAATGTATTAACTTCTAAATGCCACAGAACCCAACTCCTGTTGCTACAAAAACCAAGGGAAAATAACAAATTGGGAACACTCCTCAAATCCTTCTAAGGCTCCAAAGATACAAAAGTTCTAATGCCATGACCAGATCCTTACATATTATACTAGTTAGGAAGTAGAAAACACTTTACCAAGCAATTACTACCACCAAAAAATGTACTCAGTGTGAGCTCGGACTTTTGAAAAAATTTTTTAAATTAACCTGATCCCCCCCAAAATTACCAAAAGCAACAAACAATGCAAAATTCAAATGGCTGACTGAGAGATGTTTCAGCTCTAGAAGCAAAGAAGTAGTAGCACTAAAATGAAAAGTAATTAAATAACAACCTGCTCCTTGTGAAGAAAATAACCACATTTCTCTATTTATATCAGACCAGCCACTGGGGAATCAATTTGTCAGTCCATCGTATAGAAGGCCTGTAAGCAAATAGTGACTCAACCCCCTGAACCTGCTAGAAGACAGCCACTATGCCAGACAGAAACTCGCTGCTCAAATTTTGTATTACAGATCATGAACTGAGAATTCACAGAGCAAGCTCCAAAGAGTCTCAGATAGAAAAGGGCCCTTAATTTCCAAATGCTTAATGACTAGGGCATCTAGAAATAAAATTATATAATTTTACCTTTTCTTTCTTTTGTCCAGGAACAATAAGGTCACTGTCAATCAATTTTAACAGGCTGGAAAATAGATGACAACCTTCCCAGAACAAAAATAAAATTTAATCAAGAGGCAAAGGCAGGAGGATTCTAAGTCAGAGACATGCCTTGGCAATTTAGTGAGACCCTGTCTCAAATGAAAAAGGGCTAGCGGGTAGAGGTCTGTGGCAGAGTGCCCCTGGGTTCAGTCCTCAGTACTGAAGAAAAAAAAAATAAAAAACAACAACAAAAGAATAAAATGAATTTATAATTTATTTAGTAACACTGGGCCAAATATATATATATATATATATATATATATATATTTTTTTTTTTTTTAAAGCTCCCCAGATAACATTAATGGGTAATCATGAAGGAGAAACAGGCCAAGCACTGTGCCACATGCCTGTAATCCTAGTAGCACAGGAGGCTGAGGCAGGAAGGTCACAAATTCAAGGTCAGCCTCAGCAAATTAGCAAGACCCTGTCTCAAAATAAATAAAATAAAAAGGGCTGGGAGCACAGCAAAGTAAACACTTAGGAAGAGACAAACCACTGAATGGAAGGAAATCTTTACCTGGCGACTCTTCTGACAGAGGATTAATATGTAGAATATATAAAAGCTAAAAAAACTTTACACCAAAAACCTAATAACCCAATTAATAAATAGGCAAATGAGCTAAACAGACACTTCTTAAAAGAAGAAATACAAATGGCCAACAAATGAAAAGATGTTCCATATCATTAGTAACTAGGGAAATGCAAAGCAAAACTATACTGAAATTTCATCTCACACCCGTCAGAATGGCAGTCATTAAGAATACAAATAAGCCAGGCATGGTGGTACATACCTGTAATCCCAGTGGTTTGGGAGGCTGAGGCCGAAGAATCATGAGTTAAAAGCCAGCCTCAGCAATGGCACTAAGCAACTCAGTGAGACACTGTTTCTAAATACAAAAAATAGGGCTGGGATGTGGCTCAGTGGTAGAATGCCCCTGAGTTCAATCCCTGTACCAAAAAAAAAAAAAAAATACAAATACAAATAATAACAAATGCTGAATGCTGGAGAGGATATGGAGAAAAAGGAACACTCTCACACTGTTGGTGGGACTGTAACTTAGCACAGCCACTATATAAATCAGTATGGAAGCTCCTCAAAAGACTAGGCATCAAACCACCATTTGACCCAGGTATACTATTTCTCAGATTTTACCCTAAAAAATTACAGTGATACATGCATACCCATGTTTATAGCAGCACAATTCACAATAGCCAAACTATGGAACCAGCCTAGGTGTCAATCAACAGATGAATGGATACAGAAAATGTGGTGTATATACACACCAGAGTTTAATTCAGCCATAAAAATACACGAAATTATGGCATGTGCAAGAAAATGGATAAAACAGAGATCATCATGTTAAGCCAAATATGTCAAACTCAGAAAGTTAAGGGTCGTATGTTTTCTCTCAGGTGGAAACAAGAACCAAGGGGAAAGAAGCAGGGAAGAAGGGGGAAAGTACTGAGGAGTGATATTATCAAAATATACTGTTATATTGTGTACACGTATGAATATGTATGAATATGTAACTGTAACAGCAAATCCCATCAATATGTACAACTACAATGCACCAATTAAAAAAAATATGGGGAAATAAAGGAGGCTAGGCATGTGGCTCAGTGATTAAGCAACCCTGGGTTCAATCCCAGTACCAAAACAGAATCAAAAACAAAATGAGGAGAAATACAACCTAACTACTCCTTGAGACATACGAAGTAGGACTACTAACTACTGATCAGCAGGGAAATTACAAAATAAATGACTTTGTTTGAAATTATATTATCTCTAGCAAAAGAATTAAATACCACATGATGATCATTCACCCTAAAATCTAGAACATGAATACCATACAGATATGGTTCTTTAAGTTCTAAATACTATAATCTATGAACCCATCTAATAGACTTTGGGTTTACTATATTTCAGGCATTGTTACTAGTACTAGGAATTAAAAAAAAAAAAAAAAATCATGCCAGGTGCAATGGCCCACACCTGTAATCTCAGAGGCTAGGGAGGTTAAGGCAAGAGAATCATGAGTTCAAAGCCAGACCCGGCAATGGTGAGGTGCTAAGCAATTCAGTGAGACGCTGTCTCTAAATACAAAATAGGGCTGGGGATGTGGTTCAGTGGTAGAGTGCCAGTATTTATCCCCCCAAAACATAAAAATCAAACATACTCTCTACCCTCAATGAATTTGCAATTGGTAGATCAAAGTACAGGCTCTTATGGAATACAGTCTGCTAATTTGAATCTTGAGTGTTCCCCAAAGGACCATGTGTCAAAGGCTTGGTCCCAAGACTGTGGTGCTACTGAGAGGTAATGGAACCTTTAAGAGATGGGCCTAGTGGCAGAAAGTCAGATCACTGGGGGTGTGCCCTTATTTTCTCTGCTTCTTAGCCACCATGAGGTAAACAGGACAACTTGACCACACACTCCTACCACACTCTGTTATTATGCCACAGGCCAGAAGCAATAGCTCCAAGCAATCATGGACTGAAACCATGAGCCAAAGTAAACTTATTTTTCCTCCTTTCCTCCTTTTGATTATCTCAGGTATTTTTTTCACAGTAATGTGAAGCTAATACTAATATAATTACTAGATAGGGAGAAGTACAAATTCATAACCCTTTCTTAGATAGTTGGAGAAAGGATCAAGAAACCTGACCCACAAATGGAAATCTCAAAGATGAGAAACAGTGCCATAAAAGGTGAAAGAACTATTTAAGAGGTAACTTAAAGTTAAGAACTGCACGGGGTGTGTGTGTGTTTGTGTGTGTGTGTGTATCTCAAGATGAGGCAGAAACCAGATCATCAATGTCAATGAATGACCCCAAGGGCCAGTGATAAAGATCACCATTGTTTTTCAAAGGATCACTCTAAAGAAAGGATCACTCTAAGAAAGATCACTGCAATACAATGGTATGGGATGGGAATGACAAAACTAAAAGCAAAAAAGTTCATTTAGGAGCTATAAGCAGTTCAGCAACTGGGTCAACGGTGGTCCCAGTCACTGAGTTACACAATAAGGGTTTGTTTTGCCAGAAGAGCACATGAGGTGTCATTAGTTGTAGACTGGGTTTGCAGTGATTATGAAGTAATCAAGTACAGATACACACTAAACATGTGAACACAGACACCTGAAGTACAGGAAATAGGTCTAGGCAAGAGATGGCAATGTGGAAGTTATTATAGAGATGATAAAGCCTTAGCAATAGACAAACTTGCCCAAGGAGCACATATATAATAACTCAAAACAAAAGGCCTCCAGAAGAATCCTTTTCTAAAGAAATGACTATAAAAATGCACTGGCAAAAAACAGGGAAATTTTTCAGAAGGATGGTGCCAAAGAAACCAGGGGAGGAGATCGCAAGGACAAAGAAGTAAGGGATCTTCACTGGGTCAGCCACATGGGATAAGTGGCGACACTGGGGAAAACATTTTCAGAGTTGTAGTTTAGGGGTGTAATGATTAATCTGAATTGTCAACTTGATTGAATTAAGAGAAGGCGGTGATTAAGAAGCTTATGAGTGAGTTAATGAGGGTTTATCTAGGAATGATTGGCATGTGGATAGCCAACTGAAAGGAGACCCTCTCTAAGCATAGGCAGCACCATCCAACAGGCCGGATGGTGGCTTGAATGGATTAAAAGTTGCAAGAATAAGGAAGCAGCAGCAGATGCAAGCTCAATTCTTCTTCAATAGGTTCTTGATTGCTGCTGTGATCATCTGAGGAGATCAGACTCTGGCTTCTTCACTCTTCCAAAGCGGACTCTGCCAGCGATTCTCCAGAAGACTTCTGTCTCAAACTAGGGTAGCACCATTGATCCCTCTGGTTCTGAGGCTTCAGCCTCTTGGACTGCGCAGTTACTGGTTCTTCCAGCTCTCCAGCCTAGAGACGGCCATGTCTGGTCACATAAGCCATTCTAATAAATCCCCCTTTTCTTTATATATGTTTATTTTTTAGTTGTAGTTGGACACAATTATCTTTATTTATTTTTATGTGGTGCTGAGGATTGAACCCAGGGCCTCCCAAGTGCTAGGTGAGCACTCTACCTACTGAGCCACAATCCCAGCCCAATAAATCCCCTTTTTATAATTATACTTCTTGTTGATTTCTGTTCCTCTAGAGAACCCTAACTAATACAGAAATTAGTACTAGGACTGGCTCTGGAGAAACAGAATTGTAAGGATGAATTTCCTTAGTTGGTTTTGTGAGTTCTGAAGTTGACTATCTAAAATTGGGTAGACCTAAAAGTTACTAAAGTCTCTCCTACTGGTACTCCTACTGGTACTATGGAGAGCACTGAAAATCCATGGTGTGAACTATTTACAGAGATTTGAAAAGGGGCTGGGGTTGAAGCTCAAGTGATAGAGTGGTAGGGTGCTCACCTAGCATATGTGAGGCATTGGGTTCAATCCTCAGCACCACATAAAAATAAAATATTGTATCCAGAGAGAGAGAGAGAAAGAGATTGATTTGTAAAGTAAATGCATTTGATGCTCCCAATTCACCACTTGTAAAAAGCAAGGCATTTTGTGACTCTATACATGATACCTTTGAACGGTTCTGGAAAACTAAGAAATATGATGTTGGTTGGTTGCTTCTGACTTTACTGGACAAAGTAACAAAGGAGAATGATGAACTCAAAAATTCAGTTTCTCGGCCAGGCGTGGTAATGCACACCTATAATCCCAGAGGCTCAGGAGGCTCAGGCAAGAGGATTCCAAATTCAAACTCAGCCTCAGCAAAAGCAAGATGCTAAGCAACTCAGTGAGACCTTGTCTCTAAATAAAATAAAAATAGGGCTGGGGATGTGGCTCAGTGGTTGAGTGACTCTGAGTTCAATCCCTGGTGCCAAAATAAAAATAAAAAAAAATAATAAATTTCTCAGCTATATTCGTGCATTGATCTGAAAGCTGCTAAGTGTGTTCTGAAGGAGACACTTCTCTCTTATAGTCACAGGATTGAGGCTGCTGAAAACCAAACACAAACCCTAATCCTGCAATTGGCTGAATTAAGATGGAAGTTTAACTCAGCATAGGAAGTGTCTGTGATTAAAGTGAGGGTGCTGCTTGGAAAAGAATGGGATCCTGCAAACTGGGATGTCAGTGTATGGGAGAAGCCTGAAATGACTGAGGTCACTTAACTCCCATATTCTGATGAGTTTATTTTGCTCAGAAGTTGTTAAGTCCCCACCCTTAGCCAGGACTGAGGCATCCCTACCCCTACCCTCAGTGGCATTGGATTCTCCACCCTCCCTGGAGGGAACTAATCTTGCTTTACTTATAGAAAGAGTAAAAACCTTCCAAGAGGGGCTGGGGTTGTGGCTCAGCGGTAGAGCACTCGCCTGGCACGTGTGAGGCCCTGGGTTCGATCCTCAGTACCACATATCAATCAATAAATAAAGGTTAAAAAAAAAAAAAACTTCCAAGATTCAGTTGCTCAGCATGAAGATCTTGATACTCCCCAAGACCCACCCTCACCACCCACTTTTGCCCCCAGGCCTATAACTAGATTCACATCTAAGCAGGCCCTTAGAGGTGAGGTACAGAGTGTGACCCATGAGGAGTTAAGCTACACTCTGAAGGAACTTCTTGGGTTTTCTAATTCATACAAGTAGAGATCTGGGGAACATTTGTGGGAATAGATTTTAAGGATATGGGATAATGGTTGAAGAAACATAAATTCAGATCAGACTGAATTTATTGATATTGGCCCACTAAGCAGAGATTCCAGACTTAATATAAAAGCTCTCAGTGATATTAAAAAAAAAAAAAAAGGTAATAATAGTTGGTTTGGCTGGTTAGCTGAAGTATGGGTCCAAAGATGGCCTACTATAAAGAGCTGGAAATGTCTGATATCCCGTGGTTTACTGCTGATGAGGGAATTTAGAGGCTCATGGATCTGTTATGTAGGACCTTTTCCTCCATACATGGTGGGGGTGGGGGGGTCCAGAAGATGTGCGCTTCACCAAAACTATAAGAAACAGATTTATGAGGGGAGCACCAGCATCCTTGAAGAGCGCTGTGACTGTTCTTCTTTGTATTCCAGACCTTACTGTGGGAGCTATGGTCAATCAACTGGAAGACTTAAATGCAATGGGAATGATTGGATCTTGGGAAGGAAGAGGCCAAGTGGCAACCCTCAATAGCCAAAAACAGGGTGGTCATAGTTACCACAATGGAGAGCAAAGGGAAGAAAGAAACAATGTTCTGACTCATGGAGATCTCTGGTGTTGGCTAATTAATCATGGTGTTTCTAGAAGCCAAATAGGATGGGAAGTCCACCAGACTCTTACTTGACTTATATAGAAAAATTCTAGGGCAAATGTACAAAAGTCTGCCCCAGATCATAACAGCAGAGAATCATGGACCCTCAACCACGTTCCAGATTTGAAATAATTTATAGATCTAGAACCCCTTAAATGAAAGGGAGGCCAGGTCCCCTTGAGGAAGGATCCTGGTACCCTACTAAAAATCTTTACTGTTAATCCTTCTCCAAAGGGACCCAAAGGGTTAACTGTGCATTGGGAAAAAGGCAATGATCAGACCTTGGGGAGTACTAGATACAGGCTCTGAACTGACATTGATTCCGGGACCAAAAATGTCACTTTGGTCTTCCAGTAAAAACAGGGGCTTATGGAGGTCAAGTGATCGATGGAGTTTTGGCTAAGGTCCAACTCACAGTGGGTCCAGTGGGTCCCCAAACTCATCCTGTGTTTACTTCTCCAGTCCCAGAATGTATAATCGGGATAGATATTTGGTAAAACTCCCACAATGGTTCTCTAACCTGTGGAGTGGGGGCTATTATGGTGGGAAAGGCTAAATATTAGCTTCTCAAGTTGCTGGAGTTGCCTATATCTGGGAAAATAGCGTTTCAAAAGCAATACTGCATCCCTGGAGGGATTGCATAGATTACTGCCACCATCAAGGACTTGAAGGATGCAGGGGTGGTGATTCCCACAACATCCCCATTTAACTCTATTTGGCCTGTGCAGAAGACGATGGGTCTTGGAGAATGACAGTTGGTTATCATAATCTTAATCAGGTGGTGACCTCAACTGCAGCTGATGTACTAGACGTGGTTTCTTTGCTTGAGCAGATTAATACATCTTCTGGTATCTGGTATGCGGCTACTGATTTGGCAAATGCTTTTTCTCCATCCCAGAAACCATTTTCTTTCAGCTGGCAAGGCCAGCAATATACCTTCACTGTCTTTCCTCAGGGGTATGTCAACTCTTAAGCAATGTGTCACAGCTTAGTTCACAAAGACCTGGATCATCTTTCTTTTCTACAAGATATTACACTGGTCCATTATAACAATGACATTATAGTGATTGGACCAACTGAGCAGGAGGTAACAACCACTTTGAACTTGCTAGTGAAGCATTGCAAATCAGAGAATGGGAAATAAATCCCACTAAAATTCAAGGGCCTTCAATTTCAGTAAAATTTTTAGGAATCCACTGGTGTGGAGATGGCAAGATATTCCTTATAAAGTGAAGAATAAGTTGTTGCCTCTGGCCCCTCCTACAAATAAGAAAGAAGCACAACACCTGGTGGGCCTACTTGGATTTTGGAAGCAGCACATTCTCACTTGGGTGAGTTATTTTGGCCCATCTACCCAGTGACTTAGAAAAGCTTCTTGTTTTAAGTGGGATCCAGAACAGGGAAGGCTCTTCAACAGGTCCAGGCTGCTATGCAGGCTGCTCTGCCACTTGGACCATACGATCCAGCAGACCCAATGGTCCTTGAAGTGTCAGTGGCAGATAAGGATGCTGTCTGGAACCTTTGGCAGGCCACCATAGGTAAATCACAGAGGAGGCCATTGGGATTTTATAGCAAGGCCCTGCCATCATCTGCAGACAACTACTCTCCCTTTGAGAAAGAGCTCTTGGCCTGCTACTAGGGCTTAGTGGAAACTAAACGTTTGACCATGGGCCACCAGATTACTACGCAACCTGAGCTGCCCTTTATAAACTGGATGTTATCTGACCCACCAGCCATAAAGTTGGACATGCGCAGCAGCACTCTATCACCAAGTGGAAGTGGTACATACATGATCGGACACGGGTGAAACCGGAAGGCATAAGTAGGTTGCATGAAGAAGTGGCCCAATTGCCCATAGTTCCTATCCCTGCTGCAGTACCTTCTATCCCTCAGCATGAGCTTCATGGGGTATAGCTTATAATCAATTAACAGAGGAAGAGAAGACTAGGGCCTGGTTCACAGACAGTGCTGCCCTATACACAGGTAACATCTGGAAGTAGATGGCTGCAGCACTGCTACCTCTTTCCAGAACAACCCTAAAGACCGTGGTGAAGGGGAATCTTCACAATGGGCAGAACTTGGGGCAGTACATTTGGTTGTGCATTTTTCCTGGAAGGAAAAATGGCCAGATGTGACTGTACTGTGACTCATGAGCTGTAACCAATGGCTGGGCTAGCTGGTCAGGGAACTAGAAAGAACAAAATTGGAGAATTGGTGACAAGGACATTTGGGGAAGAGGTATATCTGAATGGGAAAAGGATGTGAAAATATTTGTGTCTCATGTAAATGCCCACCAAAAAGTGACCTCAGAAAAGGAGGATTTTAATAATCAGGCAGTTAGGATGACCCCATCTTTGGATAGCAGTCCGCCTCTTTCCCCAGCCACGCCTGACACTGCCCAGTGGGTCATGAACAAAGTGGTCCTGGTGGCAAGGATGGCAGGTGCCTCAGCAGCATGGACTTCCACTAACCAAGGCTGATTTGGCTACAGCCACTGTTGAGTGTCCAATCTGCCAGCAGCAAAGCCCCCAATGTGGCAGCCTGGTGGTGGACCACTTCTATCAGGGAAGGGGCAGCAGTTTGTCCTTACTGGAATAGACACTTATTCTGGGTATGGATTTCGGTCCCCTGCCTGTAGTGCTTCAGCCAAAACCACCATCCGTGGACTTACAGAATGCCTTATCCATCATTATGGTATTCCGCACAGCATTGCTTTGGACCAAGGAACTCACTTCACAGCCAAAGAAGTGAGGCAATGGGTCATGTTCATAGCATTCACGGGTCTTACCATGTTCCCCACTATCCTGAAGAAGCAGGTTTGATAGAATGATGGAATGGACTCTTGAAGATGCAAGGAGGCAAGACATTGCAGGGCTGGGGCAAGATTCTTTAGAAGTCTGTCTATACTCTCTTAACCAGCGTCCACTATATGGTACTGTCTCTCCTATTGCTAAAATTGATGGGTCCAGGAATCAAGATGTGGAGACAGGAATGGTACCACTCACCATTACCCCTAGTAACCCACTAGGAAAGTTTTTGCTTCCTGTCCCTGCAACATTATGCTCTGCAGGCCTAGAAGTCTTAGTTCTAGAAGGAGGAATGCTTCTGCCTGGAGATACAACAATGATTTCATTAAACTGGAAGTTAAGACCCACCCCTGGCCACTTGGGCTCCTTGTGCCTCTGAGTTAACAGGCTAAGAAGGGAGTTATGGTGTTGGCGGTGGTGACAGATCCAGAATACCAAGAGGACACTGAATTGTTACTCCACAATGGAGGTAAGGAAGCATACTCCTAGAGTGCAGGAGCTCCCTTAAGGCATTTGTTGGTACTACCCTGACCTGTTATTAAGGTCAAATGAGAAACTACAATGACCCAATCCAGGCAAGATAACAAATGTCTCACACCCTTCAGGAATAAAGGTGTGGGTCACACCTCCAGGTAAAGAGCCAAGACCTGCTGAGGTGCCTTGCTGAAGACTGAAGAAATACAAAATGGGTAGTAGAAGAAGGCAGTCATAAATACCAACTACAGCCATGTGACCAGTTACAGAAACAAGGATTGTAACTGCCAGCGATAATTCTTCCCTATTCCTTTAAGAATATGTTTGGGCATACTTATACATGCATTGACAGGAAATGGTTGTTACTCTCCTGTTATTCATCATGTAATGTAATATTGATTGACTTAACATCAGTAATGTTTTTGCTTTGTTTTCTATTCTGCAGAAAGAACTTGTACATTTGATTATAGGAAGGATAGTTATGTTAGGTGGAATTATGACCTTGTTATTGCATTTATTTGGAGATTTAAGTATGATGTAAAGAATCATATTGGGGGCTGGAGTTGTGGCTCAGTGGTAGAGTGCTTGCCTCGCATGCGTTCGATTCTCAGCACCACATAAAAATAAATAAAATATTGTGTCCATCTATGATTAAAAAAAAAAAAGAATCACATTTGAATATCAAGTTGACAAGGGGTGGACCTACAATGGTTAATTTGAATTGTCGACGTGTTGGATTAAGAGAAGCCCATGATTAAGAGGCTTATGAGTATGTCATTGAGGGTGTGTCTAGGAATGAATAGCCAACTGAAAGGAGACCCTCTCTAAGCATGGGCAGTACCATCCAACAGGATGATGATGGCTTGGATGGATTAAAAGTTGGAAGGACAAGGAAGCAGCAGAAGATTCTTGAATGGGTTCTTGATTGCTGCTGTGATCATCTGAGGAGATCAGACTCTGGTTTCTTCACTCTTCCAAAGAGGACTCTGCCAGAGATTCTCCAGAAGACTTCCGTCACAGACTAGGGTAGCACCATTGATCCCTCTGGTTGTGAGTCTTCAGCCTCTTGAACTGTGCAGCTACTGGTTCTTCTAGCTCTCCAGCCTTCAGATGGCCACTGTAGACTATCCAGCTTCTGGTCGTGTAAGTCAACCTAATAAATACCCTTTTAACAATTATACTTCCTGTTGATTCTGCTGCTATAGAGAACCCTGACTAATACAAGGCGTAGTATTGTAATGAGTTCAAAGGGTATGGACAATCAATTTTGGTAAGCTGATCTGCAGAAGAGAGAAAATTTAAAAGGAGCTAAAGGTGAAGGTTAGAAGATTAAATGTGGGGCTGGAGTTGTGGCTCAGTGGTAGAGGGCTTGCCTAGCATGTGTGAGGCACTTGGTTTGATTCTCAGCACTGCATATAAATACATGAATAAAACAAAGGTGCATCAACAACTAAAAAATATACATAAAAATGTTTTACTAAAAATAAAGACTAAATGTGCTAGATTTTATCTATTTTGTTTAAAATTGATGAGAAATGGTATAGAAGGGCAGATTTAAAATCTAGGAAAGAGACAGGTGGTAATCTCAGTTACTTAAGAGGCCAAGGCAGGAAGAACACAAGTTCAAGGCCAGTCTGAACAATTTAGTGAGATCCTGTCTCAAATAAAATAAAAATGGCTGGGATATAGCTTGGTGGTAGAGTGCCCCTGGGTTCAATCCACAAGCCTACCAAAAAAAAAAAAAATCTAGGATAGAGATCAAATAGGATTCACTGTAGAAAGGAAAGATGCCACAAAAGGTAGGAAAGAAAACACATTTGGTCACACAAAAAGAGTTCCAATCAGAAGGTTTCTATTCTATCAATAAATTAAGAGACAAGATTTCTTGCTGTAAGTGAAGGGAAAATCAATGTAGGACAATGAGAAACACCTGAAAGAGCCACTGTGGCAAAATCCAACAGGTCACTTGAAAACAGAAAGACTGCCAGAGTCCAGGAAAGGCTGGAAACCATGAAGGCAGGCAGCTATATTGATCTGAACCTGAGTTTTGCAAGGAAGGTAAAACAAAATGAAAATAAAGAGAGGAGACTGACCAAAGAGCTGCTGAAGTGAAGAATCATGAATTCTAAACAAGATAGAAAGGGAAACAAAGACTTGGTTGGGGTAAAGCAAGTGAGTCTCTTAAAGTAAAGGCAATACTTAAAAGTAAAAAGAAAGCCCACATTTCAAGAGCTAGAAGTTTTTATTTTTTAAATAAGGGAGAAGGACAAGATAGACAATAAATGACGGCACAGAGTAAGAAGAATTCATTAGCCAAATACCTGGGCTTGAGCAGCAGGGAATTTCAATTTCACCCCAGGGTCGAGGATTAGACATGAGCTGAAGAGGGAAAGGAGAGGGCAACAGGATCTGATCTCCCTAACACAAGAGACCAAAAACACCCACTTAGAGGGGGATATGATGTCCTCAGAGAGAAGCCTAACTTAGTGAAGAGAAAGGGATAGAAATGCCATGCAGTAAAGAGACTGAGGAAGAAGGAAGTCTACTTACTATACAGCAGAAAATATGGAAAGTTTATGAGGGAAGGAGAAACTGGAAGATCAGGTCAGAGGAGAAAAAAATACAAACTAAATCAAGCCCAAGAACACAGGAATCACAGACAGGTGGCCATGGGTGCTTACCTTCTGGATGCTGACCCAGGAAGGCAGAGCTGAATGATCTGTTTGGCTCCTACAAGGTTTCTTTCTTTTTTTTTTTTTTTTTTTTAATTAAAAGTTAGTTCTAAGGATTCCTTAACAGAAATCCAGAGGGGGCAGGACGACGTGAGTGAGTTTTTGGTAGGCATCAACATTGGCCAGGCTGAAGTGAGCTTCCAGACTAGGCACAAGGCACAGACAGACCACAACAGGGTCACATGGCTACCACACATGATACATGAAAGCCACATGACTACCACACATCAGAAACAAGGGCAGCCTATGGCCACCAGAAAGAGGTTTCACCCTGAGGAAGAAACCAGGGCTTAGAACATCTATTTTGCCAGAGTAGACACAAAACTCTGAGTGGAGTCAGTTATGTTCGGGATCAATCCGGTTGACGAGAAGAGACATGAGGTTCAGGCTGCTGGCACCTCCAGCAGTAATGAATGACCAACCAATAAATAATGACAATCAAATAAGAGCCTCAAGATTCTGATGCCTCTAATCAAAAATAAACATAATTAATTTTTCACAAAGGTAATATATGTAACTGTTCCTGTGCTTAATGCTTTATTTGTAATATCTCATTAGTTCTCACAATTCCATGAGATAGAAACCACTACCAACATTTTACAGATGAAGGAATGGAACCTCAAAGAAACTCAGAACTTCCCATGGTTATGATCTACTAAACAGCAAAGCTGGGAGGACTCTAAACCTCGAATTCTTAACTACTCAGCTCTGCCTGAGCACACCAGGGATGTGCCAATGCACTTCAAGTACATATCCTCTTAAATATACAACTCAAAATGTAATTTTTTATAAGGGAGAACACAAGAAAATTAAGCCTGATTAGAGAGGTGAGAACTAAATCACCAAAAAAAAAAAAAAAAAAAGGGAAAGCGATAATTCAAAACTACATCTAAGTATCAAAGCAAGGAAAGATAATGAGGATTTAGAAGACACCTAGATTCATCAGATCTTTAATTCTCCATCCAAGGTACCAAACTTTCTAACAACCCATTCATCTAAGCTTTCAGACTACTTTTCAAACTAAAGTGATAATGTTAAATTTCGTAGGAAGTATCTGATTAAAACATACTAAGGCGCTAGGGAAAAATTAGGTCAAATGGTTTGAACTGAATACTTGGTGTCCTGAATCTTGAGTCCCACCCTAATCTAGCCACTTTCCACATTACAGAGTTTTCCTGTTCTGAATCTCCATTTTCACCCATCACAGACAGAAATTCACCTTCAGTGATTACGTCTCCTAGGCTATTTTTCCTGTAAGTCTGACCTCTTGCCTCAAAGTAAACTTCAGAAAGTTTTTGTTTTGAGACCAAAACAAAAGATCTGTAAGGAAGCAGGGCACAGATGATCCCACCTTTGGACATATCTATGTCTCTGTCTTATGGACCTCTATATCCCTCACAATACCTTACCTCCATTTCTTCTTCCAGAATAGAAAACAGTATACTTTGCTTTTTTTTTAATATTTCATAACTAGAATGAGATACAGAATGGTTCTTAAGTGCTTTGAATCTAAAGAGAAAAATGATGCCCAAATACATAATATACTACTGGTTCTAACACATTTACCATGTTCAAATAGCTTTATTTCACAAACAACCAACTTAAACACACATGTAACACAGAGTTTAAATATGCACATGCCAGAGTTTAAAGCCCAAGCAAAGTTCAAGTCATCTTTGTCCCAAAAAAGGATGACTTTGATTAAAGATCAAAGTGTGAATCCTCAGAATAAACAGAATTATTCCAAGTAATACTGCTGAGCTGGCAGCTGAGGATAAAATGGACTTCAGCAACTGTACCCTGATCATCTTCAGAGACAGCAAAATACAGGCATGCTAACAGGGGAGAACAGCAGGCAAAAGTAGGTGAGTGTAGTGGCTATTCAATGTATGTCTACAAATTTGTAAGTAACTACTCCATTCAAAAGGTGGAGCCTAATTCTCCACCTTTAGAGACTAGACTTGCTTCCAATAGACAACATAGAGCAGAAATTCTAAGCAGATCTTCCAGCCCCAGTCAAGCCTACAGATTTCTGCTGCCCAGCCAGCATCCTGACTAAACCCTCACGAGAGATCCTGAACTGGAACCACACAGCTATGATGCTCCCAAGTTCCTGAACCCACACAGAAAATGTTGTTGTTTTAAACCAAAAAGTCTAGGGGCAATCTGTTAAGCAGCCGTAGAGCACTAATATAGAGGGTTATGTTGCAGAACATTACCAGAGGGGAGCATACCAGTATTACAGGGACTTCCTCCTCTACTTAAAGACAACCACCTAAAAGAAATATAGTGAGAGTCAGAACTATGGCACAGTTAACGTAATTCAAAATAGTAGGCATATTAAAAATGTTTTTTTAAAAGATGAGATTAATTTACTAATATATTTTGTTGAATCCAATATATCTAAAATATTGACATTTCAACATGCCAACAACATGGTCAGTATTTTTTAAATCTCAATGAAATATTTTACATTCTTTATCAAAACCTAGTATATATTTCACACTTAGAGCACACCTCAAAGCAGACTACCATACTTCATGTCTTCCAATAGTCACACCTGGCTAGTGGCAAAAGACTCTCACAGAACAGGTCTAGTATTTTGTCTGCAGCCTGTCACCCTTTCAGAAGCATGGGTGGAGAGCCCAGGCAGGTTAAAGTAAAGAATTTTTTGAATACCTAAAGGAACTTTTTTTTTTCCTTTTAACAGTTCTCAAGTTTGTTCAGTTCCCAAGCTGGGAAGGGCTGGCTTCACAGAAGAAAGGAGCGGGGAAGTGTTTACTGTCAGGAAGAGGAGGGATTACTTTGAAAAACTAAAAGATATGAACTCTTCCTATAAAACCTCAAAGCCCAGAGCAGAACACAGGGAACATCATACACATTTTTATTAACTGGTGTTTCCCTCAGCCTTCACTCACCCATCCTCTGCACACTCCAATGTCTATTCAAAAAGGAAAGCTGTAGTTTGCTTTGAAGTGGAAGACTTCGAAGGAAATTAATTGCGGGGAGCAGAGTAAAAGAACATTTGGTTTTTTCCAGAAACTTTTTCTCTAGTTAACACATCTCTCCCTTCCCTGGTAATGTTACATTCTAGGATCACTGCTTAATTTACTTTTTTTTTTTTTTTTGGGGGGGGGGCGGGTCAGGGGATAGAACCCAGGGCCTCCACATGCTAGGCAAGCACCTACCACTGAGCCAAATCCCACCTCCTAGGATCACTGCTCTAAGGGTGAGAGGTCAAATCTAAAGCCCATCAAAGGACAGTGATCCCAACAAGAAAACCCACTCCAGTGCAGCCACATTACTCAATTCCTCCTCCTGCTCCTACTAGAGCTAGATTCAGACCACTTGAGAAAAAAGCCCAGCTGTGTGAGTCACTGCAGCCATCCCAAGGGGCTGGGCAAAATCCAGAGGACAGTTGGAAACAGCTGTTATGAGATCAACTGCAACGGGAAGAGAAGGAAGAAAGAGAGGATGAATTCATAGTTTATTACACATGATCCCATTCTGGCCTAAGAAAAGCTGGTTTTTATTTTCTTTCCCAAACAAAAAATTTCCTGGTTCTTTCTTTCTTAAGATTCTTCTCCAAAGGAAGGAAGCAATAATTGATTCACCATTAAAGACTTCCTAAAACTATAATCACTTCCTAAAACTATATGCCACTCCCACCAAGTGTCTCCCACAACACAGAGTAAACCAGAATCCATTGGATGAGGGGCTGGGGATGTGGCTCAAGCGGTAGCGCGCTCGCCTGGCATGCGTGCGGCCGGGTTCGATCCTCAGCACCACATACAAACAAAGATGTTGTGTCCGCCGAGAACTAAAAAATAAATATTAAAAAAAAATTCTCTCTCTCTCTCCCTCCCTCCCTCCCTCTCTCACTCTATCTTTAAAAAAAAAAAAAAAAAAAGAATCCATTGGATGAGAAAAATACTACTAAAAAGTAGCTGTAAAGACAAGACACCTTTGACTTGAATACAATTCTTAAATGAAAAAGTCACCAGGTAAATGGATAGAACTGAGTGGACACTATCATGGTAAGTGAAATAAGCCAGTCCCAAGAAAAATCAAAGGTCTAATGTTCTCTCTGATGCGCAGATGCTAAGGGGGGAGAGGGGGGATGTTGGATTAGACAAAGGGGAATGAAAGGAAGGTAAGGGAAGGGAATAGGTAAAACAGAATGAATCAGACATAACTTTCCTATATTCATATGTGAATACACAACCAGTGTTAACTCCACATCATGTACAACCCACAAGAATGGGATCCTAAATAGAATAAGTTACACTCCATGTATGTATAATATGTCAAAATACACTCTACTGTCATGTATAATTAAAAAGAACAAATGAAAAATTTTAAAAAACAAGAAAAAGTCACCAGGAAATATAAGATTGCTAAAATCTAGCAGAGAAACAGCCCCAGGGAAAGAAAGACTGCTGATTAAGGAAGAAGTGGCAGAGGAATGTCACTGTGAACAACTAAAGTCCACCAGCCTCTTGACTTCTAATCCACTCTCCTACTGTCCAGAAAGATGTAGCTCTTCACACAGCAATCCCTGAAGTCCTGAAAGAAAGGCGACTGAGCACAAGTCCAGACACTGCACTAAAATGAAGAGCAGTACAATCGAGAATAGTACCATTCCTAAACAAGAGCTCAGCGTCTAATAGGTAAGGGATTTCCTGACATCTGGTACAAACTAATACTGATTTTATGGGCTTTGGTAATGTGAGACCTAGAGAACTAAGGAGCATTTCTTCTACCCAGTCTTACTACATCCATACACCCATACACCCATCCTTCAAATTCATGAGCTTACAACTCAAATAATTTTGTGTAACACCCACTCCTGGGTGGTCAGTCTTAAATTTTTAAGTCATCAGACATTCACACAACAGAAGCAATCCACACCCTTCAAATTCACCAGCCAAATATTCTGTGAGAACAGAAGAACTGCAGCCTTCAGAAGAGGCCTAGAGAGACTGCTCAATGCCAATAAAGGACCAGGGCATGGTGGCACACACCTATAATCCCAGTGACTTGGGAGGCTGAAGCAGGAGGATCACAAGTTAAAGGCCAAACCCAGTCACAAAAACAGGGATGGGGGGAGGAGGCAGCTGGGGATATATAGCTCAGGAGTAGAGCACCTGAGTTTCATCTCCAGTATGAAGGAGTAAAGATATAGTTCGGAGGTGCCTAGCACACTTGAGACTCTAGGTTCCATCCTCACCACCATAATCAATCAATGCACTCCCCCAGCTGCCCTCCAATACCTTTAAATAGTCCTTTCTCCTGAGTGTTAGCTTTTCACTACAGACTTTTATTTATTTCTTCCACAAATACTATTTACTATTACATCACTTCTTAAAACTTCCTGCAATTAATTTCCAAAGATGGCCCCTGGAGATCCTGTAAGTAGCAGACAGACTAAGATGGAACAGAGTATGTAGAAGAAAGTGTCTGCTTTGAGGACCAGAGAGATTTCTCTGTGCTGCCCAGGTTTAAGAGCCAAATAATTGGTGACTGCTTCACTAAAAAGAATCTAAAAGTAAAAAAAAAAAAAAAAAAAAAAAACTTTTTCAATTACCTTTAGGTAACATTCTGCATCTCCCTTCTCTTCTCCTTTGTATTTCTCCTTTCCAGGCATACAGCAAATCTAGAATTCTGTACTAACTTCTGGTACAATTTTATTAGTTTTATCTTTTTCACCAACAAAATAACAAAGTATGACCACATATCATATTTTACATCATCAACATAAACTGCTAGTTAATTCTGGCTGGGTTGCTGTATTATCCACCAACTAAATCAAAAGCTCTTATAGTACACCCCCTGGATCTTACACCTCTTGTCCACACTACCTAAGCAGAGTAGAACCTCAAAAAGTACCTCTTCATCAGGTTAAAATGAGTGCAGGGATGAGGAGAGAGATCAGTTCTACAATGCACAAAATGGGGATGCACTAAAGGTGAGCAGCACTCCAACAATGGAGAAAGATTTTTTTTTTAATATTTTTTAGTTGTTAATAAATTTTTCATTTATTTGTATGTGGTGCTGAGAATTGAACCTAGTGCATCACACATGCTAGGCAAGCATGCTACCGCTGAGCCACAACCCCAGCCCCAAGAGAAAGTTTTTGACCAAATCTTATGAGCAGATGGCATCTGGGAGTCTCCACATCTCCTGTGACAATAACAGCCAAGCAGCTGAAGCCTCTTGCACTTTCATCCCCTTCTTCAGTATGTATTTCTGATGACCACAGAAACTTCCTTTCCAATTAGACAACAGCTATTGCCAAGGCAACCAGAAATAATTTCAATACGTCTAGTCATCTGTTTTCAAGGGCAACGTAAGGAAGCCAACAGATAGAACATCCTAGACCAGCTTTAGGGTATCCATGAGGTTGAAAGGGTGAAAAGATAAACGTATTATGTCCATTTACAACAAAAAAATATATTTTTTAATTTAAAAAAATTTAAATTCCAAATTCCTATAGTCAAATTGATTTGTTACTGTATGAAAAGGTCTTATCAAAAAATTTTAGGGACTCGGGTTGTGGCTAAGTGGTAGAGCACTTGCTTGGCACAAGTGAGGCATTAGGTTCAATTTTCAGCACCATGTTAAGAAAATAAATAGGGCTGGGGTTGTGACTCAGTGGTAGAGCACTTTCCTTGCACACATGGGACCTGGGATCGATCCTCAGCACCACATAAAAATAAATAAATAAAAATAAAGATACTGTGTCCATCTACAACTAAAAAAAAATTCTTAAATAAAGATATTGTGTCCATCTACAACTAAAAATTTTTTTTTTTTTTTTTAATTTTTAGGGGCTGGGGTTGTGGCTCAGTGGTAGAGCACTAGCCTAGCACATGTGATGCCCTGGGTTCGATCCTCAGCACCACATAAAAATAAACAAACATATTCTGTCCAACTAAAAAATAAATATTTAAAAAAAAATTTTAAATGACTGCTGGGCATGGTGGCACATGCCTATAATCCCAGCAGCTTGGGAGGTTCAGGCAGGAGGATAGCAATTTCAAAGCCAGCCTCAGCAATTTATCGAGGCCCTAAGCAACTTAGTGTGACCCTGTCTCAAAATAAAAATAAAAAGGGCTAGGGATGTGGCTCAGTGATTAAGTGCCCCTGGATTCAATCCCTGTTACCAAAAATAACCATCATCATCATAATAAATCACTGACAAAAATAATTGCTAATTACATTTCAGAGGGATCTGTCATATGAGGTTTTGGTTAACCATATGCTTAGGTAGATACTACCGTCCACTCAGCAACAGAAGCTGTTAATTATCCCACCTCACAGTTTCACAGAGGACAGAAATCCAAAAAGAAACGAGACTTCTTGAAGGCATAATTTACGGGGAGAACTTGTATTTTAGATATGAAATACAAAACATATAGGAATGTATTATTAATTTTACACATTAAATATCTAAAAGGAAGAAATGCAAAAATTCTAGTTCTTGTGATAATGCTAAAAATACCTTGTATTTAAATACAAAATTTTAGAGGTGGAAGGAACTGCCAGGCGCTAAGTCAATATAATAGAATCCCAACACTCTATATCCAAGTTCAGAGCACTTAGCTTTAAATACTACATGTCAGGGATGTGAGAAAGAGGGGCCTTGCTAAGTTGCTGAGACTGGTTTTGAACTTGTGACCCTCCTGCCTCAGCCTCCCTAGTACCTGGCTAAGAACTGTTTTAAAAATTAAGGAAATTAGCCCTTGTCATTTGTGTTTCAAAGTTGCCCATTTAGCTTGTCATTTGTCTTTTGAATTTGCTTGTCTCTCTGTGTGTATCTGTGAATGTCTCAGACATTTGTGTATGTCTTGGACATGAAATACAAAACATATATTCAATATAACAGAATCCCATCTGAAGGTTTAACTTCTGCAATTCAGAATTAGTGTTCACTCACAACCTTTCTATTCTACTTAACTCTATATTAAGAAAGGAATCAGAGGGCTGGGATTGTGGCTCAGCGGTAGAGCGCTCGCCTAGCACGGGCAGGACCCAGGTTCGATCCTCAGCACCACATAAAAATAAAGGCATTGTGTTGTGTCCATCTATGCCAAAAAATAAATTTAAAAAAAAAAGAAAGGAATCAGAGAAAATGTCTGAAGAAGGATCGTGGAAGTAATAAAGGCTGAATATATGTATGTACAAAAAAAAAGAAAAGAAAAGAAAGGAATCAGGAGGAACAGAAGAAAGAAAGGGAGAAAGGGAGGCAAGGGGAACAGGGCTAGGAAGGGAGTGACTGAACAAAGGCACCCAAAATGTTCATCGGCTATCCTATGAAATAAGCATCCACTGGGTTCTGCCTTCTCTGTCTGTTTTGCTTCATTTCTCCTCTAGCTGTCCTAAGGGATGATGTGTGTGCATGCACACAGTCGAAATCCCTCCCCATCTTCCTCTCTGCCTTTGCCTTGCTGCCACGTCCCCCTGCCTGCCTCTGGACATCTTTTCCTTACAGTCCACCTTTCCCCACAGCACAAAAGTAAATCTTAATCAAGGGTGAGGAAATTTAGAAAAGGAGTTTGTTACAATGTTACACATCATCTGATCCCTCTAACCCTGTCAGTTTAGGAAGTGCCTTCTAAGAGACCCTTTAGGCAACTGGCCCAAAGTCACAAAATTAAAAAATATAATAGCCAAGTTTTCCCAATAAAGTACCAAAAGAAAGCACAGAAAGTTATTTTTAAGTCTCAGAGTAAAGAAGGTCTTTCTCACAAAGAAACAAGATCTAACAGTTTTAAAAATACCTTAAAATGTTGTCTGGCACACGTACACCAACACACACGTAGACCTACATTCACAGATACACACAGAGAGACAAGCAGATTCAAAAGACAAATGACAAGGTAAACGGGCAACTTTGAAACACAAATGACAAGGGCTAATTTCCTTAATTTTAAAACAGTTCTTAGTAACTAAGAACAGAGTAGGGACGAAGAGCATGAGAAGAAGATTAACATTAAACTGGGATGAGAGGTGGGAGGGAAAGGGAGAGAGAAGGGAAATTGCATGGAAATGGAAGGAGACCCTCAGGGTTATACAAAATTTCATACAAGAGGAAGTGAGGGGAAAGGGGAAAATAATACAAGGGGGAGAAATGAATGACAGTAGAGGGGGTAGAGAGAGAAGTGGGGAGGGGAGGGGAGGGGAGGGGGGATAGTAGAGGATAGGAAAGGCAGCAGAATACAAAAGACACTAGTATGGCAATATGTAAATCAATGGATGTGTAACTGATGTGATTCTGCAATTTGTATACGGGGTAAAAATGGGAGTTCATAACCCACTTGAATCAAAGTGTGAAATATGATATAAGAACTATGTAATGTTTTGAACAACCAACAATAAAAAATTAAAAAAAAAAAAAAAAAAAAAAACAGTTCTTAGCCAGGCATGGTGGCACATACCTATAATCCAGCTACTAGGGATGCTGAGGCAAGAGGGTCACAGGTTCAAAACCAGCCTCAGCAAGGCCCTAAGTAACTCAATAAGACCCTGTCATAAAATAAAAAACAAATTGGGGATGTGACTCAGTAGTTAAGCATCCTTGGGTTCAATCCTGGTAGGAAAAAAAAAAAAAAAGTTCTTTCAAACCTGAGTTAACAACAAATGATTTTTAGAGGCATTTTTTAATATTTTTTAATTCTCTTTTATTAAAGAAATACAAATTAAAAGGCCAAATCAAAATATGGTAACAAAAAAACAAAAAACACTCGAATTCGCTCTTCCTACAGTATATAATTTTGGAGGCTACCTGGCAATAGCAATCAGAAGTTTAAAAGTGCCCACCCAACAATCTCATTTCTCAGAACTTGTCCTCTTATACTTATTTTATGTGCACAGAAGCCTACAGTACTTATAGTATTAAAAAAAAAAAGAGAGAGAGAGTGAGAGAGAGAGTCTGAAAACCACCTACACATCCAACAACAGGAAATGTTTCAAGAAATCTTAATTTTAAAAGCAAACAACAACAAAAAAAAACTTCATCATTGAATATTAAACTTTTAAAAGAATGAGGTTGATCTACATAAATGAAAACAAAATGTTCCCCAAGATGTTATACTAAATGAAAAATAATGGAAAGATTTTTAGATGTTTATGTGTGTGTACACATGCTCCCATCTAGGTTCGAACATTCCAAAAGGAACATTTTTGGACCCTTCTGGTCCTAAAAACCCCCCTAGTTCCTAAGTTCTTACTGCTAACTTCCACTGCCTTCTTCAAAAGGCTCTTCTTGACCACCTAAATCCTATACAATGAAAAACTCAATTTTTTCTTTGACTTTATCCCAGCCCATCAGCCAGGGTTATTGACTATCCTTCTATACCCCAACAACTTTGAGTTTTTCTTCATACATTAAAACTTCTTCTGGCTGGGGTTGTGACTCAACAGTAGAGTGCTTGCCTCTCACGTGTGAGACACTGGGTTCGATCCTCAGCACCACATAAAAATAAATGAACAAAATAAAGGTATTATATCCATCTATAACTAAAAAAAAAAAAACTTCTTCCACATCCTGACTTTAACTCCTTTTCCCCTTACACTTACCTCACATCCTTGCAATGCCCAAACACAGTTACTAGGAGTTGGCTTTCTTTGTGACCCCCATTATCTCTCTTCCATTGATTCATTTCATTCACTATTCAGCAAACATTTATTGAGTAACAATTGTGTACCATGTATTATAATCAGAAGTCAAAAAGAAAAACCTTACACTAAAAAAACTTAGAGCCTAGGAGAAATTTTCAAAATTAAACTTCTGAGATATCATATAAGAGAGGGAAAAAAATATATAGGAAGGCAGACTTCAAATGTTCAGCTACACAAAGCAAACTGATAGCACTGGATAGCTCCAGGGAAGGAACAGAGATTGGAGGTGATGGTCAATGTGGCCCCTTTATATGAGTTTTGGGTTTTCTATTTGTGAAAACACATTTGCATGCCTTCTAAAATTAAACTTTGGAAGGGAGATAAAGGGGAAATACTGTAGAATGATATTGGCCAAATTATATTGGTGTGCTTTGTACACATACGAATATGCAACAATGAATCCCACCATTACATACAACTATAATGCACCAATAAAAATATAGAAAAGAAAAAATATTTTAAAAAGCAAATAAAATTAAACTTTAAGAAAGAGGTGATGTGGGCTGGGGTTGTGGCTCAACTGTAAAGTGCTTGCCTAGCATTTGTGAGGGATTGGGTTTGATCCTTAGCACCACAATATACAAATAAATAAATAAAATGAAAGTAATATATCCATCTACAACTAAGAAAAAAAAAGAAAGAGGTGATGTTTATTTAATCTTTATCTTCCTAATGCCTATCTAAGCATAGTGCCTAGCACATGAATGAAGCTCCATAAATGGTCAATGAATAAAAGAACAAATGGATGTGCAGAGGTCCACAACACAGATTGGAGGAGAAAAGCAATCATATTCAATAAATTATTGCCTTTACTTAATAGCTGTTCTTTAAAGTAACATTTCTCAACCTCAGTACTTCTGACATTTTGGGCTAGATACTTATTTACTGTGATACTGGGACAGATCATTTTAGTATGTTAAAGCAGCACCCTGGACTCAACCCACTAGACACTAGCAGTTCCACAATTATTAAAACATCAGTGTCTCCAGGTATTACAAAAACATCCCCGTTGAGAACCACTGAGTTAAGGCTTATTCATTATCCTCTCTGCCACCTCAGCCTCCGTGACCTTGATTATTTCAACAATCAAAAAGAGAACACAAGTTGGGGATGGAGCTCAATGGCAAAGTGCTTGCCTAGCATGTGGGCCCAGGTTTTGATTCCCAGTACTGGAAAGGAAAAAAAAAGATAACATCTAAAATCTGAACTCCAAAGTCTTCTTCTGCATACTTCCTTCCAGGGGGCACTACTTCTATCTACCACAATCACCCACTGGATCCTTCGGCATTATCACTACTCAAAACATGGTGATGTCATGATCTCAAACTCATATTGCAAGCTCTGGTCCTTTTCTTCTCCCACCCTTTTTTCTACCTGAACTTGTTTATCCCAGTTTAACAATGCCTGGCCCTGAATAATGCACACTATGGACTTCTAAATAGTGTTTGATAAGTTTAAGAAACCACCAGAACTATCTCAACCTAAGCTGGCATTTAAGTGAGACAGCAATTCTTTTATTCCACTTCATGAATCCTGTTAAACAGGAAGAACAGCTAATTCTAAAACTTCTCTACTCTCCTCCAGGGGTCACCAACACCTTGGCCACCACATTCTTCTCTAACGAGAATTACTGAGTTCCTGCAACATTAAACTCCCCTTATCATAACTTCATACACCTTATTACTAGATACTCAATAAAGTTTGTTAACTTTAGGAAGGAAAACCATCATAGCTTAATACTGACTGTATTTAAAAGAATTATTTTTATGAGGAGAAAAAATAGCTCTAAATTTCATCCTAACTCAAGATTTTATTCTATAATCCCAAGCAACCCTAAAAGGACAAACATCCCTCTCTAAGGCTACCATTAACAACCAGTGGCCACACTGCCACCATAGAGGAACCCCCTGAATAATTATTAAAGCATACTGAGGTTTTAGAAAGAAACATAAATATAAACTCCAAAGACAACTGAATATACTGCAAATAAAAATGTGAATGATTCTTACAATCAATGAGATAAGAGGAAAATTTAACAGAATGAGTCTTTTTTTCTGGTACTGAGCCACATCCCCAGCCCTTTTTCATATTTTATTCTGAGACAAGGTCTCTCTGAGTTGCTTAGTGCCTCACTAAGTTGCTGAGGCTGGCTATGAACTTGTAATCCTCCTGCCTCGGCCTCCCAAGCCACTAGGATTACAGGTGTGTGCCATCGTGCCTGGAAGAATTAAGAGTCTTGATGGCAATTCTACATGCTAAAGACTCATCACCTGGTACTCTGAAGAGACTAAAAATATTCCCTAAGAGTAAACCTTAACAGAAGGTTAAGAGCTAGAGGCTTCAAAATCGAACTAGTATTGGCAGCTATACAACAGCTTTAGAATAAATGTCCCATTTTCACCCACCCTAGTGCCTTCCACAGGTCCAAGTTTACTGTCACAACAGAGCGGCAATGTGTATGCTCCATTAAAAGAATCACTCAGCCCCACTGAATCTACAGCATGGCACTTTTCAGCAGCTTTGGTCTCATGAGCAGCCTGGCAAAAGCTTAGCAAAACAGAGCCAAATGTTTCTCAAAGTGTGTTCCAAACTTTTTTCTTGACCTTTAGCTTATGATAGCTTAGACAAGTATCTTAAAAGCATTTCTAGTCAGCCATTTTTGGTAACTTGTGAGCAACATTATTTTTAGCTGAAGAAGTTTATTTCAATCCCTCTCTCATAACTCAGAAGCATCTGACCAGGTTTAGTTCAAGCTTTCCAGAGTGGTCTGTCTGTGAGTGGATTCAAATCATAGAACATTTCAGCTTTAAAGGAGAAGCTTTCTCTTTAAGAGGCAGAACAACCAAAAGATGCTAATACATAGGATACACGAAAAAACATCACTTGCCTACCTGCCACCTACTCAGTATACTGTACCAATATTAATATTCGGAAATTAAATATTTGGAAAGTTTTCTGAAAGCCTGATGGACAAAATGTTATTACAGCAGTTCCATGCTATGAAGAACAGAATACATGCCTACGTGGCAGAAAGTGCTTCACATAAATTCAAATGTAATAAAACAGACCATAATGTTCAAGTCGTTTCCATGCAGAACTCAAACTGTGATTCCAAATAGAGGGAAAGGTTCTTTTAGGATGAAGATAGCTGAGAAAAATAAGAAAACGAGCAATTCTGCTGGAAGGCAGCATAAGTACATCCATCCAACATAACCAAATATAGGTTTCTTTGTTCTCTCCCACTTTCTCTTTCTTAGGGACAGGGTTACTATGAGAACATGCTCCTTGAAGGATAATCCAACTACAAACCCAGCCAGCTTCATAAACAGTGGTTCAAGATGGCAAGGAGGTGACAGTCAAAATGGACTATCTACCAGGAAAATCCCCTGCCCTCGGCTGGCTGTCCCAGCCCCACTATCCCACTTGAAGTTGCCCTCAGACCCTATCCCTGTACATGCTGGTGCTCTGGTCTGAAATGCCCTGCCCCTTCCTCTCCCTGGCCTGCCTAGCCACTGCTCAACTTACTGCTCTCAGGGATAGCTCCAGCTGAATGCTCTTGTGCTGGCTATGAGGCCAGCCTGGCTCTGCTTCCACAGAAATACCAGGCTCGCTCCTATCAGGGTACGAAAGCTCCTCTGTTTACCATTAGGTTATGTTTGGGAATGAAAGGCCAACTGTACACAAAATTCCAATATGAAAAAAATCCAAGTAACCCATGGGTGTGCATGTAGCTAGAGGACACTTCTGTGTAAGTATACACTAATTGATTGTGCCACTGGAGCTCCCTAGGGGATATTTCTTTAGAAAGCCACAGAGGCTATGGTAGTAGTTCTGACTCACTCTGTTGCTTCTCAACCTACTTCATGATTTGCACTTGACCCTTTATAATTATACTGTTGAATAATTCATCCTGTAGGCACATTCAACATTTACAATTTTCTAACATTACTTTCCATTTTTAATCATGTCTACATCTATCCACTACTTCATATCCACATTTTCACAGTTAATAAATGTACTAAGACACAGCTAATAATATATAATACACAATGTAAACACATAAATATATTAAATATAAACACTGGAAACCCTCTTTATACCGAAAAATAATGTAACAGACAAAATTAAAATGACTATGGGCCACCATTGGTGCCATTTTTGTTTGTGGTAAGCAAAACTGGCACACTTCTGCCCCAATACGTAACTTTTTTATGAAAATTGGCAAGTTTAAGGATCTTAAGCCCTATATTTTATACCTGTATAACTTTAATTATTTTATTCTTAAGCAATACATGCATGCACAGTACTCCCTGCCATCTATAATTTCACTTTATGCAGTTTCAGGGTTTTTTTTTTTTAATGTTTATTTTTTTAGGTTGTAGATGGACACAACACAATGCCTTTATTTTTATGTGGTGCTAAGGATCAAATCCGGGTCCCGCCCATGCTAGGCGAGCGCTCTACCCTGAGCCACAATCCCAGCCCTGCAGTTTCAGTTATTAACAGTCAACCATAGTCTGAAAATATTAAATAGAAAATTCCAGAAATCAGTTATAAGTTTTAAATTGTGCACCATTCTGAGTAGTGTGACAAAATCTTCACCATTCTGCTCTGTCCCACTTGAGACCTCAACCAACCCTTTGTCCATCATTACTCATGCTGTATATGCTACCCCAGGCAGTCAGTAGCCATCTCAGTTATCAGAGCAATTGTTACGGTATCACCAAAGTACCTATGTTCAGTTATCCCTTATCTTATGTAATAATGGTTCCACAGCACAAGAGAAGTGATGCTGGCAATTCTATTACAATAAACTCTTACAACTGTTCAAATTTATTATTAGTTATCATTAATCTCTTACAGTGCTTAATTTATAAGTTAAACTATCATAGGTATGTATGTATGTACAGGAAAACACATAGTATATACAGGGTTTGGTATTATCCTATTATCCACAGTTTCAAGCATCCACTGAGGGTTTTGGAACATATCCTCTTGGACATGGGAGGACCACTATAATATAAAAGGCACAAAAGGTATACAATAAACATTAATTCTTCACCCACAGCTCTATTCCTCCATCATTCAGGGCCCCTTCCCAGAAGCAATTATTGCTATCAAGAAAGAGTTTTATGGGGTTTGGGATGTGGCTCAAGTGATAGCATGCTCGATTGTCATGCGTGAGGCACTGGGTTCGATCCTCAGCACCACATAAAAATAAAATAAAGATATTGTGTCCATCTAAAACTAAAAAATAAATAAATAATAAAATAAATAAATCAACTCTCTCTACCTTTAAAAAAAAAAGTCTTATGTATCTTGGCAAAAAAAAAAAAAAAAAAAAAAAAATCAGAAAGAACAGCAAAACTATCTACTTTTCCAAACTGTGACTTTTAGACTTGAGGTATTTAGAGAGTGTTCTGTATCTATTCTGAATTCCTGTCAAACAGCACTTTTTTCAATCTTCTACTATTTATTTTTTTAAATATTTTTTAGTTGTAGATGGACATAATACATTTATTTACTTATCTTTATGTGGTGCTGAGGATCGAACCCAGGGCCTCACACATGCTAGGTGAGTGCTCTACCACTGAGCCACAACCCCAGGCCCACAACCTTCTACTATTTAAAATAATGCTATGGTGTATATTATTCCACACAGATGCAAGCATACCTGTACAGTAAATCCCTAGATGGAACTGCTGGGTCAAAGAATCCGTATATACTCCGTACATTTCATGACTTTTCACCCAAGCAATATGAGTACCTATTTCTCTACTTACAGCCTTATCAATATATTGTTATCAAATTTTTATTCTAATGTATACTTGTTCCCTACACTTCCTCCGATAAGCCTCAAGTTCCATAAGAACATTCCTTAACTCTCTAACCATGTCTTTAGTATCTTACAAGCATTCAAATGTCAGATGACCAAATGAATGATCAAGAAGGAAGCCTTCCACACAATATAAAAAGTTAACTTCTAATATAAAGAACAATGAAAGTGCTTAAAATATTAGCAATTTTTCTCTTTTAGAGAAGAAAAGAGGGAAGAAAACAAGGATGGGTATATGAAATGATTATAATGTAAAATGGCTTCTCCTAAGAGTTAAAAAAAAAAAAAACAGTAATGATTCATACCTGTCTGAAGTAGTTAAGCACTATCCTACCTTTTTTAAATTTTATTGTAGTCGTAGATGGACATAGTGCCTTTATTTTACTTGTTTATTTTTATGTTGTGCTGAAGACTGAACCCAGTGCCTCAAGCATGCTAGGCAAGCGCTCTGCCATGGAGCTACAGCCTCAGCCCAAGCATTATCCTACCTTAAAGTATTCAGTCTATCTTCAGAATGCCAAGAAAGCCGAAGGGCCTCCAATGTCACTTCCAAAGGAATATTAAATAGATTCCTCCTCTGAAACCTCCATAAGATACCAAAGCTTCTCACATCAATATTCTTTTTACACAACTTTACAAACACTGACTTAGTCATCACTCACATGTTTCTGTATAATACCTGGCAATAGATAATGCTAAAAATCTTGCAGTAAGTACAATAAATACTGAACTCCCCATACCTCTACTCGGCATTCATTGTCATGGTCTCTGGTGCCCCTGCTTTGTGCTGTAACAACCAACATGATAACAAATAACATTTAAACAGCACTTGCTATGGAGCAAGCACATTATATCCATGGTATTATAACTCATTTACCACAACCTTATGAGATAGAAACTACCACTTTCTCAGTCCTACAAATGAAAAACTTATGCACAGAAGAGTTAAGTAAGTTGCCTATAGGACACACAGCTAAATAGGAATAGAGACAGAAACTGAATGTAGGCAATCTGATATCAGAATGGATCCATTTTCCCCAGTATTTCACTACAATATAACTACTCTGATAAAGTAATGCACAGAATATGTATCACTAAAGCACTCGCCTTAACATACTCTGTGAATACCTCTATTAAAATTATGTATACATCCATGCCCCACTGCAAATTCAAATCACCAGGTACAGTACTACAGAACTCAATAAATTCCTCAACAGTTTCAGGTTTAGAAAATGAGAAAATATCATTTCTTTTCCTCAGGTCCACATTTTACATTTCCTATGTTGGTACTTCTCCAGCTCCTGTGTACCACCATTTCCTAATACCTATCTCCTCAAAGGCAAGTTCTACTCCAATATGTGCTATTTCCCTAGAGATACTGTCCAGACCCCTCGGGCTGCCTAGGGGACATTCTTGGGATCCTAAAACACCGCAGAGGCCTATACCACCACCCCTGCTGAGTAAAGCACTAGCAATATGGCTCCCAGTGGCTTCAGCAGCCACTAGCCTGGATAGCTGGCTCTTATCAGGATCATGGAGTAACGTGAGCCACCTGACAACCCATCTCTCAGCTGCTAGACAGGCGCTTTCTGCTATCACGTTGCACAAATGCTTGGAAACCTTATACTGGGTGTGAAGAAAAAAGCAATAAGCGACACAACACAGCATCTGGGACGGCTTGGGGCAGGAGCACTAACCTGTATGACTCAGGCTACAGAGACCAAGAAGGCCTAATTTATCCACTACAGAACCGTGACACCACAAAAATGGTATGAAGAGACTGGACTGAGGGGAGACCAGCATCCTTCTAGAATGTGAGGCACACCACATCCCTTTGTTTTTATGCCCAAACGTTCCCCAAGCAACTGGAATGCTGCTTCCTCTATAATTCACTCATGGAAACAAAGGTCTACTGCAGAAGCCAACTGTGAAAAGCACCTTTATTTAATATCTTTGAATGCAGAAGTCTGTAAAGGTTAACTGAGCTAGAATCAAGCCTAAGCTTGAAATCTAATTCTTTGTCTGAATCAGAATCCACTACTGTCCAGGAAACAGGAAAAAAAAAAACCAAAAAACTAAATTCTCTGTTTGTTGAGCCATATCTACTTATTTCCCCTCAAGCTCAGTCAGAGAGAAGCCATATGCTGAGGAAGAAGAGAATTGTGGGCTTTCCACAAATACAAGCATCACATGCAGCTAATGGCAATTTATGGCTGCCGAAATGGGAACACCTATTAGGAACTCAACTCTCCTTTTTCACAATTCCACACCATGCTTGGTTCACTGAACAGCCTTTTGACAGCAGTGACATTCAATCAAGATAAAGCTGGGTACTTGGGATATGTCAAGATGTCATAATGAATAAAATCACACTATAGTTAGATTCCATGTGCATCGACTCATGGCAGATTCTGAGTATCATTAGTAACTCAATGATAAATAGGATATCTGGCCCAAGATGTGCCCACTAGTCAAAAACAGACCAGGAGCAGCTGACTGGGAGTTGGAAAACTGAGCACACCTATCTATCTTTTACTAAGACATCCCTAGAAAATGACATGATTCAAGGATTTGTAGGGTATTCATGTGAAAGAACAGAGATACAGGTTAGGTCTCTGACCTTGTGAATCCATAATTCCATAAAAACAAAGAATCATACCATATGAGGTCCTATACTAATAGGTCAGCTATACCAGAGACAATCAGACACAGTCATCTTAGTAGACCAAAACAGAATAATCTTAATTCCAGAAAGCTAACAAAAAGAGGAAAAAAAATATCAAACTGATAGGAAGCTATCCAAACAGAGGGAAAACCAAAGTACAGAACAGTATGCATATTGATACTATTATCTGAGTTCTTAAAAAAGGTGGGAGAGAAATACTATGTAGGAATTATCTCTGGAAGGATACCCAGATAACTAACCACACTGGTTCTATACAAGGAGAGAAAATAAGTAGCCAGGAAGAGGAAGAGGACTTTTTACTCTTTAATGTGTGTTTTAAGTCATTAATCTGGTAAATATACTACATGCTTAAAATGTAAGAGGAAGAAAAAAATAGAACTTCATACAAGAAACTCTCAGAAAAATCATACCAAGTAGTAAAAAGATTAAGAAACAAAAGGTGCTAAAGCCAAATATTTGAGCTTATTACTTGTTGTCACATTCTGAGCCTGTGCTATCTTGTTATAAAAAAGAGTACATTATTTTCCCTAACTAAAGCAGAAGGTTGGACCTTGTGATTACAGATAACTTCCACATGTCTTTGATGTTGATTTCATACAACCCACCATAATCAATCTATTGATTGATGCATAATTTGAACAAAAATAAAATTAGAGACAAATCACCTTTACGAACAGCTAGTCCTTCAAGGTACTAGCTCTGGTGGGATAGACCAATACTGGAGAGAGCAGACTGTTATAAGCGAGCCTGCCATTCCCCCCAATGCCTCCCCCACAGGCACTTTGGCACCCACACTCCATCTCTTGCATGTGATACCTTGTGCTCCCTCAGGACTCTGCCAGCTTGGAGGCCATCATCAGATGTGGCCCCTCAACCATGGACCAGAATTGTAAGCCAGAATAAACCACTTCTTAATAACTCAAATAAATAAGTAAAATTCAAAGATGGGGTTTTTGTTTTGTTTTGTTTTTGGTACCAGAGATTGAACTCAGGGACACTTAACCACTGAGCCACATCCCCCCAGTTCTTTTTTTTTAATTTTATTTTGAGACAGGTCTCGCTAAGTTGCTCAGGGCCTTGAGAAGCTGCTGAGGCTGGCTTTGAACCTGCAATCCTCCTGCCTCATCCTACCAAGCCACTGGGATTACAGGCGTGCACCACTGCACCCGATGAGATGGAATAATTTTGAAACCCCAAAAAACCAACAAACAACAACAAACTGTCATACATCCATAACTAATTATCCCATTTAACTTCCCTTAAATATGAACCATAGGAAAGTCAGATAAGCACATAAAATTCCTAATACAATGGCCGGAACTTGGAAGTATGCAATAAATTTTAACAAAATCCCAATTCAAAACACTGGCGTGATCCAAAAAGTACTAAAGAAAGAAACTAGGGGTCAATGTTAACTTCAAGTTCTATGGGAATCAACCATCAAATAATATATAAAACGTTTTCAATATTACATTTGTGATATGCAAGGACAATAAAGTACCTATTTGCTCCATTCCTCATCAGCCATACCCTTCCAGTCCAAGAGGCCACAAGAAATCACTGGATAAAGAGCCACAAGATCTGGGGAGGAGTATCAGCTTTGCTGCTTCCTAGTCACAAAGCTTAAAGGTGTATTTTCACCAGCTGATAAACAAGAAGAATCACCTATTGTTCAGAGCTGTTGTAGGCAATAAATAATAATCAATGTGAAAGCCTTTTATAGACTAAGACCAGCCGGGCACAGTGGTGCATGCCCATAATCCCATTGGCTCAAGAGGCTAAAACAGGAGGATTGCAAGTTCAAAGCTAGCCTCAGTAAAAAACGAGGTACTAAGCAACTCAGTGAGACCCTGTCTCTAAATAAAATACAAAATAGGGCTGGGATGTGGCTCAGTGGTCGAGTGCCTCTGAGTTCAAACCCCAGTAGCCAAAAAAAAGACAATATGAACTTAAATATGAACTTAAATATTGCGTATTTTGTGTGATTTTAGTCACCATGCTTCAAATTCAGTTCTACAATTACAAAAATTATTAAGCAACAGAAATTATTAAGGAAAGTTTTAGAACTATATAAAGTTTGACTTTTTTTTTTAGTTGTAAACGGACCCAATACCTTTATTTATTTATTTTTGGGTGATTCTGAGGATCAAACCCAGTGTCTCACGAGTGCTAGGGAAGTGATCCATGTCTGAGCTACAACCCCAGCCCAAGGCTGACTTTTTTATAATCACATGTTTTAATTGAGTTCTTATTTACTGAATTCTTATTTTATATCCCTGGTACTGATGGAAAGGCCAAGGATACACAGATTCCTGCCTAGAAGGAATTCAAACAGCACTGGGGTACAAGAAAATAGAGCTAGGTAATATTAATAAAAACAACTATTATATACTGAACATCTACTCTGAACTAAGCACATTACATACATTATCCCTTAAACGTTATTAATCCATAATATATTTTACAAAAGAAGCTGATGCTTAGGGTAAGTAACTTAATGACTATGAAGTGGAAACCTCAGACTTAATTCATAACTATTTGCTGGCAATGCCATTCTACTCTTCTGATCTTGGAGTGGTAAAGCTTTTCTGCATAACACACACACAAAACAAACCATTAATGAAAACTTATACTATTACACAAAAGAATTAACCTCTGATACAGTAAATGAAAAGAACAAGGGACGTGTAAAGTATGCTACTGTTTGTAAAAAAAAAAAAAAAAAAAGAGGAGGAAGAATAACACAAACAAGTAACAGTGGCTACTTGTTTGAAGAGGGACAGGGCAGCAGGAAAACAGTGATGAGAGGGAGATATTTCACTAAATATATTTTTATGAATTTAGTGTTAGGAATTAACTTAGAACTAGGAGATTTGGGCAGAAATCCTGATTTGATTAAGTCAGTTTGGTTTTTTGTGTGTGTGTTTGTTCTCATTAAGTCGGTTTAGAAAATGCTGCATAAAACCTCAGTCACAACATCTGCTTACAAAAGTACAATGTGATAGTTCTTTTAAAAATGTAGTTCTAATTTCCAAGGTTATTTGACCCTTTTTTTTTTTTTTTTGGCAGAATGACACCTATGATTTCTCAAAGAGTAAGCAATGGGTTGGGCCTGGTGACTTGGGAGGATGAAGCAAGAGGAACACACATTTGAGGTCTGCCTAGGCAATTTAGAAAGACCCTGCCTCAAAATAAAAAGGGCTGGGGAGGGGCTGGGGATGTAGTTCAAGTGGTGGCACGCTCGCCTGGCATGCGCGGGGCGCTGAGTTCGATCCTCAGCACCACATGGAATAGGATGAGGATGTTGTGTCCACCAAAAACTGAAAAAAGTAAAATAAATTAAAAAAAAAAGGGGGGGCTGGGGTTGTAGCTCAGACTTGGCACACGTGCAAGCACAAGCAAGGCCCTGGGTTCAACCCCCAGCAATGCACACACATGCACACACACACACATACACACACACAAGCAATGGATGGAATACAGCTTGGGATACTCCAAATAACATAAATGTCCTTGCTTAAAACAGAATGTTTGACCAAATCTTTTAGGTCAAGCATTCAAGCTCTGGGATACTGTTAAACCAAATAATTCATAGTGAAGCTAAAATCCAAAAAGGATAAATAATCCCTCCAGCAAGCCCAAGAAAATCAAATAAGGAATTCTTAAAATAGACTTTCCAGGACTGAAAAGCAAAGCCTACAGGATAACACTCCAACTACCCTTAGAGAGAAAAATGCAAAGTAAGCATAAAGTAAGCGCAAGCACGCGCGCACGCGCGCACACACACAGAATCAGAGTTATCTATTAATCACAGCATTTTTATACAATTGACAAAAATCACTAATGGCCCCTGATAAGCATCTTTCTGAAAGGCTGCTGCAGCATGCAGTAACATGCTTTTTTTTTTTTTTTTTTTTTTTTTTTTTTTTTTTTAAAGAGATGTGGTAGTTTTATTTTTTTTTTTTATTTTTATTTTATTTTTTTTTAGAGAGAGAGAGAGAGAATTTTTTAACATTTATTTCTTAGTTTTTTGGCGGGCACAACATCTTTGTTTGTATGTGGTGCTGAGGATCGAACCCGGGTCGCACGCATGCCAGGCGAGCGCGCTACCGCTTGAGCCATATCCCCAGCCCAGTAACATGCTTTAATGCTAATGTCTGGAGGCAGGTAATGCCAAGTAAACCAACTGATCTCTAACACCACTGTAAAACCCAGCCAGCTCAAAATCAGACTACTGCAGCAAGAAGATCTCATCAGTAATACAAGCAGCTAAAGACCTACAAACAAATAAGGAGACAAAAGATATCTATAATGAGCAATAGGCAGCATCTTGTGTCCAACAGAAACGTCTAAATCCAGAGAGACCTTTTGAATCTGATCAGAACTACCTCAAAATCCTAAGTAAAATTAATACTAGTCAAATCAGCTTATTAGTAATCAGACTATGGCTCTCAGTTCATATATAGAGAGTATGCAGTAAAGTCTGTATGTGAGTTCATGTAGTACAGCTATGCACATATGAAATGAACTGCTCAAGGGACAGTTTCCTAGCATTACTTTTTACTCTTTTAAACAAGCTGCTTCTCTTTCACAGACAGATGTACAGAACAAACCTGGCTCATACTTTCAAAACAAGTTCTACCAACTCCCTATAGGCTTTGCCAAAGCTCCCACTGTTGAGAGGCAGCCATTGTGGAGACTTCCTGAAATTCCAATCAAGTCCTCAAACCCACTGGGCCAGTCACTGACAGTGACAGTGTTCCTGCAAGCTTGAACGAAGTGCAAACCAATGAGTTAAGCTTTGTAGATCCTGCAAGCCACCACAAAACATCTTCCAATTTTCCAGTTTTGCTTTGAAATCACACAACCCATCCCCTAGAAACCAAGAAACAGCAGGTGAAAGCTGTCAAAGCCACATATTCAGACTGATCAGGGGACAAGGACTGTCTGACTAGGGGATAAAGGAATCTCCTTTGCAGACGCTTTTGCCAAAGGGAGGGGATAAAAAGGGGGAAAAGCTAAACAAAGATCTACAATTCCTGCCTTCTACCCAAAATTATTACTCACCCTCCCAAGAATTTCTGTGAAGCACTGAACTGCAGAAGGAAAAAAAAAAGAAAAGAAAAACGGAAAACGAACTTTAGGCTGTAAAAATGACTGTAAAAAAATGCCCAAGAGAGGATGACCTATGAAACTAAGCTCCATGCAACAAGGGCTAACTATGCAGCTGCTTTTCTACTTGCCTAAGAGTCCAAGATAAATACAGCAGCCCCATCGAGAAGACCCACCAAGTTCCAGGGAAATGAAACCAAAGTCCTCTTGTCTCGGGACAAACCACATACCCCTGAAATTAATCCATAAAATAATCCCTATAGGTCTGCTTTAGAAAACATTCTGATTGTCAGCAATTAATGTCCCCTCCTCCAAACAGCTGCCAATTTGCAAAGGAAAAAGCTGCCCAAAATAAAGTAATTGGAAGAACTTCCCATGAGCCTCTGTTCCCTAAGCATTCCAACTCCAGCAATAGCTGGAGGCCACCCTGGGACCCCACAGGACCTGCCTGCAGTACCTCTAGTTCTGCTTGTACCGCCTGTGCCCCCTTCCCAATCCCCACAGTTGGGAGAGTCCCACAATCACCCATCCATCCCTCAGGATAAATCATGCTTTGCTTGTGCTATTTCCAATTAGGATCTGACAAAAATCAATATAGCCAGAAAGAAAATAAACAGTATGCCTCCTCTAAACCCATGCCTGGAATAAAATATTCAGTATCCAGTGCAAAATGTCTTTTCCTCAACAAAGGAAAAACCAAGGAACCAGACTCTATGTGGGAAAAATCCCACATACTAGGGTTTTATCTGAGGACTTAGGTCCTTAAAAACCCACGTATTATGGTTGAACACACCCATGTGGAAGTCTAAACCTCAAAGGCTCAGTTTCCTCCCTTGGGAAAATAGGTTTTTAAGAAGCTATTCAACCATTATCATCTGACTATCCATGACTGCCATCTATTTCATAAGAGGTATTTATCATGAATTCTCAGGTAAAATTTCTAGATGCCACACAGTGCAGAATACATCAGGAGGAGGTGACACTGCAGGCAGTTCTCGCTCTCGTTTCTCTTCTTTGAATTTGTTTATTCATTCCAAATCTAAAAACCCAGAGGGACTACAAAATATAACCACTCGCCTCTATGAAGGCCCATAGCACACTAACAAGGGAAAGCTCCAAACTGGAGAACAGGCCAGAATTCTTCAGGAGCCAAAACCAGAAACTAAAAGTGAAGGGGGAAGGGAGAACAGCAGCCTAAGAGCAGAATTCTTGTAAAATACTTCTATAAATCTATCCCCAAAGCTGAGATGTAAAGGAATTCTATCAAACTTGCTCTTTTTCAAATATATCCAATAGGAGTGATCTGAAAAACAGTATATATTTTGTCTCAAATTATTATTTTTCCTGGATCCATAAAAACAAGCAATAATATCTAATGAAATTCACTGATCAGGGACGGGAAGGTTAAGGTCCATGGCTGATCAAATGATTCTATTCCCAAATGGTGATAAAAATATGAACTGCGACACCCCAGAACCCTCAGCAACGCTGTGAAAAGGTAGATCAACAGTCTGCTCCAATGAACTGGAACACATTAGCTCTAACTGCCCCCATCGTTTGTGTGGTTCCTCCTTTTTCCTTAACCACACTATCACAAAGGCGCTTTTACACATACACACGTGCACTCAATTAATATTTGAGCACAGGAAACTAAATATCAGGTTGCCATGCCCACCCAACACATTCGGCAGTTAAATTCCACCCCAGCTTCTGTCTTCAGAAAGCCTCTCTCACCTTTAACCCTGATGCCAGTGAAAACATCAGGTGACAATATCAACCAACACCTAGGCTTCACATGTGCTAGAAAGCAGACCCAGGGCCAGACCAGACCCCTCAGGGAAAATCTGGAAAAACAATTAAAGACGTCTGCAGGCCCCAAATGAGAAGCAGGAAGACAAAGATCAATTTGACAAAAACACTGGTTTCTTCATTATTTCGACTCAGGCACAGAGCTAAATCCTATGGATCCCAAAAGATCCCTTCAGAATTTCACCATTTGGGCAGGGGTGGAGGGGGCACACATTTGATCAAATGGTAATCTAAAAAGTCCTATAATGGAGCTACAGACATGATATTTTGGAAAACAGGAGTATGGGCAGGATGGGAGTCATAAAAGGCATCAAGGAGGTAACAATATCCAAACTGACTCATTTTACAAATGGGGGGAAGTGGGGCAGAAGGAGAAAGAGAAAAGAGAGAATTTCAGTTAAAAGACACAGAAACAACAGTGAATTACCTGAGTGGCACATTATGCTCACTTAAAGGTGGAGTGTATAAAGAGATAGGGCTACAAAAATAGGCAGATGTCAGGTCAAAAGGGCCTGGTAGGCTCAACAAGAGAATGGACTTCATCCTGAGATCAACATGAACTTTCAAAAGATTTTAAGCAAGGAATAACAGATTCACTCTTTGTGATAGATCCCTCTGTTAGCAGTCTGGCGAGTGGATATGAAAAGATGAAGAGACAACACACAGGCATCCCTGCTCTGTTTCCATAAGCCAAAATGAGAACAAAAGATGCCATTTACTTGGGCATCAGTGGTAGAGCACTCCCCTAGCATGTACCTGAGTTCAATCCCTAGCACTGCAAGAAACAAAACCAACTTACTTGATGCAACATATTTAACCAACATATCTTAAAATTTTGAAAGACAACATTTTCACTGTTCCTAAAACAGCCAGTGAATCTGTTACCCACTCTTCCAGCAGAGCTCCCTTGGGTTTCATGAAATATCTGCATCTCCAGCGCAGGAAGGGTGATACTTCAGTAGTCTTTCCACTCCTTAACAAAGAATGAAATGTTTCACCTCCCTCTAACAAAAGAGACTTCAATGACCAAGTCCATTACATTTCTGCCCCCACCCCACAAGCAAATGAGGTTTCTCAGTTTAACACACTGCTCATCTCTACGAATTCCTAACTCTGGCACTTAATCAGTCGGAAGCACATTAACCACTCCATGCTGATCAAGCAATAAGCAGGAACTTATTGAGTGCTGTACAGCAGGATATAAGGAAAGCAAGAGATAAACATGTAGCGCTGAGTTCCAGGATAGGCACTTCAAATAATCTCAGTTACTCACTGTAGTAGCACATAAGAGTATGTATTCATTTTCCCAGTTCGCAGATATGAGAACAAGAACTCAGATGTTCAATATCTTGTTAAAGCCATCAAGTTGTTAGATGCAGAAGTGAGGACTCACATCCAAGTATGAGAAACTCTAATTGGTGTATTTCTATCCTATACCATATGTAAAGTACATATGGATCACAAATATGTTTAAAAATTAAGGCTGGGAATAATAGTAACAATATCTTCCTTTTAAAACCAAAGAGGTAACCCTATCTTAGAGTCTCAGATTAAGGGCCTCTCAGAGAGGTCAGTAACAACTGAGCGATCCAAACTGCAATCCCCAAATGCTACTAAAAAGGTCATTCCTGGGCATTAGTGATCAAAAATGTTCAGCTGGGGCTGGGGCTGGGCTTAGCGGTAACATATTTGCCTGGCATATGAGGCATTGGGTTCGATTCTCAGCACCACATAAAAATAAATAAAATAAAGATCTATCAATAACCAAAAAAATATCTATTAAAAAAAATGTTCAAGCTCAAATACTCAAAGCAACTTGGCTATCCTACAGAGAAATATATATCCTCCATACTTTCCCAAGTCCCCGAGACAATGTTTGAAAAAAAACTCAGTGCTGACTGCTTGCTCAACTCACTCTCGAGTGATTTCCCAAACTACTTTACCAGCCCAAATTGCAGAAATATGTCCAGGATTCACATGGCAGTCCTGATCCGATTTGTCCCAATCCTGGCTCAAGCAGCTTTGCACTACCCTCCTAACTAGATCAGCGCCAGCCAATGGGTTTACTCAAGCTGATCTGTGATGGATTAGATAATGAAACCTTAGCCATGTAAGCTGCCTGCTCACACTGGGGCTGCAGGGGAGGAGAATAAGAAACTCTATACTCCTAGGGGCCACCTAAAACACCAGACGCACTTGCCATGCCTTGCTCCATCTGTTTGCTCCTGCTCCAGTTACTGCCGTTTCCTTTCCATCATCTCCAAGGCTCTTCCCTCCTGCCTCTGAAGACAATGCACATGTACCCAGAATAGAAACGTTGCTTTGCAAACATACAACAAAAATTCAAACAATCCCAGTCACTAAAATGGCTGTCTTTATTGTTTCTGCAAATTATTAAAGCCTAACATCCAACTGATGGCCTAACAGATGACAAACCTAAGATCCACTTGCAACATTCTTGTTTACACTAAGTAGTATACTGAATTTCTTCCTCCGAAGTCCTGTAATTTTGAGGCCTCTCTGCACCAGCCTGCTTTATAACAAAATGGAAGTTAAATCTCCAGTTAGCTTCTGTTGTATTCACACATCAGTGTAATAGAGGAAAAATGAAAAGGTGGCTAGAAGATGGGAAAGGGAGTCAAGACAAACTCAATTCGTGCTCATCTCTGGAGTCACCCTGAAGAATAATTCTATTTTCAACTCAGAGATAACTTTCTCCTTCTCAAATACATCCTTGGTTTTACATTCCCAGGCTTCTGTGTAAGGCTTTAAAATAATTAGTAATTTTTACATGATTGTACCTCAATTTCTCCATCTACAACTACAATAATCTCAGTTTACCACTCTGGTAGTGTTATGAACTGAATGCTTCTGTCCTCACAAAATCCATATGTTGAAGTCCTAACCCCCAACATGATGGTACCTGAAGATGGGGCCTTGGGGAGATAATCAGGATTAGATGAGGTCATGAGGGTGGGACCACCATGACAAGAGAAGTACCCTTCTCAGAAAAGCTTCTTCACTTGCTCTACCTCTCTCACCACGTGCTGAGCAAAAGCTGAATGAGCAAAGGCCATGTGAGCAGTGAGGAGGTGCCATCTACAAGCCAGGAGGCCAGACCTCACCAGACACCAAGTCTGCTGGCACCTTAACCATGGACTTCCCAACCAAGAATTGTGACAAATAAATGTCTGTTAAGTCTATGGTATTTTGATGCAGCAGCCTCAGAAGACTAAGGCAGAAATGAAATGTGAAAAAATTTAGTGAGATACTGCTCATGAAATTACATGTAAGGAAAGCATGTTTTTGTATAACTCTACTCAAGGCAGCACGGTGCTCAGCATCAGCCCCAAATACCCAAATGAGGGTCCAAAGAGAGAGAGCCACCTAAAAGGAAATAAACCCAGTAACAAACAAGTGGGAAGACAGGCTAGTCAACAAACACAGCACCCACAAAGCAAGTATACACTCCCCGGAACCCTTTCCCTGATACCAGGAAGAAAGTCTCCCTGCTACTAGAGTTATCTGATAACATGAACAAGTGCTAACCCCACATAGCTGGACTGACTGACTGATAATATAGTCAGAAAGCTACTGACTTCACTGCCATATAAAGCATTTTGCTGAAAGCTATAAGCAATCATTAAGATGTATCTTACCTTATACAGCAAAGTTCCTAGAAAGCTGAACAAAAATATAATTCTTATATAACTGAATTGTTTATATCACTAGAAAAGTAACCAAAAGAATTCATTTCCCAGCATATTTGACTGTACCTAAGTTTCATACACATCAGACCTACTTAGGTGAAATGAACTTCTAACATCTACACACATAACTCATTTAACTTTTTTTCTTAAGAGAGAAAGAGAGAATTTTTTAATATTTATTTTTTAGTTCTCGGCGGACACAACATCTTTGCTTGTATTGTGGTGCTGAGGATCGAACCCGGGCCGCACGCATGCCAGGCGAGCACGCTACCGCTTGAGCCACATCCCCAGCCCCCTCATTTAACTTTCTACAAGTTTAAGTAAATTGTTTCCAAGTTCTATCCTCAAGAACTAACTACATTTCTCAAACCACATTTCAATTTTCAAATTGAATGTCTCATCTCTCCTGCTCCATGATTCAGGTTTTTCTATTTCTCTCTTTCCGGGGCTGAGCCAGGCAAGGTGTCCCACGCCTGTAATCCTACTGGCTTGGAAAGCTGAGACAGGAGAATCGCAAGTTCAAAGCCAGCCTGAGCAATTTAGGGAGGCCATAAGAAACTCAGTGAGACCCTGTCTCTAAATAAAACACAAAAAAGGGCTAGGGATGTGGCTCAGTGGTTAAGCACCCCTGAGTTCAATCCCCAGTACCTACATATATATATATATACACACACACACACACACACACACACATACACATATATATATATCAAGATTTATCTTTCCAGGGATGCACTAACTCCTCTTCCACCTGCACAGAGATTCTGTATACTGCTTTGAAAGCACCCACACTGCTTCTCCTCCCTAAGGTTCCTTCGGAGCTTAAGTATTATAAAACAAGCATCAGGGACCCTCTGGAGTCCCTTGAGCTTCACTTTGAGAAGTAATGATTCACTCCAAAAGCTCAGAGGCTGCAACCCAACAGAGTTCAGCTTTGGAATCTGAAGCTGCCAGATGCAGTTCCAGTTAGCAAGTAGCCTTGGAAAACTAACCCCAGTAAATGACTTTTTTCTGTAAAAAGCAGTTAATCCCTTTGGCACTAAAAGGGATTGGGGGATTTTGCAATGGTACCCTCACCCGAGAATTTCATGATTCTTTTTTAAGCTTCAATTTAACAAGCACTGAGCACTTACATGTACCAGAATCTGTCAAGTTATTACGGAAGACAAACACAAAGGAAACACAGTTCCTGTCTTTTGGGAGCTTACAATCTTACTAGGGAAATAAGAAGAATAAAGCCATTAGGGATAATAAAAGATAATGCATAAGTAAGAGTCAACATACCAGGAGGCAAAAGCAAGGCCTAACAAGTATGAACCAAGCTGTTAGGGAAGGCTTTATTGAGAAAGGAGCTAGGACTTCAGAAAAACTCCACTGTGCTAGGATATAAGAAAAAGCACATTCTTTAAGACAAAAACACTGATGACATGAAGCTTCTTACAGAGGATATTTACATGGGGCTTATGAGCATTTCTGAACTCTTCCCTCAAACTTTTGTGTTTGGTACTGGGAATGGAGCCAGGGGCACTTCACCACTGAACTACATCCCCAGGTCCCTCCTCCCATCCTGAATGGCTGGTTGCTTACCTCATTCAAAGGGCCCTACAGAGATGTCCCCCTTTACCATCTTCATCATTCTCTATTTCTTTCCCTGCTTAAGTTTTCTTAATTCTTATTACCACCTAACAATAGTCATCTTTATTAGACACCACTTCCCATTAGAATATTAGATCCATGAGAGCAAGGTCTTTCTTTGTTTACTACTATATCCCCTAGGTTTAAAAGAGTGTAGCAGATGCTCAATAAACATTAGTTAAATTAATATTAAATATACATACACACACTTTTTTAAAACATTTTAACCATTTATCTCTTCATCTAGATCACATGTACCCTAATGACAGAGAATTTCGCTCTGCCTGGTGGCACACACCATAATCCCAGTGATTTGGGATGCTGAGAGCAGGAAAATTGCCAAGTTTGAGGCCAGCCTCAGCAACTTAGTGAGACCCTAAGCAACTTGGTGAGACTTTGTCCCAAAATAAAACAGAAAAAGGACTGGGGATGTAAGTCAATGGTGGGGGCCTCTGGTTCAATCCCCTGAACCATTAAAAAAAAAAAAAAAAAAGGAACTTAGCTTATATTTTTTAGAAGGTAACTTAGAAATGACCTTATATGAAAATTTATTTTACAACTAAGAAAACAGAAGCCCCCAAATCAGGGATTTCCCTAGAACCATAAAGCTAGTTAAAGGCATCGAGCTAAATCAATGATTTGAAGACCTGTGTGACATAGTGTCATGGAACTACAATAATGAGAAGGTATGAAGTAAAAAATGAAGAACATTCATAAATACACAAAGGGGGGAAAAAAGATTCTCTATGGGATGTTCTATGTTGCCCAATTATACCCAACGGACCTAACATACCCCTTCCTCTGCACAGCTCCTATACACTGCTCTACTTCCAAATATCACTATCCTCAGCTAATTTGAAGGCAACTATTAAGTAACAGGCCACAGGCAGAAAGGGGGAAAAGAAAGGGGTCTTGTCATTAACTATGATTTCGTTATTAGCTATGACTGACATAAATAATAAACGAATACCTATGTGCATATGTAGATATATGCACACACCAAATGGCACATGCTCACCAGCACTTCCTTCCAGTCTCCCCTTCTTTCCACCCAACGTTAACCCACCTCTCCTAAAGTCTCCTTGTAGCACTCTAATTTTTTCCAGGGCGCATGAGAGAGTTCTCATGGAGAATAAAAGCAGGCCAAAAAAAAAACAAGCAAAAAGAATCCAAAAATAAACACCAAGAGGGTCACTTTACCAAAACCAACAGAAGTAACAGGGTGGACACTGCAAAGGAGACCAAGAGGCACACAACAAACATGCAAGGCTTAAGTGTGGCTCCATCTCTAACACAGGAAGTCAGGCAAAGCCTTGAAAAGCAGGCAGCAGAGCACAGGAAGTCTTTTAGCACTGCAGAGATTTCCAAGAGTGGTGTAATGGAGAGAGCACAAGAATAGGAATGAGAAGACCAGGATCCAGCTCCAATTTTACAACCAGCTAACTGGGTAGCCTTAGGCAAGTCACTAGTCTTCTCTGGACTTTTGATTCCCCATCTATACAATGAGGTGATTAAAACATGATGGGATTTAAACCCACCCCCAAAAAATGATGAAAATAACTGATTCTCCACCAAACACTGCACATAAACTAATCTGCATAAGAGTCTTCCAAGTCTACCCAGATTAAGAACCCCTGGAAAAGATGATGATGTCCCTGGTCCCTTCTATCTCTAACATTCTATGATTCTAAGAGTTAGGCACATGTCTATAAGCAACTGCTGCTGGGTGAGCCTCACCATTTTACAACACGGCATTCTCTGAACAGAGACCAAATCCCAAAACCTCTAAGGTTTCAAGCCTTTCCTCAAACTACAAAGCAACTGACATTATCAATACCTGCCCCATTCCCTACCCAAATCAGCCAGTTTACCCTTGAGTCCACAACTCAGAATCCAGTCTTCTAATAGCCCTACAAATTTTCTTTTGTACCCCAAGGCATCAAAGAGCTATTCGGAGTCCTAGCGGTGCAGGATGCAACTGGCAAAGTACAGGAGGGATACATCCTATGTCTCCGTTCGGACTCATTAGCATGTGCCACAAAATTTTAAAGAGACTGAGCACCACGGTGTCCCACACCACCATCAAACTCCGTGTACTTCTCACACACTCCCCGTGTCACTGATTTAACCCACAACCTAAGCCACATCCCTTTTGGGCTTTTCACTATTTCGCTTTTCACGCCTCTCCTTCCAATATCTGCCCCATCCCCATCCCAGCGAGGGCCAGGGCTACCCCAAAGGTGCTCCTCCTTGGGAGCCTTCCCACCAGGTCCCCTCGTCCTGCGGCCCAGCTGCTCTCCCCTGGGCAACAGACCCTGGATCTCCCTATTTCCCGAGGAACCAAGGAAGGGTTTGAGGAAATGGACTCCAGCCCGAGCCTCCGCGAGTTCCCCGCGCCGCCCCTCACCCCTCAGGAGCGGGACCCTCCTGCAACCCTCGCCCCAGCCGTGTTCGCCTCTGCTTCCAGCCAGGCCCCGGCCTGCCCTCCCTGCCCACCTCCCGCCGGGACCCCCGCCGCCCTGCCCTCTCCACGCCGCGGCGCCCGGCCGCCCCTCCCGGCCCCGCCCCGCACCCCGCGGTAACCGGGCGCCGGGTCCCGCGCGGTCACCTGCATCCCGCCGCCGTCGGCCGCCGCCTCCTCCGTGCGCGGCCGCTTGCTCAGGCCAGGCTCGGCTCCGTCTCCTCCCGCTCCGGGCACCGGCAGCTCCAGCTCCGACTCCCGCTTCATGCCCCGGGCAGCGGCGCCGGGCCCGAGCTGAGGCGGCTGCTGCGGCTGGGCGCCTTCCGCCATCCGCCCGCGCCCCCCTCGCCTCCGGGAGCCGGGCGACCCGCGACAGGCCACCTCCCCCTGGGCCTCGGCCCCGACTGTCGCGACAGGCGGGCGCGCGCCTGCCCCGCCCCCCGCGTGCGTGCGTGCGTGCGCGCGGGCCCGGCGCCCTCGCCGCTCGCGCCCGCCGCCCTCGCCCGCACGCCCGCACGCCCGCCCGCCGGCTTGTCGGCGCGGGGCCGCTGGCGGTCGCCACGGGCACTCGCTCGCGCTCCTGCACGCACACGCGCCGCCCGGCCGGCCCGCCGCGCCCCGCCTCTCGCGCTCCGGGGCCGCCGCCGGCCCGCGCTCTCTCACTCACACTCTCCCTCACAACACGCCGCCGAGGGAGGAAGGGGGCGGTCCGGCTCCCGAGGCGTGGGGAGGGCTGTTTATTTGGGGGAGGAGGGGCGCGAGGCTGGGACGAGCTGACTGGCCGGGATCCTCCGACCCGCCACTGTGGCAGGACCGGGAAGGCGGGGAGAGAGAAAGGAGGAGGGAGGGACCGGGATGTAGGACTCGCCCGCGCGGGAGGCTGTGGCGAGGGGGCGGTGGCGGCCGAGCCCGCGGAGGGGCGGGGCCAGCGCCCCTCGGCAATCTCCGTCCCCGCCGCCCGAGGGAGGCCGGGAAGAGATCGGGGAAGCTCGGGAATCTCCGGCGCTGGCCCGGGATTGTCCAGGACACGCGGCGCGGCTGGAATGCCAGCCAGCGCCGAGGGGGCGGCATCCGTCTCCTCGCGGGGCGGGGCCGTAGCCAGGGGCAGGCGGAGCTTGAGAGGCCCGAGGGCCAGGGAGCCGCTCCCGCCTGCAGGACTAGTGCGGAGTTGTGTGACCTGAGTTCACCCATCTGGTTGCCCAGGTTCCTGGGGAGGGCAGGAGCACTTTGCGGGCGGGGATAGGCGTGGGGGGTAGGGAGGGTCTTTACCTGCTTTCTCTCCCGCTCAGGAATGGGGATCTCAAGTCTGGGAATGACACTTCCCCTACACCCAGTTCTGAGAGCTTTTACCCTAATGATAATTATTATCATATCCCTGATGATCTTAATAACACTTATGTTTTAAGAGCTTTACGGTTTGCACAGTTCGTTTACAGACCCGTTTTGAGGTTGTTGATAGAGCTACAGACCATCAACTCCATTTCATTGATGAACCTAAAGCTTAAGTCCTGCAGCAAAAATGTAGTCGATTGGCAAGATTCCAGAGCACATTCCTTTTCTATACCTTGCTGGCTGCGCAGTATTTCATCGCTTATCAGCTTCGTGCAGTGTGTGCAGTAGAGTTTCTCTCCTACCAGACTATATGACAATAACTGCCTCAACTTTCTCTGGTTTCCATATTGTACCCTGTACATTATGCGGGAGGCTGGGGATGATGTTGCATGAATGACCTGGATTCTAGTCTTGGCCTTGCTAATTACCTTTAAAAAGTTACTTTATTTCTTAAGACCCCCAACTCCAATATCTGGTAAATGATGAGATGCTTTAGATCATTTGTTCTCAACCAGATTCAGATTTGTGCCTTTCCAACTCCGCCATCCCCGTATTTGTCTATGTCTGAATATATTTTTTACTGTTGCATTTGTGGTGTGGGGGTTGTTGACATCCAGGGATTAGAGGCCAGGAAAGTTGCTCAATGTCCTAGCATGCACAGGACATCCCCACAAGGAAGCAATGTAGCCTAGAATGTCAGTAGTTCAGAGATTGACAAACCCTAGGTTAAATGATTTTTAAGATCCTTTGCAGCCACTCTGTAACTTGTCCTTTGGACTTCCTGTTAGACTGCTAGAGCTGGAAGAGGACAGAAGTAAAAATCTCTGCTTCGGAGTCAGACCAGCCCAGGTGGGAACCCAGGCTTTACCACCTATTGCCCGGAATATTGGCCCAGTGGTGACTGAAGGTTCCTTTACACAGGTGTGCAAAAGCCTGCACACTGGTTGCAAAAGACTGGAGGACTTTCCTGGAAGCTGGGTTTTCCTAGCCAGCACTTGGTATTTAATTCTTAGGCTGTAATACAATATTTGTTCTGCCAATTACAAATTATTATGCCATATGGAAGCTACTTAACCTCTCTATGCCTCAGTTTATGAAAATTAGGGGAATAATAACACCTTCTTGAAAAGATTGTTATAAGAATTAAGAGCTTTGGTCAGAATGGCCTATGGTATGGGGCTGGGGTTGTGGCTCAGTGGTGGAGCACTTGCCTAGCATGTGTGAGGAACTGGATTCGATCCTCAACACCACATAAGAATAAATACATAAAATAAAGGTATTACGTCCACCTATAACTAAAATTTTTTTAAAAAAAAAGAATGGCCTATGGTAAGCACTCGTTAAGTGTTAGGTACTATTATTAGCATTATCATTTTATTCACATTTTAAGTGACAGTGAGCAAAATGCATTGTCAAGATCAAAGAATGTCATTATCACTATTGTTGAGTTTTCTTTTTATATAAGGTGGCTTGAGTAGGGCTACTAAATATTCAAAGGAATAAACTCCCCAAGTCACCCTTTGGTGTAACCAATGTGTTAAGCAAATTATTTAATTTCACTCAGATTTATATTCCTCATTTGTTAGATGACAATAACAATAGGCACGATGTTGTTCTAAGCATTAAATGAGATCAAATGAAGCACTTAAACTGCATAACATGCTAACTGCTCAGTAAGCAATAAATATTTATCTTCTAATTTGATTAGTGGCTGGAAAGAGACACCCAGGCATCTCTTAACATCACCAAGGTGGAAGACCAAGTGCCTGCAAGCTCATTGTTGAGGTGTATTAACTCCATCCTAAGTCAAGGGTCCCAGTTGGCAGTACCCTACACAGATGGAGCCTGATCCTGTCAACCAAGCATCCTGGCTTCCAAGGAAAATCAAGATGTTACTTAGCAGACATTATGATTGATGTATGTATATAGGTGACTCTATGACCAGTGTGATTCTGCAATCTGTACAATTAGAAAATGAGAAATTATACCCCAATGATACAAATGTATGAATTGCCAAGATCATTGTAATGTCATGTGTCGATAATAATAATAAAAAAAAAGGTGTTACTTAGTGGCCTAGGGAACAAAACTGCTTTCTTTTTATTTATTTTTTCTTTCTTCCTTTCTTTTTTTTTTTTTTAAATCTGGGCACTTCAGCAGTTGGTTTTATGAAAAATTTACTTACTGAACTGGTATCTTAAGAATTCTTCTCCCCTCCCAACCTGCCTTGCCAAAATACTGAAAATTAAACGATGTTAGGTCCTTCTGGGCTGCCCCATGACCAAGCAAGAAATGAGATTTGGGATCTAAGCTGCCTGTGACTCAAATTATTGTTATTCAAGTAGCGCTCAAGTCCCTAAGAAATAGAGCAATGCAGTATAGGAATGTTTGAATGACCTGGCAAAACAAAGAGAAATTGGACCATGCTCTGTAAACAAGCATGAAACAGAACAGAAGCCTACGAACAGTAGGAATGTGCCCAGCAGCACAAAGACAAGATCATTTCTTTTATATATGTCTGCAGCTACTTATTTGAAAACAAGTAGTTATTAAATATTATAGAGGAAAAGGACATTAAAGAATATTTTCCTAGAAAGAATTTTTAGGGGCCTGGGGTTGTGGCTCAGCGGTAGAGCACTCACCTAGCATGTTCGAGGCCCCGGGTTCAATCCTCAGCACGCATAAAAATAAATAAACAAAATAAAAGTATTGTGTACAACTAAAAATTAAAATATATTTTAAAAAGAAAGAACTTTTAGTTGCAGAGACTATGACAAGGCTAAGATTTGTTCATTTATCCTTTTAACAAATTACAAGCAAGTATCAGGAATACCAAGGTGAATAAAATGTATTTTTTATATCAACAGTACGTCATCTAGGGAGGAAGAGTTGAACAAATGAAAATAACAATTGTGGTGACTCTGAACAGGGACTCTGGTGTCAGGCATGGATTTGAGTCTTACTGCTAGATATCTGACCCAGACAAGAACCTTAGCAGCTCTGAGACCCAGTTTCTTCATTTGTGAGGTGGTTGCCAACCCAACAGCATTCACTTATTCTTACTAACAGAGCCAGTCTGCTCTAACAGAAAAAAGAACTCCTAGGCTCCCTGGCAGCTAAGGGTAGCCCCAGAACACAGTGTGGCCACTGAGATGTAGGAAGGGGGTATTCCTTCCCACCTAATAAGACAATGCCACAAGAAGAAAAGGCTCCTCGCCCTTTGTCCTTCACCCTTCCTCCTCCCTAGAGCACAGATCAGGAAGCCGCAGACACCTTGTCTCCACAACAGCAAAGCCAAGCGTTAAGAACGGTACTAAGGAGTCCCCAGGCCCACCCAGGCCTGTGTAATTTATTGTTATTTGAAAAAAATAAGTTCACCATTTGGTTAAGCCACTCTGGACAGGTTTCAACATGCAGCTGAACTCAACTCCTAACTGATATAATCTATAAATGGAGGATAATAAGGGTGTCGCCCCTGGGGTTCTTTGAGCATTGAATAATGCATGTAAAGCACGTAGCATGACACCTGGTTCACAGACACGCTCAGTAAGTGGACACATGGACCTTTGTACCACCACTACTACATTTGTTACCCTTATTAATATGATTATTAGATGTGCTGAGAGCTATAAAGATACATGTTACTCTCTGCCTGGGGCACACAGAACAGGTTTCACCCAGAATGTTACATTCCACCTGAGTCTTTAAAAATGAGGAGGAGTTTCTCAGGATATGGTTTCTGATAAAAGGCATACCAGGGCTGGGGTTGTGGCTCAGCTGTGGAGCACCCACCTGGCCTGTGTGAGGCATTGGGTTCAATCCTCAGCACCACATAAAAGTAAATAAATAAAATAAAGGTATTGTGTCCACCTTCACCTAAAAAAATTATACTTTTTTAAGAGAGAGAGAGAGAGAATGTTAATATTTATTTATTATTTTTTTTTTAGTTTTCTGCGGACACAACATCTTTATTTGTATGTGGTGCTGAGGATCGAACCCAGGCCGCATGCATGCCAGGCGAGCGTGCTACCACTTGAGCCACATCCCCAGCCCCCCCAAATTTTTTAGTTGTAGTTTATTTTTTAGTTGTAGTTGGACACAATACCTTTATTTTATGTATTTACTTTTATGTGGTGCTGAGGATCGAACTTAGGACCTTTCACATGCTAGGCAAGCACTCTACCACTGAGCCACAACCCCAGCCTCTAAAAAACTTATATTAAAAAAAAAAAAAAGCATACAAATTCTTAGGTCCTCCTTTTTTTAAGGGAAGCTCAGCGCTGTGGGCTCGGCTGTTAGGAAAAAAACTGTAATAAAGAGGCGGCAGCTCTGGGTTTAGTCAAAAGACCAGGATCAGAGTCAGGACCAAGAGCTTGGGTCTTCAAATAAACCGGAAACAGTGAACTAAGTTAGCAACCCATCTAGAAAGGGGACTAGCACAACCAGCTGCAGGACAGTTCAAGACCCACAGGACATACTGGATCTCAGGTAAGATCCTTTCAAATGCCAATTAGTTAACCCAGGACTCTGGCTAACAACAGCCTTTGACAAGCTGGCGGTATAAATCACTTTATTCATAAGCTCTAAGGAGATCATGAACACTGTCTCAATCTCCTTGATTTCTGTGTCCCTAGCACCTAGCAGAGAGCTTGTTACAAAATGTGGCACTTCCAACAATCCTGAAGATATCAAAAAACAGCTTCAGGACTGAACTATGCCCCCACCACCATCCTGCCCCAGGACAGATAGAGCCCTAGAGCAGAGCCAACAACTTAGAAGGCCACTTTAACCATGTCATCCTCTAGACCGACAGCACACAGAGCCCTGGTCCATCCCCAGAATCGATCCTCCCTCTAATCAGAGAGAGAAGAGCGGCTATAAATAGAAGAGACCATTTTTTTTTCCTAAGCCAAAGCTTTCTTTTCCCAAAAAAGAAAGGCGGAGAATACCCTTGATAATTCGTGGGCTGGAGGAAGTGGGAGCAATCCTGCCATGTGGCTAGCTGATCTGGGAGCAGATAGAGCCTAATGAGAAAGTGAATTCAGCAAAAAAGGGCCGTGTGATGTTTAAGCCTCATTAGGACTGTAAAACCAGCCTTTGGTCGCAAACCCCACTATTGACTTTGACCTCCCTTCCCTACCTCCCTCTGCTCGCGATATTATTGAACCTGGGTTTTTTCTATAGGCCAGGACCCTGCCAACCCTTCTGCCCTTCACATAATGTGTTTGTCTGGTTTCTATTTCTGTAGTTTGATGAAGGATGATAGCAGGGTATTGAGTTGTTGTTTTTCATTTAGTGCCGTCGCCGCCCTCACCCTGCCCCCAGCCCCTACCCTGCTCTTAAATCGTGTTTTCATTGTCTGTTTTGTGCCTTGTGCTAGGTTTTATTGCTTCCTCACAGAGTGGAGGAAAGCTTTATTTTATTTTATTTTCCAGGACTGCTATACATAGCCCCATGTACCTACCCATGCTTCCTGCAAAGAATTATGGTGTTTCAATATTGGCAATGATCTCAGAAAGGAAGGGCAGGGAGGGTTTGGATATTTGCCGAGTCCCTGATGGGTGCTAGCCCCTGAACTAGGTGTTTTTTGCATTTCACTCCCACCACACACCCATGAAGTGAGTTGGATTACATCTCATCTTGCAGAGGAGAACCAGAGAGATGAATACACCATCTCAAGGTCAGGCAGGATGGCCAGGGCAGAGGGCTCCTATTCCCCCACAACCCTTTCAGTGCTGCATCCTGTCTTTGAGGACCATTGAGAGTGTTTTAGTTTGGGCAGGAACCGATCTCATAGGGAAGAGGGAACAGAAGGGCTTAACTTTCTATTCTCAGAAACAGAACTTTGGTATCTCAGTCCTGCGTTCCAATGGGGGCGTAAATTCCTGAGCCTTTGTGGTATTGCGGCATCGGGGCTTTGGTCTTTGTTGTTGTCCTGCTGGTACTTGCTCAGGTATCTTCCTCTGGGTCCAGTCTGACTGTCACTATCAATCCCAGCCAGCCTCCCCTGAGCTCGTCTATCTGATTCCGAGTCCTTGATCCACCCGGATTGCCTCTGTCAAGGGCGAAGGAAACCTTGGCTGCTCCTGCAGGCTCTGAAGCCTTGGGACTCTGAATTGTTGACTCCAGCCCCTGAGGAGAAGACACTGGAGCATCCTGTGCTCCTGCACGTGGCTGGAGGGCAGACAGTGCACAGCGGTAGCCCCCAGGGCCTCCAGAGGGCAGATCTCCTCCCCTCCCAGATGTCACTGGGATCCAGAACTCTGTGTCTCTCTCTCCTCCCCGAGGCTCCATCCAGGGGGACACAGGAGACAGGGATCCTCCAGAGACCCACACCAGGCTCTGGTGTGACTGTTCTCTCCAGCTGCCTGCTCTCCCCTCTGCCCCCAGTGCATTCGTCTCTCCTGGGTGGGGGTGACAGACTGATCCAGCTCATCCTGATTCCTTTGAACCTCTGGATTTTGTAGGGCATGGGCCTCATGCCAGAGTCAGGCAAGCTTTCCACTTTGAGGCTTTTGAAATCCAGAGACTCTCCTCTCAAGCCATACATTTCAGAAGTCTATTTTGAAATTCAAAAGCTGAGTCCTGCCTCTTCTTTCTCTTGACATTTCCACTGAAACTGTTTTATTCCTAAAAGGAGGGGAGGGTGGCAACAGCGACAGTACCTGGGAGAGGGAGCAGAGGGGGAATGAGTTGACTGAACCACCCTCGCCCTGTGACCACAGGAAGACAGTTCCCAGCCTCCCTCCAGGCAGATGGGGATGTGTGACAAAGTTGTGACCAATGTGTGGGGTTTGGGCAAAAGCAGTGGAAGCCACTCCTGAGCCTGGCCTCTGAAATCATGCCTGCCACCCCCCCACCCCCCCACCCCCGCCCCCGCTAACCCTCACTTTTCCTCCCAAGGCAGCTGGGGAGACCAGGAGCTGAAAATGGGAGGCGCACGGGAGGATGGGAGCCTGGATCCTGGGTCACCAACTGGAAGGAGCAGCAGGAGAAGCTGCCTCCCCTGGAGCAGCTGTGAAATAAACCTAGATTTGAAACTGAGGTTTGAGCTCTGTTGGCTTGTTTCGTTTTATGGCAGCTTCCATTACTAACCTTGACTAATAATATCTACACATTATTCTGCCTCATAATCACTGTGTACAGTACCAGAGATAAGGAATCAAAAGTTGACTGTTTTGATGAAAACCTATGAAATTAAAGGTGCATAGAGATTCGGGGGAGGTTGCTGAAGGGGTTCCATACATACAACCTCTCTACCCCATCAGGTCAGGAACCAACTTAGAAACAAGCCCCAAAGATGAAGAGAGGAAATCAAAATGTCTGTTTTGCTATTGGTAAGCGTGAGACCCAGCTGTGCAGCAAATCCAGGCAACTGCCAAATGGAAGTGCTAGAAATCTTCACCCCTGAATTACACACACTCAACTACCACGTCACTGTAACACTGCTAGCCGCAGGTCCCTTACTGCCTGGCCCAAAGCTAACCAGAGACGCCCCTCTCAGCCGACGAGCAGATTTGAAATTAGGGTCAGCAAGGAGCTAAGGAGCTAAGCCAAGCTATGTCCAGTTTCTTCTTCCTGTACCCAATCTTTTTGTCTGTTTGTTTGTGGTTTTGGTACCAGGAATTAAAAACAGGCTCTTAACCACTGAGCCACATCCCCAGCCCTTTTTATTTAAGACAGGTTCTCGCTAAGTTCCACAGGGCTTTGCTAAGTTGCTGAGGCTGGCTTTGAACTTACATCTTCCTGCCTCAGCCTCCGGAGCTCTTCCCATGCACCACCATGCCCAGTGAGATACACCAATCCTTCTATTAGTCGTCTTTAGTTAAAGAAGGCAGCAGAAACCAACAGCCCACACTCCCAATGGCTGATGATCACACAAGTTTCTTGTTCCCACATTCACTGTTTTATGGCAGCTTACATGACTTACCTTGGCTGCATGCTCTTCATCCTGGCCACACAAGGGAAGGTGCACTGATAGTCTGCTCTCGTTCCATTGGCCAAAGCAAGTTGCGTGACCAAACCTGCCTTCCGTGGGGTGTGGGTGTTTGGTCTTCCTCCGGGGATGGGGTGATGCATGTTCTTGAACAGCAATACAGTCTCCTGCACTCCTTCTCCCAGGATGCAGTAGGAGTGAGGAATACAGACCTGGGGGCCCCTTTTCCCAATCTGTAGCCAAAGGCCACAACAAAAGCAGCGGGCACTGTCATTGCTTTATTCCCATATTCCTGGCGTTCACGGTGGAAGCCCCCTGTGGGTTCTGCAGAAGTCCCCACATCCGTACATGTCGCCTAACTCCAACACGTGCCAGGGGGCTTTCTCTGATTGCAGGAACCTGCTCAGAGAATGTGTAGAACAGTCCCATATCATCCTTAAAACAGTCACTAACAGGGGCTGGGGATGTGGCTCAAGCAGTAGCGCACTCGCCTGGCACGCGTGCAGCCCGGGTTCGATTCTTAGCACCACATACAAACAGAGATGTTGTGTCCGCCGAAAACTCTCTCTCTTTAAAAAAAAACAAAACCACTCACTAACATTTATGTCCTAAGCACTTTCATACACAGGACCCCACTATTTAATACTGAAAATAACCACCTGAGGTCGATGGTGTAGTCACTTCCGTTTTCCGGTTGAGAAAACTGAGGCTCAGGGCTGGGGTTATGGCTCAGTGGTAAAGCGCTTGCCCCGTACGTGCAAGGCCCTGGGTTCGATCCTCAGCACCACATAAAATAAATAAATAAAATTATTTTTTTATAAAAAGAAGTATTTAGAAAAAAAAAAGGAAAACTGAGGCTCGGAGAGGAGCCTCCTCCGGGCACTGATTCTCCGGCCACTGAGTCTCTAACGTCCGTACTGGGACCCTGGCACCTCGACCTTGTAGCCACCTCAGTTGGTGTCGGCTGGTCTCCACCCTAGACATCTCAGAACCTGTCCTTCATTCTAGCCTGTCCCTGAGGATCTCTGAAGTGTGACTTAGTATAACCACCAAGTCTCAGGCACAGTTCATTCACGTGGATCAACTGTTCTTAAACGGCTCTTAATCGGCAGGATCGTTGGAGGCACTGGGGAAATGACCATGAAGGAGACCAATTAGGCCACTGCTCACCTAGAGCTTACATTCTCTTGAGGAGAGAAGAAACACAAGCCACAAAGGTGTGGGATGGTGATAAGTGCTACCCAGGGAATGAAAAGGAGGGTGAGGGGTTGGTGTAGGGCAGGCGCCTTTTTAGATGGGAAGACAAGAGAAAGCTTCTCCTCTGAGAGGGTCACCTTTGAGCTAAAAACTAAATATCAAGAAGGTGTTAGCCATGGAAAGCTAAGGGGGGAGAGCATCCCACAGACAGTGTTAATAATAAAATACTCTCCTGCAGGTGGCAGATCTTCATTAGCACAAGCCATACATTAGTTCTGTGCTTCGAAGGACTCCAGCTTCATCCCCCCACACCTTCTCTTCTCACTTTTGCTTGGCACTGTTCAGAATCTGGAATCAGCCCTGACTTCAAGACTTCAAGACTCTCCTGCAGCTCTGTATGGTACTCCGTGGCATGGCACTACAGTTGTATGGTGCTACTTTCTCTCTCTGCCTCACTTCTAGAGCCCTAGACTGAGGACATGTGGGGCTGGAATCTCTCTCTCTCTCTCACAGCCCCCTGCCCCCTCCTTCCATGTTGGGAATGTGCTAGATACACAGTAGGTGTGTCAAGAAATGCAGAACAGAGGGTTCTCTAAAGGTGCTGTTGACACACCACCTTGCTCTATGAAATCTTGCCTGATACCCATTTCCTTCTTCCCTTTCCATGCTTCCTTAGCGCTTGGCAATAGTCCAGTGAAGTATTTAATACATCATTAGTGGGCTGGGGATATAGCTCAGTTGGTAGAGAGCTTGCGTTGCCTGCACAAGGCCCTGGGTTCAATTCCTAGAACCTCAAAAAAGAAAATCCTTAGTTATTAACATATCAATCTTCCCCTCCAACTGCACATCAAGGGCAGCAAATTCAAATGCCCACAAAGGCCGGGCAGAGAAGGCATATGACAGTAGTAAGCGAGAGCAACTGGATGGTAATTGCAAACTAATTTCCACGTCAGGCTACAAAGTCGAATTTCTATGTGAAATCTCTAATCATTTAAATGTAGGAATTTAATTACCTTGAAGATTAAGTGAACCCTCATTTTAACCTGTTTTCTACGGTCTAACAAAATACCTGAGGCTGAATGCTTTATAAAGAAAAAGGGTTTATTTAGCTCACCATTTTGGAGCTGGAAGTCCAAGATCAAGCAGCCCCATCTGTTCAGTATCATGGCAAATGGCCCCATGGTGACCCACAGAGGAGACAGGAAGCCAGAGAGCTTGGGGTGGCCTTTCTTTTTTTGTTTGTTTTTAATAACAACTTACACTCCTAAGAACTAGCTCACTCCAGGAAAACAGCATTAATTCCATATAAGGGCATGTCCCCCCATAACCTGATCGCCTTCCATAGGCCCTGCCTCTTACAGGCTCCCCCACCCCAATACCACCACATTGGGATCAGGTTTGCAGCACATGAACCCTTGGAGAATGAACCATGGATCCCAGTCCCTCCAGTGTATCTCACCTTGTTCATTCTCAGTATCTCACAGAGGGGATGATAGATAATAGGTGGTCATCAATATTTGTTAATGAACAAATGGAAAATTAAACTTTATGAGAATGAATCAGACCAGCTCCTCTCAACCAAGTGCACCTAAGACTGAAATGGTCATCCTGTGGCTTAGCCGAGGTTGGGTTCTGATGAAGCAGAGGATGGGCTTTGTTTCCTGTGGGATACAACTGAGGGTTTCAGTTTGTTGTCTTTATTGCTTCTCTGTCTCAAATGAGGTCGAAAGTCTCCAAAACAAGCTAATTTCCAGAGGTGTCTCTGCTGGATTCAGACACTGATCAGACAGCTAGCTCCTGACGAAGGGCTTAGAATCCAGAAGTGTGACGTTGGTGTTAACAGAACCATACATATTAACACTGGAAGCTTACTTAGTGTCACCAAGGGACTAAACTCCAGTAGTTAGTACAACCCAAATTAGCAGAGGACAAAACTGGGAAAGCATCCCACTGGAGGACGGGATTCTTGGGCCTTGATGGTCCTCCCCTCTCCTCTTCCTGCCTTCAGTGCTCTGCTTGGAAGAAGCCACGTAACACCCCAGGTCACAGGCCTCCAGACTGGTTAACAACACTGAGTGCTGGCAGTAGACTCTTTCCATACTAACACCAGGACTGCTACCCTGAAAGGATTTCCCTGGAAACAGAATTTGATTGAACACAAACACAGTCAACCCTCAATATCCATCCTCCCAGGATTCCCCTCAGATACCAACATCCAGGGATGCTCAAGTCCCTCATGTAAAATGGCCCAGCATTTGCATAAACCTTATGGGTGCCTTCCCATACACTTTTAAGTCATCTCTATGGTACTGATAGTACTTAATACAATGGGAATGTTGCATAAATAGTTATACTCTATTATTTAGGGAATTGTGAAAAGAAAACAAATTCTGCACCTGTTCAATGTAGATGCAATTTTTTGCAAGTTTTCTTTTGTTTTATTGGTACTGGGGATTGAACCCAGGGGCATTCAACCAATGAGCTGTATCCCCAGCCCTTTTTCACATTTATTTATTTATTTTTTTGACACTGGGTCTCTCAAAGTTGCTTAGGGCCTTGCTAAGTTGCTGAGGTTGGTCTTGAATTTGTGATCCTTCTGCCTCAGTCTCCTGAGCCTCTGGGATTACAGGTGAGTGTCATCACGCCAGCTCAGAAGCCTTTTTGATTTACTGTTGATTGAATCTATAGATGTGAAAGCCATGAGAACAGAGGGCTATTTGTATTCTGCTACCAAAGTCCCCAAAGGGCATCTAGGAGCTGTGATTTAAGGATTGGGTCCTTCCTACTTGACCGTCACCTATAGCACCTGGCAGAGGGCTTTCAACACACACACACACACACACACACACACACGTGCCCACTGTGTGCCAGATACTGTTCTAAACAATGGTTCTCAACGAGTTGTGCAGGTAATCCTCGGGTCTCCAAAGTCCCTTTTGGGTGTTCTCAAGGTTAAAAAAAAACCAACATAACAATGCTAAACATTATTTATCTTTTCCACTCTCATTCTTTCATGAGTACATAGTAAAACTTTCCAGAGGCTACATGATGTTTGACAGGTTATGATTCTTGTGTTTTGAAGGTTTCTCAGTTTTCTTTTCAAATACAGTAAATATCAATAGGTACAACTCACATAATGAGTTCTTTAAAGTTTTCAATCATGTTTATGAGCAAAAAGAATTTGAAGCAAAACTTTTGAGATCCCCATTATTCTAGACAACGTGAGAAGCTTGTAAGTGCAGGGCACAGTAGTATAGAACTCTAATATAGCTCCTGGGGAGGCTGCAGCAGGAGGATCACAAGTTTGAGGCCAGCCTCAGCAACTTAGTGAGACCTTGTCTCTAAAAAAATTTGAAAGGGCTGAGGATGTAGCTCCGGATAGTGAATCCCTAGGTTCTCCCCAGTCCAAAAAAAGCAAAAGCAAAAACAACTCTCATTTGTTCAAGTATTATGTCAGCTAAAATAAAACAGAAAATAATAAAATATGACATGTAAGATTTCCCCATTTGTCTGAAGTTTAAATTTTTATTGTGAATTGAATTATAAATACATAAGAATTTATCATGATGTGTGTACCATTTAAAGGAGTTAATTAAGATATAAAATATTGCTTATACTTTAAAACTCCACTAGAAGCCCTCAAAGATAAACTGTCTGTCTCCTTCACAAAAAGGAACCTTTACTCTAATTTTGGAGTCCAGCACCCCCAGGGCACTTCTTTCAGTTTTACTATCTACATATGTATCTGTAAGCGATACATTGTTTTATTTTGGAAAACAAAGAGGCAAGTTCACCCAGCCTTCAGGAAGGGGCAATACTGCTTGAACACACCAAGTCTCCCAGGAGAAAATAGGCTGGGCCGAGTGTGGCCGCACAGCCTGGCTCCAGCTGGTTTTGGAGCCGCCTTCTGGGAGGTCAGTGGGTTTGTGGCATCAGCCAGAGCTGTGGGATGAGCCAGGTCCTGTGGTCTGGCAAAAATAGTTCATGGGGTTTGGGGATGTGGTCCAGCCCGTGTGATGCGCAGGGTCTGGTTCTCAGCACTGCAAAAATTAAATTAAATTAAATTTTAAAAAAGTTTAAATCATGTTTAATCCCAGTGACTCCGGAGGCTAGAGCAGGAGGATCGAAAGTTCAAGGCTAGCTTCAGCAACTTAGCGAGGTCTTAAGCAACTCAGTGAGACCCTGTCTCTAAATAAAAAATTAAAAAGGGCTGGGGATGTGGCTCAGTGGTTAAGTGCCCCGGGTTCAATCTCCAGTACCAAAAAAAAAAAAAAAAAAAAGGAAACTGATGCATTTGTTTGTTTGTTTTTCTCCTCAGCCTGATGCCTACCTCCAAGCCCAGGCCTCAGGAATGGCCCGAGCTGAACACTTCTGTGAAGCTATGCGGGTGTCATAGCAGTAACAGGGAACCCTGGAGCACCCGGCCGGGGCAAGGCGGGCCTGTCTGCTGAGTCACAGGCCTCCCTCTGGACCGGTTGAACGGCTTCTGCACAGTCTGAGGCAGAACTGCACCACTCTAACAGAACCCCAGCTTCCCCAACCTGCACCTCCCCACCTCATGCCTAGGGCTCAGGGGGACTTCTTTCACTTCGAAAGCCTACGTGGGAAAGGGTCGGGGGTCTTAGAAGTCTGCACTGTTTTGAACTTGTGATCCTCCTGCCTCAAACATTTTTAAGCGTCCCCACCAGGTTGATAACTGGGCTGAGAACAGAATCCTAGACTGCAGATGGTTTCGTGTGGACTTTGGAAGGCATGGGGTCCTCTGGTTCTTTGCGTCCCCATGAGAAGTCTCAAATTATTCTGATTCAGGTTGGTTTTCCACTCCCCCCCCCCATACACACACCTTTTTGGAAGTTTTTGGAATCTTCCTTTTTCCCTGAAATTTCCCAGCGGCATGCCTTAATCCGGGTCTATTTTCATCCATCCTGCTCAGCGCTCCGTAGGCTTCTTCATTTGGAAATTTTGCCTTCTGCAGAACTTCTTGAATTTACCATTAAAGATCCCCCCCGTTTTCTCTTCCTCTAGAACACCTGGTATTTTCCTTCTTTCCTATTTTCTGTTTCCTTGTGCATTTTGCTCTAATTTCCTTTCTTTCTTTTTTTTCTTCCTGTACTGGGGATTGAACCTAGGAATGCTCTACTGATGAACTAAATCCCCAGTCCTTTTTTTTTTTTTTAGAGAGAGAGAGAGATTTTTTTTAATATTTATTTTTCAGTTTTCGGTGGACACAACATCTTTATTTTATTTTTATGTGGTGCTGAGGATCGAACCCAGCACCCTGTGCATGCCAGGCGAGCGCGCTACCGCTTGAGCCACATCCCCAGCCCCTTTGAATGTTTTCTAATGGTACCCTGTTTTTTGCCCTTCAGAGATGTAATAATCTTTTCATATCTCTCTGAAGACAAAATAGTTAAAAAAAAAAAAAAAAGTCAGGCGCGGTGGTGCACGCCTATAATCCCAGCAGCTCAGGAGGCTGAGGCAGGAAGATCTCCAGTTCAAGGCCAGCCTCAGCAACTTAGTGAGGCCCTAAACAACTCAGTGAGACCCTGTCTCTAAATAAAATACAAAAAAAGGGCTAGGGACAGGGCTCACTGGTTGAGTGCCCCTGGATTCAACCCACAGTACAAAACAAACAAATAAATAACCCCAGTCCCTCAGTTATCTATTTCCTCCAGTCTCTTCCACTCTGGTTCAGGGTTTTCTGTGAATGTGAGTGTTCCTTAGCTCTCTTCTGTGAGATGCTAAGAAACTAATTGGCGGCTCTGAGCACTAAGGCTGTTCCCTGGGAGGTTCACCGCAGGGTGGTCTGGGAGGCTCTTGCTGGGAAGCCCCAGATGCCAGTGTTTGTAAGTCTGCCCTGAAGCGAGTCATCTTCCAGTGCCCGCCCTGGAGGGCGAGGGCCTGGTTGCCAGAGTTCTAGGAAATGCGTTAGGGCTTGAGGGCTGGGCGACCCGTAGTGCTGTTTCCACCTCAGCATTGAAATACGTTTGTTTCCTTGTCCCTCATTTTCTATGCAACTCCCATGTCCTTAACTGTCCCTGGCGTCCCCCAATCCAGAGAAGCTATTTTATCCCTTGGGATAATCTTGCGATTCTTTTCTCAAGGGTGGGAGTGGGGGGATGGCAGGAGAGGGGAATCTAGGAATCTAATTGCTTCCTAAATAGCTCCCCCCACCAGTCCTTACTTTAGCACCACCCCCACCCCTCCATGCGCAGAGGGACCCAAGCTGCCAGTTTCCTGGGCTTTGGCAGAGGCCGCTGTGTAAATCACACGGTGCTCAGCCTTCCCACGGCTGCCTTGGACTGTCCTTGCCAAGCCTGCCAGCTCAGTGACCACAGTCCTTCTCTTCTCGTGGCTGTGGTTTCCCATCCTGTTTTTCTAAACAGTGTGGGTATATGCCTATTTTTTTTCTAATTCCTCTTCCAGAAGTTTTAGGGGGTTTCAGGAGAGACCAAATTAGATACATATGTTCAATCTGGTGTAATCTGAACTCTACCCTAAAATGCTGAAATTCGATCTGCTCCTTAAAGTTTGGCAAAGTTCTGCACAAAGGAGGCTCCATACATGCAGCTTGCCCCGCAGCCTTTGTGCATGTGAGCACACCTCGGGCCGCAGCCGACATGGTACCAGCCTCAAGAGGTCACCTAGGCAGGGCAGACGGCCATGCTCCAGGGAACATAATACAAGGTCACTGTCCCTCACCCAAAGTCCTTGGGATCAAATGGGGTTTGGATTTCAGAATTGATCCGATTTTAGAAAGGTCACATAGGGCATGCGTGGTTACTCTCATAGCCCTTGAGTGGACACTGACTTAGTATTGAATACATCCCCATTCCTACTGTGAAATATGTGGCTATTCACACCAAGTAGAGTTTTTTTAAAATACTAAAAATAGTCTTGTATCCATCCAGGACAAGATTTTTTTAATATTTATTTTTTTTAGTTGTATTTGGATACAATACCTTTATTTTATTTATTCATATGTGGTGCTGAGGATCGAACCCATGGCCTCGCATGTGCTAGGCCAGCACTTTATCACTGAGCCACAACCCTGGCCCCCAGAGCAAGATGTTTTTAAATTATTTTTTAGTTGTAGATGGACACACAATATCTGTGTTTATTTTATTTATTTATTTATTTATTGGGGTGCTGGGGATTGAACCCAGGGCCTGTGTGTGCAAGGCAAGCACTCTGCCAACTCTACCTATTCATTTATTTTTTAGGTGGGAGGATCGAACCAGTGCCTCACACATGCTGCGCAAACCCTGGCCCCTGAGCCACAGCCCCCAGGGCAGGATGTCAAGCCAAAGGAGTTAACAAACCAAGTCCAGTCTTCGGTTTAGGGATTTCTGAGCAGCTGATAAGACCTGTGTTCTCTCCATCTTAGTCCCTTTGCAGCCGTCACCAGATGGTTTAGACTGGGTGACTTTTAAACAATAGAACTTTAGTTTCCATAATTTCGGAGGTCGGAAGTCCAAGAGCAAGACTCTGGCACACGCAGGGTCTGGTGAGAGCTCTCTCTCTCTCATTGCTGTGTCCTCCCCTAGGGGAAGGGGTGGACAGATCCCTCATCTGTCCTTCGTAAGGCTCCAATCCCATTCATGAGGGATCCGACCTCACAGCTCATCACCTGCCAAAGTCTCCATCTCTAAGAACATCCCATTGGCAATTAATTTCCAACCCAGGGATTCGGGTGACGTGTTCAGAACACAGCACTCTGCAATGTATTCAGCTGTGGAAATGAAGAAAGGACAGGGTATAGACTGGGGGGAGGGGAAGGCCCGCGAGGTGATATCCGAACTAGACCTTGACGGTGGAGAATGAGCTCATGGAAAGGAAAAGGAAGATCCAGACAGAGCGCAAAGGCCCTGAGGCCTGGAGGGTCACTACTGTCTGCTGCAGGAGGAACTCAGCCGCGAGGCAGCTTGGTCTGGGTTCTAGGGCCAGGTCCCTTTCTGCTCAGGATGAGTCTGCTCTTTCAGCAGAAGCTTCATTTCATGGCAGGGTGGTGAGAGAGGTCAGCAGGGGCAGGTCATGGCAGCTGCCTGGCCCCACCAAGAAGTTTGGCATCTTTCCTCAAAGTGTGTAGTCCAAACACTTTTAAAGAGTCCAAGAGGTCAAAATCACTTTTGTAATAATGTTAACACATTATTTACTTTGTTGACACTTATCATGATGGCACAAATGTAAATTTGAGTGAGAGAAAAAAAACACGTTACTTAAGAACATTCTTCACAAAACAGTGAAGTTGTGATTTTTATTAGGCCTTGGCCTTCAAGTTCACAACTTCCTAATAGTCTGTGAGGGCATGGCACATATGCATAAAGCAATGCCATTTCCTACCAAAGTACCTTGGTATCACTCAGAAAAGCCTGGTGCCATTGTTCAGATGTGCAGCAAGCCATTATTTTTCCACAGGATACAATTTTTGCTCGAAAGAACAATTGCCAAACCAATTATGGTTATTCAGATTCCAGATTTTAGGCAGATATTTTCTTGAGAATAAATGCAGTGAACCTGTTACTTCAAGGATAACAACTGACAGTATTTGTTGCCAATGATAAAAATTTGAGCTTTTGAACAAAAATTTAAATGTTGGAAATTTGACTCTGTGGATTTGATGTCTTCCTAATAACTAAAAGCATTTTTCAGTGAGATCAGGGGTAACATGAACAAATGATGTTTTTCAACATTCAACAGTATAGAGCAACATTAGAAAAATCTGCATGAGTCTGTGAACAATATTTTTTTCCTTTCCACAGCCCATTTTTTATTTTGAGATAGGGTCTCACTAAGTTGCTTAGGGCCTCACTAAGTTGCTGGGGCTGGCCTCAAACCTGTAATCCCCTTGCCTCAGCCTCCCAAGCTGTTGGGATCACAGGTATGCACCACCACGCCCAGCCTGAATTAATATTTTCCACAGGATGTTGCAAAATCATGCGTAAATGAAATAGCCGTTCAAAAAAACAAATAGATCTAATGTAACAGACTCAGAAAAGTTCATTGATATTGAAACCATATTCCACATCACAACTAACCTTTGACCCATTTGTCCCATCAGCCAGATGTGGAACACCTATAAAAATTTAAGCAACAAATTGAGCAACAAATACACCACTTGGGGTCACTCTGAAATAATTCTTGTTTATAGAATTGAAAACTTGGGACATATTGGGTTAAGAAACCACACTTGTTCAATTTTGGTGTTGTATCAAAAAAGACTATTCACAATGATATGAAACATTATTAAAATAGTCCTCATTTTTCTTTTTTTTTTTAAGTGTTTCAGTGGTAATGGGAGAAGATTTTTTTTTAAAGAGAGAGGGAGAGAGGAGAGAGAGAGAGAGAATTTTTAATATTTATTTTTTAGTTTTTTCAGCGGACACATCTTTCTTTGTATGAGGTACTGAGGATCAAACCCGGGCCGCATGCATGCCAGGCGAGCCCCCTACCGCTTGAGCCACATCCCCAGCCCAGTCCTCATTTTTCTAAGTGAATATTTGTGTGAGGTCTGATTTTCTTCACAAACTTCAACCAAAAAGATGTAGTGAGTGAGACACATTGATGGGAATCAAGTTGAGAATCAAGCCATGTTCTATTAAAGCTGGGTGATCAGGGCTGGGGATATAGCTCAGCTGGTAGAGTGCTTGCCTTGCATGCACAAGGCCCTGGGTTCAATCTCCAGTACCACACACACAAAAAGAGCTACATGCTCAAAGCGCTTGCAAAACTGTGAAACAATGCCACTTTGTTCAGGAGGTATTTTTATCTTGAGAGATTTAGCTGTTTTTCACAAATATGTGCACATGTACTGGGTTTGCTATTTATATTTTTAATTAATTAATAAACATTTGAAAATATTGTCAGTTTTCATTTCTAATATGGTAATTTTTTTTTTTTAACCAGAGATTGAACCCAGGGGCCTTATCTACTTAGCCACATCCCCAGTCCTTTTTATTTTTTGTTTAGAGACGGGGTCTTGCTAAGTTGCTTAGAGACTCACTAAGTTGCTGAGGCTGGTGTTTTTTTGTTTTTTGGTTTTTTTTCCCCTTAATTTTTAAAAATTTTTTTATAGTTGCAGATGGACAGGATGCCTTTATTTTATTTGTTCGTTTTTATGTGGTGCTGAGGATCAAACCCAATGCTTCACATGTGCTAGGCAAGCGCTCTGCCACCCAGCTGCAGCCCCAGCCCTGGAAGCTGGCTTTGAACTCGCAATCCCCCTGCCTCAGTCTCCTGTGCTGCCGGATTACAGGTGTGCTCCGCCATGCCTGACCTACTATGGTAACTTTTGATCAGAGTAACCCACATAAACAAAAGCTCTTTGGGGTTCTCAATAGCCTTTAAGACTGTAGGGAGGTCCTGAAACCACAAAATTAGAGACAAACCATTGCTAGCAGCAAAAAGGAGTTGGTGGTGGATAGGAACAGAGGAGAGATTTTGTTCTGGAAAGACCCTTCTAAAGCAGTGTCTGGCTGTTGCCCCCACTGAGGGAGCCAGGTGTGCTGAGAGGAGAATGAAGGGGCAACAGGGGTGGGAAAGGAGAGAATTTTCACAAGGAATGCTCCAGAAGTAGAATGCAAGACTTGCTGAGTCCGTCCACCCTGGTCCCCATTGCTCCCCCAGAGCATCCCTTGGGGCCTACCCATTCCTTAGAGTCTTGGCTGTCCTGTCTGATGGCTATCAAACTTAAGGTGTCCCCAAGTAGGGTTCTTGATTTCTCCCAACTCAAACTTGCTCCTTACACTCTTCCACATCTTAGTAAATAGATACAATTCCATTCTTCCAGTTGCGTAGGTCCAAAACCTTGAAGGCATTAAGCCCAGCATATCCAGCCCACCCATCTCCAAAGTGTTTCCCTAATCCAAACCCCTCTCACGTCCTCCACTGGCTCTCTGACCGCCTCTACCTCCCTCTTACTCTCCGCCTGTCCTGCTTGCTTTCTCGATCCTTCCCTATGCTAAGCACATCCCCAACTTGGGCCATTGCGCTGGTTATTCCTCTGCCTGGATTGCCACCTCCACCCCACCTCACTTCCTGATTCAGACACCCTGCCTGACCCAAGACACCCCGCCCAGCGATATCTACATGTTTTGATTTTTGAGGGGGAAGTTTAGAAACCACTTATCTTTCAACAAGATGATCTCCGTCTGACACAATCCCTGACGGTCACTGGTACAATAGCTCATATTCACTGAACTCTGGCGGTGTCCCGGCATTCCCTCATTACGCTTTCCGGCAACCGGTGAAGCCAGTGCCACCATCTCCATCTCACATCTGAGAAAACTGAGGCAAAGGGGGACTAAGTAACTAGCCCAGGATAACACATTCTAGTTACTGTCACAGCAAGTGTTAGAATCCAGTCCCTTGGCCCTATGGTCCTCACTCCTAATCATTCTACCTCGATCAATGAATCTGGAAAGACTCTCAACATTATCATGAAGGAGTTGGGCCACAATCTCTAAGGTGCTTCCGGTTCTGGTTCTGTGGGTTGTGAGCTTGAGGTTCTACCTATATATAACATGCATAGTATCGGTTAACTGACTAGTCAGCTAATTCATTTATCCAACAAATATTTATTTATTTATGTCAGCTTCTGGACTAGGCATTACTATACATCTTCTTTAATCCTAAAATGTAGGAATTATGATATCCATTTTATAGATGAGGAAACTGAGGCTCATAGAACTGATCCAGGATGGTGGAGATATTATTAGGGACAAGATCAGAGTCAGGAAGGCCAGGCAGGGCGGCACACAGCTGTCATCCCAGCCGAGACGGAGCAGAGGCAGGAGGATCTCAGTTCAAAGCCAGCCTCAGCAATTCAGTGAGGCACTAGGCAACTCAGTGAGACCCTGTCTCTAATAAAATACAAAATAGGGCTGGGGATGTGGCTCAGTGGTCGAGTGCCCCTGAGTTCAATCCCTGGTACAAAAAAAAAAAAAAAAAAAGATCAGAGTTAGGGTCTTAGGTTTGTTCGAAACACCCAAGATCCTTCCCTGCTCCCAGCCTGGTTCTCTACTAGCAAGAGGGGGCCTTTAGAGCTCTATACGCAGGAGATCCAGATGAAGCTACTGACAGGCCTATAGGGATGGGGACAGGTGCTGCCTCTTGTCCTCCCAGGCAGGGTTCAGAGTCCACGGGCACCAGCGTGGTCCAGAACGCTTGGCTGGGGAGTTTGAAAATGAGACCTCTTACCAAGTCCCTTTATCTTCGTCCTCTCCTTTCCCTCCAGCCTGCTGTGGTCAGTGTCAACCACTGTCACACAACTTGCGCCTCCTTTGCCGAGGCCCAGCCGGTGATCCCCAGGTAATTCACCAGCAGCAGCCCTTGACCATCAGCCTACATACTCCCAAGGGCTGCTTTCAAATCCGCCATCGCAGAACGCTCTGCAGAGGCTACGGAGAGCTACAGCAGACCCATCAAATCGCTTATTCAGGGACCAAGCCACGGAGGCAGAGAGTGAGACTGGCTCCAGGGAACTCAGCCTAGCCAGGAAACAGGGCAGGGTCACGTGACGGGCGTCCCCAGGCTGGCAGCACAAATGGAATCACAGGCGCAGTAATGCCGGGATTGCAAACGCTGGAGGCCCGCACCCATTTCGTGGCAGGAAGTCCAGCGTTTTGCTAAGGTTTTCCAAGAACGCCCAGGGGCCCAGGGCGTGCAGGGCCGGCCGCGCTCTGCCCGCCCGCAGGCTGCTGCAGAAGCTCGGGTGCGCCCCCTGGAGGCGGGTCCCCACAGGCCCTTCCTCCCAGGCGGAGACGTGGCAAGCCTCGGTCTCGGGTTAGGAGCGGGCAGCCCAGGAAGTACCTCCTAAGGGTAGGTTTTGAAATGAGGGGAGAAGAAAACGTCGGTCTTCGTGCTAAAAAGTCTCCCAGCAAAGATGCCACACGGTCCCCAAAGATTACAGACGTTAACTTCATGCCTGACGGGCTCCCCGTTTCCTCCAGGGGGCGCGCGCGCTCCCTGCCAGGATCCCTTCTGGGGTCCGCGGCCCACGTGTCTCATTGTCTCCGCTCCCGGCCACCCCGCGTGCGGTGCCGTGAGTCCAGAGCCGCGAAATAAACCCCCTGCCCTCGAGGTGAGAGATCTGAGAGCCGGACCACCCCAGCGTAGGGCGGGAACAGAATGAGAATATTTACTGAGCCTTCTTGCATTGACCACAATTCTGGGACTTTTAACATATTCTCGTCCCTTTAGTCCTCCCAACAGCCATACGAGGTGGACACTACTCTACCTCCGTTTCACAGTCAAGAGCTGAGGAATAGGGAGGTTAAGTAACTTGCTCAGTGTCCCCAGGCTAGTGATGGCAGAGCACGATTCAAATCCGGGCTGTCTTGTGGGGACCCAGCTCAGCCCACACACCACGCCGGGCTGTGAGGAGGCTCCTGGAGGTGGCCAGTGGCTCGGAGAAGAGGACAGCAGAGATGTTCCATGGATGACAGTTCCTGTGTCTACCTGGCTGCACAGTCGTCTGCAGTCATTTGCTCATTCATCTAGACATTCTGTGGATGTGATTCCTTTATAATTAGTTTACTTCAAGTAAGAAGATTATCCTAGATAATCTGGGTGGGTCTCATTCCATCAGTTGAAAGACTCAAAGAGTAGAACTGAGCCCCTTTGAAGAAGAAAATCTGCCTGGGGACCGTGGTTTTTACCTTGTCTCAAGAGCATCAGCCCTCTTCCACAGGCTGCCCTCCGGCCGTGAACTTGCCTAGCGAGTGCCCACCGAGCACAGAAAACTATTTCCTGCAATAAGTGCTCTCTACACATGCATGTGTAGTGGTCAGTGAGCATCCGTAGGGATGGGTTCCAGGACCCCCACAGATACCACAATCTGGGGATGCTCAGAACACTTATATAAAATGGCATAGTATTTGCATATAACCTACTTGCATCCTCTTCCAAAACTTAGATGTGTCGGAATTACTTATAATACCTAATACAATGTAAATGTAGTTGATAGACTGTCATTTGGGGAATGATGATAAGAAAAAAGATCTGTACATGTTCCAGGCAGGTGCAGTTTTTTCCCCAAATGTTTTCCATCTGTGGTTGGTTGGCTCTGCTGATGTGGAGCCCACTGATAGGGAGGGTGGGATGGAGCTCTCTCTCTCTTCATCTAGCTATATCTGCATCTTTCTATCGTCTGTATTTGTCTTACTGATTCTTTGTCTCTGATTCATCTAGTTGAACTTGACTGACTCTGACCAGGCAGAACTTGCTAGGGCAGTTCGTGACACCCCTCCCTAGGACTTGGTTCAATGCAAGTCCCTTGTGGCCAGCTGCGACCCTGGAGGGGGGTGCTCTAAACCGAGGTCACATTTCCATCATCAATGGGAATGAAGAGTCAATCAAGAAGTTTAGTTCAGAGGCTGGGGTTGTGGCTCAGTGGTAGAGCACTTGCCTAGGCATGTGTGAGGCGCTGGGTTCAATTCTTAGCACTGCATATAAATAAGTAAAATAAAGGTCCATCAACAACTGAAAAAAAGATAAAAAAAAAAAGAAGTTTAGGGGTTGGAGTTGTGGCCCAGAGGTAAGAGCGCTCACCTAACACATGTAAGGCACTGGGTTCAATCCTTAGCACCACAGAAAAAAATAAAATAAAGAAATTGTGTCCACCTATAACTAAAAAATAATTTTTTTTCCAAAAAAGAAGTTTACTTCAGATGTTGAAAAATAAAGAAAGTGACATTTTGGCTGGGATCTACATGTACTCTGCCACTTTAACCGTCCACCCCACCACCGCAGGGACAGACAGCAGTGGCACTGAGCACACCACACAGCAGCAGCAGCGCCTCCTGCAGGAGGAGCACCCGGCGGCTGCACCTCCTTTTACTCAACTTCATTTAACTTAATGCTGCCAGGCAACTGGGAGGAGGATGGTTTTAACCCTATTTACAAAAGAGAAGCGGAGACCCGCGTGGATGACACGGTGGCTGCAGTCTCTGCAGCAGTGAGAGTCAGGACGCGAGACCCAGCTCTTTGCCTCCAAAGCTGCCCCTCAACCGCTGCGGCTGCTGCCTCCAGGAAACTCTGACTTTGCCTCCCAGACCCACTGTTTCTGCTCCTTGTTTGCCACGACTGACCTTTACCCCCCTAGCATTTGCCTCATGTCCTTCGGTCACCCCAGGACTCACCAGGAGGCTACCAGGCTGTTTCACTCTGCTCCAGGCTGAAGGTGCTATTGTCATCCCTGCCTTAGGTTGGGTCATTGCTACTGCCCGTGGGACTCCCACAGGCCAGCTGTCTCCCCCTGCTTCCTCTTCCTAAAAATGCTCAATCTTAGGATCCTTGTAGAGTTACAGGTGGCCATGTGACATAAGGAGAGTCTTCTGGGAAAGATTTATCTTCCTGGCCAAATTAGAGTATGAGATAGATGGAGCAGGTGGGAGGGAAGGAGAGACCGAAGAAATGAGAGGAATACAGTCAAGTTCTCTTGGCTGTTTCAGCTGCCCCTGTGCTTGCTGGCTATGGGAGCAATGGTATGAGAATGTGATATCTGGAACTGTGTCAGCTATGTTGCAACCATGAAGTAATAAGCAAACGATGAAAAGGTAGCCTAGTCTGGATTACAGAGAACTTGGGTTCTTGATAACATAGTAGAGCAACTAAGGCTCATCACAGGAACTGCCTATATCAAGTTCCCTTGTTATTTGAGGCAATTAAATGTTTTTATTGTTTAAGCCACTTAATTTGAAGGTCTGCTACCTGTAGCTTAAAGCAAATTTTTTAAACTATTATCCTGCCCCACTGGAGCTAGGGAAAATATTTCCTCCTGACCAACATAGTATCTGGATTCAGCAGGTATTTTTAAATACTAGGTAAAAAATAAACAAAGACAAATATTAGATAACACAAGCAACAAAAGACAAGACAGACACATGGGTCTCATCAGAATTAAAACTTTGTGCATCAAAGGATAAAAGTGAGAGGACAATCTACAGAATGGAAGAAAACATTTGCAAAGCATTTCTCTAGCAAGGGCCTTGTATCCAGAATACATGAAGGATTCTTATGACTACAACCAAAAGAAAACCACTCAAAAAATAGATAGTACTTGAAGGTCCAAAGAAGTTATTCAAGTTCTTCAGAGGCCAAAAGGCAACACAATAAGGCGCTCAACATTGTAGTCAGTCATTAAGGAAATGCAAATCAAAGCCCTTGATGCCCTCTAGGATGCCTATAATCTAAAACAGCAGCAACGAAAAAGAAAAACCAAGTGCTTGTGAGGATGTGGAGAAATTGGAACCTTTGCGCATGCTCCTTGGGATGTCCAATGCTGGGGCTGCTATGGAAGAGAATGGGCATTTCCTGAAAAAGCTAAACATAGAATTGCAGAATGACTCAGCAGACCACTCCTAGATATGTGTGTCTCCCAAAGAAATGAAAACAGGCATTCAAACCCCAAATGGCAGGTCCGTCACAACAGAGCACCATTCAAGACAGCCCAAAGCTGGGGGCAGCAGGACAGCAGGTGCACATGGTCTCAGCACATAGCTTCACCTCCACCCGAAGGGCCTCTCAGACGCCAGGGTGATTGCCTAGGCCACCTCCCAGTACAGGGTCCAGTCAGAGGCTCAGGGAGAGAGGGCGACTCACTCATAGTCATGCAGGGAGTGAGAACAGAGCCCTGTGTGCCAACGCCAGGCCCCTGGAGGTGGGTCAGCTACCAGCCAGCCTCCCCCTCCCCAGGAATGGGACCACTCACATTTGGTTTCTTCTTCCCCATAGCTCAAGAGGTGGGGAAAGAGCAGATGTCCAGTTTCTATGTGGATCTAAAAATGAGGCTGGAGGGGCCTTCCACCAGTGTCACACATCTGTGCGGCATCTCCTGCCCTGTGGGCCAGCAGAACTTGACCCCCAGGTGATGGGGTAGCTGCATCTGCAGAGTACTGTAATGACAGGTTGGCCTTGGGGATCCCACGTCCGGAGGTGGGGTGTCCTAATACACCATGCAAATTCCCTTCGTAACCAAGGGAACAGATATGAATCCAAGGAACTAAATAAGAATTATCGATCACAGCAAAAGCCCTGCACAAGAGCTAACAGCTTTTAATTGGCTACTGTGATTTAACAAAATTGCCCTTTATTTCCTTTCATTTCATGTTACTTTATGTGTTGGGAGAAGTGCTTTGCCATTGAGCTACAATCCCCAGTCCTTTTAATTTTTTATTTCGAGACAAGACCTCGCTAAGTGCCCAGGCTGCCCTTGTACTTGAGATCCTCCTGCTTCCGCCTCCCACGTTGCTGGAATCACAGGTGTGTGCAGCCACGCCTGGTGCTATTTGATAGTTTTAGGAATAACTGTGATGTTTAGCAAAATGATAAGATTCTTTAGAGTAGTAACAATTAATAAGATAACATTTATACAGCGCCATAAGGAGCTGAGTGCCAGGCACTGTTCTAGTGTTTTATAAGTAGAGTGGTCCCTTGGTGTCAATGGGTGATGGGTCCCAGGACCCCCAGAGGCCAATATCTGTGGATGCTCTCCTCCCTTGTGTAAAATGGCCCGTGTTTGCATATCACCTGCTCTCACCCTCCCATTACTTTAGATCACCCCCAGGATAGCTACAATACCCAACGCGATGTTCATGCTATGCAAACAACTGTTACAATGTATCCTCTGGGGAATAACATCAAGAAAAAGTTCAGTAGATGTCATTTTCTTTCCACAGGGGTTGACTGAAGCGACAAGGTTGCATCCACAGATACAGAGGGCCGACTGTGATCTCCATCCTTGGAGTGACTCCATGGGAAGACGCTCATTATCTGCATTTCACAGAGGACAACAAGCACAGAGAGATCTAGTATATTGGCCAAAGTCACACAGTTGGGAAGCAGCAGAGCCTGCAGACAAGCCTGGCTCTAAAGTCAGGGCTGTCACCAGGAGGTGACAGGGCCTCTTCTGATATTATCCTTTAGCCTTCCAGCCTGCCTCACAGTCACGGGCACGTCCATGAACACTGTCCTGTGCAATTCAGGAATGTGAGGGGCCGGCCAGGAGGAGGGGCGTTCTCTCCCACCTCATGCTGCTGTGTGTTCCTGGTGGTGGGTCAGGGAGGCCACAAGAGGGGACTCAGGAGAGGCTCCGGAAAGCAGTGTGATGTCACACTCACAGGATACAGTGGCCACCTGGAAAAGCACCCCTAGATCAGGAGGTCAGGGGACAGGAGCATGGGAAGACCACGCCCGTGCTAGCGTTTCTGCAGGCGGAGCAGGCAGCTGACCAGAGGACTGGCCCATCTGAGTCATCAACGGCTCCAGCTACGGGGGCAGTCCTGGCCCCGGAATGAGGAAGGCCGAGGGCTGGTGCCTGCTGGGGCTCAGGGACTGCAGGGTGATGCTGGGCACGCTCATCGGCTGGCCCCAGGAGGGCCGGTCTCCCCAGCCAGAAAGGCTTCCAACCACCCAACCCTCATCATATACAGAAAACAGGAATCACAAGAAACAAATGACCCCAAAACCACACCACCAGGCCTGTGGGATTCTGTGGGCCTGGCCTGGTGCTGTGGGCTGCTCTCCATCTGCGTCTCTTCCAGGTGGCCCTGGGGGTGTTGGTGGGACCACAGCCCCCTCGAGACCCACCTGAGCAGGATCCCCTTCCAGCTCAGCCAGCGGCAGGATTCAGTCCTCTGAGGGCCTCTGGTCCCGGCTCACCCCAGGGCCGTGGGCTATGTCAAAGGGAGTGAGCGGGAGCCAGGGCCAGGGCCAGCAAGACCTGAGTCACAAGGTTTTGAAAAAACCCAGCCCCCCCCTTTTTTTTATATTTTATTTAGAGACAGGATCTCATAGAGTTGCTTTAGGACCTTACTAAGTTGCTGAGGCTGGCTTTGAACTCTCAATTCTCCTGCCTCAGCCTCCAGAATCGCTGGGATTACAGGTGTGTGCCACTGTACCCGGCCCCATTTCATTCATATATATATATATATATATATATATATATATATATATATAAATTGTACTTGGACACAATACCTTCATTTTATTTATTTTTTATGTGGTGCTGAATCCAGGGCCTCACATGTGTCAGGTGAGCGCTCTATGGTTGAGCCACAACCCCAGCCCCCCCATTTTAGCCATTTTTAAGTGTCCAATTCAGAAGCACATTCTGTCTTGTACAAACAGAATCATTATCCATTTCCGGAACTTATTCATTATCCCAAACAGAAACTTTGAACCCATTACACAGTAATTCCCTCATCAGCCCCCCGTGGCCTGCTACAGTCTCCCTGAGTGTGACCACTTGAGGGACCTTGCCGAGGTGGAATCATGCGGGAGTCTCCTTGGGACTGAGTAGCCTGTTTCGTAGACACACTGTCCTGGGGTTCACCTGTGTTGCAGCATGTGTCTTCTTTACAGGGCCGGATCATGTCCCATTGTGTATACTACATTTTGTTTACCCGTTCATCTTCCATGGACACTTGGGTTGTTTCCTCCTCTGGGCTTTTGTGAATCATGCTGCTCTGAACCTTGCTGGTCAGACATCTGTCCCAGCCCTGCCTTCACTCTTTGGGGTGTATTCCCAGAAGTGGATTGGCTGGACACACACTCATTCTACGTTTAACTTTTTTTTTTTTTTTTGGGTGCTGGGGATTGAACTCAGGGGCACTTGACCACTGAGCCACTCCCCAGCCCTATTTTATATTTTATTTAGAGACGGGGTCTCATGGAGTTGTGTAGCACCTCGCCATTCCTGCGGCTGGCTTTGAACTCGTGATTCTCTTGCCTCAGCCTCCAGAGCTGCTAGGATTATAGGCATGTGCCACCGCGCCTGGCTCTACATTTAACTTTTTAAGCAACTGCCATGATGTTTTCCAACATGGTGGAACCACATTGCATGTACCAGGGATCCTTACACCCTTGCCACTTCCTGTTATTTTCCAGTTTTAAATAATAGCCATCCTAATGATTTCGAAGTTGAATGTCATAAATTGTACGTCTTCTACAACTGGACCTCAGAGTCACATCACATCATTTTGCTGCATTCTATTTATAAGAAGCAAGTCATCTAGCCCAGACAGAAGGGGAGGGGACTTCACTAGGACCTAGATACCACGAGGCAGGTATCAATGGAAGCCACTAGAAAAGGCTGCCTGTCACAAATGGCACATTATTATTATTTGTTTATATTATTTTAAATGCAAGGCAGTATATTATTGGATTTGGAGCCATTGTGCTGGGAGCCATTAGCCAAGTAGGTATGACAATTTCCTTGCCAGCGTACCCCATGTTGCTGACATGTTGCAGTGACATTGAATGTAAGTGACCTTGCTCAAGGACCAAGGCAGATTAGGGTGTTCCCGGTTTTAAGATAATCGTGTTTAGGGCGTTCCCAGTTTAGGTTCCAGGTTTAAGGTTTAAGATTATTCCTGCTGGGAATAGGGCGTATCCTGCTGCCTGAGTTCCCCTTGAGTTCTCATGGGATTCAGACAGTATTTTTTGGGAGACAGAAGCCCAGTGGACGTGGATTTGGGCAGAGAACGTGGATTTGGAAGAGAACGTGATTGTAGACGGCTGGTGTGAGTTTGGGAATAAAGAGTTGCTGTTTGAATCTACAAGCTGTGTGGTGGCTCGTGATTGTGTGCCCAGCCAGACTGTGGCATTTGTGCCCAGCCAGACTGCGGCATTTGGTGGCCCGTACGGGGAACTTCTGAAGCTTAGAGGTAAGTGAAATTTCTCACCCTTGAGGAAGAGAGAAAGAATGGGTCACCAATTCAAAAAACAATGTGTTATTGTTTTGATTTATTTTGTTTTTATTTCAAGTTGCCTGTTCCTAGAACTTTCTCAGGCAAACTGGGGAAAATGGGTGACTCAAGGTTTGAATTTGTTCGCCTCCGAGCAAGAGAAATTGTTAGAGGAAGGAGGCACCCCAGTGAGACCAAGAACAATTAGGGCATATGTTGATACAATACAAAAATGTAGCCAATGGCTTTTTAAAGACAAGTTATTAAGTATATCAATGGGACCATCATGGTATCCTGTAGAAAGATTTTTCTTCAACAAGAAAGAGAGGGCTAGTTCTGTTTGCTACACTTGTCTAAGATCTTGGTTTCTACAAAGTTCTGATTAATTTACAAAGCTAAAATGTTGAAACAGCAACCACTCTTTACTTATTAAGTTCCATAAGGTAATATATTTAAACATTATGTGTGTTTTCATAAATTGGTAAATGGAAAAATGTTTAATATTGCTTTGTGTCTGTGTCTTTGCTAAAACAAGGTTACTAAGTGTTAAGATTCTATCATGTGTAATTTATATACAAAGAGTAGAAAAATTTTCAGTTGGGTTTCAATTATAGTATTATAGTATCATAAAAAACATGAAAGTCTTTCATTTTATTAAAGTGGAGTAATTTGTCTAAATCAGAAATTTTATAAGAGTTGTTTCAAAATGTGAATTTATAAAAAGGGTTAACGGTTAAAAAAGAGATAGAAAAAGATTCAAGATGTGGAAATATATTTTAATATAAAAGGTTAAAGGAAAAATAAATGTTTCTAGATGAGATAATCTCTGTGTGGTAAAGTAAAAAGTTGTAAAATGCCATTTAAAAAGTTTTTGAGGAAACTAGACTTACTTTAAAAGCTTGAGAAAGGAAGAAAGAAGAAAAAGGTATTTGTACATGGCAGATTGAGACAAAGCTTCTCAATGGAGTTTAAAAAAAAAAAGAAGCCTTTGGTTGAAGGGCAGCCATGTAAACTAACATTGAAGCGATTTAAACAGAATCTAAGCCTCGTTTAAAAGAGTGAAGTTGTAGGTGGTGAAAAAGTACATTTAAAAGTACAGTATAGATGATAATTAAAAGGCTTTAAAAGGTTAAATTGAAGGTGGTCGAGATACCTTCATGGCGGAAAAAAGATTGCTTTATTGCATCATTCGAAGCCTAGTTAATCTTAAAGGCATTACTTAAAAAATGGGAAGATAATAGGATAAAGATATTTAGATAAAGAAGATTAAAAATTTAAAGTGAAAAACTTTAAAGACAGAAGTATAGAAAGTTAAAAAGAAAAAAGATAAAGAAGATGTAGGAAGATAAAAAAATGTAGGAAGACAAAAGTTTTAAACCCACAAAATAGAAAAAAAAAAAAAAAAACTAGGAGAAAAATAAGCAACTAAGGGTAAAAATACAAACCTTAGGGAAAAAAACTAGAAGATAGAAATAAGATAGAAAATGGTTGAAAATGTCAAGTAAGGTATTACACAGATAGAAAATGCAAAAAGCTAAGACAACTATTAGATACAGACATATACTTATTAAAGCAAAAAGAGGGAGTTGGAAGGGGGTATATATCCCCCAAAGATAAACTTAAAATAATGCTTTTTACTCTAAACTTTTTAAATTTGGATTCATCAGGACTTAGTACTGCGGAAAGGCATATGTATCCAAAAAATGTACATAAGCCTAAAGTACTTTGGAAAGATATTCTAACAAGACAATGGAAAGGTCCTGACCCAGTGATTGTCTGGAGTCGGGGGTCTGTTTGTGTTTTTCCACAGGGAGAACAGCAGCCCATTTGGATTCCAGAGAGATTAACTAAAACAGTTTCTACAGATCGAAAAGAAGATGATTTGACTCAAATCCATAACAGCTGATATCCAGAACTCCAGCTTGGCCATTCTTACATCTGTGACAGTGATTAACCAGGATGCTTTTTTTCAATAGCTATTTTATTATTGCATTTTTCCACATCATAAGGTTCTATTTTTATTTTTTGAGCTCATACAAACCTAGGTTAATGTTTTTCTGATCAGTTTTATTTTTTGACTGTGGAGTTTTTAAACATTGCAATGGAGATTTCACCTAGGTAAAGCTACAAGGCCTTTACTATTTTCTTATGTGTTGTACGTTTGTGTACACTCTTGTGTTTTGTGTTGTATGTCTGTATGTGCGTATGTCCATATTTCTTATATGAGGAGCGCTCATGAAAAAATGGATCCGAATTATTATTATTTTTTTTATTCACGTGATTTAAATGGATTAATTTAAATTAGGTAAACAGCTGTTAAGGATTGTTTTTAAAGGTGGTTAACAGATCTGTTTGTTTACTAATTTAAATTAGGTAAAAAGCTGTTAAGGATTGTTTTTAAAGTAGGTTAACAGATCTGTTTGTTTACTTTCACCTTTCCTTTTCATTATATTTAATAATTCTTTTCAGGATAATGTCTCTTTAGCATCATTGCCAGAATTCCTATCTCCATCCCAGTGCCGGTGAAGAACTCAACAAGTAATGCTCAAAAGAGTCAACTTACTTTGGGAGGAAACAGATTTTGGGAGGAAATGGACATATTGATAGATTCCTCTGCTTTGAACTGCTTGCAGAACTTGCCTGGACTATGTAACTATCGTTTGGTGCAGCGAATTGTGGTAATGCTGGCATATCTTTGCTGATGGTGTCACTAGTGATGCAATTTTTATTTCCTTGCCAGCGCACCCCATGTTAATTGTGGTAGTGCTGACATATCTTTGCTGATGGTGTCACCAGTGATGCAATTTTTCCCAAGGAGCCGTCAATTGGCTTGGTGTCGTGGCATTTCTGTATCCTCCTCCCTTCTGCTAGTGATGGTCTAAAATTTGGGGGCCAATGGCTTATGCTGGACCGGTAGTCAGTGACGGGTATGATTCAATTGCAGTGGTATCAACCTAAGACAGGAGGCTGACGCCTAAAGGTCAGTTTTCCGATGACGGGTAAGAACCATATGTTGAATTGGACAACCTACCAGGCACGGTCCTTAAGCCACATTGCTTGTTGTTTAATTAATCAGAAGGGGGGAGATGCTGGGAGCCATTAGCCAAGTAGGTATGACAATTTCCTTGCCAGCGTACCCCATGTTGCTGACATGTTGCAGTGACATTGAATGTAAGTGACCTTGCTCAAGGACCAAGGCAGATTAGGGTGTTCCCGGTTTTAAGATAATCGTGTTTAGGGCGTTCCCAGTTTAGGTTCCAGGTTTAAGGTTTAAGATTATTCCTGCTGGGAATAGGGCGTATCCTGCTGCCTGAGTTCCCCTTGAGTTCTCATGGGATTCAGACAGTATTTTTTGGGAGACAGAAGCCCAGTGGACGTGGATTTGGGCAGAGAACGTGGATTTGGAAGAGAACGTGATTGTAGACGGCTGGTGTGAGTTCGGGAATAAAGAGTTGCTGTTTGAATCTACAAGCTGTGTGGTGGCTCGTGATTGTGTGCCCAGCCAGACTGCGGCATTTGTGCCCAGCCAGACTGCGGCACCATTGTATATGGGGTTTGTGGCCAGAGAGACCTAGATTCAAATGCTAGATTCTTGTCTCTCCCGCTGTATGAAGGTCACACAGCTGACTTCTCACTTGACTTCTTATTTGACTTCTCTGTGGCTTGATTTTCTGGTCTGTCAAATGGAGGGTGGGAAAACTACCTTGAAATATTATCATCGGAAGTAAATGAAGTGACATATACATTGTGTCCTACACATTGTAGGAGCTCAGTAGATGATGGTTTTATCGCTATCACTGTGTTAGTCAGTTTGCATCACTGTAACAAAATACCCGAGCTAAACAACTTAAAGGGAGGAAAGGTTTATTTTGGCTCATGGTTTGTGGTGGAGCAGAGCTGCTCACCTTATGGTAGTTGAGAAGGAAAGAGAAGAGAGGGGCTGGGGCTGAGCCAGAGCGCACTTGCTTTGCCTGTGTGAGGTACTGAGCTTGATACTCAGCACCACATATACATAAATAAAAGTCTATCAAAACTAAAAAATAATAAAACAAACAAACAAAAAAACAGAGAGAGGGGTGGGGGAGGGAGGGAGGGAGGGAGGAAGGGCCTGGGGTCCCCAAATCCCCTTCAAGGGCATACTCCCAGTGACCTAATTCCTCCTGCTAGGCCCCACCTGTTAAAGGTTCGACCACCTCTCAATAATGCCACAGCTGGAGACTAAGCCTTCAATGCCTGAGCTTTGGGAGGGACATTTAAGATCCAAACCATAACAACCATCCTCACCACAGCATCATCATCACCATGGCAATAACAAAGCCATGGTCAGAGTGGACCTGGTGTTTCCCCTGAGGCGTCTTATAAGCATCACCACAAGGGGGCAGCTCTCTGCCCAGAACCAGGTGTGCAGTGTGTTCCCCAAAGGTTGTCTTGGGAACGGAGGACAAATAAGAAATTCAGCCCTACGCTGAATTCAGCTCTCTGCTCCTCTGAGCCTGTGTTTGCCCCCCGCCTTGTCCCCCCACCCCAGCAGGGGACACACCCTTCCCAGGTCTTCCTGGCCTGATGGGCATCTGTCGGCAGCCCAGCCCCTCTCCTTTCCAGCCTCCCCACCCAGAGCCCCTGGGGCATTGGGGTCTGTCACTCACACCCCCTCCTCTCACGCTTTCAAGTCCACCCCCTGTGACCTCTGACCTCGTGGGTGTGGGGCTGGCACCCGGGCTGGAGGGTGGCGTCACTCTGTAAATATTCACTGGGCTCCTCCATTGCCAGGCACGAGGTGCCAGGGCCTGCTGGGGATCCTTCCTTGAACAGCAGCCCTCACAAAGGGACAGTGAGCCCTGGACTCTGAGGGGGCTCTTGTATTTCTTGCCAGTCCTCGACGGGGTTGCCAGACGGGATGCAGGATGCCCAGTTAGATGTGAATTTCAGATAAACGCCAGGTCATTCTTTAAGGGTTAACACATCATAGGCAATGCTTAAGACAGTGCATAGTAAATAATGTACAATGAATTACGTAATGTGTCCTAAATAGTGGATTTTTCTGACCCTCCTGGTGGATCGCTTCTTGGAATTTATACCCCAGTAATATCTGATGTGATCTATAAAGGCTCCAGGGGAGAAAATGTGGATCCTATCACTCAGTATGACAAGAGTCGAAGTCATTGCTGGGCGTGGTGGCACATGCCTGTCATCCCAGTGGCTTGGGAAGCTGAGGCAGGAGGATTGCAAGTTCAAAGCCAGCCTCAGAAACTTACTAAGGTCCTAAAGCAACTCAGTGAGACCCTGTCCCTAAATAAAATACAAGAAAGGGCTGGGGGCATGGCTCAGTGGTTTAAGCGCCCCTGGCTCCAATCCCTGCTACCAAAAAAAAAAGAAAGTCAAGGTCATATAGAGGGTGTGGGTGGCAGATATCTTGTTGCAGCCCAAGACAGTAAACGCAGCCTGCTCTGGTGCATCTCAGCCTGTCACGTTGAAGGGAACAAGTGTGACTTCCAAACCTTCACTGTGGCCTCTCGACAAAACGTTCAATCTACCATTCAGCAACGCACCTTCCGATGGTCTTCCATGAGGGCTGGATCAAGACGTGAGACTGAGCACGTTTATGACGTTCACCCGAGACCCCAGCAATGACAGAAAAGAGATAGTTTAAAAAAATACTCACAGACCTGGAAATCAGTGGCCTTAGTGGCCAGAACTGTCTCTGAAGGACAGAAATAGAATCAAGGTGCAGGACGGGGGTCTGTGGAGAGCAGGACTGTGCAGTTCTCTGCAGATCAGAGGCCAGAGGCCTCGGGAGCAGGATGAGGCCCTGGGGTCACCATGAAGGGCCACGCTTGGGAACCTGGACCTAGAGCCATAAGGCAGGTTGACGCTCTAAGGTCCTTGCTCAGCATCTGGACATCCACCTTAAGTGACAGCTGCCATCTTTTTGCTCTCCTGCCCGAGGGCCTTTCTGAGAAAGGCTCCCCACCCCCTCGTACCAACCCCCCCTTAACCACCTGCATCAGGACCCACCCGGCTCTGATCCCTGAGCCTGCCCCACAGAAGTCCCCAGCCCCCAGCCCACGGTGCCTCTCCCCGTCTGGGGAGAGGTGGCCTTGATTTGTCAGCTCTGACAGGTAAACCCTCCTGTCTCTTCCTGGTCTCCGTCTTTCATTCCTCACTCACAGTCTCCCAGTTCCTCACTTTCCCTTCATTTTGGGGCCAAAACAAACCCCGGATTGGGTTCCTGGTGTGCCCGCTCCCCTCTTCAAGGGCCACCGAGCGTCCCTGGGCCCCCATCTGGATTCCATCATGGGACCAGGCCCTCCATTCTGCTGATCGCCCTCTCTGCGCCCACCACCGGACATTCCAGGTAAGACCCCTGTCTCTGGTTGACCTAAAAGACCTACGGGTCCCGGGAAGTGATGGTTGATCCTCTGACACTTCCAGGGTTACCTGTGGTCGGGGGCACTTCCAGCCACAGCTTTCAGCTATGGGGGATCCCTACTGTCGACCGGGTCTATAGGTGGTCTTTGATTTGGGTCCTGGGTTTTGAGAAAAACCACCGAGGGTGATTGGGAGTTGTTCCTGGTGAGACCTCTGGGCCTTGGGTTAATCTCTATGGCTTCTGCCCCTATGTCGTCCTGGCCGGGCACCCAAGTGGCTCTACAGGCCCTTCCCCCAATGCTTACCCAGTGGTGGTGATGACCCCCTAACTCCCTGAGCATATCCATCCTCTGGATTGGGTGCTACTAGAGACTGGGGGACGCCCCACCTCTAAACTCACCTCCTACGTCTCCTCATGGGCGGCTCCTCGTCCATTACCTCCCCTAGCCCCCTAGGCTGCCTCCTGGCTAACCTAGGGTCTCTCTCTCTCACCCCGGACCTAAACCCTCCAAAACTTATCCACTTGTGCAATCAGATCTGGCCTCAATATCCTTTGGATAACGACTCTAAATAGCGGATAATGACACTCTAGATACCAATATTATAAGGGATCTTTTCAACTATTGGGAGCGTTCAGGAAAATGGAAAGAGAGATCGAATGTTCAGGCTTCTCCTCTCTACGTTCTAAGCCCTTCTCTGCAATTCTTGCTCTCCCACACGAGGCCTCTTAGCTCTCACCTCCCCTTTCTTTCTAATGAAGCCACTGCAGCAACTATCCCCTAGTCCCTTTTCTCCTCCTGCCACACACTCACGGGCTGCCGCTGCCCCACCTGCATCTCACCCTATTCCATCTGCCAGTGCCTCCCCATTACCCGCTTCCGAGGTGGACCTACTGTCCGGGATGTTTCAAGTCCTTCCATCGCCTCACACCACAGCCCATTCACATCCACATCCACATCCTTCTCAAAACTTTTTGCAGAGCAGCCTTGATGAGTTCTCCCATCTCTGGGGATTTGAGCTGCTTCGGGATCCTGGCCTGAGGGCCCAGGACAATGACCACACACCTTCTTCCATTCACCTAGCGCCTTATTTGGGTAAGTGACTCCGCCCTTCCCCTCTCCTCCCCCTTCCAAGTCTACTCCCTAGAGACGGCAGTGACAAGTCTACTCCCTAGAGACGGCAGTGACAAGTCTCCTCTCTAGAACTTAGATCTTGGCCCAGCACCAAGGTTCTCACCCATCCCTTCCTCTTGGTGAGTTCTCCAATTCGCATGGGGAACTCCCCATCCCTTCCCCTTGGTGAGTTCACTCTCGGGTCTTGATTTTCAGCTCAGCAGAGCTCACAAAAGCCCTGGCCAGGCACCGAGACTCTCCGGGCAAAGCCTGGACTAGGGAAGTAGCGGGTGACTCCCTTCTCTCAGTCCCAGACTCCAACTCCACACAGGGAATGCCCAAATCCCATCTGACTCACCTCTCAGCTGCCTCCTCACCCTTTAGCCCCACTCTGTTTGGCTCCTGATCTAAAGGCCCATCGACCATTCAACCTTCCAATCTTCATGACTTTTGTGAGTGCTCAGGAAAATGGAAGGAAATCCCGTATGAGCAGGCTTTCTCCTTTCTCCACTCCAAGCCTTCCCTTGGCTCCTCTTGCTCCCCGCCCAGCTTCTACTTGCTACTAAAGCTCTGGATTCCTCCAGAGACCCAACTTCTAGACAAACAAGGGACCCAGAACTCTCCTGCACTGTAAAGCCCTGGCCGAGGCCACACTGAGGCTGACATGAAATACCAAGGACAGACTCAGGAGGTTGATAGGAGGCCTAAGGGAAAAGGAAAAAAAAGAAAAAAAGTGTCAGTTTAACTTTTCCCTTGGCTACAACACAGAAGACTGACTTCAAAACTTTCTCTCTCCATCTTCCTGATCTCACACACCATTTCACTTTACACAGATGAAAAGCAGGGATTTGCTCTAGGGGTCCTCGGACACATGTTGGGACCAACCTTTGCCCCTGTGGCTTAGCTATCAAAGGGTCTTGACCCTATTGTTTGGGGATGGGCCCCTTGCCTACGAACGTTGGCTGCAGCCTCTCTACTCATTAAGGAGTCAAAGAAACTCACCTCTGGAGCCCACTCACCACCCTGCTCCCCGTCACCTATGAACTCCTCAACCACAAGGGCTTACATTCCTCACCCCCTGTCACCTGTTATGGTCTCAGACCTCGGCTGGGAAGTGGCTCCCTCCCCGTAACACGTCCACTCAGCAGGCTGCAGGAGCCGCCCTCATCAGAGCCTTCACTGTGGCAAAGGGAGCCCCCCTCCACCTCTACACGGACTCTGAACACGCTGTCCCCACCCTTCTCTCCACTCTGCTGTTTGGAAGGAGCGTGGATTCCTTTCCACCAAGGGAACCTCAATTCCTAATGCCCCCTTTTTTATCCAATCTCCTTCAGGCCTCAAAGCTTCCCACTGCCACTGGAATCTCACCTTGTAAATCCCATCAAACAGACACTCCTGTGTGACTCTCAGCTACAACAAGGCCGACTCTGAGGCGAGGGCCGCCGCCCTCCAACACCTCCTCCACCTGTGGCCCTCTGCCTTGCTAGCCCCCCGAGGACTCTTCCCCACTGACACCCAACAGATGCTCACCTTCCTTCACAACCTCCTTCACCCAAAACCACATCTTTAAGACAACTTCTCACTTCCCACCTTAAACTCTCTCCAGAGGACCTACAATTTCTCTCTACCCTCTCTGCCTCCTGTGAAATCTGCCAAAAATCCCATCTCACCTCCAGTCTCTCCCACCTGCCTTCCTGTTTCACCAGGCGAGAGGACATCTCCCTTGCTCTGATTGGCAGCTGGATTTCACCCACAGGCCCGCGGTCAAGCGGTACAAATTTCTCTTGGTAATCCTCGACACCTTCTCGGGATGGGTCAAGGCTTTTCCTACCACCAATAAATGTGCCCCTGTGGTGGCCAGCGTCCTTGCTGAACACATTCTTCCCGATTCGGCTTCTCCTCCTCGCTCCAGTCTGATATTGGTCCTGAATTTACTTCCCGTGTTTCACGGTCTGTAGCTAAGGCACTCAACATCTCCGGGCATTTTCATGTCCCCTACTATCCCCAGTCCTCTGGCAAGGTGGGATGTACCAACCAGACCTTGAAGAACATTCTCACTAAACTATGCCTTGAATCACATTCAGGGTGGACTAAACTCCTTCCCTGGGCTCTTGTTAGGCTGTGAGCCCTCCCAAAGAAGCTGCTCAACATCTCCCCTTTTGAGCTTCTCTATGGACGGCCCATCTCCCTGCTCAGCTCACCAGCCTCTGATTCTCCACTGCCCCTTGCTCCTCATCTTTTCTGGCCCCTTCTTGCGTACATGGAACCTCCTTTGGTAATACAGTGATGCTGTTCTGGCCAAGCCTAGTTCTGCCTCCTTCCTCTCCCACTCTGTCTCCTGGCGACCTGGTGCTTTTTAACAACCCCCCCTCAAAGGCTCCCTTCCTCCTCTCAACTCTCTGCAAAATGCACCGGACCCTCACTGGGCCATTCTTACCACTCCCTCCGTGGCCCGCCTTGAGGGCACCCCGTATTGGGTTCATAACTCCCATTTAAAATGTTTTTTTCCTCCCTTTTACATGGTGACTCCCACAGGCCCTCTCAAGCCAAGGCCGGAACACCCAGTCTTCCTTCCGTCTCCGAGGACCACGAGGACACAGCAGAACCACGAGTACCACCCTTCCCTTCTTCATTTTTGTCCTCCTCCCTCACTCTTCACTCACCTCCTAGGGGGACATTACCGGGAGTTACTATTCCAACCTCTAGGAGACTCACAGCAACTTGCTCAAACCACACTAACCCTACAGTCCCAGCTTGATCCTTTAGCTGCTGTGGCTCTGCAGAATCAAAGGGGCCTTGATCTTTTTATGGCCAAAGAAGGCGGACTTGTCTGTACCTACAGGAGGAATGCTATTTTTATGTCAATAATCTGGTATAGTGAAGAACAAGGTAGAACAACTCCAACAACCTTGAGTGGAAACAACAGCTCTCCTCTGCTGAAGGACGGCCCTCAGTAACCCCCTTCTCCTGTGGCACTTCCTCTCCTGACCCCTCCTCTCACAGGCCTTCTGTTAATGCTTGCCCCCTGCGTCATTAGGTTGGTTCAAGACCAGGTCCAAAAAATCTCTCATCAATCTATAAACCAGGTTGTGTTACAGGAACACCAACCCCTCACCAAAAATAGGGGCACCGGGGACAGCATTCCCCCTCTCCACCTCCATCATGGCTCCAATGACATCCTACGCCCCTAATGAGGGATCCAAATGCCACCCCTTCCCAGCAAGAAGCAGATATAGGAGATTGACCTACACCCCTGTTCCCTAGGGGACCCAATAAGATTAAAAGAGGGGGGAATATAAGGTCCTTGCTCAGCATCTGATGGCCATCTTAAGTGACAGCACCATTTTAAGGAAAAAGTTTTGCTTTCCGCCAAGGGCCTCTCTGAGGCTCCCCACTCCCTCATACCAACCCCCCATAACCACCCTCCTGGCTCTAACCTCTGAGCCTCCCCATGAAAGTCCCAGAACTTAAGCCTCTCTGCCTCCTGTGAAATCTGCCAAAAATCCCATCTCACCTCCAGTCTCTCCCACCTGCCTGCCCGTTTCACCAGGCGAGAGGACATCTCCCTTGCTCTGATTGGCAGCTGTGTCCTACAGAGAGGTGGCCTTGATTTGTCAGCTCTGACAGATTAACTCTCTGCCTGGTCTCTCTCATTGCCCGCTTACTCCCTCTTGCTCCTCGCTTTCCCTTCAGACCCTTCCTTTTCCCACTCCACCCCTCTGCAGGGAGTCACCCTGGGCCTCAGGCCACAGCATTTGTCCCAGACTTGGGTGAGCAAAGCAGGAGTCAGAGCAGCCCAGGCAGCTGGCGGGGCCCACAGGGTTCGGGAGATGGCTGCCAGGTCCCCTTGCCCCTCTTGCTTCAGGTCATACTGACCTGATTCCAACCACGGGCGCTGGCACTTCTTTGCCTGAGGGGCTCCCTCGCCCTGCCTGCAGGGCCTTGGTGACAACAGTGGCCTAAGGAGCTGAGGAATGACCACCCCACCCCCAGCAGCCTGCAGCCAGGAGCTGTCGGCCAGCCGGACAGACGCCCCTGCCCTCACCCCTCGGTGGGGTGAGCCGCTCAGAGCCCAGTCTCACCCTTGTGTCCTGGCTCAGGACAGAGAGCCAGCCACCTGCCACCTTCCCTGGCAATCTGGCCGCAGTGCCCAGGGGCTTCCTGTGAGCTGACAGCTTCCCGTGGGGAGTCCACTGAACTCGGACAACGCTGAGCCTGAGCCGGAGGACAGAGAATATGACGTCTCCATTTTCCCAACAAAGAAGCTGATAGGGGAGCTGGGTGACCCCACTGAGGTCACTTAATAGTTGACTGGGCTCTGCATGGCTTTGCCCCAGGGACCGTGTCCCTCCCACCTGCTCAGGGGGTCTCTTTGAGGGGTCTTTCCAGGCTCCGACCTATAGAGTTTGCTGTCTTTGAAAGCAGCTCAAACCCCAGGGGGCTCTGTCAGTGTCCCCTCTGCTGCAGGTGGGGGTCTGTCTTCCTTGGATTTCAGCTGCCTCCAGAGACATCTCAGCTGCGCCCAGGTGGGCTGATTTGGGTTAAACAGTGGATTTATATAACCCCCCACCAGAGCTGGGGAACAGAGCTCAGATGGGGTGGCAGACCTCGGCCTGGTCCTGTCTCTTTTGCATCTCTGTGTTGAGTGACCTTGGTGGGGTCACTTTATAATGCAGGTGTTTATGACCAAGTCATAAGATGACATGTTACAAAATGTGAAACCTATAAATAAAAAACAAAGCTTTCTCTCAGCCTTGCTTCCTGGCCTCCCAGAGGCAATGACTTATGGATTTCTGTCTTCAACAGACACTCAGCGAACACGCAGGTATATTGTGCTCATTTGTAACATGAAGAATAAAGCTATTTTAAGGACGGGCCCAGGAATCATCTAGGTCTCATCCATGGCAGAAAGAAAGAAATGTATTAGTAGACTGTGGGATCTGTTTTGCTTTTCTTTTTTTCTTTCTTTTTCTTTTTCTGGAGGCTGAACCCAGGGTCTGGCACAAGCTAGGCAACCACTCTACCACTGAGCTACACCCTGGCTCTTTTTATTTTATTTTATTATTTTTGGTACCGGGGATTGAACCCAGGATCACGGAATCACCGAGCAACATCTCCAGCCCTTTTATATGTCTTATTTTGAGACAAGGTCTTGAAGCCAGATTTAAAATTAGGCAGTCAGTGTAGTTAGGTAAATCAGGTCTAATATAAATCTAAAACGGAGGCCATGTTGAGCAATTCTTGAAATGTTAATGAAGTCCCAAGAAAAGCCCTAGGCCCAAAGTCCATCCCAAAGAAATGTTAATGAACAGCCCCACCAGATTTGAAGATGGCCCATCCCAAAGCAGGGTTAATGAAATCCTTCCTGCTCAGATTACTTCTTTGGCCCACCTGTGTCCCAACCTTCGGGCCTTCCCACCTACATTCCATCACCAAAAACTATAAAATGGAGAGACAACCGCACTTCCACGGATTCCATCTCTTGGGTCCCCTTCTTCCTCCGGGAGAAGTCTTTTCTGCTGTCCTTTAATAAACTTCTAACTTCTACTCTGACCTTGCCTCGGCGTGCTTCTCTGGTGTTATTCTTCAACGTTGGGGAAGCAAGGACTCGTCACTGGTCAACAGCGGTAACACTCTGCTCTCCTTTAATGTGCCCAGGGAGGGTGGCCCTGCTTGCTGTCCTACAGCAGAGGCTGCCTGGGCAAGAGGCTGTTCCTGTGGCAGAGGGGGGTGGGAGCCCCCCAGGGAGGGCGGGTGTCCCTCCAGGGCCGGGGCGGGTCTCCCTGAAGGCTTCTCCAGGCCACGGTGCCATGGTGCAGGACCACAGGTTCCCTCCTCCACCTCTGCTTCCTGCGGTGCCCAGCGGTGGCCGCTACTGCCAAGGGAGGACAGTCCAGGTCGTGTGCCCGCCCAGGGGGCAGTTTCTCAGCCTGAGGGGCTCCTAGAGGCGAAAGTGGGTCTCACAGTCACAATGGGCAGTGTCCTGGAGACAAACCCAGCACCAGTACCGCCTCCCAAATGGCCCGTGCCGCCAACCCTGGCAAAGCCCTCACTGCCAGTCCCCTGGACCCTCTCCAGGGCTGAGACTCCTCACAGCTGTCCATCGATCACCCTGCCCGGGAGGGAGCCCCTTAGACAGCTGGGTCTCTGGGATTCTGGAAACAGGGGTCTCCTGGGGCTGGTTTAGGAGCCACACAAAAACTCAACCTGGTGTCTGATCCTGGACAGGAAATCAAGGCTTCTACAGACCTCAGCCATGGACCATGCATCAGTCCAGGCACAAATGCATGACACTCTGACAGCTGGCGAATCCAGCTGTTTCCAAGAGGGGCACGGAGTCACACTGGACCATGACTGCAAGTGTGCAGGGACACTCTCCCTCTCCTACCAGCGCCTGACCCTCCCAGTCCTGCCTAGGTTGTAACAAGACTTATGCCCAAGGCCCCACCTGAGGGTACCCAGACTGCTCAGAGGGCACCCCCTCCCCGTCCTGGAGCATGGACTGTGTCAGCTGCAGCAAGGGGCAGAGGGGGGCCTGACAGAGGGACCAAGCCGAGGAGGCAGAGGTGATGGGCCCAGCGCCTCCTCCACAAGTGCCCACACAGGCTCTCGGTCACACTTCTTGGGCTACCTACCGGTCAGCTCTGGCCCGACTAGTGGCACGACCTGGGCTGGCCAACTGCATCTCTGCCCCTCACCATCAATAGGATCCCTGTGGCCACCTACCCGAGCCAGTTATTGTGGGACAAGATGTGGTGCTCGGTAAGGAAAGGAAGCGATTATTTGCGTAGGGCTGCAGAGCTGATGTCAAGGCCACACGACCTGCTTCTGTGACAGGGACTCCATCCATGGCAGGTACAGGAGCCAATCCTTCCTGCCCAAACCACCTACCCCTGGGGTCTGGTTCAGCTCCCCATTAGGGGACACCAGGTGGCCATTGAAAAGAAGGTCAAGGCAAGTGCAGAACCTTGGCAGAGCAGGGCTTTCCTGCCACCTCTAAAAGGATACTGTTTGTATCTGGTGCAGCTCAGCGGTGGAGAGTGCCTCAGCAGGCACGAGGCTGGTTCCCCCCAGCACACCTGCGTGTACACACACACACATACACACACTCAGAGCGCACACTCAGCCCCTTAGCCTTTTCTTCCTCTTCTGTTTTATAATCCCTCCATTTTGTAATTCCCTCCCAGTGCTGTGCCTGCCCCTCCGCCCCCCCCCCCCTCAGCGCTTGGAGGATGAGCCCCGCCTCCCGGCAGGCTCCGCCCCTGTCCCCTTGGACAGGTGAGGGCGCCAGGCACAGAGGGTTAAGTTACCTGCCTGAAGACACTTGACCAGAAAGGAACGGGGCTGGGATCAAACTCAGGCGGTGGAGTCTCCTTTTAGCTGCTACCTGACATCGTCTCTCAATGGGTTATTTTCTGTTATAGGCTATTTTAAAATTCTCTTTATATTCTTTTTCAAGAACAAAAATGGCCTATCATGTCCTTTCTACCTGTGATTCTTATGTCCATTGGCAGCTTTCATCTCCCTGATCCCGCCCGATGGGAGCCCCAGGGGAGGAAAGAACGTGCATTTGGGACTCGGGGGACCTCCACTCCCACCCAGCTCTGCATGCATCGCAACACGACCTTGGCCAGGCCCCTTGGCCTCGGTTTCCATCTGCAGAGCTGGACAGTCTGGAGCAGCTGACCTCCCGGGCCCTCCTGCGTGAGGATCCTCTGGCTTCCTCGGATCTATTTTTGCCTGACACCTCTCCCAGGGGCCTGTGGGCCTGAGCTAATTTCCCTGGCTGGCCCCAATCCAGGCAGCTCAGGTGGAGAGTGCGGAGCTAATGAGGCCAAGGTCATGGGCCAGTTAGCAGCTCTTGGAGGAAACTCTGGCTTTGCAGTCGGACTGCAGCTCCCCCTCTGGTCACTGGGCTCAGGCACAGGTGGCCCCGGGGCAATTCACAACGTGATGCTGGCTCCTCCTGCAAGTCACCACTTTCAGTAGGAACCACTGGGAGCCAAGGTCCCAGCTACTCCTCATCACCGCAGGGCATCGTGTCCTGGAGTCACATCAACACACCTGAGGGACTTGGAGGGGTGCATGGGGCGGAGAGGATCAGATGGCCCAGCAAGAGCATGCCCTGCCTGCAGGTGGACCCACACCTGGTCATGATACAGAGACGAGCACCAATTCCATTTCTTCAAATCTAAAGCACAGGGCACGGCTGCCTTCTCCCAAGGACATGTCTGCCTTCCCCCAAGGTCACCCACTGCAGGGCTTCCGGTTTCCAGCCTGAGATCCTCCTCTTCCTACCTGTCATTTCCACCTCCTTGCAAGTATGCTGAGGTAAAAGAGCTTCCTCCTTTACATTGTTACCTGCCCTGGGGCAGGGCACTGTCTGCATTCTGCCTCCCTGGCACCTAGAGCAGTTCCTGGCATCGATGCAGCAAGAGCACGGTAAATATTGAGTGAATCAAATTACTACTGTCCCAGCAAGGCCGTGACTGTACTTGAATGGATGCAGCCCTGCCGACGAGTTCTGCTGGGTTGTTTCCAAACCCACCTATTTCAAAGAGTCTCGGGAAGCTCATTATTTAGAGAGAATTTGTGTGAGAATTCTAGAAAAAAATAATTCCTTTTATAATGTGCCACCACCCCTTGACCATCTTGCAAATTTTATGTTTCTTATTCTAGGTTTATCAGTTCAGCTCAGTGGATGTGCATTGTGAATTCTTACTATATTTTGTAATATTCGTTGAGTTCTTACTTTAATCCAGGCTGTGAACTAAGCCTATCCCAGGAGTGGATTCATCTAATTTTCAAGGCAACCGTGCGATATGGGCATTGCCACTCTTCCTACTCTGCAGATGGGAAAACCAAGGCAGACGGAGGTGAAGTCACCGGCTCAACCTCACCTGGGTAGTAAGTTCTAGAGTTTCAAACTCCAGAACCCACACTCTGAGCACAGCTGATGCTGCCCTTCAGGACCCAGGCACACAAGTGTCTGTGTAAAGGTGCTCATGGTGGGACATCTGTGACACTGCTGATGTGTGCAGTGGCCAAATGCCTCCAGAGAACTCTGCTGAGTGTGGACACTCCGAATCCCCAAGAACTATGTTTTGTACGCTTTCATTCCTGCGACCCAGAGAGGGTAGGATTGCAGAAATGAAGAAGAGATTAACAGTTGCCAGGAGTTGCTGAGGGGTGCAGGGGCAGAGAAAGTGGGTGTGTCTGTGGAAGTACAACCCGACGGTCCTTGCAGCAATGGAAATGTTCTACAGCTTGATCATATCAATGTTAATATCCTGGCTGCAACAGTGAAGAGGTGGTCCAAGAAGCAGCCTTTGGCACGAATACAATCAGCAGTCTGAAAGTCCAAATGGAAAACTGGCCAATTGTATATTAAATCTGTGTGTGTGTGGTCGTACAGATAGCAATTGTGTCAGTCAGCTTTCTTCACTATAATGAAATACCTGAGATAATCAGCTTACAAAGAGAAAAGGTTTTTTTTAGCTCACAGTTTTGGAGCCTTCAGTCCAGGATCAATTGTCCCCATTGCTCTGGGCCTGTGCGGAGGCAGCACATTCATGGCAGGACCATATTGGTAGAAGAAAACTGCTCATCTCATGATCCAGGGAGCAAAAAGGAGGACCAAGAAGAAGACACATGGGGCTGGGGTTGTGGCTCAGTGGTAGAGCGTGCGCCTTGCACGTGTGAGGCACCGGGTTTGATCCTCAGCACCACATAAAAATAAAGGTATTGTGTCCATCTACAGCTAAAAAAAATATTAAAAAAAAAAAGAAGAAGAAGACACAGATCCCATAATGCCCTTCCATGGTTCACTATCTTCAAGGGTCTATCACCTCCCAATAGTGACACCACGGGGAACAAGCCTTTAACTCACGTATCTTTGGGGGACAGTCAACATCCAAACAATAACAACGATTAATTATTATTATTTTTTTCAGTGCTGGCCTCACATCTGCCACTGAGCTACACTCTAGGCCTTAAATGCTTCATTTATTTGTCAACATTTAAAACTTTTGCAAGATGTTAGCAATAGGGACTGAGGTTGTGGCTCAGTGGTTGAGCACTTGCCTAGCATGTGTGAGGTACTGGGTTCGATTCTCAGCACCATATAAAGATAAATAAATAAAATGAAGGTATTATGTCCAACTACAACTAAAAAATGAATATTAAAAAATAAAGGTATTGGGGCTGGGGTTGTGGCTCAGCGGTAGAGCGCTCCTCTTGCACGCGCGGGACCCTGGGTTCGATCCTCAGCACCACGTAAAAAATAAATGAGTGAAAGAAAAGTATTCTGTCCAACTATAAAATAAATATTTTAAATAAGTAAATAAATAAAGGTATTGTGTCCAACTACAACTAAAAATATTTTTAAAGTATTTATTTTTTTAGTTTTAATTGGACACAATACCTTTATTTATTTTTATGCAGTGCTGAAGATCAAACCCAGGGCGTGCACATGCTTGGCGAGTGCTCTACCGCTGAGCCACAACCCCGGCCCAACTGAAAATATTTTTTAAAAAAGATGTTAGCAGTAGAGGGAAGTTAGATAAAGGGCACCTGAGGTCACTCAGGGTTTGTTTTAGTCAGAATTTTTGTTGCTGTGACTAAAAGACTCGACCAGAACAACTGTAGAGGAGGAAAGTTTGGGGGCTCACTGTTTCAGAGGTCTCAGCCCACAGAAGGCTGGCTCCATTCCTCGGGCTCCAGGTGGGAGAGGGTGGCAGGGGGAAGCAGCTCACAGGAAGCAGAGAGAGAAGCCACTGGCCAGATACAAGTATATCCCCCAAAGCCACGCCTCCAGTGCCCCCCTCCAGCCACACCCCAGCTGCCTGCAGTTACCACTCAGTTAATCCCTATCAGGGGAAGAATTCACTGACTGGTTTAAGGCTCTCACAACCTAATTATTTCTCCTCTGAACCCTCTCGCATTGTCTCACACGTGAGCTTTTAGGGGACCTTTCACCTATGTTTAGGAGACATAACGGTGTCATTTCATAGGAATGCAAAACCAAATGCTTACTTAGAAGTCAGAATGAGGAGCTCCTGTCTTGGGGAAGCTCACCTCTAGGCAATGAGACTCCTCACTCTTCCGATCTCCCAGCTCATTCATAACATTAAAAAATGATGGATAAATGACCTCTTTACATTTTTCTTAAGCTTTTGGTGCTTGCTGTGGCTTATCTGGTGGAGCACCCAATCAGAGGAGAAAAAGGGAGATTCCCTTGCCAAATACCACACCAAGCCAGGCTCTGCTGTGCTCACCTGTGATCCCAGCACTCGGGAGGCTGAGGCAGGAGGATCTCTTAAGCTCAGGAGCTAGACATGATCCTGGACAGCACAGACAGATTCCATCTCAAAAATAATCACCCTCGAGGGCAAGCCTGTTTGTTCAGCCTGTGGGGATCACCTTTCACATTCAATTTAGTCAGAAGGCAGATGCTAATGTGTTCCCTGTAAAGAGATCCTTTCTCTTAAAAATATTTTATTTATTCTTGGGATGGTAATAATAGCCCAGGGATGGAGAAAGTGAGTGTTTTGGAGTTAGAGACTCCAACATCTGGATCTTAATTCTATCCCTTAGTAGTAGTGATCACAGCAACCTTGAGTGTCCCTGAACCTCAGTCCCTTGAGCTCTACAATGAGATTGACACTGAACAAGCCAATAATTCAAAACCCACAGGGCTGTGGTGGAGATCAATGAGAAAACATCTACCAAAGAAACTAGAACAATTCCTGACAGGTAGTAGTTGCTTCCTATGGGATACTCATTACTATTAATAATAACTGTTCCCCATTTGATTAAAATGTATGAATTGTCAAGATCATCGTACTGTCATGTGTAACTAATAAAAAAACCAAACTGTAGTTTATATAAGAAAGTAAAGGTTTTTACCTTCACAGTGCCCTACAGATAGCCCCATGATCTCCAAGAGTTTGCTCATATCAGCCAGGAGAGTCTATGTTATGCTGCAGTAACAAACAAACCCAGACCTTAGCAGTTTACAACAACAGAGGTCATTGCTTGCTCATGCTGCATGTCTGTCATGGGTCAGGTGCTCCATGGCTCCTGTCATCTTCCCTCCGGGACTCAGGGATATGGCACAGGCAGTCTGGAACACAGCTAGTTGTCATAGTAAAGGAAAAGGATCTTCTGTCAGCATTGCATGCTATGGCTAAGAAATAACAGGTTATTTCCATTCAGAACTCATTGGCCACAGCTGGTTAGGCATCCCCCACCTGCCCTGGCCATAAGGAGACCAGGAAGAATAATCCCACCTCCTATCTGAAAGGGGGAAAGACGGAAAAGTGTGACCAGTAGCCCTAATGACACAATGCTTTTGAAAGCCACAGCTCCGATCAGAGGGATGGAGGCTCAGTGAGACCATGGTGAAGCCAGGGGAGGGTGAAGCCCTGGACGCAGGGTCACCCCAGGGGAACGCTGGGCCCTTTCTCATCTGCACTGAGCCCAAGCAGACCTGGACGGCTCTGTGCTGCAGGAAAGCAAGCCAGTCCTCAGGGATGGAGTCACGGCGGTGGGACAGCCGAAGGAGGCCTGCTCTCCTGGCTCTCCTGCTCTGGGCGCTGGGCACAGCTGATTTCCCTGGCTCCACCCTCCTCTCCGTCGCTTTCCAGAGCCCATTCAATTCTTCTGCTGTTTTCGGGAGCCCCCAGGGTGTTTCCGGGGTGATTTCGACTTTCTGCCCGCCCCATCCGTGTACCAGCCACCGCCCCTCCCTGCTCGGGCTCCTCCCTGCTCGGGCTCCTCCCTGCTCGGCCCCTCCCTGTCGCCCCCTCCCTGTCGCCCCCCACAGCTCCAGTTACTGCTGACAACGGAAGCGGCAGCGGCTCTGCGGGCGCCAGTCCCCCGAGGTCCCCGGGGTGCAGACGTAGTTCAACTCACATGTCTGTGCCAACAGCGCCACCTCCCGACCCTGCAGAGGCTGCTGGCAATGTGTGGCGTTCCCCGCCCTCAGCCCTCGCCCGAGGGTTCAGCGCAGGTCCTAGCCCAGGGACGCAGCAGGAGCGGCGCCACGTGGATCACCTTGCATGCTGACCCCTGCTGGCCTTTGTTCACATCTGGACCTCAGGTCTCCCCTGCGCCCTCCTCCCAGCCTCTGCATGCCCAGGCTGCCTCGTCCTGCCGCCACCTCCTCCACCCGAGGGGAACCTACGCGCCCGTCCCAGGGAACCCGTGCTCCACTCCTCCGCCTCAGTCCAGCCCTGCACGAGCCCTGTCCCCTGAGGGTTGGACTGGCCAGTAATAATGGAGGATCTGAGGAAGAAACGCCTGGGAGTCAAAGGCGTTTCCCAACAGCATCCTCGTGAGAGCCGACGCTGCGCCCTGACAAGCCAGTCACACGTGCTTGGTGACCTCAGGAGGAGAGAGGTGGGCCTGACAAACACCTCGGCCTTGGTGAGAATATCTCTGTGGGCATCTTGTTTGTCCCCATAAGCTGATGCCGTGGCTGGGAAAGTCTCCTCCTTTGTTCTCCGTTTGCCACGGATGGCTCACGTCCTCCTGGTGGCCAGGAGAGGAGACATTCGCTCACCCTGCAGAGCCGCGGCTCACTGGAGGGCCCTCCCCTGCGCCCTTCAGGGGCTGTGAGCCCACCTAGGTCTGCTGCATGCTCTGCTGCCTCCGATGAGTTTCCTAGAAGCTTCCTGCCTGCGTTGAGTCTTCAATTGTCACATGGGAACAATAGCTTTTCTTTAAAGGATTATTTTAAGGGCAAGGTGGGAAGAAGCATGCTCCTACCTGCTCCTTAGCATCACTGACTGGTGAGATCTGACTATTGTCACCTCTGGGCACCAACCAGAGGGCCCGTTACTGACTTATTGCCAGACCCTTCTCTAAAATCCAAGATGCACATAAATGGGAACTGAAATCACACAGAAGGAATGTCTGCCGGGCTCCACCCTGAACCCCAGCTCCATCCGTGGGCTGGCTGAACCAGAGGGTCGGTCAAGTTCAGCCATGGCCTACCATCCAGCCTCCATCCTCCTGGGCACCTGCTCCCACAGGCTCTGTGATCTCTGCAGTCCTGACGCTGACTCCCTGTGCGTCTTAGTTCCTTGTCATTTGACAGTTTGTACGCAGCCTTCCTAGTTACAGAAGTCTTCCCCTTGTCTGCAGTTTTGCGTTCTGAGGTTTCTGTGTCTGGAGGTCAACTCAATCTGAAAGGATTAAATGAAGATTTTCAGAAACAATTCATAAGTTTTAAATGTATGGTATTCTGAATAGCATGATGAAATCTTTCACCATCTCAGTCCACTCCATACGGGATGTGGATCATTCTTTTGTCCAGTGTATCCACACTGTATATGCTACCTACCCATCAGTCACAGTGGCCATCTCAGTTACCAGATCAGCCGTCTAGTATGACAGTGCTTGTCTTCAAGTAACCCTCATTTTGCTTAATAATGATTCTAAGCACAAGAGTAGTGATGCTGGCAATTCATTTTATTTAATCTTTAAATTTTTTTTTAGTTGGAGGTGGACACAATATCTTTATTTTGTTTATTTATTTATTTTTATGTGGTGCTGAGGTTTGAACCCAGTGCCTCACGGGGTGCCAGGTGAGTGCTCTACCACTGAGCCACAGCCTCAGCCTAGTGATGCTAGAAATTTAGATATGCCAAAGAGTAGCTGTAAAGTGCTTCCCTTAAGAAAAAAAAATTCTCCATTTAATAGGAAAAAAAAATAGTATACACAGAGTTCAGTGCTATCTGCAGTTTCAGGCCTCCACTGGGGGGTCTCAGGATGTGTCCACCGTGAATAAGGATTTGGCAAAAATTTGCAATCTGCAGACCCCAGTGCCACCTTTCTCTCCTCCTATCACCTGGATAGCTTCCAGCTGTTCCCTGTGTGTAAGTTGCAGCTGGTTAGCTGCTCCCAGAACCTCTGAGCTCTCCATGATGTTAAATTTGGTGAAGCTGAAATGTGGGTGAGGACGGCACTGAGACATATCCCGCTATATTCAAGTGGTGGGTCAATCAGGAAGGCTACCCTGTGTATCCGATTTTAATTTTGATAAAATAATCTCTATCAAAAGCAAAGGCTTGCTGGGTGCGATGGCACAATCTGTAATACCGGGGAGCTGAGGCAGGAGGATCACAACTTTGAAGCCAGCCTGGGCAACTTAGCAAGACCCTGTTTCAAAATTAAGTAAAAAGTGCTGAAGATGTGACTCCGTGGTAGAGAGCTTGCCCAGCATGTGTGCTGCTGTGACACAGAGAGGAGCAAAAGCCTTCCCAGACCTACATCTCAAGGGAAGGATCAGGGATTTGGGCTTGAGGTGACAAACGTGACTTGGCTGGGATGCAGGTGGAGGTTCAACTGGAGGGGGGATCATCCCACTGTATCGGGATCATTGTTCTGCAGATTTCGAGGGTCTTTCCCAGCCCCAATTTCACAGAGCACACAGCTTCAGGAACCCAGAGACTGTGTCAGATGAGAAACAGCCGAACTGATGGTTACTGAGTGCCACAAACCTGGGTGTAGCCAGGTGTTTGATCTCGTTGCCTGAGAGAATCTAGGTCATCCCAAGCCCAAAGCAGGGACAGCCTCTTCCAGAAACCCTCTGGATCCTTCCTGGTGGGGTCAGTTGTCACCAGTGCAGTGATTCCTGGCTTGAACCTAGCCACAGGCCCTCTCTCCTTGTCTGCTGCCCTCCGTGAGGCCATGGTGACTGGGCGGTGGATTTCTCAACTGCATCTATGTCCCCATTGCCCTGTGCAAGGCCTAGTCTAGGGCAGACAGAAGGGAATTGTGTGTGTGTGTGTGTGTTTGAGTGTGCACACGTGTGTGCGTGTATTTAATGAAAACAGAAATGAAGAAGCACACGTTGGTGTTAAGAAGCACACGTTGGTGGACAGAAGACCGTGGAGTCTCTTGCAGAGACCCTGGCTTTCTCAGCAGCTCAGCTGTGCCTGATTGTGCACCCTTTCTCTAGGAACAAAGGGAGCCAGGGAGTGGCCAGGACTGCTGAGCTGAGCAGGGACCAAGGAAGCAAGCCAACCCCATTTCCCGTGTGATGGCCGCCAGAGCAGCGATCCACGGCTGAGGGCTCCTTCACCACCATCACATTTCAGCCCCACAACAACTCTGGGAGGACGGTGCACCTTTCACAGAGGACAATCGGCAGCCAACTCAGGCTCCAAGGCAGAGAGAAACTGGAATATAGATCTGACTCCCAAGTCAGGGACCCCAAGTTTCCCAATGTACCATAACAATAAGGGGGGGACTGGAATACAGGGACCCCCATCTCACTCTCCCCACAGGGTCTTTTCACTAGGAAAAATGTCCATGGAGCATCTGGGGCCCTTACTGTGAAGGACCCATAGCAGATGGGCGGGATTATATCCAAAGAGCACTCTACAATTTGCAATGTACTTTTGTTTTTTTTGTACTGAGGATTGAACCCAGGGGTGCTTTACCATTGAGCTACATCACCAGTAGACAGAATTTTTTTTTTTTTTTAATGTTGAGACAGGGTCTCACTAATTTGCTCAGGTTGGCCTGCAGTTTCAATCCTCCTGCTTCAGCCTCCCAAGTCTCTGGGAGCAATGCACTTACTTTGAAAAGGAACAGAATTATTACCTTGTTGTGTAGGTAGGGAAACTGAGGCAGAGACAGGGACAGTGGCTTTCTCAAGATCACACAGCAAGTCCACGAAAGAACTGAGGCTCAAAAGCAAGTTCAGGGAGTCTCCTGAAATTAGCACCACACACTCTAGACAAAATATAACACCACTACCTCCAGGCTCAGGAGAACAAGTCAAAACAGGAAGATGTTGAGAGGAATCAATACGGAGAAAATGATGGGCCCTGGCCAAGCACAGTGGCACATGCCTGTAATCCCAGAGATTTGGGAGGCTGAGGCAGGAGGATCGTGAGTTCAAAGCCAGCCTCAGCACTTAGCAAGGCTCTAAGCAACTCAACGAGACCCTGTGGCTAATAAAATATAACAGAGGGCTGGGGATGTGGCTCAGTGGTTAAGCACCCCTGAGTCCAATCCCTGGTACCAAAAAAGAAAAAAGGAAAAAAAAAGCTGAAAAAAAAAAGTTCTCTATTTTTTCAGCTTTTCGTTGAGGGCAGCCAATGGGAAACAGCTGCCCTGAGGAGGTGGAAGGTAGCCCAGGGCAATGGCTCCTGCTGGAGAATGAGAAGAAAGGGTTCAAAGTGAAAGACAAAGAAGGGACACTCCAAGATTTGTCTCTAGTCTACCCTGGTGACCTACTGATCCTCAGCCACACAGGCATGTAGCAGACCAAAAGCAGTCTCACAGGAGACCTCAGCGGCCTCACATCACAGGCAAGATGGAGCCGCTCCTTCTGGCTAGCACATCAATACAGAGAACTAAATCGTTGGAGGATTACAACAGAATCCAGAGTCTTCAACACAACATTCGTATGTTCACCATGCAGTAATTACCGGACAGAGAAAGAGCAAGGAAAATGTAACCCATTCTCAAAACAAAAGACAATCCATAGAGGCCAACTTTGAGGAGTCCCAGATGTTGGAATTAGATAAAAACTTAAAAGCAGTTATTCTAACTATACTTGTTGAGTTCGGGAAAAATACACTTGAATGAAATTTTAAGAATGCCGACAGAGAAATAGAAAAAAAGGAGCCAAAGAAAAATTTAGAACTGAAATATGCAGTACCTGAAATATGGAAATTAGATAGATGTGCTTAATAGCAAAATGCAGATGATAGAGGGAATTAAACGGATCTTTGGAAATTACCCAATCTGAAGAAATACAAGGAAAAACATTTAAAAACAATAAACAGTCTTGGGGACCTGTGGGGAAATGTCAGAAGTTCTAAGGATAGTTGGAGAGCTGGAATCTCAGACAGACAAGTGAGGAAAGACCGGAGTGGCCAACAAGTATTTCAAGAAATAATGGCTGAGGGCTGGGGTTGTGGCTCAGCGGTGGAGCGCTTGCCTAGCACATGTGAGGACCTGGTTTGATCCTCAGCATCACATACAAATAAATAAAATGAACTAAGCAGGGCGTGGTGGCACACACCTGTAATCCCAGCGGCTCAGGAGGCTGAGGCATGAGGATCACAAGTTCAAAGCCAGCCTCAGCAAAAGTGAGGCGCTGAGCAATTCAGTGAGACCCTGTCTCTAAATAAAATGCAAAATAGGAAAACAGGGCTGGGGATGTGGCTCAGTGGTCTAGTGTCCCTAAGTTCAATCCCCAGCAGCAACTAGAAAAAAAATAATAATAATGGCTTAAAACTTCCCAAATTTAGAGGGAAAGTTTACCTGTCCAAGAAGTTCTGTAGACCCCCAACCGAATCAACCCCACAACTTCACCTAGGCCCATCATAATGGACTTGCCAAAAATCAAAATAAACACAAACTCCAGAAAGCAGCCAGAGAAAATTAACATATTACACAGGAGGATCAAGGATACCAACAACCAAGAACTTCTCGCCGAAACTTTGCGGGGTGTGGGTTGGGGTGTCTTGGCATTCATTTTAACTTCGAGTGTAACTTTCTCTCTCTAGAAGCAGCTCTCAGCATCCTTGACTCCAGTTACAATACTATGCCCCCCGGGAAACCTGTGTGGATAACTCCCTGGACCCAGCAAATGCCACTAGCCCCTAAGTGCCGCCCTTGTGCTGCGCGTCCTGGCTTGTGCGCATGCGTGTCGGGCCCAGGCTCACCTCTGCCCCTCCCCAGCCCGCTCGCCAGCGCAGGGGAGGTCTGTGCGTACCACAGACTCTTAAACCCGCTCGGTTGGGGTTTGTCCTTGAGGCTATGCTGCAATGCACCTCCAGTGGTGAGGTCACTGGAAGGGACCCCAGGCAAGGGGATCCCTGCGGTGCTCTTCTGTCTGAGGCCCTGGTGGCAGCTGGGGACAAAAGCCACCAGCCTTTGTTGATGGAAAAAACTCAGAGAGAGTCATTCAAAATCTAGGAAAGCCGGAGGACCGCGGAACAACATGATTAAAGGGCTAGAAAACACCCTGCCAACCACAGATTCTATAGTCAGACAAAACATCTTTCAAAAATGAAAGCAAAGTGATGACTATTTTTGATAAAGGAGAATCTGAAGAATTCGTTGCCTCCGGGGATGCATGAAAAGACTTGCAAAAGCTGAGGTTCATCAGCTAAGGAGAAGGGTTACCCGAGGGAGAATCAACTTCCAGAAACAGTTGAAGAACATCAGAAATTATCAATAATTGGCCAGATGCGGTGGTGCACATCTGTAATCCAGCAACTGAGGAGACTGAGACAAGAGGGTCACAAGACCAAGACCAGCCTCTACAACTTAGTGAGACCCTGTCTCAAAATTTAAGAGCTGGGTAAAGAGAATGTGGAGAAAAAGAAACATTTTTACACTGTTCATGGGATTGTAAATGAGTACAACCACTATGGAAATCAGCATGGAGCTTCCTCAAAAGACTAGGCATGCAGCCACCATATGACCCAGCTAGATCATTCCTTGGTATTTATCCTGAAGAATTAAAGTCACCATAGCATAGCGACAGATGCATATCCGTGTTTACAGTACTGTGATTCACAATAACCAAACTGGAACCAGCCTGGATGTCCATCAACAGATGAACGGATACAGAAAACATGATAGGGCTGGGGTTGTGGCTCAGAGGTAGAGCGCTCGCCTAGCATGGGTGAGGCACTAGGTTCGATCCTGAGCACCACATAAAAATAAATAAAGGTATGTGTCCACCTCTACCTAAATGAAAAAAAAAATTAAAAAAAAGAAAACATGGTATATATATATATATATGCAATGGAGCCATATAGAAAAATGAAATTATAACATTTGCAGGAAAATGGATGGAACTTGAGACCATTATGTTAAGTGAAATAAGTCAAACTCAGGTCAAGAGTCATATGTTTGCTGTCATATGTGGAAGCTAGAGAGGAAACAGGAAAAGAAAGGGGAGGAAGGGGTGGGCGACCTCATGAAAATCAAAGGGAGATAGAGGAAAGAACAGGGGTTGAAGATGGGGAGGGGAGGGAAGCTGAGGAGTGGTATTGGCCAAGTATTATTGTTATATTATATGCATGTATAAATATGTAGCAACAAGGCTCATCATTGTGTGTAAATATAATGTTCAATTAAAAAACGCGGAAAGAAAAAAAACAAGCTGGGGTTTTAGCTCAGTGGTAGAGCGCCCTCTAGGCTTAATTCTCAGTACTGCAAAAAAGATAAATGGTTGAAGACAATATTAAGTTTTAAAAAATGTGAATGACTTTTTAAGACCAAAGATAAAATACCATCTTGCAGGGGTTAGACTGTGCCCACGACAGCAACAGCATGGAGGGGGAAGGGTGGCAGGAGCGCCTGGGGGGCTGCAGGGTTTCTAGAGGTGGTGAAGCGAGAGCTCAGAGAAAGCAAAGATGTCAGAAGGAAGCCCATGGAACCATGGGAGTCTGAAGCACACTGAGGGGCCAGCAGTCCACAGAGGAGATCACTCTGTGCTGAGTGGCCAAGGCAAGCAGGAGGGGGCCAGGTGAGGGAAGGGCCAGGTGTTCCAGATGGCAGAGGGGAGGGTGCATGGGCAGCAGAGGACAGGGAGCATCTCAGGGAGCAGGGAAGCTGAGCGTGTGAGTGCTGCTGAGGTAAGGGATGAGCAAGCCCCGCCCGGCTGGCAGCCAGTAGTCCCCACAAGGTCCTTTGCTTTTGTGCACATGGGCACCAGCTCAACTCAGCTCCAGACAGGACAGGACCCTGTCTGACTCACTTTATGTCCCCAGAACCTTGCAAGTGCTCAGCTCATAGAAGGAGACAGGGGTGTCAATGAGTGTATGAATGAATGAGGGAGGGCGGGAGGTGGGCTGCCTTTCGGGTCCATGTCTCCAGCTCCATCCTGTAGCCTGCTGCCAACATTCCCCCATGGTCACCCCTCCTTAGATTCTTCTTGGGGCAATACTTTGTCCCAGTTCTCTGTGTCTTTTGCTAGACTTTAGCGTCACAACCTGGGAGTCAGAGGTGTGGATGGAGAGAAGCAGATCCCAACTGGATGTTTTAAATATCCGTGAGAGCTGGGGCTCTGGCTGCTGGTGCCTATGAAGAGAATTCCAAAAAGACTTGGGCAACAGACGCATGGAATTCTAACTCTCAATGTAGCAACCGGATAAGGGGTGCAACTCAAGTTGGGAGACCCATTGTCCCAGCAGCTGCTCCTGCCCACAGACGTATTTCCCTTGGCCTGGAGCTTTCAGGTCTTGGGGAAAAAACTGTGGCTTTGGTGACAACCTCTGTCTACCAGAGGCTTAGCTCACACTGCAGGGTCCCTTCCTTTTCAGTCTGGTGCAGGGCTAGTGCTGTTTCCTGGACCAGAGGACCTTCCCTCCTTGTCTGTAACTTTTGTTTTGGGGTGTAGTTCCCTGACATAGACTTCTGGAATCCATCTTTCAGGGTCCAACATATTGAAAAATCGCAAGTCCAGAAGTGAGGTCCACCAGACTCTCCCACTGTGGAAACAAGTCCAGCCTTCCTCGAGTGGGTGACTTCACAGAGGAGGGCTCCTCCTCCCAGCCTCCCACCTAACTTTGGCCTGAGCTCTACCTAGCCTTTCCCTGCCTGAGCCTTGGAGTGGTTCCATCTTCTTTTGACCTCTTTCCTGTGGAGTCCAGCCCTCCATCCTCCTGCATAAACTTCTCCAAGTGCAGGCCATTCCTACTTCCCCGCCTCCCTCTGAATCCCCACAAAATCCACAAATTAACTTCTGAAGCATTCTGATCTCCCTACCCAAATCAGCACACATCTGAACTGTTCCTCTGTGGTACTGATAAAACTGCTCTCTACCCTCTAGAAAGTGCCTCTTGATCATTTCCTGTATCCCAGCTCCTTCATGGGAGTTAGACGGACCCTTCATCTTCGGATCCTGCCCCCTGCTGGATCTAGCAGGGATTCCACACCTGTCCTGCCTAGTCCCACTCAAGAGCAGGTGGAGGGGGCAGCCAGCCTGTCACATCCGCTCAGTCTGTTTGCAACCTCAACCTTCTCAGGAAATCCCTCTCTCTCCAGCTCCATCAATGGGTCACCCTTCCATGTCCCAGGATTAGACTTATTAAACTTTGCCAGCATTCCTATTTTTAAAAGTCCCAAATCCAACTTTTAACCCAACCCACTTCTCCCTGATCCTTTGAGCAACGAGATTCCTGGATATAGGACTTTAAACTTCTTCTTAGCTGCTGGATTTTAATAACTCCACTAAGATTTTTCACTACCTCATGGATGATGGGGACAGCACTGTGCTTGGATGATCAGGGCCCCAATCTCCAGGCTGTTCACTGACCCAGCTGCCCATCCTTGAAGGCCATTGTCCAGGGGCTAAGGCCAACACAAGGAATCACCCAGATTCCTATTGATTCTGTATGATGGGGGAAGGTGGCTCCCAAGTCCTGTGGTCATCAGTCTCAGAGGTTGTCTCCACTCCTCTTTGATGGAGGAAGACACCCCCCAAAAAGATAAAGAATAGAATCTGGGGAGTCTGATCTACAGCCACCTAGCAATTCCCAATATTAACCATGGGCGGCCCTGACTATCACCTCTGAGCGATGGTCACAGAAGAGATTTTGCAATTCAGTCTGGGTGTGTAACAGGATGCAGAAAGGGGGGGGGGATGCTGTGGAACTCAACCCCTGCCCCCCCCTTGGCTGCGATCAGGAAGCCTGAATAACAACAGTATCCGCCACCAGTGCAGCCTCTGCAGAACTGGACAGAGCCGAGTAGCCCTGACCTTGACCATCAGCTCTCTGCCTTGGCCCCAGTCCTGGCTGCTGCAGCCCCTCTGTGAGCACTGAACCCCACCTTGCCCTCGACCCCCAAACCCCAGCCTGTGGGAGTGTTTCCTCTCAGCCTAAGAGTTGTGCCAACGTGCGGAGGTTCTGGGTGTAGCTGTGTTCCTTGAATTCTGCTGGGCACCCTCCTCCCTTCCTGGGTTTCCTGTTGTGGTCTCCACGCAGACGGGGACAAGAGGCACTGGCTTACCAAGGTGGGGGACATTCCAAAGCATTGCTCTCCTCCACTCCAGTGCACAAACCCTCTGGTCCTCTGTCCTGGAGGGGACTCCGGGCCCGGGAGCAGCAGAGGCTCTCCCTGAGGCTCCCGGGACCAGCCTGGCTGCCTGTGGAGCCATGGACAGCCGGTCATTGAACCAGGCCCCAACACAGTGCCAGGTGCGGGCAAAGCGCAGAACCAGAGGCAGGTTAGGAGACAGGAGTCAGAGGGAGGGAGGCTGACCAGAGTGCTTGGCGGGAGGAGGAAGCCCTTGATGGGGGGGGGGGGGTGAAAGTTAGCCCTGCCCACTAATAGAACATAGCCACCGCAGCTTCAGAGGCTGGGCCCCTCCCTAGGAAGGGTGGCAGGCCCAGGGCAGAAGCCTCCCAGGGGTGAGGAGGAAGCTCCTGGAAGGACCCAAATTAGGGAGCTCTGGACCTTTCCCTGAAGATGCAGTCCTTTTGACCCTCAGCCAGGAGGAGGGCTCTAAGGCCCCTGGGCAATTGGAATCTCCCCTGAGAACTGGAAAACCTGAAGGAAACACCCAGAGGCCCAGGGCTGCAGAGCTGCCCCACCCCCACCCCACCCCCGCAAGCTCAGGAACTCCTGCTGGGACCATGGGGCCTTCTGGGTCCCTGCTCCTCCCAAAGCCTGTTTATAAGATTTTGTGTGTGTGTGTACCCCCAGCTGTGTGTTTCTTTAATCCTGTAAGATTTCTCTCTGGATCATTCCAGGAAATGCCTCTATTCTTGAGTTCGACGATTATTTAAATATTTAATTTGTGTCTGGTTTTGTTCTTGACTTTGTTTTTGTCTTGTTTTATTTGGTTGCTATTCCGCTTGCAATAAAAGGGTCTTCCTAGGCACATGGATTGGTACCTAACAGTGTGTGCAGACCAGGACTCTCAGGCAGGCTGGTCTGTTTAGAAGGGTTTTCTGGCTGAGAGGGGGGCGGAGCCACGTGCGCCCACTCCTGGCAGCACCTGCTTTCTGTCGGCCACATAGAAGGGAAGAGAGATGCTGGGACCTGCAGCTGGCCAGCCGCTTTGGACAAATGCTGGGCTGAAGTCTTGAAAACTTTCCTGAAGGCAGGAAATAAATTCTGGCTTTTATAGTTTTCAACTGAAAGATTCTCCTATAAAAAGAGAATCTGGAAGCCGGGCACTGTGGTGCACACCTATAATCCCAGCAGCTTGGGAGGCTGAGGCAGGAGGATGGCGAATTTAAAGCCATCCTCAGCAACAGTGAGGCGCTGAGCAACTCAGTGAGAGCCTGTCTCTAAATAAAATACAAAATAGGGCTGGGGGTGTGGCTCAGTGGTCCAGTGTCCTGAGTTCAATCCCCAGTACTAAACAACAACAACAAAAACACAAATTTGGAGATCAATTATATAGGTTTCATATTCTCAGGATGAATTCAATCCTCACTAGATCTTTTATATTTTTTTGTGGGGGGAGGTACCAGGGATTGAACTCAGGGACACTCGACCACTGAGCCACACCCCCAGCCCTATTTTGTATTTTATTTAGAGACAGGGTCTCACTGAGTTGCTCAGCGCCTCACTGTTGCTGAGGCTGGCTTTTTTTTTTTTAGATGTAATTGGACACATTACCTTATTTTATTTATTTATTTTTTATGTGGTGCTGAGGATTGAACCCAGCGCCTCGCACGTGCTAGGGGAGCGCTCTACTACTGAGCCCCAAGCCCAGCCTCAAGATCTTTTATATTATTTTAAAGGGCACTCCTGAATTTTAGTTTCCTATGGTTGCTATAACAAAGTAGCACAAACGTAGTGGCTTGAACCAACACAAGTTAATCCCTTGTACTTCAGAAGGTCAGTAGTCCTGAAATCGAGGTGTTAGAAGGTCTATTTCTCCTGGGGACTCGGGAAAATCCATCCCCTGACTTTCCAGATTTTAATCATCATCATTATTTGAGATAGGGTCTTGCTAAGTTGTCCAGGCTGGCCTCCAAATTGGTGATCCTCCTGCCTCAGCCTCCCCAGAAGCTGGGGTTACAGGCGGTCACTGTGCCCAGCTCTTTTCTGGTTTTTAAAGGCCACCTGTGTTTCTTGGCTCATGGCCCCTTCCTTCGCCTTCAGAACCAGCCGCCCACACCTCCCCATCTCGCTCTCTCTCTCTGCCTCCTTTTTTTTGCCACCACATCTCCTTTTCCTCCCCGACCCTCCTGGATGAACCCCTTGATGGCACCAAATCGTCCCTGATACCTCCCTTCTCCAGACCCGTCACTGGATCACGTCATAGGCAAAGTTCCTTTATTTTAAGGTGACATAATCACAGATTCTGAGGATGAGGACGTGGGCATTTTTAGAGCTTGTTATTCAGCCTACCACAAGTTGCATCTAGAAAATTCCAACCAGGATCTCTGAGGGGATTTGAAGAATCCCAATTCCAGCCCCTACCCAAGGGCCCCCTGCGTGCAGCGTCCACTCGCATCTGCTCAGCTCGCTCTGCTGCTGGACCACCGAGATCCAGATTCGAAGTCAGTGCAGCCCCCAGAGCCCAGCGCAGACTGGAAACCACGCACCCCAAGACAGCAGCCTAATTCACTCTGAGAGCTCCACGCACCCCAAGACAGCAGCCTAATTCACTCTGAGAGCTCCACGCACCCCAAGACAGCAGCCTAATTCACTCTGAGAGCTCCACACGTCGGAGGCAATTTGTGGGGTGGAGTCTGAGGGTAATCAACAAAGAGGATGGAAGGTAACTCTGGATTCAAGGCCAGGGCCATGCTCCAGCAGCTGGGCGAATCCAGCTGTGCCCGGGTCGGCTATGCGACCATTAACTAAGACTGGCCACCTCTCTGGGACCCCCCAAAGCCAGAGAGTTCTTGGCATGAGGAAGAAAAAAAGAAGAGGAGGAGGGAGGGTGGGAGAGAAAGGCGGGGAGGAGGAGGGAGAGAAGGAAGAAGAGGAAGGGGGCAGGGGAGGGAGAAGAACAGTGAAGGGAGGGGGAAAGGAAGGGGAGGAATCAAAATGAACAGGAGCTGGGAGCCCTGGCCCTGGCCTGTAATCCCAGCAGCTTGGGAGGCTGGGTCAGCTGAGCAACTCAGTGAGACCCTGACTCTAAATAAAATACGAAACAGGGCTGGGGAGGGGGCTCAGTGGTCGAGGGCCCCTGAGTTCAATCCCTGGTACCAGAGAGAGAGAGAGAGAGAGAGAGAGAGAGAGCAGTAAACAGGATGGCATATTTGTCTCCCAGGGACTTCCTGCCCACACTGAGCCTCCTTTGACATGAGGAGTAAATGGTCAAGGAAGCTCTCTAGACCAGCACAAGGGGCTGGGAGCCTGATCTCTTTAGGGTGGGAGAAACTCTACGAGGCCAACTCTGGAGAGGCAGTTGACATTCAGAAGAACAGAAAGCATGGGCATGGTGTTGGGTGGTCAGGCAGGCGTTGGATTGGGGGTCAGGGCTGCTTTGGCATGCAGAGATTTCCCAAAAGAGGACTCGTGGATGGCCACTTACTTTGTAAGATCCCAAATCTAGTGAGCGTGTGCCAGACAGTCTCATGCTGGATGGTCCTGCTTCCCACCCAGTTCAGAGACCTGAGTCATAGATACGACAGACCCAGAGTCCTTGCAGGAAGGGAGGCCAGAATCTGAGAACAGCCTTGTCACACACCATGAGAATATTGTCCCGTCTGGAGGAACCTCGGGTAACTGACCTTCAAAGGCGGCCATGTACCTAGGACTGCGGATACTGGCCAAATTTGCATGAATTCCTGGCCCATGAAGTCTCGGTGCCTCTGCTATCTGCTGGTCAGGGGGGAACAGGAACAAATGAAAATGTAAACTACGGGAACCCTACCCTTCCCTGGCCACCACTGTTCAGGTTCTTGAGAGGGTAACTGGCACTGGTGTCCTTGAAGGCTGCAGAGTGTTCACAAACTCAGGACAGGGTCTGTTCTAGTGAGCTAGGCCAAGTGGAAGTCTTTGAGATTTATAACTCTACCGAAATCTTATTTTTATTACTTCATATATGCGTATTGTTGTGTTATTGAGGATGGAAACCAAGGCCTCACACATGCTAGGCAAGCACTCCACCACTGAGCTACACTCAGTCCTTTTACATATTTTATCTTATTTCATATTTTTGCAGTAATGGGGATCGAACCCAGGGACACTTTTCCCCAACCCCTCTGTATTTTTAATTTTGAGACAGGGCTTTCCTAAGTTTTCCAGGCCAACCTCAAATTTGCAATCCTCCTGCCTCGGCCCCCTGAGCAGCTGGGATTGCAAGTGTGCCACCACAGCCTGGCATCCAAAATATTTAAATCAAATTCAACACCAGTGCTTGAAGGACCTAGAGATGGCGCCAAAGAGACAGGAGCAGAGATTCCCGTGACACTGATTCTCCTTCCAGCTTGCCCAGTGCCCAGCAGCCATGAGTCTTGGAGCTCATTCACCTTGTCAGGCTGAAATTCTGGAGTTGCCATTCCTAAGGTGTTCTTGTTAATAACGCAAATGAATACAGCCCCCAGCTCTTGGCATGTACCAATCCGCTTTCCTGATCATAAACAAAGATACCAGTTCTGGTTTCCTTCGGCAAATAATAGTAGGAAATTTGATGGGATGATACCTAAGGTACCCTGGGCCAGCAGGATCCTGAAGAGCAGGCTCGGGAAGTCCGCAGACACCAAGACAGCAACGTGATGCCAAAGGCAGGGGGCACAAGCATCAGGTTTTGCAACAGGATGGCCGCGGTCCTGCCTCTGCAGCCCTGAGATTCCACCCCTGGGTTGCCTCATTACCATCTGCCTCTGGGAAGCCCTGCTGCTGCCACTGAGAATCAGTTCTAAGATTCAGATCCAGGGTCCCATGTGGGAGCAGCGGGTTAGCCAGCTTAGGTCTGGTGCCGGGGTTCAGGATGCCAGGGCAGGGGGCGCAGAGGAAGGCGGGACCAGCCTCTCTCTCCTAACTGGGGGGAGGAGGAGAGATGCGGTACAGTCCTCACCTGTGACACACCCACCTGCTCCAGTGGTCCCCTTTGATTGCAGGAGGCAATCTGACTTGCAAAACTAACTGGAGAATTAATGATGACCACGCTGAACAGCCCCGAGGGCCCAACTCAGATGTTCACACTCAGTGCTCAGTGCTCAGCACTCAGCTTCAGCCAGGAATGGACGGCTAGAACTCCTCCCAGGGTACTCCCAGTGACAACAGAGAATGTCCTGAGGCCCATTCTGCCCACAGAGGAGGATCCTCAGGCCAGGATCTGCATGGTTTCCTAGGTAACAGCTGAGGTTTGGCTGCAAGCTCAGTATTCTGGAAGGACATGGAGGCTTGGTGGCAAAGATATTTAGGGAAGAGGCATATGGATGGAGCTCTCAGAATGAGGCCAGAGCTAGAAAACACCACTGCCCCCGTGTGCTTGCTGGAAGCTCCCCTATCAAGGGACTCTTAATAAGCAAGGGGGTAAGACGCCTGTGGCTGCAGGTCTCCCGCCTTCCCTGGCACACTAGTGGTTTCCAAATGGGCTCTGTCACCAGGCAACTGGGTCAAGCTGACTACTTGACATCTGGTGACTCTCAGCTTTGGAAGTGACCACCTTGGATATCACTGAAATGGCCTGAAGAGGACTGTTATGGTTTGGAGGTGAAGTGTCACCCAAAAGTTCCTGTTAACTCAGGAATATCAGAGTGAGATGACTAGACGGTGGGAGATGTACCGTCATCAGCCCATCCTGGCTTGAATGACTGACTGGGTGGTAACTGTGGGCAGGAGGGGCAGGGAGGAGGTGGTCACTGGGGGTTGTGCTTCCTCTGGCCTCGTCCCCTCCCTCTCTTCCTGACCCTGCCCTGAACAGAGCAGCTTTCCCTGCTGGGTCTTTCCACCACGGTGTTCTGCCTCACTCCGGCAATGAAGTCAGTCATCTGTGGACAGAGACCTCTGCAACCATGAGCCCCTAAGTTGTTCTTCTCCCCTAAGTTGTTCTTTTCGGGAGTTTTGGTCACAGTAGTGCAAAAGCTGTGACCAAAACAGGGCCTCAGCCCCATGTCAGCTGGGAGAAGACACCTCGAGAATAGGAGCTGTCTTGGAGGATGCTCTGTGCTCTGAATCTGTTCCTGGATTTGGTACCTTTTCTCCCATTGCCACAACTGATGAATCTGAGTGTCAAGGAGTTAAGACGTGGGCAGTAGCTCTGTGACTGCACATAATGAGCCATTCTCAGATATTTTATTTTTGCTACCTATAATTCTGAGATCTGCAGGACTAGATACCTTCCTCAGGGCCAGCAAAATAGTTTCTGAACTGACGATATCTGCTCTTCAGGCTTCTTGATGGTAAATAACAATAAGGTCACTTATTGTTGCGTTTGCTAATCAATCTTGATCATCAAGAGATTCATGTTGCTACACAATAGTGCAGAAGGAGTATTTATAGGACTCCAGGGATCCCTTAAGATTCCTTCCTGTACTAGTTTAACAAGTAGTAAAAGTTCATAGAAAATTCTAGAATCTTAGTAAGGCAAGGCCTTCAAGAGGCTCAGGCCCCCTGGGAATGAATTTGTCCGTGATTAAGAGGAATGCTCCTTGGAATGACCGGGGAAAGGATCCTTAGCAGTGGTAGCAATGGCACGTGGCAGTTGTAGCCTCTACTGTTTCCTACACACACACACACACACACACACACGTACACACACACAAATATTAAGATAGGAGCTACTAGCCAGGTACATTGTGCATGTCTGTAATTCCAGGCTCAGGAGGCTGAGGCAGGAGGATTGCGAGTTCAAAGCCAGCCTCAGCAAAAGTGAGGCACTCAGCAACTCAGTGAGACCCTGTCTCTAAATAAACACAAAATAGGATGGGGATGTGGCCTGGTGGTTGAGTACCCCTGAACTCAATCCCTGCTGGCCTCCCCCCAAAAGATAGGAGCTCCTGGGGGAGCAAGAGACATGCTGAGTTCCTGCGCTCGTGACAAAATTTCAAGGTATAGAAGAGGGAACTGACGTGGGTGCATCTAAACTGGAGAAGGGGCAAGTGTGTTTGCTGTTGCACTTGGGAGTGTGGGGTCCGTGGAGGGGAGGAGAGCCAACCTTGGTCATATGAGAGGGACGCTGATAGATGTCTGAGAGCCAAGCTTAACTATGTATAGTCAAATGTGGGTGCTCCCTTCTTGATCCCCTGACCTGATTGGCCCAAGAGTAGTCACCTGACCCAAGCTATTCTGTTTCCTGAGAATTTGAAATCAAGATGTTTGGAACAAAGCCATCTGATGAAACCCTCCAAGTGAAGCCAGAATTTGACAGGCAGCCAGGTAGATGGGTAAATCGAGTCAGGTCAGGTCAAGGAGGCCAATTTTGAGTGAGTCTGGGAAGTTGGAGACTGTCCCCTGAGGGATCTTATCAAGAACCTGCCCCTGCTCCAACCTATTGCCAAGGTAACCTGTCCCAGGAATTGCCCCTCCCTACAGGGAGCTATAAGGTTGTTAGTGTGTCTTTGGCGGCTCCCTCCTGCCCTTCCCCCTTCAGCCCACCTGTTGGCCATCCCACCGAGCATTTCCTGGGCCTAGTCATGTCCTGGGCCTCATCATGTCTGCAGGAAGGAGAAAGATAAGGGGGACAAGCAGGAGAACAAAGGAATCCTAGGACACATAAAAAGGGCAGAGCACCTCGCTCCTTGGGATACCAGGACACCAGCTGTGGCCCCTTCTCCCTCCTGCGAGAAGTCTATGTGACCCCTTTAAATAAACCTGCTTCATATGCTCGCCGAGGCTGCTTCTCCAATGTTCAACCTTCAACACGTGGGGAAGCAGGACTCACCAGTAACCGGCGGAGCACAAGGGCTGACCACAAGTTTCTGGTGTAGGCCGCCCCGGTTCCTGTCTTGTGTAGATCTCATTCTGTCTCCCTCCTCTGAGTCACCCCAGCTCCCTTTCAAAAGATGCTCTTTTTGGTTTGGGTCCGTCGGGGGGCTCTACTTCTGTGGCTCGAAATGCCTCCAGTGACCACTCAGTTAATCCCCATCAGGGGAGTGACTCACTGATTGGGTTAAGGCTCTCACCGCCAATCATTTCTCCTCTGACCCTTCCTGCATTGTCTCACGTGAGATTTTGGGGGACACCTCACAGCCCAACTAACACGAGCATCACGGTGGAGCTGAACCAATTCCGACTCTCAGGGCTGGGGGGAGGGGTGGGTGGGTTACTGAGAAACTCCTCCGTGACTCAGCGCCTGACACAAGGCCCAGGGGAAATCTGTGAAGGAGTGACAGTCTTCTAAGAACTGACAGCGAGACACCAGGGCAGGTGATGTGGGTGGCTGTGGCTGGCGGATGGAGGGTGTTTTAGTCAGCTTTTTTGCTGCCGTGACTAAAAGACGTGACCAGAACAGTGGTTGAGGAGGAAAAGGTTATTTGGGGCTCTCAGTTTCAGAGGTCTCAGCCCACAGACAGCCGGCTGTCACATTCCACGAGACAAAAACACTCAGGGTCACTCCAGGGGAACTGGGCTGGATGAAATAATCACACAAGAGACAGAGTTACCTTTTTCTTTGGGGTCCTGTGACGGCTCCTCTGACCTTAGGGGTCTGCAGAAAGAGAGAAAGAGAGAGAGAGCAGGTGCTGACCCCTTTTATGAGGAGAAGCCATTCAAATGAAGCAAGGGGTCAGGTTTCAGGGGGCTGAGTCTAGCTTCTGATGTCTGCTGACAGCAGGCGACTGACATCTAGGGAGGCCACACCCAAAGGCAGAGCAAGATAAGGGGACACACAAAGGGCATTTCCATGGAACATTCTATGCCAAACAGGGCAAAGGGGTAGGATTACGAAGGAACAGGTGAGCTTAGCTCCACCCCATGGTGACACGCCTACATCTGAAGACTTGCTTTCCTGGACGGGGACAACGTCCAGGTGCCTAGGAAACCTAGTGACCGGTCAGAGCCTCTCGATCCAGCATGGAAGGGGCGAATCATTCAGAGTGGCCCCCCACAGCCTGCTCCGTTCCTCGGGGCGGGAGGTGAGGCTGAGCATTATGGGGAGAGTGTGGCAGAGGGAAGCAGCTCACTGAGGATCAGGAAGCAGAGAGACCCCACTCTCCAGATACAAATCTACACCCCAAAGCCACGCCCCCAGTGACCCACCTCCTCCAGCCACACCCACCTGCCTCCAGTGACCACTCAGTTAATCCCCAGCTCACTTATTGGGTTAAGGCTGTCACCACCAATCATTTCTCCTCTGTCCCTTCTCGCATTGTCTCACATGAGAGCTTTTGGGGGACACCTCACAGTTGAACCGTAACAGAGGGTGAGAGGGAACGTACACACAAAAGGACTTGCTAGGCACTGGATGCCCTTGGGAGTGACCAGATGTTTGCCACCCTCTGTCTCTGGCTCCTGCTCTGGCCTCGGGGATGGCCCTCACAGGCTTTCTGTGGAAATACAGATGCCCCTAGGGGCAAGCCCACGGGGGACAGGAGTTTCCCTCCCTCCTTCCTGGGAGGAGGATGTCGAGGACAGTCCTTTCAGGCTCCTCACAAGGTCCTGGCAGGTTTAGTCACCTGGTGGGTGAGCAGATGGCTGTCTTCTCTTCCCTCCTTCTGTGCACGGCTCCTCCTGGTCTCTCGTCCTGCTCCCAGGACCAGTTCCTAAATAACCCCCTGTGCGTGAGCCTTGGCTCCGGCTCTGCTTGGGGGGACCCCAGGCCACAACAGGCTACTTACTCTAAGCAGCCCGAAGTTTGGGGTCTTTTGTGCTGAGTGATGAGAAGCCACGGAAGACTTGGACGCAGGTGCTTTTAATCAAATCCATAGACTCAAGTGTGGAGGATGGGCAGGGCCTGGGGCACTGCCATAAGAAACACCATTCTGGAAGCTGTTGCAGGGGTCTGGGTGAATCATTAGGACATCTCGGATGAGGACATCTGCTGTCTAGTTATCTCTGTCCCTCGACCTCTGACCCTCTTGCACACCGCACGCAGCCCCCTCTGAACTGATCGACCTCGTGTGCTGCATGTCAATCCAGGGCCCAGAGGCAGGATGGAGGGAGCACCTACGCTCAGCCTGAGTCAGACACGCCTGAGCTTCCTTCCCCCAGGTGACCCAGCAGGGCCTGCAGGATAGTAGGAGCCAGTGAGTGAGGCCATAGAGGACCTGTTCCCTGAGGCCCTGGGAGAAGGCTCATGGGGAAGGGAAGCCTCTGGATGGAGGCTCAGACCCTGGGAAACAGATCCGGGATCCCGGTAGTGAAGAAAGACGTGAGTGCAGTTGGGATAGCAGATATTCTTTATTCAGAGACGACAGCAGCCCTCACTGCCAGTTCCAGCTCCAGCATTTAGTCCATGAGTCCTTCCGTAGGTCTTTTTTTGGGGGGGAGCACCAGGGATTGAACTCAGGGCACTCCACCACTGAGCCACACTCCCAGCCCTATTGTGTACTTTATTTAGAGACAACATCTCCCTGAGTCGCTTAGCGCCTCACCATTGCTGAGGCTGGCTTTGAACTCGAGATCCTCCTGCCTCAGCCTCCCCAGCCGCTGGGATTACAGGCGTGGGCCACTGCGCCCGGCTTCCATAGGCCTTTTTTATGTGCAGGGCAAACAGAGAAGGCACACGGGCAACAGGTCACATAAGAGAGCGCATGCTCGAAAGCATGGTTGCAGACTAAAAATAACTCCCTGGAAGCCACAGCAAGGGAGTCTTGACTATCGCCATTTGGGGCCTGCAACAGGAAGTCAGGCACACAGAGCCCAGGTGAGCCAACAAGTCCACCCACAAAGGTTCAGCACATCAGGGTGTGGGCCCAGGCCGACTTGATGGCCAACTTGAGTTATAATTGCTACGATTTCCCTGGAGTAAACGTGGCTGTCTCCCCTGCACAGTTTCCTGGCACACTGTAGATAAACCATTAGAGCGGTTTGTAGGATTTACTACCAGATTCCATCAGTGCTGGGAATGTACCTGATGTCTTCGACGTTGGCTTGAGATAAAACCAGGTACGTTCTGGCTTGGATGAACCCACTCGCATCCTGACCACTATATACATAAGCCCCTTCCCTCTGACCCAGGTGGCGGGGATCCACTGGTCTTTCTGCTACCCTTGACCACACTTCTGTCCAGAAAACCCCCCAAAAGATTACCCTCTGTAATCCCAGATCTTCTGACTCTTCCTTTGGCCAGGGCACCTTTGACCTATGGCCATCAGTTCTTTTACATCAATTTTCCTGGATCAATCATATAATATTTATTGAACCACAGAATACAGAACACGAACTGGAAAGAGCCAGGTGGATCTGGGATGTCCTCTTGCCGAGCACCTCCTTCCCAAAGCAATGAGGAAACGGAGGCTCAGGGAGGCTGTCTCTTGACCCCAAGCTGGCTGATCGCGACACACTACAAGATTCCTTAACCCACTCCTCGAATCTGGTCTCACTCACCCCCCCACCCCCAGATCAACCATATGACAATACTGCGTTTGGAGGTTCCTTGGACGTTCCCTGGTCCCTCAGCGTACCCTGGCCCCAGTGAAGCCTGGCCACTTGCACTTCACCCACTCTGCTGTCAACACCACCACCACCATCACCACCATCACTACTGTCACTATCAGGAAGTCCCTGCCTGCTGGGTGTGGTGGCACATGCTTGTCATCCCAGCGGCTCGGGAGGCTGAGGCAGGAGGATCGCAAGTTCAAAGCCAGTCTCAGCAATGGCAAGGCCCTAAGCCACTCAGTGAGACCCTGTGTCTAAATAAAATACAAAGTAGGGCTGGGATGTGGCTCTGTGGTCGAGGGCCCCTGAGTTCAATCCCCAGGACACACCCCCACCAAAAAAAAAAAAAAGTCCCTGCGAGATAAACCAAGGGTGAATAGCTCCTGGAGAGACGAGGCCAGAGTGCACCAGGGAAAGCCTGTTGCTGGATGTGGGGCTCTGGGAGGGGCTGTCCCTCCCCCGCTGCGGCCAACTGCTTTCCTGGTGTGTCCCTGCCTGTTGCTGCCCACCTCCTCTCTGTTCACAACCCCCGCACTTATTCTTTCTCTTTTGAGATGGAATCTCACCCTGCTGTCCAGGCTGGCCTCGTCCTCCTGGCTCAAGCCATCTTCCCACCTCAGCCTCCCGAGCAGCTGGGGCTATAGGTGTGTGTCACCACACCTGGCTTCCTATGTATTCTTTAGTCCAAGATAAACTCTTCCTGTTCCCTGCACATTCGTGTCCCCTCTTGTCCCTTATTTCAGACTCTGGGTTCCTGCCTTCTTATTGACCCACTTGCTGTCAGCATTAACCTCTGTCTTGCTGTGCTCAGCCACACGAATGCCAAACGCCTTGACACTCAGTTTCAAAGACTTTATTTCTCTCTCTCTCTCCCATATAATAAAACGCCCCCATGCAGGCATTCCTCTGTCCAGCACGTGTCCCCTGACCTCCGTGCTGCTTGAGGAGAGGTGTCATGGCGACGGGTCCAACTGCAGCCTCTCGTGGGTCTGGATGAGTTCTTGCAGCTTCTCCTCCAGCTCCTGAGCCTTCTGCCTCAGCTCTTGAGCCGACTCTGCCTTTGCCCCCTCATGCAAATGCGTCGACTTTTTCACGAGGTCGATCACGTCCATCAGAAGGAAGATGCCTGTGGTGGCTGCACCCATGATCCGGGCCCCTTTGGTCATGGCCAGAGCAGTGCCTCCAAAGGCTCTCTGTACCTGCTTGCCACTTCGGATTGAGATTCTCCCGGTCGTCATGAGGCGCCGGGCACTGGATACTAAGCGGGGGTTGGCTTTGGCCAGCTTGATGGCCCGGATGTGCTTCCCAATGTCGCCCAGTACTTGGATGAAGTTCTTGGTCAAGGAAATGGCCTTGGGTGCATTGTGGCCCACGATCTGGGCAACGGCCTTCGAGTTGCTTGCGTTCTTTGACACGAGGCTGCTGGCTTCTTCTGTGGCGGACACAGTGCTTGAATGCTCGACGATGCTAGTGGAGACGGTTGTCACAGCAGCGGCTATTCCCAGCCCCACCCCAGTGGCCGAGAGGGCCAGACTGACTCCTGCCGTCACAGGTGCCAGGGCCAGGCCAAGGATGGTGAGGACTCCAGATGCGGCACCGGTGGAGTTGGCCACCACGTGGGAGATGGTGCAGTCCTTGTGCACCTTGTCAACCCTGTCTGCCAGGGCGCGGAGCTTCTCTATGCGCTCCTCCAGCTCCGCTTTTACCTGCGGAAACTCTTGCAGGAACCTCTCCCTGTCCTGCACGTGGGTTTGGAGCATGTCCTTGTCCTCCAGGGCCATGTCTCCTCTAAGCTTATTCAGAGCCTCGTACAGCGCATCTGCTTCCTCCCTGGAAGAGTCAAGGTCAGTGACTAAGAGAGGCAGTTGGCTTGCCTGTCAATGGGCTCAGTAAGCTGTGTCCTGCATGAGCCTCAGAGCCTTTACTATAAACCAAGTGAAAACAAATTTTACTGATGTACAGCATTTTTCTTCCAATGCTAAACATGTTTGGAACATCATAGATACTTTGTGGTCCTTAATAAGGTGGTGCATGTGTGAAAGTCATCTTAAGATGCTCTTCAGTGGTAGGCATTTGAAAAAGCACCTTCTCACTCAAGGTCAACGGCATCACTACCAAACTACTTGTAGAGCAGGTGCTCTGTGTCTGAACAAAGAGAACTGGGAAATAAACAAACAAGACCCTTTAATTCAGAGAATGCTAGTGTGTAGGGAAGACTCAGCTTGCTCCAGAGAAGGCTTCCCTTTGTCCTCAGCTATGGGGAAGTGATCTGTTGGCCCTTGGAATGTCCTCCTGCTAGGAATGTCTTTGTTTGCCTGGACTCTCTGGCCTCAAGACCATACAGGTGAGCATCCCTGATCCAACAATCTAAACCTGAAATGCTCCAAAATCTGCAACCTTTTGAGCACTCTCATGATGATACAAGTGGAGAGTTGATCACCTGACCTCATGGGATGGGTCACAGTCAAAGCCCAGGCATTGCTAAAAATATTAAATAAAATCACCATCAGGCTGCATACATAAGGTATAGAGAAGAAACTGACTTTCACATTTCGACTTGGGTCCCATTCCCAAGATAGCTAATTATATATCTGTAAATATTTCAAAATCCAAAAACAAACAAACAAATCCAGGGCTGGGCCCAGTGGTGCACACCCATAACACTAATGGCTCCGGAGGCGGAGGCAGGAGGATCACGAGTTCAAAGCCAGCCTCAGCAGTTTAGGGAGATGCTAAGCAACTCAGTGAGACCCTGTCTCTAATAAAATACAAAATTGGGCTGGGGGTGTGGCTCAGCTCAATCCCCGGTAACCCCACCCCCGCCCTGGCCCGGAAAAATATCCAGGATCTGAAACACTTTTGGTTCCAAGCATTAAAGGATGCTTAGCTTAACAATGTGACATCCGATGGGAGCTTCTGTGCTCTTTCTGACCTCCAGAGGAACTGGAGGCTAAAGCCATAAACCTCCAGGATGGAGACCGCAGGTCCTCGGGGAGGACAGCATGTGGTCAGGACTTGAGATTGTAGGCCTTGGTGGTCAACTAGACTGGATTCAGAAATGCCTAGGAAAAGGGCTGGGGTTGTGGCTCAGCGGCAGAGCACTCGCCTAATGCGTGCGAGGCCCTGGGTTCGATCCTCAGCACCACATCAAAATAAAGAAATAGAATGAAGGTATTGTGTCCAACTACAACTAAAAAATAAGTATTAAAAAAAAAAAGAAATGTCTAGAAAATTGATGAAGCACACTCGTGTGTCTGGAGACACTGGGCACATGGGTAGGTGATCTGAGCGGGGAGACCCTCCCTGATTGTGGTGGCACCATCCGATAGGCTGGGGCCAGGAGAGGACAGGGGGAGAAGGGGGAAGCTCCCGACCGCAGCTACCTGGACAAATCAGCCCCAGCCACGAGGCTCTCCCAGGCCTCTTCGGTCAGCAGGAGCTCCAGGTCCTCTCTGCTCACTACGCTCTGCAAATACTCAATGGCATCCTCAGTGAGGCTCTTGCCGTCTATGGGGAGAAGAAAGCACTGTTAGGGGACAGTGGGCCACAGCGTAAATAGCATCCTGGCTGCTGCCACATGGGGTACTTTTTTTTGCAGTGCTGGGATCACACACAGGACCTTGCACCTGCAAGGCAAGCACTGCACCACTGAGCTACACCCAGGTTCCCATGGGGTATATCTGTGGAGTCGCTGGCGTTGTAGACTGAACCGTGTCCCCAGCTTCATAAGTTAAAGCCCTAACTCCCAGTGACTGTGTTTGGTGATAGGACTTTTAAGGAAGTGAAGTAATTAAGATGGAACTGTTCACAAGGGTGGGCCTAATCGATGGGCTTGGTGTCCTTAGAAGAAGCGCACAGGACACCAGATCTTCCCCCATCCCTGTGTCAAGGAAAGGCCTTGTGGACCCGTGAGAAGCAGCCTCCACAAGCCAGGAAGAGAGGCCTCACCAGAACCTTGCAGCGTGGCCTCTGGCCTCCAGAACTGTTAGAGGTAAGTGACTTTGGCTTAAGCTGCTCAGCCTGGGGCATTCTGTGATAGGAGCCCAAGAAGACTACAGTTCAGGGAAGTGCCCTGATGCTCTGCAGAGAGACAAAGTGTTCTTGGCCCTGGACAGCCTTTCTGGCTGGACAGTGGAATGTTCCAGAGACAACTTCCAGCTGCCCTATGCCTGTTGCATGTCAAATACTGTTCATGGTATTTTCAAAACAGAGTTTCAGCCGAGAGCAGTGGTGCACACCTTTATCCCAGCAGCTAGGGAGGCTGAGGCAGGAGGATCGCGAGTCCAAAGCCAGCCTCAGCAAAAGCAAGGTGCTAAGCAACTCAGGGAGACCCTATCTCTAAATAAAATACAAAATAGGGCTGGGGACGCAGCTCAGTGGCAGGACACCCCGGGTTCCATTCCCAGTACTGAGGAAAAAAAATCTGGTGATTTCTGCATTCTACACTATAGTATATCTGTTGTAGTGACACCCCCACCCACAGAAAACCTTAACTAAACTTCTCCAGACATCTTCACCATGGCTGATTTTAGGACTATCAGCAAAAGAGTCTCTGCAAAAGAGCTCAATGGAGGTAAACTTTCTGTTTTCCTGTTGCTCTATTTCACTTGGCCACGGGCCTGGAAGAGATCAGCACCACAGGAGCTGGACGCCCCTTTACTTTTTTTCACAAACATTTATCTGGTAGTTTGTGGAAGTGTGTTTGCAAAAGTAAAATATGATAATAAAAAGACAGATCCTTTAACCAGGCCTCTGGCCTTGAGCTGGGCTTCACAGAGCTGTCTACATTGTTAAGATAAGTTACAACTGGGCTCCATGGTGACAGCTGGCAGGGGAGGAAAGAGAGGGGAGAAGAAGCTCTCCCCTTCTCAGGTGTTGTCCTTGAAGAGTTAACTAGCCCAGAACAGGGAGAGAAAAAGCTGCTTTTATGTGAACTTCTGCAGACTGTGAGCTTCTGAGCCCCTCCCCTTACACACTGGGGATAAAACTCCAAAACTCCCTGAACTCGGGGTTCAGGGGCTTGACTGATTACAGCAAAAGCTGTGCCCTCTGAAGCTGGCTGCAGCCAAACAAAACTGTTTCCTGCTGTCTTGGGTGCCCTGCCTCGGCTGTCCCCACAATACTCTGGGCTTTTTTAAAATTTAAAAATAATGTTACTCACTATTGAATGAAACCAGCATGCAGTGAGGATTCCTCTGTTTTTCGAGGACCCCCAGGACTGGCAGTGGAGGGACTCTTCAGGAGGGTGCCGAGCCGGGGGGCTGGCCCCTCCACTTTGATCTTTGTGCTTTCTCCCGGTCCTGGGCTCCCCAGTGACACCAGCAGCCCAGGCTGGCCCAGGGGCCTCAGGCCTGCTTGGAGCCTCCCCTCCTCCCCTCCCAGAGGGCTCTACTTGAAGCACCATTTGCTCTGACTTGGCTGCATGGAAATGGAGGAAGGGGACGGAAACAGTTCTGAGAAAACGAGACTCGGGAAGAGCCCATGAGGTGGGGGTGGACGGTGGCTCTACTCTGGTTTGAGTTTCAGATTTTCCTTTTATCAGGGTTAGCCTTTGCCCTAGGCAGCCCCCTGGTTAGACACGCGGGGGTGTCTAGTGCCGGGCAGGTACCCTAACACAGGCCCACCTGGGATGGTCAGGTTCCAGGAGGAGGGGCGAGAAGGGACAGTCAGGGAGGACCTACTATGTGGCAGGTGCTGGCCCAGGCCACGTAGCACTTATGTCACATCCTCACAATAAGGAAACAGTGTCCTCCTGATACAGGGGAGGGGAGGGCAGGGGAGGAGCTCAGGGTGACACAGATGGGAGGTAGCCAGGGTCACGATGGGGTCGAGTTCGGTGACATTCTGAGTGACTCCTCCTGCTGACCCATTCAGAGCTGGGTGCAGAACCAGAGCTGGAGGGCGCAGCCCCCCATGGGTGAGGCCCAGGTCAGCCAGCAGCAGGGGAGGAGAGGGCAGGACCCTGGGCCCCTGTCCACCCCTCTCCATGCTCCTTCTCTCCTCCCCACCAGCCGTGTCCCTGCCCCACCTGAGCTGGTGGGTGGAGGGAGAGTGGGGTGGAGTGTCCAGCCTCCTGAGGAGAGGGCAGGGACCCCCCCAGGCCCGGGTTGGTGGGGGCACCACTTGTCCCTGGGGCTCCCTCCTTGACTCCCCTGCAGGCCAACTCCGTGTCAAAGGAGCCACCCCAGTTCTGGGTCTTCAGCAAGAACCAGCCAGAGAAGAGGAAGCCGGGCTACCTGGGCAGGCCTTGCTGGGGTCTGGGTCCATGGTCCAGCGGTCGGTCATGTCTCTGAGAGGTTTTCCTTACAGCTCCGAGCGGCGTCCAGGCTGAAGGGGAGGAGGAGGCACATTGTGGGGTGGGACATGAGCCATCTGTGGCAAAGGGGCCCGCCTCCTACGGTTCCCGCTGGGGTGGCAGCAGAGGCCAAGTGGACTGAGAGTGTTCTCTGCCTCCTGGGCTCTGCGGCTACTATTTAAAGAAAGTCACTTTGCTCCAGCTCCCTCTGCCCTGGCTCCCTGGCCGAGGCAGAGGCCACTTGTCCTGTTAAGGACAGGATAAGACAAGACGAGGAGGCGGCCTTGGAGAGACGACAGAATCCACGCACAGAAGGAACCTTCTGGCAATTACCGGGTCTGGGAACTTCTGTGCTTACCAAGGAAAGGGCCCTCCTGCCCTCCTCCACACGTCTGGACACCTCCAGATTTCCCAAAGAGACGGGGCACCGCTGACATCACCTTCCCTCTGGGGTCACCTGGCCATGGAGCCTGGGCTGCACCCGAGGAAACCTCATGAACTATCTGAGCAGGTCCCCACCCTCTCTTCTGCAGAAGGGGACAGGGGAGTGTCAGACCCTGCGGGCTCTGCTTCTGCTTCACTGTTGGACCTGGGACTGATTCCCGACCTGCCCAGAGCTCATCTGTAAAATGGGCACAATGACCCTCCTCTTACAGAGCTATGGGGAGGACAAGGAAACGGGGCCATCATACCCCCGACTTACCAAGGAGTCTTCCCCTGGCTGAGCTCACACCCGACCCAGCTGTCCTCCGCTGTAGGGATGCAGTCGCAGAGTGTGCCTCTGGGTAGTGACACATCCTCTGGGCCCCGGAAAGGGAAACCGAAAGCTGCAAACTTTGAGCTGCTCCTGAGCAAACATGGACCCGCTGCCAGCCAGCCTCCGCCCTCGGCCCCACCCACCTCCTCGCTGACCTGCTTTGAGGGCAGCCCTGCCCGCCCTTCCTCACCCCCAGCATGGCTGCCCACCCCTTCACAGTCTCCCCATGCCCCGGGTGCTACTGCATCCCTCCTGCATCGCTGCTGCTGAATGTCTCGCCACATGGCCTCAGGACATCGGCTTACCTGGGCTCTTCTGCCCAGAGCACCTGCTTCTACCACCTGGAAATATCCTGCTCATTCATCCTTCAAAACCCAAACCTGACACCGCTTCCTCCGAGAAGCCCTCCAGCTTCCTCCCTGGGAGAGTCCCCTGCCCCTTCCTGCCAGGGCACATTTCAGAGAAGGGACAAAGTTCACTGCTTGGCCACAAAGCCATCGGTGGCAAAAGGGCTGGGAGAAGGACTGGACCCCAGAAGCCACCTGATCCTTCCATCAAGTTTGTTTCATCTGGGGCAAATGTCACTCATGGCCATTCCCCACCCCCACCAGCTTTAGAGGGAGGGGCAGCAGGTGACTACCCAGGAGCTGGTTTACATTGCATTCACTTCTCCATTTTTTTTTTAAAGAGAGAGAGAGAGAGAGAATTTTTAATATTTATTTTTTAGTTTTCGGTGGACACAACATCTTTGTTTATATGTGGTGCTGAGCCTTTACTTCTCCATTTGATTGCAGATTTATTTGTTTAGCCACTGAGTCACATCCCAACCCTATTTATATTTTACTTTGAAGACAGGGCCTCACTAAGTTGCTGAGGCTGCTTTGGAACTTGGGATCCTCTTGCTTCAGCCTCCCGAGCCACTGGGATTACAGGCGTGTGCCACTGTGCCTGGCCGGAGTTTTCTAATCATTCCCTAAAGATTTAAAAATTTTCTCACTTTAAAAATAGACATATAAAATTGTACATACTTATGGGGGTGTGTGATGTGATGTGACTGTTTTGCAGGTGAGGACACAGAGGCAACGGTATCTGGCAACTCAGAGGAGGAGCCAAGACTCCGGCTGCATTTGACATGTTGACATTTGAAAGCTGTGACCACTCTTCCTTGCTTAAGGTTTTTTTTTTTTTTTTTTTTTTTAATAAGGACTTGAATCAGTTATAAAGAAAGAACACACACACACACACACACACACACACACACACACATATATATATATATATGGCTGGGGGTGTGGCTCAGTGATTAAGCACCTCTGGATCAGTCCCCAGTACCAAAAAAGGAAAAAAAAAGAAAAAAGAAAGAAAAGAAATTTTACAACTCCATAAAATTATCAATTACAAAGGCTCTGAATAGACTTTTTTCAAAGAACATATACAAATAGCCAATAAATGCATGAGAAGATTTCAATATTGTCATTCATTGGGGGTATGAAAAAGAAAACCAGCAGGATCATAAGCTACTTCCCCCCACAGGTATGGCTAGAATAAAAGAAGATAGATAATAGCAAGTGTTGGTGAATTAGAACTCTCATACACTGCTGGAAGCAATGCAAGGTGTGCTATTTTGGAAAACAGTTTGGCCATTCCTAAATAAAGTTAAAAATAGAGTTACCATTTGGCTCAGCAATTCTGACACTATCTGCAAAATATATTTTATACATTTAAATAAAATGTATAAATACATTTTATATTGAAATGACAATATTATTTGCAATTAGACAGAGATAAGTTTAAAAATATATATAGTTAACCCTAAATAGACAACTAAAAACATAAGATGAAAGATTAAACCTAATGAGTCAATCATGGAGCTAAAAATAGAATCACTTGGGAGAAAAACAATCAATTCCAAAGAAGACAGAAGAGAACAAAGGGCAGATGGGACAAACAGAAACAAACAGTAAGAAAATTTAATCATATGTACAATTACATTAAATATAAACAGCCTAAATACTCAGTTGAATGTCAGACTGGACAAGGAAGAGATGCTCAGTGCACCAGCTGTCAGCACACTGTCTCTTAGCTCTAGGTCCTCCCTTCTCTGACCGTGGCTCTGAGTTAACATTATTTTTTAGTCATTTTTTTCCCCTGTAAACTCCTTTCCTTTCTTATCAGCATGACTAGCTCGACAGCCACACAAAATCACGGTGAGATACACAGCCAAATAAATACTGGCTCAGATCCAGAGTTGAGGACCAGGTCAAAAGAGTATTTCCCTGATAGGAGCTGCAGCCCTGCCCTGATCCAACCAGAGTGTGGAATTCTCTGGAACAGTCATGGCTGGCCGACCAGTCTCATGGTGAAGCAGTGGGGAGGGAGCTGCAGATTCACTTTGAGGAGGGAAGTTGGGGTCTCTTCCCTCCAAGGACACAAGCAGCAATCACCCCACCTGGAGAGCCTGCAGATCTGCTGTAAACCAGCTCAACTTGACTGGGGGCATCATAAGAAAAGTCACCCAGCTGTCTGCAGCTCCAGAGTTGAGAACTAAGACAAAACCCCCTTTGGTCCACAAGGATCTCCGTGTTATGGTCTGAATTAATCAATACAATTAGTAAGTTATAGGTTTTAGATCAGGATTAAAAAATATAGATTGATAAAATAGTAAATAGAGCCATAGTGACTCCATCTTTATGGTTCCCACATGAAACTGTTATATAAGCTGTTTTTAAATTTAAAAGAAAATTTTTTTAGTTGTAGATGGACAGCATGCCTTTATTTTTTATTTTATTTTTATGTGGTGCTGAGGATTGAACCCAGTGCCACACACGTTCGAGGCAAGTGCTCTGCCACCGAGCTATAGCCCCAGCCCTGTTATTAAAAATTATTTTTTAAAAAAATGGTTTTTCTGTGCTTTGTACACCTGCAAGTGAACCTGAACCCAGGGTGAACAACCGCAGTGAGCTGGAACCCAGGATGTGGTCGTCCGGCTGCTCTGCTGACTGCTCTTTCAGTCCTGGGACCCTGCTTGCTTGCAATTTTCAGCTTCGCAGACAGCCTGCACCTTCTGTCAGAAGCCATTTGGGCATGGCAGAAACGTCCCTGGCCAGGATAATAGAGATAAAATAAAATTCTCTAGTTTGTTTCAAATTTGGACTTAGTGTGCTTTCCGAGCGGTCGCCCATAACACTCAGCGCACCGGGAAGGCCGTCCAAGTTCCGAGGGAAAGAACCCAGCAACGGCTCCGGTTTCAGTTTCAGGTGGACCAGCATCACCTAGTGGAGAGCCGCCTCGGCCACCCCACCCTATCCCGCCCCTGGAGGGGTGGACGTGGCTCAGACAAGCTGGACACTCTGAGTTGGGTGTTCCAGAAGAGGGAACTCCCTCTCTGTCATTCCCCCTTTTTCTAGGGGCCAAGGGAGGAGGGAGGGATCTCCCAACCGAGCATGTGGCACGGGACCTTCCGAGCGCATCAGCATGGCTAGCAGAGACAAGCCTCCTAGGACACAAAGCCTGACCAGGGGATTGCTTTCCACGCTGACAGTGACTGAAGACCTCATAAGAAGTGGAAGGGGCAGTTACTGGGCCTGGCCACTTGTGGCCACACCTCACCCCAAGGACATTCCTGTTTCTTTCCTCAGATGGGAAAAATCAGGCCTCGAGCAATTGTCAACTTCAGGAAAATTTTAGAACTAAATGTGATGGCAAAATCAAACTTGTAATCTTTAATATTTTTGTGTTGAAGTCAAGACAAGTGAATGTTTAATTTTAATTATATGCAAAGTCCAAGAGCATCTGACGGCCGGGCGCGGTGGCGCAGGCCTGTAATCTCAGCAGCTCAGGAGGCTGAGGCAGGAGGCTCTTGAGTTCAAAGCCAGCCACAGCAAAAGCAAGGTGCTAAGCAACTCAGTGAGAGCCTGTCTCTAAATAAAATGAAAAATAGTGCTGGGGATGTGGCTCCGTGGTTGAGTGCCCCTGAGTTCAGTCCCTGGTACTCAAAACAAAATAAAAAAAGAGCATCTGATGCATTTTCAGAGTGAACAGAGAAGTTTGGGGATTCTGATTTAAAATAGGAAATTTGTAACCCTAGTGACTCAGGAGGCTGAGGCAGGAGGATCACAGGTCAAGGCCAGCTGGGCAACTTAGAGAGACCCCGTCTCAAAATTTAAAAATAAATAAATAAATATAAAAAGGACTGGGGATGTAGTGCAGTGGGAAAGTGCCCTGGGCTCAATTCCCAGTATCCCCCCCACAAAAAAATTCCAACCTTTTAAAGAAGAAAATAGCGGCACGGGAGCCCTTTACAGTTTGCGAAGCGTTTCCACACACATCCTCATAAAGGCTTCAGCAACAGCCTGTGATGAAAACACTGATTACGCTTGTTTCCCAGAGGAGGAAGCTAAGCCTCAGTCAGGCCAGAGAAGTTCACCAAAAAGTGCAGGGCTGGGATCCTCTCCAGGTCTTTCTGAATCCTGTTCTTTGTTTTCCGATCCAGATGGTTCCCCAAAGAGAGAAAATCCTCAACGCTCTCAAGTGCTCTGAAAATGTGATTTTCTTCCCTAATTCTCCCTGCTGGCTTGAGATGACTCACGAAACTTGGAATACCACTAGAATGGTCCAGATCCCACCTGGCCTGTGGCTGGTGGCCACGGGGAGCTGGGTCTGGCTGGGCCCCGATGGTCAACGGCCCCTGACGCCAGGTATCCGCCCGCTCCCCACGTCCAGGGCTTGGAAGAGCTGCTCGAGACGTTCCCCAGATTTTGCTTCGTAGCTTGGGTCCCTGCTTGTGGAATGAGGCCGCCCGAGCATTTCCCTGAAGGCAGTACTGGGAGATGACGTGAGAGAGGGTGGTGACCACCCTAGGCCTATAGTAGGTGCTCAATAAACAAGAATCAACATCCTCCCGACGTGCTTGTGTATGCTCCCTCTGTGTGCCTGAGCCATCTCAAAGCTGTAACTGTGGCTGCGAAAATGCACCCACACAGGTCCCTCCTGGCCTCTCCTTCCACCCACTGCAGAGCCAGGACCCCATTAGAAGCCCCAAACGTGGTGCCCCTCAGGGGCAGCAGGCACAACCCTGTACCTGTCCCTTTGCTTTCTGCGAGGAGAGACCTGATCACCACTTCCAGCTCCCTGCCCGGTGCTTCCTCTGACCCTGATCCTCTGTCCTTTGCAGGATGGGCTCTCTGAATCCCTCGGCACCTCTCTCCGTGGCTTCTTGTTTTAATAGCATGAAAAAATTGAGACACGCCTCACATAACACCCACTTAGAGTGGTTTTCAGTAAGTTCACTGTGTTGTGCCAACATCCCCACAGCCGGTTCCAGGACATTTCCGACACCCTCAGGGAAGCCCGTGCCTTATCAGCACCTGGAGCAGCTCTTCTGCCTCCTCCCCACCCCCGCCCTGGCTCCACAACTCCTTTGCTATCATTTCCTGAAGAAGAGTGTTCCCAGGTGGGCAGAGGGTGGGAGGGGACACAGTCCAGGGGGCTGTGGGGGGTGGGAAGGGACACAGTCCAGGCTGTCTGAGCAGGCTGGCCTGGCCTAGTCTGGGCACTGAGTCTAGGATACCTGAAGAGGTCACTCATGGACAGGTCATGGTGTAGAGATCCCCTGGATGGCGGAGAGGCCCGGGAGAAGCCAATGTCAAAGCCACAGACGGTCACTGTCAACCCATAAGGTCTGGGCAGGAAGGCTGAGGTCAGAAAGAGCAAGAGGACTCAATGGTAGGGAGGAGACGAAGCCTCGAGGTGGTCCTTGTGAGGCAGCGAGGAGGCTCGACCGGTGCACCCACCATCAGCCCATCAACTTGACAACACACGGGCGTACTGAACCGGGCACCAGAGCCCAAGTTGCCAGGCAGTTTGGGGGGTCGCCGACTTCTCTCCCAAGGTTGACCAGGAGTCTGCTGTTGTTGACCTGCCACCCTGCGAGGTTTCCCTCCGCACAAAAGCTGCCCTTATCCAGACAGTCCAGCCTCGGGGAGGACCGGAGAGGGTCCAGAGCCCAAGAACTGTAAGGATGAGACCTAGAGGTGCGCCCCCTCCTGCCTGGATCTTAGAAAGGAGACTCAGCAGCTCCTGCAATTCAGAAAATAAAGGAGGGAGTAAGAATGTCTGTGTTCTCCGTACTGAAGGGGAAAAATCCAGTTGTCATTTAAAAATTTTTATTTTACCACCATAAATTTTTTTTTTTTTAAAAAAGAGGATAACAAATTGGTGACAATTTCTTCTATAGTCATCAATGCAGAAATTAAGTGGCATCACTTGGGGAGAAACATAAAATGTTACCTAGTCGCTGTTTAATTTTTTTTGGGGGGGTGCAGGGATGGAACCCAAGGTCTCATGCACACGAGGCAAGTGCTCTACCACTAAGCTTCATCCCCAGTCCTAAAATTTATTCTTCAAAAAGTATAGAACAGAGCTGGGCACGGTGACGCACACCTGTAACCCCAGCAGCTTGGGAGGCTGAGGCAGGAGGATCGTGAGTTCAAAGCCAGCCTCAGTAACAGCGAGGCGCTAAGCAACTGAGACCCTGTCTCTAAATAAAATACAAAATAGGGCTGGGATGTGGCTCAGTGGTCGGATGCCCCTGAGTTCAATCCCTGGTATTGAAAATAAAAATAAAAATAAAAAATAGAATAAAATTCAGAACATATGGAACATTTTGCTTTCCATCTTCCTAGATCTATTCCCATTTAGCCATTTTAAAACCTTAATAGGAAATTTGTAGAGAATCAGATGTGACTGCGTTACTAGTACTGTCCTTGATGGAGTCTGCCTGCAAACGGGATATTCTGTCAAGGTATAGATAGGTAACAGCGGACATGCTTGAAAACGAGGTGTCTGCTGTCCTTGGGAGGACTTGCCTGCAAACGGGATGTTCTGCCAAGTGCGCTAGGAGGGCGCTGAGAAAAATTTTATTATCTGTTCTTAACAAGAGCAGAGCTCGGCATGCTCCAGGCCGAGAGTAGATGAGCCATGAGAATCGGGTCACTTCTGATTAGAAAGTAAAACTTCTGTGTGCTGTTTAATTAGCTGAAAGACCTGATTCATTGCTGTTGGAAGGCTGCCTTCTTTGTTCACAAGACTATAGAAAGATCGCTTGTATGCAACAAAGGACTTTTTTTTTCTGCTGCTGCTTTGCTTGCTCTACTTCTTCTTTCTCACGCTGACCTGCGAGTGAGCTACTGCAACATTTGGCGTAGATGGCAGGATCCAGCACCGAAAGGGTAAGCACCCCGGGTTAAGAAAACGAAAGGGGAACTTTCAGGATTAACAAAAAAATCCAAAGGGTATCGCCCCGGGTTGAAAGGACTTTAGGGGGACTTTCGAACTAACAAAATATCGAAAGGTATCGCCCCGGGTTGAAAGAGACCTTAGGGGGACTTTCAGAACTAACATGGGAAACTCCCAGTCCTTAGAGGAACACTATGTGGAGTTACTACAAGGATTATTATATTCCATAGGTGTGAAAACATCTCATAAGAGACTCAAGGAGTTATTTAAAATTATAGAATGTCATTGTCACTGGCTCCAGTATCAAACCAAGGTCCAGTTAAATTTAGGGGAATGGAAATTGACCAGACCCACCACATCCCCTTTCTCTAAATCCCAGTTGACCTGTGCACAGAGCTGTGTGAGGGCAGATGTGATTTCTGTCACTCCTGTATTTTTTGAATTCCTTGGTGGTGCCTGAGCAGTCACTGATGGCCTCTGTCACCCCAAGGGCGCCAAAGCCAGAGAACAAAGAAAGAAATTCTGGACTTTGGGGCTCACAGTCACATTGTAGGTAGAAGATTTGGAATTATTTGGAAAAACAAGCAACCAGGCAGAACTGGAGAGGAGCTCTCTAATGTCACCAATGACCAATAGGGAAGGTGACAGCTCAGGGGACGCCAAGTGAGGGTGGGTGAACACTCGGGACCGCGTGGACCTGAGTGAGGCCTTCAGGACTCTGTGGACATGGTTTGAGTGTCCCCAAGGGCTCGTGTGCTGGGAGCTTGGTCCTCAGTGTTGGGAGGTGAGGGACTTCAAAAGGAGGGGCCCGGTGGGAGGGGCAGGACCAGCCCCACCTCGAACTCCTGTCTCCCAAGGATCTCTCTCTCTCTCATGCACTACCGCTGATGTGCCCTGAGGTGACGCAGTCAGGGGCCCAGCCATAGCCTGTACCCTCCTGGTCACACTTTCAGCTTCCAAAACTGGGAGCTAAGTAAACTTCATTTCTTTATAAGTTACCCAGTCTCAAATATTTTGTTACAGTAACAGAAAACGGACTGATATAAGCAGTGAAATAAAGAAGATCATGTGTTGGGAGACCCTGCTGGGAAGAGGGGCAGCGTTAACACACCTATTGGGTTCTACCCAGGTCACATGGAAGGATGGAGCAAGGACCACTCGTACACAAGGAACTTGGGGTCAGGAGCCCCTGAGCTTTCAGAGCACCCCTGTTTCCCAGGGAGGATGGGTCAGGCAACCCTGGGACTGCCCACCTGTCACAGGCAAAGGTGAATACTTGGTCCAGTAGAGAAATCAAGAAGCCAGGGATGAAGCCCCACCCGAGAGGGCCAGAAGATGAAGGGGGAAGAGGGCAGGAGTGCTGGCAAACACGAACGGGACCCTCTCTGCTGCTGTGGGATTGCGACACCATATTTAACATGAATAGTTGGATGGGAATACGCAATATCAGCTCTATCTCAATCACTTCAAGTATAATACTGGGACGTGTGGTGTAGAAAATATTTTGTCTCCAAGATACAATAAAGTCAAACCTTGGAAATGACTAAAATTACATTTTACAGTTTGCTTTGCAGTTGCTAACGTAGCCACACTGTCATCTTGATTCTCGCTTCCCCTGCACCCGGTGAATCAATAGGGAAGCCACAGGATCTTGCAGGAAGGACTGAGATTTGCTGGTAGGGAAGTGGTCAATGATGTCCCCCTGTGTCCATGTCCTTATCGCTGGAATCTGTGAATATGACCTGACTTGGGAATAGGTCTTTGCAGATCCTTTGAGCATCCTGGATTACTTGGTTTGGGTAGGCCCTAAATCCAGTGACAAGTGTCCTTAGACAGAGGAGAGGTGTACAGGGAGGAAGAGGAGGAGCCATATGAAGACAGAGGCAGAGTGATGGGGCCACAAGCCAAGGAATGTGTGGAGGTACCAGAAGACGCAGGAGGGATTCTCCTCCAGAGATACCACCTTGATTTTGAACTTCAGAATGAATTTTTGCTGGAACTCGCCACAGTTGTGGCTCATCTGCTACAGCAGCCAAGGAAAGGAATACGCCGTTCTGTGAATAGCCAAGTGAGGTCTGGAGAGGAGAAGCAAGATGCTCAGGGCTGGAGCAAGGACCCACTCGGGGTCTTCCACACAGGAGAGGCGCAGGTTCTTGGTCCCCGGTGTGCATTGGAACCCCCTGGGGAGCTGGTCATGTCCCAGGCATTGGGCCCGACATGAGTTTGAGACAGCAAGGATGTGCACTGTTGCTAGGCTGGGGACCCCACTGACACGAGCCAGCCTGCATCCTCTAGACGCATCCTTCATAGTCAGAATGATAAACAGCTACTACAAAGACAAGCTAGAGAGAAACAGACACCCCTCAATAGAGTCCAAACACGTAACACTAAAGAAAACCAGGTACCAAGTGCAGCAGCACACGCCTGTGATCCCAGCAGCTGCAGAGGCTGAGGCAGGAGGATCAAGAGTTCAAAGCCAGCCTCAGCAACTTAGCAACTCAGTTTGACCCTAAATAAAATATAAACCAGGGCTGGGGATGTGGCTCAGTAGTTAAGCACCCCCAAGTTCAGTTCTTAGTACCAAAAAAGAAAAAGGAAACCCTGTGGTAGGACTGACCAGAGTCGTAATGAGACAGAAAAAATGGACTAGGGCATGGGTATAAGATTCGACCTCTGATGAAGGTCCTCCCTCGTCTCCCCTTTCCACTGGGAACCCTGACTACGCGACATGTGGGGTCCCGGCCGGCATCTAGGTCTCTGGCTGGCTCCGTGCTTTGCTCCTCTCTGTGCAGCGGCCTGTGCCTTCTTCACCCCGCGTGCGTGCGCTGGGCTTTGTCAGTGGGCACTGTTCAGTACATGCTGCATGCAAGGTGCCTCCTTCCTGAAGTCCCGCATCCCCACCCCCACAGCTCCACAACCAAGCCACCACCCTTCTCCCTGGCAAGAGAAAGATGACCCCACTGGGGACCCCAGTTCCCCTGGATGCACAGGCCCCTGGCCAGCATCGAGGGTGGAACAGTAAAGGGTTTCTTGAGACACGAGCCCGAGGACTTCAAGGCTCAGAGCCCTCACAGCCCGATGGGCGCGTGTTCTCCCGAACCACGCAGCGCAGGCCCTGCAGGCCACCCGCGCTCGCAGAGGACTCCACACACGGCTCGTAGCACATGGTACTCTTTATTGTGACGCTCAGTGGCGAACATCTGTAAACCAGCTTGCTGTAGTGGTGGCAGCCGTGACACATGCTAAGGCACTTTCGTTATAGAAAAGGGTGCTCCCCGAGAGTGCTGCTCACTCCATGGTGACAGCAACTCGGACCTGAATTCAGCACTTTCTAGGCATCCAGAGAGCTTCATGGTGGCGGGGTTTCTTTCCTTTCAAAAGAACGCCTCCTGCCTCAAGCGAGTCTAAATGCAGCATTTACAAACAGGAACAGGAGCAGACTCGGCAGCCAGTGTCGACCAGGGGACAGCTACTCTTCTAAACACGGTTCCCAAGGAAAGGCAGTGATAAGGACTCGGCATTTTATCATTTATTAAAAGAAGGGAAAAAGAAAACCTTTTTTTTTTTTTCTTTCAAAAATCTCTGCAGGTGGCTGAGTTGAAGCTGCTGAGTCAGCAGTGCAGGTGCGCTACCCTCGGGCCCAGTCCTGGAGCAGGCACCCGGCCACAGAGGGCCACCAGCCCTCTCTGATCCTCTGGCTGCAAGACTTGGGATAAGTCCCTTAACCATTAAATACATTTGGTCCCCAAGAATGATGGGAGAAGCCACGGGAAGGCTGCTGGACTTCAGAGTGGCCCAGACACCCTGGCTGCTGGGCCCCGACAGCCTCGCTGTGCAGGGACAGGCTGCCCTGGCCAAGGAGGGGAGGGGGCATTGCACTTGAGACCCTTTAGAATCAGGAAGGGGGCAGTGAGCACGGTGCCGCCCAAAGCGGGTGGGAGGAACGGCGCTGCCCCCAGCATTCTGTGCCCTGCACAGAGGTGGCACTCCTGGGCCACTCGGGGGAGGTGTGAGGTTACCGCGTGTGATTGCCAACAGCAGAGAGGGAGGAGGAGGGGAGAGCGGTGGCAGGGCAGGGGACGGGAGGGCGACACACCTCTAGGGTGTCAAGCTATCAAAACTCCTTTAGTCTGAAGAAAAATAGATTCATAGAAAATTCTAGGGCCCACCCCGGGGCCTGCCCTCACCTCACCGTCTGTGCTTGTAGGCAAGAGAGGGTGGAGACCTGCTGGTCACTTGTTCCCCGGGCCTGGGCCTGGCCCTGACTCTTTGGTATCAGATTCGAGGGTGGGAGGGGAGCTGGGGCTGCAGCAGAGGAAGCCAGCGCCCTCGACAAGGCTGGGTGGGTAGGGTCGCGGTCACAGCAGTCCTGAGGTGGGGTGCCGCGGGGTCTGGGAGGGGGAGGCGGAGTCCTCTGTCCGTCCGGCTCGGGCAGCGGGCAGGAGGAGCGGCCTACTCAGCAGGCTTGGCCTCGGCCCCGTCGGCCTTGCCATCCACCTCCTCATCTGAGCAGTCGCCAGTGCCTTTCCGAGCCATTCGACGGGGCACAACAAACGGCAGGTCCCCACGCCTGTGGACGGAAGCAGAGGGTCAGTGGCGCCCAGTGGGGGGTGGCCTGGCATGGTGAGCACATTTCACAGGTGTCTTCAGGAGACACTGGGCACTCCCTGGGGCAGCAGTGCTGAGCCTGGGGAGCCACTGACTGGGTGGGACAGGGACAGACTCAAGGAAGCAGAGGGTCCTGCAAACCATTCATGTCCCAGATATGGTGACACACAGCGCTGGCATCGACGGTTCAGGAAACAGGACAGAAGCTGCTCAGGTCACCTTCCCTGGCAGCCGCCTCCCTGCTCGAGCTTCGGTCACCCAGGCAGTGGCTGGGGGTGGCTCAGGGGCAGAACATTTGCCTAGCATGTGAGGCCCTGGGCAGCACCCTAGGACCCTCAGGCAAGACCTCTGCCCAGGGCAGGTGGCACCAAGAAACCCAGGACAACTACTCACAGGGACCCAAAGTCGGGCTTCTTTGATCAAATCAGAAAATTCAAGTGAAATATTGACAACAAAGTCCAGTCTTATTATTATGTCCCCACCCCCAACCCGCAAAAAAACAGGTCCCTGTGAAAGAGGTCAACAATGAGGACCTGGGAGGGAACGATCCCCTGGGGCCAGCAGGCACCCCGAATGCCAACAGCCGCTCTGGAACTTTCCCACAGTGGCTCACTTGCAGGTAACCCCAGGTGCTAATGTGCTGGGGATGGGCCAGGGATGCAGCTCTGTGGCAGACAGTTCGCCCAGAGGCCCCGGGCTCCATCCTCAGCAAACCACCCCCCACCCGCCTTCGAGTGTGCCCCAGGTCTGGAGCTGCAGGACAGGCTGCCAAGGAACAGGTGGGCCCAGGCCCCACGGGCAGGGAGAGTCCAGGAAAGCCCGCTGCTCTGTGATGGGCAACCTCTGGGGTCTGCCACCAAGCACCCTGCTCCTGGGCTCTGTGACCAGGCTTATAAGGAGGTCACCCCCTGAACAGGCCAGCTCTGGAAGGACAGACGAGGACAGGGCGGGCCGCCTGAGCTCACCTGAGCTTGTTCTTCAGGGAGCTGACCTCGCGGTTCATGGCGTCCGCGGTCTCTGTGGCGTCCTCTAGCTCACGCTGCAGCTTCCGGCGTGAGGCGTTGGCCCTCTGGGCCTCCTCCTCGGCCTCCTCCAGCTGCCGCTTGAGCTGCTTCAGACGGGTGGACGCCTTGTCTGCCTGCAGGGAGAGGTGGCCGCCCTGGTTAGGGGCTGTGGGCAGGAGAGGGGGCGGCCCTGGCGGGGGCTGTGCACAGGGACAGGGGGCCACCCTGGTTGGGGCTGTGGGTGGGACAAGTGACAGCCCTGGGTGGGGCTGGGGACAGGTGTAGCCCTGGCTGCAGCTGACAGGTGGCAGCCCTGGGTGGGGCTGAGGGTGGGGACAGGTGGCAGCCCTGGCGGAGGCTGTGACCCACAGGCCTGGCCACTGCCCTGCACACACCTGGTCCTTGTACTGCTCCGCGTTCCTGCGCTCGTCATCCACCTGCAGCAGCACGTCCTTCAGCTTCTTCTCTGCCCGGCGCACCTGCTTGCAGGCTGCCTGGCGCTCCCTGTGTGGCAGACACATAGCTCAGGGGGCTGGTTCCCAGGGAGTCTGGCCAGCAGCCATTTCTGGACTACCCATTTCCTGGGGCCTCGCTGGCAGGTGCCCACGGGGAGGCCTTGAGGCTAAGGTGCCAGTCTAGCAGCCTGGTCTCTGGGACAGGCTGAGATCCCAGGCTCGGGGAGGGGACACTTCTGGAAGAGCACATATGGAGCTGGGGGCTGGGCAAAGTGAGCTTTAGGGTCTGGAGAGACCCCCGCTAGCTCCAAAGCAGTCTCAAACTTGCTGAGCCACAGATGGCTACACAGGGGGCCAGGACCCCGGCCTCTCCCTACTTTAGCCCTGAGACAGCCAGCAAAGCCCCCAGCTTCTGAGGTGAGCCACGGTCCAGTTCAAGTCCTCCAAGGCCTCAGCCAAACACAAGGGCCCACGTGGGCAGAAGGGCTCTGGGCTCAGAGAATGCTGGTTCCTGATGTGTCTCGGGCAGGACCCAGGCAGGGCCTGTGGCCTTTCCAGGGGGTGGACAGAAAGGCCCCCTGGCAACTTGGGCAGGGTAAGGGGCACCTACTTGGTCTCGTTGTCCAGCTGCTCCTCCAGCTGGGCGATCTTGGCCTCGAGGGCGGTGATGGAGGCCTTGTACTTGGACTTGACGGTGCCCTCCATCTCCTGCAGCTTCACCTTGAGCTCCTTGTTCTGGCGCTCCAGCTGCTGCCGCGCGTTCTCGTTCTTCTGGGCGTGGCTGCGCTCCAGGTTCAGGTCGGTGTTGATCTGGTCGATCTGCAGGAAAGAGGGAGGGCTGGTGACCTCAGGGAGGCAGGGCCTGACTGCTGGCCAGAGGAGATGGCAGCAGATCCCACCAGGCCCTAGAAACTTCCAACACCCAAGACAGACTCCCACGACAGCTTCCCAGGAGCCAGGGGCAGTGGCGCCCACCTGCAGGTTGGCCTTCTTCAGGCGGTCGTTGATGAGCTCCGTGGTGCCCTGCTCCTCCTCCAGCTCCTCCTCCAGCTGGGCGATGCGCGCCTCCAGCCGCCGCTTCTCCTCCAGCGCCAGTGCTCTGGGGGGGCAGGGGAGGTGAGAGGCCGCGGCTGGGAGACCCTCCGGGCCCACCTCTCACGCCCCGGGGCTCACCCTTTGCCGCTGCTGTTGGCGATCTCATCGGCCAGCTCGTCCCGCTCCTGCTGGGCCTGACGCTTGGCGCGCTCGGCAGCTGCCAATTCCTGCCACGAGGACCAGGCGTGACCGGGGCTGCTGGGCCTCATCCCAGCCGGCCACACACCTGAGGCACCCCCATTCACACAGCCCTTCCTCTCCCTTGAGCCCCTTAGCTCACAGGCTAATTCCTCCCTCTGCGGTCACAGCTTGAACACCGCATGTTTACAAAACCCCTCTATCTAAGGTGCTAGGAATCAAGCCAGGGGCCATGGATATAAACGAGACATCCCCAGGGACAGATCAGACCCGAGACCAAGCAGGCTGAGGCACAGGTGTGAGTCAAGCTGGTGTTGAGGGCTCCGCACACCAGGTCTAGGGGGAGTTTGACCCTAGCAGCCTTCCAAGCAGGATGTGCCTGAACTGGGCAGGAACGTCTCGCAGGAGCCCCTCAAGGCCTGGGGATGCTTTCACCATGGGTTGCCTGGTGTCCCACAAGGCAGCAGGGGACACTCGGGCCCCTCATACCAACAGTCACCATTTCTCTGAGCGTGTGCATGTTAATCACACCAGGGGCCTGGCCACGTGAAGAGGTCCTGGAGGGACTCCTGCAGGACGGGCTGCCCGCTCCCTCCTGGGGGTTGCCATGTGCTGCTGGCCCTCCCCGCCGACCCCGGCTGGCGGGTGAAGCCCTGGGCTGTCCCCTGCAGCCTGCCTCACCTCCTGCAGCTGAATCATCTCCGCCTCCATGCTCTTGAGCTTCTTCTCGTTCTCCTTGGCCTGCGCCAGGATCTCCTCGCGGGAGGCCCGAGTGTCCTCCAGCTCCCGCATGCAGTCTTTCATCTGGGCCTGGTGGGGAGGAGAGATGAGCACTGCCCGCGCCCGCCTGTTTTGCCCCAATGCTCCCCACAGGGGCACCTTGCCAACAGGGACGACAGCTGTCACCTGATGCTGTGTTGAACCCACTGGGGCGGAACAGTCTCCCCTCTGACCTCGTTCCCATGGTCAGGGTTCACAGAGCAGGTGGCACTCTCCAGGGGCAACGGGCCCAGTCCCGCTTCCTCCCGCTCCCTCTACAACTTCCTCTTAACTTGGGTAGGTGCTCATGGTGCTACCCCACATGCTGACCTGTGGTCAGCACCCAGGCTGTCTGGCTACCAGGCATAAGGCAGGCGCCTCCTGTCACCCTCCTGCCTTCTGCTTCCACTCTACCTGTCGAATAGTCTTTTATCCCTTTGCAGAGGAATCCCACACTGGGGTTCCCTGAGCACCGAGCCAGACTATGCCAGCTAAAGATGCCACCAGCAGTCCTGTACCTGTCCCCACTACCTTGGCCATAAGTACCTTGGCACGGAACCCAAGGCCTTGTGCATGGTAGGAAAGCACTCTACAATGGAGCTCTCTAATCTTTACCCTCTTTGGTTTCTCAGGCTGGCCTTGAACCTGTGATCCTCCTGCCTCAGCCTCCCAAGTGGCTGGGATTACAGGTGCGTGCCGTGGCGCCTGGCTTTCAGACACTTGTTGCGGGCACACTGGGCTCGCTGGGCCCACAGAACAGCTGCGAACGTGATGTTCTTTCATTATCGAGAGATGAGACCCTCCTGAGCACATGTCCGTGCTCTGGCCTGCGGCCCTCTGTCCTTCAGGCCAGGCCAGGCCAGTACCTGTTTCCTCTGGACACCTGCACTGGTACCTCCCTTCCCTAACTCTTCAGTGCAGCCAGGTTTGAACTTGTCTGCTTTTCTGTCGAAGATACTCAAGGTCACCCATCTTACTGAGAAGGTGCCTTTAGCTTAGGGTTTCTGCACTCCTCTGGACCCAAGGGTCCACGGGGTGGGCCACGACATCACATCCTTGTTCAGAGAGAAGGTGATGAGTCCCAGGCTTCCCCGGTCTTGCCCCCTGCCCCGCCCAGCCTCACCTGCAGCTTCCGCAGCTGCTTGATGGCCTCCTCCCGGTTCTTGTTGGCCGTATCGATGTGCGCCTCCAGGTCTTTCAGGTCCATTTCCAGTTTCTTCCGAGCGGCCACTGCCATGGAGCGCTGCTTCCTCTCGTCCTCCAGCTCTGCCTCCATCTCCCGCACCTGAGGAACGCTGGCAGCTCAAAAGACCGGGCCACACCCGGACCCCAGGCCCGCTGAGCCCGACCGGCTCCGACCAATCCTGTGGGGTCTGTGGGGCCTCCTGGGCCAAGGGGGGCTACTGACCATCCGACTGTAACAGAGTGAGCCAGTGAGCCCTGGGCGGAGGACGGTCCAGGAACCTCAGCCCAGGTGGAGCAAGGGGAGGGAGGGCCTGCTGGGAATCGGGATGGCCCCGGAGTGTCTGCGGACGAGGGGCGCCCGACGCACCTGCCTGACCAGCTGCTTCTTCTTTTCCTCACTCTGCTCGTCGCGGCCCAGCAGGTCCCGCTCAAACTGGGCCTTCATGGCCTGCAGGTTCACCTCTAGCCGCAGCTTGGCGTCTTCAGTGGCCTGCAGCTCGTCCTCCAGCTCCTCCAGCTGGGTCTTCATCTCCTCCACCTGCTGCTCCAGGGCCCGCTTGGACTTCTCCAGCTCATGGACCTGGCCCCGAGAGCGAGGTCAGGCCGGATGCACGGGCAGGAGCTGCGCCCGCCTGCCGCCCACCCGAGACCCTGCCAAGGTGCGGCGCTCACACTTTTGCCCACGTCGTCCTTGGAGCTCATGAGGTCCTCCATCTCTGTGCGGAACTGCTTGTTGAGCCGCTCCAGCTCCGCCTTCTGCTCCATGGCCTCTTCCAGTGCCCGCGCCAGGGACAGAGCCTTTGTCTCCTTCTCGCGGGCCTCGGCCTCGGCTCGGTCTCGCTCCTCTGCGTACTTGGCTGAGATGGTCTTCTCCTCAGCCAGGAGCTGGGAAAGAGGTGGGCATCGTGAGGCCAGAGCCGTGGACCACTGTGGGCACAGGCAGGCCACGGACCCAGGACCAGCAGGCCTGAGGCTGCCACCCGAGAACTGGCTGACCCAAGGATGACAGGCACAGGGTGTCCTTGTGGCCAGAGGAGAGCAGAGATTCCTCTACCTCCGTGTTTGGATCTGTTTAACTCATCACTCAATAGTAACACGGGTGCCCTTCTGGGAGAACCCTCAGGAACCATCCGTGCCCCTGAATCTGGAAGACCTTTGGCTTCTGTCTCGAAGAGAATGGGAACCTGGCCTCCGCCAAGGACGCTCTCCAGCCCCTGGTGTCCATTCTCTGCAGGGGCCCACCCCACTGTCTGACCGCCCCCTTCCCCACGCCCTCTGCCCCAGTCTGCACTGGCTCCCTGTGCTGGGACCGTTTCCACAAGGGCCAGAGAGCACACTCGTTCCTGGCCGGCCAGACCACGTGCAAATGAAGGAGCCCAGCTGTGTTCAAGGAAACATCTCCCACCAGTGTGGGGGGCTGGGTTTGGCTGTGGTGTGCTGCCCCCAACTTAGCCACCCTGTGACTCTACTCGGCCCCTGTACTCCAGTCTCTGGAGGCTGCTTCCGATCGTTCTGAGTGAGTACTAGACCAGAACGTGTAACTAATGCATTTTAAACAGTGGGTAAGACCAGCTCATCTTAGAAAGTTTAAAAAATATTGGGGCTGGGGATGTGGCTCGAGTGGTAACGCGCTCGCCTGGCATGCGCGGGGCGCTGGGTTTGATCCTCAGCACCACATAAAAATAAAATAAAGATGTTGTGTCCACTGAAATATAAATATTAAAAAGTTCTCTCTCTTTAAAAAAAAAAAAATTCGAAACCAAAAGCAAACCAACAAACAATGAAGGAAAAGATGCTCCTAACCCTGTCGCGGAGGAACCCCGACTGCTTGCTTTGTCCCCAGGCCCCTCGGCAAGCTGGAGACCGAGGAGCCCTGAGCGCCTGTGCCCTCCTGGCCTCCCCCAGGCTCTGCTGATTCCACCACGGCCCCGGCCACGGGCTGTGGTGCTGGGAAGAGGGACGAGGAGGGCCCCGGGCTGAGGCCGCACACCTGGTCAAACTTCTTCTGCTTCTTCTCCAGGTTGGACACGCTCTGCCGCTGGTGGTCCAGGTCCACCAGCAGGTCGTCCAGCTCCTGCTGTAGGCGCGTCTTGGTCTTCTCCAGCTTGTCGTAGGCGGCCACCTTCTCCTCATGCCGCTGGCTCAGTCCCTCCAGGTCCTTCTGGAGTTTCCGCTTGGCTTCCTCGGCCGTCTCCAGGCACCCCACGCCGTCCTCCATCTTCTTCTTCATGTCAGTCACCTGGGCAGGGCAGAGAGTCGGGAGACCCCAAGATGTCACCTGTTAGGACACACCCCTCCCTGGGGCACCTGGAGGCCGGCCTGCTGTGCCACAGGAGGGAACCTGGGGTCAATTTCCCTCCTTCACGGGGGTGAGAAAAACGGAGTCTCTGCGGAGGGGCAGCGCACCTGGGCGTGGAGGGTGGCGATCTGCTTCTCCAGGGTGCGCCGGGCCTCCTCCTCCTCCTCCAGCTGCTCCTTGAGGGAGCTCTTCTCGTCCTCCACCTGCTTCAGCTTGGTGCTCAGGCCCAGCTTCTGCCGGTTCTCCTCCTGCAGAAGCTCCTACTCCCAGGACAAAGATGGGGTGCTCAGGAGACGCCAGACTCGCGCACCAGAGCCCCAGTGCGGGGGAGGACCAGCCCTCCTGATTTGGGGGACAGCCACATAAAGCCCAGGTGGGAGCTGGGCAGACCCGCAGATGGAGGACTGGGTGATCGGGTGAACTCTGAGATGAAGGCCCAGAGGCCCGCGCTGAGGCCACGTGGGCATGGGATCCGGCTCCTGGTTCCCGACGCTGTCCTTACCTGAGTGTCTTGCAGCTGGGACTCCAGGGCGGAGAAGTCCTTGGTGAGCTTGCTGGACTTGCTATCTGACTGGTTGAGAAGACCGGTCACGTTGTCTAGCTCAACCTACACAGGAAGACAGGGGCAAGACGGTGAGCCCAGCCACACCTGCTCTGGCAGAACCGGCCTGTGTCTCGGGTCACACCAGAGGCCCCGCTGAGCGCAGGAGGGAGACTGCGGGGAGCGCCCTGTGGGTCCGGGCCGGGGTCCAGCAGAAGCCTCACCTGCAGCTTGGTGACCTTGTCAGACAGCTCGGTGCGCACACGCTCGCCCTCGTTGAACTTGACCTGCAGCTCCTGTAGCTGGGCCTCCACCTTTTTGCGCCTGTGCTCCGAGTCCCCCTTGCCCTGCTGCAGGGCCTTCACCTCATTGGCCAGCTCCCCCCGCTCGCTCTCCAGGGTCTGCTTCGCCTTCTCAAGGGTGGCCTTCACCTGCGGGAGGAGGGACGGTGCAAATGGCATCTGTGCCCCAGCATCTGCTGGCCTTTCTAACCTCACTGAAGAGCCACTCTAGGCCCAGAAGGTGTTGCCTTTCCAGCAAAAACGATGGCCGCCAGCAAGAGCCCTGACTCAGAAGGCCCAGACCCTGGGTCCTCTTCTCTCAGGGGGAGTGAAGTGTGTTCTCATCTCCAAGGACCTTGGCTCTCAATCTCTAAAATAATCCTGCCCAGCTGCCCTCCCTGGGAGGAAGAAATATTTAATTTTTTGGTACCAGGGATTGAACCCAGGGGTGCTTAACCACTGAGCCACATTCCTGGCCCTTTTTATAATTTGTTTAGAAACAGGGTCTTGATCAGTTGCCTAGGGCCTCACTAATTGCTGAGGCTGGCTTGGAACTTGTGATCCTCCTGCCTCTGCCTCCTGAGCAGCTGGGATCACAGGTGTGTGATGCTGGGCCAGCGGGAGGGTGTATTTTAGGGTAAGATGTCATTGCCGATGCTGAGATTCTCGCAATGCTTACGACACAACGAGGGAAACTGTAATTTAATGTTTCCACTTTCAATAAAACCCTCCTGAAATTTGATGTTCAAAGTAATAATGTAATGTTCTTTCTCAAAATACAAAAGTGGAATTAACAAAATAAATGCAAAAACTTCATTCTAGACAGCAAGTTCAAGGCTAAACTGGCCCCTGAGTGAGTGCAAAGGCTGCTGAGCGAAACCTGAGAGAATAAGGATCCACCTCAGGCCAGGTGGAGCCAAGGGAGACAGGCAGACCAGGTGTGTTGGGGTAAGTACTCGTAAGAGCCTTGGCCTCTCCAGGGCTGCCTGCCACCATCCCGGGGCCAGGAAGCCAGCTGCATGGCCACCATCCGGTTTCCCAGTCAGTGTCAGCTGACCATTCGTGGATGCTCAAGAGAGCACCCCAGGCGGAAAAGGGACCACTAAGGCTCTGACCCTCGGTTTGGGTGGCTCTGACTTCCTTTCTGGTCAGGCAGATGTTGAACAGGACAGGCCTATCCTCTGCCCAGGTCCCTTTAGCAGCTGGAGGCTGGCTTCAGGCCCGGGCAGTCTGGTGCCAGAACTGCTCCTCTCTATAGGCCTGGTTTAGAGACGGCCAGGGTCACCCCCGGAAGCAGCCTGGCCTGGGGAGACGCACCCTCTTCGTCTGCTCCAGCTGCTCTGCCAGCTCCTCCACAGCCTGGGAGTGCTTCTGCCTCATCTCCTGGATCTGAGCCTCGTGGGTCTTGGCCTCCTCCTCGAGGGTCTTCTTCAGGATGTTCACCTCCTGCTCACGTTTGGACCTGTGTAGAGAAATGCCCTCAGAGTGGAGCTCAAGGGCCCTGCTGCCCTGGGCTCTTCCCCAAGCAGGGAGGATGGCCAACACACAGCTATTCCAAGAAGCTCGCCTGCCACCCTTCCCCTCCTTGGCCTCCATTCTGTAGCCAGGCTCAGACACTCTGTGGAGGCTTCTGTACCTTTTCAACCTAGGGCCCACCCTTGCTTCACCCCAAATCTTGAGTCCCGTTCTTCCACAGTTCTTAAAGCAGAGAAGTTGCTGAGGCACTATCCATGCCCACACCTTCCCTGCACCTGAGGCCACTGTGTGTGCAGAGGCCTGGATTCCACCCCCTCAGGACAAGGCCTCCCTTACTCCACAGCCCTTCCCCGTCCTCCATGACCTGCCAGTCTTCCCCATGGAGCACCTGAGTTCCTGCTGGGCAGCTGTGGAATCCAGAGTGTCCTCCAACTCTGTTTTCAGTGCTTCCAGCTCTTCCCCAAGATCCCGTTTCTGCTTCTCAGCTTTATTTCTAGAAGCACGCTCAGATTCCAAGTCTTCCTGGAGTTCAGAAATCTGAGATTCCAGCTCCCGAATCTTCTTTAGGGCCATATTCTTCTGTGCAGCTTCTTCTTCCACTCTGTCAAAGAGACCAATAACATCAGTAAGAGGCCAGTTTCACCCTCAAGGAACAGGGTTTGTAAAAGAGCTGTGTGTGTGGGGGGGGTGCAGCCAAAGCTGTATCTGGTAGTCATAATCATGGCCCTCAGGCTCATTCTCAGCCAATCAACAGCTGAGGCATCTTCTCAGAAGATTCAAGAACAAAGCACTTGGAAAACTGGAAAACAAAGGATTTCATTTTCCAAATTTAAGAATCACAACTTTAAGAAAAATCAAAAGTTCAATGAAAAAATGTGAATGTACTAATGACTTTAGATGATTAAGAGGTGTCAATGTTTAAGTTCACCGAGGTAACAAAGGTACCATTCTGGTAGAGGGGGATACGTGGGAAGTCTCTATCTTCTGCTCAATCTGCTATGAATATATAAATAATGTAATTTCTTTTTTAAAAAGGGAGGACGACTTGAGGTGGGCAACAAGGGTTTTAGATGACTCTTTTTTGATGTTAGAAACAAAAGACAAAGCTGCCCTCTTAGGAATAAGAGTGGCAAGTGATCTGCACAAACCGGCTCTTCTAGGATGACAGCAGAGCATGCGTGCAGCTGGCCGATGCACGGTGACAGGCCAGGAGCCACCACCAGGCGCTGACAGCGGCAGCCCGGGCCTCACCTGGCCAGGGCGGCCTGCAGCTCCTCCTCCTTCTTAGCCAGCTGCATCTTGAGCTCTGCGACCTGCGCCTGCAGCTCGGCAATCTGCTCACTGAGGTCTGTGGAGTCTCCCTCCAGCTTGCGGCGCGTCTTCTCCAGCTCCTGCCGCTGCTTCTCCTCCCTGCGGAGGCGCTCTGCCAAGGGAGGGCGTGAGGGCTGAGGCTCAGGGCCGCGGGCTTTCCGTCTGCTCCTCGTTACTTACATAACGTACTGAACATTTACTCTGGGACAAAGTTAAGGTCCAGAGGGTGGCCATACACACCCTCACACCCAGCTCTTGGACAGAGGGCGGGACACCGCGGGAGCTGCCAAGGCCCGAGACTCGGTCCACCTGCACCCAAATTTGCATTGGCCCTTCCCTGGTCTCCCTCGATGGCTGTGCCACATTCTGCACGAACGTGAACTCACACAAAGGATTTGGAAAAGCAGTCGGGTTCAGTCTGGCTTTACGACTCCTTTGTGACGCCACCTGGATGATTAACCGTGCTGTGTCCGGCACTGATAACAAAGATGGGAAGACACCCTACGCCACGAGGCTGCTGAGAGGTGGATGAGCCAGCCTCGCCAAGCACTCAAATCCAGCCTTGTGAGCACCAGCAAAGGGTCAGCAGTGGTTCTTCCTAGACTTGCCTTCGGCACTCGAGCTGGTGCTCTGGAGAGAGCATAGTAGGCCTCCCAGGGTCTGTTCATTCGGGCCTGTCCCCTTGTACATGCATATCCCAGGGCACCTGGCCACGGGCAGCACAAGGCCACGGGCAACTTCGCTAGGTAATGGTTGCTCATGCTCAAAGCCATCTACCACTTATATTTCCACGCACCGTGCCTGGATCCTGACTGGTCTACATCTTGGTTAATACCTGCTAGTGGCAAACTCTCATACTGGCTGCCCCCAGACCCCTCCCAGGTGAGGGAGGGCATCTGTGGGAGAAGTGCTGTCTGCATAGGGAAGTGCTCTCTTGCCCACTGGCCCAACTCACCTCATCCTGTGCTGAGCACGGCCAGGCAGGGTGGTACTGCCAAGCTGGGGAAGCACTCCCAGCACTCAGCCTGCATGGTTTGTCCCCTGCGTCACCAGATCTGAGCTGGGAACGGTCTGGACACCCAAACCCCCAGCAGTCCACTTTTCTTAAAGGGCAGGGGCAGGGCTCTTCAGAAGTCCAGTCCTCCTCCTGCCTCATATCAAGCAATGACCTCGGCCAGGCATGGTGGCCCACGCCTATAATCCCAGGGAGGCTGAGGCAGGAGGATCACAAGTCCTAGGCCCGCCCAGTCAACTTAGTGAGACCTTGCCTCAACATAAAATTAAAAATGGGCTGGGGACATAGCACAGCACTGAAGCACTTGCTAGCACACGTGAGGCCCTGCGTTCAATCCCCAGTACCACAAAAAATAAAAAGACAAGCTGTGATCTCCAGTGATATCTGTCTAGCACTTCACAGCACATGTGTCTGTGTGAACATAAGGCCCTCTCAGTGTCCTCCATGCAGGTAAGAGAAGCTAAAGCCCACCCAGATTAACAGGTGTGAGGTGACACAGCTTGTAGGTGACAGAGTTGGTCAGTTCTAGAGTCCAACCCAGACCCCTTGTGGGGCGTCTTAAGAGCTTCTGAAAACACGTTTCCAACAATGCAGGGACCCCAAGGTTTACCCTGAAGACTCCTCACAGTCCCATCCAGCCACAGGGACCCTGAGCCCACATTCCCATGGGGACCAGACACTCTGCAGAGCCTGTGGCCTGGGGCTGCACTGAGGCCAAGCTCATCACAAGCCGTGCTGCCCTGGTGCCTGCCCTGGTGCCCGCCTTGGTGCCCGGTGCACAGGCAGGCCCTGCCCCGCGGCCTCACCTTCCAAGTCGGTGATCATGGCCTCGTGCTTGTTTTTGAGCTTGGCCAGGCTCTTGGATTTCTCCTCCTCTTCCATGAGGTTGGTGGTGAATTCAGCTATTCTGTCTTCCAGAAGCTTCTTCTCCTGTGGGGAGGGCGTCGGGTTAGGGTCGGCTGAGCATAGGCACCCAGCTCCCCAGGGGGCCCAGAAGCCCAGGATGGAAGGGTGAGGCAGGGCCCGCTGAACTTCATCCACGTCCCAGATCACAGGGTGGCTCTGAAAGGTCACTGGCTGCCCCAGAAGGGCTGCATAAGCTTCCTTAGGGCCTGTACACATGGGTGCCATGCCTGGATGGTCTCTCAGGCCCAGGTGAGAAAGGCTTCTAGGTGTGGCTGGAGCTGGGGGGACAAGTGGCCCTGTCCCTCTAGGGAAGCTCTGTGGTGCTGTCCACGCCACCTTCTCTGAGCCCCCAGAGTGCGCAAGGCTGGTCTCCTCACCTTGTGCTTTGTGGGGCTCCCCTGGGGTCCTACTCTCCGTAAGGTCCCCCAATATCTTCCACTTCACCTCCCCACCCCTGGGGACCAGGGTGGCCTCCTGGCCCTGTCCTGTCTTCTCTAACCTGCTCCTCAGATTTATCCGTTCACTGGGCTGCTGTTGACAGGGACCAGCTGCTGCCTCAGAACTGGTTAGGGGAGAAGCACCCCACGCCTCCACAGCAAGGAAGGCACCCCAATCCCGACAGGGACTGACACGTGCGCTGACACCCAGAGGTCCAGCCCTTGACTCTTGGGTCTGAAAAGCAGCTAACCTTTCCCCAAGCCCCAGTCTCCATGCACCAATTCCTTTAAACATGGCCCTGGCACCCAGAGGTGAGGGGCACCCAGGGAGAAGCCGCTGAGCCATGTGCTGGAGGGCAGCTCTGCAGGTGACGGCTCGCCCTGCCATCCACAGCCGCCCGGGCCCACCTTGGCCAGTTTGCAGTTCTGGTCCTCCATGATGATCTGGTCTTCCTCCAGCTTCTTCAGCTTGGCCTCTGTGGTCACCTTCTCCAGCTGCAGCTTCTGCCGGGCACTCTCCTCCTCCTCCAGCTGCTCCTCGAGTTCCTGTTGGGCAGGAGGGGCCGTGAGAAGGTATGGCAGCTGCGGGGAGGTGGCCAGGCCCCGTTCCCGCCAGGAGCCAGGGGTGTGGGTGGGCTTCCCTGGGCCAGCTCTGTGCCGGGCAGCAGGCAGAGGCCGAGCTGAGGACCCTGCTCCCCAGGCAGGTGGAGCGAGGACAGACGGGAGGAACTCGGGGGTCTCTGAGCCTTCGAAGCTCGGCCTGGGAAGCCTGTGGCAGGAACCACCACCCCAAGGAGGAAGTCCCTGTAGGGCCGCCCTCGGGGACAGAGTGACAGTCGAGTTCACGAGCCCCCGGGTGCCGCTGCTCCTCCAGAGCTGCCCGCCCTGCCCTCCCCGGGGCGGCGGCGCACCTGGATGTTCTGCTGCATCTTCTTCTTCTCGGCCTGCAGGTGCTGGCAGCGCTCCTCCTCCTCCTCCACCCGGGCCTCCAGGTCGTGGCAGATCTCCTCCAGCTCCTGCTTCTTGGCCGTCAGCCGGGCCCGGAGCTCCTCCGCCTCGGCACACAGCTCTGTTTCTGCCTGCAGCTGCTCCTGCAGCTGCAGCTTCTCTGCCATGAGCTGCACAGAGCACACGACAATGTAAGCTCCTCCGCCACCTCAGGTGACATGGTCTAGAAAGTGGTGCCGCTCCCTGCCACCCCCCTGGCTTGCCCCTTCGCCTCAGCTGCTCCCCGGTGAGCTTCAAACCAAGGTCCAGAGGGATCAGGGCAAGGGATGAGGGGGTGGAACTGGGGCTCGAACCCACCATTCATGACTTCCACCCTCCCATGGGCAGCCTCTCCCTGGAGGAGGTGTCTGCAGACACCAGCCACTGATTTTCTGCCAGGCAGCCTACCTAGAGGCGGCCAGCAGGTGGCAGCACTGGAAGGGTCTGCACTCTGGGAGGGTCCTTGCCCACACCTACCTGAGACTGCAGGGTCTCCATCTCCGTGAGCCTGTTCTCTGCAGCCAGCTGCTTCTCCCGCACCTTCACCAGCTCCTCCTCCTTGGCCATCATCTCCTCCTCCTGCCGGCTCACCTGCAGCAGTGGCTTGACCTAGAAGACAAGGAAGTGAAGTCAGCCTTGGCTGGAAGATGCCCACCTGCCAGCAGTCGCAGGCTCGTCCCTCACCTCTGGAACCCAAGCTCACAAGAGTGAGGGGCCACCAGACCCTGCGGGGAGGCGCAAGCACCCAGGACTTCCTGAAAGTCCATTTGGCACTGGTGCCGCAGGCCTCTGGACTGCTGGTCACAGGCCAGGGAAACCATCCCTAGCCACACACGAAGATGACCACGGCAGCACTGCTGATGGCAGCGGAATACAGGAATAGGGGGAAGGTCCACGGTTGGAAAAGTAGGTAAAGCACACATCCTCCAGGGAGCAGGAAACGGACTTCTACACGCTGACACTGAGAGATCCTAAACAGAAAGTGTAAAATACAAACTTCCTACGAGTCAAACCTCAGCCACGTAAGAATGCAGGGACTGAGAAAGAGCAGGAACAGACCCGAGACACCTACTGCTGGTCGGGGGTGAAGAGGCCACGGGTGGACCGTTAGCTCCCACAAAATACACACTATGAACAAAAGCAGCCTGAACAACAAGCAGACTGTAAAGGGCTGGGGAGGGCCATCGGACGGGAGCAAAGCAGCTAAGCCACCACTGGGCTTCTCAAGAGGGCGCTGACGGGCCCTGGCAACGTGGGCCTTGAGACCTCAGGAGCTGCTCTCTGAGCCCACCTGGCTGTGGCCATCCACACCAGACAAATGCCACGGTCACATGCCGGGCCCCACAGGACAGGACCTGGGCTCATGTTGCAGGCACAGGGCAGCTGAGGGCAAGGCTCACTCTGGGGACAGTGACTGCCACACAGAGGTGGCACTAGGCCTACTTGTCCCTGTGCTGCTGGCAGCCGGGGAGCACGTGGCGGGTGAGGGAAGCCTTTCCAGCACCCACCTTGGTGAAGAGCCGCCACCACTGCCAGTTCCGCAGCTTGAGGTAGGCAGCACAGTTCCTCTGCAGGACCTTCATGGCCGTCAGCTGCTGCTGCCGCTTGGCAAAAGCCCTGTGGGGCAAGGGACATGGTCAGCGCCTTAGGGTCGGGAACAGCAGATACAACCTAGGTCCTGACCCACCAGACCCCAGCCCTCACCAAGGCACTCAGTGTGAAGGCCGCCGGGAACCAGCCACCAACCCCATTCAGTAGGAAGCCTAGCAGGACCCTGATCACAGAGCCCAACGTGCCCAGGAGACTGACACCTGCTGCCACCCTGCTGGCCTCAAAGTCTGAGCATTGGTTGGGGGAGAATGTTCTGCAAAGCTGGGGTGTAAGGTGTTGGCCAGAAGGCTCGGGGGATAACCAGGACACCATTTGTCCCAACACCACAAACTCATGCTCCACCTCCCAAGGCTGAGCTCACACCAGGATCCAGGTCCTAGAGCAAGGACCCAGGGGCTTGGGGATCAGCGTGCAGCATGGGAGCCCGGCCTCCCTTAGGAATGCTCCTGACTCAAGGAGAGCACAGGGCTCCTTGGGGACGTGCAGCCCCTGGGTATTGTCCTCACAGAGCAGTGGGACAGGCAAATCCAAGCACACGGTCCCCTTCTTGCCACTGGTACCTCTAATAGGAAATTAGATTAGATTAATTTCTAATCCTTGGACTCGAGGAAGGGCAGAAGAGCGAGCCTGTGGGCCTTCCCTGGCAGACTCTGGCTGGCACTGGGTGCCTTGAAGCATGGCTGGCCAAGCACCCCCAGCTGGCCAGCAACAGGAGGCCACGGCACAGCATGACGTAGGGCAGCATGTCAGCACTCACTTCCTGGCCAGGTAACCCCTGCAGCAGGCCTGGAAGCCTATGATGACATCAGTGATCTTCAAGTCCCGCTCCTCCTCTAGGTGGGCCAGCACGCCGGCCCGGAAGAACACTTTGCTCTGGCCGATGCGGTACAGATTGCTGTCGAGCTCCAGGGCTTTGATCTGAACAGGAGGAGAGCAGAGTGCTGAGGCCGCGCTACACTGGGCTTTAAGATCAGAGCAGACACGAGCAAGAAAGCAGGAGGTGGTCCCCAAGAGGATGGATGCTACCCGTCCTGGTACCAAACACCAGTCCCCATCACCCAAATGCCGAGAGGCTGCTGCTCAGGGCACCCAGCAGAATCACAACCAGCACGGACGATCCAACATGGCATCAACTGGTGGAAGGGCCGTCATCCAACAGGACGGGCACCAGCATGTGGGGCAGGCACATCAGCAGCCAGAGGCCAGCAGCCAGAGGCCTGTGCTCCGGAGGGACAGCAGCTGGACTCACCATGAGCACACACGCCTGCTTCCCGTCCATGAAGCCCTTGGGGATGGAGTTTGGCGTCAGGATCTCATACCTGAGGAAGGAAAGAGAAGCCTGGTGATTCCACCTCTCGCTTCCATTCTGCAAGGCCCGGCATCATGCGAGATGCTGGGATCACCCGCAGTGGAGCAGACACACAACTCCTCACAGGTTCTCCTAAGCAGGAAGGCACCTGGCAACTCCCACCCTGCCCTTTCCTTTGGCTGAGGGGCACAGGAAGGCTGGGTGCTTTCTGGAAGGTGACTGGAACCTCCCGCTGCACTGTTTCTACCCTCCAGGGGGCGCTGTAGCCCGACCCTGCTCGTTGCCCATTGTCTTGTGTCTGGGACCCCGGGACGGCCATCTTCCCTGGGATGCTGCAGGACTGTACAAGGAGCCCATGGCTGCATGGAGGCAGCCACTGACACCCAATAACCATCAGGCAAAAAGGACAGTACTCCAACGTCTGCACACCCGGCAAGGAGCCGCGGTGTTCCATGACTTCCATCTTCGTAAAGCTCCTCTGTGCCCATCTGTCTGGCTGACACTAAAAATTTCTTTCATGGTTTCTCTACCCGCAGCAAACAGCACCAGGCCCGCGCAGTGGCGAGGGGCGAACGTCTACAAGATGACTTTCATTCCGCTAAGAAGCAAGGACCTCCCTCACGTGGAAAAGGCGGAACAGGAAGGACGTGGGGGGAGCCAGCTGGACCTCGGCTCCCTGTGTCTGTGCCTGGGGCGGCAACCGGGAGGGGGCTTGGGCCCTGCTCACCTCTGCCGGAACTCCTGGAAGACCACCCTGTTGGGGAAGCCCTGGCGGCAGATGCGGATGCCCTCCAGGACGCCATTGCAGCGCAGCTGGTCCAGCACGAGGTGAGGGTCCAGCTTCCCAGCCTAGAGGGAACAGCCCACATGGGCTCAATTCTGTGCTTAAGAGCCGATGAGAAGGGGAGGCCCTGGACTCGGCAGAGAAGGGCCCGAGGGAGTCCCTGCAGCCCATAGGTTCTGACAGCCACGTACGAAGATCTGCTGAGACAGTGGGCCAACAGGAGAGCAGGCTGCGGACACAGCACCTCCTAGGCCCAGGGCCAGTCCACAAAGGGACACCACTTGGGGGGGGGGGGGGCCTGCCTGCTGCTTCGAGAGACAGACAAGGACACCAGAGCCCACACCTCCCGCCGGCCCCACCAGCTGCCAAGCAGCCGCACCTTCTTCTCGTGATTGGGGATGATGCAGCGGACGAAGTTGGGGTTGGTATTCCTCAGCGTGGCCATCAGCTTGGCCAGCTGCTCCTTGTAGAGCTGACCCACGGTGCGGAACATGCCCTTCCGGGTCTTGAAGGCCCCGGGCAGCGCCGTTTCAGACATGCCAGCTACCTGGTCCAAGCCAATGATGCGGTCCACTGCGGAGGCCAAAAAAGCACGTGAGTGCCCGGCCATCCCAGCTAGGGATGGGGCAGAGGGGGCGGGAGGGAGGGAGACAGATGCAGGGACAGAAAAAGGACAGGATGGAACTACAGGACCTCATGCCCAGAGCTGGAGTGTCGAGATCACCCCACGCGGAGCTGACGAGGCCCGAGAGGGAAGCAGCGGGGGGCTGCATTTGCCGCGCCGCCTCTCATGGCTGCAGTGTCCCCAAGGCGACCATCAGGTCCACCTCCCTCACCCTGCCCACTCTGCGAGCTCCTCCTCTCCAAGAGACAGCCAGGTGGACGGTGAGTTCTGGGATAGAATCCCACCAGGCTGGCTCCGGGTAAGAGGGGTTAACCCAGCCTACAGCGCGCTGCAGCCCCACGGCCCCAGCTGGAAAAAAGAGCCCGGATCTTGAGTTCACCCTGACCTTTACTGAAGAGCGTGAGCTGACCTAGTTGACCTTCACCTAAGAGTCAGGAGGGAGCTCCAAAGTGACCCTGCCCTGTGGGCCAGCTCTGAGGACTGCCCGCCATCACCCTGCAGAGCCCTCAAAAGTAAGGACAGAGCAGCGCTAGGTGGCGTCAGAAACAGCCCCAAAGGCCCACTGTTGGCCACCAGCGTTCGCAGGCCTCTTCACACAGCTGCCATCATCCAAACCACCCGAGGAAGCCGCCCTGCGGGAGCGGCAGTGAAGCAAACGCTTCCTCCAAGGTGAGAACCAAAGCGGAAGTCACGTGAGGTCACTTTTAAGCAAGAGCTAATGTGAGGCCTGGAACCTCCGTTGCTGGGCGGATGCCCCAGGACAAAGCCCATGTCCACTATTTTTGAAGACAGTGAAGAGCACACAGCCAGCAGGAGGCTGGAAGCTGCGAGCCGCATCCCACCAGGAGAGCCACTCACTGTCTACCAAGGCTTCCCGGGGGCGGGTGGCTTGTGAGAGCCACAGGGGAGGTGCCCAGGAAGGTGGATGTGGTCCCACAATAACTGGTCCTTCTACATGTGACCTGTCGCTGGCCCAGACGGCACAGGTCTTGGCCAACTGTTGGACACACACAGAGATACCGTTTCGGTTTCCAGGCAGAGACACACGGCAGCGCACAGCACCCAGGCCTCATGCCGAGGCCCCCGCAGCCATTCAAGCAGGAAGCCGGGCCCCTAAAGGCGGAGCGCCAGGAGATCCGAGGGCTCAAGCGGTTTCTTTTCTGCATTTAACCTGAAGTTCCCAGATATCTCAACATAGGCCCTCATTTGATTTTCTACTGTAGGACTGTGGGCGCCAGTCGGGGGTCTGCCCTGGGACAGATGGGGACGGGCACAGGCGGGCAGGAAGAGCCAAGCGGGCGAGGAAGACACAGCAGCGCGTGCACAGCTCCAGAGCAGCACACACACACACCACTCCAGGACGCCAGTCACCTGATTCTAGGTGGAGGATGGGAAAGCGGTGATAGAAATAGGCTCTCTGAGTGCGCTGCATCTCTGCAACAGAGAGGTTAGAGCAAGACCCGGGCGAGGGAGAGGAGAGACCTCAGGAACAACAGGAAAGAGCCGCCTCAAGCAATCAGTCTACCAAGGAGGAGAAGGCGGGAGAGCAAGGTGGGCCGGGACCCGAGCAGCTCGGCTGCCTGGCGCACCTGGAGGGTGCGGGGCGGCCAGCAAGGCCGGAGCAGCCTCTGCCTGAGAGGAAATGGCCCTGGCGCTGGCCTGGGCAGGCTCTCCCTTTTTGTTCAAGGAGACTGTTCTTGTGGGAGCTACCAGACAGACACCATCTGCTTGCGTCAGGGCCCCTTGTTTGGTGGCTGTGCCCATTGCAGAGGTGGGAGGATGACCGGCTACGGCCAGGGGCAGGGTGTGGAGGGCAAAGGGCGTACCATCCTTCCACAGCTCTGAGACGAACTTGTCGGAGGACTGGTGGAGCAGCGTGGCGATGTTGTCATTCAGGGGGTCCATGTTCTTCATGAGCCACTCGTCGGCCTTATAGTCCACCTGCGAGACCAGAGCCCCGTCACGGGCTGCCACGAGGGACAGGAGCTCCCACAACCTCTCCCAGGACAAGGTGAGCCCACGTGGAAAACGTGGGAACACGCTCTCGGTGCTTCTGTTCCCAGAAAGGAAGTGGCAAGTGACAAAGGCCATGAGAACTGACACTGTTCTCTGAGGGCTGGACCTCGAACAGATGACGATAAACAGCCACAGCCATGTGGCAGAGCACTGACCCTCCCTTTTTTTTTAAACATTAATTTTTTAGAAGTAGTTGTACACAATGCCTTTATTTATTTACTTTTATGTGGTGCTGAGGATCAAACCCAGGGCCTTGCACGTTCTAGGCCTTGCACTCTACCTCTGAGCCACAACCCCAGCCTCTGACCCTCCCCCTCCCTCTTAAGGTGGTATGATCACAAAGAGGAAATCCTGGAGGGACATGTAACAAGCAGGCCCCTCGATGGAGCAGAAGTGCTATGTAGCAGGAAATCCCTGAGCTCCTGCACCGATGTGCACTTGCGCAAGGCGGGTGCACACGGAGGACGCTGAACAGACAGTGTTTGCTTTTTCCTGGGTAGTCTCAGGAGAGTTGCTTTCGCAGCCTTAGAAACCAGACAGGCTCTGCAGGGGAGCCTGGCTGGTGTGGGCCACAAGCTGGAGATTGGGGTGAGGCCTGGGATGGTGTGGATGGCCTGGCAGGAGACTGCCCAGCCCTGTCCGACCTACATGCTCGCCTGCAACTAAGACTTCAAGCGAGGGGCACAGAACCTACTGAGAAGAACCAGCTTTAGGCTCAGCTCAGACCTCTGTAGCTTGGCTGAGGAACAAGAGGCTGAGAGATGACCGCCAGCAAGTGCCCAGGGCAGGTCCACCAGGCACGGGCTGTGCAGCCCAGGCAGTGCCAATAGCTCCTGCCACATGGTGGCTCTGAAGTGGGGGCAAGTCCCTGCCCCCTTGCAATAGGACATGCTGGCAATGTCTGGGGACAGATGCTGTCACAGCTAGGGAGGGTGGTACTGCCTGGCCTCCAGTGGGAAGGCTGTTACATGTGGCCCTGTGTGCAGGACAGTCCCCACGATAAGGAATGATCCTGAAGGCACATCCACCCCCAGCACTGAGGCCGGTGAGCAGGCTCACAGGGGACATGGAACCCTAGAAGGCAGGTGGTATCCCATCTTCCAGATGAGGAAACCAAGGCTCGGAGATTAAGTAACTGTCCCAAAGTCACCTGGCTCCCTAGTGACAAAGATCTAATTACAACTGCAGTCACAGCCTAACCTCCTCCACACCTGGAAGACGGCTTAATACAACTGCACACTTACAGCCGCCGGCCACAGCAGCGAGCCGGGGGACCAGCCACACCATCCAGGAGCCACAGGAAACACCACGCCCCCAAGCTGCCCCTCCTGCTCCTGGAGACATCGGCCCCTTGTGCGCCTCACCTTGCCGGCATAGTGGATGATGCAGAAGTCAGCTTTGTCCTTCAGCTGCTTGGGCTTCTGGAACTTGGGGTGGGTGCCCTGCTCCTGCACCACCTTCTCCACGAAGCTCTTGTCGGTGGCTTTGGGGAACCAGCACTCCTCGTCCAGCAGGGCCAGGATGCCAGGGGGACCCGCCTGGAGGGGGTGCAGCACAGGTACAGGTGAGGCACATGTGCGAAGCCACCCCACCCACGAGAGAAGCCAGCACCTGGGATGGCAACCCCAGGACCGCACGAGGCAGCACCACGCTCCACGGGAAAACACAGCACAAGAGGGCATCAGCGTGGGAGCCCCAGGTCAGCTCCCGGCAACAGAACCATCCCCTGGCTCAACCACGACAGACAGACAGACAGACAAGAGTTCTAGTTTGGGCAGGGGAGGAATTCTGGGGTCTCGCTGTGGCCCAGAGACCCTGACCTAACGCTCTGTCACAGCAGCTGTGTACACTGGCCCCTCTGCTAACGAAATCCACTGCGGGTCTGATGAGAAGCAGCCCCTGTGCCAGGCAGGGTCTGCCCAGGTGGCTGCAGCTGGATTCAGCTCCTCACTCTGAGCCCTGTCCCCAGACTACGTCTGCTCAGGTGTATGGTGAGGTGACAGGGTACCCAGCACGTTCCCTGAGTAACAGAGGGCCCAGAGACCTATCAGCCTACGGACACTGAAGCAGATTAGGACATTGCAGACGGGTAGACAAGACATAAAGCCAAGTGGGTTCTTGATAATTAGAAAATTTGATGTCTTAGAAAAGACATCGAACACCATCATGTCTAATTAGTAAAATACTCCAGTTGTATAAAAACAAAACCCCGCTGTCATTGCTAAAGTAGTTCCAGGAGAGCTTTGGCTCCACCCCCAGCTAGTTTAGCAGCGCTTCTAAAACGAAGGCTTTGCTCTGGGTCTTCTGAGCAACGTTTCTGGGAAGCTTGGGCGTCCACGGGAAGAACCTGAACATAGTGTGTTTCTGTTCGGGAGGTAACTCCAACGCAGAAAAGCTCAGGTCTCATTACGGAGCGCACACCCCAAGCCAGCCACGAAGAAGGGACCCAAACTCCACCTGGCGAGATCTTAAAACATGTCCTGCTTGGGAGTTTGGAAAGGGGAAGGGCTTCTAGCCCCAGCCAGCCAATAGCCAGCGCCTGTTGTAACAGCTCCGGCTCTGAGGGTCTGAAACTGTCTGTGGCACCCATACAGCCGGGGACCATGCTCAACACGCGGTCTGCAAGGTTCTACGCAGCACCGAGAGGTCCTGGGGACAGGACCTCACTGCAAACTCAGGGCTGTTTCTTTAAGACAAGGAATGACAGGCAGACCCCGGGGTCTCCTGGAACCGGAGGCAGGACGCTGGGCCCCAGCCATGCGCCTCCAGCTGGCACCGCATCTATGCCCAGGCTTATCCTCCAGGTGGCACCAACACCAAGAGGAAGAGACAGTACCACAGCTAACACAGGGCCAGAGGTGAGGAGTGGGCATCAGAGGGAACAGGACGGGAGCCATGCACAGAAGAGGCCGGCGCGAGTCTTACTGGCTTCTCGATGAGGTCGATGCAGGGCTGCAGGTCGAGGCCGAAGTCGATGAAGTTCCACTCGATGCCCTCGCGCTGGTACTCCTCCTGCTCCAGGATGAACATAGTGTGGTTGAAGAGCTGCTGCAGCTTCTCGTTGGTATAGTTGATGCACAGCTGCTCGAAGGAGTTCAACTACAGGGAGGAGAGCAGTGTCAGGGGCACAGCCCACAGGGGGACAAGAGGAGAGCAGCTGGGCAGACTCCCGGGGCCTCCGCGCAGCCCTCGGAGCCCAGGCCGGGCCCCATGCCACCCAGCAGACTGGTAACGTCTTCTCAGAATGATCTGGTAAACCACACACGGCAGACTGCCAAGGAGGCGTCAGGGTTAGGATGACTTCAAAAATTGTGCACCTATGAGCAGGAGTTAGCCACGGCTTAACAGCCGAGATCCTGGCGACAGGTGAGCGTGACCTTAGTGCCAGTACAACAACTGGACTCCGATGTGAAAATATCCAACGTCTACTAGTGACAGATCACAAGTCTGAGTTCATGGTTACCCTGAACCCAGTGCAGATGCCAGGTCTGAATTCCTGGTCTGCTGGGGATGTGGCTCAGTGGTAGCGCTTGCCTGATTCATGGGAGGCCCTGGCTTCCGTCCCCAGGGCCACAACAAAGAAAAAAAGTATCTATGTGAGCAACAACAAACCACCCTCTGATCTGATGTAACTGTCCGTTTTCCCTCCTGGAACTCAGAGCCTTCGTGAGCAGGGACAGTGTCTTACCCTGAAGTCCAAGAAATATCGGCTGAAAAGACTAGTCAGAAGCACCTGCCTACAAGAAGTCCCATGCTTCCTAGCGTCTCTGGCCAGACTCCTGTGTAGCCGAGAACATTCCTAACTGGTGTCTCCACGCAGGGAGGGAGGTGGCTGATTCAGACAGCCGGGGACCACGGAAAGAGCATTCTGAGCCCAGGAGACAGAGGCAGTGCTCACATCAAAGATCTCGAAGCCTGCGATGTCCAGGATCCCGATGAAGGAGGCGCCCTGCCGCTTGGTCTTGTCCAGGGCTTTGTTGATGCGCAGTACCAGCCAGCGGAACATCCGCTCGTAGGTGGCCTTGGCCAGGGCCTCGATGGCAAAGTCAGCCTGGGGGTGACACCCAAGGAACAGTGTCAGATAGTTGGAAAACCCATGTGCCCTCGGCCCCAGTAACTTCACACTGGGAGCCTTCCCCAGGAGACAGCCCTAAAGGGGAAATGGGAAGAACGCTTCATGCAGATGCTCACGGCCACCGAAGTGACCTCCGTGTGCAACCACACAGGTGCAGTAGACGTAGACAAAAGACCTTTTTAAATAAAATGGGAAAATGATAAAATATTTACAGAAGTGATAAAAGATGCCTGAGACCCGCTTCAAAATACTACAGCTGGGCGGAGACAGGTGCGACTAACGGTGACACGGGACTGGCAGTGAGAGGAGAACTAATGAAGGTGCCTCCGGATGGGCACATGGAGGTCTTTCCACTATTCTACCTTGTTCTGTATACATTTGAAAAGCTCAATAAGGAAAAGCCAGTGACGACTGAGTTAAAAGAAAAAAAAAAAAAAAGCTATCAGAAAATAGCTGCCCATGAAAATCCCCACCGGGCAGGACGTCGTCACTGCTTTCTCTTCTCTCAACTTCACTGCATTCCTTTTTTTTTTTTTATCTTTATTTTCCCCCACATTTATTAATTGGTGTGTCACAGTCTGTGTGGAAGGGGTTTGTCGTTACACGTTCACACGAGCACATGATACACAATATGACTGACTGTAATTTGGCCAATCTCTCTCCCCCACACTTGACTGCATTTTCTGAGCTGTTGAGGTTTGTCCTAAATGATCAGGGGTGTGCGTGGCTGGTGGTAATGACACACACTGTCCTTGCAAACTATGTTCCCACCCTTTGTATGTGGATCTGCACAGAAGATCCTTTGGAAACAGGGTCTTCAGGTGCCACCCTGCAGGTGTCAAGAGATGGGACTGGCATCTCAAGACCCCCACTGTTGAGAGCCACAGCCAAAGGGGCCCCAGCAAACTTCCAGCTGCCAGCAAACTTCCAGCTGCTGGCTGATGATTGGCTCACAGCGGCCCCAGCAACATCTAGCTGATTGGCTCCTCGGCCCCAGCAACATCTAGCTGATTGGCTCCTCTGCGGTGATGCTCATTGGGCTGTTTCCCTGCCCTTTCAGACCACGGAGCTGCTCATTGGGGGACTTTTTTGGCTCCGCCCACGTGACCCAGCCAATCGGCCTCAAGAGCAGGAGGATTGTGGGAGGTGGACAGAAGCTTGTGGAAAGCCGGTGGTGGCAGTTGAGGCTCTGAGGGTTTTTCCTGAGAGGCTGTTTTGTTTGGCGTGTGTGGTTCTAAAAATAAAGTTAGTTTCTTTTGACAAGTGGCTCCTGATTGTGCCCAGCCAGACTGCGGCACCCCACAACCAGTGCCATGACTACAACCAGAAATATCAAGAGAGGAGAACAAGGTCTGGCCTGGGAACAAGGGACCCGGGCTCCCAGGTCAGCAGGCTCATTTGCCTGGCTCAGCACATACGGCAAGGAACAGCTGCCAGCCTGGGGCGCAGCAGCAGCCGGGAGCCACGCTACAGAAACACCCAGGCCTCGATTTCCACGGGGCTAGAAGACGCCTACGACGAACACCCAGGCAGTCTAACGTCGCCTAGGTGCAGAGAACAGTGAGGCCCAGAGGTGGACAGAGGTGTGAGCATGTCCCTCTGCTTCCCGGGGAGCCATGTGGCTTTGCCCTGGGGGAGCTGACGACTGAGGGGACTCTAAGTGCAAGTGCCTCCTGGCTGACTGGGCAGAACAGGCCTCCACAGAGCCACAGTGGACACAGTGGAGTAGGACACCAGCAGGAAGGCAGCCCAAGCTCCCTGGACACGCGCACACACCTGCTCTTTGGTCTGCGCCTTCTGCACGTAGTCTCGGCCCACCTTGATGCGCGGGGTGAGGATGCCTCTGGTGAAATCGGTCACATTGATCCCCAGGAGGTGGGACACCTTCTGGGCAGCTGGAATTTTCAAAGAGGAGGAGGAGGAGAGGGGTAAAAATTTTAAGTGGACCAAAGAGAATGAATCCCTCTGCTCAAGCTGCAAATGGACAGGAAGAAACTGGAGAGGTAACCAAGCAGTTGGTACCAGGACAACCGAATCTGGGTCCTTCCTCAGCAGGGCCAGGTGCAGGCCAGCAGACCTGGTATCCTTCACCCCCATGGAGTCCCGGGACAGGTGGGCAGACCAGCCTAGTGCCAAAGGCACAGGGCCCAAGGCCCTAGAGGAGTGCCCTGGACAAGTCACATGCCCCATGTGAAATCTAGAGTGCCAGGCACAGTGGCTCATGCCCATCTTCCCAGCTGCTGGGGAGGCTGAGGCCAGAGGATCACAAATTCAAGGCCAGACTGGGCAATGTAGAGAGACCCTGACTCACACAAAAGAGAGCTACAGATGCAGCTCAAAGATAGAGCTCCTGCTCAGCAAGGCCCTGGTTTCCATCTCCCGTCACACACACACACACAGAAATTTTTTTTTTTTCGAAGGCAGAATAACTTCAACGGCGTCGTGTGCAGTCAGCCACGGGAATATGTGAGACCAGACCAGGTGCAACAACACATGAGGTCACAATCCAGACCCTCGCACTATTTGGTGCTACGGCAAAAGCCATTGCATCAGTAACCAAGAGGAGAGGTCTGGATTCAGCACGGATGAGGGAGGCCCTGACCCACACGACCAGCTCTTCTAGCTCATTCTGATGTTCACCCAGGGTCACGTTCACTGGAATTTTATGTCTCTACAAAACACACTCCAGCCACAAATGCAAAACTTCAGAGGGTCTGGGACTCCTAGAAGATGCTTGCTGCTGAGCAACTCCCCAGCTGGGCACCTGCCCCTGACTGCAGGCGAGAGGAGAGGTGCGGTTACCTGTGTTGTCAGGCATGGACGCCTGGTCGGTGTTGCGCTCCTTCTTGAAGACGATGTTGCCAAGCTGCAGCACCCCCGAGATGACCCGCAGCAAGCCTTAGGGTGACAGAGGCAGGTCAGCAATTGACTCAGGCGGGAGGAAGCCCCTCTCCCACTGGGTAGCCACTCCCGCAGAGATCCTGAGCACAAGCCAAGCAGGGACGCCAGGTTCCCAGGGGCCCCAGGTCTGGTCTAATGGCATGTGGTGGTCCAGCTGCCCTAGAGGGCTCACCACCTCCCTGCCAGTGTGGCCTCTATCCCCTCGCAGACCTCAGCTTGGGCGGCCCTAGCCTTAGACAGCATCTGTCCACACTTCCAACATTCCTAAAGCTGAGCAGGGACACACCTGAAGCCCTGGCCCACCACTTTTCTTGAGAAATAAAGTTTTATTGGAACACAGCATTGCCCACGCATTTACATATTATCTGTGGCTGAGCAAAGATGGCTGTGTCAACAAACCCTGTCCCACAGCCCCCCAAAAAACAGATAGAAATCAGGGTACTTTCTCCCCACGCCCCATCTGTCCACAGATGCTTATTTGCCTCGAGCCGGCAGAGGACACAGGTCCCCTTTACCATCTCTTGGGGGACCTGAGGACACAGGCCATCCCACAGTGCTGTTTGTTCTGAGCTCTGCCCAGGAGAAGAGCCCACACGGGCATAGGCAGCAGGGCTGCAGCAGCGGCCTGTCCCAGGCGATAAGCACATCATTTGCCCCCCTCTGTAAGTGCCTGTGGCGCCACCAGGAATGACCGCCTGAAGCTCTAACCCCACCCGCTCAGGGTCCTCCTGCGCCTCTACAGGGCCCTCAGCAGGAAGCTCCCCAAGGCCTGTCGACTCCCCCGAGGCCCTGGACAGCACCATGGCCAGCCCCACCTGCCCCGCCCACCCACAGGAGGCCAGGCCCTACCCATCTGCTCGTCTTCTGGGATGCCCATGATCCTCATGGCCTCCATGGTCTCCTGGAACATGTCCTTGTCCTGCTGCCCAGGGATGGTGACGTGCCCGTTGGACAGGAAGCGGTACTTGTTGTATGGCTCCAACAGAAGGTCAGCTGTGAGGGTTGAGGGCAAGGGCGGGTCAGCGAGGCACTGAAAGCCAAGGCTTCTGCCAACACTGTGACCTCAGACTTGGGAATGGGGAGCAGTCCTCAGCCAGTAAGGCACTGGGAGCTGCAGGGTGGTGGCACTGCCAGCTCTTCAGGGGATGAGACTGGCACACATGAGCCACAGAAGGGTGGCAGGCCCGTTGGTGTGCAGTCGTGCCTGCGACATGCCCACCCTCCACAGCACACTTAGAAGCCAGACTCGTCCCCAGGATGGACGGGAGGTGGGAGACATTCTCACTCCTCTTCTCCAAGGCACCCCCCCAGGCTCACCCCCCAGTGGGTGCCACCCACCCCCAGGGCACAACTCACTCTTGAGGTGCTCGCCAGCCCCAGACAGCAGGTAGTAGAAGATATGGAAGGTCCGCTCCTCCTTGGCTTGGCGGATGGCCCGAGATTTCTCCAGAAGGTCTTTGCAGATGTTGAGGAACAACACAGGTTGAGGGAGGCCCGCTACCTGGGTTCCACACTCTAGCTCGTCCAGTAGAGCAGCCTCCGTCCTGGGGAGCCTGGCCTGCCTAAAGGTCCCCTTCAGACAACGACAGGAGGGCAGAATACCCCCTAAGCACAGGTCCTGACACTGGTGCAGGGGAGGCACAAAGGAGTGTCTACCCAGACAGCAGCCACTGGGGGCCACGCTGGGGGATTTTAACAGCTCCCTCCAGATCCACACAGAACCTTGTCTGGCCAGTGAAACTCCTGAGCTCTGTGCTCATCCCGGTCCTTCCCAACCCCACAGAAGAGGCATCGAGGGGAAATGTTGAAATCAAGGCCAGCTTCTCTGGTGACTGCTAGTTCCCCCCAGACCCCCACTTCTTATTTCAACTAAACCACAAGGATACAAGTCTCAATGTTGGCACCCACGATGTAGCCATTGACATCAAAGTTGATGCGAATGAACTTGCCCTGAGGAAAGACCAAGAGATCAGAGGCTCTGCCCAGCCAGGCAGCAAGGAGCCCTGCTCCCACATCAGGAGGCACAGGCTGGAGAAAGAACCAAGGGTCTACAGGTGCCAGGCCAATGCGGCACCCAGGATTTGCAGACACCATGCTGCCCGGAGCTGGACTGGTGCCCAGAACTGGCCAGTCTGTGCCGGCTCCTCTGAGCGGAGGCAGGGAGGCCTGTCACCAGCAGTGCTCCTCTCTGTGCCACCTAGTCTGGGTGCCACCAGGACACTGGCTCTAGCAGGAGACTGAGAGCTATGGGTGACTCCCAGCTCTCTCCCTGGCTCTTCCCAGCTTTAACGGAAGAGGCTGAATCAACTACTTATGGCCATCTGGATAGAGAGGCAAGGGCAGGTCTGTGTGGAGGGGACCCCAAACAGCCCCCTGGGCCAGCAAGCACCAGGTTTGACCTTTCCTCATTTCTGAGGCGAGAGCTCCCAGGAGGAAGGCCACGTGGGCTGAAGCTCTGGGTGGGCTCTCTGTCCCCCAAAGTGCCGCCTGCTACTCACGAATCGTGAGGAGTTGTCGTTCTTCACGGTCTTGGCGTTCCCAAAGGCCTCCAGGATGGGGTTGGCCTGCAGCAGCTGCCGCTCCAGCTCCCCCTGCAAAGGAACCAGAGCCTTGGTGGAGGCCGAGCAGCGGCGGGGACTGCAGGCCGCCCGCCCACAGACGAGCGCAGCAGAGCCAGGTCCGCAGCCCCACATGCCAGGGACAGGCTTCCGGTGGCGCTGGCAGCTGCGGCTCCACCCTTGGCAGGCTCCCACATCACCCAGGTGCCACATTCCCACCAGGCTGTGGAAATCCTGACCCGTCTGAGCGTCCATCAGCTGCGTGAGCAGCAGCCCTCGTGGGGGCGAAGCTCCCAGAAACCTGGCCAGAGGCGTGTGTCTGAGAGCAGCATGTGGACTAAGAAGGACATGGTGGCACTGTCCTTCTCTGAACAGAGATAGCTGTGTATCTATCACCACCGCCCCCTTGTTTCTAATCTCCAGTTTTCCTTTTCACAGGGTGAAGGACAGCTCATTTCACGTCCACCGTCATTAGCACTTCCCTGTCCCCACCAGCCCCGTCCCTGCCACCTCCACACCACTCCTGCCACAGCAGGTATCTGAGCACAGGTTCAGCAAGGCCCACCCGGGTCTGTACCGCTCATCAAAGTCAATGAACCCTACTGTGGACTGGTGCTGTCGGGAGACAAAAGGCCCCTCGGGTCCCCGCAGCCTCGTGATACCCCGGCAGACTTCAGGGAGGCTCCGCTTCACAATAGGGGAAGCCGAGGTTCAGGGGAGGAATCATCTGCCCAAGGGCAGCAGCTACCATCCAGCAAAGCAGGTCAAGTTGGAGTCTTCTACCTCACCATCAGCCACTGTGACAACCTCCACCTGCCCCATCCCACAGCAGGGCTCTGCCCCAGCAGCTCAGATCAACCCTGGAAACAGACATGCTCTCAGCACAGGTTCAGCAAGGCCCACCCGGGTCTGTGCCACTCATCAAGGCCCAGTAATGACCAAGACTCTCACTCCCCAAGACAGCCTGGACCCTCTGAGGGAAAGGCTTCACAGGCCAAGGTGGTGGATAGGTGCGGTCATTAGTGAGGCGGGGTGGGGGAGTCAGGGCTTTACGGGAACACTCTCGCTGCCTGGGAGCCGCGAGAGGAAAGCTGGCCACAGCAGGGATCCCGCAAGGCAGGCCACCAGCACACCTGTGGCAAGCTGTCCTCCGCAAGGCACTGAGGACGTCCTGGAGTCTGCCACCGCAGGTCGGTCGCATCCCAGCTGCATGCGGAAAACCACTGGCAGCCCCAGGGCATGGACAGAGCCTCCTCCTCAACAGCCACCCTTGGCCAGGGCACCTCCCAGGCTGGGGAAGCCTTCACTCGAGGGCCACATGGGTAAGGGGTGCCGGGTGCCTAGGAAGGGTCATCAGATCCAGGCTGAGGGGAAGGAGGCTGCCTCACAGAGCAGGGAGAGGTAACCAGACACTCGGCTCCACCCAGCCTCAGGCGGGCCTGGAAGGGCCCCTGGGAAGTCGGCTGAGGCAGCCCTCAGAGCCAGATCTCTGTGGGAGCTACTCCCCACCCACCAAAATGTTCCCGTCAAAGCCCAGGCCAGGCCGCCAGGCTGGCGGAGCCACTCCCGTTCCTGCAGACAGAGCGTGGCCCCGCCAGTCTGCGCCGCCTGCTTGGAGGCAAAGCTGAGGTGTCTGTTCAGAGCCACACACAGCTGCTGTGGAAAGTGGGACCAGGGGCCAACTGGGAGCAGGCCCTCTGGATGCAGTGCAGAGTTGCCCGCTGAACATGGGGATGGCTGAGTTGTGCGTTTCTCTTTATCAACATCTAACTGGGCACAAAAGAGACTGATTTTGGGGGGAAATCTACAATACGAAATGAGGAGGTGGGTGGTGGTGGTGCCCGTTCCTAAGTCTGGAAGGCTCTACAAGGTGTTGTTTCTGCCAGGAGGGCTCCAACTAGTGCATTAAAAAATGGGGGCCAGGGCAAGTGTCACGGGCCATAGTACAGAAGTCTACCCAGAGAGACCCTCTACCCAAGCTCAGTTAGATACTATCTGCAAGTTTTGGGTTGGTCAACTGGGTCACTGTAAGTGAGAGAGAGAGAGGGCTCTGTCCCAGAGATGCCAGGACAGGCCCTTGAATACAGGACCAGGCAACCAAGTTCAAGAGTGTTCCGTGTTTCGCATCCCAGCTGCATGCGGAAAACCACAGCGCAGCTTCAGCGTGGAAATCAACCAAACTAGCCAATGGCCTTTTACACTGAGGGCCTGAACAGTGAGTGGACGCCAGAGGCAACCTATATTCAGCCACACCAGGTAGACGCAAACCCAGGGACAGGGTGACCACCACACACCAGATTTTGACAGCTCTGCCCCTACCAGCCCCTCTAATCCCCCCACAGGTCATCTGGCTGGGTGCTCGGGGGCCTGCCCTCCCATCAACAGCTGGAGACCCAGACATAGGGCATGTGGGTCTCTTTTACTGCTCTCTAATTGTGGTCCTGTCTCCCGTCCTCAGGGCAGGGACTCCACTGTCACCCTGCCGAGAACCAGTCACATACCAGGCATTCAATAAATAGCTGGGAAATGGATTTTACTGCAAATTCACAGAAGGAAATCCACGGATAGAGAACTCCTAACCCTAACCCTAACCCTACACTCCGTTTTTTAAAATAGGCCTCCAAAAAAGAATGGAAAATGGGGGGTGCAGAAAGAGGAGGAAAAAGAGACTTTATTAGTTTCTAAATATAACTCCTCATGCCCCGTGGAAAAAAGACTCAGAGTCTTGAGAAGTCTGGCACGGGCAAAGTTGCTCCTGGTCCAGTTCTAGAAGTCTGTGCACGAGCACCTTCTGAGGACACACAGTTCTGCACCAGCCACATACCTCTGCGTAGGTAGGAGCTCTGCGCGCAGCACGGCACCTACGCGCAGCACAGCACAGTGCCGAGGGCGGCGGCCTCGCCGCGGTCTCAGGAGAAGCTGCTGGGCAGTTTAGGTGTGCTCGAGAGGGAGCGAGCCCACGGTCCCGCTTCAGACCGCCCCCCGCCCCCAGACTCTAGTGTGGGGCCTTCCGGCACTGCTTCAGCAGTGAGGCGGGAGGTGAGGGCGCCTGCGCATCCAGTCCAGGTCACTGAGCGCGTGGGGCCCCGGGACAGCGCACACCCATTCCCCGGGGCCGAGGCTGCCCTCTGCATGGGACATGACAGGTGTCGTGCACTGTGTGGAAATCTGGGCAGCACCAGAGTCTGAGGACAGCTGGGCTGTACCCGACCTGCAGGGCTGTCACTTCAGAGTGCACCAGAGGCCACTGTGCGTCACACCCAGCCCATCCTGCAAGACAGAAAGTGAGCTGAGCCTACGAGAAGAGTTCTAGCTGCAGAAGGTGACAACGGTGTGGAGTGAGAAGCTGCTTAGTCAAGGGCACACGATGGCAGCACACACATTCCCAGTGCAGACGTGCAGTACGTGCAGCTCACCTAGCCAGGACGCCGCTGGGTCACCAAATCCACCAAGAGGGAGGGGAGAAAAGCGGAGGTAAGACAGCTTTCCAGGGACCCTTTCTTCCTGGGGGCTGCCCGCCCAGAGGCATCAACAGCAGGAAGCGAACGGGGACGCAAGGCAGGCCTGCCTGAGGTCTCCGGAGCCTCCATCAACTCAGAGCCACGCCTTGTGCCTCTCTTCCTGCCTCAGAGGTGGTAGACTCGCAGCAATTGGCTGCAATGCCAAGAGTGCTGCTAAGCAGACCCTGGGACAGCTCCGGTTCCCATAGCAACTCAGGAAGTCGGGCGCTGAGGGCAGAACAGGCTGCACCACCAGACCACTCCCAAGACTGCGCTAGGTGGTGCAGGCCTCTGTGGCGCTCCCCAGAGCACCCTCACTGGAAGCCACCATCATCAGGTCGTCCTCCGTCAACCCATCTGAGGCCCTCAACAGAGCGTGGCCCGGAACTCACCTGGTCCTTCTTGCTCTTGTGTGAGGAGGCCACGTGCGCCAGGTACTGGATAACTTTCTTGGTGTTCTCTGTCTTGCCTGCTCCGGACTCTCCCCTGCAAGAGTCAAGCAAGTCCTTGGGTGAGACAGGGCCACCTCCCTGGCCTCTGTCCCTCTCCACCATGCTCATTATCTACCATTCTGCCCTTGTGTTGAGTGCCCACAAGGGACCCCAACATTACTGGCAGAGAAGGGGACAGCCAACAAAAGGCTAACTTCTACAGCCCTCCCTTAGACCATTTCCCACGGCCTTCTAGAGGCTGGATGAAAGTCGGCTCATGTCCACTGCCCGCCCTGTCGCTTGGCAGCCTCTGCAGCCGAGTGTGTTAGGAATCTGTGTGGAGCAGCTGCTGACTTAGGGGTCGAAGGCGCTAACACATGTTGCTCTGAAACTTCAAGGTGTGCCCTGGGCCATTAACTCCCTGGGCTACGGGTTGACTTATTTCTGTGTTAAGTTCAGAGGTCACCAGCGTCAACCTAAATCTTGGTAAAGAAAGCCACTCTTCAGAGCCAGAGGGAATGCTCTGCTGGGGGCTCTGGAGGCCAGTCAGGTCCCCACTGGACTGGGTGGAGAAGACTCCTGGTTCTGCTCCACCGGGAGCCCCCACCCCACCTGCCCTCCTGGGCCCCTGCCACCTGCTCCTAAAGGAGGCCCGTGAAGTTTCTGCAGGGAAGGGGCAGGAAACGCCTGACCCCAACTCCTGTCCCTGGGGAGCAGGGAGCCTAAACCAGAGAACTCGTCACCTGGGGCCTCGCAGGGTAAGAATAGTCTTTCCTCAGAACAAGGGTGGGTTCCAGAGAGAGAGAGAGAGAGAGAGAGAGAGAGAGAACACAAACAAGGAGGGGAAAGAGGACAGGGGAGAGGAGCTGGAGACAGGCCCCAGCGCCCAGACACGGGACACTTACGTGCACAGAATGGACTGGTCCTCACGGTCTGAAACAGAGGAGACGCTTGGTTACGCTTTGGCTGGATTCAGGAGCCCCCCCTCTGGCCCCGGAAGAGCTGCCCATTTCCCAGCCAAGAGCACAAAGACTTCGAGGACCCCCCTGCAGGGGACCTTCACCACTGCCACGACAGGCTGACCAGGCTGACCGGCCATGGGCCTCACTGGAGGAGGACATGCACGGGTAGCAGAGCCGGGGCCGCCACGCCAGACCTCGGGGTGCCCACCACCAACCCCGCCCCAGGAAACCCGAGCCCACTGCTTCTCCCACCCTGGAGGAAGCGGGGCTCCGGAAGCTCCCGAGGTCCTGCGCTGAGCCGAGGTGCAGCCAGCACTTGCGTCTGCAGCTATGCTAGGGCCTGTGGCACGTGCTCTGGACACTGTCCCGCTTCAGTGGGGGACACTGCTGAAGACAAGGCCTGGCGCAGGGAGCAGCCTCACCAGCAGGGAGACGCCTGCGACTGTGTGGTGAGCTGCTGTGGGGTGGTGGCACATGTCCAGGACACACACCAACACCAGCAGGGTGACCAGCACATTCAAGGCGTTCAGTGGGGTCACTCTCGAGGGAGCTTGGAAAGAAGGGCTGCTTCTGACAAGCGCCGGTGACAGCCTGTTCTTGGGGCTGGTGCTGGGAACCTCTGGCAAAGATCCCCAGCTCGTGGGAACTGCTCAGAGAGGAAGGGTATAAACACGCTCCTGTGAGGGGGACAGCAGTGCCCACACTGAAGCCGAGCTTGATGGACAGGCTTTAGGACTATTTGGCCCAGGTCAGTGCTGGCCGTCCAATCTTCAGCAGCAGCTAAAATCACAAACTCATTTTTCCCCATTTTCTCTCACACCCTACCTCTCCCCTGCCCCCACCCCCACGGACGGACGCCTGGATCAGCCCAGGCCATCTCCAGGTCTGAGGGGGCGACGTGTGATCCTGGCTCTCTGCTTCCACAACACAAAGCAGACGTGCTACTCACTCCCCGCAGGATTTGTCCATGAAACAAATGACATGTGTGGCCCTGCTGCGGCACCTGTGAAGAGTGAGCCCCCCAGATGGCCTCCTCTCCTCCCACCATGAGACTGCTGTGACAGGGTGGCCACGGCACTGTCAGGGCCACAGGAGGGGCAGTTGAGGGGCCCGGGGGCCAGGGCTTATCAGTAATGGGCAGGAAACACAGGTGCGGACAGTCTGTGACTGAGTGCCCCCTGGTTGACAGCCGGCGCAGGGCCCTGCTTGCCACAGCACGGGGAGAGCGGCTCCCGGCGAGCCGGTGCATGGCCTCGGGAGTCGGATTCACCTTCCCTGGGCCGACTTTCCCCAGTGCCTGATCTCGGCAGCGCAGGGGGCTGGGCGCCTACTCTCATCACAGGAAGAAGAACGGCCCCAGAGCCCACCCCAACGGCAGCTGCCCCTGCCTCGGCCTCAGGCTTCCTCCCCGCCCTAATAAATGTCTACAGGATGAGGGGGGAGCACAGCCACTAGTACTCCAAAGTGACAGCCACCGGGGAATGCCCTGGGGCCACTTTCCTCCCCATCTTGTCTTTCCCATTGAACAGAATACAGAATACGTCAGGGCTGCGGGGCCAGGAGGACACCACAGCGCGCAGAGCCTGCCTGGGGCCCTGCCTCCCCCTCTGCAGCTCCTGTGGTCTGCCCAGCCTCGGGCATGTTTAGTCACCGCTCCACAAGCAGCAAGAATGTACCTGCGCGTACTGACGAGTCGTGAGCAGCAACCGCCCGACGCTACCATAAAAGGAAACGTTCTGCATCCCTTCCAGAAGGAACCGTTTTCCCAGAGCTGCCCAAGCCCAGTCCCGGGGATGGCTGGAATTCCTCTCAGTATGCAGGGAGGAGTCAGAGCCTCCACACGGGAGGGCTGCACAGGAGGGAGCCTGGACACACAGGGACGTCTACAGACTGTGTCCAACAGGCCTGGGCACACGGGGGCACACTTGCATGTACTCAGGGCACACAGGTACGCATGTGCACACACGAACACACTCACAGCGCCTGTGCAATCTCCAAGTTCCCACACCCCAGGACTGGACTGTCACCAACCTCATCCTGCCCACTATTCCCACCTCCGCCCCGCAGACCCTTGCCTCCATGTCCTGAGGCCCAGTTACCACTGTCCACACAGCCAGGACACACTTTGAAGGAACCCGACTTTGCTTTGCCAGGAGACTCGTTGGGGCTAAAGCATTCAGAATGGAAGGCTGACAGGAGGCCGTCCTCATTTCTCCATCCCTGGCCCCGCCCCTCAGCCTCCTAAGTCCACCTGCCCCGAACTAGGGCTCCTCACACCTGCAGCGGGGCCTGCAGCCTTGCAGGTCTTAGATTATCGTCTGTGGCCTCACAATAACCTCGCAAGGTAGATGGGGCAGGAAGAACTGCTCCCGCTTTGCGTCTTTCTCAGTGGCCTGGGTCTGTTCCTGAGCTCAGATCACCTCTTCTGCTGATGGTGCGGTTAGAATTCTCAGAGGGAGCCGGACGTGGTGGCACATGCCTGTAATCCCAGCAGCTCAGGAGGCTGAGGCAGGAGGATCACAAGTTCAAACCAGCCTCAGCAAAAAGCAAGGGACTAAGCAACTCAGTGAGACCCTGTCTCTAAATAAAATACAAAATAGGGCTGGGGATGTGCTCAGTGGTCAAGAGCCCTGAGTTGAATCCCTGGTACCAAACAAATAAAAGATTTCCCAGCAGGCACAGGCTCTGGCTTGACCCAGTTCGCCCCGCCTTCCCCTGCCCCATGCATTCTGGCAGGGACCTCTTTGATGCTCAGGCCATCAGCCTGGCCCCACGTTGTCATCTCAGGGGACGAGGACACTCGGAGTCCAGCCCGCTCTGTTGTGCCTTGGGTCTTAGTTGGGCACATGAGCATGAGGCTGTGTGAACATGCCTTCCTCCCTGCACACTGGAGGAGGCCCGGCCCTGGGCAGCGCACACACCCACCAAGGACCACCCTGTTCTGGGACAGACAGCACCTGAGCCCTCCTGTTCCTGCCCCATCTTGAAGGTGGTGGGGACAGAGACAGGTCTATGATTCTTCTGCTGTGGAGTCTCAAAAAAAGCAGCAGCCTTACCTCCAATAACATCTTCCCGAATGCCTGAGCAGGGGACAGCACTTGGATCAGTGTCCTCAAACCATCCCCCGCCCCCTGCAGCTGCTTCTCTAGTTCCCTGCTGAGCCCTGCTTGAACCACAAGAAAGGGTTGCGTGAGTGACACACTCAGTGACCAGGCCATTCCCTTCCCTGATGATATTTTAAACCTGAAAAGCCCCAAGGCCAACTGAGCCCATGCAGTGAAGTCACTTGAGCTGCCGGCCCGGTGTGCACAGGAGCCTCCAGCCAACTCAGAAGGCTTCGGTGGGAGGAGGGCGCTTGGCTGCAGGTATCCTGCCCAAGAACTGCAGCCCAGGTAGACGTCGGGGCCTTATCGCTCACTTCCTCTCTGAGAGGAGCTGTGGCTGATTCTTGTCCATAAAAGGCCACGAGGCTCACACAGCTGTGACATCAGCCTGACAGGAAGTACAGGAGGAAGGGAGCAGGGCCTGGCTCACCAGGAGCCACTGCTGGAGACTGACTTGTGGCCAGGCTCTCGGGGACAGTGCCTGCAGGGGTTCCTGTGGAGTAAGTCTTGCAGGGCTACCGTGAGAGAGTGTCCTGCCTTGGGACCCACCTCTGGGTGCACAGGGCTCTTGGGAACTGACTGAGAAACGGAACAGACCCTGAGACTCCACAGTTACTCCTCTGTGGACAGAATCTGGGTCTTAGAGGGTCTACATGAACTCCACCTTGACACTCAGGGACTGGAGCCTCAGAGGGCACAGGTTCAGTTGCCTCAGCCTAGAGGTCAGGCTCTAAGTCCCCAAAACTCAGAGTCTATCAAAACCATCAGTCACAGAGCTGGGCAGGAACCCAGGCCCTGGATTCCCAGCTCTTCCCGAGCTCCTCTCCACTGAGAGCGCCTGCAGGCAGGCACCGGGGACCACAGTGCTACTTCAGTCCTACAGACAGACAGATGGGAGACAGACCTTCGGAGCGGCCTGCCGCCTTTTCCACAGCCAGCCTGATTCACTGTCTAGGTGAGGTGCTCGGGCAGCAGAAAGAGGGGGAAAAATGGCAGAGCCTTCCTATTGGCAGAAGCTGCAGGTCAGCGGGTGAGTGGAGGCCTGAGGTCTCACAGAGTCCCCTGCCAGCGCCAGACTGTGCAGCACGCCCTGTGTGGCCCAGAACCAGGGAGACAGTGGCTCAGCAGCAATCCAAGCCAGAGGCAGTTGGACTTGGCCAGGCAACCCCCCCCCCCCATGACCCCTGCGCTCCTCAGTGGGGCTTGAACTTGCCCGGGAGGCCAAGTCCCCGGGTGCAGAAGGGAGAAGGGCAGCCTTCCCCACGGGCACCCTGGGTGGTGAGAACCGAGCTCCTGGGACTGCTCATAACTTTCATTACGTCAGAGGGTGAGCAAGACCTCAGACGAGGCTTCTCTTGGCCAAAATGCACCAGCAGAACACAGGCAGTTCCCCTGCAGAGGCCCCCTGGCAGGAGGGCCAGGCTAGCTGCAGTCTATGTTGGTGGGGGGGGGTCGGGCCGGGGAGTGTCTCTGAGAGGCCGCCTCACAGGCAGCTCCAGCAGGTGTGTCAGGCCAGAGGATAGTCAAGTGTCAGCTCTGCCTTGCACTCACCCAACATTCCCCCTGGGGAAAAGGAGAGGTGGGGTGGGAGGGGACCACTGCAGAATCTTAGAGAGAGGAAGAAGCAGGGTTCCCAGTCCTGCAGAGGGCTGGGCCCTCAGAGAGGGAGCAAGCGAAAAAGGAGGACACCAGGACACAGAGCAAGACAGGTTCACGTAGGTAATGCTGGTGACGAGCCTGGTTCTGGGAGCACAAATAGCCCTACAAAGAGGACTCCATCCCCTGAGAAGGTGAGTCAAACCTGCTTGAGGAGACCGACAGGAGGAGGTGAGCCACAGTGGTGCAGGACGGCTCCCTGGAGAACCCAGGGCTCCAGCTGCCTTGGAGAAGGGTGGCCAGTCCAGGGACAGGCACACTGGCCCCCAGGGCAGAAGATGTTCAAGAGCACAGCCAGGCCTCCTCTCCCCTCAGCCCAGGCCTGGGCCCTCCTGCATTTATTGGACCAGCTTGTGCTGGCCACATAAGACAACCTGAAGGGCCAGCGAGCATGACTTGAAGGACACCCTGGGTCCTTAAGGGTTTATTGCAAGAGTCAGCACTGGGTCAACAGCCTGGGTGAAGACCAGACGAACTTGAGTCCTGCAGGCCCTCTGCTTACTGACCTCTCTTCTGAACCGGCAGCTTAATTCCAGAAACCTGGTGGGTAGAGGAAAGCAACTCCGCTCCAAACACCACCTCCTGCCCCGGTGTCCTGGGCCACAGCCCTCTGAAGTCTCAGCTGAAGCTGAGAATGCGCAGCTAAGCGGCCATGCCGGGCAGCCAGGGGGAGCCTGGCCATGCAGGTCAGAAGCACAGAAGGGCTTGGCCGCCAGGGGTTTTACAGGGGGGTGGGTGCTGCTTGTCTTGGGGTGGGTGGAGGACTAACAAACACGATGGTCAAGTTTTCAACCACACCAAGTTCCAGGTTCCAGGAGGGCACTCGGTCCTCCCACTCAGCCAGCCCCTAGCGCAGCGCAGGCCCACTGGGTTGGGTTAAAAGCCAAACAAAAGTAAGCCCGAAGCTGTCCACGAAAAGCCTCTATTCACGCTCCCTCTTCTAGAAAGGTTTTCTAGAAATAAGACTGAAAAGCCTAGCCACGCTGCCCTTGGGCAGTCTCAGTCCAGGGCTATGCTTTCCTCCTAGGGGTTGGAAGAAAACAGCCTCCTCAGTCCAGGGTCAGCGGGGACTACAGGCCAGCGTGGCCTCCCCAGTCCACCAGCAGCACAGTGGACAGAAGAGTGGTTCAGAGTCGCAGGACAGCAGACTCCAGAGCAGCCCAGGGCCACAGGCCACATCTGCTCCACGGCATTCCATGGTGGCCCCAGGGGAAGGCACTGTGACCAGTCACTTCCTGTGCCTGCTGCTCCCAAGGCCCTGGACTCTCAGGAGCCTCTTGGAGGAGATTAAAAAGCCCGCCTGGAGGACGCAGCTGGCTCTCTCTTGCTGAGCAAGCAGGAGTGTGGCCAGGACGGGGTGATGGCGGGGCTCACGGAGGCGGTTCAGGCAGGATGCTGCAGGCTTGGTGGCCTGCTTCCCCACTAGAGGTGCTTGTCACACACAGCACCTGCTCTCACTCTCAGCCTGCCACGTACGTCGTACCAATCCCGAGAAGCAGAGAGAAAACGTAGCTCCTTCACGGTCAATTGCCAAGCCCTGGCCAGGTCAGTTAGGAAGTGACAGAGCAGAGACCCCTCCATCCATTCCCAGGCCTGCACATGTGCTCTCTGCAAGGTGCCTGGTGCACAGCAGGTGCTCAGCTAGCCCAATGGGACAGCTAGGCACAGGCCCTACCCCTCCTGGGTGAGCCCACACTGCCCTCCTAGGCACACAGGACACACAAGGCCTGGCTCCAGGCGGCCCTGGCAGACAGCAGGGCCTTTGTGGCAGGGCTCGTAGCCGCCCGCTGGCACGTTCCTGCCTAAGTGGAGTCATGGCATCCGGGGCTTCCCGCTGCTCCAGTCCTGCTTTTCTGCACCCCTGAAGCATTTCCCCGGCCTCTGAGGAACACGGCGGGCACTTCTTCTGAGAAAGACCTTGTGAAGCAGTTCACAGGGCAGGGAGGATGGTGGGGGGGCTGCTCCTCGCCCTAATCTCCCCCTGACCACTGACAGAGAGGAGATGCCTTTAGCAACCAGCTGGAGGAGGGCCACGGTGGGGGCGCCCGTGGGCCCTGCCCAGGGGATTAGGAGACCCTGGTTTCTGGGGCTGAGCACAAGCCAGCTGACCATCTGAGCCTCTCTCTTCCTCTGAATTACATGGACTACGAGACTCAGGTGTGGGGACAGCATAAAAACTCCACCCTTCACTGTTTATCCAAAAAGGCCGGTCAACCTCCAAGGGGAATGCAGTCGCTCACTGGAGCCCTGGAGCCACCGCTCAGTGACAGGCCACTTCTGGTGCAGCTTTCCCTGAGAAGCAGAGGGGGGTGGGAGGGGGCAGCCAACAGTTCTCCTAGTGGCTCAGGCCGGGAATGAACGCAGCCCTGCTGCCGCCTCCCCAGAAATGCTAGAAGCTCATTAAAATACCACAGTCACTGACAGTGGACCAAACCCGGCACTGCCACCAGTTAACATCAGAGGACTTACGCTTTTCTACTCTGCTCCGGAGACAACGGGGCTCAAGACCAATTCTTTCCATTGGCCTGTTTGGCCAGTGGAGAGAATGTGGAGACCAGGAGGCCTGGCCATAGAGCGGGCCAGGAGAGCCATGTCCCAGTCCAGCTGGGCATGCTCAGACCATGTGCTTCTGCTGGCTGAATTCCACCCTGGGCCACACCTGCCCCCCTGCTGCTGCCTGCCACAGGGGCCAGCAGCGCCCAGTTCACGCTCCTCTCACCTCGTGGCCTGCGACAGCCCAGAGCCTGTGGTGCTGTCATAGAAACCTGAGGAATGGCCCCATTCCAAGGCTGAGAGCCCATGAACGGCCATGACAGCAGAAGAACCAAAAGGGAGAGCCAGGGTGGGGAGGGTGACCAACCATGTCACCACGACTTTAATTAAACCCAAGGCTGGGAATTCAAACAACAAAACTGCACGGGCACCTACGGGGTGGCCACAGGCCACCGACACCCTGGCCCCACCCACCTTCCCTGAACCTCTCGACACCTGACACCGGTGCCAACCTCCACCTGGACCACCAGGCCTCCAGCGGCAGGACACCTGCACAACCACTCAGCAATCCATGCTCCATCGCCAATCTCCATGGCCTGCTCCGGGGCACCATATGCTGCCATGACCCACCCTGTGCCCGCGGCTGACAGCACCAGGCTATCCCACCATTCCTCAGCACTGGGTCAAATCCTTGCCAGAAGAGATCCAGGCAACCACTACTGAGGGACTGGCGCTGGCACTAAAGTCAAAGCATATGCAAAGCTTAATCCACGGGGCCTTAACTGAGGGAAATTCTGTCCCTGGGGGGACAACTGGTGGCAACGTCTGTGGACATTTTTGGTTGTCAGAACTGAAGAAAGAAGGTGCTGCTGATGTGTAGTGAACCGAGGCCAGGATACTGCTGAACATGCTACGGTGCTCAGGACTCGTCCCCACCTCAGAGACTTGCCCAGCCCTGAATGTCACCCATGCCAGGCTAGAGAAGCCTGGTTTAGTGTGACAAACAGGCAGAGTGACACATAACTTACTATGCAGACTGGAATGCTTTTCAAAGTGAGAGGATACTACTGCTAATAACTGCAGACACGGGCGGGAGGCAGGGCTGTGCCGGCAGCCAGAGCATCTCAGAGATGAAAGACAGGAAAGTCTGGGAAGGGTCAAGGAGCTTGTCTCATAAAAGTCCCAAAGCCACCAGATAAATGCTGGGATGTCATAAGCTACAGTCAGCTCAGGAAGGAAATCTTTGTCTAGTTCTTGTTTCAAAAAAAAAAAAGAAAAGGAACCATCTGGCCCAGCCTCGAAAGAAGAGGGATAGAGAGCAAACCCGTTTCCCGCCAAAGCCAGGTGGGCGGCACGTGCCAAGACTTCAAGACGGAGAGTAGGAGAGTCTGGCGGCCTTTGGGCTGCGGGGCTCCACCCATCACCCTGACTCAGGGCCAGAACTGAGGCTCCTCCGGAACCTTCCTCACTAGTGAGCCACCTTGTCCTACACCGGCCACTTCTGCTCCTAACTTCCTCCCTGCCTGTGAACCAGCGGCCTGCGGCTCCTGGCTTTGCAGGTCCACCGTGCACAACAGGAAGGAGATTTTCAACAGATTGGAAACGTCCTTGTTTGTCAATGCGGGAGCTAATAAGCCACAGCAAGTCCGACACCTTGCAGAAGACAAGGTGGAAAATGCTAAGACAGACAGGAGAAAGACGTGGACCCACCGTCTGCACAGACCACCTGGACCTTAGGCGCCTGCTGTAGACCCACTCCCACTGCTGGTCTCCGCAAGGCGAAACGCCGTCTCACCTGCCCCCCAATCAGGTAACTCCGTGTCCCCACTGAGTCCATCCTATTAGGACAACATAAAGGCAGTCCAGCTGCCCTCTCTTCCCCAGGTATTTCCCACCTATGCAGGACACAGGCACAAAGAGGACGGCACAGGCAAATCAAGTTTTTCTTGTCACTGAAAGAATAAAAGCCAGTGAATCTCTTGGGGAAAGGGTCCCACAAGTTAGTGAAGGACATCTGGAAACCCAGATCCGGCACCCGAGGCTCCCGCAGCCACACGCCAGATGGTCATGCTGCTGCTATCAGAATGGGCTGCAGAAAAGGAAAGCCGCTGGCTAAGCGCTCAGATCCCAGGTCCAAGTGTGGGAACGTGCCCTCGTTCAGTAGTTCAGATCTCACAATGATCCCAGAGCACACTTCCTGCTCCAGGCCAAGAGACGGCCAAGAGAAAACTGACCCATAACCTCTGGAGACAGTGATCCAGAGTCTCCTGGAGTCTCACTGAGTGCCTCCCCCAGACTGTCCTCATTAGCACCCTGAAACAGACATCCTACTTTAAAACTCAGGGCTGGCTTCCGCGAAGAATTCCGATAGATATGAACTCAGCCAAAGGCTAGGCCAAACTTGTGCACCCTTCATAATTCATACGCCTGACAGCGAAGCACCTTCTCCATGACACTGCAGGTGTGGGAAAGACACATGTCACCATCGGAAACCACGAGCTAGGACAAAGTTGCTAATACTAATAATAATACTACTAATAAGATTCATTCCCACTGGCTATATAGACCACAATGTTGAAAGGAAACAGGATCCATAAAACCCTGTCCACTCAAGACAGGAGAACACGGCCCTGCCTGAAAGTCAGGTTTGGGTTAGGATGATGCATGCCAGGCACTGGCTGAGCTCGGAGAATGTAAAAGCCACATGGGCCTTGGCCACATAGAAGGGAGAAAAATAAACAGAAGAGGAGGGGCTTGCCAGGCACAGAGGAGCGCCGGCCCCGCGGAGCCGAGAGACCTGCTGCAGAGCTGCAAGGGCTTCCCTGCAGCGGAGCCCGAGAGGTGGGCAGGGCCCAGCGAGGAGGGGGGCTGCGCTGCTGGAGCTCGAGTACGGCCAACGAGGACAATGTGCATTCTAGACAGGGGACAGGGTGGTGGCAGCAGAGGGAGGGCTCCAGGAGAGGGGAGGCAAAGAACTGTGCAAGCTGGGACTAAGGCCAGGGCCACAGGGTCAGAGGGCGCCTGGATCAGAAATGATCCAAGAGAAGCAGCACAGACGTACTGACCGACTCGGGGGCGTCGGGGGGGGGGGGGGAGAGCACGGGGACGAGCCAGGCTTGGAGGAACAGCAGCTTGGCAGAAGCAGCTGGTGGCAACTGGGTGATGGTGTCCTGGGCGATGGACAGTGGATGAGGCCAGCACGCGGAGGAACCTTGGAGAGAGGCCTGGGAGGGGGAGGAGCACCCCACACAAAGGCAGGGAGCTCGGTGAGTGACATGGCCCAGCCCCAGGGGCAGGAGCCAGATGAGAACTCAGGAGAGCAAGGGCTTCCCCCCGAGGAAGACGGAGCTGGGGATGACTAGAGGTGAGAACCAGGCAGGAGCCCAGACCCGTTCTCCAAAACGCCTCACCATGACAGGTCAGGGAGCACGGGCCACGCCAGGGGGTGCAGAAGCCTCACAGGCTTCCTATCAGTTTTCCAAAGATAAACAAAACTCAAACACATTTCCAGCCACGGAGAAGGAACAAGAGAAGGTGAGGGGAGGACGCAGGAAAGGGGGCGACTGGGAAGAGGGCCTGGAAGAGGGCAGAGGGGACTGTGCCACCTCCTGAAACGAATGGGACCCAGGAAGATAATCAGGAGACACATTTTCTAAAAGCTTCCAAAACACTCTGTCAACATGCAAACCTGCCAATGGCCCTAGCTCCCATATGATGACTCCCATGTGATGCTGGCCACCAGGCAATGTCCCACTGCCAGCCACCAGGTCAACGAGACACCGAATGGGAGTTAGCAGCTACAGAGCCGTCGGAGGCCGCGGCTGGAGATGTGGCCCGGGGAGGCCAGGCAGGCGCTCCCTGCTGCAAGGCCCTCACCTTGCATCATACTCCTGTAGGCAGTGTCTGTGATGGCGTAGATGTGCGGTGGCATCTCGTGCCTCTTCTTGCCCTTGTACATTTCCACAATCTCCTCGGAGTAGATGGGCAGGTTCTTGTAAGGGTTGATGACCACGCAGAACAGGCCTGAATAGGTCTGGAAAGAAGAGAGCAGAGGAGTGGTCAGGGGGCCTCGTTCTCAACAGCGGGGAAACTGACAAGCAGCTCTGCTTCAAGGCCACGTCAGCCCGGCATGAAAGTGCTCCCTGGTGCCCCTGCTGCAGGTGGGGGGTCACCAGCAACCTCCCCGCCTTCTCAACTGCATGGCAGCTGCCAGCTTTGCATGTTGACAAGCTGCACGTCAGGTGGTACCACAGCACAGCAGACACAAGTCCAGCTACAACACTCAGAGCCCCGGGCAATAAGAGACGCGTCTGACGTGTCTGTTGTGGCAGAAGAGGAGCAGAGAAAGGGAGCCGCTGCAGCCCAGGGAACTCAGTGGAGCCCAAGTTATTCTACCCTGAAGGGCTCCTGGGGACGCCGGGTTGAAGCTCTTGGTGCTCCTGAGCCAACCTGATCCTCTGTGGGCTCTGGACCCCTCAGAGCCAGCCCTCTCCTGGAGGCAAATCTCTCGAAAACTTAAAGGCCTCGTTCATGACCCCTGTGAGCCTCCTCTTAAGACTCGAGTCTTCTCTGGAAGAAAGAAACTCAGTCAATACCCTTCATGTGAGCACCTAAAATACACCCAGTACTGGAAATCTGACTCGAACAGATTAAAATCAAACCCCAGGAGTCTGAGAGCCAAGTTCACTTCCAAGCAAGGGCAAATGTCTTAACCTCTTACCCTCCATTTCTCAATCTGTAAAATGGACACAGAGACGCACACTGCATTGGGTAGTAACAAGGCAGAAGTAAGATCAAGTGCTTGGCACAGTGCCCGTGTGGCTGTGGAGAGCAGCCCCGGGCAGGTGGGAGAGCCACTCCTGCGGCAGCGGGGTGAACGAGCTGGCTGTCCTCGGAAGCCCACGTTACTATGACCATTCATTGTTTTTCTAATAAATTTCCTCAGCCTTTTCCTCCAGCCACCCCACAGACTCCCAACAGCTACACGAGACCCCCGAGACCATGCAGATGGCAGGTGCCCAATTTGGGGGACCTGGATCTCCTTAAGCAGTTGGAGTAACCCAAAAACCATCTTCTTAGGAAGGTAGTCCTGACTCAGTTAAGGGACAACAAGGTATTGGGCTCAGCCAGGAGCACACACAGGTCTCATAGTTGCCAACGCCAACTGCGTGCTGGAGGCCAGTTCTCTGGGCACCTACCTTCCACCTTGTCCTCCTCATGAGCTGCCTACGCCTTTGCTGCTCACAGATGTCCCCTCGAGCCACAAGCAGCCACCCTGAGGGGCTGCACCCTGATGTCAACTGTGCCCTCTCCAGTCACCCCCAAAATGAGGTGGATCTTCTGGCTTAACCCAAAGACAAGGCCTACACAGGAACCAGGTGTGAAGACAATGGCCTTGGACTTTCCAGCAGCAACTGGACTGGTCCACGTGCAGAAGGACCCTGAGCTGGGACCTAGCGAGTGCTTGTAGGAGGGGACTCGGGTCTGGGCCTTCCCTTCCTCCTGGATGATCAGCCACTTCCCCTTCCAACGACTCTCTTCCCGAGGGACCAGGAAGTCCACTCGTGGAGTTGGCAGCCCGTGGGCTTGGGTACCACAGAAGAATGGAGTCAGGCAGGGACCTCTTCTGGTGCGCCTGTGTCAATGTCGGGTGGGGACAAGACAGAAGGCCAGAGAGCAGTGAGGTCATCCCAGGAACTCCAGACAATCGAGCTTTGTTCTTGGGCTTTGAGAAAACCCACACTCTAGGAAATCCAGACCAATCAATGCCAAGGACACATGGGTACATGTAGGGAGTGCCACAGAGCCAGATGTTTAGAAACAGCTGGCATCAACAGCAAAAGGAGGCAGAGGGTCATTAGGACAGGTCTGTCGGCTGGGTAGGCAGATGGCCTGAGCTCAAAGCTCTTTCTGTGGGCAAATCCCATCTGACCTGGGCGGGCACCATGGGGCAAACAGCTCAGGTGGCAGGGAGCAGCCACACTGGACACTCACGGCAGCAGACCCTGAGGAGTGGCTTGGCCCCCACACAGTCACGCTAGGGAGCTGCTCATTCACAGGCTACAGAAGCTCTTGGTGCCCAACTGCTCCTGTCCCAGGGCCCTGCCCCCCGCGCCCAGGAAAAGAGAGCAGCTGTGCTGCAGCAGCAGCCATGGCGCCCACGATGCCAGCAAGTGTGGCCCAGAGGCTCCTGCGGTCACAATGCAGAACCTTGTGCAGGGAGACGTGGCTGAGAATGAGGTGGCACCCCCCACCCCAGGCAGCCACCGATGGCCTTGATCTTCCCACAGCTCTGCACCTGCTGGGTTCTCCACCAGGAAAACTCTGGGGACATTGGCTTCCCCCCTAGTGACACTGCTTAGCAGGAGGCCAGTCTAAAGGACCTGCACAGTGGAGGTGAGCAGAGTTCTAGAGGAAAAGCTCTGGTGTCACATCACAGCTATGTGCACGTGCACACAGAGCCCTGCAAGTCACCTGCAGAGCAGAGACACAGCAACTGGCGGCAAATGTGCTGAAGCTGGGGGGTGGTTTGTTTTGCTGGGAATCAAAGCCAGGGCCTCCAGCAGACAGACGCTGCCCCTCAGCAGAGGGCATCTTAGCAACTCATGCTCCTCCTCCTGGAGGGAGGGGGCCTGCAGCCAGGGAACAGTCAGGCATAGGCGGCCAGCCTGCTGCTCACCGGATCCAAGTTAACCACGGACCCCAGAGGGGGCACACAGGGGACCAGGTTACCTTCCCAGGACGGTGGCAGCACAGCAGTGCAGGCCTGCTGGAGCATCACCAAGTCCCCACAGGAGTCTATGGATGAGGAAGTGAGACCCTGCATGGCCACACCACATCCCCCACATGGTCAGTAAGGGACCTCGGGAGCTGGGCTTTAACCCAGGTCCTAGGGCTCCAACTCCAGGCTCCGGAGTGCTCTGCTTTACTGATCCAAGGCCATCCCAGCTCAGTCACACACACAGGCTGTGACATGAGTGATGAGGCCTGCCAAGGAGCACTCCATTTCCCGTGGGACCATGGCTCCCGTGTGATCCCTGCAGACAGGTGCTGCTTCCTTGGAGTCCCTTCGTTTACTGCAGTTCGCTGATGGTGAGTTTCAGTGTTGCTTTTAATTTCAGGAGCTTTTAATTTGTCCATACACACCGTCCTTAAAAGACAGATGAGAGAGAATGGGGCTGAGAGTTCCTGTCTCATGGCTGCCAATGTCTGGGTACATGACCCCGCGTAAGTCCTTTGACATCTGCGGACCTCAATTGTTCCTCTCTGCCAGAGTGGAAGGCTGAGCCAAGCTGGTCCAGGGAGAAACGAGACATTCCGTCTATCTACTTGTGGACAGGTCCTGGCCATCATCTCATCCCCAGAGGGTGGTTATCAAGGCAGGATATAAGGCCCTCATCATCAGGCATCAATTGAGCAGTCGCCAAGCAACGCAGTCCTCATAAGTTCTGGGCTGGTCAGGACTCAGGGCAATCCACAATGGCCTGGGACTCAACTGAGGGTTTCAGCTCACCTTAGTGAACTCGGAAGTACCAAGCCAGTGGAGTGGGCAGCACCCCACAAAACATGTCACCCAGAAATCACAGAAAATTAAAAGGCTGGCCTTGGGGGGGTCCTCACCACCCCTGTAAGCAGAATGAGCCCGTAGCCTCCTTCTATCACCTATGTGACCACGAGCAAACCCCTCAGTGGGGGACTTGGTTTTGCCATCAGCAAAATGAAAGGAGGGCAGTAATAACCCAGAGGTCACATATAATGACCCTTCCGTCCAAGACCTTTGAGGACTGTTATTCAGAAGCAGAGCTCTCTCCTCCATGGGGACACACACCAGAAGCAAATGTCTGGACTGGGCAGAGGAATCTGGGGTTGGTAGGAGACAGAACCGTGTGTCCCCAGGACCAGAAAAGCTCAGGCCTTTTACAGAGAGGCTGGGATTCCACTCGTCCCTCCATGTTCTCTCGCACTGCCACACACTGTCCTGCAAATGCAGCCCACCAGAGGACAGAGATGACACTCCTGGTCTCTGCATTCACTTCCCCTTCGTCTCACGGACATGGAACTCGGGGGCCAGGGACTCAGGATCCCAGTCTTACTCTTGTGGCTCACCTTTGTTCCAAGTACAGTCCCCAGAAGGAGGCACACCCTCGGCCTCCATAAGGCACAGATGGCAGAGTACCAGAACCAAGACTGGAACAAACAAAGAGGGGAGGAACCAGACGGGAAACCAGGAGACTGCACGCCCTGCTAGAAGGAGTTGACCACGCTGGCCTGAGCCCACACAGTTCCCCCGAGGCCAGCAGATGGGCAGCCCTGAGGCACAGCAAGCTCTGCTTCCTGCATTCGGCTTCCTGCTGTGTTTCTGGCCACACAGGGAAGTGAGAAAGGTGACGCTGTAAAATCACCCCGCCGGGACGTTCAGACGCCCAAGGTGGAGCCTGCCCCCCAGCATCCCTGCCCCAGTATTCCCAGAGCCCTCTTCTCCCGCAGAGCCGGGCACCTGGGGTGCGGGCAGACCGGGCGCCCTGTCCTGGGAGCCACTTACGTAGATGAGCCCTGAGTAGTAGCGCTCCTTGAGGTTGTGCAGCACCGAGGCTTCGTTGAGGCACGTGAGCTCAGCCATGTCCTCCACCTTGGAGAACTTGGGGGGGTTCATCTTCTGGATGTCGTCCTTGTTGACCTTCACCTTCTTCCCATTCTCCACCAGCTCCACGATGGCCTCCTCGCCCACCTCCTCCTTGAGACTGGCGGGCTCGAAGCCACTCTTGTCGGAAGGCACCCATACCAACTTCTTGGCGGCCCAGTCGGCCTGGGCCAGCGGGTTATTGATGAAGTTTTTGTCCACGTAGAGATACTTGTCAGCAGCTTGCTGCGCCATGATGACTTACAGCCAGGACCTGTGGGAGAGGAAAGGACAAATGTGAGCGCCAAGGACATCAGCCTCTTCTCCTGTGAACTCTCATACAGCCAGGCCACCACACAATGTGCCAGGATCCCCCGCTGCACACTTCAGAAAGACACGCACTGCGGGCAAAACAGGTTGACAGCAGCGAGTCTGCTAGAAATCAGGGGTCAGGTGTGTCACTTGAGGGCCACCCAGCCAACCAATGCCACGAACAAAACCACTCTGCAACTGACAAGCTCAAGAATCTCGGGTGGACGCAACTACAGTCACCATGCTACGCTGACCTTCCACCACACAATTTAAGAGGACATCCAACAAAAACAGGTCTCCAGAGAGCGGAGAAAGACAACTCACTGCACCTGCTCACTGGTGGAGGACTCCACCAGAGTCAACTAAGGGGACAGAACACCACCAGTACATCCTGCCTCCAGATTCTAATTCCATCTGCTTAAAACATATCAGAGTAAGAACAGAGAAGTCGGGCTCCAGGGACATCACAGAGAGAGGCAGCACTCCCCGCAGGGCGCAGCTGAGATGCCAACAACATTCCCAGCTTAGGGGCCAGGAGGACAAAACCAGGATAACCCTCACGGCTCCTGAAACACTCGCACACGCCACCTCGAAAGAGTGTCATCCTACCTGCTAGGTGAGGTGCACCGTGTAATCCCCCATTTACAGATGAACAGGGAGGACTTCCAACCCTGCTCCTGGGCCTTTCCAGTCATTCCACCCCAGAGGTACAGGCTGGGGCCCCTAAGGGCCAGATGAACCAGCACCAGGACCTGACCCCCTGGTCGGAGACGCTGAGCCCCCGGCCGCCCACCAGGGAAGCCGAGAGGCGCTCCAGCCTGAGCTCAGGACCCGGGGGGCTCTCCCCTCAGTGAGATCAGCACCCACCCCGCCACCCCGGAAATCCGGAAACCCCAGGTCCACATCCTTCCGCGTTTCCAGATTCAACAGGGACTTGGACTGGGTGGCTTTGCTCCCGTACTGTCCCCGGAAAACAAACCCTGTAGCCCCTGCAGGAGACCAGGGACCAGGGCGCACTGGCCTTGCAGGACCACACAGAGGGAAAACAGCGTCCAGGTTAGTGGCGTTGGCTGAAGGCCCGGCAGACTCCGGCTTCCCCAGGGTCTAAACCAGCAGCACCATCCAGCCTAGGGTCACGGCAGCTCCCACGGCCAGGCCACCCAGGTGAGCCAAGGCCTCCCTGCCAGAGTTAATCCCAGTGGTCCTCTGCCTCCCTGTGCGCACGTGAACGCTGGCCAGCAGCTGTCCCTGCCACATCCCTGCCTGCTCAGGACCTGCAGCGAGCGCAGGGCAGAGACCCCTACCAGCGGCTGGTTCCTGGTCTTTCCCAGCCCTCCAACCCACAAAGAGTAAGATAAGCTGCCACCAATGCCCAGAGAGAAGCCACTCAAACCCTCCACAAATCCTAAATTCACTAGTCATTAGGGGTTTCTCTACCCCAGGCCAGTGAGGGCACCGGAGGGCATCTTCACAAGGTTCCTACCAAGGGGAGGAGGGTGAGGGGATGGTATTAAGCCAACCAGCATGAAACCCAGTTTATTCACCACCTCACTTAACCCTGGAAGAGAGCTTTTATCTTCTCCAACTTAAAAATGAAGAAACAGGCTCAGAGAGGGCAAGTCATCTGCCCAGAGATGCCCAGTCCAGTCATGAAGATGGACATGTCTGCCAAGAAGCTCAGGACACCAGCAGGAGTGGGGAGGAAAGCACTCAACTAACATTCACTGGCTGCTACTGGACAGCAGGGAGGCCAGGCGTGACCCTCCCCAGGGTGGAGTTATAGTGTGTTACAATTCAGTATCTCCCTCCCTCGGCCTGCTGCTGTGAGGCGACAACCCTCATCAAAGCCTACTGCAGCCCAGCGACATGGGCCCTGGTAGGACCGACAGCAGAGAACCCACATCAGGGGCTGGCTCTCGGCAGGCCCTGGGCTCCTCCAGGCTGCAGGGAACCAGGCGCCCAGGCCATCCTGGAATCGGGGTAAACCTCGGCTCGGCCCTCAGATCAGTGGGGCAGCTGAGGGGCCATGAACACCATGGGAACTGGCAGGGGAAGAATCCCACCCGACTCCCTCCCCACCCTTCAGACCTCAGCAGTGGGACAGTCAAGCCAGCACTGTCCACCCCTGGTGGCTACAGAGGCCTGGAGACCAAGCCCCACTTCCTGTACCGGAACAAGGCAGGGTTGAGCCCTCTCCTTCCAAGGCCTCCTGGGAAGGCCGCCCTGCAGAGCCCCCCTTGCCGGCACCTCCCTTCCGCAGAGCTTTCATTAAGCAAGGCTGGGCCCTGCCTGGCCCGGCCAAGGACAGTGCTGCTTGGTCTCCACAGCTCTGCTGGAGTGACGTGGGTCGGCGCAGTGCCAAGACCAACACGGGGCTGGGCTGCTGGGGGACCTGCAGGTCATGACACACGGTGGGCCCCCTCGCCTGCTGGATGGGACGGGGGCGGAGGCTGCAGCTGAGCTTCTGTTCCCGCCTGTAGCAGGTGAAGAGGCTCCTGAGCCCAGAGTTCACCTCCGCAGGGTGCAGTGGACAGGGCCGCCTTAGCAAGGCTCCCCAGGACCAAATTATAAACCAGGGATAGTAAGGAGTTGCCCAAAATTAAACAAGGGGCACTCTGGGAAGGGCTCCAGGGAGGCTGTCCCCCACAAGCAGCCACACGAGGCCACTTCTCCTACCCTGTCCTGGGACATGCTACATGGCCTCTGTGAAACCTGTTTTAACTGCAAATAGGAAGACTTTCAGGAATCAAACAAAAATGCTACGCTCATTTCCTGAAGCACTCACCCCACCCAAGTCGGTTGTTGGCTCATAGAAAGCCACCCCTGGCCACCCCTGCGTCTCCCTGCTACTCCGACCTCTCCTCACTGGCGACAAGCGCTGGCTGACCGTTTTCATCCCAATCCTTCACTTGCAGGTGATGCCGCAGCAGCTCAGAGGGAAGTGACTACTCAGCCACACATCTAGGGACGGGGACTTGAACCCAGGACTCTGACCCCAAAGCCTCCCTGCTGATCACTTAATGGCTGCATGACGTCCGAGGAGGTCTTCCTCTTCCTTGGCGTACCTCCTGAGTGGCAGCTGCTGGCACAGGAGCAGGAACCCTCTCGTGCCCCATTTGTGCCCTCTAGTTTCCCAGAGGGCAGGTTCGGGGTGGCTGCCACTCGGGCAGCACGGCCAGCCGCTATCGCTGTTCACGGGAGCCCTCAGTGGCTGAGCGGAGGGCCCCTGGGGAATCGCCTGGAGAGCCTGGGGAGGGTCTGCGGAGCTGGCGAGTGCCCAGGGGCGAAGGGGAGCCAAGGGGAGCCACGGCTGGGGCCCAGTGCAGACTGTGGCGGGCGGAGCCACGCCCTCCGTGGTGGCTTCCTGCGGGTTCCAGTCCAACTCCCGAAACCCAGGCAGTTGCCTTTTTAGGCCATAATCGAGCAGGACACAACCAGAGGCTAAATTAGGACTCTCAGGAAATGACGAAACTGAAAGTAAATGGGTTGACCAAAAAGCTCTCCTTTCAACTGGGAATGTGCTTCCTCGGTTCCCTGACTTCTCCGCGCCCCCAACACCCGGGGACCTGCTGTTCCTCCGGAGTCCCCTAAGGAGCCTCGGCTCCCTTCCCTTCCCGCTTCTTTTTTTGCTCATAAGACAAACTGCTGGCCTCGAGGCCGGCCTCTCTGCTAAGCCCGATCCGATGGAGGCGCCCTGAGCTTCTCCAGCCCCAGACATCAGGACCCTGGCCAAGTCCTCAGAGCCACCGGGGCTCCTCACAGGGCCACCGCCCACAGCACTGGCTCCTCGCCCCGCCCTGGCAATGGTTTCCCGAGCCCTTTAGCCTCACAGTCATTTTACAGGTGAGGGAAAAGAGGCTCAGACAGGCCACCAAACCCAGGTTCAAACGGAGACCATGTGGCTCCCACGCCCTGCTCAGCTTCCCATGACCACCTCCCCAATGAGGACACTGGGGTTACGGGCAGAAACCACAAAACCCTGTGGTTCAGCAGCCAGGCAGGACGCGTCCTCCAAGCAGTGCGCCCACCTCCCTGCTGGTCTGAGCTAGGGACTCTATACCCACATGCCAAATTGCCAGAGCTGGAGGAAGAAGGTGGCAGTGGCCTGTGCAAAACCTTAGCCTTCCCTAAGCCTGGCCCCTTGAGCTGGACCACCTAATCCCCACAGCCGGGGCACCCCAAGGTTCCAGCTCACGGACCCCGGAGGCCTCTTCGCAGACGCTGGAAGCCCTGTTCCTGCTTAATCAAGGATGTATGCGACAGACCCTTGGCTTTGGTTTTCCCGTTCCCCATCCATCCCAGGCAGGACACATGCTCTCACTCCTGTGGCAGCTGATTTTGAGCTGAAAGAAGATATCAAGTCCAGAATTCCACCATTAAGGAAGATTCTGCGAGAACAACTGTCCCAACATCACAGAAATCTTCAAAGTCATCAGCCTCATTTATCAACTAGTACACAGTGAGGACAGCAGGCAACTCCATGATGAAGGAAGAAAGGTCCCACAGAGTTAATCCCGTAGTGGGCGCCAGGACAGATGCACCCACACCAGCTGAAGTGGCAGTATGAGCACCGAGGTACAGAGCAGACATAAAGCCAGCCCTGGTCACTGTGGAACCCGCACCCGAGGCGGGGGACACCCACCAGGGAGATGTGCAGGAAAGATGAGTGGACAATCGCTGGCCGTGTGACCTGGGCCACTGCCACCATTGACTCCACTTGTGAATGCTGATAACGCCTCGTGCTCCTTCCCCGTTTTACTCCTTATTCCACGTGCGTTGCGTAAATGCACCTGACACTGGACAGCACACCCCCATCAGGGGAGGGCCACACCAATAACACTCCACCTCCAGACTCCAGGAAGGCCGAGCAGAGGGAGACGGGACTCAAGTGAAAACACACGAAAGCTCGGGTGTCACGAACGGGATGTCACCGTGGTTACCGCATCAAGCTGCATCCTTGAAGCTGGGCAGAAAATTGGTGGGGGAGGGAGGAGATGGTAGAAAAGCATCTCAGGCCAAGGGAGAGAGTGGGAGCCAACATTCAGAAAGAGAGCAGTCGTTTGTAAATTATATATAAGTTGGGCTGGGGATGTGGCTCCAGGATAGAGCACTTGCCTAGCATGAGCCAGAGCCTGGCCTCCATCCCCAGCCCTGCAAGAAATGAATTATATAAAAGTGATGTGACCAGGGACATCAGTATTTTCTCAACCTCAGCACTGTGAACATTTGGGGTCAGATAAAACTTCGTTGTGTGGGGATGGTCTGTATATTGTAAGGTATTTAGGGCTCTACCAATTAAAGGCCAGTAGTCCTCTGTCCCCTGTGTGACAGTAGAAAACATCCCCAGACATTGCCCAATGTGGGGACTAAGAGGAAAACCACCCCAGCTAAAGCAGAGTGGCCAGATGGACAGTGTCTTTCCCAGAGATGGAGACCCAGAAGAGGTGGCAGGCCTGGGAGACACGGTGTGGGGAAGGAGGGTGGGATTTAAGGTGCTGGTGGGAACAAGATCACCGTGAAGCCAGGGTCCTGCACGGCCAGTTGTCTCCAGGCTCTGAAGCACCCACACTAGATCTCTTCCACGAGACAGTCCTCAGGGCAAAAGGACCCTGGGACCCAAACAATGACCAGCATGGGTGGCACTTTCAGCCAGGAATGACTGTTCTCCTTGTAACAGACTGTAGTTTTAAATTATTTTGACAGTTTGGAAGATTGAACCCTACCATTGAGCTAACTCCCCCACCCTTTAATTTTTTTTTTTTTTTTGAGACAGGGTTTTGCTAAATTGCCAAGACTAACTTCAAACTGGCAATCCTCCTGCCTCAGCCTCTCCAGTCAGTTTCTGGGATTACAGGTGTGCAACACCACACCCAGCATAGTAAAATCAGAGCTGACCTAAATTCAACCTATATTCATCTACATATACATTGTGTATATAACAAATCCAGGGCCCAGCCCTTTTAAAACATTTTTAATTGGACAGGGTCTTGCTAAATTGCCCAGCTGGCCTTGAACTTGCAACCCTCTGGCCACAGCTTTAAAGATCCCAGAGATTATAGGCTGGCCCAGCTTTAAAGATCCCGGGTGCCTGAGATGTAGCACTTGCCTAGCATGCATGAGGCTCTAAGTTCAATCCTCAACCCTACAAAATATAAAGACCCAGAAAACCCCAATTTAAAAATAAATCAGCAAACCAGGAAAAGGAAGCTGACATGCCTCCCGGGCAGGGTACGAAGCTCCCTCCCAATCTCCAACTCAGAAGCTCAGCCTGTGATTCACAAGCAAAGTTCACCTGCGTCACACGGTCCAGGTGCGGGTCCAGGTGCGGTCCAGATGCGTAATGGAGACAGGTGTAGCCACGTGTGGGGGCAGGGATTGCTCCCATGGCTGTGCCAGCCTGTCCCGTCCTGAGAATTCCACCAAATGCTACTTAGTGAATGTTTTATGGCCCCCAGGCTTAGTCCAGGGAGTCCATGGCTCCCACTACTGTGACCCCAGACAGATCATTTCCCACCCGGAGCTCTCCCCGGCACTCCTCAGACCCCCTGAAGCACCTCCCCAAGAGCGGCTGCCAGTGGAGGACCCACAAGCAACATCCCACCCTCCTTCCCCACACGATGTCTCCCAGGCCTGCCACCTCTTCTGGGTCTCCATCTCTGGGAAAGACATTGTCCACCTGGCCACCCTGCGGTAGTCACCATAGACTCCTCACCTGGAGTTTAGCAGCCTCTACATTATCTCCAACAGCCTGGCCTCCTCAGGGGCTGCTACAATGCCTCCCTCCTGGCCTCCCCGGCCTCTCCTACAAGGCCCTCAACTCAATCCTCCCAGCTACCTTCAGGGTGACTGCAGCTCACATTTCTGTTTACACTACCTCCTATTTTATGGATATTAGTAGTGGCCTAGGTCAGAGGGTTGAACAGGTCCACACCTCCTCCAAACCCCCAACATCTCGCCTAGTGAACAAGCCTTTGACCAGCTGATGACTCTCCCAAGCTCCCTCTGCCCTTCCTTTCTGCAGCTGTCCTTCTCGACTCCACTCAATCAATTCCCTGTTCACATCCCACGCTGCTCACTGCTCGGGCTTCAAAGAAGACATGTCCTCTGTCCAAGGACCCTCTTAGATCTCAGCTCACACGTTCTGCCTCTGAAAGGCCCTGCTCCCCCACGGACCCCCCTGGGCGCTGCACTCATCTCCACCGCAGTAACCTGAACAGCTGGATTGTAATTACTTGCAGTTGTATTTGAAGACAGGGATCAGGTCTCAATCATTACAACTCCAAATGTCTAGCACAGGCCTAGAGCAGGGCTCCGCTCGGGAACAAATGAATGAGTGCACTCATCAGTCAACCAACAAGGAACGAGGCAAAGGCGTGGGAGGAGTGAACAGGGAGGTTTCTAAGAGGTAGAAATCCTCAGGCTGCGTACAGAGGAGGGAGCAGGGAGACTCAGCCTGCAGACACACGTGAGGGACACGGCCACTTCATCTGCCACACAAACCATGCCGTTCACAGACTGATTTTTATACCCCGAATCAGAAAGGAAATTTTGGGGCTTTTAATCTACAAAGAGAAATAGTGAAGATCATTTATTGCCTACCCCCAAGAAGCTCTGAATAAAATTAAGTGATTGGCAGAGGTGGAGGCACCTACCACCTGCTGACAGACCAACACCCAGGAAAGGACACTGGCTGAAGGGACCCTGCACCCACTGGGATGCCATGAGCAGGTCCCAGAAGCCTTCGGCCTGTGCACCTGCCTAGCAAGTGCCACAGCCACCCACCTCCGGTGTCAACTCAGAACACAGAGATGGAACTTGCAAAACCCCCAGCCATGGGCAGGGGACATGGGTTCTGCAAATCCCAAGGTAACTGCTTGTCATGCACCACAATGGAATGGAATAGGCATGACTTTGGGGTCAGACAGACCTGGGTTTGCATCCCAAGTCCCCTGCACACAATTCCTGTGATCTTGAAGCTATTAGCACCTCAAAATCCTAGCTTCAGAAAAAGAAAAAAACAGCTCCAGCCCAGGGAGCACCTAGGCACCTTAGCGAGAACCCGTCTCAAAATGAAAAATAAAAAGGGCTGTGGAGGCAGCTCTGTGGTAAAACCCCCCTGGGTCCAACCCCCAGGAGCAAAAGGAACCTCCATCAGAGGAATTCAAGTTTTGGCACAGAATCTGATTTTTGCCACTCTTCTACTCTGACCACTGACCTCGTGACCCACCCGGCCTCCCTAGGAATGACACTCAAGTTTCTGGAAGCCCCACCAGCAGAGGACAAGGACGCAGAGCAGCACTACACACCAAGACCCTCAGGGCCTGTCAGCGCTGTCCAGTGGGGTGGGCACCGAGGGCACCCCAGGAGGAAGGCTCCAGGCTGGCCCGGGACATGGACATGCTGCTGACGGCTGCACAGCCTGCAGAGAGCTGGGTGGGGGTTTGAATCTGGTGGGGCACTGCCGGCTGTCAGCTATCCCCCACGCCTCAGCTTCCCCACCTGCGAGATGTCCTACCTACAGGCATGGGCAGCCCTCAGCTCAGCAGGACAATGAAGTCTTCCCGCCAAACACCAGGGCTAGAGAGCAGTGTCTACAGGGAGGTCCTGAGGTGGCCACTCTGCCCTGAGAAGAGAGCACTGACCTTATAGCAGCCTTCCCACCAACCCCACCCATGAGCTAACAGTCCCCAGGCTGGGGGCCCACAGGGGTCCTCTGGCTGCCCAGAGCCCAAAAGATAGAAGCCAAAGAGGAACAGAGGGGCTGCGGGTGCCCCCTCCCGCCTCAGGAATGTTGTTTGCTTACAGAAGAAGCTGAGGCTTGTTTCCATTAGCCCTCTTCCAACCCCAGCTCTGAGCTCCTGCTGATGCTGAGCAGATAAGGAAACCAGACCAGAGAAAAGGCCAAGCAGCAATCTAGCTCCAGAGCCCAGAGCCCATCCCCTGCCCTTCCTCCTCAGAGGCTGCACAAACAGGTTGGGTGACTCCAGAGGACCCAGGGACACTGAGTCACACTGTGTAAGGCAGCGTCTGTTGGTACCTAGTAGAGCCCAGGCCGTCAAAAAGGACACCAGCACATCTCTAAAATGTGCTGTACCACACAATTTTTATCTGTCAATTCAAAAATAATTTTTGGCAGTGCTGAGGCTCAAAGCCGGGGCCTAGGCCAAGCAAGTACTCAACTTTGAGTACACCCCCGGACCAGTGATTTTTTCAAAATGATACTAGAATTGAAAGAAACTGACCAAATCATGTTAAAAGCATGAACAAATATGTTATGTATGATTTTAGTGCACTTTAAAAAAAAAAAAAAGAGACACCAGAATTTTGTGTAGATTTCTTGCTCCTACACAGTAAAGGGGTGGGGGCAGGGTGTTTATCTTGGGATGAGATGAAGTCCCCGGAGCTGGAAAGGGGGCACCTTACCCAGGATCTTATCAGCCATTTAGGAATGTGGACTTTATTGTAGGGACAAAGAGGGAAGAGGGGAGGATGACATCATGAGATTTGTATTTTAAAGAGATCACCCTTCCTGACCTTAGCTGAGGGAAAGTACCCTGCCAGGCCAGGGGGGTGGTGACCTAAAGGGGAAGGCCAGCCTCCCTGCCTAGGCTGGGAGAGGGATCAAATGCTGTGGGAAGAGGCAGCAGCCAGATTCCACCTGAGACTCCAAAGAACCTGGCGCAGGGAGGGTCCTGGGACTTGACATCGCCTCGCCTTCACCCCCCAGGTGAGAAATGACTGTATCCCAGGAGCTCCAAGGCCAGTTCTTTCCAAAATATCTTGGGCACAGACCTCAGGTGGCACGTGTCACACTGACTGCACGGTACTGTCCAACAGGGTCTCCCCAACTAAGAAGATACTGTCTCAGGGCCACGGATCCGCAGCCCCAGGACTTCTGCATAGAAACCCTCTCTAAATGAGGGACCAAATCAGTCAGGGTGGGATGCAGTGAGCTGGGGACAGCCTAGTCACTCAGCATGGTAGCCCACCTGGCCTAGAGAAGCTACCTGGCCTCTGGAACACACCAAGTCCCTCACTCAGTGTCTCCCACCTCCCTTCCCAGCCCCTGGTCTGCCACACTCCACTCCAGAGCACAGCCTGTGCTCCCGTCCCCGCCCAGGCAGGCTGGACGCCCTTCTAGATTTCCCCACTGTGCCGGCCCTCCAGGCACCTTTCCTAACACCTCTGCTTCTCTGCCTGCCTCCCTGCCATCTGCCCTGAGACCTCCTGGAAGGCAGGACTGTGCCCTTGCCCCTCTTGTCCAAGCAGTGACTGAGCCCCATGGTGGTGAACTGGCAGATGAGGTCCCCGCAATGTGGCTCACAGTACTTGACCCGTTTGCAGGTGCCTGGGTGTGTTTTCTGGGATCCTGGCTGTCCACAGAATGGCCATGCTGAGGGCCACCCCTATTGTCCTCAGGGCTAAGGTCCACAGGATGGAGGGAAAGGGGAGGAAGAAAGGAAGGAGTGGGGTAGGCAGCTGTGGCCCAGATGAGCCTTCTACAGGGGCATGGCTTTGCCTTAAACTGGCTCAATATTTTTGCAGTGAGATCACACGTGTGTCTCACCTACTTGGTAATGAACTTTCACTCAGCCGCAAGAAACTGCAAAGAAAAGCAAGTTGCAGGAGCGCCTCCAACCTCACCTCCCCCAGGTCTGAAAGGGCAGACAGAACTCCTTGGCTGGGTTCTGGATGGAGGTGCTGGGCGCCTGCCAGCCCTCCTGCAGGTAACCCCCCTGAGCCCGCTGGGGGCTGCCCACACACGCAGGGGCAACCTGAGCCCTGCAGACTCCTGCAGCGAAGCGGTCCCTCCCCTTCTGTCCCTCCCCTTCAGTTGCGCTGATAGAATGGTTTTTTCTTTCCTCAAACATGTGAGCACAGTTTGCTGAAACTCAAGGCAGAAAAATAACCATACTCAAAAGATTTAATTATATGGCCTCCGACTCAATGGGAAAGTGCAGAACATGGTTTTCTGAGCCCCCATCATCACTGCTGAGAAGTCCAGTCCAAGGTCGGGAACTGGACAGTTTTTGAAGACCACTCAGTTCACAACCCACCAGACATTTGGGGTGGTTACTCTCTTTGTAATATTTAAAATAGTTTTCTATTTTAATTTCTCTTAATTTGTGCATGGTACGGAGAAGTGCTGGATCAAACCCAGAGCCTCACCTGTGCTAGATGAAGTTCTGCAGCAATGAGCTCTGCTCCAGTCCCTAAGGAATGATTTTTAAAACGGAGTTATAGTGCCACTTCCACTGACAGCCTTCCTGCCTCTCTTCCTGGGGAGGGAGCTATAAGGCAGGGACAGAATCTGGTCACCACCAGGTCCTCACTGCCCAACATAAGGTGTGTGCTGAATAAAACCTGATCTAAAGTGACCCAAAGCAATGGGGGAGTATACAGACTTCCCAAGGGTCCAAATTCCAAGAGTCAAGTCTAATAAAAATAAAATCTCTGCCGTTCATTCTCCCTGGTTTCCGGTACTGGGGTTTGAACCCAGAGGCACTCTTCCACAGAGCTATATCCCAGTCCTTTTTATTTTTTATTTTGAGACAAGAGTCTCAGTAAGCTGCTGAGGCTGGCCCTGAACTTGTGATAGATCCTCCTGCCTCAGCCTCCCAAGTCACTGCGATTACAGGTGTGTGCCACCACACCTGGTTTCTGTCATACACATCTAAGTGACTAATGTTAAGCCCAATAACCCCAGACCTTATTGTCCAAATATCAGTGTGACTACCACACCGCTTGCCTCTCTCTTTAGGGGGTCAGAACAGGGCTTCTTGGCGACTGTCCTCCTGCCATTCCACTTTACTGCCAGCTGTATCTGATGCACACTAATCTGTTCTGTTTCTAGGAGACACATGGCCGGCCACGGATCAGCAACAATCTTCCTGAATCAATCAGTCATTTAAGTGGACTGATGAGCCTCATCCCTGAGAAGGAGAGGCTTTCCAAATGTGAATGTTCACGCTTGACCTTCACAGCCGCCTTAGACCCAGACGCGGGAGGCTGATGGATTGGATGAGAGATGCCAGACCCAACACTTAGCCAACAGAATACAAGTCAGGGTGACCTGGCCCCCTGGGCCTCAGTTTCTCCACCTGTAAATGGGACAATCGCAGCTGCCCCCAGGACAACCAGGAGGAGCAGGAGAGGATGTGCAGGTGAGGTGCACCCCCACCCCACTGCCCAGATCTGGCTGCCAGGCCATCCCTGCCCCTCCTCTGTGCATTGTGGGCATCCAGCAGCCACCAGTGGCACAGTGCTGAGTGGCCGTGGCAGGCCAGGCCCTCCCCCACACCTCAGCCCCTTTCCAAGACGTCTGTGCCCGGGTGAGCTCACAATGAGTCAGTCAGAGACCAGAGACGCTGCCCTCAGCCCCCTTCAGGGGTTTGGAGTCACATCCTGCCTAACCCAACTCAACGTGATTTATTCCACCCCAGGAATGCAGCTCATTTCCCAGAATTTGGTCAAGCCCTTCAGTCAAGGAGTTTGATCCTGCAGGGTCTCTGTCCCTCTGCAGACTCAGCCACAGCGGCAGCTAGGACTCCCTGCAAGACACAGCTGACCACAGACCCCCAGGAGAGAACACGGGGCCCAGACATCCCATGCTGGGCTCCAGTTTTGTTTAAATCTCAAACCACAGTGGAATTATACATGTGTGCACGTATGCACGCACGTGTGTGTGTATATATATCTTTTATGCATTTATTTTTTGTGGTGCTGGGTTGGAACCAGGGCCTCACATGTGCTGGGAAAGCACCCTGCCATGAACTATATCCCCAGCTGTTTTTTAAAAATTTTAAAAGTTGAACTTTTCATCACTAATGCAGACAAACATGTGGAACAAAAGCTTCACGAAATGATATATACATGCTGTGCACACTGGCATTTTCCATTCAAGCCTATTTTATTTCACTTCTAAAAATACTACGTGCCACCCACTGAAGCGATTTCCCGACCCACCATGAATCTCAGTTGACAGTTTGAAAAACCTGATCAACCCTCACTGGGCAGAAGAGCCACAGACTACTCCAGTGACTGGCCCAAGATCACATGGTGAGTTAGGCCAGGCAGAACTCCAGTCCAAAGCCAAGGGGCATCTCTGTGGGGACCCAGCCCCAGGCAGGTAAGATGGCAGCTGCAGCAATTCAACAACCTGGCACTTGTCAGACACGCTCGTCTCACAGGCTTAAATTGCAGGCTCCTGCCAACCTTGACAGAGCTAAGGCAGGTGCCATGCTGTCCCCTTTGCATAAACAGGAGGGACTTGGAGGCTCAGGGAGACTGACAGCATGGTGCGTGCACACCTGTACTCCCAGCTACTTGGGAGGCTGAGGCAGGAGGATTGCAAATTCACAGCCAGCCTCCGCAACTTAGTGAGACCCTATTTCAAAATAAAAAATTAAAAGGGCTGGAGGTGTAGCTCCGTGAGAGAATACTTGCAGGCAAGTATGTGTGAGGGCCCGAGTTCAAGCCTTAGGACCACCACCTAAAAAAACAAAAACGAAGGAAAAACATCCAGGTGGAAGAACAAAGAAGAGTCCAGGGTGACAACAGATCAAAGCTGGTCATATTCAGTACAGTTAGACGCCACTCCATCTGCAGCCCAGCCCACGCTGAAAGGACGCCCAGAAGCGACAGGACAGCTAATCCGAGAGACGAGGGAGGCCTCTGTCCTGGGGAGGTGGGCGTGCTGCTTCCCAGCTATACCCCTGGGACAGCAGAACCCCTCATGCCTGATGTACTTGGCCCTTGACTGACACACACACACACACACACACACACACACACGCGGTATCAACAAGAAAGCCAGGGTTTCTGTTTCTCTAGGTTGGCGGCGAGGACCCTGAGAGAATGTGCTGAAGGTGTGAGCCTGTGTCTGACATGGAGGGGCGCAAAGAGCTCAAGTGCAGTCCATGGACTTCCTGGAGACCCCTTGTTCCCAGCTCAAAGCGGGGGAGGCTCTGTGGCCCCCTTTCCCACCAAGGTTGAGGCATGAGGACCTGGAGAGGGATCCCCTCCTTCCTTACCCTCTAAGACACAATGGTCTCATGAAGAGGTCTGTGGGGTTGTGCCCAGGACAATCCACAGTGGGAGTCTGCGTGGGAGAGGAAGAGAGGTCACTGCCCCTGGGCCACAACAAGCCCCCTAACAGCCTGGCCTCCAAAAGAAACCTGAGACTGAAGGGCTTCCTGTATCTCCTCCCCACTTTTCTGCCCCACGGGACTTTCTCAGCTGAGCCAGTGGTGCCAGCCCTGGGCACGAGAAGGCACACAGAGCAGAGCCAAGCTTTCCAGAGAAGTTGGGGGACAAGTGGCATCCGCCTGCCCAGGGAAGACGATCCAGATACAGACAATGGAGTGAAGATAAAATCCATTTATCTCACACTTAGGAGAAAAATTAACTTACAGTTCCTAGAGCGGCCTGCATGGCACCCTTGTCTGAGGCTGGCCAAGCCCAGATGACCTGGAGCAGGGAGCTGCTGGCAGGATGACCTCAGCACGTCCTTCACCAGCAATCTGGCTGCTGCTTATTTTACCACCCACCAAGAATCGCTCCTCTACCAGAACCACAATCTGGTTCCAAAGTGGCCAAGGCTGCACTTGAGAAGAGGAAGAAACGGCACTGCCCCTAGCTGCAGCTTGGGCCACACCATCCCATTGGGGGCTGAGCCCTGCCCCGCCCCGCGCACACACCTGTGCAAGAAGACACACCCACACAGAGATGGTTACACACATGCACACAAGAGCGGGCTGGGGTCAGGGCAGAACCTGAGGCTCTCCTGAGTCAGGCGGGCCTGGATGTGGGTGCCAGATCCTGCACTCACTGGCTAACTGGCCCAGTTATTTAATCATTCTGAACCTCCTTTCCTTCATCTATGAAACGGAAACTACCAAGCCCCCTTCGCAGGACAGTGTGGACAACTAAGTAAGAGCCACTGGTGCTGTGTTCTGAGAGCTTCCCAAGTGACCGCCCTGGACATAGCAGCCCTCTGAGGTAGGGGTGTCTGAAACCCGGCTGCTGTTGGCGTCTGCACTCTGCAGGTCTCACTGGGGACTCTGACCCCTGCCCCTGAAGATGCACCGAGGCAGCAGATGCACAGGGACATCTTGCCAAGCTCCTGGTAGGACCTGACAAACAGCAGCTGTGATGTGACAGGAAGAGGTAAGTGCAGAGGGGACCCTGAGCTTCCCGTCCCACAGCAGAGACGGCCTGCTCCGACTTCCCTCCAGACACCTCTGAACCTGACTGCTCTAGGAGGGTGGGTCGTTCCCCATCACTGCTCCTCCCCTGTCTCGGAGGGGAGGGCCCAGAACAACCAGGAGTCCAGGACTCCCAACCCACCACAACCAATCAGGAATGTCCCAGGGTCTGGGCACCACAAAGCTGCCTGGTAGAGCAGGAAGAGCCTGAGTCTGGCCCCAGACCTTGATCCCGGCTCAGGTCTGCAGGAGGATCACATTCTTTGCATTCTTGTCTGAAAGCCAGAAGAAAGGGGCTGGGCAGGCTGGGGGGGGGGGGGCGCGGGGATCCACTCTCTCAAACCAGAGATGATTAAAGCCTGGACTTGTCCAGGAGGGGAAGAGCAGGCCCTCCGAAGCCTCCCTGGAACACACTGCTCTTCCAAGAACACGTGTGATCCTGCAGTGGCCACGAGTTCAGGGCCTTGCACCTGGAAGCCCCCTCAGCCCGGCATCCCGTCTCCCCACCGTGAGAACACAAGGCTCCAGGCCTCTGTCAGTTCCTCAGTCTCAGGCTGAATGGAGAGAAGCCCAGCACTCACTGCAGATGGAGCGAGGGAGGAGTGGGGACAGTGGGGGAGGAGAGAGGGGACAGTGGGGGAGGAGAGCGGCACTGGGGAGGGCGGCACTGGGGAGGGCGTGCGGGTTCCACAGAGCCTGCAGCTAGGCAAGTGGATCTGTGACAAAGCTTGCACGGCTTGGCTTGGCGCTATACAGCCTCCTCCTCCTCCACAGGAACCCGGTGGGGGTGGCAGGCCGGGTGTGAGGAAGGCAGGCTGAACAGCATGCTGGTGGGCTGGGGAGGAGGCCGCGGGGGAGGGCAAGAGAGAAGAACAGGAGCCAGGTGCCCCCCACCCTGCCTGCCCACCCGCACTGCTGGCCACCTGAGGGTCTCAGGCGGAAGAGGGAGGGCTGGATTTGACACCTGGCACTACGAGGCCAACAAGGAACCAGGACTCCGTAACCACTGTTGCACAGGCGCAGTCTACGAAACCCAATGTCAAAAACATCACCCACACCAGTTTAAGTGACATGAGAAGGGGCGGGGGGGAGCAGACGTGGAAAATAACTGGCCTGAAAATCAGAATCTGGGAAAGGATCTTAGATCCTCACTTGCTACCTGGTCTTGTTAGGTTCCTGGAGTCTCAACATTCCCTGCTATAAAACGGGGATGCTAATACTGCCACCCTCACGGGATTGTGAGACTTTAATTATAATAACCTGGATATGGCATAAAGCTTTATATATGGCATAAAGCTTTATAAAGTGATAGGAAAAACAGGTTAAAATAGATGGGGGGGGTGACTGGGGATTGAACCTGGGAGCTCTGATCCATTAAGCCACATCCCCAGCCCTTTTTACTTTTTATTTTGAGTCAGGATATTGATAAACTGCCCAGGCTGGCCTTGAACTTACAATTCTCCAGACACTAGGACCACAGGCGTGCATCACTGCGCCACTAAAATAGGTTTTTTTTTTTTTTTGGAACAGGAATTAAACTCAAGGGCACTAGAACCCTGAGCCATACCCCCAGCCCTATTTGAATTTTATTTAGAGATAGAGTCGCACTGAGTTGCTTAAGACCTTGCTTTTGCTGAGGCTGGCTTTGAACTTGCAATCCTCCTGCCTCAGCCTCCTGGGCCGCTGGGATTACAGGCGGGTGCCATGGCGCCTAAAATAGATTTTTAATATATAAGGAGTCACCATGCTGGGCAAACTGCACATGAATGAAACAGTAACTGAGCACCAAAACCCTCTGTGGTATTTCTTCTCCTCACACACAGATAGGGAAAACTGAGGCACAAGGTGGCAGAACCTGCCCAGGGTCCGTCAGCTGGCAGGTGGGAGAGTGGGGGTGAGGGCAATGGGCGTGAGCAGGAGGCAGCAGGAGAGGGAGAGGGGAAGGGAATCCAGATGCAGAAGCCAGGGAAGTAGAGCCCTCTACCCAAGGGCGCTTGGAGAAGCTGAACCAGGTCTGGACGACCCACATTCGGGGTCGAGTCCCTTCTCTTGTCTCCCAAGCACACAGGGAGGGCGTGGGACAAATCCTGGGGGTGACCCTGCAAGGGGAAGCGAGCTCAGCATGTCAGCTGGGTGGCCCTGCACTGCAGGCTGGAAGCAGTGGGCCCAGGCGTGGCACTCGGATGGCAAGCTGCAGGCTGGGGACCAGCTCAGTGGGTAGAGTGCTTGCCTCGTGCACAAGGCCCGGGGTTCGATCCCCAGCACAAAAAAGAAGGCGGTGGCGGCAAGCTGCGGCGCAGCTTCAGTTACAGTCCTGCGCCCACTTTCTACTCCTTGTTGGAGTATAAAGGGTTCATGGGGAGGGACCATCTCCAAGGACACTAGCCCAGGAGCACTGGGCAGAAGGCAGGGTGGACCAGGGCCCCTGAAGGAGAGATGAGGCGAGGCGTCACTAAGGGGATCCCAAGTGGAACCAGGGAGCAAGGGGACAGAAGCAGGACGGAAGGAGGAGGCGCAGAGGCAGGTGCAGGGAGGGCCTGAGGTTGATGGGTCCCTCATGAACCAGACACTACACGAGTGTCAGAGGACACCCAGAAGCAGGTTTCATCAACCCGTTCACAGGTGAGAAACTGGGACCCAAGCAGTTAGGTAAACAAATGGCAGAGCAGCATCCTGGAGGCAGGACTCGGTGCTCCTCCTCAATGAAAAAAGGCGAGTGGAATGTCCCTGGGCACCCAGAGCTCCATTCTGAGCCACGGTCTGCCTCTGTGCACACACCCTCACCCCTCACAGACTGGACATCCCCGCCAGTTGTTGAAGCCTTAACCCCCAGTACTTCAGAATGTGACATTTGGAAATGAGGCCTTAAAAGAGGTAATTAAATTAAAGCAAGGTCCTAGGGGTGGACACTAATCCAGCATGATTAGTGTCCTGACACGAGACCAGGATACGGGCAGGCACAGAGGCCACGTGAGGACACAGGAGAAACAGGCTGCCTACAGGCTGAGGCCTCACAGGAAGCCAAGCTCCGAACCTCGATCTTGGACATCCCCCTCCAGAACCCTGAGAATCCATTCCTGCTGCCCACACCCCCAATTTGTGGGGCTCTCTTAGGACAGTCCCAGCAAGCTGACACCTGCCCCTCACTTGACTCCTGTTCTCCATGCAAGTGCCATGGAGAGGGCCACAGCAAGGGTGTGGGCAGTGCCCCCAGAGTCCCCCACTAGCATGGAAACCACAAGGACTTCAGTGGCTCTATTAAATGAAGCATCCCAGAACCTAGAACAGTGTTATATAAACTAGAGGAAAATGGGATTTAGTCCAGTTGCACCTTCTGAACGTCCACCTCCTCCTCCCACTTTCTCTCTTCCTGTGCCTGCTCTCCCTCCTCCAATACAATCACTAATAAATGTCAGCCTAGTGGCTCACACCGGTGCTCCCAGCAACTCAGAAGGCTGAGGCAGGAGGATCACAAGTTTGAGGCCCACCTGGGCAACTTAGCCAGACCCTGACTCAAAAAATAAGCAGCAGCTGGGTATGGGGGTGCACGCCTGTGATCCCAGTGACTTGGGAGGCTGAGGCAGGAGGATCACAAATTCCAGGCCAGCCTCAGCAACTCAGCAGGACCCTGACTTTAAATAAAAAATTAAAAGGGCTGGGGATGTGGCTCAGTGGTAAAGCGCCTCTGGGTTCAATTCCTAGTACCAAAAAACACAAATAAATAGAGCTGACAGAGCACCCCGGGGTTCAATCACCAATATCACAAAAAACAAACCAGCCAACCAAAAAGCCTGGCTGGCTAGTAAATATTTTTAAATAATATATATACTTTTAAAGACAGTCTTCAGCAAAACAGTAAAAAAGATGACAGGAATGAAGGAACGAGACACCTCACCTCACAGGGAGGGAGCATCGTGGTCTACCAAGTGCTGAAATCCTCCAAGGGTGTTTTATTATTAAAGCAATGACGCCAGGTCACCCTGTGCGGTGGCAAAAACAGCTTGGGTTAGGGTTCACTTCGTTGTTCTTGCTTTGGGTGCACATTTAAGGGGACGGGGTCACTGAGGAGACACCATGACAAACCTCAACCCCAGAGGCCTGGCACCCACACAAAGCCAAACTGCAAGCAGGGGAGGGGTGTGAGGGGCTGGATAAAGCCTAAAACACCCAGGGCCAAGGACAGCGCCATCCCCAGGTCCCAGGCCCCTTCGTCCCCCCTGCAGCAGGCATCCCCAAGTCTTTGGCTCTTTCCCAAACCCAGCTCCTCTCCTGCTAAGACAGCAGCACACTTCAGGTCAGACCGACTGGGTCTGAGCTGGGCTGGGGAAGAGAGGGAAGCACTGCACCTGGCAAGGAAGCGACCCGGAACCGGAAAGAACACAAGGCCAACCAGCCCCTCCACCCCAGCAACCAGCCCAGGGCCAGCAGCCTCTCCCCGCTGCCCAGCCCCCCTCACGACAAGCATATATTGGCTCAAAAGCAGCCACTAGGATTCTGAAACTTCCTCTTTACAACAAAATTAAACTGTTGCAATTGACTGCTACAATCCTTGGATCCTGCCAGGGAGGAGAGCCACAGCAGAGCCCAAGGTGCCTGCTGTGGCATCTGGACACTTCAGAGACCTCCACCTCCATCCTCACCCCCCACGGCCTCCTACCCACTTTCTCTGCCAGGGCCTCCCAGGGGGCTGGGCCCCCCCACCTCCCCCTAGGGGGCTTTCTGGCCCGGGCCTTGTTGCCACCAGCACACACCAGGCGGGCAGCGGCAGGTGGAAGATCTTCTCCAAGGAGCTCTAGAAAGACTGGCCAGCTCTGGAGTCCACATGGCTCAGCTTTCTCACCACTAGTGACAAAGTGGTTTTCCGTGTTTTCCATCAACTGGATTTGGGCACCCAGAAAGCCACCAGGTCCTCTGACCCATCTCACACCACAACACCAGAGGGAAGCACTTGCTATTCCCAGGTCTAGACCCAAGCCCACCAAGAGCACAACCAGGACCTCTCAGGCACCTGTGGCCTGGCCCTGGCCCTGGCCCGCAGAAAGCTACATGGATGCTCAGGAGGTATTTGCTGAATGAATGAATTTCCAAGAGTCAATAAAACCCATGGAACTTTCTGGCAATGTAAATAATGATTCTTCCCCTCAGTGGACCATAACATGGCGTTAAAATATTCATTGTGGAGACTGCTGCCACATAGGAAACTCCATATTCTAGCCGAGAAGTGAGAACACACAGTATCCATTCTGCTTACAATTATGCAAAACACGTGTGTGTGGACAGGAAACCCAGAGAGACGCAAGAGTGGCCGGGGTGAGGGGGAAACGCGCTTCCTGCCAGCTCCGTTGCTATAACCCTCACCCTACTCCTTACTTGCCTTGAAAAGGAAACTGATCCAATAACAATGATGCCTCTCAATATTCTGTGAAAAAAATCTCACCCCAAGTCCTTTGGGAATGATTCGCACCACAGCCAGAGGGCACAGGCAGAATTCCCAGCATTAATCCATTGGAGATTAATGACCTGGGAGTGGAGGCCTGCACTCCCACTTCCCAGGAAATGGCGCAAGGAAGCCTGGCTTAATGGGCTACCCCGGCCTGTGAGGGAGCTGGGCCCAGGAGCTCCCAGAGAAAAACCTTTTACCAGCCCAGGTGACTCACAAGGCTTTGGGCACCCTGAATCACCCCTGAACAGAACTTCGATGGCGTCTGAGTGACTGAACAAGGTCCCAGCCCTGAGCCCTGGACAAGCCCTGCCCTGTCCACACCTTGCAATCGATCAGTTCAGACGCAGCCTCCTCCAGGCAGCCCTCTCAGCCTCCCCAGGCTCCCAGCACCTGTACCTGCTAGAAGACATCAGCTCCCAGAAACGAGGCTCCACGTCTCCCTCCCCTGGCACCCCAGCACCTGGCCCAGTGCCTGGCACACAGGGAGAGCCGAGTACGTCCACCGAAGGACAAAGGGTGGGACAGGCGGACACATGAAAGCAAGAACGCAAGTTTGCAGATGCCGAGAGGAGCCCACCAGGAGAAGGTGGCAGGCCTCAGGCCCCTGGCCTGGCCATACCTGGGGCCCAGCCAAAGTAGGCAGGCGCAGCAGGAATCCTTCAGGCCTGGATTCACGCCAGCAGCCCTTCTCTTCACCTGCCTTCCCTGAGGACCAGCCACACTCACTTGAAATAGTCGCTTGGAGTTAAAGGTGAAGCTGGTAGCCAAGGCAACACGGCGACCCCATTGAGTGGGCAGCTCAGCATGGAACGCGAGGCCCCATTCCACCTGGGGCCAGAGCTCCGTGCCTCTGACAACCTCTGGGCCAACTGGCAAGGGGGGAGGCATATGCCCCTCATGGGTGCCCACCCGCAGGGCAAGGGCATCTATGGGGCCACTCCTCCAGCTACAATCACAGCACCGGAGTCTGACCCCTGCTTGATGACCTCATCTGGCAAAATGGGATGATTTCCTACCTCATGGGTACAAGGGGAGAACTCAGTGAATCAAACCACACAAAAGTATGAGCCCGGCACACACAGGAGCCCCACAAACTTAATCATGACGATTATCAACAAAGCTGGGGCCACAGCTCTGCCCACCCCTGTCCCTTCCTCCCTTGCCCCCTCCCACATCTTCCCTCTTCCTGGTGGGCAACTCCAGCCTCCAGAAACCTGGCTTAAGATGCTAGAAAGTCCCTGACCACTCAGACACCCCGGGCCCGCCTGCTGTCAAGTCCCCACGTCCTGACTCCCTATCAGAAGGAAAGGTTCCTTGGGGCCAGGGAATTCTTTCAGCCTTCCAACTCTGGTGAAGCCACACCAAAGCCAGCACAGTGCAGGACACACAGCAAGACCTCGAGGAGTCCCTGTCAACTGATGGCAAAGAAACTGGAGGGCCATTCCCTTACATTCAATAGTGGGCTCTTAAATATTAGAAACCAGGGCTGGGGACGCAGCTCAGTGGCAGGGCATGTGCTTATTGGCAGGCTCAGGCCGGGTTCAATCCCCAACACCAGTGGGGGAAAGGAGGAAGAGGAGGAGGAAGAAAAACAATTCAAACTTTGAAACACCCCCAACCACCACCTTTCTTACCCCAGGGATTCCCAAGGGCGTCCCCAGCCCCACTGGGGGACATCATTACAAGGCACGCCTGAGTCTTTGGCTGCCTAGGCCTCTCTGTCCCCCAGCCCCAGCCCACACCTGAAGCAAAGGCATCAGGGAGACTCCAGTCCCATTCACGAAACAAGGACTGGAGGCTGACTGTGCCAGGCACAAGGCTGCTGTCGGGGACAGCGATAAAAGGGACCTGCTTTGACCTCCAGCTCCTCACAGCCCAGTGAGCTCTAAACAGCTCCCTCCTCCTGCCCAGGGGACGAAGTCACCCAAACTTCCAAAGCCTCTGCTCTTTGTGTTTATCAGACAGGAAGCTGCCCTCTGCAGCCCAGTGACTTCACGTAAAACACAGGAAGCAGTGGCTTCTGCGCAAGGACCACTCCAAATAAAGGTGCCTCCACGGCTTTGAGACCGATTATTTATTCATCTATTTCCTTTAATGCTCTGGCCAGCTCAGAGCGGCCTGACCAGCGTGTGGCATCAGGCTAGGAGCAAGCTACTGGCCTGGGAAGCCCCGGCACCAAGGCCACGCGGTGCCTGCCGCCTGCTGGCAGCCTGGGACACCTTGTGGGACAAACTTAAAATCTCTAAAACTCAAACATATATTTCCTACCACCCGAGGATAAATGCTGCTGTCCATAATACAACACGGAGGAGGAGGAGGAGGACGAGGACAAGGACGTTTCACACAGATTCACAGTCCTCAGAGGCAGGCAGCCTGTGCTGGGGAGGCGGAAGCTCACTGGGAGGCAGAGCCTGGGGGGGTCCGGGTCTGCCTGCCCCCAAGCCCTAGCTCTGCTCCCTGTACCACGGGTTCTAGGTTGAGAATCCATCACCAGAGACGTTAAGTGAGTTAAAGTGACGGGAAGCCCCGACGGACGGGCCTGGTGAAAGGACAGTGGGAGCCGTGTGGCTTTCTGAATGGCCCACCCCTGCCTGGCACCACCCCATGCGAGCGACTGACTTTTCTGAGCTGTGGGAACTTCCAGCCCAAGGGCCCCACCCACCTGGAAGAAGTTCAGAGAAACCCAAATCCCTCTCCCATTCTTTAACCTTGTCCCGCAAAGGAAAAGATTGGGGCGTGGAAGAGGACCTGGGTGGAAAGACCCAGGAGCGAGCGCGTGTTGCTGGCTAAACCACACGGAGCAGAGGGGATGGAGCCGCTTAAAAACTTTGAAACGCAGCCTCTGAGAGCGAGAACTGGGGCTGTGGGAAACCAGGAGCCAAGGTTTCCTACCATTCACAGAAGGAGCCTTGGCAAGCCAGTCCTTCTTTAAGTGAGAAAAAAAAATTTTTTAATTAGCCAGGGACGGAGGTACACGCCTATAAACCCAGCGACTCAGGAGGCTAAAGCAGGAGAACTTAAGTTCAAGCCCAGCCTTGACAAATGAGCGGGACCCTGTCTCAAAAAAAAAAAATAAAAAGGGTGGGGCAAGTAGCTCAGTGGTACAGCCCCCTGAGTTCAACCCCCAGAACCAAACCAGCAAACAAAGAAGAACTGAAGTTAAAATGAAAGAAGGAAGAAAACCTAAGGCCCAAGTTTCCAACATGTAAATGTCCCTTTGGTCAGTGACAACCTTCTACAAGAAAGAAATCAGCTACAGCTCCCCACACTGGAGGGCGGTCATCGCAAGGGCCCACGGGGCAAGAGGGGCCTCCCTAGAAGGCCCCCTTTCTCCTCTGCCATAAGGACCCGGAGGTCCCGGGAAAGGCGGCTGCAAAAAGTGACTTCAGGGTGGGGCAAGACCAGCTACCTTCAAACCTCTCCACAGGCCTGGGCCCAACCTGCCTGGGCAGGAAGTCACACCCTTCAGTGGTGACTTCCTTCCCAGGTCCTGTGAGGCTCCCTGCAGCCACAGCAGGAGGGATGGAGAGGGAGACAGCTGCAGGAGAGTCCTCAGTCTGAGGCAGCCAGGGCCCTGCTCCGGCCACCTGCCTGGGCACTGACTCACCCAGGCTTGAAGGGGGCAAAACAGGGCCCAATTCCAGCACAGCCAGCCTCAGTTCCTTTTTAAAGACTCGCATCAGACCCAGGCGGCAGCTCCCCCTGTGCCCTACAAGGGGCAGGTAGGGGCACTGGGGGCAGATCCATGCCACAGGGCATCCCCCTCACAAACCACCTGCCCATGTGGAGGCAGGGCCATGTGAGAGCCAGGCTCATCGTGTGCTTGAGTGACTCAGCCACTCCTCACGCTGCCTTGCAGGGCCCAGGCCTGCTCAGGACTCTGGTGGGGTCTTCCACAGCCTCCCCTAGGGAAAGGAGCCCACCAAGCTGCGGGCAGCATCTCCAACACCCACTATCAAAAACTGAGGCAGGCCTTCCTTGAGCAGGGGGTCAGGGTCCTCCCACTCACAATGCCCCTTGATCACATTTTCTCAGGAAGGTGGGCTTTCCCAGTGTTGTTAATGCAGAAAAACCACAGGCCAGATGTCTGGGAGACAACTGAGCTGGAAGAGAAAGGGGCTCTATATAGTGAGGCAATGACCTCAAGTTAAAAAAGAGGAAGACCAGGGGGCACGGTGGTGCACACCTGCAACCCCAGCAACTTGGGAGGCTGAGGCAGAAGGATCTCCAGTTTGAGGTCAGTCTCAGCTACCTAGGGAGACCCTGTTTCAAAAGACTGGGGGTATACCTCAGTGATAAAGCACCCTGGATTCCATCCCCAGTACCAAAAAAAAAAAATTAATTAAAAAACAAAATAGAGAAGAGGACCCAAGTGAAGGTCTGATTTAGCCTTCTGGTTTGGTGGGCTTCCTGGGACAGAAGGACACAGCTAGGCAATCTGTGGGAACCCTGGTATCCCAAAATACTTTCCAGAAGCACATGTGGGCTTCCTTTTTTCATACAACAAAGAAAACTAATCATTTACCAATTCCCAGAACATGAGGGAGTAGATCAGTTAATGGCCTAAGAGGTCACTGTAGCGAAAATGTGAACTGTTGAGAATACAACAGAACCGGGCTGGGGATACAGCTCAGTTGGTAGAGTGCTTGCCTCTCATGCACAAGGCCCAGCACCACAAAAAAAGAGAGAGAGAGAGAGAGAGAGAGAGAGAGAGAGAGAATACAACAGGGGCTGGGGTTGTGGCTCAGAGGTAGAGCGCTTGCCTAGCATGCATGAGGCACTGGGTTCTATCTCCAGCACCACATAAAATAAAATAAAGATACACACACACACACACATAAGAATACAACAGAACCAAACAGTTTTCAAGCACTTCTAAGACCCTCTGTCCTTCCCTGCAAGTGGTCAGCACTGAATATGAAATTTACAACCTAGGGCAATGCAGCTTAAAGATGAGACTGGTCAAGCAGCCCGCTTTTTTTTTTGTGTGTGTGTGTGTGTGTGTGTGGTGCTGGGGATCGAACCCATGAACTTGTACATGTGAGGCAAGCACTCTACCAACTGAGTTACATCCCCAGCCCCCCCTTGTTATTTTTTAAATACATTTATTTTTATTTATTTTTTTATGCGGTGATATTGAACCCAGGGCCTCAGGCATGCAAGGCAAGCACTCTACTGCTGAGCTACAACCCCAGCACCCCCCCCTTATTTTTATAGTTAAGAAAAATAAGAAATATTTCGACTTTTAACTCTTTAAGAGTAATTCATACACAGTAGTATTCTGTGAAAAGGAACTCTTACTCTCACTTCTCTGGCCTGGGACTTTACAAGGGTCAGCCATTACTACCAGGGTCTCAGTATCTTTTGAGAAATAGCCCATGCATAGGAGCAGAGGTGATATGCCAGGTTTTACATAAAAGGGAGCACTGAGGGGCTGGGGATGTGGCTCAAGCGGTAGCGTGCTCGCCTGGCATGCGTGCAACCCGGGTTTGATTCTCAGCACCACATACAAACAAAGATGTTGTGTCCGCCGAAAACTAAAAAAATAAATATTAAAATTCTCTCTCTCTCTTTAAAAGAAAAAAAAAAAGGAGCACTTGTGCCCATGACTTTGCATTTAGTTTTCTTTTACAACCTATCTTGGAGAGCATGTCCTCTCTAGTACACTTAGATCAGCCTCATCTTTTTAAGGACTACAAGGATTTTCAATGCACAGCTGTACCAGGATGAACTTCAACTTTGGAATGGACAGTTAGCTTGTTTCCTGTCTTTTTCTCTGACAATGAATGCTATAATGAATATTCTCAGACATTTCCTTTTGCTTGTTCAAGTTTATCTGTGGGATAAATTCCTAGAAGGCAGTTAGAGGGACTATGCTTTGACAGACATCGCCAAACTACCTTTTAAAAAAAAATAGTTGTAGCCAAGCATGATGGCGCACACCTGTAATCCCAGTGGCTGGGGAGGCTAAGGCAGGAGGCTCATGAGGTTCAAAGCCAGCCTCAGCAAAAGCAAGGTGCTAATAAGCAACTCAGTGAGACCCTGTCTCTAAATAAAATACAAAATAGGGCTGAGGTTGTGGCTCAGTGGTAGAGCACTTGCCTGGCATGTGTGAGGCACTGGGTTTGATCCTCACTACTACATTACATACATACATAAATAAATAAGTTTTAAAAAAAATAGGGCTGGGGATGTGACTCAGTAATTGAGTGTCCCCGAGTTCAATCCCCTGTACCCCTCCACCAAAAAAAAAAAAAAAGTAGTTGTACAAGATACACTCCCGCCAACAAGGTACAAGAGTGCCTCGGAAACAGCAGCACTTTGGAGGAATTTAAATTACTCATCTCTTTAGTTTCCCAGTCATTCCTATGCATAACTGATAGACACATAAATTGATAAATCTTTTTAGGGAATATGGCATTTTCTATCAAAATCAAACAAACTCTCAAGCAGAGTCAGAGCTGGGAGCTGCGTCCCCAGATATACAAGACCAGTGCTCTTCACATAAAACCCGCCATCACCTAGACCTCCGGAAATGGTTTTAGAACCAAGACTGGAGTCAGTCTGTGCATCTTCTGCCCAGGCCAGAGCCATTTAACAAGGTTACCCAGCACAGCTCATCAAGTGCATCTCTGCAAAAGCATCAGCAGATGGGCCTCAGGACCACTGTGTCCACACCACTCGGGCCTCGTAGGCCACAAGCACTGCTCATGCGCACCTTTTTAGAAGTGAGAAGAACCCTGAGCTCAGAGCTTGGGAAACAAAGCACCCCCACTCTCACTCAACAACCCTAGGGTATAAAGGCTTAAAAAAAGAAAAAATGCACACATGTGTGTATAATATACATATTTTTAAATTTATACAGCCACTGTTTATTAGGCACTTTATGTACCTTATTCCTTCCAGTTCTCCTAACTGATCCTATAGGATAGGCTTGAGTCTCCCATTACACATGAGGAAACTGAGGTTCCAGGAGATTATCTCTGTTGCCCAAGGTCACAAAGCTAGTAAGATAAGGTGAGGATCTGAACTCCATCTACCTCCAACTCCATGTTCTTCCCATGACCCCACTGTTCCCAGGTCTAAGAACAGGATTCTGTAAACCACAGGGCACCACTGCCCAGAGCGGCAGCCAAGGCTCCATCTACTGTCACCCAAGACTGTGAGCTCAGGGGCTCAGCACACCAAGGGTTAAGGTGGAGAAGCAGTGACTCTCTGGGGCTGCACAAAGGAAAAATGCACTTCCTGCCCCCATGGGCAGAGATGCTGTTTTATGCTCAGTAAATTAGGACGTTTGTTTAATTAAGAGGACACACAGATTTTGTTATTCTAAATATTTTTGGAACATGATGCTGGGGAGGAAGCTGTCAAGGCAGGGTTGTTGTTTTTTTTTTTTTCTCCCTCCCCCCTTTGCTTTAGGTTTTTCTCCCCCTCCAAGAAAAGGGTAGGGCCAGGCTCAGAAGAAAACAACTGCCAACCCCTCCTCTCCTTTTGAAATAAAGATGTCAAGCTGGTAAGGCTGTCTTAAGTACTTTATTGAAGGATTAGCTAGAAGAGGAAGTGAAGAAAGCCCAGCCAGCCTGGTTTCTAGCAATACCCTACCAGTCCACACAACAATGCTGCATTTTTTGAGTGTGTTTTTCTTCTTTTAAAGAGCTAACAGATCCTTGTTTTGTTTTTTTCTGGAGCAAGGGCAGGGAAAGGCAGGCTGTGATTAACATGCGTCCTTCATCCTTCAAGAGAGAAGTTGTCCCATCTCCAACCCCTTAGGTTAAAAAGTTTAAAAATAAAAAACATGAAGGCCAGGGACCCAGCCCTCTCTTTCCCCTACCCTCCTGTGCCCTTCAGACCAGGGGCCCCACAGAACGCGCCTCTCAGGCTGCCCTTCCCCCAGGACTGGGTAACCTGCCAATGCTGGCTAGCAGGGCACCTGGCTCTGCCCACCTGCGCTGCCGGGACTTGCTGAGTGTGAAGAACAAGGCTCTTCGGTGTCACCCCACAGCCATCTGGGGGCACACTGGCTCTCGAATTACACTGAGCAATCTCTTGACGTTTTTTTAATTACCCCCCAATTATCCACTAAATGACTCCTCACTTTCCAACACCACACGCATGCCTCAGTTTGCCAAAACTGCAATGTGCTCTTCCTCGTGGAGGCCTCCAGACAGTGCTGGCCCCTCTTGCTGGCCTCGAAATTCCTCGAGTCCTTTGTCTGTGGCATGCTTGGGACACACATCACAGGCTGCCTTTGTATTTCAGGCACTCTGCCCCGGTTTCTCCTTGAAGACTGTAAACTTCCGGGGCGGGGGGGGGGGGGGGGGTTCAGAGGCCTCCTCCGGGAGGACTCCGGGATCTCACAAGGTAAATTGGCTCCCTTCTCCCAGTCCTATGACTCACACTACCTTTCTGGGGTCCCTGTCATCTCCACCTCACATTAGAGTCATCTACAGATTTGTCTCAACTCTCTCCTAAAGTGCCTGTGGGCAGGGGCCAGGTCTTACTCAACCTCGCCCCCACCCCCACATACACACCACCTGGCAAAGTCCCTGGCACAGAGAAGTCAGTTAAATATTTGCTCAATTACACATCTGCATACCCTCCCCCACCCACGGCAGCCTTGTATCTAAATTGACTAATATTAATTGAGCGATTGTCTAAACAGGCCTTCAAGAAACCTCCCTCCTTACCAAAAAGCACCAGGTGAGGTTATCAGGCCGATTCAGCCAAAAGTGGCCACAATGTTGCACTGCCTGAGAGGCTCTCACTCTTCCCCCTCAACAGTTACTCAACAGTTACTTTGAAATCCTGTTAAACTCAGAAAAGGGCGCAGTGAACCAAGAAGTGGCAGAGCCTCTCAATTGCCCAGAGGAGGGAGCCGCCCGTCTCCAAGACCTGGGACTTCCCAGGAACCTTCTCCACACCGCTGGGTGGGGCCGCAGGCAGCAGCCCCGGCACTCACCCTGCCCCCAACTTGTCCCGGAGGGTAGGTACAGGCTCCGTTTCAGTTTGAAACTGAGGGCCCCCGGGGAGGGATGAGAGAGCTGCACTCCTGCTTTGGGCGGGGCTCCGGACAGGATGGGGTAAGGACCCCTGCGCGCGGAAGTGGGGGTTGTATAAAACCCCGCAAATGGCCCAAACAGGAAAGATGCAATAACCCGGGCTGGGTCCTAAGGCATGGCCAGCTTCCCCACCCCCCTGCCGCCGGGCGGGGCAGCCACGGGCGCGGTGGAATCAGGTGCACGCCTGGGCGGCCCCGACGGCAGCCGGCGTTCCTGGGCCTCTTTCCCCGGGCCACAAAAGTGAAAAGTGGAAGAGCGGAAGGGGTCCTTCCTGCCCGCAACCTGGGCGCCCACCGGTTCGCCCCTTCCCATGCACCCCACGCACCTCTCCCCGCCCCCGCCTCCGCCCGACGAGGGCAGCCGGGCGAATGAGGAAGTCAGCGGCGAGGGCGGAAACCGAGCCGGGCGCAAGTCTGCGGCAGGATGGTCCGATTCTGACTCAGGAGGACGCCCTGACAGCTGCCAAGCGGTCGCCGCCTGCCCGTTACCTCCGTTTCCAAAACCCCCGAAACTTCCAAAAGAACCGCTGCCCGGAGCCCCCGACCTCATCCCAGTTCTCCTGGTCCCGGGGACAGCGGCTCCCTGGAAGGGGTTAAAAAGTTTGCCTAACTTGGGCCCTCCGCAAGGCGAGGGCGGCGCGTGCCCCGGCGGCAGGAGGTCGGGCTCCCGGTGCCCGGTGCCCGGTCCCCGGAATGCGCCGAGGCGCGAGAGCTGGGGCGGTGTCAGGGAGCGCCAGGCCCCAAGCCGTCCGGTGTTCCCCGGGGGTTCGCTTCCAGCGGCGCCCTCCCCGAGGGCCCGCGCGGGGTCCCGGGGCCCCTCCCGCGAGGATGCGGTGCCCGGCGGTGGCCGCCGGCGTTCGCGCCCGCCCGCGCCGATGCCCGGCCGCGCAGAAGCTAAGAACCACACGTCGGCCAGCCGACCCTAGACGCCGAGCGGTCGTCGCCGCCCCCGCTCGGCCGGCCGGCTGCCCGGGGCGGGACCTGCCGGTGGGGCTGGCTCACCTGAACCTGGATGTGTCCCGGGGAACAGGCGCTGCTTCTGCCGAGAGGGCTTTCTCGAGCGCTGGGGCGACGGCGGGGTGGGGCGAGCGCGCGAGGCGGGAGCAGCAGCAGGTCAGCCTCGCTCAGGCTCCAGTGCCCTGCCCAGGAACCGCGGTGATCTGCGCCCCTCACCGCACCCAGCTCGGCAGCTCGCCTCCTTCCCGCCCCGCCTTCTTAGAGGCGGGTCCCTTCCAGACGGGCGCCGCTCCGGGCGGAGCTCGGAGGGAAGGCCCCGCCCCGTGCCTAGCCTCACCCATTCCAGTCCTCGTGTGGACTTGACAGACAGACACCCGGGCCTGTAGGAAGGTGGTGGGCGGAGCCTCCGCGGCCAGGGGATGGGAATCATCTCCGCATCCGCCCTCACCTCCGCCGGCTCCACCTTCCTCCGCGCTTCCTAGGCGGGAGCCCCGCCTCCTAGGGGCGTCCAACGAACTGCCAGGTTCCAGGACGAGAATTGACACTGACGGGACCAATCAGGAGCCGACGGCTCCGGGCGCGTAGGACTCCGGGCGCGGGTTGTGGTGCATTCCCTGAACCCGGGAGAGGCACGGAAGGAGTAGACTGGGAAGGTCCGCGGCTCTGACACTCCGCCCTGCGAGCTGTTTTCCCTAAGTCCTGCCCTACCAGAAGAACAGACATTAAGTACCATATATGGGAAAAGTGGTATTTTTCATAATTATGATGGCTGTGGGGGCGGGCATTGCCTCAGCCCTGGATTCGGGGGTGTGCGTCCTGAGTTCGGTTCTGGCCACTGTCTTCTGCTAGAGCCCGCACGCGGCGGTCTCCGGGCCTCCGAACCTTCCCTCTGGCTGTCCACGCTGCCTTGGAATGCCCCCTAGGCTCCTCTGCATCTCCACGAGATCACCTCCTACCGGTCCTTTCAGATACTTGTTACAAAAAAGGTTGCCTTGGTTTGATTTTGTTTTGTTTTAGGTAGATAAATTGCACTTACTTATTTTTGTTACTGTTCTCTACAAGAGGTTACTTTTTCATTAATAAAAATGTTTACATTTATCTTTTGATTCACTGGAATTTGTTTTGGAGAGAGCAACAAATCTAGGAACTTTTGCAATAATCACTCACTTTCTCCATGATTTCAGATACCACCTTCATTACCTGTTGAACTTTTGTATATACTTGAATCTATTTCTGAATTGTATCCATTCATTTTCCTGTGTGATCCTGTGCCAATTCCTCGATGCTTCAACATTGGTAGCTTTATAATACATTTTATGTCTACGAGGGCACATTTCTCATCATTACTCTTTCCTTTTGGAATGTTTTTGCTATTATGACTAAACTATTCTTCCAAAGGAACTTAAGAAAGAAAGAAAAAAAGTATGATCTAAAAACAAAAGAAAGATGAAAAAAAAAAAAAAAGAGTTTATATATAGCAGAAGTTATCTTCTGAGTTGATAACAAAAATCCCCCACTCTAAAATAAAAATGAAGGAAAACAGGAACAGGCAATTTTAAAAATTAAAATATAGGACTCTGGATGTAGCACAGTGGTAGAGCACTCGCCTAGAATTCATGAGGCCATGACCAAGAGAAAGAAAGAAAGAAGGAAGGGAGGGAGGGAGGGAGGGAGGGAGGGGAAGGTAAATTTTAAAAATGAAGTATAAATAGTTAATAATTACAAAAAATCAGTCACTAAAATGCAAACAAAACTGCATGGGGCACCTTTTTTCACCTATCAAATTCAATAATAATAATAATAAAAGTAAAGTCTTGGCCAGATTTAGAGATACAGATGAGAAAGTATATTAATCAATTCTACCTGAAAAATCATCCTAAAAATATATATATATCAAGGTGTAAATCAGCACTATGGACCTGAAAGTGTTTTAAAAACTGCTAGCAGCTGCACTTACCACAGAGCATTGTTGACAATGGCCATTTCCATTTTCCTAGCTACCAGCTTTCGAGCACCACTTTCTCCAGGGAACTAAGGCCTCTGTTGGCCAGGCCCTGAATTTTCTTTTCCGGTCCATTAGCCTGTACTTTTCCTTTAACCAAGGAGGCCCTCTCATTTGCTACACAGCTAAAAACTCCATCCTCCAAGAACCTACACCCTTTCAAGTCTCTACTCCTGTAATATTTTGGAAAAACATTTCATCTGTTTTGTCTTACATATTAAAATAAGAGTATATTTGGTATAGAAAATACTAAAAGTAAAAATAATTAAAGTCCACATCATAACAACTATAACTAACCTTATTATTTGCTTCAAACCTTTATACACATGCACATAAAATAAAAGTGAGAGACCCACACATTCATGGTCATCACCCCACTTTTGCAAATGTCACTGCAAAAAGTGGGGAAAGGATGGTCTTTTTTTTTTCTTTAGGATGGTCTTTTTAATACATGGTTCTAGGTCAACTGCATATCCACATGGGGAGAGCTAAGCCTTAACCCTCACTTCACACAGTTCACAAAAAATAGTTTAGAATGTGTCAGAGACCCAAATGTGAAAAACAAACAATAAAACTTCTGGAAGGCAGCATGGGAAAATATTTTCATGAGTTTGAAGTAGGCAAAAATCTCTAAATTCTTGTTTTAAGAAAGTACAAGCCGGGTGTGGTAGCCCATGCCTGTAATCCCAGCAGCTCCGAAGGCTGAGAATCCAAAGCCAGCCTCAGCAAACACAAGGCTCTAAGCAACTCAGTGAGACCCTGTCTCTAAATAAAATACAAATAGGGCCGGGGTTGTGACTCAGGGATTGAGTGCTCCTGAGTTTAATCCCTGGTATCATAAATTAATTAATTAATTAATTAATTAAAAAGAAAGAAAAAGAAAAACTGCAGCTGGGCATGGTGGTGCACGCCTGTCTGTATCTCAGCGACTGGGAGGCTGAGGTAGGAGTATGGTGAATTTAAAGCCAGCCTTAGCAATGTAGCAAAACCCTGTCTCAAAAAACAAGGGATGAGGATATAGCTCAGTTGGTAGAGTGCTTGCCTTGCATACAGAAGACCATGGGTTCAATCCCCAGCACCACACAAAAAAAATAAAAATAAAAAGGGCTGGGGATGTGGTTCAGTAGTTAAGCGCCCCTGGGTTCAAAATCCCTGGTATTAGAAAGAAAGAAAGAAAGAAAGAAAAGAAAAGAAAAAGTAGCCAGGAATGGTCGCACTCACCTGTAATCATAGCAGCTTGGGAGACTGAGGCAGAAGGATTGCAAATTCAAAGCCAGCCTCAGCAACTTAATGAGGCCCTAAGCAATTTAGCAAGACCCTGACTCTAAATAAATAAAATATTTAAAAAAAAAAAAAGGGCTGGAGGTGTTGCTCAGTGATTAGGCATCCCTGGATTTAATCCTTGGTACCAAAATAATAATAATAATAATAATAATAATACAAAATAGGGCTGGGGATGTGGATGTGACTCAATCAAGCACAAAAACATATAGCCCATGAAAGAAAATTATTAAATTGAAGCTCATTAAGATTATCTGTTTGCTAAAAGACACAATTAAGAGTAAAAAAATCAAAATAAAAGCAGTTTAAGAAAAATAAATAAATAAAACCTCTGACTATGTTTATTAAAAAAAATTTTTTTTAAAAGAGTAAAAAAATCAGACCAGAGCCTGAGAGAAAATATTTACAATACTTAATGTCTAACAAAGGATGTGTACACAGAATTTATCAAGACCATCTATCTACATTGCTGGGGAGTGATATTGGCCAAGTTATAATATTGTGTATTGTGTGCATTAGCAAATCTGTAATGACAAATCCCATCAGTATGTACAACTATAACGCACACACACACAAAAAAAAGTGGGAGGAAAAAGGAACATCTATTGTAAAAAAAAAAGACAGCAGGGCTGGGGGAGTAGCTCCATGGGAGGGCCCTTGGCTCACATGTGAAAGGCCCTGGTTTAGATCCAGGCACCACACACATTCAAATGTTAACATGTAAGCATATGAAAAGGTGCTCAACATCATAAGTTATCACAGAATGCAAGTGAAATCCATGATGACGTAGCAGTATTCCCCAGATGGCTGGCTAAAATTAAAATACCAAGTGTGAGCCCAAAGAGGGAGTACTGGAGCTCTTATAAATTGCTTGTGGGAGTGGGAGTTTGTACGACCAATTTGAGAAAGTGTTTGACAGTTTCTACTATAACTTAATATACATGTATACCCCAAGAGCCAGCAGTCCACTCATAAGAATATACCCAGCAGAAAAGAGTATTTAGATTCACGAAAGGATGTATAAAAACATTCTTAGAGCTGAGCTTGGTGGTATATACCTGTAATCCCAGTAACTAAGAAAGCTGAGGTAGGAGGATCACACGTTAGAGGCCAGCCTCATCAATTTAGTAAGTCCCTCAGCAACTTAGCAAGACCCTGTCCAAAATAAAATAAAAAGGGCCAGGGATGTGGCTCAGTGGTTCAATCTCCAGTCACCGCTCCCCCACAAAAATCACAAATTGTATACTTCAAAAGAGGAGTTTTATGGTCTATGACATATCTCAATATAGTTATTTCTTTAAATGGATGAATCTCATGGACATGCTGTTGAGAGAGAGTTTAGACACAGAAAGATGGAAACTATATGATCTGACTTATGTGAAACTGTAGAATGGGCACAGTCAATCCCTAGTGACAAAGTCAGGGGTGCCAGAATGTTCTAGATCAGTCCAGCTGGTGGTTGCACTGGGTTTCCACATAGGTAAAATTCACTGATTTGGACACTCAGGGTTTGGACACTCTGTTGACTACAATTATACTTCAAAAAAGGAAACAAAATAAAATCGAAGCAAAATGTGAATAACTGATGAAAATGGCTAAAAGGTACACAGGTGTCCTTCTTCCACTCTTAAAATTTTCAATACATCTGTAATTACAAAAAATTAAAAGTTATAATAACATAAAGAAAGAAATTTGGATCCTGCGGTAGATATGTTTGTAGTCCTGCCAATTACTAGTCTCTTCAATATCCCAGGAGCTCATCTGCCTGCAAACATACCTTGTTTTTTTTGTTTTTTGTTTTTTTTTTTTTTAAGAGAGAGAGAGAGAATCTTAATATCTATTTATTTATTTTTTAGTTTTCGGCGGACACAACAGCTTTGTTTGTATGTGGTGCTGAGGATCGAACCCGGGCTGCACGCATGCCAGGCGAGCGCGCTACCGCTTGAGCCACATCCCCAGCCCTGCAAACATACTTTGAATTTCCTAATTTCCTGGTCTTCAAAACAAACTGGAACTTTTTCTTTTCTTTCTTTCTTTCTCTTTCTCTTCCTTCCTTCCTTCCTTCCTTCCTTCCTTCCTTCCTTCCTTTCTTTCTTTCTTTTTGTGGGAGGGATATGGGGATTAAACCCAGGGGTGCTTAATAACTGAGCCACATCCCCAGCCCTTTTTTTAATGTTTTATTCAGACTCAGAGTCTTGCTAAGTTGCTTAGGGCCTCGCTACATTGCTGAGGCTGACTTCAAACTTGGGATCCTCCTGCCTCAACCTCCCGAGCTGCTAGGATTACATACAGGTGTGCGCCACTACACCAGGCTCAAAGTGGAACTTTCTGAGTCGCTGCAGCCACATCTCTAACAGCTCTCCTGTCCTCTCATTCCCATTCCTCAGAGACCTCTGCATTCAGGCCCTCAGATGCACTCACCCTCTGCCCTGCTCTCCTGGAATCTGGCCCTTGGAGGCCAGCAAGCTGCCTCAACCAACTGGGCTTCCTAGAGGGCATTTGAATCGGATCCACAACTAGCCCCCCACCCCTACAGACTTTCTAGAAACTTCCAGAGGGACCGGTCTCCCCTCTGCTGACTGCTCCCCAGCCCCGTGGCCAGGGTGGACATTCAGCCGGAATGTGCAGGACCAGCTGACTGGTCAGTACCAGGGCTATACCTGCTGTGAAATATTTTTAATAAACCTCTACCAGAAGCTCACATTTATTGTTTCACTAGGCAGCAAGCACTGTATTAAGTGCTTTTTATTTATTTATTTGGTGCTGAGGATCAAACCCAGGGCCTCGTGTATGCAAGACAAGCGCTCTACCACTGAGCTCCAACCCCAGCCCTTACGTGTTTTAAAGACTGTCTCATGATGATACGATGAGGGATACACAAATATTATCCCCCTTTTACAGATGAAGAAACTGAGGCTCAGAGAGGTGAAGTGACCAGCCCAGTTCACAGTCTATTAATCGGCAGAGTTCAGGCCAGAGCTGTGGAACTGACAGGGAGAGTGCTCTGGTTGTACTGGCCACAGTTCTCAGCTCTCCCGCAATGTCCCTGCCCTCTCTCTGGCCTTCCTGGCCCTGCCCGACCTGTAACTATTCTATCCTTGCAAGTGACGACCAAATCCATATCTCCCAACTCCAGCCTCATCCTGTTCTTCAGTCTTTCTTCTTTTCTTGGGTTTTTTTTTTTTCATTTTTTAAAAATTGTGGTAAAATATACATTACATAAATTTACCATGTTGGGGTTTTGTGTTGTTGTTTTGGGCTTTGGTTTTCACGGAGCTGGGGATGGAACCCCTGGTCCTGCACACGTCACAAGCTCCACCGACCATTCCAGGTGTAGAGTGCAGTGGCATTACCACAGTCGCGTTGTGCAACCACCACCCCATCCATGATCCCATCTCCAAAACTTCCTCTTGCAAAACTGAAACGCTGCACCCCTTCAACAATACCTCCCACTCTCCCCTCCTCCAGTCCTGGCACCCGCCATTCTGCAGTCTATGCTTTTGACTGCTCTAGGCACCTCATACATGTGGAGTCATACGGGTCTTGTCTTCTAGTGACAGCCTTTCTCCACTAGCACAGTGCCCTTGAGGTCCATCTACGCTGTGGTATATGTTAGAATCACCTTTTTGTGTGTGTGGGAGGGTGTACTAGGGATTTTACCCAGGGGTGCTCAACCATATTCCCAGCCCTTTTATTTTGAGACAAGGTCTCGCTTAAATTGCTTAGTGTCTGCCTAAATTGCTGAGGCTGGCTTTGAACTTGCAGTCCTTCTGCTTCAGCCTCCAGAGTTGCTGGAATTACAGGCATGTGCCACCACACCCAACAAAACCACTTTCTTTTTAAGGCTGACTAATATTCCATTGTAGCTGAATACCACAATCTGCTTATCCATTTAACCGTTAATGGACACTTGGGCTGCTATTGGGTTTTAGCTATTGGGAATGATGTTGCTATAAATATATAAATTTATCTTCAAAACCGTTCTTCAAATTCTTTTACTCATATACCCAGAAGTGGAATTGCTGCATCATATGGCAATTCTATTTTTAACATTTTGAGGATGACCAAGCTGTTTCTCCCAGTGGCTGCACCATTTTACATTTGCACCAACTCGACACATCCCACATCCTCACCAACACTTGCTATTTTCTGGGTTTTTAATTCTTTTTTTTTTGGTACTGGTGATTGGACCTAGGGGTGCTTAACCACTGAGCCACATTCCCAGCCCTTTTTATTTTGTATTTGGATTTAGAGTCTTGCTAAGTTTCCCAGGATGGCGGTGCTCAACCACTGAGCTACACCTCCAGCCTTCATAAAAGCATAAAGAAAACATCTGAAGGGCCCAGAGTTCTGTAACCCAAGTCCAGGATTCTTGGCGCGTTTCCCTGTTGCTGGGCAGCATTCTTCTCTCCTCCTGCACAGTCCCCAGCCGAGCCCCCACCATCTCATCCAGGTTCTCGTCAAACCTGTCTGCGCACCTGACTTCCCGCTCTACTCCTGTTTCAGGCCCCAGACCCAGAGGTGCTGGGATTCGGTGACCTTGTGTCTCTGCTCCCAGGACCTGCATGTGGGCACTGCCAGAGCCTGAGGAGGACTGCCAAGGGCCAGGTGGCAGGTAGCATGTAGAGGAGCCCTTTCCAGGCAGGAATGCAGGGCCCAGAGGGACAGCCTGTGACAGATGGGGGAGTGTCAAGAAGCTGCTGGGCTCAGAAGAGGCAAAGGCCTGAGGAGGAGAATGCAGTGCTAGGATTGATTAGTGGCCTCACAGCGTTGTCCTCAGGGGGACCTTGTTAGAAATGCAGAGCCTCAGGCTCCGTAGCCCAAGGATACAGCAGGTGCTTAGTATGTGGGAAGCCCCAGCATCCATCCCCAGCACCTAAGGAGTACAGGGGTGGGGGGAGGAGGGGAAGGGGAGGGAGGAGCAAAGCCTGGCGTGGGGGCACTCACCTGTAATCCCAGTCACCTGGGAGGCTGAGACCCAGGATTGCAAGTTCAAAGCCGGCCTCAGCAATTTAGCAAGACTGGGGATGTAGTTCAGTGGTAGAGCCCCCTGGGGTTTAATCATCAGGAAGGAGGAGGAGGAGAAGGAGAAAAGAACAAATGACAGCATTTCAGGACCCATCCCCACTGTGACTGCAAGCTAGCAAGGCCCCCTCACTGAGGGGCTGCCCTTCCAGGAACATTAGATCCCCGGAGGGCTGAGGTGTAGCTCATGGGTGGAGTGCTTGTCTAGCGCGTCCCTAGCCCTGGGCTTGATCCTTAGCACTGAAAAAACCAAACAAACTCTAGAATCTCTAGGGAGAATCTAAAGCAATGTCTTACAGCCGGGTGTGGTGGCACATGCCCATAGTCCCAGCAACTCGGGAGGCTGAGGCCGGAGGATTACAAGTTTGAGGCCAGACTCAGCACCTTAGACCCTGTCCCAAAATAAAAGAGGGCTGGGGATGTAGTATAGCAACCCTGGATCCAATCCCAGAACTGCAAAATAACTAACTAAAGCGTTGTCTCAGTAGCAATTCTGGAGCACCTGTATTTCTGCATTCATGACTATTCAGCTGATGATCCCCGAGAGCAGCTATGTGGCCTCCATCACAAGCTCCACACCTCCTCTTCCCCAGAAGAGCACTCGGGGCCTGAAGCACAGATTGTCTGTCTGGGGCCCCTGGTGCCTGCCCTCTGCATTCCTTCCTGTCCTCTTGGGGTTTTAGGGATGGTTACTCCTTGCAGAGGCCTCTCTGGGTCCTCTCGCCTGGCACAATGTCCCTCCGCTGCTCCTTCATCACCCTGTGCTCCCTTTAGTCATACCACCAGCTTGTCTGCCCCAGACAAGGAGGCCACAGGCTTCCTGAGGACCCAGTGTCTGCAACGCCCTTGATAAGTGTTTGCAGAGTGAATGAACAACAACAACAAAAAAAAAGTTAATGAAATCAAAATAAGAACATATATGGGGCTGAAGCTGGGGCTCAGTGGCAGAGCACTTGCCTAGGATGTGTGAAGCCCTGGGTTCAGTCCTTAGCGCCACATAAAAAATGAATTAAATAAAGGCATTCTCGAGGTGGGGAGGCTGGGGTTGTGCCTAGCAAGTGTGAGGCCCTGGGTTCGATTCTCAACACCACATAAAAATTAATTAATTAATTAATTAAAGGTCTATTGACAACTAAAAACAAAAGGCATTCTGTCTCTACAACTACCAAAAAAATTATTAAAAAAATTAAAAAGAACCATTATTCACTGGCATATGCCTATGGTATCATTCCAGATAGTGCTAGGAAATAAATCCATATATAATTCAATATATATAATCCAAATATAATCCATAGGCCACATATCTCACTCACTTAAAATGCATGATTCAGCTGTGAAATGCATGATTCAGCTGTGTATGACCTACTTGGTGCACATCTGAAGTCCCAGCCACTTGGGAGGCTGAGGCAGGAGGATCCTAAGTTTGAGGCTAGCCTCAACAACTTAGTGAGACCCTGTCACAAAAATCAAAATAAAAAGGGATGCGGATGTAGCTCAGTGGTAGAGCGCCCCTGGGTTCAATCACCAGTACTGCTAAATAAATGAATAAGGAAAAATCCAAAGTGTACAATTCAGTGATTTTTTAATATCTTCAGAATTCTACAATCATTACTGCTAATTCCAGAACATTCTGTCTTTTCTTTTTTTTTTTTTTAAAGAGAGAGAGAGAGAATTTTAATAATTATTTTTTAGTTATCGGCGCACACAACATCTTTGTTTGTATGTGGTGCTGAGGATCGAACCCGGGCCGCATGCGTGCCAGGTGAGCGCGCTACCGCTTGAGCCACATCCCCAGCCCCTGTCTTCTCTTTTTATCATCGGTGTGTGTGTGAGAGAGAGAGAGAGAGAGAGAGAGAAAAGAGGGGGAGAGAGAGAGAGGAGGTGTGTATTCTGGGGATTGAACCCAGTGGTGCCTTACCATGAGCCTCATCCCCAGTCCTTCTTATCTTGAGTAGGCATCTCATCAAGTTGCCCAGGCTGGCCTTGAACTTATGATCCTCCTATCTCAGCCTCCTGAGTAGCTAGGATTACAGAAACGCACCACTGCACTCGGCTATTCCAGAGCCTTTTCATCACCCCCAAAGAAACCCCATATCCCTCAGCAGACACTGCCCAAGCTCCCCAGGCTTCCCACCCTGCGGGAGGTAACAGCAACCTACCTTCTCCATGGTCCCCCCCTCTGGGTGTTCCGTGTAGATGGAATTCTATAACATGTGGCCTTTGTATCTGGTTTTTCACTCAGCACGATGTGTTCCCGGCTCATCGCCGTGGTCGCATCTAACCACACGCCATCTGCTGCTGTTGCTGGATGATACTCCACATCTTATCCATCCACTCTCAGATCCGGGTACCACCAGCCTTGGTGACGATGCGCAGCATTTAGATTTTGCCATACCATTTTCGTGTTGCCTCTCTTCATCTCTAGGTCACTGCTTGGGCACAGCTGCGTATATCCCTGTTTTACAGATAAGTCAGCTGAGGCCAGAGTGAGCCACCGGACGTGCTGATCACAAGGTGTGAAAGGGCAGAGTTGGGGCTCACGCCTTCTCGATGCATCACCTGCCTCCCTCCCAGTCCAGTGTATGTTCCCCATCTCTCCTCCCTGACCCACTCTGGGGGACAACCCAATGCCCTATGGCCACCTGTCTTGGATACACAGAGGCGTGGGTGTGTGCTCAGGGAGGGAGGTGTCAGCCTTTATCTCATCTGGATTGTGAACCAAAGGCTTGTCCCCTTCCAGCCTCAGGGCAGGCAGGCCACTTGTGGGTCCAGGGCCTGATGAGTGAGGTGTGGACAAGGGAGGACCCCATCCAGGAGTCCCGGGCCACCCTGAGCACAGGGGCCTCTCCCACCTGGTCTTTCCTATCACCACTTCCTTCTGCTTGACCTTCTGATCATGCCCTTCCTCGGCAACCAGAAAACCATGAAGAGCCTCCTTTATGGCACTTGTCACGCAGAGACACGACCTATGGTTCCTGTATCTGTTCTTCCACACTTGAGAGCTGAGGGCACCAAGGTCCTCATCACCTTTGTGTCCCAGGAACGGACACTTCACAGGGACTCAGACCTCAGCGGTGGAATGAAGGGATCTTCCTGTGTCACTAACAGTGCCTCTCTCATACGGTGTGCCTTGTCCCCACAACACCCCTGTGGTGTGCATCTGATGTCCTTATTAAAGAAAAATCAGATATTCAGAGAGGCAGGCGCGGGGCCTCGGAGACAGAGACAGAGCTGGGATCCAGTCCAGACCCCCCTGCCTCCTGATCCGCTGCACCTCCCTGCCTAGGCCGGGAGTGTCCCCATGAGCAGTGTCCACCTTAGAATCACACCCTTAGGAGCAGATCACATAGACATCCAGTGGACAAGGGCACACAATGCTTCCTGAGCTCCACTGCCCTGTGATCCCCTCGTTAGATCCCACTTCAAGTCTCAGGAGAGAACACAGACCGAGGTGGCGCTCTGTGGCACAGCCCAGACCCCGGGCTCAAGCCCCAGCCCTGAAAGTGGAAATGGTGGGCATACGGGGAACTTCCTATCACCGGTAGGTTGTGAAACAGTGGAGCCATTCTGGGGACCAGTGTGGCACTTCCTTTACAGTCAACAGTTACCACAGGCTAGTGTTTGAATGTCCCCTCCAAATTCAAGTTGAAATTTAATTGCCATTACGGTTTGGGGAGGTGAGACCTTTAAGAGATGGTTAGGTTGTAAGGGCTCCACTCTCCTGATGGATCAAGGTCACTCTCTGGCAGGTTTGTGCCTGGAAAGTGGGCTCTTCTGAAAGGGAGTTTGGCTTGCTCAGCTCGCTCTCACACCTACCTTCTTGTTCTGTCACCATGGGACGCCCTTCTCCACCAGGTGACACAGCAAGAAGGCCCTCGCCAGATGCCAGCACCTTGACACTGAACTTCCCAGCTTGCAACACTGTGAGAAATAAGCTTATTTTCTTTACAAACCACCCAGCCTGTGATATTCTGTGATAGCAGCAGCAGACAGACTGAGATACCACATGACCTTGAACTTCTTATGAGGGGGAAGCTCCTGTCCACACAGAAACTCAGACACCCTGTGAGTGTTCGGCAGCAATGTTATGCAAAGAGTGAAAACAATACAAATGTCCATGAACCAACGTTTGGAAAAGCAAACAGGCGGTGCACACAGTGGGGTATTACTTGGGAATAACAAGGAGAGAGGCTGCCTGTGGACGAACATTGAACACATCGTGCTAATTGAAAGAAGTCAGCCACGGAGGCCACAGAGTGGAGGCCTCAGAGTATGTAAGTCCTCTTATGTGAAGATCCAGAAGAGGCTACTCTGTAGGGACAGACAGAGGCTGCCAGGGTCTGTGGGAGGGGACCAGGGACTGACTACTAATAGCTATGAAGCTTCTTTTTTGAGTGATGAGAATGTTCTGGAATTAGATCATGGGAGGGTTGAGCAAGTCAGAGGATCACTGAAAGCCACAGGATTGTACATTTTAAAAGGGTGAAGTTTATGGTATGTGAATTATATCTCAATAAAGATACTATACAAAGAACAAAAACAAATAAAAATGCAGTGGCCTTTGCTTGCTTGAGTTCCATGGAAACAGGCATTTGAAGATGAGAACCAAGTGGTCCACCTCCCACCCCACACCAGGACGGAGGGTGTGACCTGGCACAGCACCCAGAACCACGCTGGGCATGTGTGACTCCGTCGGGATCGTCCCTCAGACTTCCCTTCACGGTTGCATTTTTACCATTTGGCCTCATGTTCTGTGTGGCAAAGGACCTTGTGATCATAATGTGTTCCCTGCTGGGGTCGGGCCAGGTGCTGTGAAGCCTGTCTCAAGATGGGGAAGCAGCATCAAAGGCCGCCTTAGCAACCAAGCCCAGCTGCAGGGTGACAGAGTTAGGGTGACATTATAGGATTTGAGCAATTAGGAACAAATGAAACTTCACCCCCAGTGCAAAGCAGCTGGGGTATAAAGGAAGCTGGGATCTGGCACCCAAATCCTTGGTTTGAATCTTAGCTCTACTACTTATTAATTGGGTGAAAACTAAATAAAATCACATCAGTAAGAAACATGACACAATGCCTGGTACACAATAAGCCAACAAGTGTTATCATTAGGTAGAAAAGAAGGCTGGACCAGGGTCCCAACTCTGCCACTTCTTTACTGTGTGATCTTAAGCTAATCACATGACCTCTCTGGACCTCAGTGTTTCTCTATCTGTTAGAAGACAATCACAGGGCCAGGAGTATGCATGACTGTAATCCAAGCTACTTGGGAGGCTGAGGCAGAAGGATCATAAGTTGGATGCCAGCCTGGGCAACTTGGTCTCAAAAATAAAAAGGGCTGGAGACATAGCTCAGTCATTGAACACCTTGGGTTCAATCCCCAGTACTGAAGAGAGAAGGGGGGGAAGGAAGGGAGGAGGGAGAGGAAGGGGAGTGTGATTTTGTGCATCTAACTAACAAGATTGTCTGATGCAGCTTATCTGGTTAAGCACTTTACAAACTCAAAAGGCTCCTGTGTGCAGAGTTATCTTGGCTAATGGGGAGAGTGACTTGCAAGATTCTGGAGATAAGAGGAAGCTCTAAGTAATGCAACAGAGAAGAGAGGCCAAGGACACACTGCTCTTGCCCAAGAGAAGCCCTCCACCTTGAAGTCATTCAGCCAACAGAAGCAGAGACAAAACCACTCAGCACCCTTGGGCAAGGCAGGAGGCTCAGCCAGTGAGGCAAGATGCAGGGTTTCTTGTCCTTGTCTACAGAGGCAAAGGCGTCAAGCTGCAGGAAGGGTGCAGGACCAGGGGGTCAACTCTGCCGCTCTTCACTGTGATCTGAAGCTATCCCTTGACCTCTAGGAGCCTCAGTGTTTCTTTACCTGTCAGAAGACAATAATGTGGCCAATAATGTGTCAATGCCAATGTCCGGGTTGAAGCTGCCTCCAGGGACGGGGGCTCCTCCTCTGCCAGCAATCCTTCCATTGGTGGCTTCCCATGGCTTTGGAAAGACAATAATAGCTGACATTTATAGAGGAGGAAGGACATGCCAGGCATTTTCTGAGAACATTTCCTTATACACCTGGCTCTCCATTTCTTCTGGTTCTACACCCAACGGAGAATGAAAAATATCTGCAATCTCAAATACTAAAAAGAAAAAAAGGAAAATCTGCAGAATATTGTGTCTGATCTGAACAGGTTCAGACTTTTTCTTATTATTCCTAAACAATACAGTATATCAACTGTTACACAGCATTTACATCATCTGGTGTTATAAAAGGTGATTTAAAATCTATGGGAGGATGTGTGTAGGTTGTATGCAAATACTATGCCATGTAAGGGACATAAGCACCCAAAGCCTTTCCTATCTGAAGGGGTTTTGGAGCCATTCCCCCAAGGATATCTAGGGATGACTGCATTCTCTCCTGTGATCCTCACATTAGTCCTACAAGATAGGTTGCCTTAGATTCTCTATGTTACAAATGAGGTCCTTGAAACAGAAGTTTTGTGACTTATTCAAGGTCATCCAGCTATTAAGTAGCAGAGCCAGGCTTTGAGCCCAGGCCCTTTGGCTCCCAGGCCCACCATCCCAGCAATTTCTTTACTGTTTTTCCATCAGCAGAAGGGGTTGGTTGGTCAGAGCCTGGCCCGACAGCCAAGGAGCAGAGGAATCAGGTTTTCTAGGTCCATGATTTTCTATTAATATTAATAATAAAAGTCATAGTAATAAAAACTACTAATCTAGTGGTCCTTGTGGGTGGCATCTGTCCAGCATGACCCCTGGAGGTCCTGGGTCTCAGGCTCGCAAGCAGTTGCACAATCAGGTACCTGACTGATTATATTCCCACAGCAAACTCCGTACAAACCAGTAAACTCATGCTGTATCGTTAATGGTGTCCAAAATAGAAGTTTTTTGTTTTGTTTTTTACCCCCTATTTTCTGTAAGAAATAAGCTTGTTTTTTTTTTTTTCAGTAAAACACACTTACATACATGAAACAAATTTCCCCAAAATATTCTCTGATTTTTTGTAGTTTTTTGTTTTTCTTTTGCAGCACTGGGGATCAAACCGAGGGTCTCCTACAAGCTAGGCAAGTACTCTATCATTGAGCTACACCCTCGGCCCTATTTTATTTTGAGACAGGGTTTTTTTAAATTGCTAAGGCTGGCCTCCAACTTGCAATTCTCCTGTCTCAGCTCCCAAGTTGCTGGGATTACAGGTGTGTACCACTGGACTCAGCCTATTTCATTTTTTTTTTTTTTAAATGCTGGTCATGACATTGACACACTAGTGGAATTCCATTGACTACAGCCTTTGGTAAGCTACTGAACCTCTATAAGCCTTTGCATAACTCAAAATGTTGTTTTGAGGAGTGAGGTATGTGCAAAGTGGCACACAGAATCTCGTTCACGGTTAAGAAGTTCAAGAGCAGCATACTTTGGCACAGGCCTGTGATCCCAGTGAAGTGACTTGGGAGCCCAAGGCAGCAACTTAGCAAGACTGTTCTAAAATAAATAAATAAATAAATAAATAAATAAATAAATAAATAAATAAATAAATAAATAAATAAATAAATAATAAAAAAGGACTGGGAATGTAGCTCAGTGGCAGAATGGCCCTGGGTTTAATCCCTGCTAATAAATAAATTAATTTTTGGTTTATTAATCTCTAATAGTGTCCTAAAATAATCTGGGGCTGGGGAGGTAGCTCGGTGGAGGAGTTCCCATTACAGACGGCCTGGATTCAATCCCCAGCATCACAAAAACAAAGCAAATCCCCTACATCATTTATACCGACATCTATTTCCCCTGGCTCTAGCGCACGGCCACCACCCATCGCCCCATTTGTTTTAATGGGCTCCCTAGGTTCTCAATTTGGGCAGAAAAGATTTATCAATAAAAATCTCCCTTCCACTCCTGCCCTGCCCACCCCTTCCCGGGGGAATTTGCGCTGCCCTAGAAGTAATCAACGGAAGTGTTTTGCTTCTTGTTCCTGCAGGTTCACATTTACAGGGCGGCGCCTAAAGTTGAGGTGCAGGCGATTCAGGCCTCGGCCCCACGCACAGGAAGTCTACTCACTCGCCGCCGCAGGTACTCCTTGAACCTTTTCTGTCCGGAAGTCCTGCGCGCCCCACCTGCTGACAGGTAGATTTGATTGAGTCCGCCCACTTCCGTCCCATGAGCCAATCGAGTACGTGTATGCAAATCAATCCAGTCTCCGCCCTACCCGACAGCCAATGGTTGCTCAGGTGCAGCAGGTCCGCCCTGTCCCGTCGCGAGAGAGCGTGCGGGGGTCTGCAAAACTTCTGCCCTCGAAAAAGAACTTTGGAAGCGCAGGAGCTGGAAAAACAAGGACGGCCATAAACTGACGAATAGAGACTGATGGCCCTGGAATCATGGTGACTGAAGCTTCAAGGATTGCTAGAGGCCATTGCGCTGGACCTCGCGACTGGCACTCTCCCTCCCTCCGCAATATTCCTGCCAGGTGCCAGGTGCTAGGTGCCAGGTGCTCGCACAGACTTTGGTGAACATGGAGAAAGCACCACCTACAGACATGGCCTGGCTGGTGTGAGAGCAGGACGCGGCTTCTTCAGAAGAGCCAAAGTCTGGCTACTGGGTGTGGGGAGAGCCCCTCCGAGGTGGGTTCAAGTCCCATCTCTACCACTTGTTATCTATGTGACCTGTCAAATAAATCCTGCTTTTCCATCTGGAAAATCGGAAGAATAACATTGCTCTCCTAGTTCTAATATGAGGATCGAGGTCGACAGCCTAGTCCAACGATCACAGTGTTTCTGGAGGCTGGGGCAGAAGGATCAGAAGTTCTAGGCCACCAACCTCAGCAACTTAGCAAGATCCTATCGCAATATATATATATATATATTTTTTTAAAGAAAGGTCTGAAGATGTAGCTTGTAGCTCAATGGTTAAGGGCCCCTGAGGAAGAGGAAGAGGAAGAAGAATGTATCTAAAAAGTGGCTGGGCGGTAGAGTGCCTGGCAGGCACCCTGATGTTCAGTCCCCAGCACCCAAGAAACTGACCAGCCAACCATCTCTTTGGATCTGAATGCTGGTTTTCTCAGTTGCTCTTGGTATGACCTTGCACAAATCATGTACCCTTTGAGTCCTATGAGTCTCACTTTCTTCAATGCTAAAGTAAGAATTACACGGGCTGCCATTGGAATTCAATGAGGTAAGGGTTCTAAGGCAGCTGGGCTCAGGGCCTGGCTACGGGTGGTGGCTCTGGCTAAAACTAAGGGGCTTCCTGGAACCCAGTTTCATCATCTGTCTTCTAGATATAACCATTCCTAGCTGGGCTGTCATGAGTTTTAGATGACTTGTGACACATGTTTATAAACAGAAAAACATCACACCCATGTTAATTAGTGACATGGTGATGCAGCCAGCACAGTGGAAAAAGCATGACATTGGCCTTGGCTCTGTCTTTTTATTTATTGTGTGACCTTGGACAAGTTATTTCACCTGCTGAGAGGTCAGGTTCCTCTCCTGTAATGAACCACCTTTACAGGGCCAGTGACAGCATTGGTAAGATGGCGGGGAAGGTGCCTGCTCTGTCCAGCAGGCAACAGACTATTTATTTATTTATGCTACTGGGGACTGAACCCAGGGGCTCTCTACCACTGAGCTACATCCCCAGCCCTTTTTATTTTTTTATTTTAAGGCAGAGTCTCCCTAAGCTGCTGGGGCTGGCCTTGGACTTGTGATCTCCTGCCTTAGCCTCCTGAGTTGTGGGGTCATAGGCATGCACCACGGCATCTGACACAGCAGACTTTAATGAAGTGTTATTACTAGAAAATTTTTCTTTAATTGCCTGGATTCTTGTTTCCAGTGGAATTCCTACTAAGATTCTACTTCTACTACCACTTAGAAGATTAAATATTGAAGGAAAAAAACTTCACCCAGTGTTCATTAACTACAAATAGTCATTGAATAGCTACTTTGTGTCAGATACTTTGTCCAAGAGGTTAGCAATTTTCTTGGAAAGAAAAAAAATATTTTACAGATTATAATTTCACAATAACTCAATAATTTTTGATATCTGAGAGTAAATTATCCTCCTCATTAACTTTGTGCATGCATGTGTGTGTGTGGGCGGGGGGGGGGGGTACGGTGATTGAACCCAGAGCTTCTCAACCACCAAACTATACCCACAGGCCTTTTTTTTTGGGGGGGGGAGTACTGGGAATTGAACTCAGGGGCACTCAACCACGGAGCCATATTCTCAGCCCTATTTTGCATTTTATTTATAAACAGAGTCTCACTGAGTTGCTTAGTGCCTCACTTTTGCTGAGGCTGGCTTTAACCCATGATCCTCCTGCCTCAGCCTCCTGAGCCACTGGGATTACAGGCGTGAGCTACTGCACCCAGCTACTCTCAGCCCTTTTTATTTTATTTATTAAAAAAAAAAAACAAACAGGGCTGAGGTTGTGGCTCTGCAGTAGAGTGCTCACCTAGCACATGCGAGGCACTGGGTTCAATCCTTAGCACCACATAAAAATAAATAAAATAAAATAAAGGCATTGCTTCCAACTACAACTAAAAAATATTTTTTTAAAAAATCTTTTATTTATTGATTTGTTTAATTTTATTTTGAGACAGGGTCTCACTAAGTTGTTTAGGGCCTTGCTAAGCTGATAAGGCTGGTGTTGAACTTGTGAGCCTCCTGCCTCAACCTCCCAAGTCACTGGGATTACAGGCACACTCCACCACATCCAGTTTATTTTAATTTGAGACTAGGTCTCCCTAAATTGCCTAGGCTGACCTTGGGATCCTTTTGAGCTTGTGACCCTCCTACCCCAAACTCCTGAGTAACTTAGACTGCAGGCAAGCCACCATGCCTGATGATCAGTAATCCTCTCTTTCAGAATTTTCCCTTTCTTGCAAATAAACTTCAGGATCACTTTGTCAAGCTTACTAAAGGCATTTGGAAGATGTGGGGTGGGGGTGGGGGTAATACTAGAAATTGAACAAAATGTTGGTATCAGTAAATTTTATATAAATAGTGGCACATGCCCATAATCCCAGTAATGTGGGAGGCTATATCAGGAAGGTCACAGCAACTCAGAAGCCTGAGACAAAAGGACCACAGGTTTGAGGCCAGCCTCAGAAGCTTTTGCAAGACCCTCAATAACTTAGGGAAACCCTGTCTCAAAGTAAAAAATGAAGAGGACTGGGGATATAGCTCAGTGGTCAGTGCCCCTGACTCAGTCCCAGTCCCCAGTAAGTAAATAAAAAGGTTTCCCAAATCAATAAGAAAGCAATTTTTTTTTGAGATGCTGTAGATTGGACCCAGGGCCTTACACATCTAGGCAAGTGCTCTATCACTGAGCTATACTCCTGGCCCCTTAAAAAATCCAATTTTTAAAATGGGTTAGGGAAATGAATGAACAATTTGCAACTTTTTTTTGGGGGGGGGGGGGGGGGTACCAGGAATTGAACCTAGGAGTTCTTAACCACTGAGCCACATCACTAGCCCTCGAGTGTATTTTATTTAGAGACAGGGTCTCCTAAGTTGCTGAGTCTGGCTTTGAATTCGTGATTTTCCTGCCTCAGCCTTTGGAGCTGCTGGATCACAGGCGTGCACCACCTTGCCTGGCCTATGCATTTTCTTTGAAGGTACAAAGGCAGAGACATGGCCCCCAAGGCCTAAAATACTGACTCTCTGGCTTCTCCGGAAAAAGCTGGCCAGCTCCCAACATGGAGATATCTGGCAAAACATATAATGTATATATTATAATTTATATTTTGTTCCAAAAAGGGAACTCTGGGAGGTGGGCATTGAGGGGTGGGGCATGCTGAGGAGAGACAACACAGCTCCCTCTCCATCCTTTTATTTTGGTACCAGGGATTGAGCTCAGGGGCACTCGACCACTGAGCCACATCCTCAGCCCTATTCTGTATTTTATTTAGAGACAGGGTCTCACTGAGTTGATTAGTACCTTGCCATTCTGAGGCTGGCTTTGAACTCATGATCTTCCTGCCTCAGCCTCCCGAGCCACTGGGATTACAGGTGTGCGCCACCACACTGGCTCTCCTTTCCGTCTTTTTTATGTTTTGGATTTTTATTATGGGCCTGTATTATTTTTCAGAAATATTAGACTTAAATTTAAAATTAGCTAAGTTATGTAAAATATGATAAATAACATAATAAAATTTAAAGTTAATTCTCAATCTCATGGTCTAGGCCTTGATGGAATTAGAAAACCCACCTGCCGACTGTCACCTGCTGTCTGCACGTGCTAGAATTTACCTTGGAAATCTGGAGTCATTTATTTTTCTCAGATCACCAGGAAAATTTTCCAAACCCCAACAAAAGTCACCTTGGAATGGAGTGGCCGTCCAGGGGATAAACATTCTCAAAGTCACTTCACTCTGAAGTCATGTTCTATGGAAGGAAATGACCTCAATCTAGAAGTCCTCGGGATGGATTTCCCTCTGCATCAGAGGTATTTAGGGACTCAGGCTGAGTCACTGCTCCCCATTGGGTTTGCTCGCCCACCCCGATAAGGACGAACACCTCACTAAGGAGCAATAGCTGCCCCTGCCCCCAGTCCCTAACATGACTACCCACCAGCCTGGCCAGCCAGCCAATTCACTCCCAGAGTTCTCTAGCTGTCCCTGGAGGCCTCTGGCCTTAGACTTTTCTATACATGAGCCAAAAAATCCCTTTTGATTCCAGACATTGGGACTCCTGCTCTTGTGGTGGCAGGTAGCCGGGGACAGAGTACTGGGGTCCAGAGGGGACCACTAGTCACTGTGAGTGTCTATTGAGGGACTGTGAGGGAGTGTGGGATGCTGACCTGTCCCTCTCAATCCAGGGACATGGGCAGCAAGGGCTGCACATGACAATAATCTAGAGCACCATCTTGGACATTTAGGATCCCCTTGGGTTTCCTCCCCAGGAGGTCATCAGGGGAAGTAATCACCAGACCAAGGAGGAAGCCCAGGTCCAGAAAGAGGACCTCACTTGTCTGAAGGCACCCAGAGTGGCAGAGCTGAGACGAAACTCATGCACTCTCTCCCAGCCAGCACTCTGCTCTGCCTGCGCAGCCTGGGTACAGCTAACCTGTGCCGGGCACAGCTGTAAGCCCCGGGCATGCCTTGCTCATGTGTCCCACCCAGAACTCTGGGGAGATGACCAGGACAACTGCACCTTACAGTTGAGCAAATAGGGCACCAGGGGGCTGGGGAACCAAGCCAGGGCCACAGAGCCAGGCAGTACCCAGGCCGGACTCGGGCCCAGGGAGCTTGGCTCCTTGGCCCCATCTGGCTCCAAGTTCACCCCTCATGCTCCTGGCTGCCGCATGTCAAGGTGAACGGGAGCCGGGGCCTCTGCCTTCCCCGGCAAGTGTGGCCTCTAGAGGCCAGGCTCTGTGTGGGGGGAGGTCCTCGGCTGCTCAGCTTTCCCACCATGTCGAGGCTCTGCAGGGAGGCCTTCCTGAACAGCCTTCAGAGCTCCCCGAGAATCCTGCTAACTGGAGGAAGTGTGGCAGCAGCGGTGGTCTCAGAACTTCTGGGGGTATACCCCAAAATGTTGAAAGTAGTGTCTCAAGAGATATTTGTACCCCTGTGTATAGCAGCATCATTTACACTTAGCCAAAGGATGGAATCAACCCAGGTGCTCACTGACACCTGAAGCAATGGGCTCTGTTCCTACCACAGATAGATTATTCGACTTTAAAAAGGAAGCCAACACTGCTGGGTGCGGTGGCACACTCCTGTAATCCCAGGGGCTCAGGAGGATGAGGCAGGAGGATCGAGAGTTCAAAGCCAGCCTCAGCAACAGTGAGGCACTAAGCAACTCAGTGAGACCCTGTCTCTAAATAAAATACAAAACAGGGCTGGGGGTGTGGCTCAGTGGTCCAGTGCCCCTGAGTTCAATCCCTGGTACCAAAAAAAAAAAAAAAAAAAAAGGGAATTCTAACACTAACACTTACAATAGCAGCATGGGTGAACTTTGAGGACATTTTGCTAAGTGAAATAAGCCAGCTATAAAAAGAGGTTCACCGCATGGTTCCACACTTAGGCACCTAGAATAGTCAAAGTCACACAGATGGAGAGCAGCGTGGTGATTGCCAGGGGTTGGGCAAAGGGGAATGGGATTTATTGTTTAATGGATACTGAGTTTCAGTTTTTTCTTTCTTTTTTCTTTGGTACTGAGGATGGAACCCAGGGGTGTTCAATGACTGGGCTATATCTCCAGCCCTTTTCATTTTTTATTTTGAGATAGGGTCTTGACAGGTTGTCCAGGCTGGCCTTGAACTTGTGATCCTCCTTCCTCAGTCTCCTGAATCACTGGGATTATAAGCATGCACCACAACGCCCAGTGAATTTCAATTTTGTTAACATGAAAAAATTTCTGGAGCTAGATAGTGCTGATATTTGCACAAAACATGCAGTCACTGATGCCACAGACCAGCTGGACAGTTAGTTAAGAGAGGGGCGGGGAGGTAGCTCAGAGGTAGAGTCTTGCCTAGCAAACACAAGAGGCTCTGCGTTCCATCCCCAGTAGCGCAGGGGGAAAAAGATTCAAAGATGGTTAAGGAAGAGCTGGGCATGGTGGCACACACCCGTCATCCCACTGATTTAGGAGGCTGGGACAGGAGGGTTGCTATTTGGAGGCCAGTCTCAGTAGTTTAGTAAGACCCTATCTCAAAACAAAAACTAATAAGGGCTGGGGAAACAGGTCAGTGGTGGAGTCCCACGGGGTTCGATCTCCAGCATCAGCACCACCAAAAAGCAAAAGACGGTTAGAATGGTGAATCCTACATCATGTTTTACCACAGTTCACCAAGTTTTTCTTTAAAAGAGTGGGCTTTGGAGACAATCTCAAATCCCAACCCTGCCACTCATGAGCTGAGTGCTCTTGGTCAAGTTGCTTTTCCTTTCTGTGTCTCATTTCCTCACCTATAAAATGAGGACAATAATAGCACTACCTTGATAGAATAGTGGCATGGTTTATTTGTATTTATTTCTGCTTTATTTATTTAGTGGTACTGGGAATTGAACCCAGGGGCACCTTATCACTGAGCTACATCCCCAGCCTATTTTATTTTTTTATTTTGCTAAGTTGCTGAGGCTGGTCTTGAACTTTGGATCACTTATTGCTTTAGGGCAGGACTGGATGGGAGAAAGAAGACCATGACTCTCTCTTCTCAGATTCTCAGTCTCCTTCTCCAAGATTCACCCACTGAGAGGTCCTGGGTGATTGGGAGGGGAAGAAACAAGAGCCAGGGAACAGGGTTCTTAACCCAGGATGCCCAAGGGCTGCTCTGCAACTTCGAGCCAGTTAGTTCACCTCTCTGTGCCAGTGTCCTCATCTAGGAACGGGATAAACTCCCGCCTCTCTCATGGAGAGAAGTGGGGACCATGAGGAAGGATGGCAGGGCACCCCCACATCTCCACGGCTCTCTCCTTCCACCAAGCCAGGGTGGAGCCGTCTGTGGGCTCCTTCCCAGGCCGCTGCTTGTTGGTGAAGGACCGGAGAACGCCGTCTCCAGGGACTGCAGCTTCGTTCCCTGTGACCAGGAAGAAAGTCCTTAACAAAAGGCCGCGGGGCCTCCGGGGTGTGCGGAAGAGCCTTTGCCCTCCTTTCAGGGCGTCAGTTGGGGGTCAAGGAGCCCCAGAGCCATAAATAAAAGCAGCAAAAATGAAACCAAAAAAGTGTTTACTCTGAGATGAAAGCGCCTGGCGACGCCCTGACCCCAAGGACGGTGTAGAGACCACGTGTCTGGGAGGCTCCGGATTGTCCCAATCTGCCAGGGTAGGGACTGCGTCCCGGGCCCGGTGCGCGGGGCAGGGCGCGGGAGGCAGCAACTGAACTCCGCCCTCCGGGCCCTTCCCCAGGGCTGGCACCTGGGGACACTGAGACGGCGGGAGACACCAACGCCTGCTCCCCCTGGCTCTGGCCCCGCCCACTGGCTCCTCCCGCCCCCGCCCCTCTACCGGCCTGGGACACCTTGGCCTCCCACCCACCCCAGCCTCACCAACTCCTGAGCTGAGCTGCAAGCTCTGAAGCTCTAGTGTGGGGCTAGGAGTGCAGACTTTGGAGCCAGGCTGACAAGGTTTGAATCCCAACTTCCCAGCTGTGCGACCTTGGATAGAGTCACTAATCTCCTAGTCTCCTAGTCACCTTCTCTGTAAGATGAGTAACAGCAGCATCTGCCTCATAGAGTCTGCCTGTCACCTGGTTATATCTATTCCAGTTACGCATTCTGGGACTGGGGACACAACCACACTTGGCCAAGTGTGAGGCAGACCTGACCTAAATGAGTCATCTGACCTCTAGGAGCCCCTACTCTGCCACGTGGATCACAGAGACATTTGGGGTCTCCAGGAATTAGTGATAGAACAGAGCCAGAAGAGTCAGAGGTCCCTCTGGGGAAGGTGGGAGAAGGATTTCCAGTAGAAGTTTTTTCAAGGAGGGCAGTTCCCCCCTAGAGGGGAAACCCCGTCTGTCTCCCCAGATGTCTGGTTGGTAAACTGGACCAAGTTTAGGAACTGACGGAGAGGCTGTGTCTCTATTTGGATGGTTCAAGTTGGACTCTGTTTATTTTCCCGGGGACTCACTGAATTGCTTAGTGCCTTGCTTTTGCTGAGGCTGGCTCTGAACTTGCCATCCTCCTGCCTCACCTCCTGAGCCTCTAGATTTCAGGTGTGCACCATCATGCCCAGTGACTGTGTTCATTTGACTTAAGATCCTTCCATTTCCTCTTACGCGCAGATCAAATAGGAATCTAGCAAGCTGCAGAGGATTTCTTCTCTAGGGACACTATCATCAACCAGCCAGTATTAGACTCTCGGCATTTAAACAGGATTTTAGTAGGTTGAGATGTGTGTGTGTGTGTGTGTGTGTGTGTGTGTGTTTGTGAGAGAGAGAGAGAGAGAGAGCGCAAGCTCAGATAGGCTTGGGTCATGATCCTTCCTCTGGACGCCCCAGTGCCTCTCCACGGGTGTGCACTCAGGAAATCGGGGATCTGCTGGACCCCTGCTCTCAGTGTGGTTGGAGTCCCCTCTAGATATACATGGTCACTCTGGTTTGGACACGACTGGGACCTGGGGCACCCAACATGGCCTCTCCACATGGAAACAAGAGCACTTCTGGGAAAGAATTTTACCGGAAGGTAAAAGAGAGGCCAAACATGCAAGGCTGCTTTGAGGCCCTGGACGCCGGCCAGAAGGGAGCTTTGAGGTTAATGAGCACAGAGCGGAGCGGCCTGGGTCACCCTGGACTATCTCCACAAGCCTTAGTAATCTGTTGCTAAGTACTAAATGTTGTTTTTATTAAGTTTATAAGGACTTCTAGGCACGTGGAGTTGAGTAGATGTAACTTTTGGGGTTTAGCAAATGGTCTTTGGGAGTTTTTGCAAGACTTCTTCCTTCCTTCCTTCCCTTCTTTCTTGGTACTGAGGATTGTTCTCAGGGGCGCTCTATCAATAAACTACATCCCCAGCCCGTTTCATTTTTTACCTTGAAACAGGGTCTCTCTAAATTGCTGAGGCTGACCTCCAACTTGTGATCCTCCTGCCTCAGCCTCCCTGGTCTCTGTGATCACAGTTGTGCACCACCGCGCCAAGAGAGTGTTGTCCCTTCTAATCTGTGATGGGTGTGAAGCTGTATCTCGCTGTTTTATCACTGTGAGCCTCGTGGCTGGCTTTCCTGCCGCATCATAAGTCGGTGAGGCAGCAGCCCTGCATGGAAGACCCAGGGCCCCGGGTCTGCCTCGTTTCAAACTTCTCTTCCACCTCCCAGTGGCTGGCCGGGTCCTGAGCTCAGGCTTGACTCCTGGGGAAGGAATCTCCACCACAAGCAAACACAGCCAGAGTGGCTCAGCTAGACTCAGAAGGAAGCCGCTGGCCAAGAGGAGAGTCCCAGGGGCCTCCCAGGAGCAGCTGGAGGGAATGAGAAGAGGTGGCCATTCCCACAGAACCCTTTGGCTGCAGAGACTGGCGTCTGTGCTCATCCCAAAGCCCCGACTCTACAGAGGTCAGGGAGCCCGGCAGGACTGTCAAGGGCTGGACTGTCAAGGAGCACGTGGCAGCTGCTGTCAGAGAGTCAGACTAAACAGGCCTTCCTTGGGTATATTATTATTATTATTATTATTATTATTACTTTTTTAACTGGGGACAAGGCAGAAGCCACATCCCCTGGAACTATTCTAAACAAAGGTCTCCTCGTGGGCTGCAGTAGAACCGGCTTCCAGGTCAAGGCTTTTCTGTTGGAAGTTTCAGTTTCTGCATCTGTGAAGTGGGGTCTGTAACAGTGCCTCCCTCACAGAACCTGAACTCATCTGTGGAAATGCTTAGGATGCCACCCAGCATGCGGGAACTCTAGACAGGTAAGCTCATCTGGGCAAATGACCAGGACGGCGTCAGGATAAAGCACTCTCTTACAGGTGCTCTAATGGCGGGAGAGCTCTCGCTCCAAGGCCAGTTTAAAATCCTGTGGTTTTGAGAATCTTTAAAGTAAAAGAAAGACGCTCTTAACATCTAGTGAGGGAGGGAACTAAGTGAGGTCGCCGTCCTGGTCTCTGGAGGGGCGGGGCCACTGTGAGGAACAGGAGGGTCAGGAACAGAAGCTGAGGGATGAGCGAGTCCCTGGGTCCATCCCAAGAAAACCACAGCCACGAGTCCCCTCCCCCAGCCAACCTCACACCGACCCAGAGGTCAAGGGGCTGGGGGTGGCGGGGACAGTGCTCACTGCACCAGCAAAGGGACTTATTAAGGACAGACGGGGCTGCTGGAACAGCATGGGATGTCACGCTTCACTAAGAGATGCTCTCCTTCCCCAGGAGATAGCTGGGCAGTGGCCGCAGGCTGGCAGGTCGCTCTGCAGTGACGGACACCTGGCTCCTTCTGTTTTGTTGTTCGGCCATTCCTGGAGGACTGCCTGACACATGTATTCTGCAGCCACAGGTGGCAAACTGGTTGTCACTCTAGGCAGAGAGAAGGGAGAAGGAGAGAGGGGCATGTCATAGCCAGCCTCCAAGACCATCCCCAGTGATCCTTGATTCTAGTGTAGTCCCTTCCCATGAATAGGGATGACCTGGGTAACATGAGGATATTTTTGAAAAAAGCAGAATGTGACTTCTAAAGCTAGGACATTGATGACGTTGCACTGTCCACCTTGCTCTCGAGGATGACTGGCTCTCTGGGAAGCCAGTCACGAGGATGCTCAAGCAGTCCTGGGGGGAGACACACACGGCAAAGAGCTGAGGCCTCCAACCAACAGCCGGCATTAAGTTAATAAATGTCTACTGTTGTTCTAAGCTGCTAAGTTGGGGAGAAATTTGTTAAGTAGTAACAGTTAACTGATTCAGGTCACCACTCAGAAATTGCACTTATCAGGGCTGGGGCTGGGGCTCAGGGGTAGAGCGCTTGCCTAGCATGTGCAAGGCCCTGGGTTCGATCCTTAGCACCACATAAAAATGAATAAATAAAATTAAGGTATAAAAAACAAAAAGAAATTGCACTGATCATTTTTTATATTTATTTGTAGATGGATGCAATAGCTTTATTTTATTCATTTATTTTATGTGGTGCTGAGGTTTGAGCCCTGGGCCTCACACATGCTAATCAAGTGCTCTACCACTGAGCCACAACCCAGCCCCCTGCACTCATAATTTTTTTTTAAATTTTTTAGTTGTAGATGGACACAATATCTTTATTTTTATATGGTGCTGAGGACCAAACCCAGGGCCTCATGCATGCAAGGCAAGTGCTCTACCACTGCTATCACCCCAGCCCATGAACTCATCATTTTTATGCATGTTTATTGGCCTTGATGTAGCCACAGAGCCAAGGGTAGCTGAAGGGAGTCTGGGAAATGTAGTCCTTATTTGGGGAGCCTGTGCCCAGCTAAAACTCCTATGACTCAGATCCTTATTTAATCATATCATCAAAGTCCCTTTTGCCACATAAGATAACATATTGACCACTTTCAGGGATTAATACTGGAAATCTATACTGTCTAGCACAGTGAGGAAGCTTATATCTGAATGCCCACTGCAGCTTTATTTGTAATAGCCCCAAACAGGCCAAATGCCTTCAATGGATGAATAGTTAAACAGTGGTATATCCATACCATGGAATACTACTCAGCAATGAAAAGAAATGAACTCTGGGTGTATGTGACATGGATGGACAGCAGGAAAACTGCTGGATGAAGCAATGTGTCACTTACATGACACTCCCGGAATAGCACCATTCTGGAGATGGACAGCAGAGCAAGCGGCCAGGGGCCGGGAATGGGGGTTAGAAGGTGGCCATGGAGAGGCCCCTGGCCATGATGATGCAGTTGGGACCTTGGTTGCAAAGGTGGTCACCTGAAGCTACACAGGGGCTAACATTGCTTGGGGTCACATGCACGCACGCACAGAGACAGATGCAGGTTTGGAAAAAGTCTAAATAAGCTCTCCGAGTTGTACCAAGTCACTTTCCGGTGGGGTGTGAGATCTTACCGCGGTTATTTGCATAACCATGGTAAGGGCGGGAGGCTGGGTGCAGAGTGTCCTGGTTCCCCCTGTACTTGGTACATTGCAATTTCCTGTGTCTATAATTATATCAAAATAAAGAGTTGAATTATTATTATTTTTTTTAAGTGCTAGACTGAAGCTCAGAGACCTCGTGTCTAGATTCCAGCCCTGATTCCTTCCCCGACTTGCCGGCAAGCCCGAGGCAAACCCTTGTCTTCTCTGGGATTCCATCAGACCATCCATGAAATGGGGGTTTTGGCTCCCATCACAGGTTTCAAGTGTTTCTGCCTAACTGTGAACCCTTTGTTCAGAAAACAGCTGGAGTGCAGCTTAGTGGTGGAGCACCGGCCTAGCACGCGGGAAAATTCCCATCTCCTGCACTTAGAAAAGAAAGAGGCCTTACATTGGAGCAGGCAGTTAGCACCCCAAGGGTGACCTCAGTTGGACTTGCTGCCAGCACCCATGATCCTTTACTGGGGGCCCTTCCTAGCTGCCTGCACGGCTCCTAGCTGCTCCCCCCAGCGCAGCGAGCTCTACTGGACTGTGGGGGGCCCCCTGCCTGTCCCACCTGCCCACTCTTCCCTGGATTGTCTGGGGTCCCAGTCCCAACCAACCACTGCATTCAGATCCTCCTCCCTGGGTTATGTCACTTGAAGCTCAGTCGCAGTCCCCAAAGGCCAAGGAGATGCCAGCTGTGGCCCCAGGAGCAGTGGGTCAGTGCAGCTGAGCCGTGCGGGGGACTTGGGGGGCAGCATGGGTCCAGCCTGAGGGGAGCCTCCTGAACCAAGGCAGAGGCAGCGGCAGGACCCAAGATGACGGTTCCCATCCTCCACAGTGACCAGTCCCTCAGGGGCACTTCTCTCCGTATCTTCCCCTTTCACCCGAGACCATGTTCCTCTTTTGACCAAGAAAGTGATCCAAAAAGGACTGTGGTCACTTTCTTATCAGGCCTGTGGTAGGGGCAGTGGACACGTTAGGTCCTTCAACCCCCAGGGCCACAGGCGACTGTTCCAAGGGGGACACCCAGCTCCCCGGGGGTTGCAGTCACCAGCCAATCCCTGAGGCAGACAGAAGGAGGAGCCCCAGCCAGGGTCCCAGCCAGGCAGAGTGGTCCTCCTCCGGAGGCCGCACCAGGGGGGGCCTCAACCCCCTGGGTCTTTGTCCTTCTGGGCATCTTCAGAATTTCCTCTTGAGAGTCTTCAGCAGCATCCCACAGAGGATCTCGGGACAGGATATGTAAAAGGGCCTCACAGACCCCAAACCATAAACAATGGTCCTGCTCAGCAGCGGGTTATTGTTCTAGGGCTTCCTGAGGGCAAAGCCCTGTCCTTATTCCAGCTGTGTCCCAGAGCCTGGCACAGAGCCTGATGCATGGAGGGCACAGACACCGCCTGCGATAGATGGACCAGTGAACGGAGGGCCGGCTTCGGATACGTCACCTGTCACCTGGTGCAACCCCTCAGTATAACAGAGCATGGCTCCAGCCCTGTGATATGGCAGGGGTGGGTGGGCTCAGGGAAATCATAAATGATAAGACGGGATTTCTCATCCTCAAGAGCTGACAATGAGCCGGGCACCGGCTGCACACCTGTAACCCCAGTGGCTCAAGAGGCTGAGGCAGGAGGATCGTCAAGTTCAAAGCCAGCCTCAGCAACTTAGTGAGGCCCAAAGCAACTTAGCAAGACCCTGTCTCAAAATGAACATTAAAAAGGACTGGGATGTGGCTCAGCGGCTAAGAGCCCTGAGTTCAATCCCAGGTACCAAAAAAAAAAAATGCTGCTGGCCACTTATGGGGAGCACCCTACCCCTCACCTCCCCTCCAGGCCATGTATTCACTCCTGGGGTCCCCGCCCCCCCAAGAGGACTGTCTGCTCAGAGGGCACAGCTCCTGCTGCCTGGGGTGCTGAGCTAGGCAGTCCCACCTCTTGCTGGTCACACACTGGTGGCCCCTTCCCCTGGAACCCTACAGGGCCATAATATGCTCCTGACCCACAGAGAGCAGCAAAGGTGACGGCTGTGCATCGCGCCTGTAGGTCACCACCCGCCGTGGCGACATTGCTTATGTAATGCTCTTCCCAGGAGCAGCCCTGGCCGGCGCTGAGGAAGTGGGCAGCAGTGCGAGGCCTCTGGCCCACACCAGCAGGAACCGAGACTCTCAGTCGGACAGCAGCAGGGAGCCTGTGAGCCGAGGGGGATCCTCCCTGTTGAGCCTCAGAGGAGCCTGCCCCGGGCAGGTGGATCACTGCCCAGTGAGGCCTTAAAGCAGAGCTCCCACTCCGCTGTGTGAACACCTTTCCTGGCCCACAGAAACTGTGAGGTAATAAATGTATGTTGTTTTAAGCCACTGATTTTGTGGTGATTTGTCATGGGACAATTGATGATCTGCCAGGGTAGTTTCTAGTTTCAGGTATGGCTGGATCCAGGAGCTCCTTCCTCCTGAAGTGCCCTTTTCCCTACTCACTACCAAGTCCGTCTTCTTTGGTGGAGTAGGCCTGGGGTCCAGACACTGGCCTCTGGCTCCAGGGCTTGACACATGACCCGGGATTCAGCCAATCAGAACTTTCATTCATTTAGCTCTCAGTGATAGCTTCAGGCACCAGTGTGTAGCCTAAGCTGGCACACACAGGGTGAACGCTGGACTTTCCCTGAGTATGTACAAGGGCCTCACAGACCACAAACCATAAACAATGGTCCTGCTCAGCAGCGAGTTATTGTTCTAGGGCTTCTTGAGGGCAAAGCCCTGTCCTTATTCCAGCTGTGTCCCAGAGCTAAACTAATAGAATATACCATAGCTCTGGGGGTCATTTGTGTCCCTGTGCAGAGAGGACCCGTATTACAGTGGAAGGAAACTGAGAGGAGGTACCGAGGGAGGCAAGCCCTCTCGATATTGCTCACTTGAGCACCTGGATCCAGCCATAACTGAAACTAAAAACCTACCCCTGGATATTGCCCATATATGAGTCAATAAATTCCATTGTTCCTTTAAGCCTATTGAGTCAAGTTCCTGTCCTTGCAAAAGAGCGAGTTCTGATTAATGCACTCATCTCCGCTGTCTCTCACCCAGCATTTGCTTTTACCCTCTCCCATTTTTTCTTCTGTCTTATTATTTTTTTATTTTTACTAGTAGTTTTGGCAGGGCATGGCAGCACACGTGGGTAATCCCAACTATTCAGGAGGCTGAGGCAAGAAGATGGCAAGTTCAAGGCCAGCCTGGACGACTTAGGGAGACCCTGTCTCCAAGTTCAATAGTAAGAGGGGTGGGGTGGGGTTCAGTGGCTGAACAGCTGCCTAGCATGTGCAGGGCCCCAGGTTCCAGCCCCGCTCTCCCCTAAAGACAGAAAAGAAAGATTCGAAGCACTTTTTAAAAACTCTGTCTTGTGCCAGGCACGAAGCCTTGTGCCCAAACCACCAACTGCCTTTTGAACCCAAAGCAAAGAGCAGAGCTGTTCTGGGCACCTGCTGCGCCCGGGTGCCTGCGAGCTCCTTCTTGCTTAGGGAACTCAGGCGGGAACAGAATGCCCTCTGCCTGGTTTCACTAGAGGGGAATGTACTGAAATGGCATCTCCACACTTGAGGGGGCACCCCATTCCCTGGGTGGGGGCTTGTTAAGAACAGACGCTGCCCCCAGCTCGTGGTTCACTAGGTGTTAGATTTGAAAGGGCCGCCGAGTCCCCTGTGGGAACCTATTCCTCAAGGCCACAGTGTGGAGGTGGAGCCCGGAGGGAGGCTCTGGGTCCTGGGGAGCGGACTGCTCAAAGCAAGGCTCTCCCTGTGCTCCCTTCCTTCCCAGGCGCCTGCCTGTCCTGCGGCTTTCTCTCTTTCTTATTTATTTATTTATTTATTTAGGTATTGGGGATTGAACCCAGGGGTGCTCAAACCACTGAGCCACATCCCCAGCTCGTTTTTTTTTTTTAATTTTTTATTTTGAGACAGGATCTTGCTAAATTGCTGAGGGCCTTACTGAGACTGGCCTTGAACTTGCTCCTCCTACCTTAGCCTCCCGAGCTGCTGGGGTTACTGACATGCACCACTGCGCCCGGCATTGTTCTGCTGCTTTCTATCATGAATTGAAGCAGCACAAGGGCCTCACCAGTCAAGCAGGTGCTGGCTCCATGCTCTTGGACTTCCCCAAAGCATGAGCCACAATAAACCTCTTTTCTTTATAAATAGGTACTACTCAGGAATTCTGTTATAGCCACAGAATATGGTCTGAGGCAGGCCCAAGAATGTGCATTTCTAACAAGTCCCTGGTATTGCTGACAGCTTGCTAACTGCTGATCTCTGGGCCATACTTGGAGAACCGCGGAACTAAATGCTATCAAGAAAATTATAGACCTGTTATCCTGCGGCTCTGGAGGCTGAGGCAGGAGGATTGCAAGTCAGCGATTTAGTGAGACCCTGCATCAAAATGAAAAATAAAAAGGATGGGGACTTAGCTCAGTGGTTAAGCGCCCCTGGGTTCAATCCCCAATACACAAAAAAAGGAAAAAAGGAAAAGAAATTAAAGAACTAGTAAGGATCGCGGCTGGCTGCTGGAAAGGACACCTCACAGAGGCTCCGGGAGGGCAAGGGGCAAAGAGGCTTGTCACTGTTGCTGGGCACGCCCACCCGCGGCTCGAGGGCCAGAAGCTGACAGGGTGCCACGGTGGCAGCCAAGGCCCAGCACCATCTGTCTAGGAAGCTCACGGACCTGCCTCTGCAAACCAGGTCTCCCACGTGCTGTCACTTCTGAGCGGCAGCCTGCCTCCGGCCTGCTTCCCCAGCGCAGTCTAGGAAGGAAGGAGAGGTCACCACTGGGAAATTCCCCAACACAGGAAGGGACTCAAAAAGTGCCAGGCAGCCACGGAGCCAGACAAACACGGCACCCAGACTTGGTTTGCTTCTGGACACTCAGGAAAACTTACCTGTGGTAAAAATGTCATTCACTGCTCCTCGGGGCCCTCTGAAAGGGGACACGTTTTTGTTTTTTGTTTTCCCAGGGATCAAATTCAGGGGCACTTTACCTCTGAGCTACATCCCAGGCCCTTTTTTAAATTTTTCATTTTGAGACAGTCTAGTTAAGTGGCTGTGGCTGACCTCCAATTTGCAATCCTCCTGCCTCAGCCCTCCCAAGTCACTGGAATTACAGGCATGTCCCTGACTGAAAGTTTTTTTTTTTTTTTTAAACATTTATTTTTTAGTCGTAGTTGGACACAATATCTTTATTTCACTTTTTAATTTTTATGTGGTGCTGAGGATTGAACCCAGGGTCTCACATGTGTGAGGCAAGCGCTCTACCGCTGAGCCACACCCCAGCCCCGAGAAAGGGTTTTTTTTTTTAACTACTGCGGATGATGGAGCCCAGGGCTGCTTTACCACTGAGCCACATCCCCAGCTCTTTTTGTTCTTTATTTTGAAACAGGGTCTCACTGATTTGCTAGGACCTTGCTAAATTGCTGAGGCTGGCTTTGAACTTGTGACCCTCCCATCTCGGCCTCCAGAGCTGCGGGGATTACAGGCTGCACCGGCATGCCCGGCGCGGGGTGGGTAGATCTCAAGGAGGGTCTCTGTTGACTTCGAGGGTAATAGTGGTGTTCTCTGCCAGGTGCTCTTGTTAATGCTTTGAATATATCAACCCATTTGGTCCTCACAGCAGCCCTTTCTAATGAGCGTCTGAATATCAGCCCATTTGACAGATGAAGAAGTTGAGGCCCGTGGAGGTGAAGCTGCTCCTGGAGACCACGCAGCTAATAGGAGGGGGGGGCTGAAGGGGAGCCCACGTGGCCTGGCTCCTTGGCAAGATGCTGAACCCCTTCCTGGTGGGGCAAGAAGGTTCCAAGAGCTCAGAGACCTGAAGAGTTCTGGGTGAGAGACGGCAAGGTAACAGAGGCCAAAGTCAGAGCCAGGGAGACCACAGGGCAGCCTAAAGCCAGCACGTGGGGCTGAGCTGGTGTGAGGGGTTCCTGGGGAGAATGGGGAGGGCGATGCGTGTGGAGTCTTCTTGAACTGTCAAAGTAACTCTCCTTAAAACCCCCAAAGTCTCACCACTCCCTGAAGACTCATGGGGTTGTTTTTGCACATGGGAGAGGATCTAAATCCCTTCGGTTCTCCTAGGTAGGCACAAGGTTGAGAACAAAATCTCTTTCTGCCGCATTTGGAATATCCAAGGCTCAGAGAGGGGAGGCCACTCGGCCAGGGTCACACAGCAAGTCTGTTCCTTCAGCCTGAGCCCAGCTCTTCCTATTATAAAACCTGAATGGTTGGTTTAATGTTTCTATGCACATTTGAGAAGCTTCCCTGTTGCAGGGGCATCCATGGAGACCCTTAACAATTTCTGAAAGGACTTGGGGGAGGCTGGGCTGGGGTCTTCCCAAGAATGTGTCATAAGTCAAGGCTTCAGGAGAATCGATTTCCTGCCTCGAGAGCCAGCTTCCTGGAGGTCCAGTGGCCAGGCTGACACCTGCCGAGTCTCTGAGGCCACAACAGTGAGGTTTCTTACCCAGTTGGCTGTGCCCGTGCGGCTCAGCCCAGCCCCGGGTCTCACCTGGAGCCACTGAACAAAATCTGCCCTCGGGTTTTCCTTTTTTCTCTGGGCTTCTTGACCCACCCTTCTCTGTTCCACTCTGAGCCTCTGTCTCTGTCTCTGCATTTTTCCTGTCTAATTTTCCTTCATTCTCTCTCTCTCTCTTCTTTTTTTTCCTTTAGTACCAGAGATTGAACCCAGCCTTACCCACTGAGCCACATCCCCAGCCCGTTTTGTATTTCATTTAGAGTCAGGGTCTTGCTAAATTGCTTAGGACCTCGATAAATTGCTGAGGCTGGCTTTGAACTAGAAATCTTCCTGCCTCAGCCTCCCAAATTGCTGGGATACAGGCTGCGCCCCCACCTGGCCTTCTTTTGTTCCTCAGACTCTTCTCCTGCCTGTTCCCCTGGGCATCTGACCTTCTCCGTTTCCCTCGTCTCTGGTTCTTTCTTCTTGGTCTCTCTTTTCTGGATCTCACTGTCCTCTCTCCTCGGCCTCCCGTCCCCTTTGCCGGGTCCCCCACCCCTGCAGCTCGGGACTGAGACCCAGCAGGCCTTCCAGGAGGGCTCCCCAGGGGCCAGGCGGGAAGGAGGAAGAGCAGTTTCTCCTCTGACCTGTCAGCTGGCCTTGGGGGCTGGGCTTCCCCTCCCACCCTGTGCACCCTGTCCACCCTGCAGCCTGGGCAGGCTCCCTGGACTCAGGGTAAAGCTGACTCACTTTTGAGGGGCTCTGACGACAGCCCCCGCCGTGGGCTGCCCCAGGAGGCGGTGAGGAGGGGCTGGGTGAGCAGGGGAGAGCCCCAGGTCTCTGGCACTGAGTCCAGGGAGAGAGCACCCCAGGCCACAGTGCTTCCCTGGAAGACGGAAGGACATAAGGACAGACAGCTGGGGCTGGGGGCTGGGAGCAGCAAGGAGTGAAGCTGGGGGAGGGGCTTCCGGCCCAGGGGGTGGGGGGAGCCACCCCATCAGCACCAGCACTCTTAGGTCTTAGGTCCCCCTGCCCCAGCCCGGCCGACCTGTTAGGAGGCACCTGAGTCAGAGGTCCTGGCTCCACGGCCACCTGGTGGCTGTGTGTCCTTAGGTACCCTCCAGGCCACCCCCAGCCTGTTTTCTTCATGGATAAAATAAAAAGGCAGGGACATAGCTCAGTGCCACAGCATGTATTTAGCAGCCCAAAGCCCTGGGTTCCATCTGCAGCAACAAACATTAAAAATAAAGGACTTGCACAATTGGATGGGGAGGGTGCTGGGTGCAGGGAGGAGTGGGAACCAACATTTGCTGATTCTTGGTTGCTACCAAATGGCCACACACCTGGTAATTTAAAACTACGGGGAGCCCGGCACTGTGGCGCATCCGGTAATGCCAGCAGTTCTAGAGGCTGAGGCAGGAGGATCTGAAGTTCAAGGCCAGCCTCAGCGACTTACTGAGGCCCTAAGCAACTCAGAAAGACCCTGTAAACAAAATACAAAAAAGGGCTGGAGATGCAGCTCAGTGGTGAAGCACCCCTGGGTTCAACCCTTGGTACAAACTACTACAATAGAACAGGAAGGTACCATCTTTCAGTGGGGGGTGGTGTGTGTGCGGGGGTCAACAGGTCTCAGGAGCCACAGGTAAGGCAGAGGCTGCTTGGTTCCCATGGGCTCCTGACTCGGGAGGATCTGCCTCCTTGTCTTTGCTGGCTGCTAGAGGCCCTTCTTCTGTCCTCAGGGACACCAATGCCACACTCTTCTGACCCTCCTCTGTCCCCCTCTTCCATGTTTAAGAACACTTGTGACGACACAGGAAATCTGGGAAATGTCCACGCGTGGAGGGCAGCTATTCACGACCTTGACTCACCTGCGACCTCCATGCCAGAGCCCAGCTGCCCACGGTTCCTGGTTCCTGGAACTCGGGTGAGAAGCCCTCGGGGCCACGCTTTGTGTTCTTCCAAGGCCTGTGGCCTGGCTGCTTTATTTTCCCTCCTGGATGAGGGGGATTCAGTGTGAAATAAAACCCATGAGGATGTCAAGGTCATGGTCACACTTGACCCTTAAGAGATGAAGCTGAGCCAGTGTGGTGACCTGAGTTCCCAGCCAGCCTCAGCAATGGCGAGCTGCCAAGCATCAGAGAGACCTGTCTCTAAATACCAATCAAAGTAGGGCTGGCGAGGTGGCTCAGGGGTCCGGTGCCCGACTATCAATGACAGAGAGAGAGAGACAGAGACACACGGACAGATATGACAGAGATGAAGCTGAAGTCCAAATCCAGGTGTGAGCTCACAGCCCACTCTTTCCACTCTTTCTCACCCCCCTGATCCCAACCCTCTGAAGCCCCGGGAAGGTCCGGTGGGCTCAGTGGTAGAGCGCAGGCCTGGCACACGTGAGGCTCTGGGCTCCGCCCTCGGCACTGGAAGGACGACAGGGTTTACATCACCTGATTGGCACGGGACCCTCAGGCATGCACAAAGCAAAATGCTGAGGGCAGTGGGAGACAGAGAGTCAAGTACAGTGGGGCACCCCCCTACCGCCACCCCCATAGCTGGGTGGGGATTCATGCTGGGGGTCTTGGTGCCAGGGGCTGGTCTTAGGTTCAAAGCCAGGATCCGCCTCTTCCTGAATGTCCTTGAGCCTTTGCTTTGTCACCTGCAAAGTGAGAACAGCAATGTCCCTACTTCATGGATAGAAGGTCCTGAGGACTGAATCACCTAATTCGGGTGCTTTACCACTGAGCCACATCCTCAGCCCCCCCCCCCCTTTTGGGTGTTGCTGGGGATTGAACCCAGGACCTTGTACATGCTAGGCAAGCTCTCTGCCAACTGAGCTATGTCCCCAGCCCCACACCGTAGCCCTTATATTTTATTTAGAGACAGGGTTTCTCCACATTACTTAGGGCCTCACTGAGTTGCTGAGGCTGGCCTTGAATATGCAATCCTCCTGCCCCAGCCTCCCGAGTCACAGAGATTACAGGTATGCACCACCCTGTCCTGCTAGAAGCAGTTATGATTACTGTGCTTGGGCTGAGGATGTGGCTCAAACGGTAGTGTGCTCGCCTGGCATGCGTGCGGCCCGGGTTCGATCCTCAGCACCACAAACAAACAAAGATGTTGTGTCCGCCGAAAACTAAAAAAAATAAATAAATAAATATTAAAAAAAATTCTCTCTCTCTCTTAAAAAAATAATTACTGTGCTCTTTTATAATTACGGCCATTTATTATCGTTATTGTTGTTGGGATTCCAATCTGGGTTTGGGAGGAGACAGCAAGACTATGAAGGTGACAGCCTGCAGGTGCATTCCTTTGAGGGGGGAGCGCCCCTTGCTCACAGGAATCCCTCCCTGTGGGTGTCTCGGTTGCTCCAATGACATGACAAGAGCCTCTTATTCTGATGGGACCAGAACGTGCCCCGCTGGCTTCTGGGCCTGTGTGAGGGTCGATGGAGTCAGGTGCCACTGTGTTTCTTCAGGTTGTCAAAGGCCACCCAGATACAGAGACCTGGCACTCTCGTCATTTTCTCAGGAACTGTCTAAAGAGGGTGTCACTTGTGCCTAGTGGGTGGGTCACTGGGATGGGTCACAGAGGACCACTGCCATGCTGATCCTCTGACAGGCCAGGGGGACAGGCGACTGGTGTGTGAGACTCAGAGTGCTCAGGTGACCTGCCCAGGGTCTCCTGGTTGCAGGGTGGTGTTAGGGTCTGGGTAGGAAGGACTCTCCATCCTGGCTCAGAGTCCTACTGTCCCCTGCTCATCACGCTTCTGGACTGGACTGAGCAAAACCTCAGATAGGACTGGGCGCCCACTGCCCCGCTGATCTGAGCAGAGGCCACCCGGAAATCTTCCTGCCAGAGGGCTCTCCAGTCAGCTAGCCCAGGGGCTTCCAGTGTATCTGTCAGCAGCAAACCGTTTCTCCAAAGAACGTCCTACCTGGAAGTTCCATAGTCAGGAACATGTCCTCTAAGGCGCCACCTGACCTGGACCCTGCCCACCTGTCTGGGCCCGTCTTCCTGTGCCCTGCCCTTCAAACATCTGCTATTCACCAACCCTGCCCAGGCCTTTACCCCCCTGGAGTCAGTGTGCCCTGCGCTTACAAGCAGGAACTCTGGAGTCCATATACCGATCCTTGTATTTTCTGCTGTGTGTCCTTTGGTAAGTTACTTACCCTCTCTGGCTTCAACCCATTCATCTGTGATACGTTACAGTCCCAGGGCTGTGTGCAGAGCAGATGGGAGTCCATGGACCTGATCTATAGAGCACCAGGACCCCCTGCTCCATTTCCAAGCTCACCTTTCGCATCACACAGCTGAGGTCACAAATGTGGCCCCTCCCCGCGGCCTTCTCTACTGCCTGCCCTGTTGCTCTTATCCCAGGGCCAGAGCATCTTAAGCCCCCTGAGAAGGAGTGCAGGAGGCCTCCTCTGCCAGGCCTCAGAAGGTTCCAAATTGTTTGCTAAAACCACAGCCCAGGGGAGGTCCCAGCAAGAGGATCTGGAGCTGGGCAGAGATCCGGGCTCTGGTTACTGGGGTGGGGGTGGGAGGCGGTGGGAGCCTTAAACAAGGAAGTCACCATGGGGTGGGGGTGGGGTGGACAGAGGGAGGCCGGAAAGAACCTCCCCCCGGCTGAGGTGGCGGGGCTGGTGCCGCCCAGGCCCCTTCTGGCCCCAGCTCCTTGGTGGGGGCCATCCCTTCCTGTCTCCCCAGACCTTGCTCTGAAATGCCTCCTCCTAGGGCCTCCTGGCCTAGCCCAGACCCAGCTCACTCATCCAGTGGCCATTTATGATGAACAGGAGCCTCTCCACTAGATGTGGAGGCCATTTGGAGATGGACAGCTTGTGCATGGGGAAGGGTCCCCAGGGCCCAGCCCGACCACGGGACTGGTCATTCGACTTGGCTTCCCCCCCCTCCGTAGTGGGGACTGAACCCAGGGGTGCTCCACCGCTGAGCCACACCCCCAGCCCTTTTCATTTTGAGATAGGGTCTTGCTAAATGGCCCAGGCTGGCCTTCAACTCAAGAGCCTCCTGTCTCAGCCTCCCGAGTTGCTGGGATTCCAGATGAGAGCCACCATACCTGGCTTCCAGCACCGCTGGGTCCACTGTCTTCTGCAGAGACCTCACCTTGCACTCAGGTCTCAGCCCGCCCTCCCCTGGGGTCTGTCCCCAGCTCTTCTGCTCCCACCCCACCCCCCCACACTCCTGTGTTTGCTCAGCTGCTCTGGGGAGGGAGGAGGGGAGCCTGCACTCCTCAGGCCCGCAGCAAGGTCAGCTGGGCCAGCTTCTGGGTTTCCGCCACCCACAGAGGTGGGTTGTGAGCAGTCTGCAGTGTAGACCCTGGACGCCAAGTGGCCCTTGTATCAGCCAGAAATAGAAGGGACAGATTATGCAGAGAGAGGGATAGGGATGGAGGCAGAGAGAGAGAGAGAGAGAGAGAGAGAGAGAGAGAGAGAGAGAGAGAGACCTACACCTACTGCGAGGAACGGCCTGTGGCCCTGTGGCTGTGGGCTGGCTCTGGGGCAGGGGCAGCTGGCAGGCAGAGGCTGGGCCACGGCTGGAACTCCTTCCCATCTCAGCCCTTCCCGGAATCACTTCCGCAGAGCCCTCTGCCGTGTGCCACAGCCCATCCACAGGTTCCAGGGACAGGACGTGGACATCTTTGGGGGCCATTACCCATCCCTGGCCTTTCCCATTAATTCATTTCTGCGAAGGCCCGGCCTGTGCCCAGCACCGGGGAAGCGGTGAGCAACCTGCAGCCCGGCACTGGAGAGGCCACCATCTGGGGACCAGGCAGCCAGGGGATGCGGTATGTGTGGGTGGGGGACAGTGACACAGGACAACACAGGGAAGTCACTTCTCCTCTGACTCCTTATTGGCAGGGAGGGAGGGGCCAGGTCATATGAAAACGAGGAGGAGGGGGAGGAGGGGGAGGAGGAGGGGGAGGAGGGGGAGGAGGAGGGGGAGGAGGAGGAGGAGGAGGAGGAGGAGGAGGAGGAGGAGGAGGAGGAGGAGGAGGAGGAGGAGGAGGAGGAGGAGGAGGAGGAGGAGGAGTGCGCTGCAGAATTCACCAGGTTTCCCAAGAGCCGGCTGCGTCCTGGACCCCTCCCGCGCCCCAGCGGCTCCTTTGGCACGCGGGCGCTGCCCAGGTTTGGGGACTGGAGAGGCTGAAGCCAGAGCCGGACCGAGACTGGGGCCCCGCTGGCCAGGCTCAGCACCGAGCTGGCAGGAGAGGCCCCGCGGCTCCCGGCCCGGACACCTGGGGGCGGGGCCTTGAGGCGACCCCTCCCCCTGCCTCTGGGGGCGGGGCGACTCCTGCCCCAGCTCCTTCCAGCTCGTGCTGGGGTGGGGACTTGCACTACAGGGGACAGACCTAGCCCCCTGAACACGTCCGGACGCTAGTGGGACTTTAATCTCCCGTGGGCGGGGCTCTCTGCAGGGCTGGGGACGGCGGGACCAGGCGCCCCGAAATCAGACTCGGTTCCAGTCCTGATCCATCGCTTACAGCCGAGGCCGGGGCTCTTCTCCCTCTCCTATCAGATTAGTCATTCCCACCCTTCCTCCTGGTTTATGGCCCTCATCTTCTGCCCACACTGACAAAACCCGTTACTCCACCTCCTGCACCACACCGTCCTCCGTCCACCGTCCCAGAAACATACCCAGGAAGTGTCTGCTTGGCCCACTTCAGGGTCCCCAATATCTCATGCCAGGTGTGACAAATGGTAGGGGCACAATAAATATCCCCTTTCCTTCTAACCAATATGCATGGCCAGTCATAGGCTCAGACTTAGACAAAACTTTTCCCACTTGACAGCTGAGCAAAGTGAGACCCAGGGAGGTTAAGTGAGTTGCCCAAGGTCACACAGCAAGTAAATGACTAAGCTGAGGTTGGAATTAGTTCTTCTAGGCTCCTTTAGCTTGACCCCAAATATTGAAGTGTAGAGGGACGGAGACAGGAAAGGGGAAGGGGGTTGAAGAGAATGCCGGGACAGCAGAGACATCTGGGAGAAACCCAGTCACCGTGGACACTGGGCATCGAAGGTCAAGTGAGCAGGCACCAGCAAGGCTTTGTCTTCATCTTTGGGCCACAGGCACCAGAGTGTCCCGGCTCTGAGTTCTTGTAAAGCTAAAGCGGCCCCAGAGAGAGGGCTTGTCACCACTACTCGGTTTTCTCGTCTGAAAAATGGGCACATACATGTTAATTGGGGTTAGTAATCCAGGGGAAGGGTTTGAGCCTTGGAGTTACACTCATGTGGGTTAAAATCGTAGCACTGCCACTTCCTGGTCGGGAGGGTCTTGACAAATAATGACATGGATTGCCCCTCTGAGCCTTGGTGTCCAGCTCCAAGATGTGGGACTGCTGGGCTTATCTTCACAGGTCCAGGAGGGAAAAGTTACACACAGCCCCCGGCATGGTTGACAGTGGAAGCTGTCATTATTACCACCATCGGCTGGGCTGTTTGGAGTTCAGACCCAGCACCGAGCAACCCAGCACCAGGTACCCAGCACTGAGCAACCCAGCACAGAGCAACCCAGCACCAGGTACCCAGCACTGAGCAACCCAGCACCAAGCAACCCAGCTGGGAGACGGCTCCCACTGTGTCCTCTCCAAGGGGAACTTGCTCCAAATGCCCAGGCTGCAGAACCCCCAGTTCTGTCCCTGCCTTGCTGTGTGACCACAGGGGTCCCTCTCTCTGAGCCTCAAACAAGGTCAGTGAGCTGGACAACTCCAAAGGCTTTTTAATTCTTATTTTTCGTGGTGCTGAGGAGGGGGCCCAGGGCTGTGCACACTCTAAGCAATGACCCCACTTAGGTCCCCCTCCAGCCCCCTTTTTCGTGTTGTTTGAGGTAGGGACTCACTGGGTGGCCAAGGGTGGCATCCGGCTTGCCAGCTTCCTGCCCAGCTCCTGAAGGGCTGGGGTCACAGGCAGGCACCACCAGCCCCGAGGGCCTTTCATTTCTTATCTCAGTAATTGAGGTCCAGGGGAAATCCAGAACTGGGCCCAAACCCCCGTACCCCCCCTCCGCCCGCACAGATCAGGAATAAGGCCAGGGGCTGGAGAGTGGCCCAGAGGTGGAGCACTTGCCTGGCATGTGTGAGGCCCCGAGGTCCACCCCAGCACCAAAAAAAAATAAAAAATAAAAAAAATAAGACTAGGGAGTGCTACGGGGTAGGAGCCCGCCAAGTCTAGGGACCTGATTTCCAAAGCCCCTAAAGATTTAGCCATAGGAGGTTCTCATGTGATATACACAGGGGCCAGATTTAGTCAATAAAAATACAAGTCATCTGTTGAAAGATAAACGATGATTTTTTTTTTTTAGTTTAGGTATATCCCAAATATTATATGGGATAAGCTTATACTAAAAATAAAAAAAAATAGCTTATAGTTTACTGGAAATTCAAATGATTCAAAAATAACCTGAATGTAATCCCTGATTTTTTTTTCCCCAGCTCTTTTTTTTGAGACAGAGTCTTGTTAAGTTGCTTAGAGCCAAACTAAATTGCTGAGGCTGGCCTTGAGCTTGTGATCCTCCTTCCTCAGCCTCCCAAGCAGCTGGGATGACAGACATGTGCCACTACACCTGGCGAGTCCCTATATTTTTATCTGAAAACTTTAAATGCAGTTAAAGAAAGAAAAGCGGCAGCTCCTGATGTCCTACTATGGCACGCATCTTGGTTTGTTTGGGCTGCTGTAACACAATACCCTAGGCTGGGTGGTTTGTGAACAACAGAAATTAGTTGCTCATACTTCTGGAAGCTGTTGTGTCTGGCAAGGCCAGTTCTTCACAGATGGTGCCTTTCCTGTCCTCCTGTAGCAGAAAGGACAAACAGCTCAGCTCCCCCAGGTCTTTTTTTTGGGGGGAGGGGTTCTGAGGATTGAATTCAGGGTCACTGGACCACAGAGCCATACCCCCAGACCTATTTTGTAATTTATTTACAGAGTCTCACTGAGTTGCTCAGTGCCTCCCCACTGCTGAGGCTGGCTTTGAACTCGTGATCCTCCTGCCTCAGCCTCCCCATCTGCTGGGATTACAGGCGTGGGTCACTTCATCTGGTCCCCAGGGCTTTTTTATAGGGCACTAATCCCATTTCCTAACCCATACAAACGTTTGGCTTCTGAGATAGGAGAAGGGGAAACGCAAACAGTGCGCAGTCAGGCTGCTGGTGTTGAATAGTAAAGAGGGCAGGAGGAGGATTTTGGAGGAAAAAGAGTAAGCAGCCGCCCCAGGAGGGACCAGGTGCAGGACCAGGCGGGCGGAGGGCCTTAGCTGACCCCTTTGTACCTTCTGGATTTTGAAACCACAAAATAAATAAATAAGGAACATAATCAGGCGGTTTGTTGTGCTCCAGCTCCCCCACCCCTAACCTCTGCATTCTAGAAATACTCGGGCGCTTGCCTTGTCCTTATCAAAATTCCTGAAGGCCTCTGACTCCTGACTCAGCGTCTGCAGCATCCCCGGCCTCCAGGCCTGGGGTGAGTCACAGCCACCCCGGCCACCAGCTGTTTGTCCTCTGCAGCTTCTGGGAAGCGCCCCCCACTGCTGGGACCCCTTCTCTCTCCAGTCTGTCTATTTCCACCCCAGCGTCGGGTGCGCAGGCCCCGGGTTAGGAACAAGGGACACCCTGACAGATCTGGAGGAAGGCTCCATAGACTGTGGGAGGCCTGGGGCGGGGTCTGTGTTTGCATTTGGTGGCATTTGGGAAGGCTTCCTGCAGGAGGCAGCCTGTGAGCAAGGCAGGGAACAGCACCGAGGCAAAGGAACAGCATGAGCAAAGTCCTGGAGTCTTTAGGGAGATGGGGCTGGAAGGTGCCTGAGGCCAGGGGCAGAGCCTGAGGCCTCGTCCCGGGAACCTGGTTCAAGAGGGGCCCGTGTTCCACAGCGTTTGTCTGTGGCCTCCTTGAAGCATCCCTTCCTGGGTCCGGAGATGGGGGCCCAGACCCCGGGACTGCCTCACTGAGACTTGCAAGGGGAGTGCTGCTCTGAGCCAGGCGAGGGTCTTCGTGAATCGAGCCGTGGGCCCTGAGGAGGGGCAGAGCTCAGTGCTGACCACAGGGCTGAAGGCAGCACCTGCCCTCGGAGGACTTGGGGTCATGTGGGGGAAGAAAGAAGCACACCTCCCAGAGGGCCCTGCAGCAGGACACAGGTCCAGCGGATGTGATTCATGACACATCCAGGGACAGGGCCGCTGGGAGGTCCACTGGGAGGAAGGGCCTTTTCACATCCTTATGTCTTACTCTGGTTTTCCAGGCAAGGCACCAGGCCCAGAGAGGGACAGAGAGTTGTCCAGGTCACACAGCAAGTCAGTGGCAAAGTCAGGGCCAGACCCTAGCCCCGACCCCTGGCCCCAAGTTTTCCACAGACCTGCCGCCACCTCCTGCGGGGCTGGGCGGCCATCAGGGAGGGCTTGCGAAGCAGGGTCTTGCCAGGCACTAGACCCCAGGCAGGTGCACAAATGGTGCTGCCTCAGGAGGAGAAGGTCCTCCCCAGGCCTCCCTGCCTTGTCACCGTGGTGATGGGTGGCTGGGTGAGCTCTCAGCAGCCCCCTGGTCTGCTGGGTGGTCCAGGGAGGAGAGGACCACCTGATGGAGGCTGTGATCCTCGCATGGGAACCCAGAGGGAGGGACTCTGCCCGTACAGACACGCAGATGAAGGTTTGGCTGCCCATGGGCAGTGACGGCCCTGGGCAGCAGTGCCCTGTGCTGGTGCCATGACGCCATCTCGCCTGCGCTCAGGACATGCAGGCCCCCTCCGAAACACACACGTGTCCTCTGGACAAGGTGCGGAAGTCCTGCGTTGCACGCTCTCTCTTGTTACCAGGAATGTCCCCTTTCAAAGAGCAGCATGCTCAGCCATTTGCACTGGAGTGTCAGTCATTATCAGACCCTAGATGCCAGATGAATGCCGGGCCCTGCCCAGAATGACAGAGGACAGGTGAGGAGGGCCCTGGCCCTGGGCCCTGTGTCCAGGTGGCTCTGAGAAGGGAGGTGTCCTGGGTGGAGGTGGACGGTGGTCCGTCCCCAGCTCTTCCTCCTCCCTGGGGCCTTGGGCAAGCAGCTCTCTCCCTGGGCCGTAGCAACCTCCTGTGGACTGACACTGCCCCCCTATCCAGCTGGCACTTGGTGCCCCACCCAGGGTCCTCACGCCCCAGGGAGCCTTAGAGTCTCCTGGAGGCTCCATCCATCCCAGCTCAAGGCGGGCCCCACCCCCAGAGCCATCGGCAAGGAGCCCCCAGGAGTCGGGTCCCACATACGGGGCCCTTCCTCTCTCAGAATAGGGACCTCTCTATAGACTAGTTGGTGGGGTCCGACGGGGGGCTGGAAAGGACCCCAGATACAGGCTTGAGCGATTTCCCTCCCGTCACTGAGCAGACGAGGTACCTGTAAGGAAGGGGAGGGACGGCCTGCAGGGCTGAGGGCAGGCGGCCAGACTCGGCTCTGACCACTAACTGGTCTCACTGAGTCTCACATGAGATGACAGTGTCACATGCTGTCCCGCGCCAGGCCCTGCGCTCAATGTTTCATCCAAATCGCCTTCCATGATCTCCCCTGCAGGTCCGTGAAGTAGGTTCTCAATACCCGGTTTTAGCTTGCTGGGTGGGGCGGTGCACACCTGTGATCCCAGCGACTTAAGAGACTGAGGCAGGAGGATGGCAAGTTCAAGGCCACACTTGGCAATTTAGAGGCGCTGTCTCAAAATTAAAAGGTTCTAGGGCTGGTGATGTGGCTCCGTGGGAAAGTGCACACCTGGCATGCATGAGGCACTGGGTTCGATCCTCAGCACCACATAAAAATAAAAAATAAAGATATTGCATCCACTGAAAACTAAAAAGAAAATAAATATATATTTTTTTAAAATTAAAAGATTCTAAAGCACCCTGGGTTCAATCCTGGCTCCAAAAACCAAACCAAACCAAACAAAAACCCCACAAAAACCCACAACCCAATTTTATGGCTAAAGAACCTGTGGTAGATAGAAAAATGGACTCCAAAGACACCCACACTGTGCTCCCTGGGGTCGGCGTTGCCTTACATGGCACGAGGAAGTTCACAGATAGGATTCTGATATGATCTTGAGAGGGAGCAGTCATCCTGGATAACCCGGGTGGACCTGCCATAGCCAGCAAGACCCTCTTACGAGGGAGGTGGAGGGTCAGAGAGTCGGAGAGGTGACCATGGAAGCCAAGGCTGCAAAAACAGGGCCCTGTTGACACGTGCTGATGCCGTGTGAGCTTCACTTGGGACTTCTGACGTCCAGCATTGCAAGAAAACGTCTTATCCTCTTTTTGGCGGTGTACCAGGGATTGAACTCAGGGGCCCTCGACCTCTGAACCACGCCCCCAGCCCTATTTTGTATTTATTTAAGGACAGGGTCTCACTGAGTTGCTTAGCCCCCTCGCTTTTGCTGAAGCTGGCTTTGAACTCACGATCCTCCTGCCTCAGCCTCCTGAGCCGCTGGGATTACAGGCATGCGTCACCGCCCCTGGCCTATTTTAAGTCTCTAAATTTGTTGTAATTTGTTGCAGCGATCACAGAAAATTCATCCCAAACCCGAGTCTCAGCAAGATGCTGTGCTGGGGTGGGGCTCGGATGTAGCCCTTTCGTCCGCAGAGACTGCTCAGACTCCCAACCACAGTGACTCAACTACCCACCAGGCAGAGTCGAAGGCCCAGTGGTGTTACCATGAGGAGGAGGAGTTTCCTTGGAGTAGGCTTGGAGGAAATTTGCTGTTTTTAAATGTCGATGAATTGTTATGGCAAGAGGCCTGTGCTTGGCTCGGCACAGCAAAGCGTTTCCATATTTGGACCAACCCCGGTGATGAGCCCTGGCGTCTGGCGCTCTGTGGAGAGCAGGGTCTCAAGGCTGAGCCCAGCGGAGGGAAGGCAGTGGGGATGCGCAGTGCCTGCTCTGGCCGGCCTGGGCGGGGACTAGCGCTTGCTGGTCTGGACCAGATGAGTTTCCCCAAGCTGGGTCCTGACTCCGGCTCCCAGGGCCAGCAGTGAGCTCTCAATTAATGTTTGAGGGAGGGAGGGACGAGGAAGGAAGGGACAAGGGAGGTGGGAAAGAGAAATTAGTCTCCATGAAGGCCGGACCAGGGCCAGCGGGAGCTTCCCGGGGTGGGGGCCTCTGCTCTGCTTCTCAGCCTCTCTCCCCCCTTTTCTGATCCAGGCAACCCCTTCCTGTGGGCCTGTCTTTGCTCTGAGGCTGCTCTGACACATGACCGCAGGCTGGGTGGTGGCAGATGACAAACGTCTGTTTCTCACAGGTCACACTCGGGGCTGGACTCCAAGATCAAGGTGCCAGCAGACCCTGGGCCTGGTGAGGCCACCCATGGCAGGAGGGCTGAGGGAGGCTGTGAGGCCTTTTTTAAGGGCCCTGATCCACTTGTGAGGGCTCCACCCTTAAGACATACCCCTCTCAAGGATCCCCCTTCTAAGCCATGGCCTTGGCCTTGTGGGGAGAGCAGGGGTCACCCTCCCGCATTCCGTTTTGTTATGCCATCCCTGCCAATCACAGGTCCTCCCCTCCCATCCAGAGACAGACCTGTGTCCCCAGCACTCAGAGAGGGACAGCAGTGGAGTGACTTGGCCAGTGAAGAGGAAGTGGTGGGCTGGGTTCGAACCTGTCGCTGTGGCTCCCAAGCCTGAGCACAGGCCTCCTCACCCTGAGCATCTCCTTCAGGACCAAGAGCCAAAGGCCCGGAAGCCACCCTTCTGGGGCAGATGGGTCCCTGGCTGTTCTCTGGACGCCCTGCCCTGCGTCCCGCCCTTCCTCCCTTCCCGCGGTTCAGCCGGTGGAATTTCAATCAATACCTCCGTCTGCACTTTATTCATTACTCAGAGTCCATTTCCCAGGTCGGAAACCTGAGAGCCCACACTGACCCGAGAGGGTCTCAGAAGGACAAGCGGGCGGCAGTCAGAGCCACTCAGCGCTGAAAGATCTCATCAGTCAGGATCTGAGGAAAGGCGGTGTCCCCAGGAGGGGTGTGTGCAGCCAAGCACCATGCGAGGGACAGTCGGGGCGCTGTGGCCAAGGAGACCTGGGGTGAGTCCCTCTCCTCTGGCTCTAGGACCCCCGAAAGTCTTTTCACTCTCTGAACCTCAGTGTCCTTCCTATGAAACCAGACAATGAGCACATGTGCTTATAGGGTCCCCGCGAGGACCGGGATCAATCCTGCACCGCGCCAGACACAGGGAGACTTCTTGCTCTCCAGGGCGCCACAGTGATATCTGCATGTGATACTCAGTACCAAGAGCCTGCCACTTCCCGGCCACAGCCCTGGGAGCTGCAGAGTCCCCCGTTTGATGATTTGCTCTCACTGCCCAGAGGAGAAGGCTGAGTGAGCCCCGCTGCTGAAGGGGCTCTCAGCTCCCACCTGCCAAGCTGCGCAGTTGAGGGTCCAGGTGGAGGGGGAGCCCCACCCGAGGGAAATCCCACCACCAGGGCAGAGTCCATGGTCCAGGGAAGGCAGAGTCCATGGCCCTGGACAGGACGGCTCCGGCAGGGAGGGCACCTCCGCCTGGATTTCAGCCCATATCCAGTGTCTCCAGAAGCCACCGTCCTAATCCGGAGGCCCCAAGGAAGCAGCGATTTCCTGGGAGAAAACAGGTTCCCACAGGTTTTACCTTCCTCCTGTCAGACTTCCAGGTACCGAGGGACTGTCCCCACCCACACATACACAAGGGAGGCCAGGGCTGCACAGACTCAGAGGGGAGGGGCCGCAAGACACCTCTGCCCCCACACTCTTGTTTGTAGCCCACATAGGGCAGGGACTTCAGCAGGTCCCTGAGAGGAGGGTGGCAGAAGCACAGCCAAGGTGCAGGCCTCCCAGCTCCCAGGCCGGGCTAAGCACCCAATCCAGTTTCTCCCAGACAGGACAGTTCTCCAAGCCCCACTCCTGAGCCACCCCTGGGCCCCTTCTAAAGACCACCACCATGGAACAATGAAAAGAAAGAGCCTGAGTCTCCAGCTCAGTGAGACTAATTCCTGTGTGATTTGGGTGAGATCCTCCCGTCTCTGGGCCTCAGTTTCCACACTGATAAAAACGAGGCATTTGGATTCCTTTTTTTTTGGTTAGTACCAGAGATTGAACTCAGGGACACTCAACCACTGAGCCACATCCCCAGTCCTATCCTGTATTTTATTAGAGTCAGGGTCTTGCTGAGCTGCTTAACACTTCGCTTTTGCTGAGGCTGTCTTTGAATTCTCCATCCTCCTGCCTCAGCCTCCTCAGCAGCTGGGATTACAGGCGTGCACCACCGCGCCTGGCTGGATTCCATTTTTAAGAACTCTTCTGGCTCCATTGTTCTGGGAGCCCAAGGTGCCCTTATCCTACCCCCAAGTTTCTCCGATCTCTCCAGAATCTGAGAATCCAGACAGAAGAAAGATTTGGACGAGGCTTAGATGGGCATGAGGGTAGGGACTCTGACCATTTCCACCCTCTGCTAAGCCAAGAAGCCAGGCCTGCAGGCCAGGTGGCGATCACAGGAAAAAGCCATCCCCTACACAGGAAGGGAGGAGTTGCCCCTGGGGGAGGAACAGATTCAGAATCCAGAACTCAGAACCCAGTTAGGGCTTCAACTCCCCTCCTTCTTCCCAACCTACCTGACTCCACTCCCAGAAGTCGGTGGCACTGATTCAACCTGGCCAGGGAGCTGATTGTCCAGTGGAGACTCAGAGCTTGGCGTAGAGGGCAGGGAAGAGACAGGGTAGAAGAAATGTCCTCAGCTTGGTCTCCTGAGTCTACAGCCAGGGGACTTCTGGTGATGGGGGCTGGGGTGTGCGTGGTGGGGGAAGCCAGTAGACCTGTCCTGCCCTGGCGGGCTGCTTCCCACAGTCCCTGCTAGGCAGACAGGCTCAAGGCTGGAAAGACACTGGGGTCAATGCTTTTCTTTTTCTACCAGGAAACTGAAGCCAGGGCGCTTACCACTGAGCCACATTCCCAGTTCTTTTTATTTTTTATTTTGAATCAGGGCCTTGCTAAGTCTCCGAGGCTGGCCTCAAACTGATATAGATAATGCTTTCATGAACCACCAGTGATCTTGAAATTATTTAAGTTACTACTTAAATTGAATAAATCAGAATTTAGTAGTGATGATAATGATAAAATAGAAAAGAGATGAGAGTGCATTCTGGGGTAAGAATAAACTATCTGGTCTAGGGCTGTGGCTCAGTGGTGGAGCACTTGCCTAGCATGTGTGAGGCCCTGGGTTCGATCCTCAGCACCACGTATAAATAAATAAATGATACAAAGGTTAAAAAAAAAAAAGAATAAACTATCAATTATCTTGTGAAACTTTTGTTTCAATTTTAAGCCTTGTGCCAGGTTGTGATGTGATGTATTTCTTACTCCCAGTCACAGTCACAAAACCTTGAAGTGGCACGGCTGCCTTAGATCATGCATCCGGCCTTCTGTCCACCAGCAGGAAACGGAGCCGGCCAGAGGCCCTGACCACCAGGCTGCAGCTCACCCTTCCTCAGCCGCTTGCCACACACCTGGCCATACACCCAGGTGACCCACCCGGCAGCTGCACTGGCTCCAGCCTCTTTCCTCAAATTCCTTTTCTCCCACTCTGACACCTAGGAGGCCTGTCCAACTGTCACCTGGTGGGGTCTTGTTAGTGGCTGCAGCACAGCTCTCACCCTCTTTTATTTTTATTTTTTAAGAAAGAGAGGGGACAGACAGAGAGAGAATTTTAATATTTATTTTTCAGTCTTTGGCGGACACAACATCTTTGTTTGTATGTGGTGCTGAGGATCGAACCCGGGGCCGCACGCATGCCAGGCGAGTGCGCTACCGCTTGAGCCACATCCCCAGCCCAGCGCTCACCCTCTTAATCTACTACTCAGTATCAGGGTTTGGCAGATGAAGGGGACCCTGGCCCCTCTGATTTATGGATGAATGAAAATGAGTGAATGAACAAGGGACTGAAAGCTGAATCGTCCCAGGTCACCAGAGTCGGCCTCTTTCCTCGAGGAGCTCAAACATGGGGGACAGGCTTATAAATCACAGTCCCCTGTGATAAGAGCCGAGGAACCACAACACCTCGGGCACCTAAGATGACGGGAATGGCCAGGCAGAGCTCTAGAGGAGGCTGCTGGGCTGGGCCTTCCCGGCAAAGGGCGAAAGCTCCCTGGGTGCTGCTGGGCCCTTTGTAGCACTTTTCTTCTTTTTAAATTTACACTTATGTATTTAATCCCCCCCCCCCACCGGAAATTCCATGGGATGAACCAGGCCTGCTGGGCTTTACCCCAGTGCTGAGCCTGAGGGTTTTGGTGTGGAATCCTGTGCATTAAATATTTACCAACCGAATATCCAGGCAACCACAGATGGCTCGGGAACACTCAGAGCACCCTGGGAAGAGCAGGGTCTTTCTCCTGCAGGCGGGGGAGCCATGGGAGGCTAACTGGGGAAAGAGACAGGAAGTGGGCTTTATCTTTAGAAAATTCCTCAGGCTCTGTGTTGGGGATGCTGCCTGGGGCTGGGCGGGTGGTGAGAAGTCAGGCTGTAATAACCCAGGGGACCTGGAGTCTAGGGGCAACCTGGCACGGAGGCATGTGTGTGCTGCAGGCGGGCTGCCAGGGCCTCGGATGGCCCCTCTGGGCACCCTCCCCTCCCACCAAGACTGGAAGGAGAGAGGCACTTGGTTCCTCATCCTGCCTGGCCTAGGGTAGCCATGGGAGGTGTGTACAAACCTTGTCACAGACTTTCTTTTTGATCAGCTCACATTTTAACACATACATTTATATATTTATATATTTTAAAAGTGAACATTAGGGCTGGGGATATAGCTCGCATGCACATGACCCTGGGTTCAATCCCCAGAATCAAAACACAAAAAAGTGAACATTAACCAGGGAGGCCGAGGCAGGAAGATCCCAAGTTTCAGGCCCGCTTCAGCAACTTAGGGGGACCCTACATCAAAATTAAAAATAAGCTGGGTGCAGTGGTCCACGCCTATAATCCCAGTGGTTTGGGAGGCTGAAGGTGGAGGATCGAGAGTTCAAAGCCAGCCTCAGTAACAGTGAGACACTAGGCAGTGAGACCTTATCTCTAAATAAAATAGGGCTAGGGATGTGGTCAGTGGCCGAGTGCCCACAAGTTCAACCCCTGATACTCCCCCCGCAAAAAAAAAAAAAAAAAAATTAATAAGGTTCGTGATGTAGCTCAGTGGTAGAGCCCCCCAGGTTCAGTCCTCAGTGTGTGTGTGGTGGGAATCTTAGAGTCATTGTGCTGCTTTCTATGCCCTATGTCTGGAGTATATTTAGTGAATATAATGTCAGTACCATGCACATACAAACATAGTAATTCTAAATTTTCAAACTTGTGGGCTGGGGCTGTGGCTCAGAGGAAGAGCGCTCGCCTAGCATGCATGAGGTACTGGGTTGATCCTCAGCAGCACATAAAAATAAAATGAAGGTACAACTTCATTTTATGAACAACTAAAAAAAATGTTATATATAAAAAAAATAAACTCATTAATTTTACCTAATTTCTATCCCCTGGCCAAGGCTCCCAGTCTGGGGGCTTTCTTTTGCTAAATAGGGAGATTGCTAAATAGCTGTTAGACATCCTAGCCCATTATTTTTTTTGGCCCAAATCAGGATTTGCTGAAATGTGGAAAAGATGTACAAAGTTCGTTTTAGGAGCTGCACCTGTGACCCCTAAAGCCAGCAAATAAGACCAGGTAGCTAAGGGTGCCCTCAGAGTCACAGACACAGAGATTTGGGTCTCCTCGCTGCCCCTTTGGGGACATGGCCCTTCAGGGTCAACTATTTCCACCATTCATCAAGGGCTCATCAAGGGCAAGCGCGGACTTCTATTAACACATCTAACGCTCACACTGAATGAACCGTTAAGACCCCCTTTTACAGGTGAGGAAACTGAAGCACAGAGAATCTGCACTAGTTGCTCACAAAGCCTCAAGCAACGCAGGGAGTCAGACCCGGCCACACCGCTCCAGAGCTGGCCTCACTACGCGGCTTGGAACACGCAGATTCTTTTTCGGACCGGGCATTGAACTCAGGAACCGACCCCTGAGCCTCCTCCCGTTATTTTGTAGTTTATTTGGAGACAGGGTCTCCCTGAGCTGCTCAGCGCCGCGCTGTTGCAGAGGCTGGCTTTGAACTCGCGATCCTTCTGCTCCAGCAGATTCTTTTTTTACAAGGCGAGTTCAATGCCCAGCACTTGGCAGGCGTCCGGCAGGTCGGCCGTCCTCAGAGGCTCGTGTTCCCACCCAGCGGCCACCCCAGGTTTGGGTACCCCAGATCCCCACTTTCTGGTCCGACAAGCCCACCCAGCCCACTGCGCGGGCCTGATTCCCGCGCTGGGATGTGACGGACGCAGGTGCGCGGGGACCCAGCGGGCGGCGGGCGGGGCAGCACTTCCCGGCAGGAAGGCGGGTGCGGGGCGGCCCTGGAAAGGTGCCCCGGGCCGGCGGGAAGGCACACGTGACGACAGCTGCTCGCCAGGGGCGCTCGGCGCGGCGCTCGCCTTATATGGGCAGGCGCGGAGCGGGGGCGGGGCCGGGGCGGGGCGCCCCACCCTGACGGCCACGCCCACCCGACAGCCACAGCCCCTGACGGCCCCGCCCCACCTTGACGGTCACGCCCACCCTGACGGCCCCGCCCCACCCTGACGGCCCCGCCCCACCTCCGGGACAGACTTCTCCGCCAGGCCGGGCTTCTCCGGACCGCCCCTGCCCAAACTGAGACCCGCTTCGGGCCCCGCCCTACAAGGACTCAACTTGCAGAAATCCGGCCTGGCCTTCCGCAGGCCCGGCTAGGACACCTACTCGCCTGGCGACTGTGCGCGTGTCTGCCGCTCACTCTGTCCCTGGCCGCAGGTCCTCGCTAGGTAGCTGGAGTAGCGGGGCTTGAAGGGCCTTTGGAGCACTCAGTTACCTAGCTTCAGGGTCGGTCGGGTGGTGAGCCAGCTCCAACCGAGTCTTCCCTTCAAGGGCGCCTTTTTATAACTGGCACTTTTGAAGTCCCCAACCTCGGGCTGTGCCCAGGTCCTCGCTAAACATGAACCTTGATCCATCAGAAGTGTGGGTTAACTGGACCCCTCTTGGCCTGGCAAGACTTAAATCATAAGAGGAATCCATCAGGAGGCAGCTACCAGGTTCCCTTGCCTCCTCTCTCCTCCCAGCTCTCCTTACAGCCTCGATCCATAAAAACCCAGGGCTGTCCAACTGCCCCTCTGCTACCTCCACTACACCCTGTCAGCCACCTTCAGGATAAATGTCAACCCTCAGCTCAGTACACAGGCTGTATGAATATCGAACGAGTTAATGTTTGTAAAATACTTCAGTCAAGTGTTTGGCATATAGTAGCTGCTCATGAAAAACTTGTGTTGAACAGATTCTTCTTACTGTACTCTAATCGCCCGTGCCTGTGCTGTGAATTCCAGGAGGGCTGAGCTCTTCCTTTTCCAACCCAGCATTTCCCATTTCCCCCATATCCTAGGTGCTGAGCCAGTGTCTGCCGGTGAGTCAATGAATCGCAGGAAGTGGGAGTGGGGGGTAAGAGGAAGTCCTTCACTGGGATGGCCACCAGCCCTCACATCTCCTGGGACATAGCACATTCTGACTTTTCCTCCATAGCTTCCCAGAACTTCATGGCAACCAGGAGGGTCAGAGGGTAGATATTGACTCTTTTCCAGATAAGCCTTTGAGGTGTCAGGAGAGAAGCAGCTTATCCACAGTTACACAATAGGAGGTGGAGCCAGCACCTCTGCCTCTTTTTTTTTTTTTCCAGGGCTGCAGAAGGAACCCAGAGCCTCCCACAGGCTAGGCAAACACTCTAGCTGAGCTCACTCCCAGCCCACCTCTTTTTTTTTAAATTGAACTCAGGGGCCATCGACCACTGAGCCACATCCCCAGCCCTATTTTGTATTTTATTTAGAGACAGGGTCTCACTGAGTGGCTTAGTGCCTCACTTTTTTGCTGAGGCTGGCTTTGAACTTGTGATCCCCCTGCCTCAGCCTCCCAAGCCACTGGGATTACAGGGCTTTGCCACTGTGCCCAGCCTCAGCCCACCTCTTGTTTTTAGTTTTGTTTCTGTGATGCTGGGGGATGGAACCCAGGGCCTTCTACATGCTAGACGAGGGCTCTGTTACTGAGCCACATCCCCAGCCTGGGTACTTCCTTTAGCACCAAAGGTCCCTACACCAGGAATCCTTCTTTTCGGGCAAAATGCAATGGGTCATCCTAGATCAAATTCCAGTTTTAGCTCTGAGGACCTCCCCTCTCTCCTCTTCTGGGCAGGTCCCATTATTCCCAAGCTCTTTTCTGAGATCATGAGACCAGGAGACCATGCTGTCCTGCCTGAAGGCCCAGGAGACTCAAAGAAAATCATGCCTTTTCTGACCTCCCCAAACACTCAGGGCACGAAGGGGTGGGGACAGGAGCATTAGAAGGCCACAGGACTGGAGTAGGAGCTCCATTCACCTGCTCCTTTGCCAGGTCCTCTGCCCAACACTAGGAATAGAACAAAGGCCCTTCTCCGTCTGCTGGAGCTCCCAGTGGGAGGGATGAACCAGTGGACACAGGGTCCATGGTCAAGTTCATGGACTGCATGGGGAAGGAGGGATTAACCAGGGTTTCCAGGGCCCCCTCCTGACCCAGCCACTCACCAGCTGGCCTTAGGCCTGTTCGCTCCCTGGGCCTGGGCTTCTTCTGTCCACTGTGGAGTGGGAGCTGGTCTCTGAGGGCCTTCCTGCCCCGAGGTTCATGACCGGGGAGCAGAGTTATGGGAAACACAGCCCCTGGAGAGGGGCCTGGAGGCCAAGCCGCCTGAGTGGGTGGGGTGGCCCAGGGCCCGCGGTACAAACAACAGCTCCAGCACGGACTTCCCAGGCTGCCCTGGCCTCAGCTGCCCAGCTGCTGCCCCCTGCCACATCCTCCTGGGCCACTGTTCCCCACAGCCCACAGGGGGCTGGGCTGGGCAGGGAGGGCCTGGGCCTGGCCCAGCGGAGCCTCTGCTCCCTTCCGTTTGCTCAGGAGGAGGCCTGAGAGTTGCAGCCCTGAGGGTGGCGGGGCTGAGTCCTGGGTAAACACTGAGGCACTGTGTAGCCAGTCCCCACATGTGGCCAGGCCACTCTAAAGTCATTCCCGGGCTGCATGGAGTGCCCAGCCGGTGCAAGCACAGAACAGAGGGCCTGAGCTGGGTCTGGGGACCTGGCAGGGACAGGGACCCCCTGAGGTACTAGGCCTTCCCTTGGGAAATTTCTCTCTCCCTGGACTTCCCAGATAACTTCATTTAAGAGCAACCCCAAGACTCCAAGTGGGAACTCAGGCCGCCTCTGGGTTCTCTCCTTTGGCTTGCTGGAGACCCCAGGCGGGGCCCTACTCTCTGGACTTCCACTGTGGCCTCCTGGTGAGACTTGGTGGCTCCCTTTCCCATCCCAGCACCATAGGGATCCTGGGAGGTGGGAACTGCTGATGTGGGATATGGTATGGAGACCCCTTGTCCTTCTGTTTCGCTGGGGAAGAGGACCTGGGGCTCAGACACAGTGTGGTGCCCAAAGTCACCTGGGAAGTGGCAGAGGTGCTGGGTCCTGCCAAGCTGCCTCAGTGAGGAGAGGGACCTGGCAGAGCAGCTCCTTGGCAAGGGAGTGGCCTCACGCGTTCATCCACCTTGCAGACTGCTGTGTCCCTCCTTGGCGCCCGCCCTCTGGAAGGGTGGGGACATGGAAGGTGCTCAGGGAGACATGCAGGAGGGTGGCGGGCAGGGGCAGAGGGCTGCCCTTCCTCAGAGTCCCAGTCAGGGCTGTGGCCTGGAAGGTGCACATTCTCAGATCCCACCCAGACCTAAACCTGAACCAGTTTCTTACTTTGGACTTGGGAGGTCTCGGGAACACCAGAATTTGGGGTTTGGAACTTTTGAAGGCAAAGGTGGAGGGGACAAAGCCAGGGCTGGAGGTGGGGCCTGCAGAGCCACCTCTGAGGACATTCCTGCCGCTCAGCCTGCCCTCCCCCAAAGTAAACGGCAGGTGGGAGGTACAGCTGGAGCCAGCTCAGGTTTCAGCCTGGGACACTCCTTCCTTGCTTTAAGGACAATGACAAGTTAGTTCCCTCTGCCCTGGAAATCCCACTTCTATAAAATCTAAAAGAAGAAATAAGCTCCATGCCCAAACATGTTTGTTCCAACCTCGTTTATAATGGAAAAGTAATTAACTGAGAAAACCCTAAGTATTCCACCGAGGGGCCAAGGTTAACGATGTGACCCAGCTGAGTGACTTCCCTGGGCTGAGAAGTGGAAACAGCATGTGAGAATGTGAGATGTGCCTGGGGGCCGGGGGGTCGGTGTTGAGAGAAGCGGGGACCCGGGTTGGCGCCTCATATGCACGTTGGATTTGAATCCTGCTCTGCCCCTTTCCGGCCTGTGCCCTGGGTCCGCCCGAGCCCTGCAGGCCTTTCCTTCCTCGTGGAAATGGAACTGATCCTCAGGGCCGACCTCCTCAGCTTCCCTGGCATTCAAGAAGTTAATGCCCTGGAGAGCTGGCGCCCCTGGGTGACAGCATGACAGTGAGGGCTGCTCTGAGCGGCCCTGAGTCCCCCCAGAGAACAGGCATGCTGGAGCTCCTACCCCAGCCCCTCAGAATGGGGCTATTTGGAGACAGGCCCTTTAAAGAAGTGATTTTGTTCAAATGAGGCCACTAGGGTGTCCTTATAAGAGGAAATGTGGACATAAAAAGAGACCGGGCATGGGGGCGCCAGCCTGTGAGCCCAGAGGCTTGGGAGGCTGAGGTAGGAGGATCCTGAGTTCAAAGTCAGCCTCAGCAACTGAGGTCCTAAGCAACTTAGTGAAACTTTGTCTCTAAATAAAAAAATAAAAAGGGCTGGGGACGTGGCTTCCACGGTCAAGTGCCCTTGGGTTCAAACCCTGGTACCAAAAAAAAAAGAAGAAGAAGACGACGACGACATGCGGGATGTTCCCCTGCCAAGGAGAAGCCCTGGGAGGACTCAGGAAGGGCCACCTCGCAGCCAAGGACAGAGGCCTCGGGAGGAGCCAGCCCTGCTGACTTCGCCTCCAGAACTTGGAAAAGGTGAATTTCTGCGGCTTGAGCTCCCATCTGTAGTATCGCGTTGGCAGTGAACCCACATGCCGAGCCCCGGCGGGGACCGAAAGCTGGGGACAGGGGATGTAGTCAGTGCAGGCCCTGGATTCCACCCGTACCACATACCACACTCACACACTCTCTCTCTCTCTCTCTCACACACACACACACACATACACAATTGACATTACGCTGTGACAATACACTGACTATCTCTTGTCAGACTCTCTCCTGGAGAAGAGTACTCTCCTCCTATTTCAGAGTTGAAGAAAACTAAGGCTCAATATAAAAAAGGGCTGGAGATGCGGCTCCACAGGTAAACACCGCGGGCTCACTGCCTGGTACCAAAGCAAAACCCAAAACCCTGAGGCTCAGCTGGTGAGGGAGAGGACTCCACTGGAATCAGGTGACTGTGACTCCAAAGCCCCTTCAAAGCCAGCCTCCAGCATCCACCCCCAGGGCCCTCCTTGGGGGAGCTGTGTCCTCCTCTTACATCCAGCACCTGAGGCCCAGAGAGGCACCTGCAGACACTGTGGCCAAGATGCCGCGTGTGGACTGGAGAACATTCTGGCCTTAGGAATGGATGCTGAACAAAGGATATCTCCTGCCTCCTTCTGGGGGTTAGGGGGTCCCCACTCCTGGCATGAGCAGAGGGTTTTGACCCTCCTGGGGCCGCAGTGTGGTAGAGTGGGTGGAGCAGGGGACTGGGTCAGGCCACCCAGGGTCCATTCCCGGGATGTGGCCCTGGACATGTCTTTACTTCTCTGAGCCTCAGTCTCTTCATACGCGAAATGGGAACAGCAATCCCTACCTCAGATGGGTGTGGGAGGTCAGAGAAGGGGGAGGGAGCCCCTGGACACAAAGGGATCCATGCTGGGTCCCTCCCTGTGTGGGGTCAAGGAAGGCAGCAGACAGGAGACCGCTCCTTGACTAAGCTCACCCCGATGCAGGATGTGGCTCAGTGGTAACCAACTCCCCACCCCCCAGTTAGTAACCAACAATGTGGCTGGGCTGGGGTGTCCCAACCCCAGAGAGAGGCTCCCCCCCCCCCACTGCCACAGGAGGGTGGGCAGAAGTGGCCAGGAGGCAGCAGCACAGAGGATTCACGAGAACGGCAGTGGGCATTCTCCACGGGTGAGGTCATCACCTCCCACTCCCCAGGGCAGCAGTGGGCAGTGGCAGGACTCAGGGCTGGGACACAGGCTGCTGTAAGGTCCCAGCCTGGTTCAGGGCTTGTCCCTCCCATCCTGGGCGCTGAGCAGAGGAAGAGCCAGGGAAGCCAAGCAGCTCCCGCTTGCCCACGAGGTGCCGTGGTGCCACTTAATCCTCCCCAGGACCTCACTGGCACTGACTCACCAGCCCCAGCTGGTGCTCAGGGGACACAGAAGTCTAGTTAGACTTTGGAGTCAAATATGTGAGCTCTGACACCTGCCCCTGCCTAGTGACTTTGGCTCTCTGAGCCTCCGTTTTCCTCCTCTGTAAAATGGTGACATCAGTCCCTGTCTTTTCTGCATGACACAGGTGCGTGCATTCGGCAGCAGGTTCACATTCTACTGCTGCGGAGTTGAGCCTCAGAATGCCCAAGTAAGGCGACAGGTCCCACAACCTGCAGGTGGACGGCAGTATCTGAACCCCATCTGAGTCTTCCTGCCCTCCTGCTGTTGTGGAGTGGCCAGTGTGGTCCCTGGCCCCCAGAGGGCCCCCAGGAGGTGGCTGGAGAGGCGAGGCTCCTTGGAACAGGAGTGGCCCAGATTTCCTGTGGAGCCGCAGACCCCAGCCCTGGCAGGGCTCAGGGTCACCCTGCAGCTGGTGTTCCAGGCAGTGGGGAGGAACACGCCTGGAAGCCTTGCTTGCCAATGGCATCCTGCGCACTAAGGCCGTGGCCCGGCATTGTTTCGAGGCCCTCCCAGCCCAGGGCGCACTGAGGGATTTCCGCAGCCTGCCAGGACTGCCTTCACTTTCTGGAAGAGCTTTCCCAGGTGGCCAGGGTGGGGGTCGAGCTGGCCTAGACCCAGACCCTTTGCCGGGGCAGGGAGTGCTGGGAAGGGCAGGGTCACAGCACCAACATCCTCTCCACCTGACAGGTCCTGGACCCAGAGTCTACCCTGCACAGAGACAGTGTCCCCCACGCTCGCCTCTCCTGCCGAGGGGAGAGAGGGTGGTGTCTTCTTGTCGTTTTGCTGTGGCCGAAGTCAGGGCCCTTGGGCTCAGATTCCAGCCCTATAGGAAGGTGCTAAATTGGCAGGTCCCCCTTCTCCGTGCCTTCAAGGGAGGCTGGATAGCCCCTCGGGTCCCTTCACACTGCCCAGAGAATAGCTCGGGATCTACCTGCTGCCCCTTCTTGCTCTGGGGTCCGTAAAGCTTAAATTCCTTGCAGGGGGCTGGGGACAAAGCTCAGTTGGCAGAGTGCCTGCCTGGCATGCACAAGGCCCTGGGGCCAATCCCCAGCACCACACACACACACACACACACACACCCACACACATTCCTTGCAGACAGTCAGATTCTCTCCCGTGTTTGGCACGTTTTAGAAGGACGGTGTCAGTGCCCACCATGCATTCTAATGCTTCCAAGAGGTGCTCAGCTCATGGAACGTATCTTGGCCACTCCATGGCTGTCCCTCTGTGAGCCAGGAGGTGTCTGTCCTGCCTGGCAGGGCAGAGGTGGTGGCAGAAGCCTAGAGCTGGTGAAGGAGCTCAAGCCTCCTCCAGACCAGCTGGATACGCTGGGCACCAGAATTAAAGCAGAAAGCCACACCGGGGAGTCTCGAGGCTGAGAGGAGCCTGAGCCCTTGTCCCCTCCCCAAGCTCCTCAACCTGGTGGCTAAAGGCTCTCTCTGCTCCAGCCTGTGGCTGTACTGCCCACCTGTTCCACGGCCCTAAAACTGAGACACGGAGGGCCACTGGGGGCTGCCTTCGCAGCGCCAGCGGCATCCCTGGTGAGGTCAGAGCTTTGGAATTAGTGAGACAGGATCACCCTGAGGATTCTGTGCTCACAGCCAGTGACTCATGGCCAACAGCCTCCCGGGCAGAGACTGCCAACTTGGAATGCCCAGCCATGGCCGCAGGCTCAGTTCGCTTGGCCAAGCACCTTCTGAGGGACGGCTGGGGTGGCAGAGGCCCTGCCTTTGGCTCCAAGCCTCTGACAGCTCTTCACACCCACCTAGGGGGAGAGGCCAGACTCCCACCTGGGTTCCTATTAGGCAAGGTCACATTTTAGATGTGACCTTGGGCAAGTCAATTTCGCTGAAGGTTTCTCCACTAAATAATACTTGCCTCACAAGAGTGGAATTGAATGAGGTAATGTGTGTAGCAAGTGCTCAGCCAAGGGCACCTTTTAAGGAACAGCGGGTGCAGTGGAAGGGCTGGGCCCAGCTCTGGCCCCACCCCTCACCCATGAATGTCCTCTTGCTCAACCCCTGCCCGCTTCGGCCTTTTGTGTGAACGAGCAGACACTGCCGGCCCTGTTGGCTCACCAGGAGGTCGAGATCTTGTACTTTATTACAGAGGACTAAGGAGGGCAGTGCCCTGGCCTGGGGGCCAGCCAGCCACTCACAGGCCTTATGACCTGGGACATGCTCTGTAACCTCTTAGCAGGTATCCTGTGGAATGTGGGAACAAGACCCTAATGTTCTTTGGGTGGGGCAGCTTTGAGGGAACAGGCCTGTGCTTTGATGGGTCTTGAACCTGAGGACTTTAAAGCCACCATCCCTCATTAGCCGGCCCCTCTCCTGCTCCGGCCCCTCTCCTGCTCCGCTGTGGCCTACCTGAGGCACCCCTGGGTGGTCCTGTCTCTTGGGAGTGCTTTGTTCAGAGAGGGTCTTGCTGTTACCTAGGCCAGGGAAGCAGGCCACTGCTGGGGTAGCAGGATCTCGGGGTACTATGGCAATCCCGCTACTGCAGCCCCCAGAATTGCTAGGCCTGCAGGCACGCCACCACATCTGGCTTTCTCGGCGGTTCTAGTGAAAACAGCTGTGCCACCAAGAACGCACAACCAGTGGACACTCATCCTGGGCCAGGGGCAGGGTGTCAGGACACTCCTGCCACCTATCACTGAAGACCTCTTCCAGGCAATGGGACCAGGTGGCAGGCTGGCTCTAGTAGGGAGGCAGAGCCCAGGTAGCTGCTATGGCCAGGGGGAGCCGGACCGGGAGTGAAGTCTGGTCCAGGGCTTGATTTCCTGTGAGAACACACGGAAGGGAGGCTGAGCCTCTCAAGGTTGAGCATCTGTAGGAGCAGCCGGGAGCCAGCAGGTGTGGGAGGTCTCGCTGGGGCCCCAGAGTTCACGTTTCAGAGGCATCAATGTCTGGATGGAAATCCTGGTCTGCAGCCCATGAACCCAGTCCTAGTCTGGGTCACAGAGGCAACACCTTTGGCCCCAAGAGTGTGAAGATGTCTCCAGGACAGAGAGTACCAGTATATGGAGGGACTGGTCAGAGCACAGGGTAGTGGAGAGTCAGAGGAGCAAACAGGGACAGAGGTTGAGCCTGGATCCCAAGTGCTCACAGCTCAGACAGAACGGAAGCTGCCCTCAGTGCAAACCCTGGTTTTATTGGTCTGATTTGTTCACAGTGCAGTCTTCTGCTGAGAGCCAGGGGCTGTGGACAGTGAGGGCGGGTGCACCTGGAGCCTTCCGGTCAAGGGCCTCCAGGGCTCCTGCAGACAGTGCCCTGGTGCCTGGGAGGGAAGGATGGGAGAAGGGCGGCTCTCTGGGAGGCAGGGACAGGGTGGCTGCGGGGTTCAGTGTGGGGCCCAGGGTCTGTTCTTCCCAGCAGGAGGTGGAAGGGACCACATAAAGTTCTTTATTACAAGAAATGAGAGAATCCTCTATCACTCCCACCGCTCGGCTCCCTGTTTTCTCCTTTTTCTTTTACAAAACAGCGGCAGGAAAGAAAGATGCAGGAGGCAGATGAGACGGGGGTTGCAGACCAGAGGGACCAAGGCGATGGGGACCAGCTGCCGTCTGGACAGTCCTCTGCAGGCTGGCCCCGGGCATTCTCTAGCATCTCGGGAGAACAGCGACTGGCCCTAGAGGGAGCAGAGAGAAGGAGTGGGTGGGAACACGATGTCCCCTCCCCTGACGGTCACCACTCCTCTGACGGTCACCCTGGCAGTGGGCAGGTGGGCAGCATTGGTGGCTCCATGTCTGGAGGCTGGTCTCCAAAGCAGGGGCCCACGGGGTGGACACAGGGGTGCGGGGAGGGGAGGGCTGCGTTCTCCTGGGCTCCCCCCAGGACGGGCGTCCAGGCGGGCAAGGGTGCTCAGGACGCTTCCCTGCTCGTCAGCCGATCAGCTTCTTGAGGAAGGCCTCCAGCTGGTCCTCATCTTTGATGCCTACAAACTTGTCCACCACATCCCCATTCTTGATGGCCAGCACAGTAGGCACAGCTGACACCTGGATGGAGGTGACAAGGGAATCCAAGTCACTTGGAGGTGAACACCTCTCAGCAGACATTCCCAAGCCTTTGGTGGGGGTGGGGGCCTGGGGGCTTAATGGGGCAGTATCTGCCCAAAGGACAGTGGCCTTCCCTGGTGCAGGAGGCTGCAGGGCTGGAGGCCCGCCGCTGGAGCAGCTGCTTCCATTGCAGCCGCCGGGCAGTTCCCTTCCTCCCCGGCCACGCCACTGACTCCCTGGCCCAGTGGCTTGGCTGGAATGGCAGGAGATGAAAATAGCCCGTGCAGCTGCAGGCCGGGCTGGGCCGGGCTGGGGAGGAGCTGGGGCTTCTAGCTAGGCCATGTGCCTGTCTGGGCCTCTCAGTCCTCCTCCGTCTCCCGGGGATGACAGAGCCCACCTTGAGGGTTTGGGAAAGGGCTGGGACTCACATAACAAGCTGGTGGTTGGGGTCCTGGCTCTGGGCTGACTGGTTCAGTTCCCCTGACCCCAGTGGAAGACCCTGGCTGTCCTCTGATTACCCCAAGGCTCAGGGCTTTCTGGAGCAAGGGGACACTGCCACACCTCCTGCAGAGCACAGGAAGGCTGCATGAAATGCTGCCAGTCAAGCCTCAGTGCTAACCTGGTGATGGGTGGGCACTGGTACGGCACCTGGCACAGCGGGCACTCAACCAGCGGCTACAGAAGGCGTGTCAGAGGAGCCCTGCTCAGGGCCCCACAAGAGCTACCACGGCCCGCTGTTGAGAAGAGTAACGGGGTTTGGAAACCCACAGCTCTGACTGGACGGCATGGGTGGTGGTGGGGGGACAGCCATATCCGACCTGACACCTCTTCACTGGGAAGGGAGGGGAGCACTAGCTGTGGCTCCCTCGGGGCGGGGTAGGGTACAGGACTGCAGTGAACCCACCCCGCACTGGCACCCTCGCCCTGCTGCCTGGGCGCCCTGCCCTGGCACTCACAGGCATTTGAGAAAACTATATAAACAGAACAAGACAAATACAGACTTCCCTTACACACCAGTAGCTGCAGAGTAACAGGAGCTATCCACACAAACCTACCAGGTGTCCCCACGGCCTGAGCTCTGCCCTGGCCCAAGTCACTCGGGAGGTCAGACCTAGGATTCAGTGTGCAAAACCCGTGCCACGTGGGCTGCGAATGTGCAGGCCAGACCTGCCCATCCTCAGCCCCCAATCCTCACCTCACATGCCTACAAAAAGGCCCCACAGTCACTCCAAAGAGCACTTTGGGGACAAACAGCAGGTAAGATGACACTGTCCCTGTGACTGAGGTGGGTGGCAGCCAACACTTCTCAAAGAGCATGTGCCACCACAGGCGCTGAGCTGACGTGAGTGTACCTGTTCTCGGCTCCCCGCTGCCTCTGTCTGTGTATATTCTGGCACGGGTGACAGCATTAAGGGCCGAAAACTGAGCGCATGGCTCACCCTCTCCAGGTCCAGGTCAGCACGTTCCAGACACACCACAGGCGCTGTGCGCCCCCTGGTGGCCAGCAGAGGACCTGGGATGCCTCAGGCAGGCAGCCAACTGTGGCACAGGGCTCCAACATGGCTTTCATCTTCACACTTGGTGGACACCGTCCTGTGCCATCTCTTTAACGAAAATACATCCTTTATGCCACTGTTTAAGATACGGCCTTTGGCTGGGGATGTGCTCAGTGGCAGAGCACCTGCCTCGCACGTGTAGGCCCTGGGTTCTAGGGTTCCACCCACAGGACTGAAAAAACAAAACAAAAAGGGTAGTCCTTAAGCCCACAGAGGTGGCTGGAGAGTGTACCCGGCTGTCCTGGAAAGGTCCCTTCATGGCCTTGCAGGTGTGTGCCTTCAGGTGTGCAAGCCCCACGCTGGCACTGGGTGTGCACTTTCATGTCACCTAAGGTCTAGTCCCTGCTGACCAAGGGGAGGCTCTGAAGTTGGAGCTTAAACATTCACACACACTGGGGCTCATAGGAAGCTGGCTTCCAGGACACCATGGGGTCCCTGGGCTGTAACAGGAAGTCACGGCTTTGCTGCTCCCAGGGAACATGCCAGCAGTGGATGGGGACGGGCTTGGTGCTCCCTCTGGAATACTGACAGGAACGGGAGGGATGGAGCCAGGACCCAACCTGTTTCTCTACTGTGGCAGGGCCAAGGGGGCTGGAGAGAGATGAGCCGGGCTGAGCTGTGGTCCTCGGGCTGTGAAGCTACCTGGAGCCTCCTCTCTTTGAAGAACTCAGAGTGGGAAGGTGCATGTGTGTGGTCCCTCTCCACAGATCCCTGGCCCACCCGCAAGGCCACTGGGGCTCAAAGTCCACCAGATCTTCCCCCAATTCACCCAACTCATCCATTTGGTAACCAACTTCACTAAGGGTATACCAAAGGACTGGCATAGTGCTAGGTGTCCTTGGATGCTGGTGGCCTCCTCCTCCGCTAACAGCAGAACTAACACAAAAGAAAATCTCACTGTCATATGCAGGGATGCTGGGCACGTACATGGCTACTTTATAAATCACTGCCTCTAGGTAGGGTCATTATTTATATATATATATATATATACAGATGTGTATGTGTATGTTTTGTTTTGTTTTGTTTTGTAGTGCTGAGGACTGAACCCCCGGCCCCATACACTCAGGCAAGTATCCTACGGCTGAGCTAACCCCTCAGCCCTATTAGGGTCATTCAGGGACAAGAAGACTGAGGCTGGAAGGCAGAGTGACTGCTCTGAGATGACACAGCAAGTGAAGGGAAAGAGGTGGCATTTGAAACGGGCTCTGCTTGACTCTGCTGTCCATAACATCAAATCTGCTCTACTGCCACCAAATAGCAAAGAACCAGGACAAATACTGCATCCCCGCAGGATGAAGACCACAGGAAGAAGTGTTCACAGATTTCATGCTTCAAATAAGAAATGCCAATGGGCTGGGTGGTGGCTCAGCGGTAGCACGTGCGGGGCCCTGGGTTAGATCCTCAGCACCGCATATGAATAGATACAATAAAGGCATTGTGTCTGACTACAACTAAAAAATAAATAAATATTGAAACAAAAAGAAAAGAAATGCCAAATGTTTTATAAAAGCTTTTTGAGATAAGAGACGCTTTTTCTTAGAAAAAAGTGTTGTTGAAAAGGCAAATCCAACTATATTACATCCTAGAAAAGGCAACACCGTGGAGACGGTAAGATCCATGGCAGCCAGTGCGGGGCGCACGAGGGACGAGCAAGCGCAACACAGATTTTTGACAATGATCTGTGCTGATATGGGGTTGTGGCTCAGTGGTAAAATGCGCTCGCCTAGAATGTGCTAGGCCCTGGGTTTGATCCTCAGCACCACATAAAAATAAATAATTAAAATAGTGTGCCCAAATACAGCTAAAAAATAAATATTAAAAAAAAAAAGAAAGAAAATGATGTGTGCGATACCACGACAGTGGGTACACATTATCAAACATCTGTCCAAATTTACAGAATGAACCACACCAAGAGTGAGCCCTACTGAGCACCCTGGACTTGGGGTGATGATGACGTGTGAGGGCAGGTCCAGCACTCTGGTGGGAGACGCCGACAGTGGAAGGCTGGCGGGGGCAGGGAAATCTGTCACTCTTGCTGTGAACCTACAACTGCCCTAAGAAAACTACCCACCCCCACAGGCACACGTATGATCACACAGACCTATTCCCCCCTGAACCAGGGCTTGAAGCCAGGGCCTCGCGCACTCTGGGCACTGCTCTTCACAGAGCCACACTTCCAGCGCCCAGTGTCCCTTACAGCAGTCTTCCCAACAAACTCATCCAACATTTGGAAAAGGGCTTGAGGCCCTGGAGGAAGCTGTGCCAGGAGTACTGCGGAGCTCTTAGCAGGAACCTGCTCCCTGTGTGCTCCTAGAACAGGTGTGAGGGAAGGAAGGGTGGGAGGGGTGGGGGAGTTCTGCTGGCGTTTCCTAAGCCTTATAGTGATGCAAGTCCAGGGCTTGGCAAAACAGCAGGTGACGTGGGCCCGGCTGCCCTGAGGTCTTTCTGTGTGTCCAGTCCAGCACTTGGACAGCGGGCAGAGGGAAAGGGAGACCTGGCCCCACCAGAGGAACCCCTCATCTTCCAGGTTTGACTGCAGGACATTAGCACCTGTCCCCACATCAGGTCTCCTGGAACCAGGTCAGGGTGGTCCTGGCCATTCTCACCATCTGGGGGCCCACTGCTGGCAGAAGGGCTCTCCCTCGCCTAGGTACCAGTTCCCACTGTCCCTGGCACACGGCTGGCCCTCAGGGGTCTACTGAAGAGCCTGCTGAGGCTGGAGCTGTGGTGTCCAGCGCGCCAAGAGGAAGCCTGGACGTCTTGGTCCTGCCCACAGCCCTGCAGGAGGCCCCAGGAGCTCAGCCCCAAGCTGAATCAGAAGGTCACAAACTGACTCCTACAGCTGCGGTGGCCCCGGGGACAGGGTAGACAAGTAGGGGAAAGCCAGGGGTATCCAAAGGGTCAGACAAAGGTCCCATTTGGTTGAGCAATCAGGGAGCGCCTTTGAAAAAACAGCCTCTCCTCCCTCCCCTAGACCTCGTACGCGGCGCTATTGCCAGGTCCCAAGGTCAGCCCTGCAAGTAGCCAGCTGTGGCTGCCATGAGGCTTCTGGCAGGGCCAGCCTCAACTCCTTTGGGGGGCTGCCCCTATCTGCCCAGCAGGGACAGTGTCCCGGTTCTCACCCTGTCCCACCCCCACGTGTGTCCTCCCACAGGGCATGCTGGAGGACGAGCACCTCTGCTTTGGCTGGTCCTATGGGAGCTGAGGCTGGGTTTCTGGACTCTGGGAAGAGGCCGCTCGTCCAGCCACCTGTTCCTCAGAGGAGGAAGGGCGGGGAGGCTCCTGCTGGCCAGATCATGTCTTTCAAGAAAACCAGGAATGGGGATATTCGTGTGAACACCTCTGAATTTTAAATATCAACCACTGGCTTCCTATTTCTTTAGAACACTTTAGGAGCCAGACCAAATGTGTCTGTGAGCCAGAGTTGGCCCTGACGTAGCCAGGTGCCACCTTGCCTCTGTAACAGGCCATCGTCAGAAGGCTGTCCAAAGACCACCCCCTCAATTTGGTTTGTCAATTGCCTGTCCTCCTGCTCCTTGCTTGACCCTTCACCGCGGCCACTCAGCCTCAGAGGATGCCCTACCTCCCTGGGTGTGAGCAACTCAGGGCCTTTGTGTTTGACGTCTGCTCCGCCTGGTGGCTCTTCAGAGGCCTTCCCCTTCACTCCTCGGCCCACTGGGTCTCTGCTCAGTCTCGGCTTCCCAGCCAGGCCTTCCCCAGCCCACCCTTTTAAACAGGAAACCCCCTCTCCCCTTGCTCGGCACTCCCACCCCCTCTTCCTGATTTACTTCTCTCCACAGCCCTCATTACAGACTGAGTATCCCTTATCCTCAGGAACCGAAATGTTTCAGATTTCAGGTTTGGGGGGGGTATTAGAATATTTACACAGACTTTACTGGCTGAGTGCCCCTAATCCAAAAATCCCAGATCTGAAATGTTTCAAAATCAGAAACTTTCTAAGCACTGACATGACACTGCACCTGTACCTAGAACAGGCCAGTGAGCTCTGCCCACAGGGCACTGCTGCCTGGCTGTGTAAACAGTCTCTGGGGACGCGGTCACACTCCTTCCCCTGACCACCATGACTACTGACTGTGGCTGCCGTAGAGACCACTGCCCTGCAAAGCCTCAAATGCCTCCCGCTGGTTCTTCAGAGAACGGGTCGAAGACTCCTGATTTAACACATGGAAGGCAAGAGCCTAAGTGGGCTCACAACCACTTCCACGGCACCAAGCAGGGGAGCCCGGTGCCTGAGGCACTCCCCGTAAACACTGTGTCAGCGAGCAGCTCCGACTCCGTGTCCTCCTGCACACTGTTCCCCATGCCCTTCCTTCTCAGCTCAGAGGGTCTGATGTGGAGAGTTCCCTGCCTGCCCTCCCCAGGACAGAGTCCCTCCTCCTCCTCTCGGGCGACACTGGCATGCTTTATTCAGTCTCTCCCAACAGACCAAGAGCTTCTGGGAACCAGGATCCTCTTATCTGCCAGAATCACCCTGCTCGGCACACGGCAGGGCACACGAGCACTGTAGCCTGCGAACACGGAAGGACAGATGGATCCCCACACTGGCTGCCCAGCGGCAACCCCACCAACCCCTACCTCGTACTCAATGGCGAGGTCCGTGTGGTCATCAATGTCCACCTTGGCCATCACCACCTTCCCGTGCTGCTTGGCCACCATCTTCTCTAACCGTGGCCCTAAGATCTTGCAGGGGCCACACCACCTTGGAAGGCAAGAAAGGAAATTCACAAAGTGGTCCATATTTTAAAAAAGGAAAAAGAAAGGACATACCCTTCAGTCACAAGAACGTTACCACTCCATCCATGGGCTCCCCAGAACCTCCCCTTGGCCCACCTGAACCCTACAGGCTTAAAACTAAGGGAGGGAACCAGTAACTGCACAGCTGTGCCAGCACCTTCTCAGCTTAGTCCCAAACCAGTGTCCAAAGAAACTGAGGCCCATGTCAGTGAAGGTTGTGCAGATGACAGAGCCAGTGAGAAGCACAGCCAGGATTATAACCTGAGGTTGTTTCCAAAGTGTTTCCTTTCATTCCCAAGTGACCTCTGGTCTCTGAGCATCCCCAAGTCAACTGCCATTACTACCCTGATCACAGCGTACAGGTGATCCCCTCTTGGTGGGGGTTAGAAGAGCGGAAGAAGCTCTTTCAGGACAAATGCTGTGCTATCATCTCTGTGTACGTGGACCAAGGACAGTGCCTGGCACCGATTACATACATTTGCACCCCTCTTCCTTGTTGAAGAAAAGATTATCATTGATCACTTCAGAAACCCTCTCACTAGACCAGAAGGTAAGAATAACTCCACATGCCCCCACTGACAACAACTAATTTATTCTTAGCCTTTAAAACCCTTCCATTCAGAGATTCTAATCAATGAAGCTGCAACACTGAAAAGACCCAGTCTGCAAGACCTTATCTCCGATTACAAGAAAAGGAGTACAAGGACAGCACAGGGCTGCCCAAGGAGACATGGTGAATCAGAACAAGAACCAGAGAAAAAGAGACATGCCCAGAAAAACCTCACACCTTTTTTTTTTTTTGTTACTGGGGATTAAACTCAGGGTCACTTGACCACTGAGCCACATCCCAGGCCCTATGTTATATTTTATTTAGAGACAGGGTTTCACTGAGTTGCTTAGCGTTGCTCAGGCTTGCTTTGAACTCATGATCCTCCTGCCTCAGTCTCCAAAGCTGCTGGGATTACAGGTGTGTGCCACTGTGCCTGGCCTAAACCTCCCAACTTCTGATTCAGAGAGCACTCGTTCATCTCAGGATTCATTTTTCTTTTTTGATACCAGGGACTGAACCCGGGGCACTTTATGACTGAGCCACATCCCCAGCCTTTTTTTTTTTTTTTTTTATTTGAGACAGAGTCTTGCTAAGTTGCTTAGGGTCTTGCTAAATTGCTGAGGTTGCCTTTGAATCTGTGAGCCTCCTGCCTCAGTCTCCCAGGATACTGGAATTACATGTGTATACCACTGTGCTGGACTGCCTCCCAGAATTCTGAGAGGTCTAACTTTTTTTTTAAGCTAGGAGCTAGCCAGGTCCCAATGATGTGGAAATGAAAGCCAGGCTAAAAATCAGGCCACAGGCATTTATCTCTCTCTAAAACACACTCCTCCTACATGCCTGGGCACTGCTACGGTGGCACTGATAACTTTTGTCTGTCCTACCCACAGTTTTAGTGGTGAGATATCAAAGTGAAGTCAACTTCTTATCTGTAAGGCCAAGCACTGGTATACACTGAAAGCCAGGTGATGCTATGTTCACATGTTTTTCTGACTCTGGTCCCAGCTGAAGATAAGCTTTTCAGGCAGTGGATACAGAATTTAAGTCTTTCCCAGCACTGTTTACCACTGTCTCCTACCAGATTGGACTCTCTGTAACAGCAAGGACTGTGTACCCATGTTTATAATGAGTCTAAGTGTAAGAAGCCTTGAACATGGACCTGGGACATAGCAGGCACTCAATAAATACTTGAACAAGTAAGACCCTGGTTGCACTGACCCCCCTTGTACTCACTGTGCATGAAAATCCACAACCACTGGTGTCTCACTGTTAACAACTCGGTCTTGAAAGTCAGGTCCATCCTGGATATTAAAGGTTGTCCAACAGACTCTGGTGGTATATATTGTCCGGGCTGGGCTGGGTGTTACTGTCAGGCCACCAGAACAGCATTTGGGGGTCTGCAAGGCCTTGGAGGTGAGGGGTGCCCACCGACCCTGGGGGAGCTTCCCGGAGATGACAGAGGCCAGGAACCTCCTCAGGAGAAGTCGCTGAGCCATCTGTAAGGGAAAAAGGCAGGATGATCTGGGGGCACACAACAGGAAGTCAACACACTAAGAAGATAAAGGGATCTGGGAATACTGGGGAGTTTAGAAAAATACAGAAGTGGATGCAAAAATGCAAGCAAATATATAAGATTTCTGGGGTAGAAGTGAGGAATGAAAATCGAAAGATAGAAAGCAAACCAGAACAGGAAAACGAAGTTGACAACCAAAAAGAAATCAAGATTTAGGTGGAATCAGAAGGACGAGAGGGGGGAACTTCATTTGCAGGGCACCTGCTGAGGTCAAGTGCACCACTGGTCCTCCAGGATCAACTCTGAGGCAGCTGCCACCTAGTCCTGCCCGTTTTCCAGATACGGAATCCAACCCGGGTGGGTTACTCGACATACCCCAAACACCTCAACCATTAAATGACAGTCCACGTCGGAACTCACGCCGTCCGTAAAGTTCTTTATCTATTGCTTGCTCTTTTAAAAAAGCATGTGAATGAAAAATTAAGGGAAAAAGGTAAGGTCGAAGGACTGACAAGAAGCCCAACTATTCAGAGGAGGAACTAGGAAACACAGGTGCAGGAGTGCACCGGGAACCAAGACAGAAGGAACGGCGTGGAGGGAACCCGAAAGGAGGGACGTGTGTGGAGGAAACTGGGGAAATCGGACGCCGCCAGGGAACTCCCTTTCCGGAGGACCAGGTCTCCCCGTCCGGGACCTCCTCCCGCTCTCCACCATCCTGCGCAGGAGCGCGCCTGCGGCGGTCTCTGCCGTGACACTACCTCGAGCCACCCCCGGGCACCTACCTCCCGGCAGCGCGAGCGGAGGGATGCACAGCCCTACCCCCGTCTGTCAAGGGCACGCCTGTCGTCACTTCCTCAGGGGTGGGCCTTTTAGCGTCACTTCCGGGAACCGCAACCAGGACGCGGTGTCTCTGCAACTTGAGGGATGGCTCGGATTTTCCGCCAATGGGGATGGCAGAAAAAGGGGCGGAGCCTCAATTAGGAACCGGAAGAGCCCGGGGGACCCGGGTTGGGGACCGGAAAAAGAGGCGGAAGGAGGCGGGGCTAGCGAGGGAGAAAAGGGCGGGAGAAAGGCGTGGTTGTGAAGTGACAAGCTCTTGGTTTCTACTGATTCAGCCGTATTCCAGCGGTTCCTAGAAGGGCAAAAAAATTCGTTTCTCTCCATTTTACAAAAGCCAAGCTTCTCAAAGTGTAGTGCCTTTAAAGAAAATAGACTCCCCGCCCGGAGAGGCCACCCTGTGGCACTCAGGTCATCCACAGCTGTATGACCTCATGGTTGTGGGCAGGTCACTCTGCCTGTGAGGTTTTCAGTTTCCTATTATGTGACATGAGGGCCTAGGCTTGACTACTTCCAGGTCCTTAAGCTTGTCTCTTTGGAGCTTTTGGGAAAACAAGCCCTGGTTGGGCTCCAGGTAAAATGCAGTGACCTGTGAACCTGCTTGGGCGAGGGGCCTTCCTTTCACACTCATTGCCACTGTCACTTGCAGCGGATGTCTAGGCACCTGTGTGTCCCAGCTGGTATCGTGGCTACTGCTTGTCTTCTCTGTAGTCTGTACCTTGTATTCCAGTCATTTACCGCCTCTTAAAAGAGTTCCGTGAATATATTGATGCCTATTTCCTTTTCTGGTCTTTGCTTAATTTGAAATGCTTTTTCTCTCTACATTTAGTAGAACCCCCCTCATCATCTCCGGACAGCATTGCTTCCTTCTCTCTGCTGCTTTGTTGATAATTCTTTGTAACACATTGCAGCATCTGTCTCTTTCACCAGATTCTGTTCTTCCCTAGAGTAGGGATTTGTGACTGTTACTGACTTGCATATGGCCAGTGCCAATCTGATCAAGTTATAACCTCTTGTTAGATGCAGGACAGGCTGAATAAGTTGTCTGCAGGGCATGCCAAACAAAGTTAGCTGCAGGATGACCTGGTCACTCAAACCCTCTGTCTGGTTCTTTATCACCTGTTTGCTTCAGGCCCAAACCCCCAAGCCCCATTCAAGACTGAACACTCAACTCGCCGCTCAAGGCTGAACACTTAACCCTCCTTGTGCCAACAAGGCAGCTTGCAGACCCAGAGACCCCATTAGATTTGGGCTATAAAAACTCCCTCCTGCCAGGCCCCTCGCTCTCTTGCTCTTGCTCTCTCTGTCTCTTATGCTCTCTCTCTCTCTTTCTCTCTCTTGCTTTTGCTCTCTCCCTCTCCTTCTCTCCTCTTTCCTCTTTCCTCCCCCCCCCTCTCTTTTTCTCCTCTTTTGCACTGCTACAATAAAGCTCTCTTGGTCACTCTGAGTGTTGTGGTCACTTTCCTTTCACCCCTGAGGGCTTTGTTTTCCATTATGTGACAGGAGGGCTGGGCTTAACTCACAGAGGATGTTCAATAGATGCTTACTAAACTGAGTGTCTTTGGCTTATAGTCAGAGAAGTTATGTGACTTGTCCAAGTTGAGAAGCAAGTCAGTTGGCAAGACCCATCGTCTACGTCCATTTCAACCTATATGTCAAGTGTCATCACCTAGTTCCAGAGTTTGCTGAAATGTCTCTCCTGCCCCTGCATTTGCAGTTGTTGCTCACTGTGGCTGGAATGCTTTTTTTATTTTTAAAAAATTTGTCCTAATTAGTTATAAATGACAGTAAAATGCATTTTGACTTTTTTTTCTACTCTCCATTTGAGAGACTGCCACTAGATAACAGATGAGGTATCCTACCTGGCAGCACTTTCCTGGGCTGCCTCAAGGGGGGGGGGGTAAGTGTCCTCTGTTTCCTCAGTCACCACTGTCAACACTCTATACTGCCATTGTCTGCTTACTGCTCACCCTCACTCTGCTGTCAGCCTGCGGGTCCGCCTCTCTCTCCATTGCTTACTTTGGGGCTTATCACACTCTGGGGGAGGGCTCAGGGATTATTTGTTCCCATGAACAGAGATCAGTGACTCAAATCAAACCTGACTCTGAAGCCTGTTTTCCCAGAACATTACATGCCTCCATTGTCTCCTTCCAATGTTCCCGTCATTGTTTTGTCATCTTCCAGCTCATCTTGGCTCCATCGGGCTATTACTTGTCCTCTGTCCAATTGGCAGGTTCAGGGCACTGTCAGGGCTCTTCTTCCGGGTGGGAAGGGAATCCCTGGAACAGGTCCACTTGCCTTGGCCACCGGCTGCCATGTCAGCCTTCCACTTAAAAAAAGTCCTTGTCCATTGCAGGTAGAGACTAGGTCAGGTCTGGGCAGTCATGGCCTGTCCACCCTGTCTGACCTTAGCCTTGGCCCTCACCCAGGCTGAGAGCCATGGTGGGGCTCCCAGCTCCCCTGTTCCTCCTGAGGTCAGCCTCCCTCGCTGCAGCTGTTCCTGATCATGTCGGATGCCATCTGGCAGGGGTGCTCCTACCCTGCCCATTTTCATATCTGCTTTTCTGTTTCTCCAGCACTTTCTGTTCCATAGCCACTTATCAAACCTATTCAGCACTTTCACAGCGGTTTCTAGAGAGTCAAATTCCTTGCTTAACACTCTGAATTCCAAAGCAGTGAAGCCCCATGCTGTTTACCCGTGTTCTGTACTCCTTTTCCTCGCTTGGCCTCAGGCTTCTCATCTGAGAAACAGGAAGGATAGTGCCTCCCTACAGAGGGGTGGTGAGGCTGTGGGGAGGGCAGAGTACAGGGGCAGGCATGTTGTCAGTGCCACTTGGTGGAGTCCCCTCCCCTCCTCCATGGAGACAGTGGAGAAGGCTGTGCCCTCAGTAGCCTTCCAGGGTTCCTCAGCTACATGGTAGCTTCTCTGTCAGGCCAGAGCTGACCTGGCCTGGGTGTGGTTGTCACAAGGCAGACTCAGGGCGCAGGTCTGAAGCATCCAGAGGGAGCTGGGGCTGAAGCCTGGAATAAGCTTATTGTGTGTCAGATTGTGAGTTGGGAACCGTCAGTGGGTCTGTGAGATCAGTTTAGTGGGTTGTGATCAGCTGACCTTAGCCTCTGCCCTCACCCAGACTGAGAGCTATGGTGGGGATGGAAATCTCTGAGTGTCAGTGATTTAAGTCCTGCTTGGTGAAACACTGGTTGCTTTTATGTCTGTGTGTCCGTATGACCCAGGTTGTGATGTAAAATGCTCTTACTATGGGTAAGATTTGAAAGCTCCTGATACATTGAAGAGTCATCAAACCACCAAGCACCATTCTAGGCTTACTACAGGTATGAGCTCACTGAACCCTAACCTGGGTTAGAATAGCTTCAGGTGAGGAGTTGAGGCACATGGAGGTCCAGTAGCTTGTCCAGGTCACCCAGAGTAGATGGCATAATCTTAAAGGTGCTATACTGCTTCTAGAAGGATGGTCTTGGCTCTAGACTGCTGCCTGGCCTCCCAGCACCCCCAAACCAGCCAGCCACTGTAGCCACAGAAGGACAGTTTGAGGCTCAAACCCAGGAGAGTTCTGGCTGGCAGCGGCCATAAGCAGAGGCACCACACGATGGCGGTGTGGTCCCCAGCCTCCTGTGGGACAGTGACAGCTCAGTCAGCCTGGGTGGGGGAGGCAACCTGAGAGAAAACGCAGAGAAGGGGACAGTCCATTCCTAAAGTGTCCCTAGAGGATCCCTGTTTTCAGTTTTTGATGGTAATTTTAGATATTTTTGTGCTGCTGCAGAACAATTAGAATGTGTTTTAAGTTTCACAATCCAAGAAACTGGTTTCACATTCGGTTGTGATTCCTGTTCTATCACGTTTCCAGATATTGCACAACTTCCCCCCCCCCGAATGCTATGGCTATGATGGAGGGGGGCAGGCTGCCGTGCTCCTTGCCCACCCCCAGTGGACCCCTGCAGGCTGGGGCTAATTCGGGGTCCTGCCCTTTGTGGCACAAGGCTTCTCACGCGGTCCTGCTGGGTTAGAAAGGATGACTCAGGTTCACTGAACTCTAACATGCATTTACTCGAATGCGGGGTCCTCCAGGCTGCTTCTCAGGTACTGATTCAAGACCTAGGCTTGGAAGCAGGGCTTCAGGCATGTTGGAGCTCAGGTCGCTGAACACGTGGTCTTTGGAGATGGCCCTGCATGGAAATCCTGGCTCGGCCACTTACTAGTAGCTTGATGTAACCTGTCTAAGGCTGAGTTTCCTGGTGTGTGTGGGGGGCTGGCCCTGTGCGCCTCATGACCTGTTTACAGATGAGTGCACTGACAGAGAGGTCCAGCGGCCCACCCAGGGCCCGTGGCCAGTTGGAGACAGATGAGGGCTCACATCCAGATCTTCTCACCACCCAGCCTGTGTTTTGCTGGCTGATCTGCAAGGATGCTGTGGGGCTAGGTCTGGGGATATTTGCTGTTTATATTTGATATTTTTGCTCAAAGGCCACTGGCAGAAGCAGCAATGAAGTACAGGGAATAAAAGTGACTTTTAGCTTCCAGAGATTTTACTTCCTTATTGTAAAATTGGATTGAGGCTAATACCAATGTCCTGGGGCTACTGTGAAGGACTAAGGGGGATGATGCCCACAAAGAGCTCGGGTAAGGGCCCCGAGAGGCCAATGATATGGTTTATCGGGTGCACTGTGCATGGTCAGATGCTCTCTGTCACACAGTGCTGGGTGGTGTATTCCATGAGGATCAGCTAGGGCCAGGGAGTTGGTACAGGTGAGATCTGGCCTTCTGAGATCTGTACTGATTTTTCTGTCTGGTTGTCTATCAGTTGTTGAGAGAGGGATGCTAAAATCTGCTGTGATTGTGCGTTTATCTATTTCTCCTTTAAGTCTGTTAACTTCTGCTTCCTCACTTAAGTCCTGTTATCAGTTCCTACACATTTAGTATTATTATGTCTTCCTGATGTGTCAGTCCTTTCACCATCACAAAATATCGCTCTTTTCTCCAGCAATACTCTGTCTTGAAGTTTATCTTATGTGACATTTATTTATTTATTTATTTAGGTACTGGGGATTAAACCCAGGGGTACTTTACTGTTGAACTCCATCCCTAGTCCTTTTTGAAATATTTTATTTTGAGACAAGAGTATTACAAAGTTGTTTAGAACCTCACTAAGTTGCTGAGGCTGGCCTTGAACTGGGGATCTTCTGCCTCAGGCCCCAAGTCACCGGGACTGAGGCGTGTGCCACAGGCCCAGCTGTACCTGATCTCTGTAGAGCCTCTCCAGCTCCTGTGACTGCTGCCTGGCTGGTGTGTCTTCCTCAGTCCTGTGCCGTGAGCCTGTCTGTGTCTTTACATATAACGTTCTTCTCTTCACATACATCTACTTTGCTCTTGCCTTTTCACACATTGGGACAATCTTTCTCTTGTTTATTTATGATTTTATTTTATTTTTTGCCATGGCAGGGGATCAACCCAGGGCCTGGTGGGTGCTCGGCCAGTGCCCCGCCCCCAGCCCTGCCCCCAGCTCACTCTGTTCCTTTCACTTGCAGTGTGTCATTCACGCATGACACATCTGGATCTAGTCTACCATGGTATTGTTTGTTTTCTGTTTGTCTCCTGTGCTTTTTGTTCTTTCTTTCCAAATTTACTTTTTTCTTAACTTTTTATAGTTATACATGGATACAATATCTTTTGTTTTATTTATTTATTTTTATGTGGTGCTGAGGATCAAACCCAGTGCCTCACACATGAGAGGCAAATGCTCTGCCACTGAGCCACAACCCCAGCCCTCTCCAAGTTTCTTTTGGGTTAATTGAATATTTTTTAGAATTCATATTTATCTATTGGAATTTTTAGCTGTACCTTTTTGCTTTTTAAAAAAATTTTTTTTTAGTTGTAGGTGGACATAATACCTTTATTTGTTTTTATGTGGTGCCGAGGATTGAACCCAGTGCCTCATGCACGCTAGGCAAGTGCTCTACCACTGAGCCACCACCCCAGCCCCTGCCCCACCTTTTGCTTTTTTTTTTTACTGGTTACTCTAGGGACTGCAATGTGTATCCTTGATATAAGGAGAGTAACTAAGAACAGAGTAGGGTCGAAGAGCATGAGAAGAAGATTAACATTAAACAGGGATGAGAGGTGGGAGGGAAAGGGAGAGAGAAGGGAAATTGCATGGAAATGGAAGGAGACCCTCAGAGTTATACAAAAGTACATACAAGAGGAAGTGAGGGGAAAGGGAAAAATAATACAAGGGGGACAAATGAATGCCAGTAGAGGGGGCAGAGAGAGAAGAGGGGAGGGGAGGGGAGGGGAGGGGGGATAGTAGAGGATAGGAAAGGCAGCAGAACACAACAGACACTAGTATGGCAATATGTAAATCAATGGATGTGTAACTGATGTAATTCTGCAATCTGTATATGGGGTAAAAATGGGAGCTCATAACCCACTTGAATCAAAGTGTGAAATATGATATATCAAGAACTATGTAATGTTTTGAACAGCCAACAATAAAAAATTAAAAAAAAAAAAAACCAGGTATGGTGGTGCAAACCTGAAATCCCAGTGATTTAGGAGGCTGAGGCAGGAGGATTGTAAGTTCAAGTTTAGCCTGGGCAACTTGAGAGACCCTATCTCCAAATTAAAAAAAAAAAAAGGGAGTATCAGAAAAAATCCTGAACTTTCTGTAGTCCATTTAGAGTTAACATGGTACACATGGACGTGTCTGGGTCTCAGGTCTCTGCGGGAGGAGGGAGGGAGACGGTTGGGGAGGGGTCTTCCTTGGTCTGTGGCCTCCCCTCAGGTTTCCTTGTGTGCGTTTTGCTTGAGCTCACTGAGATTCTTGAATCTAAGTTTGTTTTTTAACCAAACGTGGGAAGCCTTAAGACATTATTTCCTTGAGAAATAGTTTTCTGTTGTATCACGTTCCACGACTAAAACGCTCAGGGTCCTCTGGTGAACTGGGCTGCACGAAATAACCACACAAGACAGAGACACCTCTTTCTTTGGGTTCTGTGTCGGCTTCTCTGAACTTAGGGTCTGTGGAAAGAGAGAGAGCCCACACACGCTGAACCCTTTTATTGGGGAGAAGCCATTCAAATGAGGCAAGGGGTCAGGTTTTGCGGGGGGTGTTGAGTCTAGCTTTGTGATGTCTGCTGTCAGCAGGTGACTGACATCTAGGAAGGCCACACCCAAAGGCAGAGCAAGAGAAAGGGTGTTTCCATGGAACATTCTATCCCAAACAGGGCAAAAGGTTAGGATGACAAAAGAATAGGTGAGCGTAGTTCAACCCCAGGGTGTGCCTGCTCAGAAGACTGGCCTTGCTATCTGAGGTGTTGGGGGACCAAGTCATGAGTCATGGCACTACAGGAACCAGACTACAGTGATCTTTCAGATCCTTGTGGTGCATCAGGACTGGAGGACATGGTAACTCAATGTGGCTCCCCAAACTGTTTCATTACCTCTGTTCTCTCTTTCTGGTCCTCCAGTGAGACACATATTAGATTTCTTAATATTGTCCTGCTGAGCTGGGCACAACCATGCACACCAGCAATCCCAGTGAGTTGGAGGCTGAGGCAGGAGGATCACAAGTTCAAAGCCAGCCTCAACAATTTAGCCCTTAGCAACTTAGCAAGACCCTGCCTCTAAATAAAAATCAATAGAAATATAAAAAGGGCTGGGGATGTGGCTCAGTGGTTAACTCCCACTGCGTTCGATCCCTGGTAACAAAACAAAACAACCCAGTTAATATTGTCTCACAGATCACCAGGGCTTTTTGATCTCCCTCTTCTTTTATCCCGGGTTCTTTAGATTGGATAATTCTTATTAATTTATCTTCCAATCCATTGACACTTTCTTCTGTCATCTCTAAGATGCTGCTAAACCCCTCTAGTGAATTTTTAATTTCAGATATTGCATTTTTTTCAGTTTTAGAATTTCCATTTGGTTCTTTTTTTTTAAATAATAACATCTAATATGCAGTTCATAATGTAAAGTTGGGAATCTGCATTTTTATAAAGCTGCCCAGGTGATTGATGCAGTATTTCTGGACCCAGTAGCCTGTTGATCTGTAATCTCCCAGTATCTCCTTTTGTGCATTCATTCATCCATCATTTGCATCTTTTTTTAAAAAAATTTTTTAATATTTATTTTTTAGTTTTCGACAGACACAACATCTTTGTTTGTATGTGGTGCTGAGGATCGAACCCAGGCCACACGCATGCCAGGCAAGCACGCTACCGCTTGAGCCACATCCCCAGCCCCCATTTGGTTCTTTTTTAAAATATTTTTTTAGTTTTAGTTGGACAAATGTGGTGCTGAGGATCGAACCCAGCGTCTCCCACATGCTAGGTGAGCACTCTACCCCTGAGCCCCCAGCCCCTCCATTTGGTTCTTTTTTTTAATTTGTTTTTAGTTGTTGATGGACCTTTATTTTATTTTATATGTGGTGCTGAGAATCAAACTCAGTGCCTCACACATGCCAGGCAAGTGCTCTACCACTGAGCCACAACCCCAGCCCGAAATAGCTGTTTTTAAACCCTTGTTTGCTATACCTAGTGTCGGGGTCAATTCCATGTCAGTCTTTATCAGTCACTTTTCCTCTTGAGTGTGTGTTGAGTATGAATTGGAATTCGCTGTTTTTTTTTTTTTTCTGTGTCTAACAATTTTGGAGTGTGTCTTGGACATTGTCATTGCAGATACCCCAAAGAGTACTGATTTTTTGTTTGTTTAGTGGACAGTGATCGTGGTTGAATGGTTCAATTCAAATGTCTTTCTTCTTTGTGATACAGAGGGCTGAACCCTGTCTGTCCCTTCAGCCCTCACTGACTTGGTCTACTCCACCATCCATAGTCCAGGTGTCTGTCAGAGATTTGCATAATGTGTATAAGAACAAGTTGCAGTTCCTTTCATGTGGCTTCTTTTAGAGGAAAGAACTCTCCCCTAGGTTCTGCCAACTATGCTACTCTCCATTTGCCTTTAGGTAATTTTATCATTTGTCTGTCTGTCTATGTATCCACCTACCTACCTACCTACCTACCTATCATCTGTCTTATGCAGAATTGTTATTTGTGGAGAAGGTTTGGTTTTTTTTTTTTTTAATATTTTGTTTGTTAGATGTAGTTGGACACAATTCCTTTATTTTATTTTTATGTGGTGCTGAGGATAGAACCCAGGGCCTCGCTTGTGCTAGGCGAGTGCTCTACCACTGAGCCACAACCCCAGCCCAGAAGGTTTGGTGTGATAGAGGAGACTCCACATTATCAAAAGCAAAAGCAGCCAGGTGCTGTGACTCACATCTGTAATCCCAGCCGCTTGGGAGGCTAATGCAGGAGGATTGTAAATTCAAGACCAGTCTCAGCTTTATTGAGGCCCTAAGCAACTTAATGAGATCCTGTCTCAAAATAAAAAATTCAAAAAACAGGCTGGGGATGTGGGTCAGTGGTTGAGTGCCTCTGGGTTTAATTCCTGGTATCAAATAAATAAATAAATAAATAGAAGCAGAAACAGAAGTACTTATAAATATCTGCCATTATTATGAGTGTATTTTAAGTATTTTCTGAGTAGCCTGGGAATCCAGCACACGGAGGGTACACTCGTTTTTTTGTGTGAGATGGTAACTCCCCGTTTCAGTGCTATAAGAAGCAGAAGTTGGGAACAAGTTTCTGGTCCTTTATTTACTTTCTGTTCCTGTACATGGACATGATCTCTGCTTCTCTACCTAGTTTCCTGAAACTCACAATAATCTTAAAAGCACAAAGTTGTTTCTTTCTTGGAAATTAGTGAACTGTTTTTTTTGGTACTGTGGATTGGACTCAGGGCACTCGACCACGTTCCCAGCCCCTTTTGTATTTTATTTAGAGACAGGGTCTCACTGAGTCTCCTTTTTTTAGAGAGAGAGAGAGAGAGAGAGAGAGAGAGAGAGAGAGAGAGAATTTTAATATTTATTTTTTTTAGTTTTCGGCAGACACAACATCTTTGTTTGTATGTGATGCTGAGGATTGAACCTGGGTCACATGCATGCCAGGTGAGCGCGCTACTGCTTGAGCCACATCCCCAGCCCATCACTGAGTTGCTTAGTACCTTGCTTTTGCTGAGACTGGCTTTGAACTCACGATCCTCCTGCCTCAGCCTCCCAAGCCACTGGGGTTACAGGCATGCGTCACCGTGCCCCTTGGTGAACTGCCTTGGTGTTTGGATAAATAGTGGTTTGTCTTTGTGATGAGCTGTCCTCAAGTTTCCCAACAGATCCAGGCTGAAGCCAGCCTCTCCATTGGGTGCTTGGGAATGCTGGCCCCTTTTTTATTTTTATTTTTTTGTATCAGGGTTTGAATCCAGGTACACTTAACCACTGAGCCACATTTTTTTTTTTTTGAACAGGTTCTTGCTAAGTTGCTGAGGCTGGCTTTGAACTTGTGATCCTCCTGCCTTAGTCTCAGAGCCGTAGGGATCACAAGCATGTCACCATGCCCGGCTACTGTAAACTTCTTGATCTGTAAGATGATAAAGCCCTCAGATTTAAGCTACTCTCAGTCAGGTGTTCTGTTACCGAGAGTCAGGGCATCCTCCGGGGACTTCCTTCAGTAAGTGCCGACCATGTGCCACAGATTTGTGCATATTTAATGTTCACAACTGTGTAACCAGGAAAAGGGAGTCGCTGAGCGACTCAGTGAGACCCTGACTCTAAATAAAATACAAAATAGGGCTGGGGATGTGGCTCAGTGGTCGAGTGCCCCTGAATTCAAACCCTGGTAATCCCCCCCCCCCAAAAAAAATGTCTGAAGCAGGTGGTTCCAGGGCAGCCAGTCCAGCGTTCAGTGATGCTGAGACTCCAGGTCACCCCGTCTGTGACTTGTTGTTGTTCCCCCCTCACCCCATGTCTCAAGATTGCTTTCGCAGGCACAAGCACCAGATTCTCCCATAAGGTCCCCTACATGGGAGTGGATTCCCCTCCTATATTCTCCTGTCTTCTCAAAATCAAGCAGGACTATTTTGCCTGAAACTTCTCTTCCTTTCCACGGATGGACCGAGTGTTTCAGCCACTTCTAAACCAACATCCGGCCAAGTGTCTCAGTTAGACTGATCAGGGTTGGCCCTCAGGCGGTGGCCCCTCTGCCTTCGGCTCCTCTGGCCACACACACCTGAACACAGTCAGGATGCAGCTAACAAGGAAGGAATGGGCATGGCTACCGGGTGGGGACCGCTCTTATGCTTAGCTAGAAACACTGCACATTCGAGGAGGCCAGACACAAACCACAGCTCTGCGCAGCGAGGGAGTGGTTCAGGACATGGGAGGTCAGAGAGAAGCAGCAGGGCAGACCTTCAGGGAGAGATTTTGCAGTGGAGACCCTTGTCCAGAGTTCAGGCCATTCCAGAAAGACTCTCCGGCTGCCTTTGCCATTTCAGCCCGCTGTGGGATGGATGTCCGCTTGTCAACTTCCAAGCTATTCCTATAAAGGACGGGTCAGGGCAGATGTGGTGGTGCATGCCTTTAATCCCAGTGACTCAGGAGGCTGAGGCAGGAGGATTACAAGTTTGAGGCCATGCTCAGCATCTTGGCAAGACCCTGTCTCAAAATAAAAGTGCCGACCAGCTCAGTGGTAGAGTGTCCCTGGGCTCAATCCCCAGTACTGAGGGAAAAAAAACAATAGTGTCAACAAACCTTTTCTAGAAAGGCCAGGTGGTAAATGTGTTGGGCTCACAGGCTATACAGTCTCTGTTGTTACTGCTCAATCTGCTCTTATAATGCAAAAGCAAACAATGTGTGAATGACCAGCTGTGACTCCATTCCACTGAAACTCCTGGCACAGGCAGAGGACGGATTTGGCAGTAGTTGGCCAGCCTCTGATTTAAAAGAATGAAGCACAACATCCCCTTTCTCCTGGCTGGAATGTGGATGTGTTGGCAACTACTTTGGACCACAAGGTTGTGGTAGAGCAATAATCTAGGAATTTGAGTGTGTGACACTGTGGGTCCACCCTGCCCTCTCCAGACTGCTCATGCCCAGATGTGCGGAAGACTCTGCTGAGATCTTGTAGGAGCCGCTGTTAGCTCGGCTCTGGTAATAGTAGCCATATTAATATGTTGCTATCTTATTTCACAAGACCAAAGTATCTTTAAGTACAAATTGAACCAGGTTGACAGTGGCAAACGTCTGTAGTTCCAGCTACTCAGGAGGCTAAGGCAAGAGCATCACATGAGCCCAGGAGTTGGAGGCCAGCCTGGGTGACATAGTGGGAACCTGCCTCTTAAAACAGAAAGGAAAGAAGGAGGAAGGAGGTAAAGAGTGAGGAGGGGAGGAAGGAAGTGAGAAAGTGTAAATTGCCCCATTATTTCATATATTATTAATAATATAATATAAAATAATATAACACCCTGCTGTGTAGTTATTGAGCTGCTGTTCCTCGCCTCCAGGTCACTGTTCCGTATTCTGTGTTGTGCTGACAGGGACAGGGTCTGTGGGCCACCGGCCTTGCCTGCCTGTTCTCTGCGAGGAGCTGCTAACAGTGGCCATTTACAGGAGCCTGGAGGGCGGGCGGCGAAGGGACCTTGTCTCCGCTGTGCTTCCTGCTCTCATCCCTGTCAGGAGCCGTGGGCCCTCGCAGGCAGCGAGCCCAAAGAGCAGGTTCGTTCCAGCCCTCGGGAGGTGCCAGCCCAGCCCAGCCATGGCCCCGACCCAGGTCTGGCTCCTACCCACTCAGGACCCTCTCCAAACACTGAGGTTCTCAATAGCCCCTGTGTCGTCCCTTGGGTCCCCGGGCCCTTGGCGTCTGTCGCTATGAGTCGCCTCGGCTCCCCTTTGCCCTCTCGTTCTGTAATACTTGGATAGCAAGTTTCCCTGTATTAAGTTCACTAATTTGAAATGTATTTTCTTACTGAACCCTGAATAATAAAATAATAAGAAATAATTATTACATTAGGAGACAACTTATTTATAATTTTAATTTTATGCTTTTTGAACAAGTTCTTTTTTGGTTTATTTAGAGAAACAATCTATATGCCTTATGCATATACAGGAAATGAAATCAAAGTTAAGTTTTTTTGTTTGTTTTTGTTTCAGTACTAGGGGAGCTTAAACACTGAGCCACATCCCCAGTCCTTTTTTTATATTTAGAGACAAGGTCTTGCTGAGTTGCTTAGGGCCTTGCTAAGTTGCTAAGATCCCCCTGCCTCAGCCTCCTAAGCCACTGGGATTACAGGTGTGTGCCCCTGCGCTCTGCTCAAAGTTAAGCTTGATAAGATATTTGCAAATGTCACTCATTGAGAATCCAACTGTTCAGAATCATTTTTTGATTCATGGATACCAGTGTCCATGTTTTTCCCCCAACAAAATAATACCCATCATGCTGTCCTTCAAGAGTGCCAGTGATGTAAGATTCTTTATTTTTTCAGTTGTAGATGGACACCTTTATTTATTAATTTTTATGTGGAGCTCAGGTTCGAAACCAGTTCCTCATACATGTGGGGCAAGCGCTCTGCCACTGAGCCACAATCCCAGCCCCTGTAATATTCTTTTAAAGGATGTTCCATTACTGGTCCCAATTGTTTTTAGGTTACTGACACCTCTTTTGAAAGTTTTGACGCTGGAGTTTTTCTTCATCTTACCCAAAGTGCCAGCAGACAGTTCTTAGCAGTGACCAGGAGTCCTGTTCATTCCCACAGGACCCTTGATGGTTTATTGATGGGGACATCACGGCTTCAGCTGACCCTGTGCCTCTAGGAGCAGAACTCCATCATCATGGCCGCCCGGATGATTGTGCTGCTAAGAGGCGTCTTTTCAGAGATGGAAAAAGTACAGTAAAAGACACATTATAAAACCCAGGAACTGTGGCATGTAGGGGGAACCAGGGCATGGCAACTCTGCCATCCCTCAGCACCCTGCGCCTCCTTCTTCCTGAGGACTTACTGCTTCTTGTTTTTTTTTTTTTTTTTTTGTACAGGGATTGAACCCAGGGGTGCCCAACCACTGAGCTGCATCCCCAGCCTTTTTTATATTTTTATTTAGAGACAAGGTCTTGCTAAGTTGCTTAGGGTCTTGCTAAGTTGCTGAGGCTGACCTTGAATTTGTGATCCTCTTGCCTCAGCCTGCAGAGCCACTGGGATTACAGGTGTTTGCCACTGAACCTGGCTTACTGCTTGTTTAATGTTGTCTCATTTACTGGACTAGAAGCTCCATGAGGGAAAGGATTCTGATTCTTTTAGTTTTCAGTGGACAAAATATCTTTATTTTATTTTTATGTGGTGCTGAGGATCGAACCCAGTGCCTTGCAGGTGCTAGGCAAGCGCTGTACCACTTGAGCCACAACCCCAGCCCATGATTCTTCTCTTCTCTCCGACAGCCTCCGGATGCCGGCATGACAGTTCACTGTTACTTTCAGCCTCTTGTGAGTGGGAGCTCTGTCGCCCACTGATGTGGGCCTAGCCCTGTGCCTGAACATAGTTGGCAATCAGCAAATGTTTGTTGAATGGGTGCTTGCGTGCGTGTATGTGTGCAAGAGAGAGAGAGAGAGAGAGAGAGAGAGAGAAGTGAGAGGCAGCTTGAGTTCACGCTGTGCAGGAGGAAAGCACCTTGTTATGTGTCAGGACAAACTCAGCCCAGCCCAGGAGAAGGGGCTTCCTAGCTCACACAACTGGCTTTTGTTAGCATAGCCTTGCCGGGTTAGTGGCTCCAATCCTGTGGCAGAGCTCGGAGGGACTTTCTGTGCCTTGCTTTATTTCCTCGGCATGTTGGCATCATCCTATGCAGTGGGCAAGATGACTCCTGCCAGCCACAAGGAGACAAGATTTGAGTTTACAATAAAAAAAAAGAGGAGTGTCCTCTCTCTCCTGGTGTCCTCTGATCCACGAACGTGTGCTGAGCAGCTCAGTTTCACCTGCGTGGGAATCCCTCTTAGGTGCAGGGTGCTGATCTCCGTGAGGTCCCTGTTCCTCTCGCTGCTCATGTGTGTGTGTAGCTAGGCCACCTGGGATTTACTCTTAATTTCAGGTGACCACGGCATGAGCTGAGTCCAGCCCGCTCCTCCTTTTACCTGCACACGCGTCTTTTCCTCTTGCTTTTCTTTTAATTGTTTTTCTCCGTGTAGGTACATTAACAATGCGACACTATCGGTGGCCCTCAGTGTGCCTTCACAGGTGTGCTTTGCCATTTTCTTTGGAATGCATGTCATTATTAACAGTTGCTAACACGGATGTTATATCTGCTTTTACAAACTTCCCTTCCCTGCAGCCACCTTTGTGTTCTGCATGTCCTTGTTAGCTCTAATCTGTTCTGAGGTCTATGGGGTGTGATCAAGCCCCCCAACAAGGTGGCTTGGAACAGCAGCAATCATTTATGTAGCCCATGCGTCTGGAATTGGGGCAGGGCTGGGTCATTACAGCCCATCTCTGCTCTGTGTGAAGTTGATGAGGGGGGTTGGGGGCTGGGGGTCCTCTTTCCAAGATGGCTCACTTTCTGGCTGGTGCAGGCAGCTCTGCCAGGGGCTTTGGTTCTGCTCTCCAGAGTCTCTCCACAGGCCTTCCTCCCGGCACGGTGGCTGGGTTCCATGACAGGTGGCAGGATCTGCCAATCTGTTCCAGCCTGTACCCAGAAAATGGCACAGCCACACTTTGCCTTTTTCTTTTGGTCCAAACAATCCCAGAGCCAACCCTGGTCCCAGGGAAGGAGATGGAGACCGCACATCTTGAGAGCTGATTTTTGGGCTGTCTTTAATCTACCAGAGTGCCTCATAGCGGGCACTTCTGGGCACCTCTTCTTTTCCCAACAGATTTGTTTGAACTTAAATCCATCTGGTGTAAGGAGATCATCACGTACATATCTTTTTCTTTTGGGGATCAAACCCAGGGTCTCACATACTCTAGGCAAGAACTATGCAACTGAGCTACACCCCCAGCATTTTTGAAGTTTTGAGATAAAGTCTTGCTGAGTTGCCCAGGCTGGCCTCTAACTTGTGATCTTCCTGTCTTGGCCTCCTGAGTGGCCAGGATTATGGATATGTACCACTGCACCTGGTTATCACTCCCACCTGCAAAAAGACAAGATTTGAGTTTACAGTAAGAGGAGTGTCCTCTCCTGCCTAATGTCCTTTGATCCATAATGTAGTCATTTTTTTTTTTTTTGGTATTGGGTATTAAACCCAGGGGTGCTTTATCACTGAGTTACATTCCCAGCCCTTTTTATTTTTTATTTTTTTAAAATTTTTATTGTTGGTTATTCAAAACATTACATAGTTCTTGATATATCATATTTCCCTTTTTATTTTTTTATGTTGAGAACTGGGTCTTGCTAAATTGCTGAGGGTCTCCATAAGTTGCTGAGGCTGGTGGCCTCAAACTTGAAGTCCTCCTGCCTCAGCTTCCCGAGTTGCTGGGATTACAAGCTTCACTGCACCTAGCTGCCATTGTTTTATTTCTATACAACATTGAGAGATTACAACACACTGAATGTTTTGTTTCCCCCCCCCCCAGGGTGCTAGAATTGAACCCAGGGCCTTGTGCATGTGAGGCAAGCACTCTACCAACTGGGCTGTGTCCCCAGCCCCACACTGAATATTTAGATACATCTTTGTCGTCTTTTTCTTATAGTGGGGCTCTCCTGCACCCAGTTATTTTTTGATGATTTGGACAATTTGAGAGACTGGGTCTGAGATGGTAACATCTTCAATAGGCTGAGAAAGCCCATGATACTTGGAAGATTGTGCAGTGAGCACCAAGCTTGGGGCTTCTCCAGAAGAGTTGGCGTCTCAGGCTTGTTGATGCAGAATGGAGACAGGAGCGAGACGGGAGAGCCTGCTGTCCCTTTCTTCTCTGCTTAGGTACATCTGTTCGTGCTATTTTTTATTTCGGGCTCCGTGGATTGGTTGTGTGATGCATTTGGACAAAATACTTGGGCTGGAGCATCTCACATTTGCCCATCAACTTCACTTTGTAGCAGATTTATATTCCGTCTGGGATGCCAGATTGAATTAAATGCTTTTTTAAAGTCTGCAGTCTGACAAAAATCTTTATCCAGTCAGCACTTTCACCATATTTAAAAAATAAGCATCTGTGGTGAAATGATGCTGTCATGGCTGATTTTTGAGGGAAGGATCCAATTTGGGGCTGATGGAGCTGGCTGCAGAGCGGACAGTGCTGAGGCCAACACCCAGACTCCAGGGCTCCCCTCCCACCCCAGGTCATCCCTCCCTGCTCCCACCCCAGGTCATCCCACCCTGCTTCTGTCGGGATCTCTGGGTTGACAGAGTAGATGAATTCTCTCTCCTTGCTGTTGTTTGGTGCTGGGGAGGGAACCCAGGGCCTCATGCATGCTAAGCTGCACCCCACCTGATTCTCCTTCTGAGGGAGGCACCTGTTGTATAATCAGCATTTCATTTTGATAACTTCTCTGTGCTCTTGTGGGAACCACATATGTTCCTGGGTTTGAGAATTGATCTCTTAACTTTTTGTCACCCAGTGTCCACAGGAAGGACCCATCAGAGGGTGACGAGGAGCAGGCTGCCGTCAGTAAGTGGATGGCCCCTGACTGGAAGATGGTGCATTTTCTGTGGACCCACCACTGTCCTCTGTGCAACCATTCTGGCCTGGTTTCCTCATCTGTAGGATGGGAGAGTTCTGTCTTCCTCATGTAGTTGTGGCGAGTCTAATTATTCAGTGCATGGAATAGTTATTGCTGAGTAAGTAACACATGACCCCATTTAACACGTGAACAGCAAACATTGATTTCTCAAAGTCCCTGTAGCTCTGTATCTGGGAGTGGCTTGGCTGAGTGGTCCTGGCTCAGGGCTGCAGGTCCCTTTTTATCATTTTCTTTATTTTGGGTGCTGGAAACTAGACCCGGGGGTGCTCTACCACTGAGCTGCACCCCTAGCCCTTTAAAAAAATTTTTTTGAAGACTTTTAAAAAAATTTTTTTTAGTTATTCATGGGCACAATATATTTTGTTTATTTATTTTTATGTGGTGCTAAGGATCGAACCCAGTGCCTCACATTTGTGAGGCAAGCGCTCTGCCACTGAGCCACAACCCTAGCCCCAAGACTTTTATTTTTTAGTTGTAGGAGAACACATACCTTTATTTTTATGTGGTGCTAAGGATCAAACCCAGTGCCTCACGCATGCTAGGCGAGCACTCAACCTCTGAGCCCCAGCCCCCCGGCCCTATTTATTACTACAGTTTTTTATTTTGAGACAGGGTTTTGCTAATTTGCTGAGGCTGGCCTCTTGCCTCAGCCTCCCGAGTTGCTGGGATTACAGGTATGCACCACCACATCCTAGAGGCAAAAGGAATTCGGGGTTCTACAATACACTGGAGACTAAACCAGGAGGTCCCCACAGAGGGAAGACTTTTATTTTTCATTCTCTGTCTTTTAGGACCTTGGTTGTGCCGAGTCAGCCCAGTGTCCCCTGCCCGGCACTTACAGTTCGCTTCTTTGGCGGAGCATGTTTCGCCCTGGCACCTGCTGCGGTCTCTTCCCCACCAGGGAGGAAGTAGTAGCTCCTGCTAGAGGACACTGCCCCTGGCACCACCGGGCCAAGAAGGGAACATGTCCTCTGGGAAGGGCTCCGTGTCTGCTCATCCCTGGCAATTCTAAATTTCAAAAAGCCAGAGATTCTTTTTCAAAAATTAATTTATTTCACTATGATCATAATCACAAATTTGAACAAAGCAGAGAAAGGAAACAAGCCCGAACCCCACCTACGTCTTCAAACCCAGAGGTAACATGGCTGTCCTTGGGGACGCTCTGTCCCCAGGCCCCTGGGCGGAGCCATCCTGCTTTACTCAGTTACAGGCGGGTGGCCAAAGCGACTTCACCTCCTGCTTCTTTTCACTTAACTGTGTGACGCGTGCTCTGGGCTCCGCAGTCTTTCCACATTTCAGGAGCCAGTAAGAGTCCACCTGGCTTCACGTTTCTCCCGCTGTCCACCATTCTTGTGTAATAAATACGTTGATTTTAATGTGTTTATTCCAGTGTGATTATTTTTGCCCGTACTATTTTGCCTTTTTACCATTTTCTTTAATCACATTAACCAGCAGGGGCTGGCGGCGGGTCCTGGGAGTGTTAAACCTCTTTCTCTGGAAATTCATTTCTCCTACTTCTGAACTGGAAAAGTCCTCAACCTGAGTTTTTATATGGCTTCAAAGGTTCATCTGGAATTAATTTGTAGTTCAGTGTGACAGAGGGGTCTAAAACAAAACTCCCCAGAAACTACAAACCAGTTGGGCTAAAATTATTCATGGCATGGTCCTGCACGATCCTTTTCATTGATTTGTGATTTTTTTTTTCCTTGAGGGGGAATGGAACGAGGGCCTTGTGCCTGCTGGGAAAACCCTCCACATCTCCAGCACTGATTCCCTTTCTTTAATTAATAGGTACTGAATCCAGATGCACCTGACCACTGAGCTACATCCCCAGCCCTTTCTGTTTTTAAATTTATTTATGGCACCAGGGATTGAATCCAGGGATGCTCAACCACTGAGCCACATCCTCAGTCCTTGAGACAGGTCCTCATTAGGTGCTGAGGCTGGCCTCAAACTTGAGGTCTTTCTGTCTCAACCTCCCGAGCCTCTGGGATTACAGGTGTGCCCTGCGTATGGCAGGGTTCCTTTTAAAATCACCTCTTATCGAAAACATTTACGTATGCTAGATTGTTTCACTGGCTCATCTGTTTTGCACCAATAACTTTATATTAAAAAAAGGAGGAATTATTGAAGTCAGGCCTCAGTTAAAAGAGGAACTTGGTCCAGCTGCAGAAGCTCTACTCCTGTGCTGCTCAGACTTGCCAAAAAAATGAATCGAGGTATAAAAGTGGAAATGTGAATCCATTTCATCCACACCCAGGGAGCTGGCCGTGCTGGAGGGTGACAGCACTCGCTGTCCTTACACTCAAGCTCATAGAAGACGTCCATTCGCAGAGCCAGGGCAATGTTAGAAACCCACCTGGGCCCGGGGGTGGGGAACTGGGTGGTGGGGTGTGTGCTCACCTACTCCAGGCCAGGGTTCACCCCCAGTACCAGAAACCAAGACAGAAACAGAAGAAAAAAGAAAATGTTCTCTAACACCACAGGAAGGCAGCAGCCACCTGCACATGGCACCCCGAGGCCACAGGCACCAGAGGCAGGCCAAGGGAAGGGGCAGGGACCGCTGTGACCGTCAGCTGGGGGATTCGGCAAATGCCACAGTGATCTTCATTAAAATCAAGAAAACCAGAGAAGACATCGCCAATCAACTGAGCAAGAATGGAATCCTGCCTTCTTAAAAGCAAATAAGGCTGGCTGATATTTTGGTGGGATGATTGACTTGGCAGATGAAGGCAGCAACAGATGTCACATGTCGAGGCGTCGCCAACCACTTGTTACGGCACCTCAAACTGTTATTGAACAAGTGGCTCAGCTAGCCCCAGGGCTTCGGGAACAGGATTGGACACTGGGCACAGCCCCATTTAAAAGACTCATTTAAAGCATGACTTGGAAAAGGCAGGGGGGACCACAGGGTCCTACGTGGGCTTGCCTCAGATCTGTGTGAAATTCAGTGAACACCACACCTGGGATTCAGGAAAAACCCTTAATTCGCGAGCTTCAGTGCTGTGCAAACTGTCCCAGGTAGGATCATGGGGGTGACAGTCACCCTGCTGTGGGCGAAGTGTGGGACTTGCAGTGTTGGAACTCTGCCAGGGACAGGAGGTGACTGAGCATACAGCTAGGACAGTGGCTAAGGGGCTTTGGAACTAGCCAGGAGGGGAAGAGGGGGAGCCCAGGAAGGGGCTTTGGAATTTTCAATGGCCGCATGAAGAACTCGTGAGCAGCCCTGAGAAAGTGACCACCAGGCTCAGGCGCAGGCCTTGCCTCAGGAACGAGAGAAACCCCCGAAGGGCACCCAGTGACGAGGGACAAGAGCAGCTGCAGAGTTAAGGGAACCAGGAATGACTCACCATTGCTGCCACCCAGGGGCATCTGCTCATGTCCCCTGGTGCATGTGACAGGTGCAAAACAGCTTCACTATACTGGGCAGGGGCGGGTCCAAGCAAGGTGTGCTTCAGGACGCCAGAGGCCAGGGGAGGGGTGGGGATCAGGACACAGGATGCAGAGCGGCTGGGGCATGACCCTGACCCTGGGAGAGCCACAGCTCAGCACCAGGTGGCCTTGCAGGGACTTCTCTCCGCCATGCAAACCCTCAGGGCGCCTGAAGATAAGTGCCTCCAGAAACGCTGATGACAACGAGGGTGGGTTTCACCATGAAGGGTCCCAGGTGGGCTCTGGACCTGTCACAAGAGTGAAGGGAAAGGAGCAGGTGGGCCCTTGAAGGGGACAGAGTGGGCCAGCCTGGCACTCAGTGACGGTCCAGCTGGAAGAGCTCGGCGTTAGAAGGCAGCTCACACCAGCAGAGGATGCCCTTCTCCTCACCCCGCTTCCTGGGCACCAGGGACCAGGCCAGGGGGACCGTGGTGCTGCAGCAGCCCCACTGCTGCTGGCTCTGCGGGTGGCTCTGGTGTCAACCTGGCAAGGCCTGAGTGGCCTTGGGCCGTCATGCATCAGTGGAGGGGACTGCGGGGAGAGAGGGCTGACCGTGGCCTGTGGGGAGGCCTGGCCGCGGTGCCCACAGCCCAGGAGGACTGTCAGAGCTCCTCCTTGTTGCTGTCAAGGGACGGGTGTGGAGGCCCCCGAGACAGGCGGTGACCTTCTGGCCCGTGTTCCCCAGGCTGCTGGCTGCTGTCCTCCAGGGGCTCGTCCATGGTGGCATAGTCCTGCAGGAGCCCACTCTCCACGCCATGCCGCCGCAGGCTCTCGGTGCCCATGAGCCCCTGCATTCTCAGGTACCCCTGCTGGCAAAACGGGGGCAGCTTCTGGCGCGTCAGGGTGAACAGGAAACAGGACTCTGCACGAAAGCAGAAGGAGGAGGAGTCGGGCTGGGAGTCAGGCTGGAGGGTGAGGAGAGGTGCAGGAAGGGAAAGCTGGGGGGCCGGGGCACCACAGTGGGGCTCGCTCAGGACCTTGCATCCCTTGAAACTGCTGTCTGACCTTTCTGGGTGCCTCACACACAACCTGGGTAGTCATGGATCATGACTTTCCATGAGGATACGAAAACAGGAGGCTGCCTTGACCTTTTGGGAGAACAAGGCTCCAAGGTCAAAGCCAACCACAGAAATGACTGGGGGGCTGGGGATGTGGCTCAGTGGTAGAGCACTTGCCTAGCTTGTGTGAGGCACTGGGTTTGATTCTCAGCACCATGTATCAATAAAAAAAATAAAGGTCCATCGACAACTAGGGCAGGAGCTCATTCCCCTTGAGCACACCCTCAGCCTTCTCTTCTGGAGACTTGCTTGGATGTGGTGGGAATTCAGTGGAATTGCGAGCTGAAGCCTCCTGCAACAGTATTTGAGTTGCAAATACTGCATGCGAAGTTCTGTCTAAACACTGTGGGGACAAAAAAGATAAAATATTCTGTCCTGCCTAGGATGGAAATCCTGCCTTTGACCAGTGTATACACATGGTATATACTACCTGCCTGTTACTTACTTAGTTATTGTGATTATCAGATGACAGTGGCAGTATCTCAGTGCTGGTGTTTAGGTAACCCTTACTTGATAATGCCTCCCAAACATGAGAATAATCATGGTAGCAATTTGGATGTGCTGAAAAGAAGCTGTAAAATACTTCTTTTCAGTGAAAAGATGACTGTTCTAGACTTAATAAGACAAAAAAAAAATCACATGCCGTGGTTGCTAAAATCTATGATAGGAACACATTTTCTATCTGTGAAATTGTGATGGGAAAGAAATTCATGCTGGTGATTCTGTTGACTACAAGCTTCAAAAGTCATGCCACAGTGCCTTGTGCGTGCTAGGATGGAAGGGCATGACACAAGCGGGTGGGTGACATGAGCAGGAAACTTGTTCCAACTGACATCAACATTTTGCACCCAAAGTCATCGAGCCTATGTGAAGACTTCAGCGAGGCCCCAGACATGACTGAGCCCACACCATGCACTGCAGGTCAAGGGTTTGGTTTTATCCATGGTTTCAGGCATCCCCTGGGGGTTTTGGAACGTGTGTCCTGAAGAGAAGTGGGGCTTGCTCTGATTGAAAGCTCAGGAGAGATAAGGTGGATGTCGGCTGGGTCTTCTGGGGAGTTGGCGACAGGCTGGGACATGGAGGGTCGAGACCTCCTGCAGCTGCGGAGAAGCCTTCCACCTCCCAGGCCCCCTCATCTCACGTAGGGGGTATGTAACAGGGGACACTGTGGGGCTCCTGGGGCAAACAGGCTGACAGGGGCCCCATGGTGTCCCTCTGACTCTCTGAATTCTACCAGGGGACTCCGGCAGGACAAGTAGATAGTCCTCTCTGAACAGGGAAGAGAGCTGGTGCCAGGGAGGACAGAGGACAGTGAGGTGGCTATCTCTCCAGCACAACCTTCTGCTGATGTCACCCCCTCTGCAAGGCGTGGTGGGCCCGGACGCCCAGCAGCTGGAGGCCAGAGCTAGCAGCTGCTGGACAGCTGGGGGCGCGGGGCAGAGAGGAGCCGCATCTGCCCGCTAGCCGTCTCCAGGAGGAGTCCTCCCAGTTCAAGGCAGTGGCTCAGTGGCTTGCCCTGTCCAGAACTGTCTAGAGAGGGAGGTGGGAGCCCGATGGCCTGGCATGGCCTATTGGAGGGGCCCACAGTCAAGGTGGGAACGTGCCACTAACACAGACGGCATTTTTGTGGAGTCTGGAAATCTCAGGAGACCGACAGGCATTTGGAGCCAAGGACTCGAACCTCTGATATAATTTCAGGAATCAGAGTCTGATCAAAGCTGAGAACTCCAAGACTGCCAGTTCTTCAAGGGTGTTTGACTCTGGCTCTGTGAATTAACCTTGTGCATCTACATATGTCCAGATTATCAGTTAAAAATACATATTTATATATAAGTATGTGTTTTATAATATATAAATATATAATATGTAAATTCTGTAATATATAAATATACAAAATAAATATATACATGTAAATTATATAACATATAAATTATATATATATATATATATATATATTTTTTTTTTTTTTGGTACGGGGATTGAACCCAGGGGTACTTAACTACTGAGCCACAATCTCCTCTTTCCCTCCGTGGAGTGTTTGTTGCCTGTTCACCCCGAGATCCAAGCTTTGGCTGAGGGCCTCTACACAGGGCTCTCCCACCCCACTGTGTGCGGTGATACTTGGGGGCCCAGCCCCGCTCAGTCGGTGTGTTTTGTAGTCTGGGCTCTGGGGAGCTGCCTTCTTTCCCTGCCGGTCTAGCTGTATTTTGGGAAGCACTGTCCTGGGAGGGGGCTGCAGGGAACACCTTGCCCACCCCCTATGGGCACGGGCTCTGGAGTTCTGGGCCCCTGGTCTCCCTGGCGGTCCCTGCACCTCCACCTTGGTCCCTTTGCGTCACCTGCGTAGAAGCTCCGCAGGTCGGTGTCCAGACAGTTCTCCAGGAAGCGCCGCAGGGGCAGGATGTGTCCCACGGGCGCGGTCCAGTCGGTCAGGAAGTCTTCCACGACGTGGTGGATGGCTGTGGGCCGCGGCAGGGGCCACTGTGCGGGGCGGAACCTCACCTCCTGCTCTGTGGAGGAGGCGGGGGTCAGGGCCAGGCTGGCCACGCAGTGTCCCCCACCTCCCGCGCTCCCATCCACGCCTGCGAGGGCTGTGGGCTGGCTCCAGGAGGAGGGCTGACAGAGCGGGAGGAACTGGATCGTCACTGTGGCCCCCGAGGGCAGCGCCAGGACCCGCAGCTCAAGGTTGGTGTCCGCCCCCTCCCTGGACTGAGGCCCCTTCCCAGCCGTCCTTCCCCGAGAGGCTCGGAGCCCCGCGATGAAAGGGTCTAGGGCTCGCTGGTCCAGCCTCCCACCCGGGGACCCCCGGTGAGGAGCCTGCTGAGCCCAGGCCCGGCCAGCCCGGTGCGGGCACCTTCTCCAGAGGCCAGCCGCAGCCTCGGGCAGCTTTAACTCTCAGTGCTCCTCCCCCTGCTGGCACCACCTGCCCTGGGGAACAGGCCTAGCTGGCCTCCCTCTTTCTCTGGAGCCCTTCGAGCTAGGAAGGATAAGCCACGTTCCCCAGGCTGCCTGTTTACTGGAGCTAAGCCGCGCCAGAGCTGCTGCCATTCCAGGTGAGTCGTCAGATGTGTCCTCATGCAATCCTACCAGGAGGGGACTACTGTCATCCCCATTTTACAGACAAGCCAGGCTCAGAGAGGTTCAGTAGCAGTCCAATGTCACACAGCAATGAAAGGATAGACTTGGCCCAGCTCTTTCGGTCCTGTGCTAGTCAGTTCCAGTTCCTTGCCCTGTTCCTTCTAACATGCCACCTACAGCCCCTCACCCACTGTGGTCATTGTCCTTTGGAGACACTGGTATGACAGTGCCCCTCTTCCTGTGTGGGGCTTGGTGGATCATGACACTCCAGCGTGGCCTATGCAGGTCACAGTGTGTGCTAGAATCTGGAAATGGCAATTTTCTCAGACCTTCTGCCTCGGCCAGGTCTCTGGGCAGAGTCCCCGAGGGTCCCCTGTCAGCTGAAGGAGCGCTGGGAGGAATGAATTGTGGCGAGTGCCCGCTCACCGGTGGGGAGGCGTCTGTAGAAGTAGATGACAGGGTGGAGGAAGTTGGACAGCCAGGCGTCCTCGGTGTGCCCCACCGACCGGTCATAAAAGAAGACATCCTTGTCGGGCCCAGAGAAGTTCTTGCCGTACTCCATGTTGACCACGAAGAGCCCGTGCCTGGCCGGCCTCCCGGTGAGCGTCTCCAGCTGGGCCAGCATCTGCATGGGGAACTCCTCCAGGTACTCGAAGGCCGAGGCGTTCCTGGGGGGCAACACGGGGCTCAGAGCTGTGGCCGGGGACAGGTGTGGGCACGGCTGCCTGGCCACATGGCCCTTCCCCACAGTGCCAGCGCAGTGGTGGCCACTCTGGCTGGCTCTCCTTGTTGTCTGGTGCTGGGGTGGAACCCAGGGCCCCCACGTGTCAGGCGAGTGCCCTACCACGGAGCACCAGCCTGCACACACCCGTGTGAGCCTGCTGTGACCACCACTCTGTCACAGACCTCGGAGAGATTCCAGAACACTCCACACCTTGAAGTGCACACTGGAGGGAAGAGCCCTACAGGCCGGAAGGGAGTGGCCGCCCTGAGCTAGTTGGGAGCTCGGGGATTGGGCCACAGAGCAGGAGGGGTCGGGCAGCAGGGAGCCGAGCGCTCGGTGATGGGCACTCGGTCTCCCTGGGCCAACAGTGCAGCCGAGAAGGCATCAGCCACCTCCTCTCGAGGGGCCCCTCTGGCCACTGCGTGGAAAACAGCCCAGGTTACCAGCGGCGGTACCTCAGCAGATGGGGCAGCCAGCCAGAGCCATCGGGTTCTGGACACTGCTGAAGGCGGGCGGCGCTCGGGGATCTGCCCACAGGCTGGGTGTCCAGGTGAAAGGGGGCGGTCGAGGGCCACGTGGGCTGTGCTGAGTGCGCGTCCCTGGACTTGGCCACGCTCCGATCCAGGGGCCAGAAGTTCTTCCCCTGCTCCCCTCCCCGGTCCCCTCCCCAGCTGCCCCTCCAGGCGGCTCCCTGGGTGCTCTGCGAGGTGTCCTCTGAGGCACGGTCCTCAGTGCTCTGCTGCTTGTTCTTGATGGATAACCACCTGGACCGAGTGGGTCCTGGCCGGAGTGTGGGAACTCTGACTCCGATGCTGGGGACCGACCTCCCAGGGGTGCCCTGTTTCTGCACCTTGGTGCCGAAGGGTTTCCACCAGTGACTTTGACCTCCTCCTTTACCCCTGTAAGATGATCATCCCCATTTTGCAAAAAAGGTTCAGTTAGGTTAACTAACTTGCCTGAAGTCACACAGCAAAAGGATAAACCCAGAGTTCACGCCCAGGACCAACTGTCTGACTCCACTTCCCCGCCCCACCCCACCCCGACTCATTTTAAGAGGGAAGAGCTGGGCTCCCCCACAGACAGACTGGGCGGCAGTGTGCTGCAGGGTGCGTGGGTGAAGCCTTGGGGGGGGGCAGGCGAGCTACTCACTCCTTGAGCAGGATGACATCAGCCAGCACACTGAACATCTGGTAGAGCCCCGAGGCCTCGTTCACGCGCCGGATGATGGCGTTGGTGAGCTGTGTGATGGGCAGCTCGGTGGAGGGCCAGGCCACGCCATGGTGCCGATGCTCCAGCAGCCGGTGGACGGCTCGCACTGAAAGGGCCAGAGGGAGGAAGAGCCTGTGACACTGCAGATCGTATCTGTGTTCATTCTGCGGGAGGTGCAGGCCTTCGGGCGGAGTGGGGGCAGCAAAGGTTTGGGTCAAGTTCCAAACAGTAATTGTTCTCTGCTTGTGGCCATGCACACATGGGGACGGACAGGGACGCCACTCAGGGGCATCCCCTGGGGTGAGCAGGCAGAAGAATGGGTGAGGCCAGGTGGGGGCTACAAGCCTGGGTCTGTCCACCTCTGCCTGAGGCCCTCGCAGTGGAAGTCCCTGCACTGTCACCTCACTTGAGGAGCCCAACCCAGACCCAGAGCCTCGCTGCCCTCCAGCCCGTTCCCACCAGAGCCGCCCACCTGGAAAGCCTGGATGGCGCCTCTCCCGCACCCCTGCCTCTAGCGCTATTTTGAGGCGCTCTTATCTCTACACAGGGTGCAGGAGCAGCTGGTAGCTAAGTGACAGGGAGGGGCTTCCTTTCCCTGGGGCTGCTGGCCGAGTGTCCTGGGAGGAGCACTGCACACAGACACCTGCTCCCCCACAGCTGACCAGCAAATGCCCCAGAGAGTGAAGGCCAGGCACCAACAGGGCTTGCGTGGAGGAGCCGGGTGGCCACGAGCCGGGAGGAGTCCGGCTCCAGGACCTGGCTCCTGAGGCGCAGTGGCTGAGCTGAGGGTGGAGAGGGGAGCAGCCAGAGCTGGGGGGGGGGTGGAGGCTGCGGCCCGAGGCCTGGGGAGGCGAAGCCCGTAGTAGTGCCAGGTGCAGTGCCAGCAGTGGCCGCGTGGGAAGGGGTGGGGGACACCATGACACCGTGGGCACCAGCCCTGCAGAGGCTCCAGAAGTGTCCAGAGGGAAGGGAGCCCAGGAACTGTGAGCCCAGGAGGCCGAGGTCTGTGCTTAGCGAAAGGCAGTTCCCGCGGGCACCACAGCCCTGGAGGGCGGGCCAGCGAGGCCGCGGGGACGGCCTGGACAGCGCTCAGGAGGGAGCGGATGGCTGTGGAGTCCCACCCAGCATCCGTCTGGTGTCTCTGTCGTCCATCACGTCCTGCTGCCTTGCTGTCTTTTGCTTCCCTTGGGACAGTTTCTCAGCGGAATGATGGCAAGGTCTGGACCGATCCCACGGGGTTACCACTGTCCCACCCCCGGGAGAGCTGTCAGCTGCTTGGGGACAGTGGTCAGTTGCCTGTGCACCCAGGACTGCTTCCCACCTGCCTGAAGCTTACTGCCTAGGTGTGGCTTTAGAGTCAGCGGGTATGGATGTGAAGCCCACTCTGCCATCCCCTGGCTGGGTGGCTAAGGGCAGGTTACTTGACTTCTCTGTGTGCCAGTTTTCTCATCCGGAAAATGGAGTTGAACTAACAGGATCTGTTTCATGCGGCTGAGGATGAAGTGCATGGAAAAATGGGGACAGAGGAAGCAAGAGGGCTGGGCAGTGGTGGCCAGGACGGCGGGAATGGGTGGCAGCGCATGTGGGATGGTGAGGCCTGGCAGCCGGGATGGTGTTCAGACAGCCGGAGCCCTCCAGCTCCTTCCTGGCGACACATCATCTGGGAATGGACTGCAAGGCACGATGACCTCTCCCTGCCAGGTGGGAAGGGCAGCAGGATGCCAGACCACCGTCAAGGTCAAGTGGGGCAGCAATGGGACCCTTAGGGATTTTAATGGCAAATTAACTGGTTTAGGCAGCAGCTGCAGGCGGCAGAGCAAACGCTCAGCAGCCCGAGGAGCTGCCAGTGCCACTGTCTGTGGGGCGCGAGGCTGTGGGTGGGGCCTCCCCTGGACCCTCCAGTTCCAGAGGCAGCCATGGATTCAGGGGTTGATGGCCCCAAGGAGCAGGGACTCATTCTCAAGCCACAGCTGGTGACGACAGCGGAGCCCACCCACTCTAACCTGGAGGAGGAGGCATGAAGTCCCCCCTCCTCGGTTGATTCTTCAGAAAATGCTGACTTATTTCATATTGACAACTATGGTATTCATAATATAACTCTTAGTCAGAGGTACCATAACGTCATCCTTATCATACCATGAAACGGAGTACCACTATAATTCCTATAGTTCTTACCCCTTATTATCCCTAAGAGATTTAGCTTCCCTCATAGGATTTTTAACTAAATATATCATTATTCAAGAATTAACAGCCCAGTGAGGTGGCACACACCTGTAATCCCAGAAGCTTGGGAGGCTGAGGCAGGAGGATCGCAAGTTCAAAGCCAGCCACAGCAACAGCGAGGTTGTTTTGAGGTGCTGAGCAGCTCAAAAAGACCCTGTCTCTAAATATAAATATAAAAAGGGCTGGGATGTGGCTCAGTGGTTAAGCACCCCTGGTTCAATCCCCAGGACTGGGGGAAAAAAAACTCAAAAAATTACAGCATTATTATACCAACATCCACAGCCAGCCTGGCACGGTGGTGCTTGCCTATGATCTTCGCTACTGGGGAGGTTGAGGCAGGAGGATTCCATGTTTGAGGTCAGCCTGGGCAGCTTATCAGCTTCTCAAAATACAAAGGACTGGGATGTAGCTCAGGGGTAGAGCCTCCTGGGTTCAATCCCCAGTATTGGTGGAAAGCAAAAACAAAACAAAACAAAACAAAAACATTCACAGCTGTGCAGGCATTACTAAATTTCTATTTTTGCATATGATTAACTTATTGCACAACCCTAATAATATTTCCAACAATCAATGATATTAAAACAAGATTTCCACTGGAAAATATGAAACAACTCCCCCCCCCCACACACACACTTTTTTTTTTTTTTTGCGGTGCTAGGAATTGAACCCAGGGCCTAGTTGTGGAGGACAGACTGCCCGGGCCGAGTTCGTCGGAGTGGTGCAGAACATCAGTTCAGGGCTAAGGCAGGGGGACTCCGTAGCACGTCTGGGCAAATGGGTAGATAACCACCAGATACTGGACATGCTGAACTTACCAAACGGCTGCCCAGCACAATCAGAAGGCACAAACCGGTAAGTGAATCAACTGTGCTAATAAGTGACACCTGAGGGCTAGGGCTATGGCTCAGTTGGTAGAGTGCTTGCCACTCATGTCCAAGGCCTAGGATTCAATCCCCAGCACCAAACAAACAAACAAACAAACAAAACAAACCAGAGTGACGCCTGTGAATTCATTGGATTAAATCAGAGACACATGGGCACATGAGGTATTAAGCTCACGACTGTGAAACCAGGCCCAGGAGCTTATCAAACAGACCTCTGAATGGTGTCACCCTCACCTGGAGGGTAACAGGAGAGGCACCAGAGACATCCTCTTACCAGACCTCTGGTGAAGCCCCAGCCCCGTCTGTCTGATGAGGCTGCTTAGACACCACCCTGCCCTGCTGCCACCCAGCCCCTCACCCTGCACCCAGCCCTCACCCTCCACAGCTCTGTGCCTGAGCAAGGCCTCTGGCTGTGATCTAATCTTCACTTGTATCTGCTCTCTGCCTTTGCCCTGGGCAAGGCTCTTGAATCCCTGTGGCCACCTTAACCTTTCTCAGCCATTCTGGAACCTATTACTCTCTTGTTAAGTGTGACTTCATATTAGTAATCGAGAGTGGAAAGGAAGAAAAGACCCCGATTACCAAAGGGACATGAGAATTAAAGCCAACAAAGTGATTCGACTTGTGAATTTATTTATTTATTTTGGTACCAGGGATTACTGAACCCAGGGGTTCTTAACCACTGAGCAACATCCCCAGCCCTTTTTTTATATTTTATTTTGATACAGGGCCTCACTAACTTGCCGAGGCTGGCTTTGAACTCACAATCCTCCTGCCTCAGCCTCCCCAGCAGCTGGGATTACAGGCGTGCGCCACCACACCTGGCCTTGTGGATTCATTTTATTCAATAAATTCTGCGGTTGTGGAAAGGCTCCCGTGTGCCTGGCCTATGTCAGTGGCCTGGCTCCCACCAGACACTCCCACACACTAAGCCGGGGCCCTGAGCCACATCCGCTGGAAACATTTTCCTTCCATCACCTAAATATATATATATATATATTTTGTTGATGGACTTTTATTCATAAGCAGTGCTTAGGATGGAGCCCAGTGCCTTGCCAGTGCGGGCAGGTGCTCTACCACTGAGACACCCCAGACCTAAGAGGCTTGATCTTCCCTGGGCCCAGCATGCTGCTTCTGCTCTGAACTCTGGACTGAATCTTACATCCACTGAATGCAAATCAAACACTTTAAGCTAAAAATTTACTAAATTGGTGGGATCAAACCCCAGGAAAACTTAGTTAGCAGTTAAATATCCCAGTCAACTGGCTTTGATCTACTTCTTTCTCTGTTAAGGGGTAAAGAAGGCGGGAGAAGCCCGAGCAGAACTGAAACTGCTCTCTTGAATTTGCAATTCAACATGAATATTTGACTTGGGATCTGCTAAAAAGAGGATCCAACTTTTAGATTCACATTTATCCAACGTCAGTTATTCTCAAGAAATCACAGCGATCCCGCACATTATACCTACTCTTTGGTGCTTCATCAGAGGAGCAAGGAGCACCCTATACCTTTTAATTCAAGCCAAGCTATGAAAACCCAGGGCCTCTAATTATAACGTAAGTTATAATATCATCATTACTGTTTGGGTCTTCGTGATAATCGTTTTCATAGTAATACCTATCTTAATCGGGGGATGCAGCAACTGGAGTTCCATTAACAACAGGCCCCAGATACAGTGAGAAAGTCATCAAAACTCTGACCCTCAGATCTTTCTTGAGAAAAATGAGGATTTGGCTAGTGGCTCATTCCTGTAACCCCAGAGACTACAGGAGGCTGAGGCAGGAGGATTGCAAGTTCAAGGCCAGCCTCAGCAACTTAGGGAGGCGCTGTCTTAAAATAAAAAGGACTGGGGTGTAGCCCCAAGTAGAGCCAAGGGCCCTGGGTTTAATCGCCAGCACAGGAAAAAAAAAAGAGGGCAGAGGGAGGGGAAGTCCCCTTCTCTTTCTCTCTCTCACCGTCTAGTTCCCATTTATCCTTAAAACCACAAGGCATCAATTTTGGGTTGGGCATTATTCTTGTACAATAAGTCAAATTATTTTTCAAAATTATGTTTTAGTATTTGATGTGCACTCTCAAGTTAGCAGTACTGAGAGTTGTGAATCACAAGTATTTAATCTGATTGCAACTTTTCTTTCAATCTATCAGCAGGCAGCCTGTGCCTGAGAGAGCTACCCAGCTGGCTGATGGGTGCCCAGGAATCACCTTATTCAGCCTTAGGACAGCCCTGAGCGGGTAGAAGTCACCTCCTTTTCACCTCTGATGATAGGGATGTGCTCAGCCAGGGTAAGGTCACCTCTAAGACCACCCATCCAGGTTAGCATGCTTTGTGGCCCTGGAGATTGGACTCTACCACTGAGCTACCTCCCCCCCATTTTTACTTTACTTTCAGACAGGGTCTTTCTTGAGTTGACAGGTTGGCCTTGAACTTATGATTCTCCTGCCTCAGCCTCCTGAGTCACTGGGATTACAGGCGTGTCCACTGTGCTGACTTAAGTTAGACTCTGTTAACCCCTCAGGCTTTAAGCACAACACAGGCCACCCCAGAGCCACCCACCTTTATGCTGTATCTGTTGCTACTTTTCTAGGCAGACCCTCAGGCCGTGAAAACCTGGGGTCAGCTGCCTAACAGGAAGTCATGACCACTGACTGCTGGTGAACAGTCCCTTAACGCTTCTGGAGGTCTGGAGTATTCATAAGCCCCAGGGATAATGACGGGTCCTGCCTGGGGACAGTGGCCCTCTCACTGGACTCACCTGTGTACCGGAATCCGTGGATGAAGCCCCCAGCTGATTTGCGGTAGTCCACCGAGTGGCTGGCGGTGCCCAGGATGAAGAGGCCGCGACTGCCTTTGGATTCATAGCTGGCTCTGATCAGCGGGTACTTCTTGCTGAACTCGCTCCCGGAGCTGAGTCTGAGGGACCTGGGAGTGGAAAGGGGTCAGTCACAGTCCTCGGTGGAGGAAGCCCTTTCCACCCATCCCACTGGAGGTGGGGACGAAGTCTTCATCTCATAGATGAAGCACCTGGGCTTAGATCAAGGACACGCAGGTCAGGGACAGAGCCCAATCCAAGCTTGGCCCAAGGCTAGGCTCTGGGCCAAACCTGAGGGCTGCTGTCACCTGAGGGGAAAGGAGGGTCTGGGCAGGCCCTTGTCCTCCTGTGCCCTGGCCAGAAGGCAAGAGAGAGTGAGCGGATGCTCTGGGCCAACCCTCACACGTGTCCGAGTAGCAACCTCTACAGGCCAGGCTCCACTGGGCAGTCCTTCAAAATCCATTATGAATAACTTAAGGAACTTTTTATTTTTTTGTGCCAAGGATTCAACTCAGGGACACTGAACCACAAAGCTACATCCCCAGCCCTTTTTTATATTTTGAGACAGGGTCTCACTGAGTTGCTTAGGGCCTTGAACTTGTGATCCTGCTGCCTCAGCCTCCCAAGCCACTGGGATTACAGGTGTGCACCACTGCACCCAGCTCAGAGATTAACTTTTTTTTGGTACCAGGGATTGAACCCAGGGGTATTTAACCGCTGAACCACATCCATAGTCTTTTTTGTTATTCTGGGACGGGGTCTCCCTAAATTGCTGAGGCTGGCTTTGAAATTGAGATCCTCCTGCCTCAGCCTCCTGAGCCATCAGGATTACAGGCGTGTGCCATCATGCCAGACAGGAACTGACATTTTACTGAGCATATAGCATATGCCAAGCACTGTCTTATATTAATCCTCACATGACCATATAAGAAGGAAACGAGTATCCCCAGGGCAGAGATAAAGAACTGAGGCAAACTGTGATCAAGTGACCTTCCGAGGGCACCCAGATTTGACCAGCATAGATGCCAGGTTGACCTGGCCTGTGCTCATGGCCCTGGAGAAGCTCACCCCTGTCTGGGCCTGACCGCCCACTTGACCACTCAGGGGAGGACCCCTGATGGAGGGTCTCAGGACCATCTGGGAGCTGCAGTGGACAGAGAATCACTGTCCTGAAAGGGAAACCAGGGGAACCTACCTCAGATCTTTCAGGGACATTCTGAAAACTCTCTCAATGGCCCACTGTGTGGCCTCTGTGTCCCCAGGAGGTCAGAAGGTGCTTCCGCCTCTTTCCCCGTGGGACTCACTGGTTGAAGATGGAGAAGTCGAATCTCCAGCCCAGGCAGCGGATGACCCGGTCGTAGGCCACGCGCATGGCGAAGTTGTCGTTGTCGTCCTGGGGGAGGGGGATGGCATCAGCACTCTGGTTGGCGCTGGTTTCCTCCAGGAAGAACTTCAGGGTGATGTGGAACCTGCCCTCGTGGTCCTTCACGATGGCCAGATCTGTCAGGTCCGACTCGAGAAGTCCGTCCAGGGACTTCAGCTGATAGGTGTCCAGCAGGCCATTGTTGATAGCTCTGGGGCCCCAAGAGAATGCAAGGGGACAGGAGGGGACTCAGGAGGGCTGGTGAGTCCGGCGGGGCCAGGAGGGGTGTGAGAGGCGGTTCTTCCCACATTTGGGGCTTGCGAGGGTTGGGCAGTGGCGTGTCCTCAAGGACTAGTGTTGGGAGCTTGGTCCCACAGCGTGGTGATGTTGGGAGGGTGGGGGACCTTCAGAGGTGGAGCCTAGAGAAGGCCACTGTCTAGTGAGACAGTTTTAGCAAACCTGACCCTTTCCCTCATCTGTCTTCCCGTCTCACCACGTGACCGCTCCCTCCTGTGTTCCTGTGATCCTGATGACATCTGCCGTGAGGTGACACAGGCAGGGGAGACCTTGACAGAGCCAATACCAGGCCATTTGGACTTCCCACTTTGAAAGTATGAACTAAATAAAACTCATTTCTTTTTTTAAAAAATATTTTATTTTTTAGGTTTTAGGTGGACACGATATCTTTATTTTTAAGTGGTGCTGAAATCAAACCCAGGGCCTCATGCACGCCAGGCAAGCGCGCTACCACTTGAGCCACATCCCCAGCCCTAAAACTCTTTTCTTTGTAAGTGGACCAGCCCCAGGTATTTTGTTACAGTGACACAGATCCTGGACTGCTACAGGCTTTCAGTACAAGGATGCAGCATACCTGAGGTCTCCAACGTAGTGGGTGGCCCAGGACAGCCGCACCCGGGAGCGGCTCAGCATGTGGATGAAGTTCGTGACACCCAAGATGTTCTCTGCCGTCTCAAAGGCCGAGTTCCCGCGGCCCAGTATCAGCACATTCTGACCAACAAAGTCCCCAGGATCCACGGACACAGACTCATAACCCTCCACGTATTCAGAGCCAGGGAAGTCAACCTGGTTGGGGACTGACACACCAGTGGCCACAAGGAGGACACTGCAGGTAAGGACACAGGAAAGATAGTGCAGTCTCTCAGCGATAAGATTACTTGGTTAAAACCACCTGCTTCACCCCGACTGCAGGCTCCTAACAGGTGACAGACGTTCATTCACTCACTCACTCATCACTCGGCCACTTGCTGACCCAGCCCATACTGCAAGACCTTCCTCTCGAAGACCTCACAGCCCAGGGGGTACACATGCCTGCACAGTGTGCTCCATCTATCACACTGATCCTGGGGATTAATTATGCTTTCTTTCGTTTTTGGGACCAGGGATTGAACCCAGGGGCATTTAACCACTGAGCCACATCCCCAACCCTTTTTTATATATTTTTTTTAGAGTCAGGGTCTCTCTGAGTTGCTTAGGGCCTTGCTAAGTTGCTGAGGCAGGCTTTGAACTCACAATCTTCCTGCCTCAGCCTCCCGAGCTGCTGGCATTATAGGTGTGGGCCATCTCGACAGGCTTAATTATGCTTTCTGATTGAGGAGAAAGTGATACTGTGAGACAACTGAAAAATCAACCTAACGTTGATCACAGCCATCAGGTGAAGCACCTCCCCCGGTGATGCAAATGGAGCCTGAATTCTGTTTCCCCTCCTGACCTGCCTCCTAGGTATGAATGTCTGCTAAGCAATACTTGGGTGGTGGGCCCTATACTGGTGCGTGTGTTTACTCCTCAAAGCAGCCTGGAGTGAGCTGAGTGGTCTCTCTCCAGGTGAGGAGATGCAGCTCCTGTGAGTTCCTAAGAGCAGCAGAGCACTTTGTGCTCAGATGGGTGTGATTCCAAAGTCCTGCTCTTTGGAGAGGAGAAGGGCGTAGGATCCAGCAGTGGTCAGTTTGGGAGTCGGATCCTGCTGGCCTGCAGAATGCTTTGATCACAGGGTGGTTTCAAAATAGAACTGGATGGCCTGTGGAAGGAGCACACAGAGCCCTATTGGTCCTTTTTTCTGATCCTTATCCACTCTGCTCGTAACTGACTCCCTTCTGCTGCAGCACAGCTGCCTGAAGTGTGAGAGTCTAGATCAGCACAGTCTTCTGCCCCTGGGCTGTGAGAGGCAAGAAGCAATGCTGGGCCTACATAACAGAGCAGGTGAACACTGCTGAGCACCTGCCTGGGGCCAAGTTCAAGGCTAATGGCCAGGAAAGGAGAAGCAGTCTAATGCAGCGGATGGAACACAGGATTTGGAGTCAGAAAAATATGAGCTCAAATCGCAGTTCTACCACATACAAGCGGTGTGACACAGCATTAATTACCCAACTTCTCTGAGCCCCAGGTATTCACCTGTCAAATGGGATCAGTGAACTTCCCCCCTCAGTTCCTTGTGAAGATTAAACAAATTTTGGGGGCCCAGGCAATATTAAGTTGACTCTCAAGCCAAAACAAGCTAAAAATGGTCACTGGAAGCACTTCCTGTTGGGCCTCTCACTTCTCTTTGGTTCTGAAATCCCACTGGGCCGACCCTGGCTGGACACTTGACCCAGTATTTCCCATCATGCATTCTGGGGACACTAGTTCTAGGAAATGCTCTTTAAGATAGATTTTGGGGACACATAAACTGTTTCTGCTTAACACCAGCATCACAGTGAATATGAAAGTAGCAAAGACTGGCAAATCCAGAGGAAAGAAATTTGCCACAACTTTTAAAGGACACACTTGAGAAACGGTGCCTAAGCAGAACCTCAGTTGGATCCAGGAGTGGGAGAAATGCCCTGCTTCTCCCATTTCTCCCACATCTCCAGGTAACCAAAGTGTCCCTCTGGGAAAGACCTCAGCTGCAGCTGGCCAGCTCCGGCGCAGGTCCCTTACCTGCATTGGTATGTATGGCCCTTCTGGTCAATCAGGATGAAGTAGTGGCCGTTCCAGGCTCGCTGGTCCTTGTCTAGAGTGACGTGGGTGATGGTGGTGTTGTACAGCACGTGGAGCCCCAGCCTGTCTGCGAAGTCGCCCAGGTAGCGCACCATGTCGCCGGCGTCAGGGAAGTAGGCGCGGGAGTAGTGTCTGAAGAGGAGCCGGGGATCGTGGCTGAGTAGGGAGTTCCAGTCGTGGCGGAGGTTGAACTCGGCGTTGGCCTTTCCTGTGTAGCGCTTGTTGATGCTGATGAGCTTGCGGTGCCGCGGGTAGCGAGTGAAGAAGCTGCCCGGGGCCGACGCACGTTCGAAGACCACATAGTCTCTGCCGGCCCGCTGCAGGAAGGAGGCCATCTGCAGGCCCGCGGGCCCCGCGCCCAGCACGCAGTAGTCCCGGTGGGAGCTCACGCACAGAGTCGGGTGCAGGACGAGCGTCAGGAGCAGCCCCGGGGGTCCCCAGAGCCGGGCCGCGGCGGAGAGGTGCATCCTGCGGCAGACCAGAGGGGAGGCCTCGCACCTCGCGGGTGCCGGCAGGTGCTAGCCTTGTCTTTCCGAGGAATGGGGATCAGATGCCCAGGGAGAAGCAAGGGCTTGCGTGCGCCCTCACCGCAACGTGAGGCGCAGCCGGGACCGGAACCCCAGGACCTTGGAGCTCACTTGCCCCCACGCGGTCTGTTCCATGAGGGCTCTGGGGCTCGCAGGAGTCCCGGACCCTTCCGTCTCATCTCCCATCTCCTTTCCCGCAGGTGCCATCCCCTTTCGTATTGGACACCCTGGGGAAGCAGAGGGTGTTCCCCGATTTCCCGCTCATTCGACGGGCGCCCCAGGCCCGCGGTACCCTCCGCCCGCACAATCTCTCAGCCACGTCCCTGCCCCCGGGCTGGAGACTGAGGAGGTGTGGCGTGCAGGCCCCGCCCCCGCCCTCCTGGGCAGAGACAAGGATGTCCAGCGCGCCTCGCCCGCCGCGCGCGCCCGGGTGGCTGCTGCCTGCGCGTGCGCGTGCACAGGCTGCGTCCCGGCCCCGCGCCGCCGGCCGCCGCCCCAGCGGAGATCGAACCTCGCGGCCGCCGGGACCGCAGGCCGCAGTCGAGTGAGGCGGGTAGCCTCGCGCCCGCCGCGGCCCCGCCCCTCCCCTCCCTCCCGGCCAATGGCAGGGGGCGGGGTCACGTGCTCGGCGCACAGCTCGCCGGGACCCGCTGGCCTGCAGCAGCCCCAGGCTGGGGCGCGGGAGCGGCGCACGTGCTGCCGGTGCTAGCAGAGGGGGTCTGGAGCTGGCGAGATTTGAGTTTTGGAGAAAACCCATGTTTTTAAATTCCCAGTGAAGCCCAAGGCTAAATACAACCTAATTGGCCTCCTCAGTTTTGTGGGACAGATAGAACAATTAGTTTTTGCTGCGGTGATTCAGTAGTGTCTACAGAGCAACAGGCCACCGGACTAACTTGATCTTCAATCAGGACAGGAGCAAGGGGCAGTTTCCAAATGTAGGTTTAGTGGTTGGTTTGCATAAGATCACAGTTTGGAAGTACATCCTGGAATTGAAGCCCAGAGGGGAAACATCAATGACAGGAGAGGTGCTTCTCCTGTGGCAGGTGGCTTCCAGGATGTGGGCAGAATATGGTGTACCTCTGAGGGAAGGATGAGAACCTTCTAAGGGTATTGTGTACTCCAGTGAAATGAAACTGAGGGTTCTTCCGGAAAGACAGTGTGGAAAGAACTTTCTGGTCTTGAGCGCTGCATGACTGGAGCTGCTTTTCATTAAAAATCATAGCTGGGCCTCTAGGAAAACACTTCCCTGGTCTCTCGAGCCAAAGTACCCACTAAAGAATGCCACATGTCTATTTTCTTCACACCCTGTACCACCAAGGAAAAGCTCCATGAGAACATAAGCTTTTTTGTAGTCACTTAGTGATCCCATGATAAGCACTTGAAAAAGCACTGGAGTGGGTGCTAGGAGAATAGTGAAAAAATCTAAGGATCCTATTTGCTAAGTAGTGGGAGGTAAGGATGATGTATTCAGGGCCCTAAAGCTGGGTAGAGCCTGCATTGCAGACAGGATCTACTAGGTTTTGAGTGCAGGACCACTTTTAGCACTGGACTTGGCAGCCTGGTGCAGGACACAGACGTAATGGAATTTGATGCAAAGTACTTAGAGAATGAGCCTTGGCTACTGCCAGCCCCAGTTAATCCTGAGACTGGGCCACATGTTTGAATTTTAAGCTTGAAACTTTATGGGACCTGTCATACCATCATATATATATATATATATATATATATATATATATATATATGTACTTTTTTATACCTTTGTTTATTTTTATGTGGTGCTGGGATCCAACTCAGTGCCTCATGTGTGCTAGAGAAGTGCTCTACCACTGAGCCACAACCCCAGCCCAACCACCTTATGTATTTTAAAACTACCATGAAAACTCCACACAAACTTTTTGCTTTCTCTCTCCAGTATCCCTAATGACAAAGTAAATGTTGCCCCAGTAAATTTTTCCTTGCAAGGGCTAGGGCCATGGCTCAGTGTAGAGCACCTGACATGCTTGAAAATCTGGGTTCAACTCTCAGAAAAGCACACACAAAAATATATACATATATTTGTGCTTCCTGAGGCACAATTATTTTGATTAAAATTCTAACTTTGGGAATTCTACTACAAAGCTGAATCTATTTCACTTGTAAGATGCTGTTATTTCCATTAGCATTAAATTCTGAAAGCAGGGGTGGCCAGGTACTTATAGAATGCTTGGTTATCCAGCAGGGTAATCACTTCAGTGTCCAGAACAGAACAGCATCCACCCAGAAAAGTTGACTCAGCCAAAACAACCAGAGCTTTTGTGGGCTTTGGCTTCAGATTTTGTCACCTGCCCAAGCCAAGCTTGAAAACAATTTACGAAACCAACACAATCACCACTCCATGGAACATCCATCAACATCTTCCAAGGTGGCATTCTCAAGAGCAGTGATCCTGCCTTGGTGGTGACCCAGAGACATCTGGCCTTCTAAGGCAACAGCCTGGTCTTGCACACGCCAGCAGGCCCGAGGGCTGTGCCGGTGGACTCCTTGCAGGGACCCCCATCACTTACCTCGCAATTAACACTGCCTACGAAAGGATTATTTCGAGGGATTCCAAAAGGACACTCTGGGAAATTCATCTGTACCAGGAGTGCCTCTAGCAATGCTCAAGAATGAAGGCCAGACAGAAGCAGCTAGGCCTCACTCCCTAACCCAAGGGCTGCTGGGAGGAGGAAGAGGCAAACGATGAGGGAAAGAGACCAAGAAGACTTATACTTTATTCCATCTGTCGCAGGGCAGAGGGCAGGAGTCAGACAGACAGGCACCAAAGGCCCTCCTAGGCTCAGCAGAATCAAACTCCAGTGCCACACCACCATCTGGTTAAGTTTCTTCCTCTGAAAGACACAAAATGTTAAAAAAGAAATGAGCCACGCTGTGTGATGTGATGTGCACTCTCCTCTGTGAACTGGTGAGCTGCTTCTGAGGTCCAGTGCCTCTACTCCCAAGTTGGCTTTTGGGAACCTCGTGGGGCTGGGCTATTCTTCAGTCACTGGCCATTGAGGCCTGAGAGGGATTCCATCCTATGTAGCTGCCAGAGCCCACCTTTCCTGTCCAGAGCACCAGCTATAGTCAGGGACCTCCACAGCCTAGCTCCCCCAACCCTAGCAGCTCCTCCAAGGACCTGGCTCCCCTCAGTGCCTTATGTTTCTGAAGGCTCTGGAGGAAGCTCTGGGAGCCGGAGAGGGTGCTAACGTCCCAGGGACTCTCAAAAGGTTTTTATCAAGGGTGACTGTGCCAGTGGCTCCAGGGTTCGTTCCCTTGCCAGCCCCCAGATCCCTGAGACTTCAGAGAGGCTTGCCACACACCTTCTTCTTCCTCTTCCTCCTCTTCCTCGTCCTCGTCGTCCTCATCGGAGCTGAAGGTGCCATCAGGCAGACTGTAGACTCGGATGACCTGCTTGTTGGGGTCCTTGAGGATGAGGTACTTGCCCTCCTCCAGCTTCATGCAGATGTCGATGACACAGCGCAGGATGCCCCAGGCGTTCTCCACGCTCAGGTTGATCTGGCTTGCGAACTCGTTGGGCTTGAACTGCTGGGTGCCCAGGATGACATGGCGGGAGGAGTCCTTCACGTGGTAGCGAGACACATAACTGTGGGGAAAGGGATGTTAGTGGCAGGAGTGGGTGGCACAGAGCTGGCAGTGCTGGCGGTCAAATGTCAGTTAAATGGTGACACCTTGTTTGCTGCTCTCCTCAAGGGAGGAAGGAAAAGATAAGCCTGTCTCTAGCCTCTCAGAAGGCCAGTCCTTGGCCCCCTGCTGGGAATCTCACCCAAGCTTGAGGTACTCGGATCCGGCCAGCAGAGCGCAGCAGGTCCATCGGGCCAGCTTGTAGCTGTTATTCTTTAGCTCAGTGGCAATGACAGCCCCACGCTGAGAGTCCAGCTTCTGACGCCAGTCAACGCCATTGCAGTGCTGCAAGAGGAAGGCCCAGTTAGAGGTGCAAGGCAGGGCCTCCCCTGACTGCTAACTAGGGAGCAGGGAAGGACGCGGCTGATCAGGATTAATACTGTCAGCACATGGAGACAGAGACATGGTCCCCCTTGCATAGTCTGCTACACAGCAGCTACTCAATGGGACAATCCTTTTCTCTAGGCGCCATCCAGATGGGATGGACACACAAAAGTAAAGACATGGAGATGGCATCAAGTGCCATATAAACCACAGAAGCACTTGTGCTATGTGGGTGTGATGGTCAACCGAGCGAAGGCATTGGCAGAGGCTGCAGGGGAGGGGTGGATACTGATCTGAGGCATGGTGGGAAGGACACCTAGGGCAGCCTCGGGCAGGGTGAGGAGCTAAGTCTGAGGCTCCACAAAAGCGGGCACATGTAGATACCAGAAAAGGACCCTAGTGGGGTCTCGGGGCACCTTAATTACAGATGTGGGCAGCTGGGTTGGTCCAGGGTGAAGTAACTGGTCAGAGGTCACATGGTGGAGGTTTCCAATCCTTCTTGGTTCATTGCAAAAAATAAACATACAAGTTCATTTTATTAGCCAGTTAGTTCCAAACTGACTAGGAGTGTGGGTTTGGTGAGGCACCAAAGAGCCCTTCCCTGATCTGTGCTGGGCGAGGGGAGCAGGACACTGGTAGGCATAGGAGGAGCTGTGGTTACAGAGGGAGGTCTGGAGGCAGGCAGATGTAAAACATGAGTGAACAGGGCCCTGTGCCTGGCGATGTCAGCGAACCAATGAGCTGAGTGACAAAACAGAACAGAGAAGGCAGCTGGCCTGCAGCCAAGGCCACAGCAAACCTTCCTTGGTGCTTTTCTGCAGGTGAGGGGCCAAGGGTGCAGAACAGATGGCCCCAGTGTTTTCCTGCTGAATCAAGTGTCCTGAATCCAAGTGTCTGGAGAGTGGCAAGGAAAGCCCGTGCAGCACAAGCCTGGGCCGTCTGAGAACTACCAATGGCCCAGCCACCAGGGACACAGGGTGGGGGAGGATGGGGAACACGTCTCTTTCTAGGTATGTCTGTGAGTCGGTTCTAAGCTGGGTCTTAGGGTTTTAGAGTTCACGGCGAAGGAACTGGATACAGGGATCAAAGCTAGAGATGGCAACGGCTGGAGTAAGGAGGCGACAGAGAGAGCTGCTGGGCCTGCGGGAAACCGCCAGCCCAGACGACAAAAGAGTAGAACCAGATGTGCAGAGAGCAGAAGGTAAGAGGAGGCCAGACAGAAGGTGGAGGAAGAAAGTGCTGGAAGAAGGGGGTGCGGGTGTGCAAAGCAAGCAGAAGCCTTCCCAATGCTGTCAGCTGAACCCTGCCCCCCATGAGGAACTTGGCGGGGAAAACTCCGCTGGCTATGACAACGCACACGGAAGGGAACAGACATGGAGGTGTGCGGGGGGCGGCGCCTCACCCTGGAGTCCCACTCGTTGAGGGTCTTGATGTTGATGAAGGACACCTCCCCATTGGCTCCGGTCATGACGCCGTCATGCTCACAACGGACAATAAGGTCAATATCGTCTCCGAGCTTCCACCTTCGGTAACTGCAGTGAAGGAGGAACTCATTTGGTCATTGACACCCTCCATTTCAGGTGCATCCCCCCAAACAGGCTCTTGTCTCTGCTCCCAGTGGCCCTCCAGGGAGCTGACGTACCGGTAAGCGACAGAGGCGATTTCATTCTTATCCATGTCATCCTCCACAAACGGATTTGGGTTGGGGAAGTTGTATCTTTCCTTCCCCTGCAAAAATGACAAAGCTGTCACAAGACAGTGCTAACTCTGTTCCTAACCCAAACAGCCAGACCCAGCATTTCTATCCCTGGCCTGGGGCCCTCAAGGGGACTCTGAGCTCACTGTGCTTTATGTCTGCTTTACCCCCCACCCCCTGGTTGTCAGCGCCCAGCGGATTAGAACAATGACCCATTGATATAATGAGAGCAACTAAGAACAGAGCAGGGAGGAAGAGCAGGAAGAAAAGATTAACATTAAACAGATACATGAGGTGGGATGGAAAGGGAGAGAAAAGGGAAATTGCATGGTAATGGAGGGAGACCCTCATTGTTATACAAAATTACATATAAGAGGTTGTGAGGGGAATGGGAAAATAAACAAGGAGAGATATGAATTACAGTGGATGGGGTAGAGAGAGAAGATGGGAGGGGAGGGAGGGGGGATGGTAGAGGATAGGAAAGGTAGCAGAATACAACAGTTACTAATAGGGCATTATGTAAAAATGTGGATGTGTAACCGATGTGATTCTGCAATCTGTATTTGGGGTAAAATTGGGAGTTCATAACCAACTTGAATCTAATGTATGAAATATGATATGTCAAGAGCTTTATAATGTTTTGAACAACCAATAAAAAAAAATAAAAAAAAAAAAATAAATAGAACAATGACCCAGCAGCCCTGCTCTCCCCTCACCATGGCACAGAGGCTACCAAGTCACACCAACATGGTGTCCATTATCTTTCGTCTTCCGCTACAACAAAGCTCCCTAAGGGCAGAAGCTCTGCTTTGTTCCCTGCTCTGTCCACAGGACCTAAAAGGATGCATCTGTACAACAAATTTTTTAAAGAACTGAAGGAATCTTCACAACGTGTCTGTGAGAGACAAGCATTATGGGTACTGTAATTTAACAGAGGAAACATGCCTGAGGCTCTGGCGCTAGCAGGTGGTAGACCTACAGTTCAAAATCGGGGAGTCTGACTTCAAGGCCTGAGTTGCAGCCTCTGCTACAGGCAGGGAACACACCGGTCCCACTCGATCAGCCCCACAGTCCCAGGACCTTGTGGGAAGCAGAGGCTCAATACACGGGAGTCAACTAAACGGCACGGTCAGCACCCAGGTGCTTGCCTCACCATTCTCAGGCACTGCTGGGAGAAGTTGTGGTTGATGTAGGTCGCCTCCATGGCCAGGTTGCGGGGCGAGTTAAAGGAATTGCCTTCATCCTGAGGGGGTTCATTGGCTGTCTCACTCACAGTCAGGAGGTCTGCAAAGGGGACATGGTCACATAGGATGTAACCAAGAGTCTCTGACAACATGTACAGCAAACTAGGGGATGTGCAGACCCAAACCAGAGGCCCTTCCCCCCCAAAACCGCCTTCTACAAGCCTGGTCCCCTAAGTGCAGGACACACAGCAGGAGGGAGCAGCCTAGAGACCACCTGACAGTGAACTCAGTCACGACCAAAGTCAAATGTGCTCTTGAGGAATCCCAAAGTGTCAGAAGCACATTTGACTTTGATATCTTTTTAACAAGGGAGCAGCCTCAGACTTCAGGCTTGGAACGACTTTGCTTTGCTTTCATATTGCCATTTTTCTGAGTGACTGATACTCAATATGAGTATCACAGAAAGGCAGCAGCAAAAAGCATCAGTCTAGAAAAACATTAATACGAGGAGGGTCTGAGAGAGAGGAGAGGCCAGAACACCTGCGACGAGTGGCAGCTGAGGCCTGGTGGGGTGTTCTGAGAAGGGACCAGCAAACTCACATTCCCGAGCCTGCAGCACCAGCCCCTTCCCCATTCTCAAGGAGCTGGGAGGGATGCCGATGAGCCATCGCCACCCCAGGGGACAGACCACCTCCTACCCCTCTTTAGTACCAGGGAACTGTTCTGAACCAACAAAATCACCCAAGGCCTCTGAGCTGCTTCCCAGACAGGGTCCTCACCAAAGTCGGAGTTGTCCCTCTTGTCAAAGAAGAGCTTGGACCCAACTCTCTGGACGACAATGTCCCAGGAATACACAGAGCGGGTGCAGCTCATCAGTGTGGCCAGAATGGCATCGGTGGCAAACACATTCCCCTGGGTCTTTGCCAGCTGAAAGGAGGACAAAAGGGAGGTCTGAGGAGACTCTTTCTTAGGCCCGACTGCCCAATAGCATGGCGGGGAAGACTCCTTTGCTCATTGCCCCAATCTCTAAGAACAAGGACGCCTTTCACACCCACATGTCCCCCGTTGCTTGAGAGGCTGCAGCAAATCAGTGGAGACTCTGCCTGTGGTCACCATGCTGGGCTAAGGTGGAACCACAGGCCATGGCCACTTGTTAGTGCTTCTTGATGCTTCCGCCCTGCCACGATGTCATGCGTAAGAACATTTGCTCACTGTTGTGGATGAGAAAACAGCCATGAAGCCAGCTCGCAGGGCTGAGTGGGGGCTCAACACCAGCACGACTCAAGGTCTACCCTCTATGTGCCTGCCTTCATCTAAGTCAATTTAGAGGAATTTGCTCAGGCCAGACACACAATTGGCCCTCTCTTTCTGTGGGCTCCACACCCACAGACACCAGCAAATATCAAAACAACACTGTGTCTGTGCTGGACACATGCAGACTGCCAATATAGTGGAACAATCATTTACGTGGCATTCGCGTTGTCTTGGGCACTGTAAGTATCCTGGAGATGATTAAGGTGTATAAAAGATCTGCCCAGGTTATGTGGAAATCGTATGGCACTTTCCATTAAGGGACTTGAGCGCTCAGCTCTCGGCACTGTGGAGGGGTCCTGAACTGATCCCCGTGTGGAATGCGGGTGTCTGTAGTCCCAAGGCCTTTGCTTTTCTGAGGTCTCAGCTGTAGAAGCCGAAAGCATCCTAATGGGTGGGAGAGGGCCAGCAGGGCATGCGCACCTTCCGGATGACAGGGTCATCTGTGGTGGTGACGGTGTGGAAGATGCGCTTGATGCTCCGCAGGGGCTTCTCGCTCCTGGTGGTGATGCGGTCAAAGGCTTTGTCGTAGTATTCCAGGGCCCCGCAGCACTCACTGAGGAAGAGCAGGCAAGACAGCAAGGAAAGAGGTGAGCCCACTTTTCTTCTTTTAATCATAGAATCCTAAGTCTTGCCCAGAAGTCTAATAAGAGGAAGGGATGGAGGACAGACATCTGGTCTGGTGCTCTCAAGTCCCATAGGCTCAGCTCCATCCATCTGCCCTTTGTAGTGAGGAGCTCTCTGAAATGTCAGGAGAAGCAGCCGCCCCAAGAACTGCTGTCTCCCTCTCTCTCTGCCAAAACTGAAAGAAATCTGGGGTTTACTATGAGTATATTTCTCCTTGCTTTTTTCTTTTTCTCTTTCTGCCGCAAGAGCTGTATAATTTATTTCTCCTTTGCTCAGGATGCCAGGAAGTTGTAAGAAACCTGAAGTTTAGATTAATAAACTTCTTCCTGCTTTTTGGGTTAGTCTTGATTTTTAAAAATGCACCCATTAATCTTAACACAATCTCTTTTGAGTAAGTGGCTTCAGATCCTTTCTATAATTACCAGGGCTTAAGGGAACATCCGCGAAGAGAGTCCACCCCCAGGATCAGGGTGGATAGCAGGAAAAGTGCCACTCACATGTCCTGCGGCTCCGAGACTTCCAAGTAGCGCATCTTCATCAATTGAGGGAAATCCATTTCCTCCTTCACCTCCCAGTCACTGCGGACCTCAACTGAAGAGTCTCGGGGTTTCTGCCGTGGGAAACCATTGGAAAAGGGACTTAGAGTCCATGCAAAATATAAGCAAAAGACAGTTTAACACTAGGAAGGACACTTATTCAACAAATATGGATGGTACTGGCTGTTTTATGAGACAGAATTCTTGACTCCTGGGAGCTTATAACCTAAAAGGACCAAACAGATCATGATTTTAAAAACATAATTCTACGCTTGGGCAATGATTCCACCAGGAACATCCAGAGCTCCTCTGGCGGGCAAATGCAAGCACAGGATCTGGCAGGTTGGATTCCACCACTGCACCTTCGTGTCCTGACTTACCCGTGCTTACTGTCCTCAGTGTCCACACCAGCACTGCAGTGTGGACTTCCACACCAAGGGATGTTACTTAGAATCAAAAGAAAATGAAGTACAGTGGGGCCGCCACAGAGGCAGTTCCACACCTAAGGGTTCTGCATCTGAGGATCGAACAGACCATGGACTAAAAATATTTGAGGGCAGTGGGGATCCTGTGTTCCCCGCTACTCAGGAGGCTGAGGTGGGAGAGTCGCATGAGACCAGCCTGGGCAATGGAGTGAATGTACAGATTTTTTTTTTTTTTGTATTGGGAATTAAACCCAGGGGTGCTTAATCATTAAGCTTCACATCCAGCCCTATTTATTTATTTATTTGGTGGTGCTGGGGATTGAACCCAGGGCATGCTAGGCAAGCACTCTACCAACTGGGCTTTATCCCAGCCCCTATTTTTTATTTTGAGAGAGGGTCTGCCCAAGTTACTTAGGACCTCTCTGAGTGGCTGAGGCTGAACTCATGATCCTCCTGCCTCAGCCTCCCAAGTCACTGGGATCACAGGTGTGTGCTACTGCACCTGGCTCACTTTCTTCTTGTCAGTTACTCCCTCAATGGTAGAATACAAAGTCTACTTACGTAACATTTACATTGTATTAAGCATTACTGGTTAAGCATTCCTAATCCAAACATCTGACATGCTCCAAACTTGAATATGAGCGCTGACAAGACACTCAATTAGTTTCTGATTTTGGATTAAGGATGCTTGATGATGCTATTTTAGATGTTATTCTAAAAGAACCCCCCCCCCCCCAAAAAAAAACCCAACACCCAAACTGGAAGTACTTCTGGTCTTAAGCATTTCAGATAAGCAGATAAGGAATAATCTATGCAGTTACCTAGAAATGATTTAAAATACCCAAGGGCTGGGAGTGTAGCTCAGTGGTAGAATGCTTACCTAACATGTAAGATACTGGGTTCAATTTTCAGCATTGCAAACAAACAAACAAAAACAAAACAGAAGTAGTGGAGAACATGTGCACAGGTCACATGCAAATACTGTCACATTTTATACACAAGGAGTTGAACACCTGCAATTTTGGTATTCCTCAAGGGATTTGGGAATCAATCCTCTGTAGCCACTGCGCCAATACATGCTATAAAATGGATGAAGCTTGAAAACACTATGCTAAATTAAGTTAGCCCTGTCACAAAATATCACACAGAATTTCATTTATGTGAAATGTTCAAAACAGGAAAATTCAGGAGGCACCACAATACCAGAACTTAAACTATACTACAGAGCAACAGTAACAAAAACAGCATGGTATTGGCACCAAAACAGATACACAGAGCAAGTATAAAATAGAAGATACACAGACAAACCCACATAAATACAGTTATCTCATGCTAGACAAAGGTGCCAAAAACATATACTGGAGAAAAGATAGCCTTTTCAACAAATAGTGGGGGGAAAATTAAAAATCCATATGTAGCAAAATGAAATTAAACTCCTTTCTCTCACCCTGCACAAAAACAGATAGAATCAACTCCAAGTGGATCAAAGACTTGGGCACTAGAACAGAGACCCTGCGCCTAAGTGAAGAAAAACTAGGCCCAAATATCCACCATGTCAGCTTACTGACTTCCTTAACAAAGACCTGTAAAGCACAAGAAGTAAAATCAAGAATCAATAAATGGGATGGAATCAAACTAAAAAGCTTCTTCACAGCAAAAGAAACAATCAGTAATGTGAAGACAGAACCTATAGAATGGGAGAGAAAATCTTTCCCACATGCACCTCAGATACAACACTTCACAAAATTGATCAATAAACATGAAAAAATGTTCAACATCTCTAGCAATTAGAGAAATGCAAATCAAAACTACTCCGGAGTCCATCTCACTCCAGCCAGAATGGCAATCATCAAGAATACAAGCAATAATGAATGTTGGTGAGGATGTAGGGAAAAAGGCACACTCTTACATTGCTGGTGGGACTGCAAATTGGTGCAGCCACTATGGAAAGCAGTATGGAGATTCCTACGGAAATGCGGAATGGAACTATAATTTGACCTAGTCATTTCATTCCTTGTTTTATACTCAAAGGACTTAAAATCAGCATACTATAGTGACACAGCCACATCAATGTTCATAGCAGCTCAATTCACGATAGCTAAACTATGGAACCTAGGTGCCCTTCAACAGATGAATGGATACAAGAAAATGTGCTGTATTTATACAATGGAATATTACTCAGCCTTAAAGAAGAACGAAATTATGGCATTTGCTAGTAAACGGATGGAGCTGGAGAATATTATGCTAAGCAAAATAAGCCAATCTCAAAGAACCAAAGCCCGAATGTTTTCTCTGATATGAGGATGCTAACTCACAATTAAGGGTTGGGGGTGGGGGAGAATAGAGGTAATTGGGACTAGACAGAGGGAAGGGAAGGGAGGGGGTATGGGGTTAGAAGTGATAGTAGAATGAATCGGACATTATTACCCTATGTGCATATATGATTACATGATTTGTGTAACTCTACATCACATAGAACAAGAATGGGAAGTTAAACTCCATTTATATATGATGTGTCAAAATGCATCCTATTGTCATGTGTAACTAATTAGAACAAATAAAAAAATATATGTACATAAAAAATAGCTTAGTGGTTGTCTAGGGCTGGGAGGAATAGGGTTACTGCTAAAGAGCACAGGCCTTCTTTTTAGGGTGAAGAAAATGGTCTGAAATTGACTGCAGTAACGGTTGCACAACTCCGCAAATACACTAAACCCACTCACTTTTATGGCATGTGATTATACCTCAAAACTGCAATAAAAAGAAACAAAACTGTACTCCCAGACAGAATTCTGCTGTGGATACAGTACCTGTGACTTTTGGTCCCACTTCTGTCTCACTCCAAATTGTTTCTGGAATTTTTTCTGCAGTCGGATGCGTTCTCTGAAAAGATAGAACATTGTGATCTCAGTGCCGGTTTTTAAGTCAGCGGCCCTTTCTTCAGCTGAACTTCACTATCATCACCGACTTCTCTGAGATGGAAAACGGCCTCCCAGAAAGAGACTAAATGGGCACAAAATGGAGATGCTAGCAGAAGCATGTTGTCCCCAAATACCGACCAGGTGTACTAGCTCAACCTCACAGCTCTGTGAGTACAACAGGGGTCTGTAGGATGCAGCATAAATGGGGCTTCTTAGAGTTGTACCTGGTGGGACTGAGACTGGGCAACCCCAGTCACCTCCTGTCTGCCTGTTTCCCTCCCCAGTGGCCAGGTCCACTGCAGGCAGTCTCCTCCCTGTGCTACCTGCTATGACTGGCTTTAGGAAAGTCCCCTAGCCCCCATGGTGGGAAAGTGAGCCCCCTCCTGTCTGGCCTGGTGTCTTCTGGGAACAGCCTGTATGGGAAGGACACCTTGTGCGGGCAGGGTGGGAGCATCACCTCTCTTTCTGCTTGGCACTCTTGGGCAGCGTCTGCAGGTTGAACTGCAACATGTTGCGCCGATCTTTGTCTCTGCGGAGGTTCCGCTGGGAATTAGGAAAAAGCAACCCTGTCAAGACCCTAGGGATTTGGTGGGACTAATGGGAGGTCTTTAGAGTAAGGGTGGGGGGCAAGGCCCAAGCTTCACATTTCATTCTGTGCTTTTACTCCACAGCATGAACAGATTGGGAGTTTTAGTGGAAGAAATACTGAAATTAGTTTAGACTTAAATCCCCACGACAGATTTTTCTATTGAAGTAAGTTTACTGGTTGTAGTCGGGCTGCTGCTCTTTATGTAATAAGATGCAGCCCAACTGGACCATCGACTTCATAAAGTCCTCATATAGCAATTAAGTGAGGTGACGAATACATGGCACCTTTTTATCTATGACCAACACCCATTCTTAGTGGGGGACTATGATGCTGGGGCTGTTGGTGAACAGGTCTCTTATTAAACGCGTCCCTGGACTTAGTACAAGTTTACTCCAATACAATCTGTCACTGAATAGCCATTTGGGATTCACTAGAAGACCACGATACACTTTCCTCTCTCATGAACATTCAGCAGCAGGCAATGACCAAAGCACAAGCCTCAGGTTCTCAGCTCAGGCTCTACCTGTGCAAATCTCATGCGGTTCCGCTGGTAGGCTGTCTTCTGGGTGCGGGCTGTATCCACCAGCTGGAAGCTGGTCTCATCCTCCTCATGGAAATAAGCATACTGACTCCCACCACCAAACTGAGAGGAGTACTTATCTGGAGGCAAAGGTGACAACATAATAACCATCACCCACAGGGTGTATACATACACATACGTGCTATTCCAGTCTTGCTCTTCAAGTGTGGTCTGGGGACCTGGCGCTGACTGGTGTGCAGCCTCCCACCCGACCCCAGATCTACTAAACCAGAACCACAGCTTTAATAAGATCCCCAGTTGATTCATATGTACGTGGAAACATGAAAAGCCCCAGGCTAAAGAACTTTTCAAGAGTTTGGGGAACTCGAGTTGTCCCATTTCATTCTCCACCTCATCGTGCAAGAATCCGAGTTGAGAGCTTGTGTTTGTGTGTGAGAATGTGGGGCACGCACACCACCACATCACTGTCTGCAGCCCAAGACAGACATGTCTAGTGGACGAGTGACTCTCTTGTGGCCTCAGCCTCAGGTATCTTAACTTGGCACTCCAGGCAGCCACTGTGTTTCAATTGACACAAAAACCTTTTACCTTACTAGGATCTTTTTTTTTAATTGTTGGTCCTTACTAGGATCTTAAACCACGGGATTTAAACCTGGAGTCCACTGATTGGCTTCAGAGGCTTAGTAAATTCCAAGCAAAGAACGTAAACTGGCAATGTGTTTGATAGATTTTTTGAGGGGTCTAAGACTCAAAGTGGAGGAAAACGCCCAGATAATGGTCCACACTGCTTTAATGAATAAAGTTTTGGAGCTATTTTTTCTTTTTTAAATGTCATTTGGGTCCACAGTCAAGACTATCCCCTTAGAAACTATCAATCATTGTTAGCATCTTTCCTTTCCTAGAAAAAAGCTTTCAGACAGAGCTTATTAGAAAAAAGGAACAATTCTCCCAAGGTCCTGGTTTGGGCAGCCAGTTGAAAAGACTTACTTGTGTACCTCTTATCTTGGTATGTGGCCCCTGTCCAGTCTGCAACCTATTGAGAGCAATGAAGAAAGAGAATGCTCAGGTCAACCAGGCAAGTCACTGGTGACCCAGAAAGCCCTGAAAGCAAGGGGACGCCATGTGGTAAAGTATCAGAACTGGCTCGTGATGCCTTTGGAATCCCCAGCACTCCCTCCAGAGGTTATACCCTCTCTCAGCTGCTAGCTCTGTAGGGAGCACAGGACTGTGCTTTTGAGAGAATAACTGAAACTCCTGGAGAGGAGCAGTCACAGCTTAGAAGATCCAGACTCCCGCTGGCAGGCAAGTACCTTTCCCAGCCGATCTCCTTTGCTGAATGGCTGGTAGGGCATATCCCGAAACTGCTCAGGAACAGCACAGGGACCCCAGCCTGAGGGGTTGTCCTGGATCACCGGTGTCATGAACTTCGCCATGTTTTTAAACCTTAGAAACAAATAACATAAGTCACTGCATGAAGGAAAGTCTCAAAGTATATAACACCCTCATATGGGGTAAAAACAAAAATGCTAAAATTCAAAGAGAGTACACAAACAACCCTCAGCCGTCTAGCTACTTTTCCTCATCTTTCTTTGAATACTTAAAACTCAGAAACCTGCCAACAAAATTGATTTGCCATATTTCATTAATTCTAGAACACTTCGTGTAGCTTTTATTTCTTAGTGTCTCGTAAGTTAAGGGTGTTTCTTGACTGGTGTCTTGAAGATTTGATGAAACAGTAACATTTTCTGATGGGTAATAACCACCTTCTGGTTTTCAGAAATATTTTCATCAAGGCATATAATATTTAACTGTGTATATCACAGCACCATTGTGAAAGTTCTTCTAGTTAACATGTGAAAAAACACCTTCTTTGTAAAATGCCATACAATGACTAGCTCTCAGTGCTCACACACCAATTCATTCAATCCTCCCAACAATCTTGTGGCCAGTATTATCCCCACTTTCTGCAAAAGGAAACTAAGGCAAAGCGAAATTAAGACACTGCCCAAATTTACAATGCCAGTTTATGGACAAGGTCCCAGAGGCCACACTCTGCATAATGGTGGAACTCATGGAGAGTAAAAAACTAGAGGCTCTCTAGCAGATACTTAACTGTCACTGCCTATCAAAAGACTATGAATTCAGCATCCAAGGTTGACACTCTGAAAATGCTCAGGGGAATTCCCAGTCCATTTCCCCAACATTTCCTGGAGGCTGGAAAGCAATCAAAGAGCACCAGCATAGTGTACTTAGTAACTCTGATGCCCACTGCTTCTCTGAGGCTGAGAGATGACATTTGGGTGACAGAACAGTGACTTTATCTGGGAACTTCAGCCTCCAAATCTGAACTTAAACTAAGCTACATGAATAGAACAGATGGGAAGGGGTGGTGGTCTTGAGCAATTCACATTAAATAAATCTTTATGAGCTTCAACCCTGTTCCAGGCATTGCATGCCACATCCTTTAATGTCACTAATTTCTGGCGCCCCATTTTAGAAATAAAAATTTGAAGCTCAGACAAATCAAGCAGTTAATCTGCCCATCATTTGAAAATAGTTTTTGACTTCCAGGGTTATCTGCATAACTCCAGCTTTCTTTCATTATATCATAGGCAGAAAGGAATCTGAAAAAAATTGGGTTTTAGGTGATACCTAACACCACAATGATGACTTAGACATTAAAATCCAGTTGTCAACAGCACTGTAAAATAATGCGAACAGAAATGAAATTAGGCCATTCAACTAAAACGATGTGACAGCTGCACTGGCCACAAGGACAAGGTAGTGAGGCACCAACTGGGCAGTCGGCGGGTCTGGTGGCCATACAGATCCCCGGGCTCGGGTTGGGGTAGGTGTCAGATCAGTGGAATCTGGTCTTCTACCTTTGCCGTCTAAATCACAAAACAACGGAAGGAAACCTCCGTGAGGTATGCTCAAGGCAGGGGTCGAACCGCTCGGCTGGGCACCCAAACACCCCACTAAGAAACTCAGGGAGACTTGGACCCTTTAGAATGGTCTTGTGGCCCCAGTGGCTTAAGTCAGACGATGGAGTTCACCCAGCCCTCGGCCGCCGAGCGGAGTCTAGGGTAAGGGACCTGCCACACGTACATGTCCCGCACCCCACAGTGTGGCGGGCCTGGGACCACTGAAGGAAGATTCCTGCCCCGCCCAACGGAGGGAGAGCGACGGCAGGAGGGGACGTAAGGGGCCTCTTCCGGGAGGTCCCGAAGGCCAGGCTTCACCCGAGCTGACTCTGGAGGTCCGTAGGACCATACAAAACACGCAGCTCACCTGCAACGGCCTCGGCCCGCCCGGATGGCGACAGATGGCCCGGGCCAAAGACTTCTCCAGCACTGCACTCCAAGGAACCGGGAAAACAGAGAACATGCGCACTCAGAGGCCGGCGCCGTAAACACGACCGGCACTGTCGTAAACGCCTGCCTGCTTCTTCCGGATTCGGCGGAAGAGCGCGAGAGCCGTAAAGCGAAGGCGCACCCGGAAATTCATCGCTGGTCTTTGCCAGGCTTCCTCTTTAGCCTCTGAGGCACCAAGACCCGAGAGACGTGATTACGTCAGGCTGCATCCGGGGACGTCCGGAGAGGGCGTTCCCGAGTGGAAATATGGCTGAACTTGGTGCCGGAGAAGCTGGAGGTGGGGCGAGGCTGACAGCCACGCTGTGTCCCACAATGCTCCGCGGCCTCGGCCCCGCTGCCTCCCACAGTGCCCCGCGGCGCCCGCGCGCCTTAACCCGTAGTCCGCGGTGTGGCTTTCGTGTCCGGGGGAGGCCGAGCTCCTCCGCTCCTGCTAGTTCACAGGGCGGGAGTCGAGGCCCAGCAGGTAGTGACCTGCGAAGTTCAGGCGGCTAGTTTCAGGGCGGCCTCCAGGGGACAAGCCATTGTTCCGCAGCTCTCCAACTTACTTTTCTGAAAAACTTCAGGGTCGCTGATTTAAAAAAAAATCAGATTGCAGACCCGGGGATCTGCTTCTTAATCAGCCATGGAGATTCCGAGGACCTTGCTTCAGGGGACAGCAGTGCTGCCCTCTCTGCGACCTGAGTTTGGGGAGTCTGCGGGCTAGGTTTTCATTAAGCCCGGGGTCCTTTCTGCCTGGCCCCGGGTTCCCTTATGTTTCTCAGCCCGTCTCCTTTATCGGACCCTGTATCAGTTACGAGGTCTGATGTCCAGACCTTGCCACTGTGTGGCCTTCACGGCCCTGGGCCTCAGTTTCCTTCTCTTTAAATTGGAGGTGATGATAAGGGGTTGCTGTGAAGGTCAAAAATCAAAGTATGTGAAAGTACTTGTAGTTTCAGGTGATTCCTGTGAACTTGGATAGATTATTTGACCTCTCTAAAACGTGTTTGTTTATCGGTAAAATGCGAATGTTGATAGCAGCACCCCCCTGCCCCCCAATAAAATGTCTCCCAATCTGCCCATCTTCCAGTTTTGCTCACTTTTGTTAGTGGTGCCTGGGGCATCGTACTCATGCACCAGGTACTTCAGGTACCTTGTCAGGAATCCTGGTTGGTAATGGCTTATCATTTTCTTCCCATATTCAATTCTTCAGTAAGTCGCCTATTCTACTATCAAAATACATCTTGAATGCTTTACCACTTTCTGTTTGTGGTACTGGCGATGAAACCCCAGGCTGCTTTACTACTGAACTACATACATCCCCAACTCCCACCCATACTTTTTTTGAGAGTGGAGCTAAGTTGCCCAGGCTGGCCTTGAACTTGAGATCCTCCTGCCTGTCTACAGAGTAGCTGGAATAACTGGCCATCACCATGCCTGGTGAATGCTGTCATTTTTTACCACCATCTGTCTTCATGCTTGGATCCACTACTCTTACTCCTTTTGGGTTCCTTTTCACATGGTGGTCAAAACATTCTTTTCACAATCTCCTAGCAGCTTCCCATTATGTACTTAGAGTGAAATAGGATTATCTTCCTGTGGCCTGTCTGGTTCCTGTTTACCTTTCGATTTCGCATCCTGCCATCCTGTATTCTTCCCTGCTTTTCTTTTTGCACCTCAAATATGTGGTCCTTATTTCCCTCTCAGCAGGATTCTGCACTTGTCCTCCTGCCTGGTACTCTTTCCTCAGGCTTGGTCTTGTTACCTGTGTCTCTGTTCAAGAGTTGACTCCTGCACTGGGCATGTAGCTCAGTGGTGAAGTGCTTGCCTACCATGTGCAAGGCCCTGAGTTTGATTCTCAGCATAACCAAAAAAAAAAAAAGTTGGCTGCTCACGGAGGCCACCCTCCCGGCCACCATTCCTAACAGCTGCTCCTCTGAATTCCTCCTTGCCCTTTCACTCTGCTTTGTTTTCTTCATAATTCTCATCCCTCTCGGAAATATTGTTTCTTTCTTTAGGCTCTAGGTCCCCCTTTAGAGTGGAAGCTCATAGGTAGGGGTCTTGCCTCTCTTACCTAGAACAGTGCCCAATATAACATATTCGTGGAATGAAAAGAATGTGTTTTGTGAGAAGTAAATGAAAAAATGAATTTAGCACATTTTCCTGGGTGCATAAATAAGCACTCCATGAATGTTTGTATAGTTAGGATCAATAATAATAAATTGTGATGTGTTTTAAAATATAATGGGTTGCTTAGACTATAGGTCTTTTCTTTTTTCTTTTTTTTCCTGCTGTGGGCCCACAGGCCATCTGCTGCAGCCTCTGTCTCATGTCAGAGTTTAATCATCTTTTCCATATTTTGGCCCAGATGTCCCTGCCCACCCCAGATGGAGAAGGATTTGGAGTGTCCTGTCTCATTCTCACTTATGGGTCCCTGGGCTTGGTTGGGAGACCTTGCCTTCCCCTGGTTGGCCCCAAAGCCTGTCTTTCTGCCTGCTCCTCTGTCTGTTCTTTGCAGGGCAGCCAAATGGCCTTTCTGTGCCTCACTGTAAGATCCTCCAGTAGCTTCCCTTTGTTGGAAGGTGGAATCTCATTCACCACGACCTCCAGGGCCCTAAGGGGAAACTTCCTGCTGGCAGCCTTCCCATTCTGGGTGACACCCAAACTCCAGATTCCTTCTTGGAGACCCTCAATCGAGGTTTTTCTGCTGTTTGGATTGCAGGTCCCTGAGTTTTGATGAGCCATGCCCCCATCAAACAGGCATTTTCCCGACCACCCCTCTGAGTAGCCTCACCCGCCCTCATTCTCTCTCTCACCTACTTATGCAGAGCTTGCCATGTGCCTGGTACTATTCCAAGAACTTAAATTCCCTCATCTAATTTTCTCTCTATTTTTGGTGGTGCTGGGGATTGAGCCCACGGGCTAGTGCCTGCTAGGCAAGCGTTTTACCACTGAGCCATGTCCCCGCCTTCCCCTCATCCTGTTCTCACCACAGCCCCATGAGGTGGGCCTGCTGCACCCCTTTCTACAGATGAGGACATGGAGGCACAGAGGAACGCTCCAGGTCCATCAGCGAGGGTTTCCAGTTCAGGAGACAGCCTGGCTCCTGGGACTTTCGTATATCCTGTTAGTGTCTTATTGGCTTCCTAGCGTTTATTTCTATTAAAAATTGTCTTGTTGGTTTGCTTGTCAACTGATCATGTCCTCACATGCCACCTTATGTGTCTTTTCCACTCTTGTATCCCCAGGATCTAGAATGGATCTTACCCTTGAGTTGGTCCTCAGAAAAGATGTGTGGGGCTCGTTTCTGACACCTGAGTCCAGGCCTCTTCCTCTGCGTGTCTACAATGTTGGGCAGAGCCCTCCATTGCTGTGCCTCTTCCTGCTTTGCTTTTTTAACATGGTGTCCCCACCTCCCACCCCAGACCCTGGGAAGCTCTGTAGTGGAGAAGCAGTGCCGTGGGCCAGGGTTCTTCCGGAGTGAGTTTTGCAATATCTGGCAGGCGGACTTTGCCCAAGAAATGCTTAATGAATCCAGGGCCTTGAGGTTCGGCTTTAGAGATACGCCATCAGAACCTTAGCCTTCCTGGTGGGGAAGTGTAGCCTTGGGAATGAAGCCCTCCTCTCTAAGGAAGCTTTCACAGTGGCTTCCTAGTCTGGAGAATCACAAATTCTCTTTGGGCATTTGAACGACTGACTTCTCAATATTGCTCAGAATGGCTGATGTTAGCACAGCAATTTGTGTGGCAAAATTCTGCATTTCACTTGAGCCTCGTGACTACAGCATTTTGATACTGATTTTACAGATGGCCAAAGTGCTCAGAAAAGCAAGTTAACGAACCCAAGTCACACAGCTAGTGAGAGACAGAGCTGGGATTTCATTTACATATTTAACGCACACGAGTGGAACCCCATGTAGGGGCCAGTGTGGGGGACAAGGTGTGCAGGAAGCAGGGTGTTGAGCTGGGTGGCACGGTGCTCTGCTGGCGGTGTAGGGAAGGTACAAAGAGGCCAGAGAAGTGGTGAGGGACGACAGGGAATGTGTTCTAGAACATTTCAGGGTAGCACTTTAAGAGTGGGGGTGCACAGGGGCCTCAGTGAAGAGGTGTCACTTGAGACTAGGAGGATGGGAAGGAGCGGGCCTGGGATCTGGGGAGGAACTGCGGCAGAGGGTCAGGCCCTTTCTGCTCTCACAGGTGGCTTCCACTGGGACTGGGGGATCCTCCTGATCATCTATTTGGTCCACCCCTCACTCCAGGAAAGTGCCCCTTTGTCACTGGGCTACCTGGTTGCTGTCACCTCTGCTTGGATGAGCTTGGTGCTGGAGAACTCACTGCCTTGCTGAGGCTATTGTGCCCGTGGGTTTCATTTTGGTGAACATTTCCAGTTTCTTTGTCTGGTCCCCAATCTCACTTGGTCACCTAAGTCCCACTTGGACCTCATTTTCCCATGACTTCTACTTTCTTAGATTCTAGCAAAATCACTACTGTTGGAATTGTTCTTACCCCCTTCTTTGGGGGCCCTGGGGTGGTGAATAGTCCCCAGGTCCTCACTGTCCCTTCTGGGTTCCTATCTTTCTCTCTGGGACTTCTTAACTTCTGCCTCCCTTTCATTGCAGCAGGTTCTCTGCCCTCTGCCCTCTGCCCCTGCTGGGGACTTCCATCCTTCTAGGGCTGTTTTCTGCACAGACAGATGAGCTACTTTGGAGCTCCTGGCTTGGACATCTGCTTGGCACTAGCCTGCCCACAATCTTTTCTATGCCTGGATTTTGCCTTTCTTCTTCCCCACGATTCCCAGGAGTTGTTGTCTCTGCTGGGAATGCACCTTTGTTCTTTGCCTAATTTTCAGCTCTTAGTCAAATGTCACTCCCTAGGGGCACCTGTCCTCCTAGCCCTGCACTGGCCTCGCAGAGCTTCATCTTCCTGACACTTGTAGCAACGGTCATTAAACGGTCATTAGCTGGTCCTCAGGCTGATCACCCACTGCATAGATGAGAAGACAGGCCCAAGAAGAGGGGTCTTGCTGAGAGCTGCTGATGGAGGTGCCATAGGAGTGAAAGCCAGCGTGCCCGTGCAGGAAGCTTGTGCCCCTCGTTCACTGCCCATGTCCCCAGAGCTCTGAAAAGCAAAAGCACTCGGTGGCTAACCTGATATGGACTGGATGTGAGGTGAGTCGAGCCTTTATTGTATCCTCTTTTGTGTCATTATTTATACATTTGCTACAGAAAATTTCAAGGGTTTAGGGAACACAGCTCCAGAGTTTGTTGGGCATCTTGCCTGATGTGGGGTAGGCTCCCCGTCACTCAAATCCAGATTTTATTTTTTGTAGTTGGGATTGAACCCAGGGTACCCTGAGGAAAACCCCTAGTTTTATTTTCTTATTTTGAGTTAGAGTCTCTCTAAGTTGCCAAGGCTGGCTTTGAACTTGTGATCTTCCTGCCTCAGCCTCCCTAGTTGCTGGGATTACAGCCACACATCACCAGGCCTGGCCAAAATCCAAACAATTTAAAGTTGTAAATCACATTAAGTCATGAGGATTTCAGATGAGGAATTGTGGACCTGAATCAAATTTTCCTGTCTCAGCGAGGTAGAGGTCATGTCCCTGGTTTACAGGTGAGGAGGGGAGGGTAGAGATATGCTGCCCCAGGCAGACTCTCTGTGGAGCTGCAGCACAATCATCTGCTGGAGGATGCACCTGTGCAAAGGGAAGCTTCCAAGTCATCAGCCCATCCCGGCCTCCCAGGAGTCTTGTTGCCCCAGCAAAATTTTAGAAATCAAAACCCTGGAAGGATTAAAGCCCCAGAGAATGCTCCAAGTCGGTCCCCCACCCCCCGCTGGTCCCCAGGAAGGAAGAGGGGTTTGCTGTATGTTCCAATGGTTGGCGTTCAAAGTTATTTTTTATTTCAGCTGGCTGTACACTCAGCCATCACAGGACCGGCTCTCAGAATAGAGGGGGACCTGTTGAGCCATCCACCCCACTTCCTGCCGCACGCAGGCATCTCTCCAAGTGCTGAGCCATCCTCCTCTCTGCTGTGCCTGAGATATATCAGGATTTGCAGCCCTGGCGACAGGAGACAAAATAGATTCCCATTTCCTTTGGAACCATTTAGCTAGTTTACAGAGTGTTTGACTGTTTCAACAGGATGAGCAATAGCCAGGCCTCCCCTTGGCTCCACGTTTTCTTCTGCTGGAAGCTGGGGTTTGGTGTCCTAGGGACAAAGAGAAATGGGAATTTTGGCTTCATCTCTCTATGCAGTCATGGGCTGGGAGGCGCTGCTCTCTGAACCTGTGGCCTGCCTCCTGCAGCACAGCCTATCTCTTCTGTTCGTGCTGCATGCCCTTGTTCCCATTGTCTGGAGTCAGACTGCCTGAGTTTGAATCCCAGGTTTACTACTAGCTGTGTGACCTTGGCCAAGTTGCCTGACTCTCTGAGCCTCAGTTTCCTCATCTGTAAAATGGATGAAATCCTATGCACCATCGAGGGAGAGAATGAGAATCAGGTCTGTGAATGCAGTTACTGGGTCTAAGACAGCACGTGGCAAGCAGTGGATCCTTAATACATGTCAGTGGATAAATACAGTCTCTGGAAACCTGGGAGAGTGGCTTTGACCAGGCTAAGATCTTGAGACATTTCAAAAATCAAATTACTGGTCACCTGTGAGGATGGCCTAGGGTTTGTCACTCAGTATTCAGAGATCCAGTCAGACTCTAGTGAGGAAATTAGATGTGATTAATCCAGGGGCTGCCATAGCTCTGGGGTACTTAATTAAATGTATTTTGAACCTACGTTTAAATGTTATATTTCACTAAAAGTCCAGATTTTTCACTTCTTCTAAGATATGGCCATGCTGGGCTGGCCTTCTTTCTTTCCTGCATGATAAGAACCTGCAGCTGAACAGAGCCATCCCCTTGACCGTGGCTCTGTACTTTGCTGCAGTCCCCATTGTGCCCTATTGCCCATACCCATCCTTCTTCATGTCCACGTGTGCTCGCTGCCTGGCTCTCCGGGATTTGCACACAAATCGTGCTGCAGTGCTGTGGGTGCCGCGAGAGCATTGAGGTAATAACAGCCTTGGGAAGCCGGGAAAAGCTCCCGAGGGAGGCGAAGTCACAGCTGCTTCTCTATAAAACCTGCAGATGCTGCTGAACACCCTCATCTTTATGGCTCAAGGACAGGCATAAAGGACAACAAGTCGGAGCTGGCAGGGATCTCTGCACAAAGCCAGGGAGGCTCTGTGGCGAGCCTGGGGTCATATGGTCCATGGACAGCAGCAGTGTTGGAACCACCACTGTGGACAGAAGTGGTTGTGGGCCTCCCTGTCTCTGGGTTCCTTGGAGGTCAGAGGGTTTGTGCTTTGGAGTCTTGGACTCAAGTCCTGTCTGTGCCATTGATCTGCAGTGTGACCTGGGATAAATCACTTCATCTCCTTGGGCTTGTTTCCTTATCTGTAAAGTAGGGCTAAGGATTCTAATCTCAAAGGAGAGTTCTAAGGGCCAAATATTGAGAAAACAGCACAAGAGGATGCTAGACATGTGAGGGTCACTATGATTGTTGGAAAATTGCCACCTTCTCCAACAGATTTTGGTACCATCTGTTTGACAGAGACCTTGAAGGGGACCCGTCCCCACATCTGCCTTTGCCATTCCCATGGGAGCATGGGTGGCCTTTTGCTAAGCTTGGAGCCCAGGAGGGAATGTTTGAGATTCTCTGACTTTGGCTGTGAGTGAGGCCCTGGATGCTGGACCCAAGGGCCCCCCCCTTTCCAGGAGGCTCCAAGGTCAAAGGCAACACTAGGGTAAGATGGGAGGGAAGCAGAATTTAATGGGCAAAAGAAGATAAATGGTAATAATTCTTTTGTTTTCTATAGGGTGCCTACCTACCACTATGTGTTAGGGCTTCATTCATATGCCCAACCAGTAGTTAGAACTGCTTTTTAAACATTTATTTATTTATTATTTTTGGATGAAACTATCAAGACAATATAGCCCTGTGGTTGACAACCCCACTTTGAAAGCCCCATTGCCCTGAGTTTAAATCCTGGCTTTCCTTCTAAAAACATTGGGCAAAATTTCAAATTTCTGTAAACCTCAATGTCCACATCTACAAAATGGGCTTCTTCAAAATACCTGTTTTGTAGGGTTTGGTGAGCATTGAATGATATTGTGTGCAAAAAAGCGTTAGCATGGTGAGAGGCTCTACAGAGGTCAGTTACCACTATCATTGGAAATTATAACAGTCAGCATCCATCATGTTTGTGCAGCACTTTACAATTTATAAACTAGTTGGGTTTTTAAAAAAGTTAAAAAAAAATCTCATTTGATCTTCACAATAACTCTTTAAGTGGGCCACCAGTGCAGGTTAGGGACCTCATTGAATAGATGAGAAAGGAGCTGGGAGGGTCAACAGTCCACTCAAGGCCACAGTATGTGAGTGGCAGAGCTACATTCAAGTCTTCTTAGGTGAGGGAGGAGCAACCCTCCCGCAGGGTCTGACTGGAGCACGGAGCATGAGGTTGGACTGCTCCTTGGGTAATCGATTCACCCCAAACTCCTGTGCAGAGAAATGATCTGAATGTTGCTTCAAATTCTGTTGCACCTGTCTACACTTTGAGCCTGTACCACATCTAGGAAGAAGTCTCTCCATGTTCTGTGGGGTCACACTGACTTTTCCTTGCATCTGTCCTGAAAGGACAGGGCACCCACCTCCCTGAGCTGTTGACCTGAGGGTCCAGGTGTTCTGCCTTCTGGACACTAGATGGCGCTGCTCCCTAAGTCGTGAAAAGACATGTCCGGTGTCAGGACTGCATTTCAATGCATCAAATACCAGTTAAACGCCTACTATGTGCAAGTCAGTGTGGCTGTTTGGTTATCCATCAGTGCTGTGTTAAGATAAATAAATAATAACAATAGTAACATTGGATATAGGGCTTCATGGATAGCAAGCAATTTACTTAGATCCCCAGTTCCATCTACCAAACCATCCTCGTATACTAAATGGGATAGGTCTTTCTGCCCCCCCCCCCGCCCTTTGAGGAGGAAACCAAGGCACACAGAGGTGGTGGCACTAGCACAGAGTAGCGTGCGCATGGTAGACTTTCACTGACCATAGGTGGTGGACTGTCTCTTCCTGCCACTATTTCTTTGTGAGGGCTCTGTCCCCACTCCTAGGCCAGCTCCTGGCCAAGGGCTTCAGCAGACCTCTGCGACATGGAGAGGAGGTGGGGAGCTCCCTGCAGGCCGCTCAGCCCCTCTGAAGCTGCAGTGTGGGAGGGTGCGAGCTGCAGCCGGGAGGCTCCCAGGGTGCGTCAGGCTGAGAGGTGCAGCTTCTGGGTTGGAGCTGGTGAGAGAGATGCAAAGAGAGGAGGTCACTGCTTTTGCTGCATGGCATTTGCAGGGTATGAGTGACTCACCAGATCTGATCCTTGAAGGCTGCTGGTGGCTGTGTGGTCAGGAGTGGTCTGTACATCCATTCATTTCTTCATCCAGGGAATGTTCTCAGAGTGCCTGCTCCATGCTAGGCACTGGGCCTGCAGAGACGCAGAGCAGCTTGGTGCCCTGGAGCTTCTGGAGCAGGGTGTGTGTGTGTGTGTGTGTGTGTGTGTGTAGCAAGTAGCTGACAATACAGCCTGGGATGAGACGCTCAGAAGTCTGTACTAGGTGGCCTGAGCAGGGGGAGGCCTATGCCCAGAAGCAGTCTTGAAGGATGAGACGAGTTTGTGGATAACAGGAAGGTGCTGGGGATGGAGGGCAGAAAAGTGTGTGTGTGTCCAGTGGTGTGTGTCCAGGCCAGAGCTGTCAGAGGGTGTCATCACCTTCGAGGATGAGATGGGGTTAGGGCTGGGAAGACAATGGTGCTGGCCTCCTTGGGGCCTGTGCCTGGCACCCCGTAGACGTCAGGGAGCTATCATGCCGGGAGCTGGCCCAGGTTCTGGGATCCAGAGTTGAATATTATAGTTCTTACTGTCCAGGGGCTCAGAGTTCCATGGAGAAGGTGGACAAAGAGATGACTGTCACTCATGTTTACCAAGCCCTGGCTGGTGGCCGTTGTGGCTGCCCGTGCTTTCTGAGCATTGGCTATTAGCTCTCTTTCTAGGCAGGTGCTGTGATGCACCTCCCCACTTTGTAGATGAGTGAGCTGAGGCTTAAAGGGTGCAAGCAAGTGGTCCATGGTCGGAAGATTAGTGCCAGTGGAGTCAGGAAGGGTCTTTCTTTGTAGTGCTGGGGTGGTCCTGGGGCCTCCTCCCCGATGCTGGGCAAGTGCTCTACCCCTGAGCTGCATTCCTGGGCCCTTTTATTTCAGATTTTAATGGTCTCCTTTACTGAAGTGAAGTCATTAACATTGCATAGATTTTCATGTTCATGGTACAAAATCCAGAAGGCTTTAAGGTGTCCCACCTCCCCCACCTCCTGGCTCCCAAGCCCCCTCCCCCTCCCCAGGGGTGACCACTCTTACTATTTCTTGTGTTTTCTCATAGAGATGTTTTATCCAGAAACAAGCCCAATACTAAGAAGAAACAAGGACATGTTGGTTGCAGGCTGGGCTTTGGGGACATCAGCAGGAGTTTCCATCTTGATTGTTAGGCAAGCTTGAAGAGTTACCACTAAATTATAGTTTCAGAAAGGAAATGGGAGGGCTAGGCGCATGTGGCGGGGGGTGGACTGTGGACTTTCAGAGGTCCCATGCCCGCGTGTGGTGGTGTAGGCCTGTGCTGAGGGTGAGCAGTGGAGACGAGGAAAGGGGGACCCTGAGGCCTAGAGAGAGAATGAATGCGGTGAATCAGGGAAGAGAGCCCTTTAGGGGTGGCCAGGGCACTTGGGTATTTGGGGTTGGAGGTACACTCAGAGGGCATAGGTGCCCACAGGCTTGGGAGTGACCAGTTCTCATCTGGGCTGCGTGCTGACTTCCTGGACAGTTCCCGCCCACAGGCCCCAGGACTGGACTGGGAGGGTGGCTGTGGGCTCAGGAGCTGGGAGGTCTGGCCTGGGTGGTGGTGGGGGATTCTGGGCAAGCATGTCCCTCTTCAGGCTTCAGTGCAGTCAGGGCCTCGTGGCGGCCGTCACCCCCTCCTGCACAGTGCAGGGGAGGACGGGGTGGGGGAGGGCTTAGGAGGCAGGTGCGTGGGCTGGGTCGGGCTGGGGCCCAGAGGTTTCTGTGCCCCAGGTGAGTGCATGCCCACAGTGTGCAGCGGTCTCCTGTCAGGACTAGGGCTAATGCAGCAGTTGCATTGATACACATATGAAATCTTCCTCGATCCCTGCCTCCCATTTTTGAAATCAGTTTTCAAAAAATGAGTCGGCTCTCTGACAGCCTCCCATTCTTTCTCACACAGGTGAGAAAGATACCTGTGACCTGGTGGCAGAGTCACTGACTGCCTCCTGGCTCCCTGGAGGAACAAGAGGCTCTAGCCCTGTCTTGTCTTCTCGCGGCCCCGGGCCTGGAACTGCCCTGGGCTCCTCCATGGGAAGTGCTTCTTGGAGGCTGCTGTCTGGGTGGGTGGCAGGGAGGAGGGGAAGAGCCCCGGATCAGGTAGCTCCTTGGTTCTGCGACCTCAAGCAAGTCCCTCTGCCTCCCTTGGGGGTGGGACCTTAGAGGACCCCTTTATGTCCTTTTTGGACTCTCATGAGGCCAAGAAGATGTGGGAACCTCCGTGCCCTGAGCCTGGGGCCTGGAATGGCGTGTGGCCTGGAATGGCCTGTGGCCTGGAATGGCATGTGGAAGCCACGGGCTTGGTCCAGGCCCTCGCTCTGCCGCTGTGTGGCTGTTATGTAATCTCTCTGCGCCTCGGGTCCTCATCTGTAAGCGCTTCAGCACCTCAGGAGATGAAGACTGGATTACTAGATGGCTTGGGACGGGAGAAGGGTGGCCAGGGAAGAGGAAGAAATTGGGAAATAAAGAAAGGGATTGGATGAACTCAGAGAAGAGAAGATGATTTGATCATCAGAGCTGTCCAGCAGGGAAGGCGCTGGCTGCCCAGGGCGGTTGAGGACCTCCTGCCACAGGAGACTGCTGAGGGATGAGGGACCACGTGCCATGGAGGTGTTTTCGTGAGGACTCTGCGTTGGCCACAGGGCTGATCTTTCATTTGGCAAACTTTTGGAGAGGGCTGTCCTAGACTGGCCTGGGAGGGGTCAGGGGTGACAAGGTGGATGGGATCCCACCCCTGGCCTCAGGAGCACCTGGGCTGGGCAGAGCTGAACTTGAAGTCCCTTCCACCCTGGGTCAGGCTGTGGAGGGAGTGGGCTGAGGCTCTTCAGTGCGTGCCTTTGGTATCGATCCGCTGGGCTGGTGCTGGCGGGGAGCAGCGGGAGTAGGACGCTGCAGTGTTATTAGTGCGGAGGACACGTTGTAATCTGTCAGTGTCACCCTGGTCGCAGCTGGCCCGGGAGCCATCCTGCTGTTAACTCCTCCCTGCCCAGCAGCCGCCTTCCACCCAGCCCGGTTCTTGTGCAGCACCCTGGGTGTGCACCCATCTCCCTATGGGGAGATGTGAATGGTCACCTTCCCTGCTTCCTCCCGAAGGGAGCCCTCTGCCCCTGTCACACTGACTTATTTCCCAACACCTGGGCATTCCTGCATCTGTGCCTTCAGGTACCAGAATCCCCTGTCAGGTATGACTACCAGGCTCCTCCCACCCACCCACCCACCCACCAACATCATCCATTGCTTCATTTACCCCAGCAACCATCCGTCTTACCATCCAATCAGCCATTTATATTTTTCCATCTGTCTGTCCATCTGTCTATCCATCCATCCATCTGTCCATCTTGCAATTTGTCTCAGTCTAATCCAGTCAGTCTCAACCCAATTCAGTTTGGTTTGGTTCATCTTTATTCAATTCACAGGCTTATGGGGCTCACCACGTGCCAAGTGAGTGACTCTCGAGGAGCCTGGGCCCGGCCTCCTCCCAACCCTCCACGGCTGGCTTTGAGTCTCACCCCTGTTCATACTGTGCCAGTCCCTCCAGCAGACACCACTGGCTGTGAGGGGCCTTCCTGTGGAAGACAGTTATGTCTGGCTTTTGTGAACTCCAGGGACAAAGCCGAGACAATGGTGGGCAGAGGCGGGAGGTGGGAAGGAGGCAAGGGAGGGGCTTGGCTCTGTGGGGAAGGAGCTTCCCTTCAGCGGTGGGTGCTCTAGCAGGGACTGAGCAGGTGGGAATTAGGGGTGACGGGGTGGGTTAGTGTGGGTCTGGAGACGCGAGCTCCAGGGTCATGCACTGCCTGGCTTATTTTCCCAGCTCCACTTATTTCTGCCATGTGACTCGGGCACATAGCATAACCTCTCTGAGGCTCAATTTCTTAATTTTTAAAATGGGAAAGATGATTGATCTGTCTCAGTGTTGCTGTCAGTGTATGCCTGTGCGAGGGGAGAGCTGAATGGGTTTGCTGGGATCATCACCACTTTTCTGGGCATGCCAGCTGTGTCCAGGTGCTGCACTGGGAGCTTCCACTTGCTATGTCTCCTCTGAGCATCCCAACCACCAATCCTGTGTGGGTGTCACAGAGCCCAGTTCGCAGATGAGGAAACAGAGGCTCACGGATTCTGCCCTTGGCTTGAACCACACAGTGGAGAAAGGCAGGTCTGGGCTCCAGGACAGGCCTTCCCCTCGGCTGGCCCTTCTCTCCTGCCTGCCCTCTGCGCTGCCTCTCAAGGGTGAGGACTCTGAGATGCCAAGATTCTAAGACTTCCGTCCCACGGTCTGCCTGGGCTGCACTCTTTTGGCCATCCCTGTTTTTTCATATTGGGTTGTTGTTAGTTATTATTTGTGTGTTTTTTTTTCTTCCCCAGAGAGCCGGAAAGCAAGAAAAAATGCTTTCTTCCCTACAGTACCTAAAGCATTGACTTTGCCGTGAAAGGCACACAATGCACGTTTGTTTCCTTTTTTGTCTTGCATGCTGGGAAGCTTATGCTTCTTGTCCTGTTGCTTCCTGTTAGACTCTAACCCAAAGGCCTGCCCCAGCCCTTCTACCTCATCCTGTCTTGCTTGTCCCTTTAACCGGGATAGCCATGTGGTCTGGATCTGCTCCTAGGCCCAGGTCTTCCATGTCTCAGGAAAGGGAACTTTGCACTTATTGTTACCTCTGCCTGGAACCTTCTGCTGTCTGTCACCCCCTGCTTTGCTGCCTGTTCTCCTTACCCCTTGAGTTTCATGTAAACAGCTGCGTCTCAGAGAGACCCTGCAGCTGTCCTGTTGGGCTTCAGAGAGGTTCCCCTCGTGTCCTTCCTGCGTGCCATCCAGAGCTGGACTCCACTTCTCATCCCCTGGAACTGGACTGGGCCTTGCATTTGCTTTGACCAACAAATTGTGCTGAGACTTCTGAGACTAGACCTTCAGGTGACTGGCAGCTTCTACTCTCTGTCACTTGGAACCCAGGTGCTGTGTGAGGCCTGCATCACACAGAGAGACCACAGTGGGGAAAGTTAGGTGTCCCAGTCAGCAGGCTCCCAGCCAACGGCACTCACATCAACCCTGGCCTTGGCCCTGTGCGAGAGCCAGCTTGGGGGTTCAAGCTCTGGGATCCCCCGGATGACTGCAGCCCCAGCCACCATCACGTGGAACAGGAGAACTGCCCCACTGAGCCTGCAGAATTGTGACAGATACTAAAATGGCAGTTGCTCTAAGGCACGAAGTTGTTCTAAGGTAGCTTAAAGGGGGCAACTCCTGTTATTTTTTTTTAAACATTGCCCCAATGTTTTGCATTCATGATGATCTATAATTATATAATTGCTTGATTTTTTTTTTTTTGCAGTAGTAGGGATTACTACATCCTAGCTCTTTATTTTTTATTTTGAGACAGGGTCTCACTAAGTTGCCGAGGTTGGCATTGAACTTGCAGTCCTCCTGTGTCAGTCTTCTGAGTTGTTGGGATTACAGACATGTGCCACTGCGCTCAGCTAATTATTTGGTTCTTAACTTGCTAATTTCCCCTGTTCCTTTCTAGACATGCGTTACAGGGCAGGGAACATGTTCATCTTGATCACTGCCCCTCGTCACTGACCAAGGAGGAGGGCATGTCGTAGTTCCCCAGTGAATGAACGGATGGCATCAGTGTGGTCTTGCAGTACTCTCGAGAGCCAGTGTGGTGGTGGAGCCCAGAAGGGACTGTGCTTGAGGTTGGCGAGCTTAGACTCAACCTTAGTCTGCGCTCTCAGGGGCGCAACAGCACAGCAACCCCGAGTGATCCTGGCACCGCCTCTGTGCCTAGACCGCCAAGCCCCTGCCTGGGAGAACCTCCCCACCTGTCTTGTTGCCCTCTGTACCTCTCTTGGGGACCTGGGAGGTGTGTGTATATAGGTGATGGGGTCAGGACAGAGTGTGGCACCAGTTAGGGCTTGGGACTCAAAGATGCCCACCTTTGGACCCCAGCTGTGCTGAAATCCCAGCCCCTCCTGGTTCTATGGTCACAGTTATTGAGTGTTCGCTTTGGTGGGAGGAAGTGCTAAATAAGTTTGAGCTGGTGCTACTATGACTGCATGCTGGGCACTACTGTGGTCACCTCATCAGATGGCTTCTGTTATTTCCCCTCTTTCATGGATGAGGCAACTCATGCTTCACTATTGGCCCGAACTCCTGATAGTGGGTGACAAGAGCTGGGGTCTGAACCCTGGTGATGTGGTACCAAAGCCCCTGTTTTTCTTTTTATTTTTTTGGTACCAAGGATTGAACCCTGGGCACTTTACCACTGAGCTGCATCCCTAGCCCTTTTTATTTTGTATTTTGAGACAGGGTTTCACTGATACTTAAGGCCATGCTAAGTTGCCGAGGCTGGCTTTGAACTGTGATCCTCCTGTCTCAGCCTCCAGAGCTGCTGGGATTATAGGCGTGTGCCTCTGTGCCCCGCCAGAGCCCCTGTTCTTAACCCTCACACTATGCTGCCTCTCTGAGCCTCAGGTTTCATCTCTGTGAAGGGGAAGATGATATCTGCTTAATGGAACTGTGATAAAATATATTTTGGCAGCGCCTGGTGTGTTGCAGGTTCTCAGTAAATCCCAGTTTGTGTAGCAAGATAGATCAACAAGGGCCCGACTCGGGAGGGCTCTGCGGGCTCTACTGTGAGGCACTGCAGAACCTCTGACGGTTTCTGACCGAGTGACATAAAGAAACAGTGGTTCGGTTCAAGCCCTCCCCTTCCCCTCTGCTTCCCACCCCCACCAGTGACTAGCCTCTGGCCTGACGCTGGGGTCTGGGCTCACACCCCCAGACACTGCTCCTGAGATGAGGGCAGGGCAGGAGCTCTCCTCTCTCCCTCGAGGCCTCTTGGTCCTGCCAGTCTCATCGAGTCTCAGAGGGTCACTTCAGAGTTCCATTCGTGGCCTCATTTCCTTCTCTACATTGAGCACCAGTGACAGAGGTGCCAGGGGTCCTGTCACCATCCACTTCTTGTCCCTTGGAATGCTTCCCTAGTGGTGTGTGTAAGGTGGACTGAGGGGACAGTAGTTCCTCAGGGAGGGAGGAGGGGGATGGGAGAGAGAGAAGCTGAGAAAGAAGGGATTGAAAGGGGGTGGGGCAAGACTGGACTCATTGCTTCAGGGCTGGTGCACCTGGTGACAAATTTGGGCCATCTGACCTGGCACTGTGCTCCTCTGCTCTGACAGGGCTTGAGTGCAGTCTTGCTGCACACACAGGAATACCCCTGGAGTACGGACTCGAGTGTCTGTGGCTCTGTGTGTCCTTAGGAGGGCAGGGGAGAGAAGGGGGAGGGCAGGCACACCCCGGGCCAGGTGTCCTTCTCCTGAGCTCCGCCCTGGGTTAGTCCTTTTTCCACTTGCACCGGCATTATGGAATCTCTGGTAGTCTCCATGTTCCCATCTGTGTCTGTCTCTCCCTCTCCTGAGAGCGTCCTCAGGATACCATGTCCTTGACATCTGTGTGCTCTCCAGAGCAAATCAAGGCTTGGTGGAGAAAACATGGTTAATAAGTGCTGAGGCCGAACGAATGTGTTTATGTAAATGGATCTAATTCCAGAGGGGGGTGTGTGTGTCAGGGGGTGTGTGCATGTGTGTGCACATAGGACGAGGCACGTGGACAGAGCATATGAACACACGCTGGAGTTTGGATACTTCTCTCAGGTGCATACGAGTGAGACTGTTTGCACACACAGGCCTGCAGAGTCACACTGGGTGCTGGTGAATGTCTAACACTGGCTCTTCGTTAAAAAACAAGCCCGCCCTGTTCATAGCATTTGGGCATCTGAGCCATGGCCACTTCAAGTTGCCTATGTGATGTACCTGAACGTGAAGTTGGGAAGAAAGGCATATGGTTGGCTCGCAGGGGCCCTTAGGAGCTAGCCTGGCGCACCTTGGGACTGGGATGTGTGACAGAGAGCAGTAGGGAGGGCGGTGGGCAAGTCCTTATCAGGGAGGAGAAGCTGCAAGCTGGCTGGGAGCCACTTCTTTGGGGAACCCGGGCATGAGGGGAGCAGGCAGTTGTTGGCCATCAGCCAGCTTTTTCGCGTCACTTGGAAACCAGTCCAAACTGATGCTCCTTGTTAGGTTGGTCTAAATGCTCTCTGAGAGACCCACCTGCCTCACCCTGCAGATGCTTTGAGAGTTCATGGAGTTGGGTGAGGACAGCAGGACAGCAGGACTCATCCCGGAACTGAATGAAGGAGGAATGAACTTCCAGGCTCCAGCAGGGGGTGTGGCTGTGAACAACGGCTGAGGCTGGGGTCCTGAGCTTCCTGAGGGATTTTCAGGGCACATATATCACTTGCCCTCTCTGGACTCCGATTTCGAGTTCCTTCCATGAAGGGACAGGTCTTCGGAGCTCCACGGTCTCTTATCTGATTCTATGGGAACAGAGACCTAAGGCTGGGCTCTGAGTATTGAAATCTATATTCAAAAGCCAGACAGAGAAAGGCTCTATTGTCACTAGATGGAGAGAGGCCTGTGATGGACCCTGGGTCTTAGGGCACCCTGCTGTGGCCCTCCACAGACCATAGGAGGAATAGACCAAGGCCAAGGGGATGGGCTCCCCCAACCCCTGCCCTTCTGGACCTTGCTCTGTTGCCTACTCTAGATTTCTGCCCAAAGGGTTCCACCAAGCCAGCTTCCACGATTGGCCACCATTTGTGGTAGACAGGCCCAAGGGCTGACAAACGAGTGCTGTTTGGGGAACTTGGCTGTGCTGTTGGGGTGTGCTCCCTTTTTGGGAGATGCCCCTCACATGCTGAATGCGGCTGGGGCAGGGAGGGAAGGAACAGGCTGGGGGTGAGAAGCTAGGGTCCAGGCTACCATGGTGGGCTTGTGCTGTGCTGTCAGTCTCAGGGCAGAATTCAGAGGAGGCTGAGAACTCGAAATCCAAAACTAGCATCTGAGGTTGTCACAAAGAAACAGTGTCAGGACAGAGGATAGAACATACTGCTAATTTGATTCATTGCTGTTAGTGTTTAGACTCGGGATCTTTGAGCTTCCACTGGCCTCTTGTTCTGGGCCTTGCAATTGTTTCTGGTGAGCCCAAAAAAGAGGTGATTGGGATTTGGGGAGGGAGGGCTTGGCACTGTGACCCCCCAGAGACTGGGTCTGAATCGAGCAGAGAGATTTGAACATTGGTCAGTTCTAGGGTACACTGTTTCAGGGCTTTGTGGTTTGAGCTTCCTCTCTCAGGTCTCACCCAAGGCCATCTCCTTCCTCTTCAGCCCCAGGACAGCTGAATGGTGGCCGAGCTTCCTTCCCTAACCTCAGACAACCTCTCCCCTCCCCAAGACCCCTACTCCCTCAGGCTTCTGATACAGCCCTGGCGTCAGGGTTGGGACTGTAGCGTGTGGTACTCCCCAGGCCCTGCTACTAGGCAGTTGACCCTGGCTATTTCTAAGGTGACTTGGTGCCCTCCATTGGTCACTTTTCTGGACCTCCAAATGACAATATTAAAATAACCAGGTCAGTGAGTCCCAATCATCCTAACTAACGAGACCTCAGAGCCTTTTTGGTGTGTGCCAATTGATGTCTGCTGGGCGGGAGGCAACCTGTTCCTCTGACCTGAGCACTGTGCCCTGACAGTGCCGCTGGGCTGCTCTCTTCCCTGTGGTTCACCATGGCATCTGTGGTGAGCTCCTACCTGACCTTCAAGACCCAGGATGATAAATTCAGTAAGGAAATGGGGAGGTGGGTGAAGAAAGCACTGGAAGGAGGGCAGGTGGGTGTTTTAAGATTTGCCAACAGGCCGAGCATGGTGATGTTTGCCTGTAATCCCAGCAGCTGGGGAGGCTGAGACAAGAGGATCCGAGTTCAAAGCCAGCCTCTGCAACTGTGAGGTACTAAGCAACTCAGTGAGACCCTGTCTCTAAATAAAATACAAAATAGGCCTGGGGATGTGACTCAGTGGTTGAGTGTCCCTGAGTTCAATCCCTGATACCAAGAAAAAAAATTTTTTGCCAACAGATGCATCAAGTTTTTGTTTGCTTACGTGTTGATTTGATTTTGAAACACTGGCTTTCCACCCCCATCCTCTTCAGCATGACAGCTTTTTAAGGATCAAATGAATTAATGAAATGTATTCAGAGCATTTTCAGAGGTGCTAAGCCCTCCTTCAAATCACTGGCCCTGGCAGTCTGCTGGTCCAGCTGGGTGGTGGTGGCCTAGTTCTTTAACTGCTTTCAAATAGGGCCTTTTTCCAATGTCAAGGGTCAGATTCTCTCGTTGGTGTCCCATCTCTTCAAGTTGAGAGAGCTCCAGATAGTCCCACAAGACCCTCTCCACTCTCTGCCACCTCGTGGTCCCCTTGAGCAATCTCTCTCTTTAGGCAGGATGCAGAATAAGTTGGCAAGGTCAAGGTCATGTCCACTCCGGGGTGCAGCTCTCCAAGGGAAAACAGAAACCCAAGGCCATGCCTGGGATGTTGAGTGGGGCTCCTTTATTCTGAAAGAGGAAGCTGAAGGATGTCATGGGCCCACCTGGGCTGCCATGCTGAAACTGGGGAGGTTTGCTCGAGTTGTTGGAGTGTGAGGGAAGATGTGGATTGGCCTTGACCTTGGCCATGCAGAGGAGGCTGCTGCTGGGTGCTGCCCAGCGTTGGCTGGTGCTGCCTTTGGGGGAGGTGAGCCCCTTGTCCCTGGAGGCATGCAGATTCAGTAAGGGATATTTCAGAGAGGGCTCATGATGATGGCATCTAAGCCTCCCATCCCCCAGCTCTGAGAATCCGTGGCCTTGGATTGCTGCAAATGGAATGCCAAGAACTGGGAAACCAATGAAAGAAATCCACTGAAGTGAGGACCAAGCTATAAAAAAAAAGTCTTTATTTCATGTACCAGGATTTTTTGTTTTTGTTTTTGTTTTTGTTTTTTTTTTTAGTTTTCTGATTTTTAAAATTTTTTTCTGTTAACAGTCTGAAAAAAAAAAAAAAGGACCCACCAAGAAAATAAAATGGAGGTTGATTTCTTGGACTGGTTGGAGCTGGACACGAACAGTCATCCACCCTGGGAAGCAGTGCCCCGGCAGTCCGAGTCCCAGCTCCTTCCCTCCTGGCCCCCTAGCCCTTTCTTGGCCACTCTGGTGTCTCCCACGCCCCCACCCCCATGGCCTTCTCCAAGCAGCCTCAGGCCCCAGGCCTTGCCGCCTGGCCAGGAGAGAAGTGTGATTGCCAGCCCCAGTCCTCCACAGAACTCTGAGAACCGGGGCCAGTTCGCCTCTCTGGCTGGACTGTGCCCACTGGTTGGCCGTGCGCCCTGGGCCCCTCCTTCTCTCCAGGCCTTGATCCGTACTGCTTTGGAATCTGGTGGGGTGGTTGCAAGTGGGGTGGGGAAGGGATAGACTGCCATTCCTGCCCACTCTGAGAGATACTCTGTTGTCATCACAAACTAAGTGGCCCCCACTGCGGGGCCTGGGGCCCATGCCTGCCCCCTGCACTCTGGGCTAAGCTGGCAGATGGTCTGCCTTGTGCTGGGGCTGGGTTGTAAGCTCCAGCTGCTGAGCTGGGGCAAGAACCTTCTCTTACAGACAAAAGGCAGGAAGGGCAGCTAGGAGTGTGAAGCTCAAGGACCCGTCCAGTCTCCCCTCCTGCTCCTCAGAGATCCACCTGGGAGACCTCGGGGCAGCCAGTGGGGAACGTGCAGACAGAGGTGGCTGCTGCAGGCGGCAGGGGCCACAGTCTGTGGACTGGCTCACAGGCTGGTTGGAAGTAAGTTTCTAGCATGGAAAAGCTATTGGATTCTGCTCAGTCTGAACTGGCCCTTGTTGCTTTGGGCAAGAAAAGGGAGAAATCTGGGTGTCCCCCTGCTGTAGTGGGTAGTGAAGTTTAAGCTTGGTCTGGGGCTCTCCCGGGGACAGGGATGGCACTCTGTTGAAACTGTCTCCATAGAGGGAGATTCTTGTCCCCTCCTGGCAAACCTCAGAGATCCTCTTTTTTACTGACTCCCAAAGACACTGGAGGACTCTGGTGGCTGACTTCTTCCCTCAAGGGAGTCTCTTCACTCTCTACAAAGGGGCTATGGCATTAAAGAAAAGGGACACAAGATGAAGAGTGGCTTTGGGGACCTCTTTGTCTTTTCTCTCATTGAATGGCAGGATACATTGGCTCTCGTGTATATATTTTTGCTTTGACATTGGATGTGGGATAGGGGGCTGGGGAGCACAGTGAGGAGGCATATGGTGTGTGTGTGTGTGTGTGTGTGTGCGCGCGCGTGCACACACGTGTGCAGGGGATGGGAGAGAGAGAGAGAGAGAGAGAGACTGACTGACAATTTGGGAATGTTCTCAATGTCACTGGAACACAGTGGTAGCTGTTTTATCATCCCTGGCGTGTTCCTCTGGAACGATCTTAAAAGTCAGATACATGGGACAAGAACGGGTCTTTGGAGCTCATTGGTCAGTGTACATGCTTACTCAGGGGAAGTGAAGGCTCAGAGAGGCCACAGAACAAGGAAGTCCAGAATCCAGTCCTGGGTTCCAGACCAGTGCCCTTTCCATGCATGTGAGCGTGTGTGTGTGTGTGTGTGTGTGTGGTGTGTGCAGTGGGTGGGCATGCAGAAGCACAGAGGCCAGCGTGGGGTTCTGGTGTCATTGTCCATGGCTCTGTGTGTGAGGGGGCTGGTTTTCTCCCTGGCTGTGTGCAGATTGGGAGGGTGTGGTCTGAGTGTGTGTCCCTGTGCACAGGGGCTGTGCCAGGCTTAGCCAACTGGACTGGATGGGTGTGTGAGGAGGTGTGGGGTGGGGCCTCATTCTCTCCCACATTAGCAGCACTTCCTGGTGGAAGGAAGAGATCTTTCCAGCAAACTCCCTGACGCTCACTGGGGCCTTTCTCCTCCTCCCGTGGCTTTAAGCCCAGCTCACATCTCACACAACAGTTTTGTATTTTTAATGGATTTGTATATTTGTTTTCTGTTTTGTCTTTACAAGTTCCCTGCTAAATTTTAAGTCCCCCACCCACCCCAGTTTTGTTTTCACAGTTTAAAGCTGGAAAAGAATTAAAAGAAAAATACTATCTGATTTTCTTGCAAGTAAATCCACTTATTATATATTTACATTTATTTATAGTTTGTGGTTTTTTTATTAAAAAAAATCACCACTTGTTTTTCCTTTTTCTTTTGTAAAAAGAAACCTTTTTGCAGTGTCACTGTTGGACCCGCTGGGCCCCAAGGGGGCGCCAGTGAGTCTAAGGACCCCCAAGGGTCAAAGAGCCCCTTTCCCAGGGGTCTGGAGGCCTATGAGTTGGGGGTTCACTATCGCCCCAGGGTCACAGGGTGGCCCTGAGGGGAGGGGCGAGGAGGGAGAGCTGCTTTATATCCCCCGGTGGGTGGGTGTCTCCTGACCCCAATGACAGGAGCTTGGGGGTGGTGACCCCAAAAGGCTCACCCTGAGGGTTCCGGGGTTTCGGTGTCTCGGTGGGAGGCAGCCGTCCCTTCTCTTTCCCTTTCCTCGAGGCTAGAAGTCATCACAGTGGGTTAAGGACCATTAAGGACTGGGAACCTGGGGCTGGGCGAGCCCCTAGCGCACCCCCTCCAGGCACCTAACGGACAGGAGGGACCAAGGGCTCTGGTCACCTGGAGGCCTACAATTGCCCCATCAGTGCTGGGCGGAGCCGGCTCTTGAGCCACTGAGCATTCCCAGCGTCCCCAGGGCACACTCCCAGGGGCTCCAGGGACCTGGCAGTGACCACAGGCTCCCCTGGCCCCTGGGGGCCCCTGAGTCTCCACCCCGCACTCTCCTAGGGAGGCAGGGCCCGCTGGGGTTAAAGGGAACTGAATACTTTTGATTTTTTAAATTCTCCTGCAGTTAAAAAGAAAAAGAAGAAGGTAACAAAAACCCCTAATAAATACAAAGGGCATTCCTTTTCCTTCCGCTCCTCTCTCTGTCTGTCTCTCTCTTTGCTTTAATGTTATCTTGGTTCCCTTTTATTTTTTCATTTAAATTGGTTTTTATTAAATGTTAAAATAATGGTACATGGGAAATCATGCATTTTCTTTTAGATTTATTTCTAGTTTTAATTGTGTATCCCTCACGCTTTAGGTTAGAGTCTGTCTTTCCTAGTTTACCTTTTTCCCGCATTGCCTGTTTTGCTTCTTTGTTCCTCTTGTATTTTGTTCTTTTTTTTTTTTTTTAATTTACTTGCTCTTTTTTCTCTTTTTTTGTTTTGTTTTGTTTGTTTGTGTTTTTTGCCGAGGTCTCCCGGGGCCCTCCCCACCCGCGGCCCCTCCGCCCGCCCCGTCCTCCCGCCCGCCGCCGTCTGGCCCTTCACACGGGCGTGGTCCGGCGGTTGGCTGTGTTGGAGTGGAGCGAGTCCTTGTTCTCCTTCTGGATACAGTTGTGGACCTGGAGGAAGCTGTTGTCCCTGTCCGAGTTGTAGGTGGCGGTGGGCGTGGTGGCGGCCTTCAGGGGGTCGCGGCTGAGGGTGTACATGGAGATCTCCGTGGACGGCAGGGTGTTGAAGCCCTTGACGCCCACGGGCGAGGCGTCCCTGGAGTGCGAGGGCTCGGTGGAGCGCGAGCTGGAGCGGCTGCGGCGCTGGTAGCGGTAGCGGTAGCTGGGGATGCGGGTGATGGCCGAGGCCTGGAGGTAGTCCGTGGCGCGGGCCGTGGCCCGCAGCTGTTTGTGGCGGTCGATGAACATGTGCACCGCCAGCACCCCGACCATCTCGGCGATGATAAAGGACAGGGCCCCGAAGTAGAAGGACCAGCCGTAGGAGTAACTATTCTTTTTGGAGTCGCTCTTGGAGGGGTCCCCGGCATTGGCAGATATGTACACTATGATGCCGATGATGTTACTAAGACCTGCGGGCACCAGGGGTGGGCGGGGGACCAGAGAGGATGGGTTAGTTCCGGAGGATGTGGGCCACCAGGCAGGATCACAAGGCAGGGACAGCTGGGTAGCCTTCCCTTTCAGTGATGCACAGGTGGATGGGTAGAGAGGGACACTGGCGGACTTCACTTTAATATTGTACCATCTAGAGGGGAAGGACGGAGAGACAGACAGGTGGAAAGAGTGGAGAGGAGAGAGGTGCTGGTCATCGGATCGGGAATAACAATAGATGCTGTTTATTGAGCAGCCTTCTCTGCTTAGTGCTTCGTGAACAGTTGACAGATGAGGAGTCAGAGAGGTTAAGCCACTTGCTCAAGGCAGCACAGGGATTTGAAGCTGGTATAATAGGAGGTTGACTGGCTCTGGGAACCATTGCTTGCGTTCAAAGCCTTTGGCAAGTGAAGCTTTGTCTCAGTTTCCCCCTCTGTAAACTGGGGGTGATAGCAGACCTGACCCCTGAGGGGCCGTGGGGAGCATTACATAAAGGAACACTCGAGGATGCTCTTGGCTCCTGGGACATGGTAAATGCTCCTCAGATGTTAGTTCTACTAAGTGGCTCATGACATGCTCCTTTTCTGGCCTCTGAGGCGAGTGTGACTGGTTAGAAGTCGGATTTGGGGACCTGCCTGCTACCACCTGGCTGGGACCCTGAGGGCCGGTCCTCCCTTCACTTCTAGGCTGGAGCTGGGCATCACGTGGATGGCCTTTTCAGTTTGCTGGTACTGGAGGGCAGAGGACAGGTGGGGACAGGCCCAGTATTTGAGAGGGCCCAGGATTTGAGTTGGAAAATGGTGGGAGGACGATGGCCTCTGGGCCAAGGGAGGGGGTGTTCCTGTGGGACTCCGAGGGGCTGGAGGTGGTGCCCAGCCGGGCCTTCCCCTGAGCGAGGCCTCGAGGTGCCCTGCCCTCTCAGTGCCTCTGCCAGGTCCTCCCATCCCGGGCTGGGGGGGTCCTCTCCCCTCCATTGGGCCCAGGCTCCCGCCTGCCTGGCTCGGTGGCCATTACCTGCAGACACGAAGAAGATGCCGGCGCTGAGGATGATGTTGTGCCGGGTCTTGTAGAACTCGCTGGCTGCGATGCAGAGGCCACCCATGAAGAGCAGGATCACGCTCAGGATTGGGAAGATGCTCGAGGCCCTCACAGCCCCTGCGGAACAGGAGGGTCATGGGGGGAGATAGGCCAGGCTGTGAGTCTGGGGACCGTGGGGAGCCGTGGGAGGGCGGCCACACCAGGGAGTGGGAAGGAGAGTGAGCGCTGGCCAGTCCCCAGGGGCTCCTCGCTGCCTCCAGGACCAGACTCCAGCACTTCCAGACACAGGCCCTGTGTGAGGTGGCCGCCGCCTGCCCCCGGCTGCATGCTCCAGGTCCCCATGGCGTCACGTGCTGCCGACTTCTCACAGGCCAAGCTTTCTTACTGGAACGTCTCTCCTGGTCTTTATTTTGTGAACTTCTATTCATCCATCAAAACCCAGCTCCAAGTCCCTCCTCCATGAAGCCTTCCCTGACTTCCTTAGGCCAAGTCATTAGTCTTTTCCTCTGTGCTCTGGGGCACGTGGGCACACTGAGGGGCAATGAGGTAGGGTTAGGTGACCACGTGGCTGGGTCTGGAATCTGGCTGAGGCACTTGCTAGCCTTGTGTAAGTGAGGGAGCTGGCCTCTTGTGCCTCAGTTTTCTTGTCTATAAAACAGTGATGGTAAGAGCACTGGCCTCCTGAGGTGGTTGTGAAGATTAAATGAGCTGATTCGGGTAATTCATTTATGAGAGAAAGTCCCTGGGAAAACAGTGACAGTTGTGACCATAACCACTGACGCCCCGCCCTCAGCCACAGGCCTCACAAAGCGACTACCCTGGCTTGTTTTCCCAGTACTCTTCTGTCCACCCAAGGGCAAAGCAGGCTCTCAGAAAAAGCTGGTCAAGTGAATAAAGGTGGGATGGTCCAGAAAGAGGAGGAAACAGACACATTTCAAGAAAAGAGGAGTAACACCCAAAATGCAAATCCTTGGGGATAAGGTAAGAAGGAAGGGCTGGTAGACAGGATGGGGAAGAAAAGGATATTTAGTTCTGTGTTTATTTTGAGGCGCTGGGGTTGAGCCAGGGGCTTTCTCAGGCTCAGCAGGCCCTCCACCACTGAGCTGCACCCCAGCCCCCAAAGAATATTTCAATAAAAAGGGAGAAACGACAGAGGGCAAAGGCCACAGCTCCTGTGGGAAGAGGGTGCCGATGCTGAGGTGGAGGGGACAGTGGCTGGTGGCCAGGTTGGGGTGCCCTGGCAGGACCAGTGTCTGACTGAGGGCCGGAGTGTGGGGACCTCCACAAAGTGTCTCTGCAAAATCAACTATATATATTATCCAAATTCAAATAGGCAGTGAGGGACCACAGGATGGTGGCTGACTCCCTGTCCCGGGGCTGTGGCCTGGCAGGGCAGAGCCGATCCCAGCCCACCCGAGGCTATGGTGTGGGGAAGGATCTGCTTCAGATGCCTCTGTGGCTTCCATGGCTTCTGGGGACACTGAGTCATGTTAGGCATAGGGCTCTTGGCCAAGCCCAGGCCACAGTGACAAGAACTCCCCCCATCCCCTCTGTGGGTGGCAAAATGATCAAGAGGGATCCGTGAAAGACCACATCTATCTAGACTGACTGATGGACGGACTTCCTTCCTCCCTCCCTCCCTCCATCCTGAAATTGAACCAAGAGGCGCTCTACCACTGAGCTGCATCCCCAGCCCTTTTTATTTTTAATTTTGAGCTAGGGTCTTGCTCAGTTGCTGAGGCTGGCCTCAAACTTGCCATCCTCCTGCCTTAGCCTCCTGAGGAGCTGGGATGACAGGCATGTGCCACCACGCCCAGCCTATCCAGACTTTTCAAAGATGGCTTTAGGTAGTTTTATGTGACACGTGCTGTGAAGATCCTCCATCCCCTCCCTTCCGTCTACAGTGAAGTCTACGCTGCTCACTACTGCTATTGGTGAGAGAGAGAGAGAGAATGTGTGTGTGTGTGTGTGTGTGTGTGTGTTTGTGTGACTGTTTGTTGAGGGGGGAGACTTGAAGGAGGGTGGAGCTCTGCACTCACATCTGCAAAGGGCAGGACCCAGCAGCACCTGTGGAAGCTAGTGTGAGGCCAGGTGTGCGGGCAGCTGGCCTGTGGAGCAGTCTTGGTGCCTGCAGGGGCGTGGCTGCTTGCACCCCAGGTCCTAGTGGGATGGTCTGTCCTGCAGGTCATTTCTAAGACAGTGTGCTCTGCCCCCAGCCTGATCCCCAGCACAAGCACCCCCGCACCCCACACAGGCAGAGACGCGCTCACCTTTACGAGCATGTGGCGATGGCAGGAGAAGAGGTGGAATATTTGTTAAGCACCCGTTCTATGTGGGGTCTTGAGCAGTCATCAAACACATATTCTGTATTTTCATCTTATAACAACCCTCAGAATGTGTTTTTTGTCCCAACGTGAGATGACAAAACTGAGGTTCAGAGAGGTGAAGTAACTTGTCTGAGACTACCCAGCCAGTGAGACTGGATTCCAATCTAGATGACCTCTGGGCTCTCCCTATATGACTTCTAAGGAACATGGAAAAGGTGCCGAAGGGTCTGGAGAGCCATGTTTTGATTTTAGTTGTGCTGCTCACTTGCTGTGTGGCTAAGGCAGGTACCTCACCCTCTCTGTTTTTCTCATATGTGAGATGTGGTGTAAATGATTAGGTGATTTCCAATGGTTCTTCTCTCTGCATGTAGATATGACTTCTGGCTGGGGAGAAGAAAGAGGAGGACAAAGAGGAGGACATGGCATGACTTCTGAGGGGCAGCAGTGCCTGCTCAGATGAGCAGGGCAGAGGGAGGCCAGAGCCCTGCAGGAAAGCAGGCTCTTCCTGCCCGTGGTGGGCCTGTGTCTGGCAGGCTGGACGGCACTGGGAGTGCAGAGGACCTCGCAGCAGCCCAGGCCCACCTTTCCAGCTCAGCTGCTTCTGCTGTGGGATCCAGAGGTCCCAATTGGGCCCTCCTGCCAGCAGAGGAGGGAGCCGGGGTGCTGCCTGTGTGTATGCATGGGTGTGTGCGTGTGTGTGCGTGTGTGCACGTGTGCAGTGAGGGCACAGATGTGTGGGTAAAGATGGAGGGAGGCAGAGGTAGAAGGTTGTGTTGCAGCCAGCAGAGGACAATGTAGAGGACACGGACCTGCTTTGGGAGGCAGGAAGCTAGCTCTAAATAGTGGCGGCCAGCAGGGAACACGGAAGATCCAGCCAGGCCAGCCTCTCTCAGAGAGGCCTCTTCACCAGGAAAGAGGAGGCCGGAGCAGCCAGTAAACAGCACTGTGCCCAGGGCTCAGACCCAGGCTGGGCAGGGGCTGGAGCTAGTGCCTGGGGACCTCTGTGTGGAGGAGCCTCTCGAGCCAGGTCTTTCTGCTTGGGGAGTGTCACACCTGAATTTAAACCCTGGCTTTTCACTCACTGGGTGACCCTCGGACAAGGGTCTTTACCTGTCTGAGCCTCAGTTTCCCATCCTGTAAAATGGCAATAGTGGGAATAATAGTATCCAGCTCCCGGGAGCGCTGGAGAGCCGCACCCCGCAAGCGCAGGCTGTGGACCAGCAGCATCTGCGTCCCTGTGGTGCTGGGGAAATGCAGATCCCAGGTCTGGTGGGTATCAGGGACTGAACCCAGAGGTATATAACCACGGAGCTGCACCCCAGCCATTAAATTTTTTTTTTTTTTAAATTTACGGTCTGCTAAGTTGCTCAGAACCTTGCTAAGTTGCTGAGGCAGGCTTTGAACTCGCAATCCTCCTGCCTCAGCCTCCCGAGCTGCTGGTATTTCAGGCATGTGACACCATGCCCCACAGAATCTGTTTTCAGGATATGCTCATGACAAGGTTTGTACATGCATAAAAGTGCGAGAGATTCCTTTGTAAGGATCAAACCGGGAAATACTGGGACCATGAACAACGCTGGAGGTGGACAGTGACAGGCAACAATTTTGATTATTTCTCAGGCTCCTCCAAATATCACTCCCCCACAAATTCCCAAGGAGCTCCGTGTGACACTCCCCTGTGTATTTGGTACAGAGAATTAGTGTATTCCAGGGACTTTTAAGCACTGTACGTACATCAATTCGCTGGTTCTCGTTACAGCCCTGTGAAATAAGTCCTTCAATCGCATCCATTATACAGAGATTAAAACTGAGGCACAGAGAGCCTTTTATCCAGGGTTTGTGAACTCAGGTCCGTGTCTGATCACAGTGCTCTGCTGTCTTTAGCAATCCTCTGAGCTCCTGTGGGATCAGGGAGGGCTTCCCCGAGGCAGAGATGTTGGAGCTGAGAGATGACCGTGCTGGGCCCAGGGGGCGCAAGGCTATGGGCAGAGCCGGGCGGGTCTGGGAGGTGTTAGGAGGTGGCTTAAGGTCTGTGGATGGAGAATGGAGAGAGAAGAGGTGGCCGCAGGGATGACTTCTAGATCTTGGACTTGCAAGCTGGAGGATAAAGCAGTTTTTGAGACTAGAAGAGCTTCAGGCCAGGAGTCGGGGGAGGTGGGGGGCAGCTTGGCACATGGGAGTTGGAGATGCTCTGGGGATGCACCCACGGAGTGTGGAGAGGCACTGAGTGTCGGGGGTGGGCACAGAGCTGTGGTCTGGGCTGAGGCTGGACATTGGGACTCAGGGGCACACAGTGAGCCCTGAAGGCTTGCCCAGGGAGGAGCGGGTTAGGCCTGAGGCTTAGGAAGCCCCCATATTTGGTGACTGGCTCAGGAAGACTGTGGACAAGTCATGTAGTGTCCCTTGGCCTCCTCTTCCTTTTCTGCAAAATGGGGGTGAAAATCTTAACCCAGGTTTTCCTTATGGGGTTGTAGTATTTAAATAAGAACGAAGAAGTTTTGAGAGTGTAGAATGTTGGTAAACTGGGATTTATGATTCTCTATGTTGGGGACCAAAATGAGGAGTAGGCAGAGTGCCCAGGAAGGAAGGAAGTGACCTCTTGCCCTTTGAAAGGGGTGGCCAGGGCCACACATTCCTTGCTGATCCTGTTCTTGTCCAGTTCCACTGGCAAATCATGGGATCTGTGTCCCAGGAGGTCCAGCCCCTGTGGCCACCAGGCTGTGACACTGCTCTTCAGGGTGGGCACAGTTGGTAGACGGCTACACCACAGGGACGAGGCCACCCTGTTCTTGCTCTCTGTCTGGCAGAGGAGGTGGGTGTGGCCAGTGGGGTGGGCATGGGGAGGTCAGCAGACCTGGGTTGGGATGGCTCTCCGTGCGACAGGAGTTGTGCTCCCCCCTCTCTGGCCTCCGGTCTTCACTCCAGGGGAGCTGGCCGAGGGGATTTCTAGGGCCCTGTTCATTGGTTGGTCCTGTGTCCTCAGACTAGTGCTCCAGAACGACCTGTGTCTCACCCCACCCTGAGCTCCGCGGCCTCAACAGCACGGGAGGGAGGTCCTGAGTCCTGGGCACCGTGTTCTGCTCTTTATGTCTGTTGTCCCATTTGGGATTTGATCCATTCCAATGGGACAGAATCGCAGATGGGCTGGGCCGGAGGAGCTTTCTAGACTGTTGGGCTTCGCACCCTCCCTCTAGTCCTGCTCTGCTGGATGGTGTAGCCACACTGTGTGTGTGTGTGTGTGTGTGAGAGAGAGAGAGAGAGAGAGAGAGGGAGAGAGAGGGAGAGAGAGGGAGGGAGAGGGAAGGAAAAGAAAGGAGAGGAGAGGGAGGGAGAGAGAGGGAGGCAGTCCTCAGGGACGCGACAGGGCTCCTGGCAGAGGGCTGACTTCGTGTGCGCGAGGCCCTGGGTTCCATCCCCAGCACCACAAAAACCAAAAGGAAGACAGAGGTGATTGCCAGGATCCTGGGCTCGGAGATGGACTGCTGGGGTGGGGTCCTGGTCCCCCACTGACTGCGTGGCCTCTGTGCCTCACCTTTCCCATCTGCATAAGGGGGACACAGGCCATCTGAACCTCAGAGGGCAGTGGTGAGGGTGAAGTCAGATGGTGTCTCAGGCATGGGGCTGGGCGCAGGTCAAGGGCCCGCCAGCCTTTGTGGCTCTGCTGTTGCATATGGAAAGTGCCTGGCTTTGGGAGCCCCAGCTGTGCAGGGTGCCCAATGCTCGCCGTTCCCTGCTGTCTGCGGTGACAGGCTCAGGAGGGAGCCACCTGAGCGCCCTTCCCAGTCGTGCTGCCTAGTTCCTGTGCCTCAGTTTCCCCTCTGCTGTTTGGAAGTCATGAGTGCGGCCAGCTCCCGGCCTCCTGTGGGGAGGGACAGTTAACTGCTGAGCCGCTAGGACGGGCCTGGCCCCTGAGGAGCCCAGGAGGTGTCCCTTATCAGGACAGCAGAGCTTGGTGTCGCTGTTTCCGCTGGCTTTGGGCCAAGGTTGGTGTGTCTTCAAGGACACGTTTCCACTCATCCCTGAACCCAGCGGAGTGGCAGCGACCAGCCAGCAGTAAACAGACGGGCAGGGCCAGCACCTGAGGCCGGGAGGGCAGGAAGCAGCGCCTTCTGGGGAATGTTCTGCTCTGTTCTGTGGCTGCACCAGCGCAGAGGATGCCTCCTCACTGGGATGTGGTATTCGCTGCTGCCCTCGTTCTGAGAGGGAGGAGAACCCTCTGGGTGGCCCAGGGAGGGCAGCACCTAGTGTGTTCTCCCAGCCAACTCCCTGGCCTGAGCTGGGGACGGCTCTGCCCTGGATGGGGTTGGGGGAGGACACTCTATTTGTAGACTGTCCTCGAGCTGTTCACGGTCCAGTGGGGAGAAGAATCCATAACAGAAACCAAGATAAAACAGGGCTACAGAGCGGTCACCTCCCCGCCTATCCAGCCTTGCCCTACATTCGTGGACTCAGAGAGGGTCAGCACTGTCCTCCATCCTCCCAGCCAACTTCCGGACACCCCAGGGTTCTCTTTCTCTTGCACCCCTCTAGGCTGTGAGTGAATCCTGCTGCTGCACTGTCAGAGCATCCCAAATCTGGCCCCTTCTCAAATCAGTCTCTGGACTGGTCTCCCTGCTGCCCAGGCCCTGTGGTCAGGTCTCCAGCAGATGCCAGAGTGACACTGCTAGCCTGGATGTAAGACCCCATCTGTCCTCTGCTCATCACCCTGTGGGGACTTCCTACCTCAGGGAGACCAGGCCCCTGGCTGTCCCCAGCCTGCCACACCTCACACTACTGTCCCCCACCTGCAATGCCCTGCCCTCTGCCCCTCGCCCCGTCGGGTCTCTGCCACTTTTGCAGGGAGGACCTGGCTGACCCCATCCTGGTGCCCCTGTCCTTTCCCGCCTGCTCCTCGCCCCGCGGGCTCCTTGCCGTTACACACGCAGCACCAGGTGAGGACAATGGTGGCGCCTGCCGAGAGCTGGCTCCCTCTACCTGTGACCTGGGAGGATAACCTGATGGCTGCCTCCCTGGGAGCACACGGAGGCCAGGGGCCTTAACTAGGAGGTGGCGGGGCTGGATCCGAGTCCCTGCAGGGGTGCCAAGCCCCACATCATGTCCTCCAGTCTCTGATGGGTGGCTAGGTTCTGTGGGTTCACCCCAGGAGCCCCCAGACAGGTGGCAGCCGGCCACGACCTCTCTCCCTCACAGGTGTCTCTGTGGCTTCCCCAGGGAACACCTGCTGCGTTGGTCTCCTGTCCTTGTTGCCAGTTGGTCTGTGAGTCCCTGAGAAGGGGCGGCTCCAGGGTAATCAGGGTCTCCCTCCTGGGGGCCTGGGGTGGGCTGGGGGATAGGCTGTGTCTTCCCTCCCTCCCGCCATCTGCTCACTTCTTTTTCTGGAGAAAATGTGACCCAAGTGTGTGACCTGCAGAGCAGGCCTGTGTGGTGGCTCTGTGTGAGGTCCCTTGGGAGGGAGTACGGCCCCTACCAACCCTCTAGCTCCAGGCTCTGAAGGCGGTGGGGTGGAGGCCAAGCCCACCCTGCCCTCTGCACTGCGCATGGTTTGGACCTGGAGTGTCCCCAGGGCTCATGTGCTGAAGTCTGGTCTCTAGTTGGTAGCGGCATTGGGAGGGGGAGCCTGTAGGGAAGAGGCAGTCACTGGGCCTCTGCTTGGAGGGGTGTATTTATCCCCACTCTCCCTGGCTGCCCAGCCGCCCTGAGGTGAGAGTTTTACTCTCTCACATGGTCCCTGCCACGATGCCCTGCCCCACCCCAAGCCCACAGTGATGGGGCCAGCGACCACGGCCTGAAGCTTTTACATCATGAGCCAAAATACATCTTTCCTCCTTTGAGGTGATTTTCTCAGGCACTTTGTCACAGAGATGGAAAGTTGATCAACACAAATGGCCACAAGGCAGTGGATTTGGGGGTCTAGCATACAGCAGATGCTTAATATATGGCTGTGGAAAGGAACGGAATTCCTCTGAACCTTCCCCCCTGACTCCAAATCACATTAGGACAGTTAAGAAATACCAACTCCCATCTCCTGGGCAAAAACCACACGCGACATACGGCAACCTACGTACACACGCTCAGACACGTGAAAACACACCTGGGGCGGACAGACACATGGACAGGCAGGGACAGAAAGCAGAGCAGCACAGACTCCTCAGAGACACGCATGCTGGCGTGAAGGCGCTCCTGGTCCCCACTGTCTCTGCTCCTTAAGCCTTGGTGAATGAGGGAAGGGCCGTGACAGGCACAGCCCTGGGAGGGGACAAGGTGTGGTCACCGTCCCTTTCTAGGTGGGCAGCAGTAGATGGAGACCCCACCAGCCACACCTTTGTTGGGCTCCAGTCTCGGGGCCTCAGGGTGGTGACCAGGGGATGCTGTGGCTGTCCTCCCTGCCCTAGGACCCTACGTGGGACTCCTGCATTGGGGGACGCGGAGGGGAGCTCACTCCTTCCCTCGTCCATGGGATACAAGCTGGGGACCTTCCTTCCAGGTCCTCCAGGATGCACCGTGCAGTGCCTGAGGCTCGAGAGCAAGTGAGCCCCCCTTTCTTTGCCACCCTGGGTGCCCGCCTGGTTCTCTTTCCTGCCATCTGCCCCACCTCCCCAGTCCCACTGGGGAAACAAGGAGGGCAAGGTCATCAGGACACCGCACGCATGGGTATGCCTGCTTGGCCTCCTCCTCTTCCTGGCCTCTAAGTCTTGGTATCCTGGGGCTCAGTGTGTGGCCTCCTCTGTTCTCGCGGTGACACTCCCTTGGTGGGTCTGTGGCATCTCTGGCTTTAAATGGCACCTGTGTGTGCTGACAACTTGTAAGTCCAGATCTCTGGCTGGGACCTCCCCTGTGAGCCCCAGATGCAGCCTGCCCTGAGGGCCTGACACCTCCCTGGACCGTCTCCACGCCCCTCTCCCTTGAGGTGGCCAGAACATAGCTCCAGTCTCCACCTGAGGCACCCAAGGGCACTTCCTGGGAGTCATCCTTGACTCTGCCCTTGCCCTTGGCCCACACACCAGGCTTCTGGAAGTCCTGATCACAGGCCCCCCACAGGGCTTCCAGCATCTGTCCCCTGCCATCCGTCACTGCTGCCACCTGGGTCCACCCTTTCAGGGTCTCGTCTGGGTTATGGCCACAGCAGGCTCCTGTCTGCTTCTACCTTCATCCTATTGCGGTCTCTTCTGAATGCAGCAACCAGCGCCCTGCTCAAATGAGATGGGTCCCTCCTCGGAGGAACCTCTACTTCTTTGTTACAGCACTTGCTCTTCTTCCTGCTAACACTTGGGAAAGGCTCGCTCACTTCACTCTTGTCTTAGGACCTCCCTTGGTCCTGTCCCTCAAGCATTTCAGGCCCGCATCTGCACCCTCGTTCCTTCTGCCTGGAACATTCCGCCCCCCTCATCTACCTGGCTCACTCCTCTACCTCCTTCAGATCTTTGCTCAAACCTTCTCGACCCCACTTCCACGCAGAATTCTGCACACCTCTCCTGCCTGATTCTCAACGATCACTCCTCACGGTCTAACATACTATATGATGAACTTGGTCATTTCATTCGTTGTAGACTGACATGTCTGGAGGACAGGCTTTGTTATTGTCCTCAGCCAGAAGAGGGCCTGACATGCAGGAGGCCCCACTCCATGAGGAAGGTGCTAGGGCAGGAAGAGGCTGTGCCCTTCACAGACGCCAGACTTCATCAGAAGTTGAAGGGCCCTGGGTCTGCACTCCTGGCCTGACTTGGCCTGGTCCATTTGTTTTGTCCATTTTTTTTTCTTTTAACAGAGCTTGGGACCACCCCAGAGGCCAGCAATGGGGGCCACAGGCATGTCACACCTCCGCTTCTCTGGGAGGAGAAGCTCCGGAGACATTGGGGAACATGGGAAATGGGCCCAACTCCCCTCAGAAGCTGTGCACGGACTGAGCCGGGCTCTTTGGGGAGACAGAAGGTGGCCTGATGGCTCCTCCCTATCCTGAAACCCACACCTTTGTGCACAGCCACAGAATTCAACATCTTGGGGGGAATGAATGTCATGTCTTTCAAGATTTCTCTCTGGCTGTCCTACGTACAAACGTCAGCATCCACCGGCCCTCTCTGCCCCTGCTCCATCTCACCAGAGCATTTAGCACCACCTGAGAGGTTTTATGTTTGCTGATTTATTTATTTTCTGTCTCCTTGCATTTGAGTGTGTACTTGATCTACTTTGTGGCTCCTCAATCCTGGGCATCTAGAACAGCGCCTGATGCATGGTGCGGACTCAGTGAGCATGTGGCGGGTGAATGAAAGAACACAGGCCTGGGAATTCCTGGGAAAATCACAATTTTGTTTTTAAAACTACATATATTCTGCTTCTAGTGGACTTTCAAACTTGAGGTCAGACACAGTGGGCAGGGGCGGGAGGAGCGGGTATGCAGATCCTGTGCCAGGCCCTTGACCTTCTTTCTCATGATGATGCTATTTGGTGGGTGATGTCCCACTTTTTCCAGTCAGGGAGACTAGGTTCAGAGAGGGGCAGGGGCAGCAGCTCAGGGCTGGGCTCACTCTACTTAGACTTCCCTCTCCCTCTCCAGCACCAGGACGCTGGGCCCCAAGGAGCCAAGGGGTCCTAGGAGCCACAGAACATTTGGCAAGGCCTAATGTCCCATGCCTGCACACCTCAGGCCTTGGGCCATTTCAGAGGGTGATAGCCCCCAGGGCACAGGGGTTGGAATTTTCGCAGATCACACTGAAGGTCATCCCTGACCTTGGTAGCAGCAGGAGCTCTAGCGGCCTTTCTGAGCCCACCCGCCAGCCTGCAGCCCCTCTGAGTCAGAGGCAGGCTACTCACGGAAGGTCAAAGGTGGAGCTGTGGGCAGACAGGGTCTCTCGGTTGAAATCCTTTCCACTGTACTGGGTCCCTGCCTTCCTGGCCCCTGTCCTCCTCCCAGTCCTCTACTGTCCTCTGGAACCCAATGCACTGCCCTCTGCCAGCAGTTCCTTGCCTACCACCTACCCTGACTGGTGGCCATCCCCGCTCCCGCCAGCTTTGCCTGGGCTCACCATTGCCATGGCCAGCGTCTGGTCCACGCCACCTTTGCCTCTTGCTCGGACCACTGAACAGCACTCCAGCCTCCCTGAGGGTTCAGTTGCTCTTATCACCCCCTCCTCCAGGGCGGCCAGGCTGCGCTTGCTACATCCATCCCCATCAACACCTAGAAGGGGGTCTGATTTTGTCCCCAGGCCCTCGAGTGCCTGGGCTGTGCTCCGATCAGCCTGGCTCCTCTCTGGCCGCAGATGGGGTGCATGGCTCCTCTCTAAGGCCTCTGCCCCTGCCTTCCTCCAGCACTCCTTCCCCAAAGTCCTTTTACCTTGCCCTCTTTCTTTATTCAGGGAAGCAGTCTTGGCCGCCTTGTCTAGGTGAGCCACCTCGGGGGAGCTGTGCCTGCACTTCGCCTACTGTGTCTCTGCCTTGGGACTGCAACATTCCTGGAGGCACGAGCTTGCTTTTTTGGCTTACCCTGGGATCCCCAGTACTGACAATGGTGCCAGCACATAGTAACTGCTTGCTGAATACCTTGTGAGTGGGTGAATAAATGAGTGAATCTTTTGGGGTCTAACTCTCAGCTCTGGTGACATCTTCTTAGAGAGCCCTTTTAGAAAGACCTCTTCCGAGAGAGTTGGGGGGCAGGCTCCCTCTAATTCCTGTGTGAATCATAATTAGATCCAAGGATCTGTTTCCAGAAGGTTATGGCTCAGGGGCAGTAGCTGCTTCTGTCCCTTTCGTGGCCTCAGGCAGGGCAGGTGTACTGTGCCCCTGGGTTTGACACACCTGAACACAGGGCTGACTCAGGCTCCGCCCACCTCTAGGAGCAGCCCCACCCACCTCCTTGTGCCAAACCCCACCCACCTCGGGAGAAACCCCGCCTACCTCTGGGCCATCTGCTTCTTCCTCTGGAAGCCCCTGTTACCTGCATTGTACGCATGGCATTTGACCTAGACTTACTTATTCACTCAAACGTTTACTTCCTTGCTCAGCAACAAAGTGCTTTATTGGGCCCCAGTTCCTTGCTGGGCTCTGTGCTCAGAGTCTTAGGGGGTGATGAACTGGAGCCAGCAATACTGCAGCCAAATGTGGAATGGAGTCATGTGCAGGGGAAGCCCACAGACGGGCTTCCAAATCAAAGTGGCGGGTCGGATAGGGTCTGCATAAACAGCGGGATCGGGGTTCTCCTGGAAAAATGATGCCATTCTTCCCTCTTCTCTTGCCAATCAGGTTAGAGTTTTGGAGAATGATAGGCACTTTCGGCTTTAAAAAATTATTGTTGCCGGGCGCGGTGGTGCATGCCTGTAATCCCAGGGACTTGGGAGGCTGAGGCAGGAGGATCAGGAGGATCGAAAGTTCAAAGTCAGCCTCAGCAACTTAGCGAGACCCTAAGCAACTTGGCAAGATCCTGTCTCAGAATAAAAATTAAAAAGGGCTGGGGATGCAGCTCAGTGGTTAAGCGCCCCTGGGTTCAATCTCTGGTACCCGCCCCCCCCCCAAAAAAAATCATTTTTGTCATCTAGTCCAACACCAGCATATTATAGATCAGGTGTCAGCAAACTGTCAAACACAGGCTGCTGCCCATCGTTGTAAATAAAGTTCAGCTGGAACACGCCATGCTCATTTGCTTCTGTGTTGCCTATGGCTGCTTTTGCCAGAGCTGAGTGATTGAGTGATGGGGAGGTGACTGTGTGACTTGGAAAGTCAGACATGTTTGCTGTGTGGTCCTTTACAGAAAAAGCACGCTGACCCCTGTTATAAATGCTCAAGAAGTATTGTCGAGCTAAGTCCAATGGGACCTTGGGGATCCCACGTGGCTAATGAGAGTGCAGTCTATATACCCAGATAAACCAAACTCGAAGCTCTTCTCTCTTTAAGGAAACTGAGGCATAGAGCTGGCCGGAATTGCTATGGAAAGACTCCTGAATCTTTATTTTTCTTTTAATAAAAAGCATTTATTGAGCACCTACTAGATTCCAGGGTTGGTTCTAGGTGCTGTAATGAATGAGACAAATTTCCTACCTCAAGGTACTTCCTGGTGAATAGAGTGTCACAGGGTACTGTGCTCCACCAGGTGAGGCTGGGTCCAGCACTGTGGCTCGGGCCCTGGGTCACCTCTACATCTTTGCCAGGCTGTGTCTCCTAGTCGAGCTGTTTCTGAGGATCCTCCCTGTTGGTTCTGCTCTTCCTGGGCCAGGGACTGTCTTTTTTTGTCCATCTCCGTCTCCTCATTACTGAGCACTGGGTCTGGCATACAGCAGGTGCTCAATCCACATTTACTACACCCCCTGGGCTCCTCTGCTAAGATCAGGCTTGGCAAGAGCTCCAGAGGTGTAACAGGTAACAATGACCAAGTGGCCCTTTTGGGACTTCCATTTAAGAATACTGTCTTGAGGGAATTCAGAAAAGGAAGTGGCGAGTGTGGTATGAGGTTTTCTTTTTCCCCTTCCTCCCTGTCCCCAGCTTCCTGGCTGACAGTGTTCCAATGAAACCCGATTCCAGGCTCACCTGTGAGCTGGGCTTGATGCAAGGAGTCATTATTGAAAGACAGGGCCGATCACATTATCAAATGTTTCCTGCATTTTTCATAAAAGGGATCCGAGGGGGAAGGTCACCACTCTGCTGTGGGGGAGGGGAGGAGGCCAGGCCTGGGAGGCAGAGGCAGGTCACTCCGGGGGAGGACACCAAACCTCAGAGCTGGTGTGAGAGCCTCTGGCTGTGCCGTCCCAGGTCTCAAGGACCCTCAGCTCCTCTCCGGGAAATCCCTTTCTCGGGAAGTTGGCAGCCTTGTTAGTTTTAGCTGATGCTTGAAGCTTTGGAGGCCCCTTGGGGCCTCAAAATGCTTTCTCTTGATAATATGTCTCAGGTGGATTTAAGATCACAGCTGTTACATCAGGATTTAACTTTGATTTGACTTGCAGGGGAAGAAAAAAAATGTCTCTCTTTTGCTTTTTTTTCTTTTTGTAGAAGTTCCAATCTGGCACGGTCTGATTTCCGCATTCAATTATGCAAGAAATATTTACTGAATTCTTAATGTGCGCATTGCACTGGGTTGAGACTATAAAGGTGGACAAGAAGGGAGGGTCCCTCCTCCTGGGGACCTGGGGGATTGTTACTCACATAAAGGAACCTACAGCTTGATAAAGTGCTTGCTCTGGGAACCCCTGGGGAGAGGCCTAGGGGAACTTCCTAGTGAAGGTGGTGTTTCCCTTGAGACCTGGAGATTATTGAGTAGGAGTTTGCCAGACAAAGAAGGGGAGGGAAGGGTGTTGTGGGCACAGGGAACAGCATGCACAAAACTTTGCCCTCCTAAAAGCTGGAAAGGAGCCAGGTGCAGATCTTTTTTTTTTTTTTTTTTTTTTTCCGCTTTCTGCTGTAACCAGGGCCTCTAGATAGACCTTTGGCTCTCTGACGGCTCAAAGCACAGGACCACCACCTGGAGGGAGATTGAAAAATTGTGTGACTCACGGAGGAAATATTCTGCTGTGTCAGCTTCGTAATCTGCATCCTCTGGGAAGTGATCGATCTGCTTGCACAGGCCTTTGAAGTTCCCTGCAAAGCAAGGGGAAGGAGCGCATGAGAACAGAGTGTGCAGGCTCAGCCCCTGCCCCTTCCGACTTCTTGCTCTTCTGAAGCTCACCCAAGCCTCCCCCTCCTTCCAAGGAAGGTATTGCTGCTTTGTCGTTTTGGACATTGGCCTGGTGGATCAAAACACACCCACCCGTAGCTCTGCGGAGAGGATCTAAAGCTAAACTTCAAAACCCTGCCTTCCATCCCTGGTCCCTGCGATGCAGCTTCTGAGGATTAGCTGGAGCTTGGCAGTGGCGGGGGGCTTGATTCTGGGCTGGGGACTGTGCTGGGGATGCTGCTGGTTGCTTAGTGGCCTGACTTGATGTCCCGGCTTGGCGGGGAGTCAGCCTGCATTTTGTATGTGAGAAGGCCGCACGTAGACAGCTCTCCAAAGAAGGCAGAGCCCAGAGTGATGTGGAGACGTTCCCTTGGCCCTTTCCCGGAGCTTCGAGCACATTCCCATCTGTAATTATGTGAAATTCACCCTGGGCCCCAGCAGCTCTGAGGCATCCAGGGGTTGAGGCCCCACTGGGGGCTGGGCTCCCCTCACCTTCTTAAACTATAGCTCATTTGGCTCATTCTAAAGAGGAATGTTGCCACTCCATTTTCCAGACATAAAGGTTGAGGCTCAGGGACGCTCCCTGATCTGAATAAGTACTTGTGTCCAGAAGAAGCTGCAATCAGGGTCCAAACAAAGGTCTTTTGACTCTAAATATTTCCACGGTGATTGCTGAGCAGTTGAGAACCTGCCCAGGGCCAAACTCCAAGGCAAGGCCCCAGTGGGCTCTCATCAGGGTTCACTGAGTGAATCAGCAAACCATTGAAGCAACCCGTCATACGAATCAATGAATAGAATCCAATTTATAATCACCAGAGTGTCAGCTTCCGGACAGCAGGAGCTTTGGTCTGCTGCATGCGTGTGGTCTCTCAGCATCAGCGGGGGCCACTAATGCCTGTTAATGTCCTCTGAATGAGAAAAGAACGGACCCGAGCTGGGGTGGATGGCCAGGGCCAGATGCAGGCTCAGTGGTCCAACTGTCTGGTCAAGCCCAGCTTCCTGGACCTGACTGTTTTCTTGTCTGAAGGTACACACGGGGCTCGGAACCATGCCTGGGGCATTTATCCAGTCCTGGGGACACAGGTGTGAGAGAGCAACAAAGTTTAACTGTTCAGCCACTGAGGAGGGTCTCCTATGACAGGAGCCAGTGTTACCTAATGAGAACAGTTCTCAGAAGCCGTCAGTGGTTCACTCTTTTAGATTCCTGAGATTCCATATCTGACTAGGTGGGTGCAGGTTTCCTCATGTGCCACGCATCCAAGAATTTTCAGACGGTGGTATCTAGCCCTGTACATCGAATCCATACAGCTCGGACCTTCCTAATCCAAATCCCAAAGACTCCCAAATCCAAAACTTTTGGAGTACCCACATGACACCCTGAGTGGCACTCCACACCTGACCTCCTATGAGAGGTCAAGGCCAAAGCACTGGCCACAGAAAGCATCTTATGTACACAGTTACCTCTAGGTTACGTGTGCGTGGTGCAGATGACACCCAGAGGGATCTCATTATGTATATGCCAATATCCCCAAATCTGAAGAAGTCTGAAATCCAAAACACCTCAGGGGCTGAGTGTCTTGGGTAGGGGACACTTAGCCTGTACTTTAAAACGCGGTGTTCAGGCGTGTGTCATGCTTCAGACAGGAAGAGCAGCATTTGAGGTCTTTCTGGTTCTTAGTATGTGCTACCTATTACAGAGAAGACCCCCTGGACCCCATTCACACATGGGCTGTCCCCATACCAAATTCACCTTCTTTTCTGACTTCAAGAAAAACAGTTCCCCAGAGCATGCTGGGACTTCCAGTCACTGTACTGAAGCTTTGTGGGGTCAAAATGGACCCCAGGGGCAGATCTTTTGTGTAAGTATTTGGGGCAGTCCATCCTCTGGCACAACTGCTCACCCCCTGCTGCAGCCCTCTGCCCTTGGCATCTGGGCATGGACAGGAGGCCTGGCCACCCCCAGCACCTATTCCCTCCATGTCCGCATCTGGTCCCCCGCCCCCCAGGAGAAGAGTCCTCCTACCAGCTGTTAAGAAGATAAAAAATTCCCCTGATTGTTGAAATTACAAATCAGCGTAGTTGAAAAGCACTTTGCAAAGCACTTTCATTTTCTTTCAATTCAGTCTGACAAATCTTCCGTCAGCACCAGCTCGGTGCCAGGCGTCTTTATAAGGAATCGGGCGCAGCAGGCGAACAGCGGCACTGATGTGCCCTGAGGCGCCCAGCAAATTGGGGACAGAGCTCTGGAACCGAGGGCTGGAGGGTGGCGCCTCCATCTCTCTCCAGGGCCCCACCTCCATCCTGGTGGGTGGCACCGCCCACACCTGCTCCCCACCCATCCTAGCTGCTCCCGGGACCCAGTGTGCCCTACTCGTGCCTGGGTAGGTGGCTCCTGGCACAGAGGGGCCCAGGAGATGTGCGTGGAGAGGCTGTGGAAGTCATGAGCAGCTCAGGTCTTACCTCAGAGGCCCGTACCTGGGTGGGGGCTGCCATTCTCAGTCTGGTGACTTTCCTGACTTTTCTGAGCCCCAACTCACGGGTCTCCCTGGAGCCTGGTCCTCAGAGGTACCAGTGAGCTCATCACCCCGCCATCTCCCCCAACTGCCGCTCCCATCCATCACCACAGCTTTCCTGTTTTAGGGCCTCAGCATCCCTCGAAGCTGTCCCTGTCTGATCATGCGAGCTCCAGCTTCAAATGCTGCAGCGTCCCAGGTTTTAGGGGAAATCTCAACATCTCTAGCATCTTCAGCCAGTTGCCCTCTCTATCTTTGGCCTCACTTCCCAACCACCTTGGCCCCCTCTTTACATTTCTTCCTTCTCCAGCTATACTCCCTCCTACCACAGGACCTTTGGCGTTCCTTTCTGGGCTGCACCACCTCCTTTGCCGTCTCCCTTTCCTAACCTCCCTCCAGCCTCCTGTACTGTGTTCAGGGGTGTCCATGGCTCGCTGGCTGGTGCTGGCTGCTCTGTGTCAGGGGAAGGCATTGTGACGCTCACGGGGTGGTTCCAGTGGAGAGGGAAGGAGGGATGACCTGCAGAGAGCAAGGGTGGAGGCTGGTGTGGGGAGGGAGGGCGGGCAGCCCTGGGGCACCCATGACGGTGGCCCTCACTGACACAGCTCTTCTCGTTGCTTTCCTTTCCCTCACACAGTGGGAAGCAGGGCCTTTAGCTGAGAGTGAGGAGGGGAGGAAAGGAAGTGGAGGGTGAGAGAGAGGGCCAGGCACACGCTCACGTGTGTGTGTTGGTGGCCTGAGGCCCTTCTGAGATTCTGTGGTTTCCTCCAGCCCTTTCGGGGTGCAGCTGCAGTGTGGCCAAGAGGCGGCTGGGAGGTGAGGCCAGATGGGAGGGGCAGGGAGCAGTAAGGAGACGGACGGCAGCCTCTGAGCTGGGCAGCGGGAGACAGGACCCGAGGGGCAAGTGGGTGCTGAACAGCCAGGGAGGGGTGTCCATGCACTGGGAATCTTGGGTGGGTGGGGGCTGAGGAATTGTCAGGCTCGGGGAGAAGGCCAGAAGTGGGATGTAATGTTCAGAGAGCGGGAGGTGAAAGAGACTGTGGGGGGCTGTGGCTATTGGCAATGCCAAGGTCAAGGCAAGACCATGAACGTGGGGGCTCAGGTGGAGGCAGGGGTGGTATTGAAAGTATCTGGCAACCAGAAAGGTTGTACAAATCAATATAAAGACGAGACTGAAACATTCGCTCTTACGCTCCCCGTATATCAAGAATGAATTAGGACTCTCCTACCCAGTTAAAAAGTTGAAGTGCAAATGATTCATCAAATTATTCTAATAAGCCCCAAATCATTGGTTGGTTTTTAGAAATTATTGGTGTGATCGTTTGATGATGAGGCCGCACAAACTAAATGATGGCCCTGTCTGGCCTCGATTTGACAGGGGAGCGGCACCAGATGCTTCCCCAGCTTCCCTGTGGGAGGAACAGCCATTGGGTCCTGGAGTGCAGGATTTCTAACTTGTTCCTTGCCTGGCTGCTGTGGCATCTCCAAGGATGACTACAGGAGGAGGCAGAGGCAGCGAGCCAGAGGATGAGGGGGCGCCCTGGAGGGAGCCAGGGATCTGTGAATGAAGGCACCCAGGGGGCTGGGGCAGACCTGGGGGGTGAGTTTCAGAGAGGGCAGGGTTAGGGAGGAGGCCCTCCTAGGAGAGGTGGCGGGGCTGGAAGTGTCCCGGGGCAGAGCCAGGCCTCCATTCCAGCAGGAGGAGAGGAGGTTGGGAGTGCGGGGAATTCTGCTGACCTTGGGAAACAAATTCCAGAGGGCTCCAGAGCACGGGGTTGGGAGACTGGGTCAGCCTAGGGGATGAACACAGCCCCCAGGAACAAGCAAGTAGTGGTGTGTGACGGGGGTAAGGTGAGACTTGGTCATGATGAGATGGGTCCCAGCAGTCCCTTAGGTTGACCGAGGTGATGACGAGTTCAAGGTCTCACATGCCATATAGAGGGATGTGCAAGGCCTTATGGGAGCACAGTCCAGCTAACGTTTATGTGGCACCAACTGTATGCCACGCTGTGCAACCTGCTGAGGACACAGAGGAAAAATACCACCCTGCCTGTCCTCCAGGAGCTCACCTCTCTCAGGTGGAGAGAGAGCCACTGCCGGGGAGGCAGGCTGCGGGGACAGGGAGACAGGGCGCTGGAGCACAGCGCACATCCGGGTCTGTGAGTGCGTGGATGTTACGGGGTCCTCCTGAAGAGGAGGCGGCAGAGCCCGGCAGGACTTGGAGCAGGAGCCAGCAGCTTGCGCGTGTGCACTGTGTGCATTGCCCACGCTCACACCCACATCTGTTGGGCTATGATGAGAAAATGGTGGAGGGGTGAGAAGCGCTTTCTAAGGAGAGAGATCAACCGGGCGGCCAAGGAAACACTGGCCACAGGAGAGAACAGTCTGGGGTTAGAGAAGTTTCCCCAGAGCAGACTGCGGGGCCACAGGGCCTGAACGGGAGCGGAAGGCAGAGGGTTCTTCCTGGCTGACATTGCTAACTTGAAATACGCCACAGGGATGAGCAAAGGCTACAAACCGAGTCTGGCCCCCACCCACCTGCTGCCCCGGAGAGCCGGTTGTTGAGCTTTACCAGCACACCAGTGCAGGGAGGGCAAGCCTATGTGACGGATCAGCAGTGCAAAGTCACAACGAGTTGTGGTTTTGGAGATCTTCAAAAGGATCTGTCCCATTTACAGGACTTGCAGGGTGGGATTGAAGGAGGGGGCAGCTGGAGAGGGGCAGGGGCCAGATCCCACAGCGGCCAGGCCGAACCAAGCAGGGTCTCTCTGTCCACTCCCCCCCACAGTCAAGGGCTTTGAGCTTGGAGAAATGTGGGGTGGAGGCACGCCCACCAGGAACTAGGAAGGATTATTCTCCAACAAATGTGATCACCTCGACTGTCCAACTGTCCGCTGACCACTTTGACTGTCCGTTGACCCGCCCACCCCAGCAGGGCAGCTGTGTCACCAGCCCCAGCCCCAAAGCCTGGGGACTGCAGGCCAGCCACCAGGAATTGAAAAGGCCAATGACTGCGCCTGTGGCTGTTGGAGTTCAGCCTCCAGGAATTTCCTGGTTCAGCCTGGGAACTTGGGCTTGCAGGTATTAAGTAGCTTAAAAGGCGGTTCATCAGCTTTGTCAAAGGCACATTAATATCTCACAACACCAACAGCGGCCTTGTTTCTTTAGATACAATAAGCTCCTCGTAAACCTGGTCATTAGGGGCTGCACAGCCTCTGTTTATTTTCCACACATTCAGAGAAGCTGAAAGCGCAGCTCTGGAGCCAGGGGGGGCACGCGGAGCGCGGAGCTGCAGGGAGGACGTTGTCTAAGTAATTTTTTAAGTGAAGCAAATGAAGGGTTTGGTGGGAGCTGCTTTCTCTGTGTTTTAAACCTCCTCTGCTCCTGGCTTTCTGCTTTCCTGGCAGGGCCCTCCCTGACTGCGGGGATTCCAGAGACCTGCGGAGGATGGGCCACGCCTGCCTCTGTCCTCGCAGGAACCCCAGCCCCAGCACCGCCTGCCACCAGCTGGTCTGGGTGTTTGGAAGGACAGCTCCATGGCAGTGTGTAAGTTTGCTTCTCCCTTCCTTCCTTCTGCGGCTAGTTCTGAATGTCTACTGGGTTCCAGGTACCGCACAATCGCCAGGTAGGGTTGGAGCGGGTGGCATTCTGTTCCACCTGCCTGCCCTGAATCTGCCCTTTCCTCTGTTCTCCACCCTCTGACCTCTCAGAAGTCCTTGGTGCTGGGGCTGACCACGAGGAGCACCTGCTCATGCAATGTTCAGATGTATCTGCTCCTGATCTTTGTCCCCATAGTGATGTTAGTTCTTTTCATTTGCTGCCAGGGAAGAGATGGGCTCCAAACTAAAAAATATATGACATCTGAGTCTGGCTATTCGCTATTGGCTGTGTGGCTCTGAGCAAGTTACAGGCCTCTCTTTGCCTTGGTGTCCTTTGGGTAAGAAAATGGTATTAATCCTTGCACAGGGTTGACAAGGGGTTAATTCTGAAGACTCAATCAGATAACAGAAGTGAAGGTCCCAATGGCCCAATGGGTTCCTAACCCAGAACAGGTACTCAATAAATGTAGTTCTATTTCTTTTTTCAATAGACACTTTTTTTTTTTTGTACCAGAGATTTAAACCCAGGAGTGATTTACCACTAAGCCGTATCCCCAGCCCTTTTAAATATTTTATTTGGAGACAGGGTCTGCTGAGTTGCTGAGACTGGCTTTGAACTCGAGATCCTCCTGCCTCAGCCCCCTGAGCCGCTCGGATTACAGGCATGCACCACTGCACCCAGCTTAATGGACACTTCTTGCAGGAAGGCTTTCTGGATTGCCTCAGCTGGAAAGACTCTTTCTTCCCCGTGCTCCTGTGCAGGCCTTCTCAGACTTTCCTGGGCACAGAAGTGCTTGGGAATCATGCTAAGCTGGACTCTGGGTCAATGTGTCTGGAGAAGGCCCAAGGGCTCTGCATTTCTCATAAGTTCCAGGCTCCTCCATGGACCCTGCTTTGGGTTGGGTCAGCAAGGCTGTCCTGCACTTTGCATTGCCTGTGATGCCATTTCCTCCTGGTATTGTTGATTGAGAACAAACAACTGCAAGTCTGCAAACTCCTCAAAGATAGAATTTCTTCTAGAGAGTGTCCTGAAGATACCACACTTTCCCCAGTTCTAATCTTAGATGCACACTTCAATGTTTCTGAATTTGGCATTTGTCTTATTATTGATTTATTCATTTACAGCGGTGTATGTCTCTTGTCCTGAAAAATCATTATTACATTGATGCTATGCCTTTTAATCAATGATAATGGCTACCTGACAAAAGTTTATTGAACAAGTACACTAGTCAGTGTGTATGTACACACACACGTGAGGGCAGAGTGTGCTACATGTTTCCATGCTTCTAAACATCAAATATTAGATGAACTCAAATATTAGAATCCCTTGGGCACCAGAATCTTCTGTACTTCTCTTATTAAAAGTTATTTGAAGCTGGGCGTGGTGGGGCACGCCTGTAATCTCAGTGTCTCAGGAGACTGAGGCAGGAGGATTGCAAGTTCAAAGCCAGCCTCAGCAACAGTGAAGTGCTAAGAGTCTCTATCTCTAAATAAAATACACAGTAGGGCTGGGAATGTGGCTCCGTGGTTGAGTGCCCCTGAGTACAATCCCCAGTAACAAAACAACAACAAAAAAGTCATTTGACAACATCAAGATATATGTATATGCAACCACTCAGCAATTTCTCTTGGAAATGTATCTTAGAGAAACCTTTACCCACATGCATAAGAAGATGTACATGAGAAAGCTTGTAACAGCATCGTACTGGGAATCAGCCACATTTCTATCGCCAGAAAAGTGATAGCTACTTTTGGTATATGAACAGGTACACCTGTTCAACACAGATGAATTCCCAAAACATAACATTGAACCAACAAATCAAACTGCAGAAAAATACACACAGCATGACTTCATTTTTATGAAATTAAGAACAGATGCAACCAGATTATATTGACTGAGGAAACATGTGTGTGTGTGTGTGTGTGTGTGTGTGTGTGTGTGGTGTGCTGGGGATTGAACCCAGGGCCTTATGCATGCGAGGCAAGCACTCTATCAACTGAGCTGTACCCCTGGCCCTCAACCAGATTATAGATCATTTAGAAATATAGGTTGTTCCTCATTACTCATGGGGAACTGATGTTCCAGGGTCTTCTGAGGGTACCAGAATCTGAGGGTGCTCTACTCCCTTCAGCCAACTGCAGATGTGACTTCCACAGATGTGGAGGGCCCACCGTTTCTCCCCATTTCTATTGTAAAATAGTCTTTCATCTTATATATTTTTAAAATAAATTTTTGTTGTGTATATTTATGTGTTGTTGTAGGATGCATGCCTATTTGCAGGAAAACAGCTACTGTAGCAGAACAAATGAGCATACCCATCATCTCACCATGACCCGTTTCTCAGGCTTTGTGGCAAGAGCAGCCATGCCCTACTTATTTAACAAAAATCCAGAATGCAACACACTGTTCCCAAGGACAGCCCTCCTGTTGCCAATTAGATCTTTCCACTAGTTCCTACTACATATTTGCTACTTGGTATCCTTCTGTCTACACCTCCCCATCCCCTCCCACTCTAATAATCTCTATTCTATTCTCTCTATATATTTAACATTTTTTAAAATTTAAATTATACATTTAGTGAAAGCATGTGATATATTTATATTTATATTTATATATATTTTCCCCCTTGTGTCTGGCTTATTTCACTTAACATGATGTCCTCCAGATTCATTGCATTATGGAAGGCAGGATTTCTTCCTTTGTAAAGGCTGGATACTATTCCAGTGTGTGTGTGTGTGTGTGTGTGTGTGTGTGTGTGTGCGCGCGCGCGCGCATCCCGCAGTTTCTTTATGGTCCACGCATGGACGCACACCCAGGTTGTTTCTGCATATTGCTGTTGCTGTAATGAACGAGGGGGCAGATACCTCTATGAGGTGCTAATTTCCTTTCCTTTGGGGGATATCCAAAGGCATTGCTGGCTTTGTAGTAGTTCTGTGTTTAATTTCTTTAGGGGCCTTTGTGATGTTTTCAGGGATTGCTGTGCCAGTCTACTTCCCAGCTACAGCGCACCAGCGCACCAGGATTCCCTTTCCTCTGCGTCCACACACAATCATTGTGTCTTGTCTCTTATGATTTCTTGTAATGGCCACTGTTATGGTTTAGATGTGGTGTCCCCCAAAAGCTCACGTATGAGACAAAGGAAGAAGGTTTGGAGGAGAAATGATTGGGCTATAACCTTAACCTAATCAGTGAGTTAATCCCTGGTGGGAGTAGGTGGGCGGTAACTGGAGGCTGGTGGGGTATGGCTGGGAAGGTGGTTCACTGGGGGCGTGGCTATGGGTATATATTTTGTATCTGGAGGGTGGAGCCTCTGTCTGCTTCCTGATTGCCCTGTGGGCTGTTTCCCTCTGCCACACTCTCCCACCATGAGGTTCAGCCTCACCTTGGCGCCCGAAGAATGGAGCCAGCCTTCTATGGACTAAGACCTCTGAGACTGTGAGCCCTCAGATAACCATTTCCTCCTCTCCATTGTCCTGGTTGGGTCTTTTAGTCACAGCAGTGAAACAGCTAACGGGAACAGCCACCCTAAAGGTGTGAGGTGGTGTTGCAGAGTGGTTTTGATTTTCATTTCCTTGATGGCTAGTGATGCTGAGCACTATTTAATGTATCTATTGGAAATTTTTATGTCATCTTTAGAGAAATGTATATTTAAGTCCTTTGCCCACTTTTAAATCAGGTTGTGTGTTTTCTCGCTATTGAGTTATATGAGTTTGATATTAATGTTGGATATTAACCCTGGATTTTCTTTACAGCCTTGGATATTATGAAATAGATACTTTGCAAATATTTTCCCCAGTCTTTAGATTGCCTTTTCATTTTGTTGATGGTTAAAACAGCCTTTTTGTGTGTATTGAATATTAAGACATTTTAAAAAACATTCTTAAGAAGATGATCAGTTGACCCTTCAATGCTTGGCGTGTAGTAGGTGCTCACTAATGTCTACTGACTATTTGACAATGAAATGAATAAAAGGGGTCCCAGTATTCCTCATGACCTCTTGTTCTGGATAAAGTTTACTTGTGTTCAGTGCCAACTGTCGCTGTGAAGGCAGGAAGAGGCAGGAGGGGTGTGTCTGAGAAAGAGACAGGCTAAGTGGGGGGGCGGCCTCGACCCAGGGAACCAGGGAGCCAGGAAGGGGCTCAAGATGGTGGGTTTGACCTCAGCCGAAGGAAGAACATCTAGCTCCCAGAAAAGGTCAATGGACCAAGATCTGTGGGTGTCAGCCATTGTGGTGTGGTCCCAGAGAAGGTGGTCAGGGCCACACCATGGGGCTGGGCAGGGGGCTGCAGTGTCTGGCCTCAGTCAGCTTTGCTCTCCCTGGTTGGTGGGTTGACGTGTGCCTGACCTCACCAAGACTGAGGACTTCACTCTGGGTTCTGAACTTCAGGTCTTTCTTGTCACAACCTCACAGCTCACTCCCTCCCGGGGGGGGGGGGTAGAACTAACACTAGAGCAGGCCCCCGAGGGGCAGAAGTGAACATACACCCTGTGCAGTTTCACGGTAACCAGGAAAAACTCAGATCGGTCCACACTGCAGTGGAAGCCAAAGCTCTACTGACGAGGTTGGTGGCCTCTGTGCAGGGTACAGGCCAACCCCAGCTGGAACCCATGAAGCAAGCCTAAAGCCTGGGGGTGGTCTTGGGCCACGAGGGAACACAGTTGATTCAGCTCAACTCCTAGTGTTAGAGAGCAGTGACAATCTGAGGTCAGCGTCACGGGTGTGGAGACCGCTGCCTGGCTTCATGCAGGCCTACTAGGGACACTCTCTGGGCCTCGGTCTCCTCGGCTGTCGGACGGGGGGAGAGTGCGACCTACCTGGGAGGGCTGGTAGAACTGCATAAACCCCAGCACTGTGAGGGCCGAGTGCCCTGCCTGCCACTAGCAGATACCCTGTGAGTGGCACATGTCCTTGCCCTTTGCAGGGTCCCATGCTTGGGACAGATAGATCACATACAGTCCCCACAGAGGAGCGCACTGATGGGCAGGGGAGAGACCAGGGTCACACTCCAGAGACCACACCAGGCAGTTACAGCAGCCGTCGATGCTTGGATCCTACGAACAGAATTGTCCAAAGGACTCTGTGTACCGAGTCCCGGGTGTGGGTGGATAATGGAGAAATGCTGTCGTGTGTTCTAAATTCATCATCCCGGCGTGTAGTGACTGCCCCTCATAAGATAGCTGGAGCTAGAGTCCTCTTCCTGTTGGCTTGTGACCCTTATTCTTGGACTAGTTGTTCGTCTTTCAGTTCAGTTTTTCAACTAGTCCTGGATTTTCTCTGAGGCCTACTCGGTGGGTGTCGTTGAGCTAGGTTCCAAAATAGAGAGGGGCTGCAGAAGGAGTCCCTGTCCCTGAGAACTGGGGTCAGATGAGGGCCCTGGACAAATAATAAGTGCACACGACCTGAGGTGAAAACCACAGGCCATGGCAATGTAGCCCCAGAGCCGCTGCCATGAGCCAGGGCTTAGCACAGCCGTTGAGTCCCCAGAAGCCTGCTGGGAAGGTTCTAGTGCCCTCCACTCTAGAGACATGCAGTGGAGCTTCAGCTAGGCGAAGGACCCCCTAAGAACCCCCTGCTAGGGCCAGTGCAGAGCTGGGTCCTGATGCCAGGCCTGCTGGGCGGGGGCTTCCAGGGGACTCCTCTGCTATCCAGCAGGGTAGAGGCTGCTGGGAGTGGGGAGGGGACATGGCCCAGCCTGGGGGGTGGTGGGTTGCCAGGAGGGCTTCCTGGAGGAAGCACCATGTCAGATGACCAGGAAAGGAAGGCAAAATTGGCAGATGAAGGTGGGGGCAGGAAGGCCCTGGGGAGGAGAGCAAGGGCCAGCCCAGGGGAGGACAGGGCTGGGGCCAGTGTCTTGGCCTGTTTGAAGGTCTGGAACCAGAAGATTGGCTTGGTGCATTGCATGAGTGTGCATGTGTGTGCACACGCATGTGTCTGTGTTAGTAGGGAGAGCTAGCAGTGGTGGTTTGTTCTGGGCCTGAGGAGTCATTCAAAGTGTAACTTTGGACCAACCACTGAGGGGTGGTAAGTGGGAGGCTAATGTGACCTCATCTGTGCTTTAGGATGACATCCTGGTGCCTGACTGGGGAACGGGTTGGAGGGACAAGACCAGGAGCCATTAGTCCAGGCTCCTCTATGAAGTGAGGAGACACCAGTGGCTTTTACTGCTTGGCCCGATCCGCCCAGATTCCTGGCCACAGATGCCCACCCCTGCTGGGTCGTGTTCATTGCTTGGTCCCAGGTGGTTTGGCTGCAGAGAGCTGGACAGGGCCCTCAAACACCACCTCTGCCTGAACCACGCAGGCAGAACTGTCTCATGCAGGAGGCGCAGGGTCCTGGGGATGCCCATTTAGCCACCCTCCTTGCTGAGCCAGAGACTCCTGCTCCCAGGCCCTCAGGATTCCTGTGGCCTGCCTCACAGAGCCAGGCAGCCCAGCCAGGCCTAGAGCTTTCCGTCTGCTCTGCTCTGCCTCTTCCAGCACCTTCTCTCCCAGCTGGTGAAGTGTGCCCTCTTCTCCATCTAAGACAATGCCCATTTCATTCTGGAGGAGCAGAGATGGGGGCTGTGGGTGGGAATACACAGGCAGGGCTGGGACCAGGCGAGGGGCCCTTGGGTGCCCACTTCAAGGGGTGCAGTGAACACCTTCCAGTTGTAATGTCACCCTAGCCTGGCGGTGGATAGGGAGGAGATGCCTGGCCAGGACTTGGGTGAGTGCAGTGAACGGCTCCCACCACAGGGAGCCACCCACCCTGGAGCGGTTCCAGCAGAGCGTTGGCTGCTTCTTACAGACGCTGAAGAAGGCATTTCCACAGGGGCTGGGCCTGCAAGGTTCTTCTATCCCATAGAAGCTGGGATTCTAAGAGGCCTTCCCAGGTCCCCACAGTCCAGGGCTGCCTCCTCCTCCTCTCATCTCTGATTTTACCTCCAAGATCACTCATCTGGCAATTAACCACCGGCGACCTCATGACAGTTCTTGTATTGCTATCTTGTCTTGTTATTTCAAGTTTCATGTGTCATTTCCCTAATAGAATTGCATCGAGGACAGGAATTGAACTACAGAGTTTTTGTTCTCTCTCTCTCAGCGGGTTTGGAAGACTCTAATGTTTATTAAAAACCCTCTCTGTGCCAATACTTCACTTATCACCTGATTTAATTATCACATCAATCCCTCAGGTAGATTCTATTCATGAGCCCATGCTGTAGGGGAAGAATTGGAGGCCCATATGGGTCGATGCATGTTAGCTACTATTTTTTTAATATTTATTTTTTAGTTGTAGTTGGACACGATACCTTTATTTTATTTATTTATTTTTATGTGGTGCTGAGGATCAAACCCAGGGTCTTGCACGTGCCAGGTGAGCGCTCTATCACTGAACCGAAACCCCAGCATGTTGGCTACTATTTTTAATAGAGACCCAGGACCAATACTATCCGATTGTCTGGGCACATGGTCTTGGCAGGTTGTGTACCCCCTTGGAGCCTCAGTTTCCTTACTGTAAAGTGGGATGCCATTAGATATTTTGTGATTTCTTGTGAAGGGTGAAGAAGTTACTGTACGTGTAAAGCTCTCAAGATAGGCTGTCATGATCCTTGTGCTATGGCAAGAATGGGGACTTTGTTGAATTAAAAAAAAAAAGAACAAACAGAATGTAAGCCTTAGCATTTCCAGGTGTTTGGCAAGACCCAGTTTGGTCATATGGAAGGGAGAAGGACTCTTCACTTGCAGAACGTCTGATTCCCTAAGTATTGTCCCCTCCCCAGGAGAGAGTATTCTGCCTTAGCAGCTATTTGTACACACAGAAATGTGGGTCTCTTATGAGTCTAGTTGGCAGGAATTGGTCCCTCAGGACTTGGTCATCTTTGGGACACATGCTAGGGACTACAAAGAGGAGAACAAGACTTGGTCTTTAATTATTAATTAATTATTTGATTCAATGCACTTTGGCAGCTGTCTCTGTGCCAGTCACTGGCTAGGGAGGCAGATGAGGTGAGAATGTCAGGATCCTTTCTGAAGGCTTCACCATCCCAGAGGGGAGGACAGAGGGGTGGACCCAAGGAGCTGTGGATCCAATGCCCAGATGGGAGCAGATGAGAGAGCAGGATCATCTCCCACCTCCCTACCAAAGCCCCCAAGATAAAAGGAGTTCCCAAGAGATGAGAAAAGTCACTGTGAGAAATTGCAAAGCCAGGGGGCTGAGCTGGCTGTATGGGTAATTGCATGTTTGGAAGAGTTGGAGGCAAGCTCTTGGGGCCCAGGTCTCTGCCACCCTTGCTGGGGAAGCGTGGCTCTGGGAAGAGGCACCCTGTCACTGCCCTGGTCTGCACTTTGCCGGCTGTTGAAAAGGCAAATGCTGTTTGCATTTCTGTCATTTAAAACAATGGTGTTGTGACACTCTGGAATCTGAAGATAAACGTTTAATAAAAGGATTCAATTTGATATGATGTCGGAACTTAATTAGATCCACAATGCACAGAGGGCTTGGCAAGCCCTTTAATTAGGAGCTACTTAAGGGTCTTGAGTGTGAGGATCTTCAGCTCTGTTGAGAGGTGTGGGGGCTGGGATGGAGCCTCCTGGCCTGGAGGCCTGTCCTCTGCAGATTCTGGCTCAAGGACACTGCTTTTTGGCAGTCCTGGCAGTGGAGGCGGAGGGTCCTGGCCCATTCTGTGCTTGGAAATCTGCATTCACTAGCGTTGGGGCTGCGGCTTGTGACTGCAGCATGATGCAAATGGTCCTGACCTACTTAAGGTTCAAGACCATGACCCTGGGTCGGGTGAGGGTTCCCAGAGGCCAACCTTGGACAGGGGAACTGTCTCTAAGTCTACTCGGCCTTGAGTCCAGGGGCGTTAAAGGTCAAGGCTGCTGCAAACTGCAAAATAACTGTTTTCAATTCCAGCCAGACTGACGTCCCACAGGTTGTACAGCTATGGCTACGCCAGTTGTCAGAGGTGGGTTGGTAAGATGCCTGTTGGCCACACACCCCAAACCTCCTCCTTCCCACTGCTGGTTCAACCCAGTCCCCTGCCTGAACTCTTTTGGCCTTCTCCATCACCTAGAGGACTGAGTCTGCCCAGCAGGGTGTCTCTGGGAAGCGGTTTCAGCACCTCGGCCAGCGCTCAGCCCCCCTGGTTGGGTCAGCACCACGGCCAGCGCCTGTGCCCCTCCCTCTCCCAGTGAGTGGGTCCCAGGTCTCAGCAACCATGAAATCTGTTGACCCCAATTCCCTCAATTCTGGCTTGAAAAATGAAGTCGTCTGTGTGATGGGAAAGTGCAGACCTGGGAACTCAGACTCCCTGGGTTTAGGGGTCTTAGTGCTGCCCTCTGTGGGCTGTGTGAACAACACACCAAGCCTCCTCTGTAAACTGGGTTAACAACACATCAACACGAGAAGATTAAAGAACATGAACACTGTGGGTGATGGCAGGGAGTGATCAGGTTAGGAGTGATCAGATTAGGTTCAGACTCCAGCAATCCAAATTAAGTACCAGTAGGACATTTTTAAGGGGCAGGAAGTGTCAGGTTTAAGAGTGTAATATCTGGAGGAACCAGGCAGGATTCAGATCTCAACTTTGTCACTTACTAGTCATGATCTTGGGCGAGAACATCACTTCTCAGTGCCTCACTTTTCTTGAGATGGTTAGTATTGTTACAGTTTTGGCCTTGAATGTCCCCCAGAGACCATGCTCTTGGTGACCAGCCTGTGGCACTATTGGGAGGGGGTGAAGCCTTTCAGAGGTGGGGCCTAGTGGGAGGAATCAGGTCACTGGGGCATTGGGACCCCAGCCCCCAACTCTCTCTTCCTGGCTGCTGTGAGGCGAGCAGCCTCCTTCATCACGGACTCCTCACTATGATGCTCTGCCCCTCCACAGGCCCCAAATCACATATACAAGGGACCAAGCCCTGAAACTCTGAAGCCATGACCCCAAACAGACCTTCCTCCTTTGAAGTAATTTATATCAAGTATTTTTGTTATGACGATGGAAATCTAATATAAATATCTACTGGGTTGTTAGAAGGTTAAATAAGTCAGTAATTTGCATTTGTAAAAGATTTAGAAGAGAATGTGGTGCCTAGTAGGAACTCAGTAAGTTTTAGCTATTGCTTTATTATTCGTATTATCAGTATATAAATTGTCTGGCATATAGTAGGTACTAAATAAATGGTAGCAACCACAACTGCAACCACACTGAGAATGGTCTTCCACTCTGCTGGCAGTAGGAGCCCCCAGGCTCCTAAGTCCTTGGGACCCTAAGTCCCAGGATTCTTTATAGCCCTTATCCCCCAGTGTTTTGCTTACAGTTTAAAGTCCTTCCAAATCTTCCAACTTCCTAGAGGAGAGAAGTCTGTCTCATGGTGGTGCTTCTTCCCTCTCCCTTCCAAGAGGCCAGCATCTGGCTGGTTATTTGGCTAACCATATTCTCCACCACGAACAGACACATATGTCCAAAGAATGATCTCCTCAGTCTCTGCAATTCTCTTTTCCTCAAATGTGCCACCTTTGAAACTCCAGGCTATACCACCACCTAATGGGTACCTCATAAATTTTACATCAATGAATGAAGGAACCCAACCCAAGGAAAGCTTTCTCTCAAGGTTGGCAGGGATGGCTTTGCCAGAGACTTAATAGCTGCAGACACCTCACCAGTTAGACTCTCCCCTCCCACTAACCCTGCGAGTTCCAAAGTGTGTTTTGCTGGTGCCAGCCCCGGGAGATGCTGGTAGGAGATATATCATGAAGGGATTCCATTGCCAAATGAGTTTGGGCAATGCTAGGTTAAATGAGGTTAAACAGGGTTCCTTGGGGCTGGGCTTTGACTTTGCTAATTGCATTATCAAACTCTAACATGGGAATACATTGCACAGTCTCTCCAAAAATTCGTTTTGCCACAGACTCTGTGCATGCATGTGTGTGTGTGTATGTGTGTCTTTCATCTCATGGAGCACAATTCCTTAATCACCCTTTGGTAAACACGCACTAAATGAATTTCGGGTTTCGCACCTGTACTTTCACGCAGAGCAGAGGGTAATGAAAAAGTCGGTATGAAGGTTTCTAACCTTTTCCCCTTGAGCACAGAGAGGGCGGCACTGCCACACAGGTCCTTACGACTACAGCCGCTTGCTTCTACAGTTGACATCAGTTGACCCGCTTGCCCCCTTGGCTTCCTCCTGTGCCCTCTTCCCTGAGCAGCTGGGACCCCATTATTGCCTAGTTCCTCCTGCTCATTTTCCGAGTCCTGTGCGAGCTCCTCTTCCTCTGACTATCGAGTAATTTGTGTCCTGGGGCTTCCCCTTGGCCCTCGTCCCCTTCTGCACCATGTACTTTGGAGAATCCCATTTGCTGGCTTCAGTCTTCTCCTGTGTACCGATGACCCCCCTGCCTTTATATCCAACCAGGCTGCTCTTCCGCCTCAGACTCCTGGGTGCACCGGCCATTCCCCGTGGACAGCCCAGATGTCTGAACCTCCACCTGGGCTTGATGTCCGTTTGCCCCACAGATTGTCCTCCCATAGGCTTTCTTCACACCATGCCTCATCCAGCCGTTTCCAAGCTTACGAGTCTGGAGGCTGTCCTCGATTTCTCTCTTCCCATTTCCACTCTCCCTGCTCCAAACCATCCACTCTTTAGTCTGGATTACTGTTCAGTTTCTCTGTTTTATTGTAACAACCTCCAACCTCGACCAGCCATGCGCACCAGTTATAACTTATTTTTTTTGGGGGGGGACTCAGGGGTGCTTAACTACTGAGCCTCATCCCCAGCCCCTTTTTGTATTTTATGAGACAGGGTATTGCTGAGTTGCTTAGGGCCTCACTAAGTTGCTGAGGCTGGCTTTGAACCCACGATCCTCCTGCCTCAGCCTCCCAAGCTACTGGGATTACAGGCGTGCACCACTGCACCTGGCTAGTCATGACTTATAAAAGGCAAGACCTGAGCTGCCTCCATTCCTACAGGATGGGTGCAAACTGTGGCAAGGCCCCCAGGACCCATCACAGTTTGATGCCCTGCTCTTCAGAAGCTGAGCCCCGGGCCCCATCATTTTCTACCCCATCTTCCAACCTTTCCATGTGCTCCAGTCTGTCCTTCCTTCCATTCTCTCCTCTCTGCGCAGATTTCCTCCAGGGTGCTTCCCCGGAGAGTGCTCCCCCCACATCACCCCAAAGAAGGTGCTGGCCCGCACTGCTTCCCACAGCACCCCACCTCCCGTGAGGTGTCCCACGACACAGTGGAATGCCCTGGTGGTCTGTCTCCTTGCCTGCCTCCTCCTGGTCCCCTTCAGCCCTCACCACCGTGTCCACAGAGAGCGGCGGGGCGGTGGGAGCCCTCAGTGCGGGGACCAGATGCCACCATCAGTTGGGCTGATTTAGCAGAGTTGGTGAAAGGCGGTGGCGGGAGGAGGTGGCGCCTACGGACTGAAACGTGGGTCAGACGTTTGCCGCAGTTTGCAGTGACCCATTCGCTGGCACCAGCTGTGACCCTTGTCCTGAGCCTGCTGCCCGAGGAGGAGGAGGAGGCCATGGAGTCTGGAGGCAGAACCACTTTCTCCTCTCCAGCGTCTCCCGGCCCCTGTCAGCAGGTCCCATGCCTCCGTGGACTTCCTGTCTTCCTCTCTAGGGGACTCCTGCTTTGGGAAAGGGGACTCACTATGTGTCTTTGGACCACACGTGTCTCCGTCGCCCAGCCAGGTGCGACGTCAGGGAGGGAACGGACTGAATGAACGCACTCTCAGTCGGGCTACGGCATACAAGGCTGCTCTGATTGGCCAGGAGGGAAAGTGTAGGGGAAGGTTGGCAGTGATTGGCTGGAGTCGACGGGGAGCCCCAGGGGTGTGGGAGCCGCACCTTCAGGCAGGTCTTCCTACTTCAGCCTGCGGTGCCGGGTTCCTGTCTCCCCATCAACACCCCAAGGCAGCGGCGGTCTCTGCGCCTTTACTCTTGCCCTGAATCCACTTGTCTCCTTCTTCCTTCAAGTCTCGGATAAAAAACCATCTGATCATTTACAGAACTGCCGCTGCTATGGATGCTTTTATTTAAATCAGCTGATCTCACACAGGATAGTATTTATTTAGAAATAAAAAGCCAACTGTGATCCTTTACTTCCTCAGCTGGTCTTCATGGCTTCTCATCATTGGCTGATGTTGGGCCACAGTTTCCTTGGGTGCCTTCTCTCATCCCTGCCACTAGAATGGAAGAGCCACAAGGGCCAGGGCTTGGCTTTGGTCACCGCTGACAGCACCAGTGTTCTCAGCGATGGCTGGCACTAGCAGGTGCTCAGTAAATATTTGTACAGTGTTTGAGTACATCTCTTGAACACTGTCTGATTCAGCTTCTGCTTCAAAGAACTGATGTCACGGTCATGTTAGTTAAAATAAAGAAAGATGTCTTGCATTTCAAGGTAGGAGAGTGTATTTATGTCCACCCCCCCCCCCCCCACTTATTCCTCCCAACCACAGGCACCATGGGTAAAATCCTCACTCCCCCCATCTTTCAAAACCAAGGCCCAGAGAAATAAAATCATCTGCCAAAAAGACTCCCAACTAAGAAACTCAGGTACTCTGACTCCAGGTCTGGTGTCCTTCAAGTGACAATGTCCTTGATTACTTAACTTCTTGTTTCCTTGGTTTCCTCCTTTGTGATGTGGAGGTAAGTGTACTTTGGTGAAGCACTTGGACAAGGGCCGGCATGTTTGAAGAACTCTGTAAGTGTCAGCTATTGTTGGATCATTTAAATACTGAGTGATGATGGAAATCTGCCTTCTTTGGAACTCTATCCTTGAGTTTTTTCATGGGGTTGCCTTTTGAAGTAGGACTTTCGTTAAACATCCATCTTTTATATTGAGATTGGCCCCGGGAAGCCTGCACCCCCTAGTCTAGGGCCTCAGGATCACTGGGCCTTCCTGACTCCACTTGCTCATGGATCTGTCCCCACCCTGAGGGCATGAGACCCTGGAGATGAGAGAGTATTGCTAGCAGAGATCTGGGCAAAGCTTTGGGGTTCTTCTCATTGTACTTGCAATCCATCAGGAGTTGATTTTTTTCTGTATGGTGTGAGGCAGGGAGCGAGATACGTTTTGTTCCCCACAAGAGTAGCCAGTTGGCCCCATGCCCTTTTATTCTGTTTGTCCCAGAAGCCTCCCCTCCCCAACTGCCCTTTACCTTCTCATGATCCCCTGGAGTCTCCCAAGTTCTTCAAGGCACAACTAAAACCCCTCCATCCTGAGATCCTTCCTGACTCATTCATTATTCATTTCTGTGGTGGGGATTAGAAAGGAGAAGCCCAGGACTCCTGGAGATGAGTAGCTCAGGTGTAACCTAGTCTGGGTGTTTAGCGAAATCTTTCCCGAGGGATCCATGTGGAAGCTGAGACCTTGGAAATACCCACCTTCTGGACGAAGGTGGAACTAATGTGGGCCTTGACTTTGTCACATACCAGGGTTTACACTCAAGCCATTTGAGCCTCCATTTCTTCATCTGAAGAGGATGTATAATTGTATTAATCTCATATAGGCTTTTTAAAAAAATTTACTTTTTTAGGTTTTTAGGTGGACACAATATCTTTATTTTATTTTTATGTGGTGCTGAGGATCGAGCCCAGTGCCTCATGCGTGCTAGGCGAGTACTCTACCACTTGAGCCACAATCCCAGCCCTCTCATAGGCTTTTTATGAAAATAAGAAGAAATTATGTAAATCCTTATCCCTGGCACCTAGTAGGTGTTCAATAAAACACCAGTCATCGTTTCCCATCTGAAATTCAAAAGGTGATATGGTCTGGTAAGATGTCCTGGGCTCTAGAATCAGGAGGTCCAGGGATTAGACTCTGGCTCTATCATCTCTGGGCTTCACCTTTATGAGCAGAATGGGGTAATAGCTTTTGAAGATTTCTGGGAAGATTAGTTGAGATAATTTATGTCGAGCACCTGCCACCTTCTCAGGGCTGGTAACTGTTAGCCATCTATCTAAAGCAGAAAAGCCCTGTAGCTTCAGCTGCTTGCCAAGAGAGTGAGCAAGAGGGCCCTGTGGTGTCTTCCTGGTTGTAGTAGCTGATCAATAAACATGCACAGAATGACTTCTTCTCTGTGGCTACACTCCGTCCTAGGTGGAGTGGGGTGAGGTGGGAAGGACAGGTGTGAACTGTGAGCTGGCTGCTGGTGACACCTGGTAGCTTTTGGATGGGTTCCAGGACTCTGGGTCCAGGAGGCTGCTGCCCTCCCCTCTGTGGCTTTGCCCCTTGGATCTTGGTGAGACTGACCTCCACTTTCTTCCCAAGGGGGAGCTTGCTGCCATATGGCCATGTCTGTGGCTGGACTGAGACTGGGTGAAGCCCAGAGGAGCAGCCAAGTGTGCCTGCGGGGGCCCTGGAGGCAGCTGCTCCTCTGGAACAGCCCGGTGGCAGAAGTGGCCCCGATCTGCTGCCAGGTCCTCTTGCTGCCCTCTCAGGAACCATGGCTGTCCCTTTCCTGGGGAGCCTGTGGCAGCTGAACACCCCCATCGCTGCCTTCCTGCTGGCCTGGAGCGCCGCCCGCCCAGGTCCTCAACCAGCAAGGAGGAGATGATCACGACAGGCAAGGGCTGCAGCTGCTGCTGGCCTCTTCTCCACGTTTGAAAGGAAGGAGGGACACAGGCGTCCTATGGTGGGGGGGAGCCCAGAGGAGAGGGCAGGACATGGTCTCGTTGTGATGCCTACTGTGTGCCTGGCACTGTCCATCAGAGAGCTTTTGAAACCCTCTCGGCTCACTCGAGAAGCCAGGTTATTATTCGCATTTGGACAAGGAAATGGAGGCTGCTGAAGGTTAAGGGCTTGCTCGAGATCACAGTGTCTCTATGGCAGGGGCAGAATCTCAGCTCTGCTCCACCAGGTGCCCAACTCCCTGCTCAGCCCTTCGACTGGGCTTGCCCACAACCAAGAGGGGTAGGGACATGTCAAGGGAAGAGGATGATCATGGCACTGCAGGGTGACAGATAAGATTCTGATGTTCAAAATGCAAATACATCACTAGGTACAAATTCCTTATGTTTATAGCTCTCATGCATTGTGGAATGTAAACAGAATTACTGTGGAGCCTCGGAGCTGTCACACCAACTCAAATGAGCAGCAGCAGCTAAAGCAATGGGCGATGCTGGTGTTTTATTTTTATTTTTTCCGATACAGGGGATTGCACTCAGGGCACAGGGGCGCTTAACCACTGAGCCACACGCCCAGCCCTATTTTGTATTTTATTTAGAGACAGAGTCTCACTGAGTTGCTTAGTGTCTTGCTTTTGCTGAGGCTGGCTTTGAACTCGAGATCCTCCTGCCTCAGCCTCCAGAGTCACTGGGGTTACAGGTGTGCGCCACCATACCGGGCGGAGATGCTGTTTTGCTGGAATTTCTGTGTTTACTTGGAGATAACTCAAGACCCGCCCACATGGAGATTGCCACAATGTCATTTGCCCTCAGAGGAAAGTGGTCCCATCTCTGCATTTGTCCCTGTTTTTTTTTTTTCTCATTAGCTGGGGACCCATGTACATTTCCCGCTCCGTGATGCTACTTTCGTGGTGGAAAATCAAAGTCTCGATTCAGCGCAACAATTTCGGGAGAGGAAGCGTCTCCTCTGAGTTCGACTTTGCAGAGACACAGACGGCGCGAGAGAAGTGTCGCCTTTATAAGGCAGCGGGTTTCAATCTGAGGGCCAATTGTCATCACTAGAAAGTGCGTGCCTCCCTCCTGGCAGCTGGACATGTTTATCAATCTGTTAAAAGTTAAATGCTGTCACTTGGGGGTCATTGCTTTGTGTAAACACAAAGACAGACTCCAGCACTGAGGTGGCGCAGCCGAGCCGGGTCGGATGGCGCCTCTACAGATCCTTATAAGCCAGTTATGCTTAAGTGGATTTTAAAAGATTATCATCAACTAGAAAACACACAGGCACGTGCACACACACACACAGGGCTGGTACTGCCGGGTCTGGGAGGACGAAGAGACTGGGAAATCCTGCCTGTCTTCTGTGACTTCGCTCAGATTAAAGCCGAGCAGGCCAGAAAAGACCAGTAATTGGACTCTCACCTTTCAGAACCAATCTTCCGAATCTGTCTGCAGAAGGAAAGTGGCTCAGAGACGCATTCCTTTATGGCAGGAGAGCTTAAGGCAGGAAGTCCTCTGGGATGCAATTGAATGACTCTCAAATAAGTGATAGCAAAATCCACGCTCGGGAGTGAGGCTTACAGTAGGGAAGGAAATGTGTTCGCGCAGATGCATTTGAAGAAAAAGGATCCTAATGTTTTCTGCCTTTTCTTTTAAATAAATATTTGCCACATAGAAAACCACTTCTGGTCCCTTCTGTCTGTTCACTTGGTCTGTGATACAGCAGAGTGTTTAAGAGCATAGACTTAGGAATTAGGCTTCCCAGATTGGAATAGCACTTAGCTGTGTGACCTTGGATGGATCAGTGAACCTTTCTGTGCCTCTTCATGCTCATCTGTAAAATGGTGCTGGTGGTAATGTGTGGCCTCCTACTGGGTTCATTGTGGGGCTGGCATGTGATGCATATATTAAATACCCATGTGGGGCCTTGCAGAGTCCAGAGCCTGTGTGGGATCGTGCGGGGTCAACCCTCCCTCCTGCATCTTGCCTGAGGCCGGTGGGGCTCGGTAGGAATGTGTATTTACCAACCCGGTCCTGGCCTTCCTGCCTGGCTTGGCTTGTGCCTCCTCCGGGAGCCTTCCCCACATCCGGGTGTCTGGAGCAGGCCACCTTCCTCTGGGCAGCCAGCCGCCCCTGGCTGTCTGGTTTGCCACTCGCCCAAGTCTGACTGTTCTGGTCCTGAGTTTTGTCTTCAGTCATCTTACTTTTTACAAGACCGGAGCCGGCTGAGAGCCAAGATGCCTTGTTTTGGATGAGCTTGGTGCCTGGATGAACGACTAACAGATATCTCCAGGCATTGAACTTGATCTTGAAGCCGATAAAGAAATTAGGAGAATAGAATGAATTCCATCCCTAAAACCCAGATGAGCTTTTTACTTAAAAAAAAAAAAATTCAAAGATTAGGTAGAGAGTGTGAGTGCATACATCAGGGTGTTTGTATGCGCACGTGTGTGCACACACACCTCCAGAGTCTTTCACACAGTTTCCGTGACACGGTACGTTCCTTTCCCCACCTCTGCCGCTCGGCAGGCAGAGTCTTATATGTCCTGGCGTCACAGAATGAGAAGGGCACTGGCCAACAGCAGCTGCTCAGTAGATATTTCTTGAATTAAGAAGACAACCAGAAGCCGGGTGTGGGGCGCACGCGTGTAATCCCAGCGACTTGGGAGGCTAAGGAGGGAGGACGGCAAGTTTGAGGCCAGCCTCAACAACTTAGTGAGAACTTGTCCCAAAATATACAAAGGGCCGGGGATGGACTCAGTGGTAAAGTGCCCCTGGGTTCAATCCCCAGGACCACAAAATGTACAAACAAACAAACGAACAACCAGAGCTTCAGTCATTTTAGACACACTTCCAGGTTTGCCAGGAGAGCTACCGATGGGGCGTGGCTTGCCTTGCAGACCCTGTTAGGTCCATGCGTTGGTTTCTGTATTGGCCCATGACAATGACAATTGGACAGCAGATGACCTCTAAATGCCTGCTGTCCCCTGCTCACTACCTTCTGCCTGAGGTCTCATTTAACCCTCAACAACCGCAGAGCAGGTGCTGCCATCGTTCACTGTCTGCAGATGAGGAAACTCAAACAGATAGGTTAAGTGACCTGCCTGAGGTTGCTCAGCTAGTGAGTGGTGGGGTAGGAATCAGAACTGGCCAGTTGGATCAACCAACATTTTCTGGGCCCCACTATGCGCTAGGCACATGCTAGGTGTGGCACAAAATAGAAAACCAGCAGGTCTCCTGGTGTGCCCAGGCCTCCCGCAGGGCTTGTGGAAACGCAGATTGGGGGGCCCTGCCCCCGATATTCCTGCTTCACTGGTTTAGTGTGAAGCCAGAGGATTTGCCTAATGAGTTCCCAAGGGCTGATGGTCTGGGGACAGGATCAGTTCTTAGGGCCTTGGGGATCCCCAGCGTGAGGGCCTTCTTGCCCTTGAGCTTCAGATGTCAAGTGAACCAGGCTCCCTGGGATTCCAGGCACCCACGGGCCATGCCCAAACCACCGAGGCTGCAAACCACCGAGGCTGCAAACCACCGAGGCTGCAAACCCTGTGGGTCTGCGTGGGAGGCAGAGGGGCCCAGCCAAGCCAGGAGCCAGGGGCTTCCCTCAGGCCACTCCTGGAGACAGCGCTGGCCTTGACCAGAGTCGCAGGGCTTGCTCCTGAGCTCCCTGAGCCCTGAAGCAAACCTGGGAGCTCGGGAATGCGCAGTTTCCTTGTGTAAATGAGGAAACAGGCCCAGAGGGGTCAGGCTGCCCACTCAGGCCACCCAGCTAGACGGCTAGGCCAGGTCTTGACCTGAGTTTCTCTGTCCCCCAGACCTATGCCAGTAAAGACCGTCTTGGACTGTGTCAATGTTTCTTCCTTCTTCTGGATTCCCAGTTGTCCCTCGGTCTTGCTGGCCCCTCCAGGCCCGCTCCTCGTACCGTTGGTCTAGACAGATGCCTTCAGGTGACCAAGTGGTTCAGGCACCCTGGGACTGATTCTGTGTCTCTCGGGCAAAACGGCCACTTGATTAAGAACCAAAGGACCAGGTGACCCTGGGGTTCCCTTCCAGATGTACTGTTCTTTGAACTGAGTGTCCTAGAATGTGCTAAAAAACATCTTGTAGCTCCACACGGCCTTGCATGGTGCCAGGCGTGGGGACAGTGGGCCATATAAAAATTAAACCAAATTGACTCTCCATGCCAAGGAAAGAACACCAGGTGTGGAGTCTGAAAACTCATTTTGGTTCTCGCACCAACTTGCTGTGACCTTGGACAAGTCCATCCCCTCTCTGGGCCTCATTTTTAATTACCTTTAGCTGAGATGCTCTTTCTTGCCTTTAGAATTTGGAGATTACACTGTTTCAAGGCTGCTGTGTGTCTGCCCAGGCCCTTGCTGGAGGGTGGAATCCTTCAGGACTGGCACCTCTGTGTACTTTGACGGGTGTCCCCAGGGTCTAGACTGCACCTCTCACAAACTCTGGGTTTGTTGAATGAACGAGCAATGCCGCCAAGCATGTGGCAGGCTGCTCAGTTCTGCAAACGGTAACGTAAGACTCCCAGATAATCGCCGCCGATAGCAGCTAATCTGGGTTTAAGAAAAGAAACTGTATTATGTTTTGTCTGACTTGATATAAGAGCTCAGCCGTGTTTATCTTTAACTGCAGTTTAAAAAAAAAACACTAATTTTTAGTAAAACCTTCCGACAGTAATTTGACTATATGGGCTTTTCTACCTCTAGTCATTTTCTTGGAAAAAAGAAAAAAAAAATACTACTCAGCACAGGCAAGGCCGCTCGGGAATTTAAAGGCACAGGCACGAAAAACACAGCTGCCAAGCTAGTCCCCTAGACCCCGGCTCCGGGTCACGTTGGAACCATCCACGTGAGGATTGGTGGCGGACTGACCACCAGCTCCAAGTTCCAGTCCTATTTTGGACGCTGTCTTGCTTCAGCTTCCGAAAGAGTCACCTCCCTGCTCTACCCCAGCTTGCTTCTCTGGCCAAGGATGACAGCAGCAGTGACCTAATTCATCCTGCACCCGCCTTGCAGCTCCTTTCCTTTGAGACAGTGTCACCTGACCCAGGCCACTCTTCCCACTTGTAACCTCCTCTCCCTCCCTCCTCTTCCTCTTCATTTTATAGCTGGTGGGACCTGGGCTCAGAGGTGGGGACCCTTGGGCTCTCGTGGGTCTAGTTCCTTCTATCAGTGAAGACACCATGGAGGGAGGGTCTTTGTGTTTCCGCCGACCGGGGGGGCCTCCCTCAGGACTCCCAGGAATAGTTCACTCCCGGCTACTCAGTGGACTGCTCTGGAAGCCTCTGCGGGTGCATCTGGTTCTCACAGTAAAAGGCAGCTTCATACAAACAGAGAGGTCCAGCCTCAGCTGTGGCTAAGGGGAGCTCGGCCTGACCTCTACACTGCCAGAGGCCTCAAACGGCCAGTGAGAGGGTGTCCCCAGGCACTCACGTGGGGCCAGCTGACCACAGTTCATCAGTTATAAACCTGCAAGTTGGGTATCTTTGTCCTTATTTTACAGATGAGGACGCTGAGGTTCCGAGAGGTTCAGTGACTTGGCCAGAGCCACACAGATAGGAAGTGACGCAGCTCTTCTGATGTCAAAGTCTATTTCCACTAAAGTTTCACCTGTTTTCTGCTGAGCAATGTCCTCTCCTGGCTTGAGACAGATGGACGAGAGCCAGGCCGGAAGAGGATGGGGGCAGAGGCCCCCACTCCCACCTCGCTCGCCCAGGACCAAGGCGGGGGAGGGGAGGCTGTGTGCCTGGATAGCAGGGGTGGCATGGGAAATGGGCTCAGGGTGGGGACACGTGTGCATGTGTGTGTGTGTGTGTGTGTGCATAGGAGACGTGAGAGGGGGAGAGAGAAAACCAGGATAAATATATAATTAGGTGTCATTTGCTTCCAAAATGAAAATAGCATTATGGTTATTTCTGATTGTAAAGCAAGGCGTGCTCATGGCGACAGATTTAGGCAGCACAGAAAGGGATCATAGAGGAAGTGAAAACCACCATCGTCTACCGTCTGGAGGGAAGGGTGATCCTTAGCTGGGCTGGGGGTTTTCGGTCCTCAGCCCCCACCTGAAACTCAGTCCTGCCTGTTGGCCAGTTGCCATGGAGACAACCCAACAGCAGTGACCAGGAGCTACTCATTTGCAAAGTTTGGGCTCCCTGGTCCCTTCAGGGTAGCTGGGTTGTTGTCATCTGAGGATTCTTTGGGTCTATTGTATATTAGGTGGATTTTAAGTGTATCAACATATGACAATTTTGAAGTCATATTTTCCAAGACTAAGGGCATGGGATTTTTTTTTTATTGTATCTGGGATTAAACCCAGGGTGCTCAACCACTGAGCCACATCCCCAGCCCTTTTTATTTTTTTATTAGGGCCTCACTAAGTTGCTGAGACTGGCCTCAAACTCGAGATCCTCCTGCCTTAGCCTCCCGAGCTGCTGGTATTACAGGCGTGTGCCACAGGCCATGGAAAATTTTGATGTGACACTAAGAAAGAGAACATCCAACTATGGATCCAATAGGATCTAAATCTTAAAATAGAAATCCATAGGAAAAAAAAGAGAAAACTTCCAGTATTTCTCCAAAAGTGTTATCACTATTTATTTCTAGGCGAGAATGCTGTGAATTGTTTTACCTGTATTGATTACAGTTTGAATAACGAGCGTATCCTGCCTATACAATCAGAGAATAATACACACTATTTATTGGATATTTGATGGATGGATACTTGAGGATGAGATTGTTTGAAAGGTGGACGGTGGCTAGTGTGGGCAGGCACAGCAAAACAGGACAGGAAGCCATCTCCTGTCGACCTTAACCAACAATCTAGCCTGGCTGGAGTGGGGCGGGGGAGCACCGGGAGGGCAGAGCCCTTGTGTTTCTGGAATGTTCCTTTCCTGCCAAAGCCGCAGTTCGGTTCTAATCCTTAGAGTTGGGCGCATGGTTGAAGTGAGCCAGGGGGCATTTCTCTGTTAGCAGCCTCTGGAATCCTCTTATTTCTATTTAGGGTTCTGCTTTCCCAGGGGAAATTGGCAGTTTCTCCCAGGGGACATCAGCCAGAAATCAAACAGAAGGGACAGGTAGGAGAAAACTGCCCGCATTTTCGGCTGTGTGGCTGTGCGCCATTAAATCAAAGTCTTCAGCTCCGTGTGTGTGGATGCTATGAAACTGTCAAGAACCCTCCTGAAAGCTCCTGTCATCTGGGTCCCCTGGCAGAAAGTGCGGATCCTAGGGGTCCTCCTGGGTGGGGCTAGAAGCCTTTCCAGTCCCCTGCTGCTCTGTCTGTAGGAACGAGTGGTAAAGACAAGCGGAAAGCCCAGAATCCTTAAATCTCAGGGGAGAGCGAGAGGGGAGAGCGGGCCTGTTTTATAGAGCACCTCAATAAAGGAGATTTACAGGGAGTCATTTCCTCTCCTTTCTAGGTGTGAGATTGAGAGCATCCAGTCAACTAAGCCCCAGGGAGAGCTTGGTATAAATAAAAAAAAATATCCGACAACTGTCAAAACAAATAGCAGCCCATCAGAAATACGACGGCGAGGGAAGCTCTGGTTCCAGACAATTCAGAGTGGGGTCAGCTCGTTACAACGAGAGTAAGGACTTAAAGGGACACGGAGAGGGAAGCAGGACGCCTTGCGAATCTCCAACGTGGAGGCCGATGGGGAGAACTGGGTCTAATTCTGTCTCCTGAGGCAGAACCGGAGCCGGAAGTGTCCACAGGCTCACCCACTCCCTCAATGGCTCCGCACCACCCCTGCCTTCCCCGGGGCAGGGAAGGACACAGCCCGTCCCCAGGGAGCTCAGAGCATGGGGGAGGGGCCGTAGCAATAATGCAGCATGTGACGTCCAGGGATAAGAGCAACGCTGGGTGTCACTGGGTGTCGTTGTGGAGGTGGAGAGGGACTACCTGTGCCCGTGCCCTCGCCTGCCTGGGATGGTAGTGGGCAGAGCTGGCGTGAGGATGTGAAGGAGACAGGCAGACGAAGGCCAGAGGTTCCCAGAAGCACACAAACCTGACAAACAGAGCAGTCATTTGTCCCCTCATTCATTCTACACATATATTGAGTGCCTGCTGTGTACCACTCACAAGTTCCCAGGGTCCACAGGGCCAAGCGGATGAGACAGGGAAGGCCCTTGGCTTCCCAGGGCTTGTGTCTAGGGGAGCAGTCAATGAGCGAGTGGGCACGGCGTTGGTGAAGGGGAGGTTCCCACAGTGCTGGGCCATCAGAGAGGACGCTGGGAACTGAGGGCGCTGGGCAGAGAGGGCATGGGCCAGCAAAGCCAGGACCTGGGGAAGGAGACCGGGGAGTGTGAGCCAGGAGCAAGCTTGGCATCCATGGGATCAGAAGGCTTCAGCAAGGCAGGAGACACAGATGGGTGACGTGGCCGGACAGGCAGGCCAGCTCCTGCGGTCCCTGCGGGCTGGCTGGAGAGGGGCAGGAGCAGGCAGGCCAGCTGCTGCAGCAGACCCAAGCTGGCTCGGGCTGAGGTGGGAGCTGTGGCTGGGGACAGAGGGTGACAGTCTGGGACTGTGCTGTGTTGTCGGGTCAGCATTGTCAGTGGAGGGACTAGATGTGATGAGAGGGGGAGCAGACTCGAGGATCACTCAGGAATTTTGGGAGAGGAGTTTTGCTTGGAGGGGGAAACCAAGCCCCTGGGGGCCCACAGCTGGCTCAGCATGGTGGCTACAGTGAGGGGCGGGAGGTGCCCAGGAGGCAGGCAGAGGCAGTAGGGTCCTGCCAGTGCTCGCAGGGAGCAGGGCACAACCCTTGGGTCCTCTTTGGAGGCATGAGCTTCCAGGGCACGTATTTGGAAGTGGGTGTTAGGAACTAAAGCCACAGATGAAGGTGCCCCGGGTGAGCCTGGCAGAGTGGCCATGGCCTGGGGAGGGTGGGACAGAGAGGGCTGGACACATTCCCGGGCTGCTTCCTAGGGGGAAGGCCAAGTGCAGTGTGGGCGGCTCATGAGAGATGACCCTTGCTTCTAGGGCCTGCGAGTCCCCAGGCGCGTCTTTCACCTGGCACAGCCTGGCGCGGGGCAGGGTGGGAGGCAACGCCAAGGCGCTCCTGGGTGTGGCACTAACAGTGTTGCTGCCTTGGCATCCACAGGCACAGAGCGGCACCTCCTCCTTCCTCACAGAACCCTGTTCTTGTTCAGCGACCGCCTCCCTGCCCCTTCCTATGCCACGTCCTTCAGGGGAAGCTGACCCCATCCTGGCTCTGGGGCTGGTCTGCTGTTCAGGCTGCCGATCTCGCCCTGGCCAATGACTAGTGTGAGTGGTCATGCCAAGAGGACCAGAGGAGTTTTTCTGGAGGCTTCTGGGGACACCTCTGGTTCTTGCGGGTGCAGCCCAAAGCCCTGCATGTGCTTTCCCTGAGGGCAGCAAGAGGAACAGGCCACACACGTGTGGGAGCCGCTGGCTGGCTTCCTGTGCGGGCCTTTTCCTTCCTTCCTTCCTTCCTTCCTTCCTTCCTTCCTTCCTTCCTTCCTTCCTGCCAGCTCCAGCTGTTTACTCTCCAGGCAGCTCAACAGATCCTGGGACCAGTGGAACCGCCCAAAGGGGCCCTTTCCAGCAGCTGCCAGGGTTTCTGTCCCCTTGGGGCTGCAGCTCGGGTGGGATCCAAGAGGGGAAAGACCTCTGTCGCTCACACAGAGAGGAAAGTCTCAACACTTTCCTTGGTGCCAACAGGATCTTTTTCCTATTTAAATGTGCCTTTCTGTTTTGAAGAAAGGAGGGAAGGGGAGCACCGGGAGGAAGAAGTCTCTTGGAGAACGTGCTACCTGCTGCTGGTGTCTGCGGGTGGCTTATGGAGCCCCCATAATTAAAATCAAAGAAGATGCTCATCTTTAGAAGGAGCCGGCCGCTGTTCAAAGAGAAGCTGAGTGACCTATTTTCCGAGATTTTTTAAAAGTAGGAATTCATTTTGTTTGCCCAGGTGACCTCTAAGAGACAGAGACCAGCTTCGGGAGAGAAGAGGGAGCTCCGGGGCTGGCACACGAGAAGGTGGCACTGGCTTTCACACCTGGGCTGTGGCATCTCCCTGGACCTCGTTTATAAAACAGAGGAGACAACCAGGCCCCGGAGGGTGGTGCCCTGGTTACATGGGGAAGTTGTATGAGAGACTCTACCAAATGTGTGTGTGTGTGTGTGTGTGTGTGAGAGAGAGAGAGAGAGAGAGAGAGAGAGAGAGAGAGAGAGAGAGATCCCTTCTCTTCCCCTCTCTCCACCCCTCCCAAGCTCTCTCTTTCCCCAGCCTGCCGTCTCCAGCGTCCTCAGCTCATGTGGTTACCCGTGACCTCTGGATCTGATGGTCCATTTTCTGTCATCTTTTTTGACCAACTGGTGGCATCTAATTTGGTTGATGGCCGCCTCCTTGGTCTCCTCCCCATCATGGGCTCTGCCCTCTCAGCTGGTCTAGCTCCTTCTCACCCTCTCGCCCCCTACCTCCCCCCTAATGTGGGGGAGCAGCCGAGACCCGGCCCTCAAACCTCTCTTCACCATTCCCACTGACTAGAGCCATCAGGGTAGCACCATCTCCCTTCTTCAGGTCTTTTCCTAATGTCACAGGGACACCCCTGTGCCGGCCACCCTGCTGACCCAGCAGTGCCCCAGCCCGTCCCCTTGCTTTTCTGTCTTCATGGCTCTCGTCTCCACGTGATGCTGTGTGTGTTCATTTGTGCGAGCTCTTCCCCTGTCCCCACTGAAGTGCCAGCTCCACGGGGGACCTTGTTTTGTGCACAGTTGTGCCTTCCGTCTCTGACATGGCGTCGGGCGCAGAGTGGGACTCCTAAGGGGCTGCGGAATGAGTGCGCTCACTGTGCCACCGGCTCTTGTCAGCACTCAGGCCATTGCTTTCTCCAACTTTAAGGCTCTGCGGTCGGGGCTTACAAAGCAGGAGGCAGCGTCGGTGACCTCCAGGATCCTTTGGGTTTTCCAAAGCCTGGGTCCGAAACACAGGGAAGGAATGCCCATGGCATCCACGGGAATGGATCCTAACAGGATCACGGATGCTCCTGGGCATCCCCGACCTCCTAAGGCGCCACCCTGAGCCACACAGTTAGATATCCACTGAGACCTGTCTGTTTCGCAGGTAGTTTGACCTGTGGTGAGAATGTCAAATGAAACAAAAACATTCTGACATTTTAAGAGCTTTAATTCACTCACGATAAAAGCGGTGCATCTGAATATGTCCGGTGCGGGAGGCACAGACTCGAACAGGAGCGCGCACCGGCCTGATGCGGGGGCACGTGGGGAGCTGATGGGCTCCTCCAGGAGCCGAGTCTGCAAACTGCATCGGGAGCTTGGCGTAGGGTGGATCTGTCACTCACTGCCGTTTGAAGCTGGGTGATTTGTGAAATTAAGCAATTGCCAAGGTGATTCAGAGATGCCTCTCAGAGGCCCCCCGAAGGACGGGACCCCCCCAGGGGTTGCCCATCCCCAGGATGTAGTGGAAAAGCAGAGGCGTTCAATTGCGCATTTGGGAGTGAATCCTAACTCTGCAGTGTTCAGCTGAGCAGCGCCAGGTAAGTTACTTAACTTCTCGGCTTTGGTTTCTGCCTTTAGAGACTTTTATGAATCCACCAAACCTGGGGTCTGGCGCTCAGCAGGACTACATCTCGCGACTTTCCTTACAGCGAGGTAAGATCACGTGACTGAGTTCTGGCCGTGGGAGGAGACAGTGAAACGTGGGGCACAAACCTGGTCTGACGAAGGCAACCTGTGCCACCCCTGTGCCTAGTCAGTGAGAACCTCTTCCTGGCTAGGGTCAGAGGACCATGGTGGCTTTAGAAGCCCCATGCTAAAGGTAGTGGAGCCATCAGACTGGTAAGTCGAGTTCCTGCAACAGCGTTTAGAAAGGCGCTGTCCACGTGGACTTAAAAGGAGTGGGAAATACACGTGTGTGTTGGGCCCCTGGGGCTGGGAGTTCAGCTGCCTCATCAGACAGCGTGACTCTGAGAGCTCTGCAAAATGGGCTTCCAAAACCTTTTTGAAAGGTTGAAATACACTGCATTTGAGGCTCCTGCCACAGGTCTCGCTGTGTAGCCAGGGTTTATTAAATATCGGCTTAAATATCTACTCTTATCCAATTAGCTAGTCTGCAAGACCTCCCTGCTCCTGGATAGGCAGAATTAATATTGTCAAAATAGCTGTACTACCAAAAAGGTTATACAGATTGAATGCCAATTCCTATTAAAATCCCAACCACATTCTTCATTCTAGAACGAGGAAAAGCAATCATGAAATTCATTTGGAAAGATAAGAGACCCAGAATAGCCAAAGCAATCCTTAGCAAGAAAAGTGAAACTGGAGGCATCACAATCCCAGGCCTTAAACTATACTATGGAGCCATAGTAACAAAAACAGCATGGTATTGGTATCAAAATAGACATGTCAGCCAATGGTACAGAATAGAGGACACAGAGACAAACCCACATGAATACAGTTATCTCATCTCATACTAGACAAAGGTGCCAGGAACATTCACTGGAGAAAAGTTAGCCTCTTCAACAAATGGTGCTGGGAAAACTGGAAAGCCATATGTAACGAAATGAAATTAAACCTCTATCTCTCATCCTGCATGAAACTTAACTCAAAGTGGATAAAAAAAACTTATGCAGTAGAAAAGAAACCCTGCACATAATAGAAGAAAAAGTAGATCCAAATCTTCACCGTGTGGGTCTAGGATCGGACTTCCTTAACAAGACCTCTAAAGTATAAGAAGTAAAATCAAGAATCAATAAATGGGATGGATTCACACTAAAAATCTCAGCAAAAGAAACAATCAACAATCTGGAGAGAGCGCCTACAGATTGGGAGAAAATCTTTACCACAGGCACCTCAAATAAAGCATTAATTTCCAGGATATATAAGAACTCTAAAAACTTAACCCCCCCCCCCGCCCAAATAACCCAATCAATAAATGGGCTAAGGAACTGAACAGACCCTTCACAGAAGAAATACAGTCAATCAACAAATACATGAAAAAATGTTCAACATCTCTAGCAACTAGAGAAATGCAAATAAAAACTACTGTAAGATTTTATCTCACTCCAGTCAGAATGGCAATTACCAAGAATACAAGCAACAATAAGTGTTGGCAAGGATGTGGGAAAAAAGGTCCACTCATACATTGCTGGTGGGACTGCAAATTGGTGCGACCAATCTAGAAAGCAGTATGGAGATTCCTTTAAAAATTTGGAATTGAACCACCATTTGACCCAGCTATCCCTCTCCTTGGTTTATACCCAAAGGACTTAAAATCAGCATACTACAGGGACACAGCCACATCAATATTTATAGCAGCTCAACTCACAATAGATAAACTACGGAACCAACCTAGGTGTACTTCAACAGATGAGTGGATAAAGACAATGTGGTGTATATATATACACGATGAAATAACTCAGCTTTAAAGAAGAATGAAATCACGGCATTTACCGGTAAATGGATGGAGTTGGAGAATTCGCTAAGTGAAATAAGCCAATCCCCAAAAAACAAAGGTGGAGTGTTTTCTCTGATACACAGGTGCCCATTCACAATAAGTGGGAGGGGACTATGGGAGAATAGAGGTACTTTAGATTAGGTAGAGGGGGGTGTCATGTATAACTAACTAGAACAAATAAAAAATTTTAAAAAATAATCATTACACATGGAATTTTGCAGGGGTTTTTGCCACACTCTGAGGGAGATTCAAAGAAAAGAAAACATAGTCTCAGCTTTTGAGTTCCAGATCCTTATGGTAGGAGGACAACTGTCCTCCCTGTGTGGACAGATCCTGAGATCAGAGCCAGTGTCCTCGGGTTAGCATTTAGAATTCAAAGGAAGGAGGTTCCTTTGGCTAGTTAGGGGAGACAATAAATCACTCAGATATTAGAAGACAGCAGTACCCAGGCCACTACGAATTATGGGCAATCAAAAAAGAATTTCTGATTCATTTTGGGGCGGAAGAACATGATGTATTCATCTTTGTAGCAGACATTCGTTGCTAACCACGTTAGCAATGTAGGCTGCTTAGAAAATTAACCTAGAATATGGAAAAAGCTATATAAATTAGGGCAAGGATGTTCATTTCTGGGCCATTTTATAATGTCAATAGACAGAAACAACCCAAATATCCAATAGTGAGAGAATGCTTCAGCAACTCACGGCACATGCGATAGATGTAATGCGTCCCTAAGAGATCCCGGCGAAGTCCACAGCTTCTGTTTCCACCTCAGGTTCTTGATCCCCACATTGGTTACTCAGGCTCTGATTTTTCCAGACTCCACTCTCACACTCCATCTCCCCACAGGATGTCACCACCTGGATGTCTCCAGGGCATCTCAGCCTCAGCCACTTCAGATCTGAGCTTCTGACGGACTCTGCTCCCCAGACCACCTCCCATCCCTCCTATGTGGCCCCCCAACACCTTCTAGTTGGGAGTCAGGGTTCCAGAACTCTCCTTGATATTTCCCTTTCCTCCATCCCCGTGGATGATCCATTAGGTCCCACATCTTTTAAATCCATTCTCTTCACCCCGTTAGCTGCCTCCTTGGTCTATGCCGCCATCTTATTTTGCCAAGTCAGGACTTAGCTTCCCAGTGGGGCTTCCTGTGAGCATGCTGGGCTCCTCTGCTGTCAGTACGAGATCAGAGGACAGATTACATTACATCTGATCACTTTACCCCTGCTGTTCCTTACCTCCAAAACTGTCTGGTGGCTTCCCACTGCTTTGAGAACAACGACCTACATTCTTAAGGTGACCACTGAGCCTCTGCCTGAGCCCCGCCTCTCTCCACCCTGATTTCATCCTGTTCCTTTCCTTCTCCTCCTGCACAACCCACAGGACACTTCTCAGCTCTTCTCTCTGCTCAGAGGGCGTTTCCAAGGCCTGTTCTTCTTCCCACCAGCAAATGCACCAATGCCAGGTCCACCCCTGTGTATCCTGACTCTCCCAGATTGACCACCTGGGGAAGCCCTCTGTGGTCCTGCAGGAAGCCAGCACCTTCTTTAGGACCTCTACTCCCAGCATGGATGGGGCAAAGGTGGCTGAGGCTCGTTCTGGGTAGGGAGGGGTCACATGCTCACAAAGTCACTGATCATACAGAGTGGACATTCCACCTTCAGAGTCTGGGCCTGGGACTGCAGGTCATAGATGGGATGCTGAATTTGAATCAGGACTCATCTTTCTTACCAAAATTCTTCGCTCTGCCAGACACTGGGCTATCTCCCCTACTCTGGTGGAACTCGCCACTTATTTAACAAGTGGCAAAGCCCTGGGGACCAGGAGAGCATCTCTGTATTCAAGGTGCTCCTGAAACAGTGGGTTTCATTTCTTGGGTGAGACATTTAATTTTCTGGGTCTCGGCCACACGACCAGTCCTTCCTGGCTGTCCTGTGCTGACTTGGGCGGCTCCATGCTGCTCAGATGCGTGGAGATCTCCAGCCTGGATGTGATACGGGGGAGAAGCCAGGCTTTGAATCTGAGCAGTTAAAAGTGTGCCATTCCCAAGACTCTTGCTTGATCCCCCAGAGGACTCGTGTTGTTAAAGCAGAGAGCAGAGCAGGTCCTGGCTGGCAAGGGCCCAGGGATTAGCGTCCAGGGTGTTAACATCATAATTGGGCCAGCGCTGAAGGTGGCAACATCTGCTACATTTGGCTCCCGTGCCAAAGCCCACTCGGCACCTCCTGGCGGGCTGGGACCTCTGGTTGGGAGGCAGTGTGGGTGGCGCGAAGTCTGCAGTTAGCACACTGCAAGAGTGAAGTCAGGTCCAGAAAAGCCCCCTTAGAGCTGAGACGTTGACCTGCACCTGGGCTTCTCGGGAAAGCAGTGAGACCCATGGGAAAGACGCCCTGCCTGGAGGTTCCTGGGGACTGGTAATTGAGTTACCGCTAAGGTGACGAGAGGCTGTGGCCAGAGACAAGTATTAGCGGTGCGAGGTTGGCAGGTGGCAGCAGGTCACTCTGCATTTCCTCTTTGGCGCAGTCATAGGAGTTAATTTTCTTTTAAAGTGTGTCCTGAGGCGGGAGAGAGAGCCCAGTGGCGCAGAGAGCAGAGGGGAAGCGGGCCTGCAGGGACCCGGTGGTGGCAGAGGATGCTGGCTTGTTGGGGGAGGCTGACGATGTGCCACATCGTCACCCACATGGCCAGGGAGGCCGATTCTCTGAAGCTTATTTCTAGATGAGGAAAGACTCCAAGAGGCTGGGGGACCTGCCTAAAGCCACTTTGTCCTGAAGATAGACGGTGGGTTAGGATCTCTCCATTCTCAGTCCCCACAGTCTTTATCTGATCCCAGGTCCACTGGTGGATGTGGCTGAGCCATCGTCACAGTATGTACTTAATACCCTGTTTCCAAAAGAGATCTCAAAACTGGGCATTTCCCGACACTACCCTGGAGCTAGTGTCCCTGCCTCGTGTTTCCTCCATGGCTTCCCATGTCCCTAAGCAGGAACAGACCCAACTGGGGCCCTTCCCTGCCTCATGCCCTTGAAGGCTCCCCAGTGTATTAGGCCCGAGTGCTCCATGTTTAACGAGGCTCTGCATCTGCTGCCCATGCCTCTGGGCCTGTCCTTCCATCTCCCCCACTTTAGCTCTAAGCACACCTGTCTTCTGGTACTTTCCGGAAGTCTCTAGTTTCTTGGTCCTACCTCAGGGCCTCAGCGATATGCTGTTACCTCTGCCTGCAATACTCCCCACCAGTTTTCACCTGGATGATTTCTGTTCAACCTGAAATATTTCTTCCTCAAAGAATGTTCTGGGCTTGCTGTTGAATCATACCCTGCTCCTCTGTATCCTATATTTTACCTATGTCGTCATTTTTTTGTTTGTTTGTTTCTGGGGAGAGAATCCCGGGCTTTGCACGGCTAAGCAGGTGCCTGACCTCTGAACTCCACCCCCAGCCCCCGTCGCCCTTCAATGACGCGCAACGATCCCTTCCTTTGCGACATGACTGGCTGTTTCTTTTTGGTCTTTCTTCTCCCCTGTATTATGATCAGCTCAAGGTGACAGATCAGGTGGATCCCCAGCACCTCACCTCTGTCTGCCCTGCACACAGTGGGTTTTTACTCAAAGCACTTGGTAAGTTCGCCAAGGGAATAAGTGGCTCTCAAGGTCTGCCGTGTTCACTGTGTCGGGGTAAGTGTGTGTGAGCGTGTTTTGCGTGTGTTTATAGAGCCTGGCTCCGTGTTCCTCCGTGACGCATTGCATGGGTGTTTACTAAGTACCGACTGGGTGTGAGGAGGCAGAGTGGGTGAGGGCGCCCCAGCCCTCCAGTAACTCGGGTGGGGCGGGCGGGGGAGACATGGAAATAGGTAGGGCAAAGCTGGTCACCCCAGGTTCCGACACTGACCCTCCAGGGCTGCACTGTGTGACCTTGAGCCAGTCACCTCACTTCTCTGAGCTCTGGGCATCTCATCCATACAATGAAAACGATGATACTCATCTTTCAGGGTCAACTTGATGCTGACGGAATGAGAAGGTTGTGAAAGCAGCACTCTGTGGAGAGAAGACACTGTAGTTTTCTTACTTATTCCTTGAGTGGGGCATGAAGGTGGGTGAGCCCCCAACTGAGGCAGGCGGAGCGGGAAGGGCAGGCCTTCGGGGACTTGTGTGTGGGATCTGGGACTGTGGTGTTCTGAGACTCTGTCCTCCCCGTTTTTCTCTCTGCCTCCAGGGACAGGCACTCCTCTCCTTTCCAGAATGGTCCGGCGTGTCTTTTGGGGACCCTGATCCCTTTGCCCTCTCCTTCTCTCCAGATCTCGTTCCTGTTCCTTCCCATATAAGCCTGTGCCTCTGGTCACCCTTTCTTCCTCGAAGCTGCGAAGGATGAAAGGTTGGGGATGTCCCTGTCATCCATCAAATCCAATCGGGAGTTGGCAGCCGTGGTTTTGTTAATGACAGCTCCGTTCTCTCCCTGCATCTGGGAATCTGGTGCCCAGGACGGACAGGCTGCTGCATACTCTGAGGGTGTGCTTGGCTGCTCAAGATGGATGGGGAGCCGCAGGCCCTCTCGGCTGCTTCCACCCGGGAGGAGGCACCGTAGCACGTTGAGCAGAGGCTGCCCACCCCCGCATGGGCTCTCCGCGGCCCCCTTGTTCACGTCAGTGCCAGTTGAAGTGGGTGCCAGTCACGTGAGTGTCAGTGTGCCCGCCCCGTGTGGCACAGCCAGGACGGGCAGCTTTTGAGGAGCTTGTGCAGGAGAACCGGGTCACAGCCGGGTTAGGGTGGCTGCAGGACCCAGTGGGAACCCTTGCAAGACTGGGCACCATGGGCCAGCTGGTGAGGGTTGACAGTCGTCCCACTGCTGGTGACGCTCTTTCTGTAGAAGGGTTGGAGTGAGATTAAGGAGCCAGGAAAACCCAGCCTCCGGGAACCCACTTCCTGCTCCCTCAGGAGTGACATTCCTTCCCTGAGCACCGGTGGCTTTCATCCCATGGGGACAGAAGAGCCACCAAGCTGTGGCAGAGGACAGAGCCAGGGCCGCTGCAGAGCAGGCTGTCAGCTCTGCGGGCCTTGGTTAGCCTCGATCCCTGTCCCTGCCTCAGTGTTTCCCCCTGGGGGTGGGGTCTCAGCCCCCGCCCTGGCCTCGGAGCATTGAGTGGCACAGCCAGCGCAGCTTTGGAAACCCAAGCCACCCACGTCACTCTTTTGCTTGGACATTGAATGGCTCCTGACGTCCCTCAGTGTCATTTCCAGAGTCCTCACCAGCCTGTGTGTACTTCTGTGTCTCCTCCATGTCTTCTCTGTCCCTGTCCCCTCCACTTCTCCCTTCATTCCCTGTGCTCCCTTCCACTCACCTCCTTGATACAACCGGGTGCTCTCAGGGCCTTTGCACGGCCATTCCTTCCACCAGAAATGCTCTCCCCAGGTATTACGATGGCTTGCTCACTCATTTCCTTGGGGGACGCTGCTCAACCATGATCCCCTGTGAGACGCCCTACCTGGCCACCTTGTCTTGTATGGTGTCCCCTTCCTGTCACTCTCTGTCCCCTCGCCCTGGTTTATTTTTCTGCAGAGTGCTTATCACCTGACAAACATGTATGCGTTTGCGGATGCCTCCTTCTCTCCTCTGTCTGTAGAGCTCAGGCGGGAGGGTCTGTGTCTCTTTGAATCTGCTGATTTCTAGTACCTAGAACTGTTCTGGGCTCAGAGTAGACAGTCACAAATATTTTCCAATGAATGAACACACACAGTGTGCTGTCGGGATTAACAATGTTGGTGAAACGTGCCTGCTCCGGGGATGGGTGTTCTATAATTGTGTTTTAAGTCCCTCGTTGTCAATACTTTGAAAAAACACACCCCCTTGGGAGGGGCGACAGGTTGATTTAATTCACTGGGTTTCCTGTAGAAGGGAGGAGCCGGTTGGAAGACCGACTGCTCCTGAGCAGCTTTGTCTCTGGCCCGGTCTGTGTGTGCCTGGGGTCCCCGATCCTCCAGGCGGTGGGATCGCTTTACCCTTTCATTCTAATGCTATGAACAGAACTCAGATGTGGCGTTTGATGATGTCTTGTCTATTGAGTGGCTCACGTCTGCCTGGCTCACTGCAGCAAATTACTGTCAACCCAAGGGCCTCTGTGCCACCACCGAAGTGCCAAGCTTCCCTGGAAAATCCTGGCCATGTACGGTTTATGTCTCAAAAATGAATTTTTATTTCATTGGCTTAATCTTGAGAGGTATCAGAAATGTGTGTTTATTCCCAGGGAGACTTCAGATGCGGGATTCTCATGACCAGACCAGAGCCGCAAGGTCTCCAGCAGGGGGAGGAGGCCCCGCTCCCAGCTGCTTGCAATTGCTGTTTGTGCCGCCCCTGCTGGGAGAGAGAGGAGGCGAGACTGGACTCCTTCCAGAAATCCCAAGGAGGCTGACTCTGACTCGGGCGGGTGTTAAAATCTTAAGACCGAGGCTGACAGACAGACCGGTGGGGACCAAGGGGGCACGTGGGGGCACCTTTCCCAGGTCTCTCTTCCTCAGCACACAGCACACACTCCAACCCAAGAGCCGTTGGAGCTGAAGACAGCTGGAGAGGGCTGGGAGCCGCGATCACTGCCACGTTCTGGATGGGGTGTGACCAGTCTTTGCCCAGCTACCCCCGCCCCCCACCAGGGCAGTCATATTGCCTAATAATTTGTCACTGATACCCAGCAGCGTCCACGCCTTTGGCTGTGTCACAGGGAAGGCTCCAGCCCTCCCGGGGAACCTCCTTGTCGGATGTGGCGCAGCTCCGCCCCCACGCTGGCTCTGAGTCACAGGGCCATGCTTTGGCTCCCACTAATCGTGCTACTCTCTTCCCACCACATGGTGAAACCCTGTGAGATCTTTAGGGAAGGGGTGGGCGCAGCTGAGAGCTCCAGATTGCTTATCCTGAAAACCGGAATGGCTCCTGCCAGCCTCTACCCCGACGCCTCAGCTCCTGTCCTCGGAGAACAGGGGCAAGACAGACTGCCCTCGAGGCATCCGGCTCAGAAACTGCCACTGCCACCCTCCTGCCAGAAAGGGTCGCACTGTCACGGGTGATGAGTGGAGAGGGGTGGCCAGCTTGCTGGGCACCTGCCCAAAGGTACTGGGTGAGAGCGTGGAGCGAGTCCAAGGAAAGGGATTCTTCTGAGCATCATTGATGGGCAGCTGTCAGAAGGGAGATGGGGTGTCCAGGGCGACCTTTGCAAAGTGAGCTGTGAGACAGGAGTGTGGTCAGAACTCAGAAAGAACTGGCAAGAGAGGTCTCCCTCCCTCTCCTCCTCCCCTTTCCTCCCTTCCTTCCTTCCCCCTCTCTTCTACCCTTGTTCTCTTCCTCTATTCCTCTTTCCTCTATCTACACCTGTCTTTCTGCCATCTATTTTCCTCCTCCTTCTCCTCAACTTTTAGACTTTACAATAAATACTTCCCATGGCCCTTTCTCACATGCCTTGTGCTGCCCTAGTCATTTGGGGACAGCAACAAAGAAGACAGACAGAACTTTTCCTGACTTGGGACTGGATTCTAATGCTTTGCATCTGTCTCTCCATCTCAGGCAGTGACCTGAAATGACACAGGCAACAAAAGTCACAAGAGTCAGGATCAAAGGATCAGCCATCAGGAGAGAAGGCTGGGCTACAGGAGAAGGCAGGCACTCGGGGGGGCAGGCCACAGCGCAGACACCAAGGGGTCGATAATGCCAAGTTGAGCTTTGGCCCAAAGCTTGCTGATGGTCAAAGCAGAGGGGCAGAAAGGGCAGGAGCACGAGTCTTCGTGTTCATAAGGTGATATCACTGCCTCCCCTGATTTTTCTCAGGATAAGTTGTGCTATCCAATCATATTACCTTATTTAAGCCTTAAAGCAATCTCATGGTTCAGTTACCATTGGTGGCCCTATTTTACACACAGAAATAAACCAGGTCTTTAAAAAGGTTAAGCGCCTTGCTCAAGGTCACATCTGAACAGTGGCTGAGCTGGAGGGATTGTTGGTGGTCTGATCTCAGAGCCTGTGCTCCGTGGCATGTTCTCCAGGACTGTTGCAGGGCGAACCCAGAAAGTGCCCTCATGGTCCCTGGGTGAAAGCCTAATTGTCCTGGAAGACAGTCTCCTGCCAGGGACCTGGGGAAAAATAATAAGAGAGAGGCCCATCCCTATCCAGTGGGGGCACTAAGCACACAGTACAAAGCTGGTCAGATTTTAGGCCGATGGCATCCCAATGGCGTGGGAAAGTACAGTGGGAAAGCTGGAGCTGTCCTGGCCTAAGTGGGCCTGAAAATCCCACAGTCATACGGGCACAGCCTTAGTAAAAGGAAGGAGTGGGAACAGTCCCTGCCAGGCCGGCTCCCCTTGTCCTCAGCCTCCCTCCAGGTCAGATGGATCCTGATTGGGACCCTCAGGGCCGCCCTGGTGCTGGGCCACTCGGCCACGGGTGCTGTCCAGGGTGCTGAAGCAGATGGCGCTCTCCCAACCCCCTATCTTTTCAGATTGGCTCCTGACCCTTGCTTTCTGCTCCTAGTAACCAGGTTAGCATTCTAGCAGGTTGAAGAGGGAAACAACCTGCGTGGCCAAGTGGAGGCCAGGTACCAATTTGCAAGCTTTCAAATTTATTAACAGTAATGGAACCCGGGGAGGTAGTGTAGCCGAGTGACTTTAATGCATCTAGGCCTCACTTTCCTCACCTGTAAAAGGGAAATAATAATAATAATAATAATAATAGACAATAATAATAACTATAATAGGCAACAATAATAACAATACCATTCCGAAAAGAGTCGATAAGGGCATCAAATGAGTTACAAGTTACTGAGCACTTTAATGGTGCCTGGGAAACAATAGGTCCTATATATTTGTGTGTTTGTTAAAAAATTTGGCTACATGGGGCTGGGATTGTGGTCAGAGGTAGAGTGCTCGCCTAGCGTTCGTGAAGCCCTGGGTTTGATCCTCAGCACTGCATAAAATAAAATAAAATAAAATAAAAAAGATATGTGTCCACCTATAAGTAAATATCTAAAAAAATTTGGTTACATTCCTTAAGGAAAAATCACTTGGTAATGGGGTCAGCTCCAGGATGATGAGCCCAGAAGAATTATGTCATGTCACAGGGTAAATTGAGCCCGAGGGGGTGAGCGATGGCCGGTGACATAGAAAATAGAAGCTCCCTCTTCTCCCCCTCTATCACATTTACATGCTGAGACAGAAGCCTGCCCCACGTCCAATCTTCTGTTGCCTCTCAGTATCCTAAGTCTTTCAATCATGTTCTAGAATTTTGAATTCTGTGTGCTGTGCAGTCTTTAAACAACAGCTGTTCAACAACCCCAGAGGTGACAGCAAGTTGGTGTCACCCACATCTCAGCTCCCTCTCAGGGATGTCAGAGGGTCTAATTAATTATTGTTTGCAAAGCAACTGAGAAATCTTCTAGTGCAAGTTGCGATAGAAATGCAGGTGGATGTATTATTATTGCATGTGTTTGTAATTGTGTTCAAAGTTTACTCATTGGGCAGGAAAGAGGGAGAATATGTTTTCTTCCTGGATGGTAATGGATGACATCCTGTAAGTTGGCATTTATGGATGTTAAATCACTTTCTGGAGACATTGTATCTCCAGAGATACAGGGATCTCCTGAAGGTTTTTTCTTTTACTCTCCGCCCTCCCCTTCATTCCACTCTGATTCCCACAAACAAATGTGAAAAGAAACATTACGACGACAGCCATGTACAACCCAGCCTCAAAAGCCCAAATGCATATTTCAGTATGAAATTTCCTACACAGACTCGATGTGTTTGGCTAGAACCCATCTATTAATTTATACAAAAAATTAGCAACTTGAGGTCAAAAATCAAAATTCAAAGCAGAGACAAAGGAAGGTAGGTCTAGAAATAATTAAAAGGATATTTGAACTCCTCTACCTAAAAAACCACCAAAAATCTTGGCTTAGCTTAATTTTGTAAAAATTTGTGCAAAATGATTACTAGAGCTGGACACGGTGGCACACGCCTGTAATCTCAGCAGCTTGGGAGGCTGAGACAGGAGGATTGCGAGTTCAAAACCAGTCTCAGCAAAAGTGAGGCGATAAGCAACTCAGTGGGACCCTGTCTATACAAAATAGGGCTCGGGATGTGGCTCAGTGGTCGAGTGCCCCTGAGTTCAATCCCCAGTACTTTGCTGCTAAAAAAAAAAAAAGGACAGATTTTATTAAAAAATGATTAGTAGAATCCTACGTTTGGGAAATATCTTCTGTGGTTACACATTTCTTTTATTTTTTAGTTTTGTTTTCTCTTACTATCTACTTTCCCCAGTTCTGTAGGGAAACGCCTATCTTCCGGGTCTGCTGGACCACTATTGGATGAGACTTAGCCTCTTTCCTTTAACATGCCTGTTTTTCAGCCCAGGTTTGAAATAATGACACTGATCCTGGCATTCTGGAAACACTGTGTGCTGGAATTAAAATGTAGCCCCACACAGAGGAGAAAGGCCAGCCTCTCCGATTGCTCCGTGGAGCCAGAGTTGATGTGAGATCAGAATGCAATCACTGCTACCGCCAGCAGATTCTCAGCCTGGTTTTATCGAGAGCTGCACAAAAAATTGATTTGCAATCAAGCTATGTTTGTTTTTAAAATCCCTGAACATCTAAGAAGCCTATTTTAGTCTGTCAAGTTGAGCAGACACTTGCCTCTTTTATACAAATAACAGTAAAACCCAGACCTGGGATAATGGCCGTCTTTGAATCTCCCACCAGCTCTTGGGAGCTCCAGCCACACCACACAGCACCTGGATTTTCTAGATGGATGCTCTTGATTCGGCTGGGGGTCCGTGTCGGCTGCCCCACCCTTCCCAGACGCAGCCTCTGATGCTCTCTCCCACCATCTCTCACATGGGATGAGGTTTCTCATGTGATAGTGAATAAGGAGAGAATGAATGGATGAGTGGAGCTTGCTTATCCTGGGTGGGGACCCCTATTTTACATTTTCTTCCTGTGGTGGTGTGGTGGTCTGATGGCAGGGGACAGGCAGTGATACTCTTTACTCCAATCATCTGGTTGCCGTCAGCTCACAGCGACTCCGGGGGGGTTTTTGCTCCTCGTGGGCTGGTCATACCGCACCCCATCAATAAGACAATGACCCTGACATATCTTGTTAAACTCTGATGGATTCCAACATTTACTTAGCTGTGTCAGGCCTCTTGATGACCCTCTTAAAACCTTCTACTGCTTTCCCTCTGTCCTCACCTAGTCTAGGCTACCTCCTTCTCTCACCTGGATAGCAGTAGTGGCCTCCTCAGAGGTCCATCCTCAACCCCTCTAATTTATTCTTATTTCACTGTTTGCACTATAGACAGAGGGGTCTTTTACAATGCAAATCTGATGACTTCAACTCCAGGTTTCTTTTTTGGGGGGGCCTTTAATTATCTCAACTTGCTTTCCTGCCCCTGGACCTTTGCATATGATGTTCCTTCAGCCGGGACCACTCTATCCACTCATCTTTCACTGAGTTACCATGCCAGTGTCTTCCTCCAGGGTGTTAAGCCTCTCGTTACACTCTTCTGGCTCTCCATGTGTTTTCTTCACAATGTTTAGCACAGTTTGTACTCTGTGTGTGTGTGTGTGAATGTGTGTAAGTTCCATGAACACAGGCAGGAACTGGGCCATAGCTTCCCACTCTAATCCCTTAGGCATGTCAGGCACAAAACAGACATTTAAAAATACTGTTGCATCAGTGAATGACCCTGAGGAAGAACTAAGATCTTTGTCTACTGAAGCAAGCACCAAGGGCCCTTATGCCCAAACCTCTGCATTCCAGCCACGGAGCAGGCACGTGCCGGTCAACAGCATCCCCCAGCTCTGCCACGGGAAACGCTGGGTTACAACCCGAGAAACGACGCCATTGTCCTTCCCCCACTGTTAAGTTCAGCCCTTTATGAAACGATCCCATCAGCCTGTGGCGAGTGTCCCAGAGGCCCAGAGTCTAGCCACAGACAGGCTGTGTGACGTGTCTGCCCTGCTGACTCTTCATCAGTGAAATGAACAAGCCGGACTCCATCAGCCTGGCGGGTCCTCGACACCTGCTGCTGTCCCTGACGTGACTGAGCTCCTGCTGCCTCCAGCTTGCCCCGCTGCCTGACCCTCAGGTCGCCCAGGCCAGCGCCACCCTCCTCAGAGTGTCCCAAGTGTGTCTACCCTGGGAACATGAGCTTCTCTCTGCCTTGAACTCCCAACCTCTCTCCTCCTGCTGTCCCCACCTTGTCCCCACTTGGCCTTACCCGACAGCGTTCCTTCACCTGCTTGACGTTTCCATTTTCCCTTTGCCATCTCAGTAGATGGCCCCCCATGCCCTCCCCCGCTCACATCCCACCACCAGCAAGCCTTGTCCCCATCTGTCCCTTTTCTCCAATGGGCCCGCCCTACTCCTGGCCCTGCCTCCCTGACTCGCCCTCCCCAGGGTCTTCCTGCAGCTGGCCTTTTTCCCCCTGTGGCTGTGCCACCTTCCAGAAGGAGATCAGATGGGCCTCCGCGCCCGTCTTTCCTTATTCACAGGCCGGGCATATCCCAGCCCTGCAGGACCTGCGGGCCCCACGCTCATTTCCATCTTCCCCACTGGACATCTTCCCTCGGGCATCTCACATGTCACATGTGCTCAGATGAGCTCCTGGGCGCCCCCCACCCTGGCCTCTCCCTCCCAGGGAAGAGCAGCTGCAGGGGCAGCGAGACTCGGTCACCCTGACTCCTCCCCAGTCCACGCCCGCTCCTTCCCAGGCAGCCAGCAAATCCTGTCAGCTCCGCTTCCAGAATGTGCCCCGAATCTGGAGCCACCACCTCCCTGCAGCACAGGGCCCAAGCCGCCCAGCTCCTGCCCGCAGGCGGCAGTGGCCTAACCTGCCCTTGTGCGGCTGCTCTGGTCCCCGCCCCCAGCTCTCGGCCCAGCTGAGGTCGGCCCTGAGTCAGGCCAGGCCTCCTGAAAGCCTCTGGGGCTCCCGCCTCACCCAAGGTCCTGGCCCATGTGACATGTCTCCGTCACCCCCTTTCCTGCTTTGCTCCGCCTCCAGCCCCTGCCCCCCCCCGCCCCCTCGCAGCTCCCCTGGAGTTTGCTTTAGTTCCTCCCTCTCCCAGGTATTATCAGTGATTCCTCGTCCCCTGGGTCTGTTCCTCCGTCCCTTTGGGACATGTTAATTTAGGGGTTAATACGGTCATCACCTGGGTCTGCCCCCTCCTCCTGGCCCTCCAGAAGGTTCTCAAGTGCGTTTCAACCTGCTCCCCCCACTCCCCGTCTTCTCACCACCTCGGAGGAGCTACTTGGTGCCTCCTCATCACCTGCCTCCTGAATGTCCCCCGTTTGCCCATTCAGCCATCTCCCACAGCCCCAGCCTCCTATCTGCAGAGCCCAGGATGAAGGTCACGGTCCTGAAGGAGGCTTCAAGGCCTGCCCAGCTGGCCCTTCTGCCACCTCCCGCCCCCTCTCTGCAGCCCAGCCCCCTCTGGCCTCCTGCAGACTTGACCAGCGTATTTTGTGGTTTTCGCATGTGACCTGCCTGTCCTGTTTTCAGACACTGTTTGCAGCCTCTGATTCTTGCTCACTCTCAACCTCAGCCCCTCTCCTGACCCCCAGAACTAAATCGCCCTCGGTTCGTCTGTATAGCAGCTCCTGCGCCTCTTCCCTGCGTGGTTACCAGGTGTCATTTTGATTGACACTTCTTGCCTGTGGGACTCTAAGGTCAGAGGGCAGGACAGCAACTCTGAGATCTTTGAGCCATTATTCAGCAAGTGGCCACCAAGCACATAAGGTGCTGGGTACTGCTGCTTGGTTGAGCCCGTGGGGCAGCCCCCCTGCTGAGCAGTTAATTTAGGCCTCACCTTTGCCTTGATGGTTATTTACCAACCTCTGCCCCCAGGCAGGCAGGTACTTTAGTGGCATGAGGGCAGAAAGACCAAGATGTAAAGGACCAGGTGTCAGAGGACAGTCTCCAAGCTGAAGGGCCTGGGCTGCGTGCACCACCAGAGATGTTTTGTTTGGCAAATACAGAGTTGGCCCACATGATATTTCTTGTTTTTTAATTTGGATGAGTTGCTAACATTGAAAAAGTGGGAGGATTCACATAAAACTTTGAATCTTTTGCTTCTTTTGAAAAATGGAAGCATCCAGCCGCCTTAGCCTGCAGTGTGAGTTGTGGGAGTGGATGGGGCTGCCCACCGGGGCCTGGGCTCCCGCTGTCCACATGGAATGCTCCTTCCTTCATCTGCTACCCGGCCACTCTGGGCACAGGGGCTCTGATGTCCAGCCTTGACCATGGTGACAAAAGAGGGAGATTATCTAAAATAAGAAGGACTTGGGGGGGGGCAGGGAGAGGTCAGGGAGAGCCATCTGGAGAGGCCAGAGGTCTCTGCACACCCTAAAGGTGCTGGGCTCTGTGGGGTACCCTAGCTCGGCTCCCTGTGGCCAAGCTTGCAGAAGGAGTGGCGCTACCCCGCTTCAGGACCAGGAGGACATCGGCAGGAGATGGTCTCAAGACTACAGGCTCCTCTCTAGGGTTTTGTTGTAAGATGGCCAGGATTCTTACACGAAATGGGAAGAGAAAGAGGCTCCAAGAACCCGATAAAGGTTAGGTTATTTTTCTTGGCTACCCCAATAAGAAGTGTGTGTGTGTGTGTGCGCACACACACACACATGTGCACTGGAGGGGGGGCACATTTTCAGAGTTGAATTTAATTCTTTTGAGAATAAATAAGGTCCTACATACAAGAACTGTGGACAGAATTCATACCTGCCTCCCATCAGTGAGCTTTCCCATATGCTCAGGGGCAGGGAGAGGTCAGGGAGAGTCCCTCTTTCTCTTGGGAAGACCTCGTCTGCTGGTCTCCACCTACTGGAGCAGGACTCGGGGCAGAGGCACATGCCCATTCTGTCTGTACCCTTTCTTCTTTTCAAGCCCGGCTCTCGCAGTTCACGCTGCTCACGGTTGCAGCGATTGGAGAGACCCTGGGAGAGGCGAGCCTTTCAAGGTCAGGAGCCCCATGTGCCAGTCCAGCAAGAGACACAGCCCAATGTCAGCCTCTGGGAAATGCTTCGATTTCAGTCACCCCCGTTAGGATGTCAGAGGGATCTTTGTGGACAAGAGTTTCAAGAGGATCTTCCAGAAGTTCTGGCTACTGAGATTCTTTTCCATGGTAGGCAACCTAGTGTCACCACATGACCCTGGACGTGACCCGTCTCTTCCCCATCCTAACGCGACCCCATCCTGACTTAGTTTTGGCCAAGCTGGTCTCTGGATGGCTGTTGTGTGGAACCAGGAAAAGGGCTGAGAAGAGAAGAGGGAGGACCAACGGGGACAGATGAGGAGGAAACAGACAGCGTCACGACTGCGGGGAGCTGTGGTCGGGACGGATGGCAACAGGACACTGGGGACGGCTGGGGAATCCCCACACTGGTGGAGGGGGACCCCGGAAGGGAGACATGCTTCTGTGGGCCATGAATGGGGTCCTTTTGAACCTTGTTTTAAGGATCGAAAGTAGAGTCTGGCCTGGAAGTGCTTCCTCCTTACTCTTTGACTGGCCTCTTAGTATGTGACCAACGGAGCCACTTGGAGCTGTACGTTGTGTTAGGGTTACACAAGGTCAGCCTTCAGCAGATGCACAATAGCTCTTGTCCCACCCGAGGTCCTGGTTGAGAAATGGAGTTGGACCAGGTGTCACCTCGCTGGTGAAGCCTCCCTCCACCCTCCAGCCCTTCTAGCTTCTGGATGTCCCCACACCATGCCACACCGTCCGTCCTGTGGCAATTTGCCTATTTAGAGGTTCATCGCTCTTCCTTGGCCACAAGGTTCTGTAGAATAGGATCAAAGGTGTTTTGTTGCTCTTTCTCGATTCATCCCAGGACTAAGACCACGGTGGCTGGCCCGAACAAGGACCCAGTCAATGTTTGTTGAATGAATGAATGAGCTACCGAGGGTGGGATTAGGACTCGAACAGGTTTCTTTAGCCAGGTTCTACCCAGGGCTTCTGGAGACGTCCCACAGCGAGACTGCTTCACTGCTTCTGGGAACCGCGTAAGTTAGGAAATGAATGTTCCCAGGAAATTGTATTCGGCTCCTGTAGTTATCTTTCTTATAAATGATTCAGGGAAGGGAAAGACTGAGCACTGGCAAGTTTGTGGATGACACATGCTAAGTGGGTCCCTAAAGTCACACTCATCTTTGGTTTCTGTCCTTCCCTAATGACCCACAACCAAGCCACAAACAAATCCTGTTGGCTCTACCCTCAACATGCAAACCCAACCTGACCGCTCCTCAGGCCCTCCTCCGCCACCCCAAGGGCAGGCTGCACCCTCTCGTACCCAGGCTGTTGGAGTGGCCTGTACTTGGGCTCTCGCTTCCACCCCAGTCCCTGTGGCCTGTTGTCCATCCCCCAGCTAGATCATGACCTCCCTCTCCTCATGTCCTCCAGTGGCTCCCGCCATGCCCAGAGCAAAATGCCAGTCTTTCCAAGCTGGTCCCTACTGCCCTTCTCCGGGGACACTAGCCTCCGTGCACCCAGCTCACCCCTGTTGCTCTGGCCCCAGAGCAGTAAGAACTTATTATTATTATTATTATTATTATTATTATTATTATTAGCTCTTTTCCTAACGCTCCGTGGTGATTCGTGGTGTCAACACTGGGGACTCTCGGGCATTGGGTGGTGGCTTCGCGGGGCCTGTGATTCTGCTCCTAATGTCTGTTGGGACGGCGTCGAGAGGATCCGGTGAGGACGGAACATCTGGGGCTCAGCTGTTGAGGAGTAATGACATGTCTTGCCTTTTTTCCTTCTTCAGGAGAGGTCGGGGGCTTTGGATGTGGAAGGACAAGGGACCAAAGGGAGAGGGACCAGTCTGCAGTCAACGGAAGGAGAAACCCTGTGGAGGATGTTTCCTGGGTGGACTTGGGAGGACGGGGAAGCTCGCCTTGAAGGAAAGCGCCTCAGACCTGGAAGACACGCTGCACCCCCAGAGCCAGGACAGAGGGGCCTTGGGAGCCTCACAGGGAGCGGGTGTGGGGGGGAGGGCGGCGTGAGGGCTGCTCTGGAGCCAGCTACAGGTCCCGGGGGCTGGAGCGGCCTTTATGTGGTGAAGTGTCCTCTGAACCGAGGATTTATCTTAAAGCTTCCCTTCCTAAATCTCAAGGATTTACTCTCAATTCTTACAATTCTTTAACCTGTACCATTTTCATTTTTATAAATTGTCATTATTATCATTATTATTTGTACCAAGGGTTAAATCCACGGGGGCTTAACCACTGAGCCACATTCCTTTTTATATTTTTTATTTTGAGACAGGGTCTCGATAAGTTGCTGAGGCTGGCTTTGAACTGTGATCCTCCTGCCTCAGCTTCCCTAGCCACTGGGATTACAGGCCTGCGCCACCTCGCCCAGCTATTAATTCTTTTTAACTGGGGACAGTGAATTGGCCTGAGTGGACAGTGGTGTGGTGAGGAGGTCCTGAGGTTTGCGCATTTCTCCTGCCGTGACCCAGGGAGAGGAGGCTTCTGGTTCCAGAACGTGGGCCTGGCACAGGGCCTGGCCCTGGGAGTCAGGCTGTGGAGGCTCCTGAGGTGCTCCTGGTATCATCCCTGAGGCTTTGCACACAGCCGACCTCAAGCCCACATCCGCCTCCAGGCTGCTCTGAGGGCCTGAGGAGAGCCCTGACCCGGGGTGGCCCAGACTCCATTTGGGGGATGTGCCTACGGACTTGGCAGACATGGAGTGTGGCCTTGAAGTAGCACAGCGCACACCCGCTTGCGTTAGGGCTGCTGTGTGGTTTGTGGGACTCCTTAAGGAACAAATCCGGGGAGACAGATAATGGACAAGACCTTATAAGGCCACTGGGGCAAACAGGTGAAGAATGGCCTGTGGACTTGGAGTGGGCAGGCGCAGGGGAAGTAGCCTGACCTTGTTTTGGAGGAAGACGGGCCCTGAACTGTGCCTTCCAAGCCCGAAGGCCAGGGCACACTGAATCTTCACGCTAAGTCACAGTTGTGCCCTCGCCAAAGGCCAGGAGAGTGGTGGGCCCTGAAGGGCGGACTTGGAGGTGGTTATGAGGGACAGACAGGAGCGCTCACCACCTGCTGGGTGCTTCACGGTGAGAGACCTTCAACATAGCTCCTGCAGGGTTGCCCTTAGTCCCACTTTCTAGATGTGGAAAATGAGGCTCGGAAGCCAGATGGAGAGTTCTGGACCAACCCGTGGCTTCTAGGTGTGGACCTGGGACCCACTGCCCGCCTCTGCGCCCTGCCCAGTGACCACAGCAGGGGTCTTCCCACCCTCCTGGAGCGCCCAGGCTCTGGGGGTCCTGCACAAGGGAAAAGTAACAAAGCTGGGACTTCTCAGCGGGTGGACCTGGCGGGCCGGGGACGGGAAGGGGTGAGTGAGGCGGGGCTGGGAGGTGCGGGCCGCACAGGCTCCGTGTAGAGGTGGAGGAGATGGAGTCCCTGTGGGAAGGGTGGGGACAGCCAGGTCCCAGGGAGGGAAGGGGTTTGCAGGGTTAGAATACAAGGTGCCGGCAGAGGGGAGGGGCGTGTGGGCAGCGTAGCGGGGAGGAGGTCTACTTTACACACGGAGTCCAGACAGCACAGGCGGGGACAGCACCGCTTCCCATGAGGACAGGCCAGGCCTCTGGGAGATTCCTAATCATCACGAAGGCTGGGGTGGGCCATGAGGGGGCAGGGGAGGGGAAGAGGGCGGCCGGACCCCCCATGGCCAACCTGATGTTATTTCTCAGGGAGGAGGAGGCGAGGGGGCAGGCAGCTGACCTCAGTTCGGGGCCATCTGTGCAATGAACACTGCGTGTTTGACATGCTTCACCTCACGGAGGCCAATTCCCCTCTCCACCTTACAAATGGGGAAACTGAGGCTCAGAGAGGTCAAGGCACCTGCCCAAGATGGCTCAGCTGGTGAGCATGCGCAGTGTCTCCCTGATTCCCCCACCCTCGTTCCTTCCTGTCAACCTGGCTGAGTGGCAGCACCTGAGGTAGGACCGGAAGGGGTGGGGGAGAAAGCAGGACCTGGAAGAGGGAGGGGACAGCAGGGCTGGGATGGCGAAGGAGCAAAGGTCGTGTGTGAGATGGAGAGCCTGGGTGCTGAGGCCGGCCTTGCCACCTGCTAGGATCCGAGCAGCAGATGGAACCCTGCGCCGTCCCACTCCCATGCCGCCCCCTAGGAGGCCCCTCGGCCCACCTGCAGCGGGCAGCCTGAGTGTGCGTCCCCCAGAAGCCCTGACTCATCTGCCCTGGCTCCCGGCCACTGGAGCTGCAGGAGGACAGTGGCCCAGTGGCCTGCTACCTCCCCGCTCGTCTGACTGCCCAGCCTCCTCTGGGAACAGATGGGGACGCTCCCGTCATGACTCTGCTGTTGGTACCTGCAGAAGCCTCAGCCTCCCAGGCCACGCTCTGTCCCCAGTGTGGGCCCGGCTGCTCTCTTGTGTGAGTTGCATGTTTGTGTCATTACTCCCGAGAGCTCCTGCAGGGCAGGGATTGCCTGAGTCATCTCCTGTCCCCAGTGCTCGTGACGGGCCTTGGCACAACCCAGGGGCTGCTCAGCAGATATCTGCTCAATTCCTTTCCAGACGGAACGGGAGCCCCCGCCCTGCCCGAGGCCCGTCGCGTGCCGGGCCGTGACCCTGCGGTGGCTTTCACGGCCGTGCCCCCCCTGCGCACAGGGCATCTGTCACATTCCAGAGTCGCTCTCCTCCAGGTGCTTGGGGTGCTGGGTTCCTTCCAGCCCATTCTCACTTCCCGCCTGGGAGAATCACAAGGGAACCCCACGCTGCTCCGGAGCCGTTGCCAGCACCATCCAAGCTGGGTGGAGCACGTGGCCCTGTCACCTACTTCAGCACGGTGGCCTCCTTCCTCCCGCCAGCCTGGGTCCCCTCCCTGCCCGGGTGAGAGGAGGGCCGCATGTGTGTCTGGCGGGGCTGGTGTGGGGGCCACAGGGCCACCCACTTCGGGGGTGTCCCCCACAGGGTGCCTGGGGCACACGTGGGCGTGGGGTGGGATGGCCTGGGCCCGTCCTGCACCAAGTCCCTGCCGACTCCCTGCTCGCTGAGCGTGGCCACATCATGGCCTCTGCCCAGCTTATCAGCCACGGGGTTTCGGGGAGGTCACTGACTCTCTCTGGCCTCAGTTTCAAATCTGGAAAATGGAAGTGACACTGGCAAGGACCTTTAGGAAGATGAAATGAGACAGAGTCAGGTGCCCAGCGCGGTGCTTGGTGAGAGCGAGCTGTCAGTGCCTCTGACCACCTTGTTGGGGATCACAGCAGCATGTGCACGCCCCCTGGGCTCAGCCTTCCCTGGGCGACGTGTCCTCTCATCAGCCCCAGGACTGTGAAATCGGCCCCGGTGGGCACCGCAGGGGAGCAGACATGCCCTGTCCCCGCAGGTCAGGAAATGGCATGGGGGCGGATGCATTGCTGGCCTAAGTGTGGCCCTTTGGTCCCTTGCACAGGCCACTGGGCCAAACTTAAGCATCAGGTTCCTGAGGACGCATTTTAGACCGAGACCTATTTACTCCTCAGGCTGGTGAAGGGGACAGAGTGTGGGCTGGCTCTCGCACTTCCCCTTCCTGGCCGAGCCACGCGTCTCGTGCCCTCATCCACATCACAGAACGGCGTTGATAAGGCACCTTCTCAAAGGCGTCCTGGGTGGGCCACGGGGCAGGGGGCTTGCGTGGGCCGAGGCCTGCCACTGAAGTCAGAGTTCTGTTCCCAAGGGAGGGTCCTGCCTTGCTCCATGTCCAGGGTCTTGTCAGAGACCACAGTGTCCACCGTGGAAGACAGAGTTGTTCTGTAACTAGCTCTTCTGTATGTCACCTATGAAAGGGATACGGGGATTGACAGTCCCCAGCTGTGGGGACTCTGGTCCAGAACTTGTCATAGAGCAAAAACCTGTGGGGTTAAAGTCGGGGCGGCCTGAGGGGCCTGGACACGCGGACTGTGGGCTGCTCCCACCCTTGCTGCTCGTGGGGCCTCAGGCAAGTTCCTTAGCGTTTCCAGCCTCAGTTTCTTCACCTGGAGAAGGGGGCCACCGTCACGTCTCGCAGGTGACTTGGGAGCCTAGAGATTAGCATAGCTCCCACTCCCCCCAGACCAGGTGCTGTCTAAGTCACCTGGACAAGTGGTTACAGCTGTCACAACCTCACTTGGCAGGTGAGGAAAAGGAGGCATGGAGAGGTCAGTCACCTGCCCGTTCATCCAGGGTCGGCCTCTGCTACCTTCTCTCCACCCACCCGCACAGGGACAGTGACCGAACCTCAAACTCACCTGTGTGCTTCCCTGGCCTGGAGCGTCCCCCTCCTGGCCTCTGCCTAACTCAAGGGGTGTATCTTCTGTGCCCCAGGCACCTCCTTCTCCAGGGAGCCTTCCCTCCTGGACGCTTTAGCCCGGTCGCGCCTGTACCCAGCATGCACGGCGGAGCAGTCAAGGTGGAACACACAGACCCTGCTCTGTCTCCCAGGCACAGTGCTAGGTCCTTTGCCAACGCATCTGCAATTCATCCTCCCACTCTGCCCTGTGTGTCTCCGCCCTCAGCTGAGGAGCTGGGATTTGAACTCTGTCCTACCCCAGGGCTTCCCGCTGTCCGTGGGGCGCCGGGCAATGCTCTCCTGCTTACTTATCTCTGACCCCCAGGGCCCTGCAGGTAGGGATTGCAACACTCATTGCTGAATGAATCCGGAGCTCTCATGACACGTAAAAGCAATAGTTAAACAGAAGCAAAAAGCGCTCAATGAAGTCTCCCGGGCTCCCACCCTCCGCCATGGTTTAAGACCTATTCTCATTCAGAGCAGGAGCCTGTTGAGAGGACAGCCTGCCCACGTGTGGCCGCCGGGGCCCGTCCCAGTCCTGGCATAAGACGTGCCCAGAAAATCCAGAGTGCCCTGGCGGGTGCTTCCCCCCTTGATCCTGATCACCCGGGCTGCGCTGCTCTTGATGAGCCCAGGCTTCCTTGGGGCCCCTGAGCGTCTTTGATTTACACCAAGGGCTGCCCAGAGGCAAGGGCTGTCCCTCCCAGACTCGGGGAGGTTGGATCTCGGGTGACTGCTGCAAGCATAAGCAAGAAATGACAAAGCGATATTGGAGTCAGAGCCCTCGGAGGACCCACTGCACCTCTGCTTTTTAGAGCAAAACCCTGTAATATTAATAAGCGACAGAGAGGAGACCAGAGAAACGGCTCTTTCCCTGTGACACGGCGAAGATCACAGGGACTGAAGGGACCTTTAATCCGTATTAACGCGTCGCGAGGGGGCCTCTCCCACACGCTGCCAGAGGCAGGCGACCAAAGGGCTGACATGGCCTGCGAGTCCTCCGCGTCCTCAGGCCCCTCAGAGTGGAGCAGGGCCGCGCGTCACGGGGACCTGCTGTGTCCTGGGCAAGAACAAGGCCGCCCTAACCCGGCTCCCATCTGCGGGGGGGCTGGAAGGCAGGGAAATTCAGGACACAGCCTCGGTCACGTGGGCCCGCTTCCAACCAAGGGCACTGATGCCCTGAAGAGGCTCAGAAGGGACCCGGCTGGCGGTTGGAGGTCTCAGGGACAAGCACAGATCATGCCTGGGAGGGGTCCCACCTGAGTTCACTGAGGAGAACCCTGGGTCACCAGGGCCCAGCTTCCCATTCGCGGCGCCCTCCTCCCCCTGCCTGGCTGAGGGCCTCTTTCGGTCTCTTTCCTGGAGGCTGGACATGCAGGAGAGTGGCCAGGAAAATCTAGAACTTGCTGTCAGCAGCTCGCTGTCCACTGACGCGGTGCCCCAGCACTTGTAAGGTAGGTGAGGGCGAGGGCCATAGCACTAACGGCTTTACAGGAAGGACAACATGCCCAGATCGCAGGGTCTCGCGCACAGGCCCGAGGCTGAGGAAGTGTTCAGTGGTGGCTCATTCATTATCCACTCAAAGTGCTTATTGATCATCTACTCCGCACTCCCGGGTGCCAGGCCAGTCACGGGGGCTGATCTCACGGAGGCCCTGCTTGAAAGCAACGTGATTAAAGTGGACAGGACGCCACCCTCCCTGTCCCCCTCCCTGTTCCCTCCCTCTGGAGTTGCAGGGAGAACAGCCCGTCCAGGGCCTCATGCTAGGACGCGGACCTGGGATCTGAAGGAGATGTGAGGCCGACTTTCTTTCTACTCACTGCTCAAAGCCAACCCCACGCCCCAAGCTGAGAGGGATGGTGCATCCGGGGAGGGGGACCGGCTCGAAGACACTGCCTGATTCCATTAGGGCTGCTAGACTACAGGGTCATAAAACAGAGTTCTCTCCGAGAAGCCTCGTCTCTAGTGTGGACAGAACCAGGAAGCAAAATTAAGACAGGAATTTCCAGGTAGAAAAGCATGTGTTCAAGGCCGAAATGCAAAGAGAACAGACCCAGAAGAAATCGATCCCTGGTTTTGTAACTTGGCTCGGATGAGGGATGCCTGGGGCCCTGGGAGAGTGGCCCTGGCTCCCATGAAAGGCCAGTCTGGCACCCACAGGGTGCTGGTGAGGCCGGAAGATCCTGCGTGAAGGACACCAGGATGGGGGAGGGAGGTCGAGGAAAGAGTCTTGTTAAAAGGAAGAAGAGTTGGTGGCCGGTGGTAGAGAGGACTTGGCAGGCCACTGGATTTTTCCAACGCCTCCCCTCTCCTCTCCAAGCCTCCAGATTATCACTCCCGGGTCACCCTCACATGCAGCCAGAGGGATTTTTCTAGCAAAATAGAGCCTGTTGATGGGCTTCTAACCAAGCCAAGCTGCCTGGATTGGAAGACTGTTTCTCTGCTGGGCAGCTTACTTATCCACTTGGCTTCCTCCTCTTCTCTAAGTGAGGACCAAAGTCGTGCCAGACTCAGGGGTGTCGGGAGCATCCAAATCCGTGAGCCAGTGTGCACCAAGCACTTATTTCAGTGCCTGGAGTATAGGAGTATAGTAGATGCTCAATTAATGGGAGCAGCTGCCATTATTTTAAATTGGCTCATACTACTCCCCTTTTTTAATTTCCATGAGTATGAAAAATAAACTCATTTCAAAAATGAGCAAAGGACTTGAACAGGCATGTCTCCAAGGAAGATACATAAATAGCCAATAAGCACAGGAAAGATGTTGGACGTCATTAACATCAGAGAAATGCAAGTCAAAACCACAATGAGATATCACCGCACACCCCTTAGGATAGCTTCTGTTGAAAAAACAGAAAGTAACAAGTGTTGGCAAGGAAGGGGGAAATTGGAACCCTGTGTTTTATACAATTAGTGTGAATGTAAAGTGGTACAGCCACTGGGGGAAACAATGTGCTGTTATTCAAAGGATTTAAAGTAGAATTACTATATGAGTTAACCATTTCATTTTGTGTTTCTAGAAGAATCAAAAGAGTCTCAGAAAGATATCTCTATACCTGTGTTCTCAGCAGCATTATTCACAATGCATTATTCACAATGGCTAAAACCCCAAAGCAACCCAAGTGTCCTTCAAAAGAGGAACATCTAAGCAAAATGTGATATGTCCATACACAGTGGAATATTAGTCAGCATTGAAAAGGGAGGAATCCCATCCCACGCTACAACATGGGTGGACCTGGATGACATTATGCCAGATACTAAAAGATAAATACAGTGTGATTCCCCTTCTATGAAGTGCCTACAATTGTCACATTCACAGAGGCAGGAAGCAAAATGGTGGCCAAAGGCTGGGGAGGGGGAGGGGGAGTTGGTGTTTAGTGGTGTAGAGTTTTAGTTCTACAGAGTTCTGGAGATGAAGGTGAAAGCTACACATGAAGCTCTCTAATGCGCCTGACCTAGACACTCAGGGGTGGTTGAGGGGGTGAATTTTACATTCTTTGTATTTGCTACGATAAAACCTTGAGGAAGACACCCCCAAATCCCACGAGGGCTCTCCACTGTCCTAGGAAGCCTCATTGCCCTCGTCTGGCTGGGCCCCCCTGGTTTTCTGCACCATGGCTGTCGCCCCCAGCCCCATGCTGCCCATGGACCGGAGGACCAGGCCCCTGCCCCTCTGGTCCTCGCCCTCCTCCTCTGCGCGGCCACCTCCTTCCTGCGTGTGTGACGTGGGACTGGATTGCAAATTCAGTCCCATCCTGGGGAGAACTCCCCGAGCCCTCTGTTGGCCTGGATGCTCCATTCCCCTGCTCCTGCCCCCACAGAGCCCCTTGCTGGATTTCGGTCCCATCCCCTCGTCACCTATCACTCAGGATGGCTTATGTGGCCAGTCTGCCCACTGGACTGTCGGGGCCTTATCTTCTTGACCACCTCAGGCTGGCCCAGTGTGGAGGGGATCAAGGGGAACAGGAGCTGGGCTTGTGGCGTGAACCTGAGGACCCTGCCTCTCGAGAGGCTGAGGCAGGGGGGTCTCTCGAGGTCCTGACTCCTAAAGATAATGACAATAAGAAAATAGAAATAAAATAAAGGAGAGCAGGCCAGCGGGAGGGGCTCTCATGACCTGCGATTGTCATGTCCAGACAGTGGGGACGTATTAGGTCCCTGCAGGACCCTGGAAGGCTGTTTGTTCCCCTGGTGACAACTGTGGTGTCAGGGGGCGGGGGAGGGGCTGCTCCCTTCTGCCCCCGTGGCCTCTGGACAGGGAGGTATAAAGCAAGGATCTGCGGTTCTCTTTCGAGAAATTAGGTCACTGGGTGTCGTTAAGTGTGCCCCACGGAGCGATGCTCATCAGTCTCCCTGGCCTAAATATCTGGTAATTATCTTGGTTTTTGGCCTTGCTACACTCGGCCTCCTGGAGCAGCTCATCCAGCTCCTCTGGGGTCGCCACCGCCTCCGACGGCGCCTGCCTGGCCTGCCTGCGGCCCGCGTGGCTCTGGGCACCTGCGCCACAGCGACCCCCTGGACCCTCCGCCACCCTCAGCAGATGAAGCTTCAGCCCCAGGTCCGAGGGGGGCCTCCAGCTCCCTGGATCCCAGGACAGGCGGGCGCTCCAGGTGACCAGGGGCCCGTCTCCTCCCGGGCTCTTGCCCACTGGCATCCGTCGGCGTCCCCAGAGAAACAGAATGACGGGACGGGGACACACGGGCGCACACAGCTATGAGAGGAGATTGTTATGGGAATGCTCATGGGATTATGGGGCTGCAAAGTCCCACGAGCTGCCAATCTGCGTTTGCAGCCGTGGGAGGACCTGGTCTGAGCAGGAGAGCGGAGGCCGAGTCTTGGTCTGAGTCTGAAGCCTGAGTACCAGCAGCCCCAGGTCCCAGGGCAGGAGATGGGTGTCCCAGGTCCACCCAGGAGAGAGCCAGGGACGTCTCCCCAGCTTTTCGCCCTCTGGGCCCCCTGTGGACAGGGAGCTCACCTACACTGAAGCGGGCAGACCTTCCTCCATCTGCTGATTCAGATGCTAGTCTCTTCCAGAAACCACCTCACAGACACATCCAGAAGGGACGTCTTTGCAGCTCTCTGGGAGTCCCTTAGCCCAGGCCAGGGGACACAGAAATGAACCACAACATCGCCCCCCTGCCGCCTGCCCACCTGGGTCTGATCCCCACACCCTGGTACTGGCTAGGCCCAGACTCTGCGAGGAGGTTCTCCCTGAATCCTGGCGCACCCCAAGTCCAAGCTGCCCGCTTGAACATCTGGCGGCCACATTTACACGAGCACGGATTTGCACGGGTGTGTGTGTGCTCCAGAGGCTTCTTCTTTCCCATACTTAGATGATAGATTATTTGAATGCAGGGGTCAAGTTTCTCTCCCTCTCGCGGCCCCTCTCTGTCTGTCTCTCAGGTTCCACAGAGCATCCATCTAACCATAAGATTCTGCTCGCAAACTTCATTCATTCAAAACATCGACAGCAATCATGTATCAATCACCCCCTGTGTACCAGGTTCCGAGATAGCTCTGGCCGCTGGGCTAGCTGCCGACGGACTGCTGGTTTCGGGCAGATGTGGAAGAGAATCAAGGGGAGACCAGTGGACCTGGCCGGGTCACCTTCCCAAACCCACAGCTGCATAATTCCAATATTTGACTTAACAAATTAAGATGTCAGTTACAAATAAATCTAAAATGTAAACATAGATACAGCTGAGCATCTTGTCACTGTTGGCTAGTGTGGAGGGGTCTGTTTTTAAGCTATTGTCTTTATAATGTGACAATCTTGCTGGGTCGTTATGAAAATAATGATTATCATTGTAGCCAGATAATTGAGTCTTTGTCTCAGACTTCACTTGCAATTTGTTTAATGTCCCCAACGCCCTTGCAGGAAAGGCCTCATTATACGGAATTTTTCTGAAGGGGAAACTGATACAATCTTTCTCAATCGCTGCATTAGGACCGTACATAATGTGGGTTCATCGTGACACTCTCCTGCATGTATGTGATTTGATCAATGTCATTCCCCAGTCCCCCTCCTTTCAACTGACAAACTGTTAAACTTGGAGTGCGCAAGTCATTTGCCCAAAGGGCAGAGCAGCTGGAACCGCAGGCCAGGTCCAAACCTACAGTCTTTACTCAGTGGCTTTCTCTCTCTCTATTTCTGAAGTTCCAAAATTATATATATAGAGAGAAATGTTTTGACCTTGTGGTAATGCATTTTCTGTAAGGTCAGAAATAAATAAGTAAAAATTAAACTGACAATGTCCAAGCAGCCTGAAAAATGCCACTCTGTGTTCCCCTTGAATTTGACCCCACAGTGGTTCCCCATCGACAGCTGATTGGCCTCGATAACTCATGCCCTTCTGTGAGCCTATTGCTTCCCATTGGCCTTGGCTTGATGGGCTGTGACGGACGGGTGATTACGGGCTGTGACAGTCCCCAGTGCAATAGAGACAGGCCCACACGGACACCCCCAGGGCCCTCAGGCCTCCAACCTTCTGCAGAGCCCTGAATCCTCGGTGGGCCGCTTCTGGGGTGCTCAAGATCTCCTGCACCCCAGGTATCTACTGACAAAGGGAGTGGCCTGACCGCGGTTCCGGGACCTGGTCGGGAGGCGCCTGGCTTCTCAGTGACAGGCCTGGGCCGAAGCTGCCGGCTGGGAGGTCTGGCAGAGCCCCTGCCTGGGCCTGTCACCGTTACCCTTCCAGGTCCATTGGGGACCCAGAGCAAAGGGTGCTTCAGCCTCTCCTTCTATTTGGGCAAAGCAGCGGCCCTTAAAGAGAGAAGTGATATATTCCCGTGACTAAGAGTTTAGGGATGGAATGAGGATAGGCGGGATAAGACGGACCACTTCAATAGAAGGCAGTCAAGAGGGCAGATTAGAGCCAGGCGCAGTGGCCACACCCATAATCCCAGCAGCTTGGGAGGCCCAGGCAGGAGGATCCCAAGTTCAAGGCCAGCCTCAGCAACTTAGCAAGACCCCCATCTCAAAATTAAAAATATAAAAAAGGGCTGGGGATGTGGCTCAGTGGTTAAGCACTGCAGGGTCCAATCCCCAGCACCAAAAAATCAATCAATCAATCAATCAATAAAAAGAGGGCAGATTAGGAGTGATGGGAAGAGAGAATCGGGTCACATTCTCAAACAGGGTCAAACATTTCTGGGGAACCAGAGCAGGAGAGATCAGGTAAACGCAGAGCTTGGGGCACCGGGCGGTCACAGTGACGTGCGATGGAGAGAGCCAGGTACGGGCCAGGTGGGCCACCTTCGGCAGGGTGGGGGGAAGGCCAGGGTGGTGTGGACTGAGGAACTTCAGGCAGCAAGTTTTCCTGACCCCCGGCCAGCTCGGCTCTGCAGAGTGGCCACTCTATGTAGCTGGGTCTTGGGGTGCTAGACTCCCCGCCCCGCCTGTTCTGGGGTGACCTTGAACCTGGGAGCAGTTCTCTTCCAGTTCCCAGTTCACTCGGCCAGTCCTTCTCCGGCTCCCGTGGTCCCTGTCATTGTCTAGACGAGACTCTTCTCGGTGTGGGCTCCCCGTCGTGATGCCCACCCTGGACCTCCTGAACCCCATCTGTGCTCTCTCCAGACCCAGATGCCCTGTGCGCATGGACGTTTAGGAAGCAGACTTGAGGGCTGGAGGCCAGGGCTGGGGACGGCGCCCACCATGCTGAGTTTGTATCCCTAAGTTCCGGCTGGACACCCCATGGGCCTTCAGAGACACGCATGGGAGAGAGGGAAGAGTCTCTGGGAGAACAGACTCGATGTGGGCAGGAGGGGTCCAGAGAAGGGAAAGGGCCAGTCCATCCGTCTGAGTGGCAGGGGGCCAGGAGGGGGTGGAAGAGTCTGCAAGCCAGGCCTCTGGACCCTCCTCATGTCAGAACTCGGTAAGAGCTTTATGTGGACAGCGGCCTGCCCACGGGGAAGCCCCCAGGACACACACAGTGCCCTCTTTTCTGATGTGGAGATGGGTCTCTGTGGATGGGGTCGCTCCAGGGGAAGGAAACACGGAGGCAACCGCGGGCACCGGGAGGCTCTGGGGGAGGGGCAGAGTCAAGAAGGTGTGGATCGCCGTCGTGGGAGAGAGCAAATGGGAGCCAGCCACCTCCCGCCACCACCACTGCCACGAGAGTCAGAGCAGGTGACCACAGGCTGGGGAGGAGGGCTTTGGCCTCTCTGCACAAGTTCCAGCCTCTGTGTGGGGCCTCCACCTCTCGTGGAGAGCACTTCACAGTTTACAACGCTTGTTCTTCCTGGAGTGAAAATTCTCTAGACAGGTAGGAGTGCGAGTGGGGAAGGGAGGGCCAGAGCCACCTGGTCACGGGGCCTGCGTCACCTCCGTCTATTGCACAGGATCACTGGGGGCTTAGGGCAGCTGGCAGCCATCATGATGGCAAGACAGGCCTGGGGTGACCAAGCTTGGCCAACCAGCCCTAGGTGGCCCACTGGACGTCCTCCCTGCAGCTGCTGCCTGCAGGGGACCGTCCTGGCTCAGGGGCCACACAGCGGCTCAAACCCAGGCCGCCATCTTGCTCTATTTGCCTCTCCCCAGGGAGAGGGGTGACCACTGGGAGTGGGAAATTTGGGGCGACTATTCACCTCTCCCTGCTCCCCCACCCTCAGCATGGAACTGGGGGCAAATTCACTTCATGTTCTCTTAATTTAACTATTGCCAGAGACGAGAATTCTTACACTCCCTCTTACAGCGAGGAAACTGAGGCCTACTGGAGACCACTGAGAGAGCTGGGCTGAACACAGGCAGTGTGAGTCGGGGACCATGTTGTCACCCGCTGCGCCACACTGCAGGAGAGGAAGGGGCTCAGTGTGGGCTCTGAGCCTGACTGAAACCCCAGCTTTCTGCTAATTGGCTGTGTGTCCTTGAACAAGTGGCTAAACATCCCTGAGCCTCAGTTTTGACTTTATTGATTATAGGAGCTGCCCAAAGGGTCATTGTGAGGATCCAAATGAGATAATACAAATAAGTTGTTTAGAACAGCTGGCGCATAATAAGTGCTCATTAAATCCTGGCTCTTAGTATTCATGAAGTTGGCAAGATGAAATGAGGTAATACACAAGGCGGGTCATCACCGAGAAATATTAGTCCCTCCCCTCTTCTTTCCTGACTCAACAGGTGGCCTCTGGTCATTTTCTAAGCCACAAGGGACTGACGTCCACCCTGCCCTACACATAGTTCTCCTTTTGTGTTGACTTTTCCCGCCAGCCTGGAGGACTTCCAAGATGACGTCCTGGAATTGGGTTCTATCACTGTGGGCCTGCCGGCCAGGTTGCATTTCCACGCCATCCTGTGCCTTGAAGGCCTGGCCTGCCCGGGCAGTGTCCTGGCTCCTAAGTGCCCTGTGCTGTACCCTCCTCCTGCCTTCAACCCGTCTCCTTGTTACTGGGACTCGATGTTCCCTCCCCTTTCACTTTCTGTGGGGAGATATTTGGGAAGGAGGAAGGAAAAAAAAATCTGGGTTTGCTCTTCTTTACCCCCCGCCCCGCCCCCCGCCCAACAGTGCCTATCAGTAATAGCAAGAGGGCAGGAGCAGCCTGTGGTACGGCGGGTCCTTGAGGGCTCTGTCGGGACTGCTGAGTGGCATCCTGGTGCCACTCCTAACTTGGAGGTGCAGAGACACAGGGCTGGTAAGTGGTGGGGTGCACCAGCTCCTCCACACCCAGCGAGGGCTCCCCACTCCCTGCTGGCGAGGCCAGCTGTAGGCTATGTTGCTGTCCCAACAGGAGTGTCCACAGACACCCGATCGTGCCCCGCCTGTGATGACACTTTTAACCTTTCCTTAATGACTACTGAGATTCGCCAGAAACTTGGAGGCAGAATCGGCTTCTCTGGTGGGGACTGTCTTTAGGGGAGCTCTATTTACCACCTGGGACACAGGCAAGTGGCTACCAGGTCTGGAATCCTCCTGTGCATTGGGCAGATGTCTCCACTGAGGATCTCACTGAAAAGCAACATCGTTCATTTTGCAGACGAGAAATGTGAGGCTCAGAGAGGCTAAAGCTCTGCCTAAGCTCCTCAGCTGACTTCTATTTGAACTCACTGGATTGTTGGAACCTCCCTGTGGAGCACTGGCCGACCGGCCATGGAGCATTGAGTCAGCATAAACTGCCTTCCTCCCCGGGCTGTGAGCTGCACCTTGCTGTTGAAGTGTGAGGTGTTATCTGCTGCCTCTATTTTGTGGAGGATGAAAGGAAGGCTCAGAGAGGTTAAGAGCCTCAGCCAAGGTCACAGAGCTCAGAAGTGGAAGACACAGAAAGCCTCCAGCCCAGATTCTCTTCCTCCACATCTGGGGCTGTTTAGTCCACCCCACCGCCTGGGAACATCTGCAGGTCTGGCCTCCAAGAATGCCCTGGAAAAATGGCAGGGATCAAATCTCCCTGAGCTGCCTGAGGAACTGTTTCTCTCTCTCTCTCTCTCTCTCTCTCTCTCTCTCTCTCTCTCTCCTGCTTCTAATACAAAGTGTGTGTGTTGAAAAAATCTTTTGTCAGCACCAAATTCATCTGAAATTGCAGCAAGAATAATTCTTCAGTGTTCTTTTTACTCTCTTTGATTCTCAAAATCTTACAGTATCAAACAGCCCCCGCTTCAGAGGGAAGATAATAATGAATGGCTCAAAATAACTCTGTGGAAGGAAATGAAGGTCTGATTTGAATTGCAGAGGCAATGATGCCTGCTTAGTGCCCCTCTCCCTGCATTTCCTGGAGAAGGTTTTTGCGTCTACCAGATTCTTCTACATTCAAAGATTCTGAGAGTCTAGAAAAAGCCAGAGCCAATTACTTGATCTGAAAGTCTATTTACCAGCATATATCCCAGTAATTCCAGCACATTAACCAATGTCACCTGGAGAATAAGGCGCGTTGCTGTTTTGGTTGATCATTTCCTCTCCAAGGAGACGGAGGCATTCTTCGGTGTGCAAGAAACGACGTGGGTTTCCTAAACCGCACTGTCTCATGTGCTTCTCAGAGAGGGCCACACACCCCAGATGCCAAGTACGCGTTGATCTCATTAATTACTGTGATTCATGTCAGTAGAAGGGCATTCTCGGAAGAAGCCCAAATGCACATTTAATCAATGTGGCTTTATCTGATCAGATTCATTATAACTCCATACATAGGTCTCAAGAGGAGCCGGGAGGTCATGAGCATATGCTCTCATAGAAATCCTCTTTAACCCACACGGGCTGAAATCCCCAGAGAGATGTGCGCTGGCACGTGCTGACCCCAGCTGCTGCCGAAGTTCTGTGGGTTTAGCACATCTGTCAATCGCGCATTCTGTGTCTGCTTTGAGAGTCCTTCCATTCAGCTGGGTGGCCAATAGGAGCTGATTAAGGACCATACACTCCTTTTAAGTGTAATTTTGAGTATTGTTGTGGTGGCGCGGATCTGAACAAAGCCAGTTTGGAAGGCGTGAAAATGAACTTATTTTTTGGCTCTTATTGACAACATGTATTTTGAGGCTCCAAGTCGCCCAGCCATGCTGGCGGTCAGAGAGGGGAGAGAAACAGTGCTGAATTGGTTGGTCTGCTGGGACCACAGCGGGTGGACCTCTGGCTGGACTGACAGCCTGCGTAAAATGAGGCCACATAAAGTTATGGAATCGTGACCTCCTCAAATGCCAATTTGGGTTGGCTTGCGGAGTGCCAGGAGAGTGAAGCACACCCTGTCCTGCCTGAGATTTATGTCACGCAACTTGGGGTAGGAGTAGGGACATGGACTTGAACTCTAATATGACCTGAGCCAGCAGGTCGACGGAATCAGGAGGAAAGGGCCGGAACCCGGCAGCTCCTTGTGGAGCCCCTGTGGGGACCAAAGCCGCTCGCGCTGCCCTCTGATGTCAGGCAAGCAGCCCACTCTCAAGATCACCTTCCCCTGTCCCCTTCCACACGCGTCCATATTTGACCCACTTCCCCCTTCTATCCAAAGACTCGACCCAATTCTCAAGCCTTCTCCCCCACAGTTCTGACCCAATTCTCTCATCATTTCCACAAAGACGTGACCCACTTTGCCTCCATCCTTCCCCCACGAGTTCCCCCCACAGCCCCCACACTACAGACCTGACCTCGTTTCTGCCCCCAGGCTGCTCACTCGCACCTGTTCCTCCTCGTCCCCGCAATGGAACCAGGCCCTTCCCCAAACGCTGTGAGGAACCGTGCACCTGTGAGCCACCCCCTCTCCCCCGACAGGTGCGTCCGGGCTTTGACCCTGGCCTCCCGCTTCTCCCTCCCCAGTGAGGATCAGAGGATCATCCACCTCACCGCCGTCCCCTTCCCAAGGACGTGCTGGGGTCACTGCAGGCGCACCCAGCCCTCGACACAGCCACATCCTGATCACAGCCCCAGCCAGGCCCGCACCGCGATGATTGAGGCACCTGGCGAGGCCCGAGCGCGCAGCTGGGCGGCCGCATCTTCTGTTCAGTTATCAGGTTATTTTTAAAGAAGCCATTTCGTTGGCAGCCTATCTGTCAGCATTTTGGATTCTCTTTTTTAAAAAAGTGATGTGTTTATTCCGAGGCAGAACAGCAGCCTGTCAGGGGTGTGGAGGCCACCCAGTCCGCTGGCCACCACAGTGTGACTCCCCGGGAGGTGATGGGAGATGGCTTCCCGCAGGTGCCTCCTACTTGGCTGCTGCCTAATTAAAAAGTAAATATGTTTCAATGATGGCAGTGGTAATTTTATTTATCCACCAGAAATGGACTGTAATTATTTGTGTATTTCAGATGACAAGGGCATTAAGCACTGTCAGTTTTTGGGACTGATTTGGGTGAATGACCTTGGGGTGGGGACAATCGGATGTGGGAAGATGGAGGGGCGTAGGTAGCAGGACCCTGGTTTCCCTAGCAGTCCACTCATCCCTCTCTCCTGCCCAGGGGGTGGTGCAGGGAGCACCTACAGTCCTCCCTCCCCTGAACGCGGCTGCATGGGCGACACCAGATTGAAACAGTGGTTGTCTGGGAAAATCGTGTTTTTCTTCTGATGTGAAGAAATGCAAGTTAGAGGTTTGGGGCACAGCAAAGAATTGTTCCAAACGTGAGTTACCATGAGAATCCCTGTTGTCATTGGAATTGTCACCAGCCTCATCACGGTCCGTGTCACCACCACCTCCACCTCCACCTCCAGCTTCACCTCCCCCTCTACCTTTACTTCCAGCTTCACCTCCAGCTCCACCATCACCTCCACCACCACTTCCACCTCCATCCCCATTACTACATCCACCTGCACCTCCATCTTCACCTCCATCTTCACCTCCAGCTCCCCCTTTACTTCCAACTCCACTTTCCCCTCCAACATCACCTCCACCACCACTTTCACCTCCATCCCCATTACTATATCTACCTCCACCTCCAGCTTCACCTCCACCTCCACCTCCACCTCCACCTCCAGCTTCACCTCCACCTCCACCTCCAGCTTCACCTCGACCTCCACCTCCAGTTTCACCTCCACCTCCACATCCAGCTCCACCTCCACCTCCACCTCTACCTCCACCTGCACCTCCACCTCCACCTCCACCTCCACCTCCACCTCCACCTCCACCTCCAGCTCCACCACCACCTCCACCTTCACCACCACCTCCACCTCTACCTCCAGCTCCACCTCCACCTCCAGCTTCACCTCCACCTCCACCTCCACCTCCACCTTCACCTCTACCTCCAGCTTCACCTCCACCTCCACCTCCACCTCCACCTCCAGCTCCACCTCCACCTCCACCTCCAGCTCCACCTCCACCTCCAGCTTCACCTCCACCTCCACCTCCACCTCCACCTCCACCTCTATCTCCAGCTCCACCTCCACCTCCACCTCCACCTCCACCTCCACTACCACCTCCACCTCCACCTCCACCTCCACCTTCACCTCTACCTCCAGCTTCACCTCCACCTCCACCTCCACCTCCAGCTTCACCTCCACCTCCACCTCCACCTCCACCTCCACCTCCACCTTCACCTCCACCTCCACCTCCACCTCCACCTTCACCTCTACCTCCAGCTTCACCTCCACCTCCACCTCCACCTCCACCTCCACCTCCACCTCCACCTCCACCTCTATCTCCAGCTCCACCTCCACCTCCACCTCCACCTCCATCTCCAACTCCAGCTCCACCTCTACCTCCACCTCCACCTCTACCTCCACCTTCACCTCCACCTCCAGCTCCACCTCCACCTCTACCTCCAGCTTCACCTCCATCTCCACCTCCACCTCCACCTCCAGCTTCACCTCCACCTCCACCTCCAGCTTCACCTCCACCTCCACCTCCATCTCCACCACCACCTCCAACTCCAGCTCCACCTCTACCTCCACCTCCACCTCTACCTCCACCTTCACCTCCACCTCCAGCTCCACCTCCACCTCTACCTCCAGCTTCACCTCCATCTCCACCTCCACCTCCACCTCCAGCTTCACCTCCACCTCCACCTCCACCTCCACCTCCACCTTCACCTCCACCTCCACATCCACCTCCACCTCCACCTCTACCTCCACCTCCAGCTTCACCTCCACCTCTACCTCTACCTCCACCTCCAGCTTCACCTCCACCTCCACCTCCACCTCCACCTCCACCTCCACCTTCACCTCCACCTCTACCTCCACCTCCAGCTTCACCTCCACCTCCACCTCCACCTCCACCTTCACCTCCACCTCCACCTCCACCTCCACCTCCACCTCCACCTCCAGCTTCACCTCCACCTCCACCTCCACCTCCACCTCCACCTCCACCTCCACCTCTACCTCCACCTCCAGCTTCACCTCCACCTCCACCTCCACCTCCACCTCCACCTCCACCTCCAGCTTCACCTCCACCTCCACCTCCACCTCCACCTTCACCTCCACCTCCACCTCCACCTCCACCTCTACCTCCACCTCCAGCTTCACCTCCACCTCCACCTCCACCTCCACCTCCACCTCTACCTCCACCTTCACCTCCACCTCCAGCTCCACCTCCACCTCTACCTCCAGCTTCACCTCCACCTCCACCTCTATCTCCAGCTCCACCTCCACCTCCACCTCCAGCTCCACCTTCACCTCCACCTCCACCTCCACCTCCAGCTTCACCTCCACCTCCACCTCCACCTCCACCTTCACCTCCACCTCCACCTCCACCTCCACCTCCACCTCCACCTCCAGCTTCACCTCCACCTCCACCTCCACCTCCACCTCTACCTCCACCTTCACCTCCACCTCCAGCTCCACCTCCACCTCTACCTCCAGCTTCACCTCCATCTCCACCTCCACCTCCACCTCCACCTCCACCTCCACCTCTACCTCCACCTCCAGCTTCACCTCCACCTCCACCTCCACCTCCACCTCCAGCTTCACCTCCACCTCCAGCTTCACCTCCACCTCCACCTCCACCTCCACCTCCACCTCCAGCTTCACCTCCACCTCCACCTCCACCTCCACCTCCACCTCCAGCTCCACCTCCACCTCCACCTCCACCTCCACCTCCAGCTCCACCTCCACCTCCAGCTCCAGCTTCACCTCCACCTCCAGCTTCACCTCCACCTCCACCTCCAGCTTCACCTCCACCTCCACCTCCACCACCACCTCCACCTCCAGCTTCACCTCCACCTCCACCTCCACCTCCAGCTTCACCTCCACCTCTACCTCCACCTCCACCTCTACCTCTACCTTCACCTCCACCTCCAGCTCCAGCTTTACCTCCACCTCCACCTCCACCTCCAGCTTCACCTCCACCTCTACCTCCACCTCCACCTCTACCTCCACCTCCACCTCCACCTCCAGCTTCACCTCCACCTCCACCTTCACCTCCACCTCCACCTCCACCTCCAGCTTCACCTCCACCTCCACCTCCACCTCCACCTCCACCTCCAGCTTCACCTCCACCTCCACCTCCACCTCCACCTCCACCTCCAGCTCTACCTCCACCTCCACCTCTACCTCCACCTCCACCTCCAGCTCCACCTCTATCTCCAGCTCCACCTTCACCTCCACCTCCACCTCCAGCTCCACCTCCACCTCCACCTCCACCTCCAGCTCCAGCTTCACCTCCACCTCCACCTCTACCTCCACCTCCACCTCCACCTCCACCTCCAGCTCCACCTCTATCTCCAGCTCCACCTTCACCTCCAGCTCCACCTCCACCTCCAGCTTCACCTCCACCTCCACCTCCACCTCCACCTCCAGCTCCAGCTTCACCTCCACCTCCACCTCTACCTCTAGCTCCACCTCCACCTCCAGCTTCACCTCCACCTCCACCTCCACCTCCAGCTCCACCTCCACCTCCACCTCCACCTCCAGCTCCAGCTTCACCTCCACCTCCACCTCTACCTCCACCTCCACCTCCACCTCCACCTCCACCTCCACCTCCAGCTTCACCTCCACCTCCACCTTCACCTCCACCTCCACCTCCACCTCCAGCTTCACCTCCACCTCCACCTCCACCTCCACCTCCACCTCCAGCTTCACCTCCACCTCCACCTCCACCTCCACCTCCACCTCCAGCTCTACCTCCACCTCCACCTCTACCTCCACCTCCACCTCCAGCTCCACCTCTATCTCCAGCTCCACCTTCACCTCCACCTCCACCTCCAGCTCCACCTCCACCTCCACCTCCACCTCCACCTCCACCTCCACCTCCACCTCCACCTCCACCTCCACCTCCACCTCCACCTCCACCTCCAGCTCCACCTCTATCTCCAGCTCCACCTTCACCTCCAGCTCCACCTCCACCTCCAGCTTCACCTCCACCTCCACCTCCACCTCCACCTCCAGCTCCAGCTTCACCTCCACCTCCACCTCTACCTCTAGCTCCACCTCCACCTCCAGCTTCACCTCCACCTCCACCTCCACCTCCAGCTCCACCTCCACCTCCACCTCCAGCTCCAGCTTCACCTCCACCTCCACCTCTACCTCCACCTCCACCTCCACCTCCACCTCCAGCTCCACCTCTATCTCCAGCTCCACCTTCACCTCCAGCTCCACCTCCACCTCCAGCTTCACCTCCACCTCCACCTCCACCTCCACCTCCAGCTCCAGCTTCACCTCCACCTCCACCTCTACCTCTAGCTCCACCTCCACCTCCAGCTTCACCTCCACCTCCACCTCCACCTCCAGCTTCACCTCCACCTCCACCTCCAGCTCCAGCTTCACCTCCACCTCCACCTCCACCTCCACCTCCACCTCTACCTCCACCTCCACCTCCACCTCCACCTCCACCTCCAGCTCCAGCTCCACCTCCACCTCCACCTCCAGCTTCACCTCCACCTCCACCTCCACCTCCACCTCCACCTCTACCTCCACCTCCACCTCCACCTCCACCTCCACCTCCACCTCCACCTCCAGCTTCACCTCCACCTCCACCTCCACCTCCACCTCTACCTCTAGCTCCACCTCCAGCTCCACCTCCAGCTCCACCTCCACCTCCACCTCCACCTCCAGCTCCACCTCCACCTCCACCTCCAGCTTCACCTCCACCTCCACCTCCACCTCTACCTCCACCTCCACCTCCACCTCCAGCTCCACCTCCACCTCCACCTCCAGCTTCACCTCCACCTCCACCTCTACCTCTAGCTCCACCTCCAGCTCCAGCTCCACCTCCACCTCCACCTCCAGCTCCACCTCTATCTCCAGCTCCACCTTCACCTCCACCTCCACCTCCAGCTCCACCTCCACCTCCAGCTCCACCTCCACCTCCACCTCCACCTCCACCTCTACCTCCAGCTCCACCTCCACCTCCAGCTCCAGCTTCACCTCCACCTCCACCTCCAGCCTCAGCTCCACCTCCACCTCCACCTCCACCTCCAGCTTCACCTCCACCTCCACCTCCACCTCCAGCTTCATCCCCAGCTTCATCTTGGTCATCCTATCTGAGCAATTCTGATCCTGACTTTTACCCCTCAAATTACTTTCTTCCTGTCAACTTCTTTATTTATCCTTTAAAAAGAATAAAATAAAAACTAGAAAATCCCTATCTTTATATAAGAATTTTGTTTTCTTTATGTTAGATACTAAAGATCCGTTTTCCTACCTACCTGTCATCTATCTATGTATCTATCTGTTGTTTCCTTTCAAGTTCTCAAGTTCTCATTGACCCATTTCAGCTGGATCAGCACTGAGGGTTCAAAGTGACGGGTGCAGCACTTTAGGGTACAGAGGGTGCTTCCAAATGCCTCGTAGAGACCAGACCTCTCCTCTGGAAACCGCCTGGAGAAGGGCACCTACGTTCAGGAGTTTATCTCTTTACTCAGAGTCAAAGGTTTTAAAAAACAACACAGCAAATGCAGATCTCGAGCCAGCACCTGGGCTGCCACACCGTGATCTGCACCTGACGTTGCTGAATTAAAGTTGAGCGTCAGCATTCAGACAGGAAAGGACTTGGGTCCACGGCCCTTTGGACACTCATCTTTATTCTAAACCTCTTCTCAGGCCACACCCCTAATCTCTCCCACTCCTTCCTTTTGTTTTTTATTAAAATCCGTGACACTGAAGCTGAAATAAATGGGTCACTGTGCTCACCATTGGGTGGACCAGGATTTAAATTCCAGCTCCACTGGTGACTTAACCTGAGAAGGTCACTTAAGCTCTTTTGGTCTTGCTTCTGCAGTGGGAATCCCTGCCACCTGGGGCTACATGGGAATCAGATGAAATTAGGTCTCCAAGGGAGGTGTGTGCAGGGCACTTGGACACTTCCTGGGAGACCTGCTCTCCCCTCCTCTGCAGGGTTCCCACGTCACGGGCTGTTCTTTTACTAATTGCAGGAATGGATGGGCGGTTCCCACATCTGGCTGATGACTGGAGGAGAAGATGCTGGGCTCAGAGCTCGAGATGGAGCAAAGAAAGTGAGAAGAGGGCACCTGAGACCCACTCACCCCTGCCCTGGTTACTGAATCTCTCCCCCCCTCTCGGTTTCCTCATCTACCAACTGGGGATCCTAAAGCAGATATTGCACGATTGCAGCGAGGATTAAGTGAAACTCTTGGCCCCCAGGAGGACCCTGCCTAGATGTCCTTCCCTCCCTTTCCTTCTCTGTCTCCCCCTTTCTCCTTGCATTCCCCCCTTCTTCCCAGCTCTCTTGATAAAGACTGTCAGAAGGTGCTGCTGCTCCAGGACCAGTGGTATAGAACCGAAGATCTGGGCACGACAGTCACTAAGGAATTGAATTAGTGGAAACCGTGTGCACGGGGAGGAATTAAGGAACGCTATTTAGGATCATTTATGAAACTGTAAAATCAGATGAAGACAAAATAATAAGAATCACATGGAGAGTTCACAGACAGTTCCCGCCTCTAATTCTTTTAAAACACTGCCCTAGTTGAGTATCAAGGCTCCACGTGCAATTATTAAAAAGAAGACATCCAAACTGACAATACAAATGATGGTGATAGAGCTTCCCGGCCTGGGTGGCTCTCACTTTGTTTTAATGGAAGGAAAGTGGAGTGTTTTCCCTCATTTAAAAAAATCTCCCGTTTTTCCCAGGCCATCTGTCTGCCTATTAAAATCCCATCAGCTTCATTTCGAGAACACGCGCTTCCCCACGCCTGCTGCCCAGAGGGGGTCCTGGGGGCCAACCAGCCTGCGGCAGCCCAGGCCTCTCCCAGAGGAGGGCACAGGGCTCTCTGCTCCTCCTGGGGGTCATCCTGCACCCCAGCTTGGTCCCTCACTGTTGCTAGACAGGAGACTCTGTGATTTATTTCCAGGCCCCACATTAGTGTCCAGAAATTAGTTTATCTGCTTAGTAATGTGTTGATCCGTTCGACTGTGTAAGACATAACGACGCCTCCTCTCAGCGGGCGAGGGTCTAACAAGACTGTGCTGGATCTTTAGGATGGAGACTCCTGGGGTGAAGCCCGAGGCCCAGGTCCAGCACTCGCTGCACACATAACGGGTGGGGACAGGCCCACGGGTCGAAGTGGCAAAGCCTGGCTAGGGAAGGGGTAACCTGTGCCCCTCTGGACTCGACACCTGGATTCTGGTCACCTGGACCATCGTTATTAGACTTGGAGGCACGTTCCCAAGCCCTGGTTTCTCTGAGTGCTTTCTACTGTGATTGCTAGATGGCCGCTCTTGCTCTCCCGCCGTGGTGCCGTCATTGCTGAGAAGTTCTGAAGTCTCTTTTAAGCCAAAGCTGTTGGCGGGCCATCTTAGTGGGCCATGCGTGGATCAAAACTATTTCTTTTTTTAAAAAAAAATTGTGTCTGTACTGAACACGGCAGACCCTTTTCCTGTCTCTAGTTGTAACGACACAGTACGACAACTGCTCACAGAGCATCGACGTGGTCCAGGTATTGTAAGAGGTCTAGAGACGGGAGGCTGTGCGTGTGATGTGCACATACTGTGCCATCTCACGGAGGGGAGTTGAGTGGCTCTGCTTATTTGGTTATGTCCACAGGGGCCAGTCTCCTGAGGATGCCCGGGGTGACTGTACTTCTCAGACTAGGGGGAATCATCTGTATTTCAAAGACTCACAGGTGGGCAAAGAAATCCCTTTACCGCTGGGTTGGAGAGAAAAAAGCTGATTCCCCTTGCCCCGAAGGAGTCTTGAGAAGGGGACATCACCTAAGGGTGCTGCAGGAGGCCGAGGGGAAAGCCCCCAGCACACACCAGAGGACACCACCATCTCTCCCAGGGCAGCCGCCTGCACCACTGTCCTTTCTCCTTGAAGAACAGGTCGCGGGGTACCTGTGCCCCAAGTGTCCCCCATGCCTCAGGAAGGCTCTTGGAGTCCAGGCGATTCTGTGGGTTGGCCTCTGACCTTTGCCCTTTCTCCCCCAGAGCCCTTTTACCACCTAAAGGGAAAAGCTGCCCCGTGGTAGGAATAGAAGGCCACCGTTCTCCCCTCTGCGCAGGGGTGTCCTGGGAGTCATAATGAGCTGTTGAAGTGGCCGCTGTGTGTCCGGGATGAATTTAAGGGGTGCTGGGATGGACGTTTGATCACACTGAAGCTGAATGTCTTAAATGTGTGTTAAAAATATCCCTAGGGTATGGGGTCCGGGATTCCTGGGACACTGCGACTCAGGTGGAGGCCAAAGCTGGGTGCGTGGAGAAGGTGTTCGGGAGCAGCAGAAGGGGCAGCGTCTGGACACGTGGGAACACTCCCCGGGTCCCCAGGACTGGCGGGAGGCAAGTCTGGCTTTAACACATCCACCGTCTCCGCGGCCTCTGCTCCGCGAGCCCCTGACATAAGTGGATTTTCTAGCACACTCTTGGTGAGTGCTGCGATTCTCCGTTCCCTGGCAGACAGGAGTCCGAGGCTCAGGAGCGTCCTGCCTGGGGCTCAGGACGTCTGGATCCAAACCCAGGCCCGCCTGAGGCTCAGACCTGCTCTTTCCGCTGGGTTGGTGCCGCCCAATCAATGCAGAGAGAAACTAGGCCAGGAAGTGGTTGGGTTCCAGGGAAAATCTATTGGTCCCAGGCAGCTGTGGGTGTGGCCCTGGGGTGATTTTCGCCTGGGTCCCAGCCACAGGCTTTGAGGCTGCTCCTGGTCACTCAGTGCACACCCCTTTCCTCCCGGCCTGGCATTTCTGTGTCCTCTGTGGGCAGAGGGTGCTCCCTGGGCCGTGCATCTGTGGGGCAGGGGTGACTGTCCCTGCCTAGGGGGAGGCAGGCCCTCCCTGAATCATGCTGCCACTTGCCCCAGCTCCAACCAACTGTCACAGACCCTCTGGGCTCTAGTGGCCTGTTCATCTGCTCTGAGAGGCCCTGGGGCCCAGGCCTCCTGCCCCGGGGCAGCCTCTGCCATCCTTAGGGGCTCTTGACCTCCCAAGACCTGAAGGCCACCCAGTGAGACAGGGTGGCCAGGTACGGCCGCCCTGTGCCCCTCCCATTGTCCCCCCACCCCTCTGGCTCGGCTTGCAGCCCTGGTGCCAGGCCCCGGCCACGGAGGCCCGTCAGAAGCCACAGAGGCTCAGTGCTCTGTGAAGCAGGCACCAGGGCAGGTCCTTGTCCTCCTGCAGACCGCGGGGGAGGCTTCTGCTGTTCCAGGACCGCGGCCGGGAAGCTGCCCGAGCTCTGAGCTTCCGCTGGTTCCCGGGAAGCCGGGGCCCAGACCAGCTGGGTCTCCCGGCCATCTCCGGTCCTCTCTCCCTTCCTTCCCTCCACTCCTTCTTCCTTTCATCAAAAAACTTCTGCTGAGCACCTACTGCATGCCAGATGCCGCCTGGCTACCTCACCCCGGCTGGTCCCCCACTGGAGGACCATGTGCCCGCCGTGTGCCTGGCACCGTGACAGGCAGGGGAAGAGGCCCATCTGACACATCCCTGTCTCCGGAGCTTTCTCGCCTGGTTGAAGCCACAGAGGAAGTTCAAGGCAGCACCCAGCTCTCCACGCGGGTTGGTGCCTGGGGGCAGTGGGTGCCCGGCGGCTGCGCTTGGGTTTTGCTGCTGACAGGAGAAGGCGGCGCTGCTCCTGCCCCCGGCTCTGCACTGCCGTCCACCCTGTCCCAAGTCAAAACAAACCCCGCAGAGAGTCCAGGCGATCGAAAGTCCCTGTCACAACCCGCTTCAGATAGAAAGCCTCATCTCCAAGGAGACGTCCCCCGTCACAGAGGGAAAGGGAGAGGCCTTCTCTGCTCAGTGCCAGACCTGCTGCCCCTCGGCATGGACGGGCCCCTGCAGTCGATGACTCTGTGGACACACGGAGGAGCCTCGAGCTCACCAAGGGCAGAAGCAACAGAGGCGCAGGAGGAAGGAGGCTGAGGAGCCTCAGGAGGACAGGGCCTCCCGAAGGTGGGGCTTTCATCTGCCCCCAGAGAGGCCGCAACAGACCCTGTGGTCCAGAGTGACCCCCAGGGTGTGGTGGAGTGGCAAAGTCCCCGCGCAGGCTCTGTGCCACCAGCTGCCCAGGGCTGGGCACTTGGGCTCTTGGCTCCTCGGTGGCATGGCCGGCCCTTTCCCTCCTGGGCCTCGAGGTCTCGGAGGGTCAGATGAAGGGCTGGGCGAGGGGAGCTCTGTGGACCCTCGGCTAGTTCCCTCCCTGCGTTCCTTCCCTGTAGCCACAGACTCTCCAGTGTTTCATGGGCATGTGGTCACCTGGAATAAAGGCTGTAGCTAGGGTAGGGTCATGTTGGAAACCTGTGGCCCTTGGACTAAAGTAAAAATGTTGCGTGATGTCTTCCAGGAAGCCTCCTTAGGAGCCAGGTGACAGGTGCCCTTTGCCCTTGTCCTTCTGTGCCATCCTCTACCTTGATGTGTGAGATGTGAAGGCAGTGACTGGAACTCTGGCAGCCATGCTGCACTGTGAGGTTGAAGGCTACACTGTAGAGGTGGTGGAGCCGGATACTGCAGAAGTCTGCACTGCTGACCAGTTGGTGGGTCCCCAAGACCAGCCTTATACTACACACCTCCAGATCCATTTACTCGAAAGAGAATGAATCTCTCGTCGTATTTAAGCCACTGCCAATTCTATTTTTCTGTTACTGTTAGTCATGTCTAATCTTTCCTGATGCAAGCTCTGATTCCCTCCAGGTGTGCTGCAGCATTCGGGAGCTATTGAAGAACCCGCTCCCCGTGGGAGGAGAGGGATGGCCACATCCCAGTCGCTGTAACCAGTGCCTGGGTCATGCTCTACAGCAAAGGTGAGTGACGGTCACAGATGGAATCAGCCCTCTCGTCGTCGTCTGACCTTGAGCCAGATCATCCTGGGTGATCTTGGGGGGCCCGTGTAACCTCGAGGGCCCCTGGGCATGGAGGGGAGGCTGAGAGGACTGGAGGCCGCTGGCTTGGGCAGGTGGCTGGTTGTGAAGGTAATGGAGCCCCCCCGCCACGCAGGCAGGTTCTCCTGAGAGACCCCAGAGAGCACACGGCCCTGACACCCCGACTGCAGCCCAGGGCCCCGCTGGGACCTCTGACCTCCAGAACCGCAAGCGCCTACGTTTGCCTTGCTGGACGTCACTAAGCGACCGTCCCTGGGTCCAGCAGTGCTCGGAGGAGAGCCCCCTCCCCCTCCCTCCTGGTAAGGGACACTGACAGCAGCCCCCGAGCGGTGGCTGGCCGGCCGTCGTGGGGAAAGGCCTCCTTCCTCTCGCACCTCTGGTCCACCCCTGCCCGCCAGGGAGAGGGAAGCTGAGGCGCTGGTGCGACGGGCTGGGCCTGGGAGGGAGGTCCTTGTCCTCAGGGTCGAGGCCAAGAAACAGGCCGCTCGCCAGAGGCTGCGTGGGATTTAGGTCCACGTCCCCAGGCCCCGCTGGCCGTGCCCCGCAGCCTGGCTTCTCGACACCAGCCCCACCCGGGAGCTGGGAACGCAGCACCTCAGCATCCGCCCGGTCCTGAGTCAGCATCGGCCAGCAAGGTCCCTGGGGAGTCTGCTGCCCAGGGCCAGAACTGCACGCCCTCCTTGACCCCACCCTCTGGGCAGCTTTGGGCGGTGCCATTCTCCTCCTCTGCTTAGGGCCTTTTCTGTCCTGTTTGGCAAACTCCTATTCGCCCTGCAGAGCCCACTGCCTACGGCGCTTCCTTTAGGATCCCTTTCCTGACTTTCCTCTTCCTTGGCCTGTGTGTGTGTGTGTGTGTGTGTGAGTGTGAGTGTGTGTGTGTGTTCTACCACTGAGCTGCATCCTCAGCCCTTTCTCTGTTTTATTTTGAGGCAGGGTCTCACTAAGTTGCTGAGGCTGGCCTTGAACTTGGGATCCTCCTCCCCCGGCCTCTGGAGTCGCTGGGATTACGGGTGTGCACCGCTCTATGTGGCCTCACATGTGCTTTTGCCAATATTCCCGCTCACTGACTCCTTCAGATCTGGGGCACATCTGTTGACACCTAGCAAACATTTATGCAGCACCTACTATGTCCCAGGTGCTGATCTCAGCCCTGGTTACTAGGTACCGAAGACAGACGGATCCAGAGAACATAAACATAATGAGAAAAATCAAACAGGGAGGAGAGGCTGGAGGGGGCGGCCGTCCCCCCGGGGACTGGCCCATCTATGACCCAGGACGCAGCACAGAGCCGCCAGCTTTCAGCTTGGACCTGGGCGCTCTCCCCGACCACGCGGTGTGTCTTGAGGTTCGAGTGTCTCCTGGGCCATTGCTGGGCAATGTTCTCCTACTCAGAAACCCTTGAGTTCCCCCTTCTCTCTGAAGCCCAGGGTCCCCCAGCAAGTCCCCCACTTCCGGGGATAGTGGCCGCGTGGACTGCCTCCCAGGCACCTGGCATTTGGTTATTGAACGGCGCCTGGCAGGGGGTTGGTCGGTACAACAGGGAGCTCTTCCCAGGCTGGGGTCAAGGTTAGAAAATGTCACCCTCTGGAAGAGCAGCTCCCGAGAGACCCAAGAGGCGAGACTCGTCTGTCTGAAGTGCCAGCTCGGGGGACACCCAGGAGGGGAGTGGAGGAGGCTCACCCCGCGGAGGAGGGTGGACATGGGCACTTATCTACGGCTGCCCGGCTTCCTGCCTTCCTCCGTGACACCAGCCCCTGCAGCCTGGTGTGGCTCTAGTGACACTTTCAGCTGTCGAGACAAAGACTCTGCCTTCAATTTGCCACCGGCGCAGAGTCGAGTTTGCAAACTCAGACGCCCACGGAGCCAGGCAAAGGCCACCCAGCCAAGCAGCCACTCAGGACGCTCTGGAGTGTGGGGACTCGGGGACATGCAGGCCTGCACCGAAGGGACATCTGTGCCCAGCTCCCCTTCTTGCTGCCCAGCAGGCCTGGGCCCGGGGTTACAGCGTCTTTGGCAGGAAAGTTCTGGAGCTGATGAGCATTCGAGGGCCCCGCACAACTCCCTCCCCACCGCTCTTTGCACCCGCGAGGAGGGCAAATAATAACCGTGGCACCAGCCAGCACCAGGCGCAGGCAGCAGCCTGCAGCACCTCGTGCCCACTCCCAGGGAGATGCAGGGTTCGCCCCCTTCCCAGGTGAGAGATGGACCTGGAAGGTCCGAGTCCTGCCCCAGGCACAGAGCTGGTGAGCAGGGCTGGGACCCAGCTGTTGGAGGCGGAGCTGACAGGAGGGGCCTGGCTGGGGTGGAGCGCAGGGTGCTGGGGAGGGGGCTGGGGAGAGTGTGAGCTGCTGTGCACACCCCGGGACTGGACCGTGGGTCAGAGTGGCATGGCGGGTCCTCCCCTGGGCAGCAGGCAGGAGAGCAGCAAGGTTCACCCCCACCCACAAGCTGCAAATGTCCCTAGGTTGTGAGGTCCCCCTCTGTGTTAGGAGCAATGAGAAAATCTGTCCACCCCTCTGATGTCCCCCTCCCCCTGGGCAAGGAGCATGTCCCAATTGAACCTTCTAACTGTCGACTAGTTCATCGTGCACAGGAGTAGAAACAGTGACTTCCACCCAGCACACCCTCAACTACGCAAAAAAAAAAGTGTTTAGAGATTTGGGGTTCAAGGAAGAATTGTAAACATAATCAGTGTAACAGAAGCCTTATTCAGGTTCTGGGATTTGAAAGACCTGGGTTGGAATTCCAGCTTTGTCACTTTGCTGTGTGACCTTGGGCATGATGGTTAACTTTTCTGATCCCCTTCAGATGGAGACAATGGGTATCTGAGGAAATGTGGAGATTAGATGAGCGCTAACCTCTGGAAAGCACCTAAACCAGCACTTAGCACAAAAGAAGGACTCAGTGAGTGACTCTTCTCCTTGTCACTACCACCAAGCACTGCAGAATGGCCGTCCTGTAGGGCAAAAAGAAATGGGGGTGGGCTGGGGATACAGCTCAGCTGGTAGAGTGCTGGCCTCGCAGGCTCGAGGCCCTGGGTTCAATCCCCAGCACCGCAGGAAAAAAGAAAAAAAACAAAAACAAGAAACAAAAAAGAAAAAAAGAAATGGGGGTGGGAGAGTTTTCAATCTTAGGGAAAATTCAACAAGGATAAAGGATGAGACCTGCCCTCAGGAGGGGAAGACAGAGCCCAGGGCGGGGGAGAGGTGACATGGGAGTAAGTGACACTGTAAGCAGGGACAGCCAGGGGGAAGTGCCATGGGGCAAAGCCGGGCTGCAGGAGGGTCTGGGGCCAGGACTCAGGTCTCCAGGGAGCTCTGCCTGGCCGTGGCCCAAGTGAGGCCCGCTGGGTCCTGAGCTGTGGGTGACTGTGGAGGTGAAGCAAGGGTCCAGGCCCCCGGAGGGTGAGGCCTCGGCACCTCCGTAGCAGCTGGAAGACCAACCGAGTGTCAGGAGCAAGGGTGGCGCCCCTCAGCCACACCAGGCTGTGAAGCCAGTCCCTGGGCCAGGCGGCCACCCACCAGGGTTTCATCCAGGGGAACGGGCCTGGTGTCCAGGAGACCAGCCTGGCTACTTCCTGAAGCTTTAGGGCAAGGCGGTGGCCTGGGGGCCCTGCAGGATGCCCGGGGGAAGCCCTGCTGGTCTCACGGGCTCTGCAGACGGTGGCTGTCCCAGCCGAGCGGGAAAAGAGGCTGGTCAGAGGTGGCAGGGAGGTTCCCTTCCCAAGCTGGTCAGTCCCCTGGGCTAGACTGGGAGCCCCCTGGCCTTTACTGTCACATCCCTGAGCACTCTGTCCATGCCGGGTTCTAGACCAGGCTTTGGGGACCGTGGTAGCTGGGCAGACAGGTCCTGCCCTCGTGGAGCATGCAGTCCTACAGGGGACTCGAATCTGAGCAAGCGGATGCTCAGAAAGAAGACAAGAAAATGAAAAATCAAAGAAAAAATGAAAAGAGGGCCACAGGATTGAGGCCTGCTGCAGCTAAGGTGGTCAGGAGGCCTCCTGAGGGAGGGGCGTCCGGGCACTGGCTGTCTGCGTGCGTGTTGGTAGCCGAAGCACCTGTCATATAGTAGTAGTTCAGTAAAGCTAGTTAGACTGGGGGGGGGTCTGGATGGGCTCCTGTGGTTGACCACTCTTACCTCCTCCCCTCTCCTGACCCTCTGTTTACTGTAACTCACATGAAGCCACCCAGTTCCCCGGGCGGCCTGCTCTCTGTGTCCAGCGCCTGCCCAGGAAATCTCTCATCCTGGAGAATGGGAAAGCCCGGTGTGGCCCTCCTGGCTCACCACCCTCTGGGCTTCCCTGTCTTCCACGCTGAAATGCAGAACTGCTCTGTGCGCGCTCCCTGTCCCCTGTCACCTCCCGGCCCTCCTCAGCCTTCTGCCTTCCAGGGCTTCCTCCTGGGCTCCTGTGTGACGGGGCATGCCACTCCTCGGTCTGAAGTGCCCCTCCTTTCCTGAGCCTGCTCATCCACACTCTGCACCCTTCAGAACCGGATTCCCTGTACCACGTTCCCCAATCTCTGTGCCCCCAGTCCCCAGAGCCCTCTGTGCCGGTTTCGGGGTGTGCTGGCCGACGTCTCTGTCCACTGGTAGAGCTCCTCCACAGCTGAGTTCCTCCAGGACGGGGGCTGAGCCTTCTACTCACAGCACCTGGCAGCGCTCAGGGACACGCTGTTGAGCAGAGAGCCCCGTCACCCTGCCCCTGTAGGAGACTTGCGGGTAAACCAGGTTCCTCTGCCCCAGGCTGCTTCCCGAGGCCGAGGCTGGGCCCCAGCAAGCTGGAGAGACCCCGGGGCTCCCTCTGCACCTGCCTGGGGTCTCCCTGCCCGCAATGGGCTTTCCATCTTCCTTCTGTTCTAAGACCCGTAGTTTAAATTTCAAGGTTTCTGAAATCAGGATGTGTCTTGTAATCAACGTGAACATTAAACCTGCCCCCCCCCCAGGCTGTTTTTAGGTAGATCTTAATTTTATGATCAGCGGTGCCTCAGAACCCAGAGGTGACGGAACAGGGAGGAGACGGCCACTTCTGCACCCAGGAGAAGGAGCCAGGGCCCTTCTCCACCCCGTTCCTATTTTCAAAAAGTCTCCAGGTGATGGGGCTGAGGGTGTGGCCCAGCGGAGGAGCTCTCGCCTGTGAGGCCCTGGGTTCGATCCTCAGCACCACATAAAAATAAATGAATAAAATAAAGGTACTGCGTCCAATGTCAACTAAAAAGTAAATATTAAAAGAAAAAAGTCTCCAGGTTGTAACTGAGCTTCATCCAGATTCCTGCTCAAATCTCCAAGATCCTATCTGGCTGTAAAAGGAGCCAGGGACCCTTGGAATTCGTGGGAGGGTGATAAGGAGAGGCCACAGGTCGCAGAGGAGGACGAGGAAGGTCCCCAGCCTGCTCTTAGGATCCCCGCTGGGCTCCCTCCCAGGGTCCCGGAGGTGGGGAGCGGTCGCCACTGCCTTCCTGTGTTTCCCAGAGTTGGCACCAGGTCCCCGTCCTCGCCCCCACTCTTTGCACTTAGTGAAAGGAAATTCAGTGAATTCAGTGGAGTCCCTTGTCCCACCCTCTGCACGGTGGCCCCGGGAAGCTGGGAGGCAGAAAGATCCCTGCATTCAGCCTGGGGCGCAAGAGGAGAGCGCCAGGCAAAGGCGACAGAAGGGCTGTCCTACCCCCAAAGCAACCTGCAGACAGGCGTTACCATCCCCAGTGAATAGATGGTGAGAGGAAGGCACAGAGACTGAATTAAGTAGTCCAAGGTCACACAGCTAGACACCAGAAGCCAGAGACAGAAAGTCTAAGCCTTCAGCAAGACTAACAAGGTCTTAAAAGAAACCAAGACTAACAAGGTCTCGGGGGTTCAGATCACGTTCACATCCCCGTCCCACCATCCAGCCCCAGCCGAGGACACCCGGCTCCAGCGCCTGGCTTCCCACCACTGGTCTCACTTCTGCACTGGATGTCCCCCCACTTGGAACATTCTTTCTTTCTCTGTCACCGTTAACTCCAGGCGGCCCTCCAGCTCTCCATGCCCGTCCCTCCTCCTCAGGGAAGACCCTAACCCAATGCCACCCCCTCCCAGCCCCTCCCAGCCCGTGCTGTGTCGGCCACAGTTCACTTCACAAGCGCAGGAGACACGTTGGAGCCGGGGTCTGTGGCCTCCAGCAGGCTCTGGGGTCCCGAGTCAGTGGCCCCTGAACCACGCTGCTGCCTGTGACGTCTCCGTCCCTGGCCTAGCACTTGCGACTCCTTGAGCGCGGGACAGGCCTTGCCGGATGGCAGCTTGAAACCAGGCGGAAACTCGCGGGCGGGTTTCATGTGAATTTGGCTTTAGGGGCAAAAAAGGTATTTGAAGCTAAAAAGAGTCATTGAATTTTGATACATTAAAAAATCTCAGTCTGCCTAGGTCTTTTCTCTCCCCACTGTCACCATCAGAAGGTGGACAGTCCTGGGAGGACGTCCCTGAGAGTCTGTGGAGGCCCTGGGTGGGGAAGGACAGCGTGGCCGGGATCTGCCCTGGGGGGACACCTGGACCCCCAGCTCTTCCTCCCCGGGCCCTTGTTTTCTCTCCAAGCACATTCTATATTTGTCACTCTTTATTCTGGCCCCTTGTGTGCTGAGCTCTCTCTCCCCTCCATGTTCCCTCTCTCCCCTGTGTTGAGCTCTGCTACTTTTCAGAATATCAGGGAAAAAAAAAGAAATCTTTCCACCATTTCTCACTCAAAGAACCCTCCCTGAGCACCAGAGGGGCCACCATTTCTGAACGACGCCCTGTGGCAGGCAGTGGGCATGTGCTTGGTCACCAACAAAGGTGGTTTCCATCTTGCAATGTCATGAATGCTGGGACCCCAGCCATGGGCAGGAAAGGAAAAACCTGGCTCTCACAGGGCTGGTGTCTAGTGGTGAGAGACAGGCTCGATGAGCAAAGGTAGAGGCTGAGGAGGTGGTAGGTGCCTGCTAGACACCAGAATGGGTAAGGAGATGTAGGAGGGGTGGTTGGGGGATTGAGAGCAATTTCAAATAAGATGGTTGGGGACAGGAAGCGAGGACATCTATTCATCTGATCCCTAAACCACCAGCCACCCTGGGAGGAGACTAGGATACTTCCTCTCTTTTAATAGAAAAGGAGACCAAGGCCTGGAGAGGTCCAGCTGTCCCACGTCACATGGCTCAGAGGCTACGGTGCCTCAGGTGAGCCCGGGTCTGTGGGGCTGGGACATCCCTTCAACTACGCCCCAGGACATTCTCTGCACACTTCCATGAGTTACGGGGATGTACATTTGCTGTTTTAAAAACACTTGCCAACCCCAAACCAACGGATCGTTCACACTGAGGCCGGGTCCAGACTGAAGGGCAGAAAATGAAGGGGCGGAGGGTGTGTTCACCTGAGCTCGGTGGGAGGGATTGGGTGCTGCCTCCCTCAGCCTCTGGGCCTCAGCTCGCGGGACAGAGGAGTTAGGACAGAGGGCATCACCCCGAAAGGTGCCGGTGCTCGAGATGGCAGCTGGGGGATGGGGTGCAGGGGGGGTGCACCCAGAGCAGAATCCCAGTCACCGGCCAGGTGGATGGCGCAGAGCCCTCGAAGTCTCCAGGGAAATACAGTCCGGGGTCCCAAGGGCCCCATAAAGTCTGGCTCAGACACTTTGGGCCTGCGACCTCAGCCGGCAGCCCACTCACACGTGGAGAGGCAGCGAGGGCCGGCCTGGGAGCCAACCCTGGGACCCACAGGTAAGTAAGGGGCAGGTCGGGCCAAGGTGGGGGTGAGAAGGGTGGGGTGCCCACCTGGCTGTATGGGAAATGCCACTTAGAACCAGACAGGCCTGGGGAAAGTTTCAGGGTCCTGAGAATTAGATGGGAGGTTCACTAGGACATAGAAGGTTCTGGAAAAGCTAAATAAGCCTGGTCCGTGACAATGCCTGCTCTCTGCCCAGAGGCGTCTGGTACTGATGAGATGAAACCCAGCTTTGGTGAGTGTAAAAGCAGAAACGGGAGGATGATGGGCTAGTGCTGTCTTCCTTGCTGCGGAGGCTGGGCGTTCTTTAACTTTCCTTGAATAATTGGTCCCACTTTAACCAGTTAGGATCCGTGAAGCACCGGTGGCTAGCTCCTTTTGAATTTTCTTATTTTGTAATAATAGTCTCATGACTCATTATTATTATTTTTTTAAATAAAAGATGTTCCAGGAAGAACAAACAAATCATTCTGACTTCTTCCCTCCCCTCTCTCTCTTTCTCCCTCCTTTCTCCCTCTCTCTCTCACTTGATGTTTGCATTCATTTCAGTAATTAAAAGAATTTCTGAGCCCATCCATTGATCACTATTTCTGATGCACCTACTGTGTGTGGAGTTGCTAAAGAAAGTCCCATTAGCTCAGGGATCATGAAGCAGTTCGCACGCCGCGTGGAGGCCCAGCAGGGCCATCTGTAAGCTCGTCCACGCTTGGAGGCCAGAGTGTCCGGGAGAGGCTGCCGGCTCTCCTACACCAAGGCCGTTTCCTTTCCCCCTGCGGAGCGGCAGAGCCAGGGCCGAGCAGAGTCTAGAACACTCCACCCCGTGCAGGCTGCTCCAGGGCTGTGCAGCTATGAACTTGGGAAAGAGCGTGCGGGACGACGGAGACACTGCTTGCTCGACGAGAGGGAGGACCTAGAATGGCTGTCAGGTCCTCTGTGAGCAGCAGCTGTGAAGGGGACACGGTGGCAGTGCCGAGGGAACAGGAGCTAGAGAAGTGGGCAGAGGGACCCAGTCAGCCTGGACGGGCAGCATGATTCCTGCTGCCCCTCAGACCATAAGGCAAAGGGGCAGGAGAGAACAGGGCCCCGGAGGTGTGTTCCTGTTCCGGACCCTGCTGCCCAGTGACCAGCTCCTCCTCTGCAGGGCAGAGGGGAGAGGGGCCAGGAGAGTTAACCGAGTGAACCTGCTGTCCCCTGGACACCAAGTTTCCTTTAGGGGTTAACAGAGGTTAATGCCCTGATCAGCAAGCCACCACAGGCCCAGAGACGGCTCCCTCGGAGCAGCCGGTCCCAGTGTCCTCTTGTGGATTGCACCAAGCTCCTCCCTGAAACACCGATACGTCCCCCCACCTAGACGCCTACTGCAGCATTCTTGAAAAGTCTGAGAACTCCTCCTGTCCCTCGGCAGCCCCTTTGTACCCATGTACACCTGCCCCCAGCCTCACCCCCTTCCTCAAGTCCCACTCAGGACACCGCCTGCTGGAAGTTCAAGTTCATGCTCACATTTCAGTATCTACTCTGCAGGGGGAAAGGTAAGGGCCAAGGTTGTTTTCTCTTGATTCTTGTCCCCTCCCCCCCCCGTTTGTCCTAACAGGTGGCCGTGTCCCTTCTGATTCTTCTGTAGACTAATGAACTTCAAAAGCAGCAACAGAAGCAAGGAAATATTTCCTAATTCTTATTTTCATCCAGAGGTGAATGAAAATATCATCTTGGGAGATAAAAACAAAGCCCTGGTAGGAGCCAAAGGGTAAAGAGATCAGAGGGAGACGGGCTTGTTTTTCATCTGCAGTTATTAGCAGCGTCTCGGAGAGATGATTTGAAATCCATTCACAACTTCTCAGGTGTGGGCAGAACACATAATTAAAGAGGCCATGGAGGGACCTTTTTGGCAAGTCTAGTTACCTACAAAAAATCACAGGTCGGAGAACCCGAAGTGCTGGTAACTTGACCTCCCCAGAGGCCGGCTCTGTCTTGAATGCTTGGTCCGAAAAGCAATCACACCAACCATCTCCAAGAATCGTCTACGCCAACTTCTGGAAATAAGTGAACTTACAATCTTTGGAAATCATTGCAGCCTGAAAATATGACTCACCGAGTGGCCACGATCCAGTTTCCTAAGATGGTCCCAGGCCCGCAAAGCCCCAAATACAGACAGAAGCTTTGGAAAATAAGGGCCAGGTGAACTGGGCCCTGAGCACCAGCCCTCCTTGGGCAGGCCTTGGATCCACGTGGACAGGAAATATCAGCCCTAAAGAGACCTGGCCAGCCCGCCCCTCGCCACCTGGAGGCAAGTGCCTGGGGCTGGGCACCCGGGAAGACCACTGGACAGTGCCAAACCCACAGCTTCTGTGAGCATCACAAGACCTTTGGGAAGGATTGCGACTCTAACCCTTCAGCTGGTCCAGGCTGGAGGAGGGGGTGCGGTTTGGAGCGAGTTAAAGTGGGTGGCCAGCACATTTGGAGATCGGACGCCAACCAGACAGAATTTCAATGAACATACTTAAGCCTTACAATGCACAAGTGGCCCACAGCCACCTCTAGACCCCTCGATTTCTGGGAATTAGAAGATGTTTCAAAGATCACAGTGTTGAGCATTTGTAAATAAAACCCTGATTTTAAAAAGTCTGTTTATACCAAGTCACCAATATCTGATGATATTTCACCTAAAATAATATCCTGTCTTTCCTCTAATATCTTGCCCACCTATCTCCATCCATCTAACTAAAATCCAAGAGAGGCAAATCGGCGCTAAGATCACTTCCCTAAAGCACTCCTTGTTGACTTCCCTTCCCTTCTCTTCGGGAATAAAAGTCTGCCATGAATGTTTCATTAAGAGGAAAACAGTCTTTTCACTGCCGACGACCAGCGGTATGTAGGCTTTTCCTTTGGTAAGGTGGGGTGTGTATGAGTGTGTTTAAAACAGTCCCTATTAATTTCCTGAAACCGACTCTGGCTGGGAGAGCGTGTGGCATTCAGCATAGAGGTCCTCTGCAGAATATGTTAAAGGCAGCGGCTTGGATGGAGAGAGGGCACCAAATGCAGTATGCGTCAAACAGACCATGGCTCAATGAAGTCACTTAGCTATTCAAAACATGTTCAGCCGTCACTCAACCATTCGCACCAAGAATGTTGGGAAGGGGACATGGAATTTGTGCTCTCTCCCAGACGTAACCATTTCCCAAAGAGCAGCTTTGGCTCAGTTTGGGTCAGACCCTGGGGCCACATTAGTTTCTGCCTCTGCCGTCCGATTCTCCCTCTTCTCCCCCACCTCCTGGCCTCCCTCCCTGCATCGCCATCCCATGTCCAGCTTAGCAAACAATCCTGCGGTGCCTGCTTCCCAGACCCGGCCTCCGGTCTTGGTTCACATCAGAAGCAGAGCACATAAACCCCGCTTTCCACGCAGACACATATGCACCTTGGTGCACGTCTCCCTATGGGTGGCTCATGCACACAGACATACAGCTATGCAAATGCCCTCGCTCACATGAAAGTCTGTTGCTAAATGCAGCTCGTATGACCCGCAGAGTTTTTTCTGTGTGTCCCACGGCACACGCCTTCATGCACACCCTGGCCTCACAGCCTCAACACCATGAGGGCCCCCCTGGCCGACAGAACCCTGCACACACGCCTCAGTGGTCAGTGCCAACTACTGACCCCCTCCCTGGCCTCACTGCTCCCCCATTCCCCTCAACCTCCCCATGCCCGCGCCTCCCTCCCTCCCTCCCCCTCCCTCCCTGCACAATGCTGACTCCACTCGCTGCTGGATGACAGACATGTCACTCTGTGTGAAAGGGAATTGGTCCTCAGCCTAACCCGCAAGTGAATTGCTGTTTATTAGAACTTGGGCTTGTTTCCTGTGAGAGACGTATGTATTTTTAGACTTTGTAAACGTTAACACACACACATGCACACGCAGCCAGCCGCCTCGAACGATCTGTGTGGCTCATAGACATTACGAAATGCTCTTGAACTCAGCCTGAGATCCTGGAATAATTAGGATTTACCAAATAAGGATTCTTAGAAATAGCAGGTTTTTTTCTTTTTAAAAAAGAAAGAGATTTAAAGAGGGCGATGCGTCTGAGACTTTCGGAGAGTCAGGGGAGAGGAGAAGGAGGACGTTTTTGAATTCTTCATTGCCAGCAGATGAGCATCACTGAGGGAAGCAATTATTTCCCCTCCTCATAGATGGAGGGCTAAACCCAAAGCAAATCCTAATGATTCCGGTGCAGGCAGAGCCCATTTGACTTTTAAAGACATTCTCTGGTTTCCATCATATCATGGATGGTGCCAATGAAGAGGTCGGGGAAGGGGGCGGTGGAGGGGAGAGAGTGGAGTACGGTTTTTGCTTATTGATTTTCTTTCCTCTGAAACTAACCCGACCAACCTTGATCCGTGGTGGAAGGGAGGGAAGTAAGAAAATGGTGGAATGTAAAGGGGACTTATTTGGAGGAGGGTGGGGAGGGGGAATGGGGAGGGGAGGGGCGGGGGAGGAGGAAATGAGAAATCAAATACCTTCTAAGCAGCAGGTTCTCCATAACCCAGAATGGGTCATAACTTCCTCGTTCTTTTTGCTGGTTTCATTCTCACTGACACTTTTCGTCTTGCAAACCCCCCTGGAGTACAGCCAATAGTCCGTCCCCACAGCTATAGTCATCAGGCTGAAGGCAGCGAAAGCACCAACGGTGGTTAAAAGCATCTGAACACCTCGATCAAACAGCCCCATAATTCTTCATTATATAAACACCCAACCGACTTCGGGTTCTCAGGAGAGTGTGTGTGAGGGTGTGAGTACCAACGCCAAAAAAAAAAAAATTAAAGATAATTCCACTAATAATAAAATGGATAGATGTGTGAATTGAGTGTGGAGAGATTAAAAAAAAAGGAAGGTAAGAAAGCTCACGGAAGAGTGTAAATTATAAAGATCACACGGGAAGAGAGGCTTGCCTTTTGAGATCAGAAACTGTTCCAGTTGCAGTGATTAAAAAAAAAAAGAAAAAATAAAAATAAAAAGACACCCCCCACCCCCCCAAGTGAGATGCCTTAATCTCTTTTCCTAAAATTCTGGTCTCCAGTTTCCATATGTGATAGCTAATTTGGAGATGGCTTCCACAGTGAACCAGGCAGCGGCCGAGGGCTCAACACCATCTCTCATGGTCGGGACCTGGACAGTTAGAGATCCGAAGAGCCCAGATGCAACCTTCGCTCTTGGTTCTCGGCTCTGCGGCCTGCGCCATGAAAATCCTTGGCTTCGCCAGTTCTCTTCCTTGGGGGGTCCCGGGCGCTGGCGTTTCAGACCCGGCTGCCCAGTATTCGGTAAGCCCTTGGTCTCAGCGGCACAGGTGCGGGGGTCTCGCCTTCCATGGCTCGGCCCGGGCGGCGGCGGCGGCGGCAGGGCGGGCAGGCGCGGCGGCGGCGGCGGCGGCAGGACGAGCAGCGGCGGCGGGTATTGTTGTTGGTGGCGGGGGCAGTGTTGGCGAAGTGGGGGAGGGAGGGGGTTTCTCCCGGAGAGTCGAGGCGGGCTTCCCTCCCCCTATCTGCAAAGCTCCTGGAAGCCGGGGAGCCGGCGTCTTGCTGCAGGATGGGCCGCCGCCTGCCCCCTCGCTGCCCGCGCGGCCCCCGGCGGAGGCGCGGCCACCTACTGCATTCCCCGCGGTGCTGAACTGGACAGCTCCCTGCGCGCGCCGCGCTCCGCGGCCCGAGGGCGGCCGGCCAGGAGGGGGGCGCCGGCCCGAGTCCTCCCTCCCGCGGGGCAGCCGGGCCAGGGCCGAGCGGGGCCGCGCGCCTGCTCCTGCTCCTCTCCCCCGGCCTCGAATGAGCGCTTCCCGGGCTCCCGGAGCTCAGAGGAAGGCGTAGCCAGAGATCGCTCGCTCCCTCTCCCTCTCCCTCGCTCGCACTCTCCCTGCCCTCCCCCCTTGGTGTTCCTTCCAGCTCAGCCTCCTTCTCATGCCATCCCTACGTGCCCAGAGCTTCAAATACAACCCTCCCAGCACCAGCAGACGGGCACCAAACTTCAGCCAGCCGTTCCTCTGCCTGGAAGTGGTGGCAATGGGACCCGCATGGTAATTACCGACCCGCGCCCCGTGTTGTTCTAGAGCCTCTGTCCTCGCGGCTTTTCGGTGGACCTGTTTGGGTTTATGGGCTTGGTAGATGCACCTCCTCTTGGTCGGTCCCCTCTCCCCTCTTTGTCTTTCCCCGGCGATCGGGGGGTGCGCATTGTACTGTCTGTGTCTCTCGGCAGTTTTCCGTGAAATCCCGAATCTTGCTTCTACGAGCAGACATTTTGGAAAGATTATTCATGGATCAGGGTGCGAAAGGGTGACTGGTAACTGGGGCTTGGGCCATGATTTTCATTTCGAGGATAAACATGTTTGCAGGGGGAGTGGGCGAGATGCGTATCTTTCCGAGTTTCCTCTGTCATTCATAAACGGGGCTTGGAAGAGAGAAAGCATCTCGCTGCTAGAACAGCTGAGCACCTCAGCGCCCCTCCCCCTGCTCAGCGGAATCGTGTCCCTGGGTTGGTCTCCAGCATCACCGCTTGTTTCTCTATGTGCAACTTTCCTCTGATGTGACCCTGGGAAAAAGCAGCACACTAATTCCTGCTGCTGGTGATGACATCCCCCCCCCCATCAGTTTCATAGTTAAGTGAATGAGAGCACATGGGGTGTGACGTGGGTGCGTGCCTTTTATTTATTTATTTATTTTTGGTGGGGGGAGCTTGGAGAGAAGCCGTGAGTTTGATGGGTCAGTTGGGGGAGGGTTCGAGATGTTTCCATCTCAAAGCTCAACCCTTCCCTATTTTCTTTCCTTTCTCCCCACTTTTTGTGTTGAGATCATTTGCCTGATAAGTTCTCAGTGGTCTGGTGGTTATGGAAGAGTAGATGAATAAAATGACTGAATTAAAATCCGATTCTTCAGCGTGGAAAGCCCTTTGCCTGACTCCAAGCCGATTGGCAGGTAGGGCCCGTGCGTTCTTTTCAGTGTGGAAAAACTACCTGTTTCTCCACCTTGCACAGAACTTTCCTTTCTTCCACCCTCCTCCTGGGAAGGCTTTGCTTCTGGTACAGGAAGAGGAGACAAGAACCGGGACTCTCTCAGCTCTGCCCAGTGCCTGCAGGCTGAGGGTAAAGATTGCTCCAATTTGGTTTCTGTCCTGTGAGGACGAGCTGGGAGCTGGGAGGGGAGGGGCTGGTCTGCGGATCCCACCAGGCAGGGGACCTAGCAGTTCACCAGTGGCCCCAGTGGGCCATTTTCCTTGGTTGCTGTCCTTGAGGAAAACAGGAGGGGCAGGCACCCAGGCCTCTGAGGTCCCCTGGGCTGTTTGGGGGGTGGAGAGAGCCTTGGGTGAGGTCACATGGCCTGGGAGGCTCGCCCTCACTCATGCCTGTCACCTTGGATGCCTTTGACCATCAGGAAGTCCCTTCACACTGGGGGTAGGGCCCTTCTTCTCATCCCCTACCCCTGAACCTTCTGCTTAAAAGGAACCAGGAGCTCTGAAACCTCCATTTGTCTGTAGAAACAGCTCGCCCCAAGCCACCGATGGTGGCTGCAGCTTTAGCAGCATTTGATTAATCTTCTGGCCAGATCATCATTGAGAAAAGCACGGGGGCGGGGGGGACAGCTCTTCAGCTGCCTGCAGGGAGAGATCAGAGACTTCTGGAGACCGGGCAGGCCCTGGAGCACAGCTTCACCCCGCTGCTCGGTGCCCGCAGGGCTCCCAACAAGTTGGCCCTCCGGAGCTTCAGTCTCACTGTGTGTGAAATGGGTACCGTAGAACCTGCCCACCCCGTTCTGAAACGGCTCCCGGCTTCCCATCACGGCCACCCGTTGAGACCTCTGTGATCATGTCTGCGGCTCTTTATTGGGGGTGTGTGGTCCCTCATTACCTTGGAGGTCAAGTCTGGGTCTCGTTCTCTATCTCATCTTTGGGCCCTAACGCAGGGCTGGTCCCAGTGGAAGCTGGCTGGTGACAGTGAGGACCGGGTGGTAGAAGACAGTGATGGCTTCGGCACATGCGGATGCTCAGCAAGGGCAGCTTTCCTCTTCCCCCCACTTTACATGCAGAGCGTCTTCAGTTTCTTTGATGGAACGCTGGTGCCATGCACCTCCCCCTCCCCATCCAGCTGTCCCCTGTAGGTCCCTTCTGCAGAGAAGGCAAGGCCACCCGGGAAGACTTGGCTTGGCATGGGCCCGTCAGAAGGTTGGGACCCGCCAGGCACACGTACTTAGTGCTGCTGAACGGATGCTCTGGGGGAGCAGCTTTGTGAGCCCACGGTTCGTTACTTGGGAAGGGCTTAGAGGAAATTAGCCGAAATGCCACAGGCCTATTTTGAGCCGCTTCTCTGATGGAGTGGAAATAACAGGGGATTTGGGCGCAGCGGACCTGGCCTTGAAGCACAAGTCTGCCGTTTCCTGTTTGACCTTGGGCCCTCACTTAACCCCTCTGGAAATTGGCCTTTTTGCCTATCGAGGAGCAGCATGGATAAGGGTGTCAGGATGCGGTGGTCAGTGCTCCATGTGGGTAGCGATGACACCAGCTAGTGTTCAGTGGGCACGGGCAGTCGCCAGGCCCTCACCTGAGTTGGACCCCACAGCAGTCCTGTGAGGAAGGTACTCTCATCATTCCCATTTTACAGATGAGAAAACTGAGTTGCATAAGGGTTCACGTATCTGGCACATGGTTGTGTTGTTAGTGACCGGAGGAGTGGGGAGCCTTGTCCAGCAGCCTGACTCAAGAGCCTGTCTTGACGGCCGTGCCCTGGCCCCGGAGACAAGCTCTCCACGTTACAAAGGGCTGTTTACTTTGCACCCACAGATTTGCAAGCATTTATGGAGTGACTTCCAGGTGCCAGGCATTTTCACACAGATGTTCACACTTGACTCTCAAACCATCCTGCAAACGCTCGGTAATGACTTTTCCTATAGCTGAATAAACAAAGGCTCGGTGAGGTCACATCCCAAATCCCAAGGTCATACATCAAGTCCTGCAACCGCAGAGATATGAACACTGCAGGGTTTCAAGTTCTGTTAGCACCAAGTCCAAAGTTGATCCTTTTATTCATTATTCATTCAGAGAATTGAGCACCTACTGTGTGTCAATGCCCAAGAGGGTGATAGGGCAGACATGATCACTGCCTCCAGGCTCTGCAGAGGAGCAGGAGGGGCAGAGAGTTGGGAGTCCACGCCCAGGAGACGGAACCGGTGCGGGATGTTGTGGGGCCACACCAACCGCGGTGGGGAGGACATCTTTTTTTTTTTTTTTTTAGGAGGGGACATTTAATCTGCCGCGTGGGAATGAGGAAGAGGTAGCCAGGTCAAGGGGGGTTGGGTAGGTGGGCGGGAGGGGGCTCCAGGCTGGGAGAGCTGCCGGTGCAAAGGCTCAGAGGTGTGGGAAAGATGACTGGCAGTTTGGGGACAAAATACTAAGTCAGGTGGATCCTGAGAAGAGGATGAGAATGTTCTAGACTAAGCACCTGGAGGCCGTAGAGTGGAGGCTGGGGTAACCTGGGGGAGGCGGGTGGGGATCGGAGGCTTGAGAACCAAACCCGGAGGCAGGGAGGCTGTCAGGCGGGTGCTGTGTCTCCACGCTCCAGAGGGTCAGGCCTGGGGCCGGTGTGGGCAGTGGGGAGGGGGAGGGGGGTGGTCAGAGGCGTTTAGGAAGAATCGATCCAGGCGGGCTGAGCAACTGTGAGGAAGGCGTAGGCCGGCACGTGGGCGCTGCAGGGAGCCGGAAAGAGCCAAGGACTCTGCTTTGGTCATTTAGCCAGTGTCTGCCACATGCTGTCCCCTTCCTGCCCTGTTCCTGTCTCTCACTTTCGGGGTGCTAGCTAAGTAATTAGGAATGGATCTAATTCATGCCATTGCATTCTGGTGCCCCTAGAATGCAAGCATCTTGAAGGCAGAGATTTTGGTCTGCTTCATTCATATTTCCAGCCCTCAGAACAATGCCTGGCACATAATAGGTGCTTAATAAAAATGGATTACTTTACTGCTATAAAAGCCCAAATGCATGTTTTCTCTGGGCCAGGCATTGGGCTGAGGTGCTGGGGATGCAAATGCGGTCAAAATACCCACATCGTGGAGGGCGACAAGCAGACAGCTAATCCAGGACCCTCTGGCCAGCCTGGGAGAGAGCTGTGGGAGGCTGACAGTCCCCGCTGTGTGCTCCTGGGGAACTTGTGCTTTCCTCTTGTGGCACTTTTCCCTGTCTTTGGAGCTGCTCTTTGATGTCTGAGCTTGTCTGGCACATAGTAGGTCTGTGGTATGTTTTTGATGAATGAATGAACAGTGAATAGGTGTGCCCTGCAGATGCAGAGGCATGGAGCTGTACATGGGGAGCCTTGAGGATCTGGAACGGCTGGAGGAGATGGAAGGGAGGCTGAGCTGAGGCCAGAGAGACTGCTGGGCCTGTGGCTGTGGGGCGGGCATTGGCCTTACTGCTTGGTGGCTTTTGCCTGGGCCGTAGCAATGAGGGAAGGGTAAAAGCTTGTGGAGGGATGTGCACCTGGGTTTGAATCCAGCTTGGCCGCTCACTCACAGTGTGACCTTAGGCAGCGATTTGACCTCTCTGGACTCAACTTACTCAACTGTAAATGTGGGAATGGTGCCTTGTTTGTTCCTTTGTTTGTGCCATTTCCCTGCCCCAGTGCAGTCCTTGTGAGCTCATCAATGAGTTTGGTGTCGGTATGGCTTCCAGAAGGGCATCTCTGCCCACACAACTGCAGTGGTCGCTCTAGGTGGCATTGGCCTGCTGAGTTTTCTCTGTGGCGCTGGTTGAAGCCTGATGTTCTCTTGTGGATTATCTGAAGTCTCTCACACCCACCTGCCTCCCCGGGGATGTCAGAGCTCTCTCTCGTTCACTGCAGGGACCCCAGTACCTGGAGAGTTCCTGGCACACCACAGGGGCTCTGTGGGTGTTTTCTGAATGCACGAATCAGATCGTTGGGATGAAGCAAAGGGAGGCCTGCGTCAGCAAGTGGAAGTCAGAGGAGCCGGCCATCATCGGCTGAGGGAGGCGGGTGCAGTAGGAAAGGCCCTAATCGGCCGTGTACAGAGCGCTCAGCCCCATCCTGGAACCTCTGGGGCACAGAGGTCTGAGTGGGGCTTTCAGCCACAGGCCAGGAGGAAGGAGATGGTGGGAGATGTGGGTCTCCCTCCTTGACGCAGCCCGAGAAGCCTCAGGAAGCCCCCGGTGTGTGTGGCAAGGGGCGTGGACCATAGAGCAGGGCTGGCCCAGCCCAGGAAGGGTGCCCTGTTTTGGGGGGGAGTGGCTAGCTCTGAGCCAGGTGCGAACAGGTAGCAAAGCCCCACGGGCAGAGTGTCAAGAATTCCTGCAGAGAAGTCACTGTCCCCCCAGGGCTGCCACCTCCCGTCAGCTCTGCGTGGCCACACGCTGCCCAGCGGGCTGGTGCGGGTTTCTGCAGGAACCAGCTGCCCCATGAAAGTGATGATAGAAGATGAAGGACCAGGTTCCAGAGCAGAAAACACCACCTTCCATGTCACGTAGAGGACATTGAGGGGAGAAGGGCAGGAGGAGAGGGTCCCCTGGCTGGAAGGGGAGAAGAAACCCAAGCGGGCGGGGCGAGCGAAGCCAGCAGCAGCCCCGGGAGAGCAACTTGAGGGGGGACAGAGACGGTCCCGACGGCCTGGGGCCAGCTCGGTACCCACAGCCCCCCTCCTCCCTTTCTGTCCTCCAGCCAGACCAGCCTCTTTGAGGCTCTGGAGGTCCCTGGGCAACGTGGGGCCTGGAGAGTGTCACATAGGAGGTGACAGAGGGGACCCCTCCGTGTGCGTTCCAGCACATCAACAAGGTGGCGACCCCCGGGGTGCGGGGCTCGGTGACACACAGGCTGGGGAGGGGACCCTGGGGATCAGGGTCCAGCCCTGGTGCACCCAGGCAGTGTGGCCCCAGGAGGTGACCTCAAGGGAGGCTGTTGACAATGGGGGTAGCGTCACCTACCTTGAGGTGCTGTTCTGATAATTAAATAAAGTGACGTGGGACACATACTTCCAGCGACTACTCCACAGTAAGCCTGAGTAAATATTAGCTGCATGTCGAGCTGCTCTCGGGGGCTATGTGACAGGAATAAAATGCAAAAGTGAGAAGGATGTGGAGAGGGACAGCAAGGGAGCTCAGCCCAGCGTGGGGGGTGGCGGGAGGCCATGGCGGAGTGCACCTGGAGGCCAGGGGACACCACTGGGGGCTCAGGAAGGACTGGTGACAGCCGAGCTGGGGTTTTATGGGTGAGCCCAGGCCAAGGAGGCAGAGAAGGCCAGGGGAGGATCTTCTGGGCACGGTGACCAGTGGGTCCAAAGATATGGGGTGTGGAACTAAAATATGTTGAGCACCTACTATGTGCTGAAGTCACGGGCGGCATCTCTGCCTCCAGGACTTGAGAGGGAGGAGACGCTAAATCGCCTGCATGATGGATTGTTCAGTGGCGACCATGGAAGCTCAGGGAGTCTGTGACGATTCTGTCTCTAAGGCGCTGGAGGGTGGCGGTGGCCAGTGCTCTGTGTGAGACCTGGTCGGGGGGACTCGAATCCAGCCCAGCGCCTGCTGTGTGCCAAGCTCTGTGCCATCGACACAGAGAGAAACAAACCAAGTCTGCCATCAGCAGGTCCAAGGACTGCTGCAGGAGGTCGGGGCACAGCAGGGAGGGCTGCGTGGAGGAGGTGACCTTCGCCATCCCCTCCAACTGAAGGGCAAACCCACTGCCTGCTCCTGCTCTCCAGGGCCACCTGCCCTGCCCAAAGGCTTCCAGGCTGAAGGTTCAGTAGCAAAGAGTCCTGAGCCTGGCAGAGTCCCTCCTCCAGCCCTGGACACAGTGCAGGAGGCACTGGCCTCCTGTGGAGATGTGGACCCAAAGGCCAGTGTGCGGGGGACCGTCATCTCCTCCTGGGCCCAGGTGGTGGGAGGGCCCAGGGCCCTGGACATCATACATAGTGATGTCTGCCCCTCTCTCCCAAGACAGTAGAGATGGGGATGGGCTATTCCACTTCTCAGTGCCTCAGTCTGTCCATCTGTCAAATGGGTGTGGTGGCCGTGTTGGGGGCTGCCATGACGGGGCCTGGACGAGGGCTTTCCCTGGTGAGTTTTCACGTGGGGTGCTTCAGGGCCAGGTCTGCCGAGTGTGGCCAGCCCCACACCCCAGCTGACCTGCAGGAGTGGTCATTATCATCAGTTCTGAGCACCCATGGGGGGACCAGCCCAGCCTCCTGTCTCCACCAGGCCTGAGAAGGAACAGCCGTAGCGGGTGGACGAGGACCCGACTCCTGGTCCCTGCTGGGTTGGGAGGTCTGGTCCTCTTTCCTGAGGTGGCTTCCCGTGACACACAGGTGCCAGAATGTGCCCACTGGTGGCAGAGCCACTGCTACCTGGGGATGCACAGAGCTTCCAGGTGCTCCAAGGGGAGCGCCCGCCCCCGCTCCAGGGCCTGGCGAGGTCTCCGTCCCTCCCTTGAGCTGCAAATAGTTCCCGAGAGGCTGGGGCCAGCCCCTGCTCACCAGGTGTAGAGCTTGACACAGAGCAGGCCTCCGCCCGTCACTCATAATGGGGTCGGAGTGGCTGGGAGGAGGGAGAGAAAAAATTGGTGATGACCTCACATTCTCTTTAACGATAGGAGAACCTTATTGACCAGGTACCAGGGCATTCTCGGGGCACAGACTGTGCCAGGAACGCTTCACCACGTATGAACTCACTGGATCTTCACAGCAGCCCCGAGGGAGAGTCCATCATCTCGCTCATTTTACAGATGGAGAACCTAAAGCACAGAGAGGTTAAACAGTGTGCCCAAGGTCACACAGCTAGTTTGTGATAGTCAAGATTCCAGTCCTGAGGCGCGTGCGCCATGGAGCTTCATGTTAATGGATCGCCTTCTGGGTGCTGGATAGTTTCTCCTTTAATGCTGCCTAAACCCGGGGACACAGAGACTTGGGGAGTGACCATGCCGAGCTAAACGGCCAGCAGATGGTAGAGCCACAACTTACAGCTCGGCCAAGTCCCGGCCAATTCACGATGGGGGTCGCCTGCTCCTCTCCTTCCGGTGACTCTGTGACAGCAGGTAGGAGCCCTGGCCTCCTCGCCAGTCTGCCCCGGGCTGCACCCAGGCCCGGTCCTGCTGCCCAGGGGAGTGTGTCCCCTACAGACGCCGCAGCCAGTGACATAGTGGAAAGAGAGCGGGGTCTGGAGCCCAAAGACTGGGTCACTGTCCCAGCGACCTCAGGGATGGACGCTGTGTCCCCCTCTCAGGGCTCAGTTTCTTCATCGGGCAGGTGGGTGGATCTGACCCAGCACCTGGAGGCAGCGCAGGTGCTTGGGGAGGTCGGAGGTGGCACCTTCCCCGCCTCCAGCCCGTGGCTGCACAGCCCCCGCGCCCTGCCTGTGGCCCCAAGCTCACCCCTCATGTCCCCCTGCCTGCCATGCCTAGCTTCTCCCCGGCACCCCACATCGAGGTCCTGCCACACCCCTTTCTCCTGCCGTTGTTTTACAAAGTGGGGTTCTGGGAGCAGCTCCCCACAGCCTATCGGACTCACTCGGACCTCGGCACCCGGGAAACCCTCCAAGTTGGTTGCAGTAGCTCTGACCGAGTCTCTGAGTGGCAGCTTCATATTTCACGGCGAGGACGTGCGGTGATAGCTTCGTCCCTTCGTTTCCTGTATTTTCCCCCCTCTGCTCTAAACAGTGCTGCAGTCAACACCCTCGAACACGCATCTTTCCAGTTGGAGTTTGGTTTTGGTGGGATACATTCCCAGGAGTGGGACTGCTCCGTTGAAGGGCATATGTACTTTTGATTTTAGCTGCTGTTGCCAGATTGCTTTCCCAGAGTGTTGTGACACTCTGAGTTTCTCCAGCGATTCACAAGCCTACTGTTTCCCTGCATCAACTCCAGCAATAGGTGTCAGCATTATTTTTAATTTTTGCTTGTCCGATGGGGACAAAAGGAAACCTCATAGTAACTATAACTTCAGTAGCCTTTACAACCAGTGAGTTGGTGCCTCTTCTCATGTTGGTTGACCAGTATTTGTGCCATGTCGCCCATTACCTTTGCCCAACTAGGAGGCAAATAAATGGACCTTTTTGTCCATTTATTCTTTTGTAGCAGCTTTGCATATGTAAATATTAACCTTTTGTTTGACACCTGCCTTGCAAATGGTTTTACACTCCAATCATCTGTTTTTATACTGACTTTGTGAACAGTATCTGTTGTCACAGAAGTCATTTTTGTGCAATAAAATATGCCTTTTAAATATGATTTTTTTTTACAAAAATGCCAGAGATTGGTCTTTCAAGATATTTCTTGCTTTAATTTCTTTGACTGTTGACTCTTCAATCCATCTGGGTTTATTTATACATCTGATGTAAGATGAGGTTTCAACTTTTCTTTCAAGATAGCTTCTTGTACTGGCACCATCAATAAAATGATTGCTCCTTTTCCAACTGAATCGAAATGTGATCTCTGCCACAGAACGAGTTCTCAAGCATCCTCGGATCCAGCTCTGAGCGCTCTGTCTGTTCCCTGGTCTGTGTGCCACTTCCAACTCAGCTCTTAGTGGCTGGGGACGCCTCAACACGTCCTCATCCAAGCTCTTCCCCAAATTCTTTTCCTTATGATCTAGAAGTCCACGTTCTTCTTTTTTCTGCGTGAACTTTAGGTTATTTTCTTCAAGAGGATCTTAGTTATTGCTGATCCCAGGGCCTAAGACGGGGTCAAGCCTTCAGTTGTCAGTGGAGGTTTCTGGAACAGTGACGCCAGCCTTTCCCCTCCCCTGTCCCTCTATGCCTCCACCCGGGACTATATTAATAATGGAGTTAGCATGAAAAGGTCTACAGAGCACGGACCCGCATGGAGGACGCTTCAGAGGCCTGAGACCTTAGAGGGTTGTCACATGTGAGGCCCGAGGCAGAGAGATGACCCACGTTCTTACAGGACACTTATTTATGGAGACCTGTCCTGGGCTAGGCCTTGAGCTGGGGTCAGGGGTACAGGGTGGCCCAGGCAGACAGAGGCTCGCTGTCAGGGTGTGACAGTGGTCCTGTGTTAATTATTCTTGGTGTGATAATGATGTTGTGGTGACGTATTGAAACAGTCCCCTCTAGTCCCTGGTGAAATGCTAGGGATGCAGATCTAGGAAGTAGCAATTTGCCTCTAAGTGGCCTGGGGTGGGGACACGGGCGCAGCGTGTGGTTGATTCAGTAACTGTGGAAGCTCCGAGGAGGGTTGGAGGGGACTTAGGATCCTGCTTCCTCTGCTGTGGTCTGTGTTTGAAATATTCCATAATAAAAAAGTTCTTAAAATGCGCACAAGCACAGCCCCCCTTGCCCTGCGCCCCGGATCCGCCCAGTCCTCAGCAGAGCCGCGTGGGTGGGAACTGTCATTCCTGCCCGGCAGATAGGACAGGCCCCGGGATCCGGGACCCGCAGGCCACGGTCAGTGGCGGGGGCTCCAGCGCCATGGACCTCGGCTGTCTTGGGCCTCTACCTCTCATCCCCATGAGCTCTAGGTGGAGAGTGGCTCAGGAGAGAGTGGTGTCACCTGGAGAAAGGCCATGAAGGACACAGGGCAGGACTATAGCCGAGGGATACCATGGTGTGGGGGTGTCCCTGAGAGTTACCGGGATTGAACTCAGGGTCACTCGGCCACCGAGCCCCTCCCCAGCCCGTTTTCGTACTTTATTTAGAGACAGGGTCTCACTGAGTTGCTTAGCGCCTCACCACCACTGAGGCTGGCTTTGAACTTGCCATCCTCCTGCCTCAGCCTCCCGAGGCACTGGGGTTACAGGTGTGGACCACCGTGCCTGGCTAGGTTGCAGCCTGAATTCCTCAGGGCCACGGCACTGGAAGGTGGGTCTTGGTGGAAGGTGCTGGGTCCTGGGGTGGGGCCCTCATGAATGGATGAATGGTGTTCTCAGGGGGACAGGTTCACTCGCATGGGGTCTGAGCCCCTCTTTTCCTCTTGTGCCTGCACCCACTTGTCCTTCCAACTTCTGCACGAGCCCCTCACCAGAGGCAGTCTCCAGATCCTGAACTTCCCAGCCTCTGGAACTGTACACGAGCAAAACCTCTTTCCTTTACAAATTCCCTGGTCTTGGTTATTCTGTTATAGCAACAGGAAAGGGACTAGGACATGGGAGAAGGTGGGGCGGAAGGTGAGGGTGATCAGAGAAGTCCCCTCCCAGGAGCTGAGACCTGTGTGAAGATGAGGCGGCTGTGTGGGTCTGGGGGCGTCCTTCAGGCAGAGGAACCGGTATGTGCAAGAGCCCTGAGATCAAAAGCCCAGCGGGCGGAGCACGTGGACGAGGACAGAGAGGCGTGAGCCGTGTGGACGTCCCAGCTCTCCCTGCACGACACAGGAAGGTGTTCGAGGTTTAAACAAGTGAACTAAGATGTCTCCGTCACTTCATGACGTTTATTGGATTTAGAGGCTCAGAGATCACTGAAGCGCAGTTTCCCGCGCTCTGCGGCGCAACTTCATCTGTGATGAATTCAGTTCTGACGCCACATGACGGGTCTTTGCCTCTTGCAAACTCACCCGCTTTTGATGTTTCTTTTTCTTTTTGCATAACTTAATTCAATTTTTTGGCTCTTGCCACATTGTCTCCAGCTCCTACACACTTCTTTTGAATGGCTATAAAGTTATTATCTTATTATTAGTCACTAACCAAGGGTAATTCACTTTTCCAGTTGATCTATGCTGCTTATGAAATGCCAGGCTCACTGGCAGTGCTGGCTGGCTGGTTAGCGGGTCCCGGGAGCCGGTGTAGACACAGCCGTGTGTGCGACGGTGGGGGGGCCCCGCCATGCTGACCTCGGAGGAGTTGCAGTGACCGTGCCAAGCAGTCCAAATTCCAGAAGAGCATCCCCAGAGCAGAGTCTCCAGGGCTTGGTCACACCTGTACGGCGGGTGCATAATGTGCCACACGGATCCTGCAGGTCTGTGTTTGTCCTGAGTAAGTTACTGACAAGGTCAAGTTCATGGATTCCGTAGCTAAACTGTCCCTGAGCACCATTGCTCTCCTGATGCCCAGGCACATTTATAGGGACCGTACCCGAGCCACAAGCACGTGGGTGAGGTGGAAACGTGGAGACGGGGCCAAGAGACTCAAGTGGAGAGTGTGGATGTCGGGGATGAGGGCGGTTTGGGGCATGCGCAGTGACTGGGTCCCCTTGATGGTACAATCTGCCTGGAACCTACATGGAGGAGGAAAAGGACGAGGGGGGAGTATGGGTGAAGAAGATTCCAGACGCTCCTTAGTGAAGCAAAGAATCGCCCAGGTTGTGTTAAAGGGAGAGGCTCAAGTAGACCTTGCTCTAGCAGCCGCCAGAAAGAACACATTTGTTCAGGAACAGACAGCCCTGCTCTCCGCTACTCAGGGTTTGCTGATTCTCCACCCCCACCCTGTGCCGCTTTCTTTTTGGTACCAGGGATTGCACTCAGGGCCACTCAATCACTGAGCCACACCCCCAGCCCTATTCTGTATTTTATTTTAGACACAGGGTCTCCCTCAGTTGCTTAGGGCCTCACCCTTGCTGAGGCTGGCTTTGAACTCGCGATCCTCCTGCCTCAGCCTCCCGAGGCGCTGGGATGACAGGTGTGGGCCACCGCGCCCGGCAGGTTTGCTGATTCTTGACTCGAGTTTTGGGAAGCCTGGGGGTGCAGAACCAAGAACACAGGGAGGGAGGGGCATGGACAAGGGGCCTGCCCTTGGAGTCGGGCGGGGGGGATGTTTCAAGGAGTCGGAGGAACTCCAGGGGCGGTGAGGGAGGCAGATGGGAACAGGCGGTGAGTTTTAAGAAATGCCGCTGCAGGTCGCGGCCCTCTCTGTGGGGTCTGAGAAATATGGCTAAGCAGCTTGCGCTCTTCTGCGGCTTCCGGTGGCTGAATTGGGGCTCTGACTGCCACACCTCCTTGGGGCTGGACCACCTAGTTCAGGGCTTCAGGGGGCCCAGGGGGTGACGGAGCTGGGTGCCAGGGAAGCAGCTTTTGGGCTGGCAGGACGGCTGAAGGTGTGGCAGAAGGTCCAGACGTTAGGTTTCAGGTTTAGAGAACAAAAACTTCGCTAGGTCTTTGGCCCTGCTTCCCCGGATGAATCCTTTCCTCCTCTGCTGGATATGCCGAGGCGGAGCGAGGGGCTGGGCGTGGACGGCCACTCATTTTCCTCTGTGGGCAGCTCTGAGCTGGGCATTGGAGGTGAGTAGGAGCTTGCAGCGGACGTGGAGGAGACAGAGGAGCAGGCCCCTCTCCATGGGCACACAATCCAAGACCTTGGGGGTTGCCTGAAACAGCGGGCAGTGCAGACCCCGCATATCCCGGGTCTCCTGCCAGCTACACACCTATGACGAGGTTCAGTGTATCAACCAGGCGTGATGAGAGACGAGCAGCAGTGACGTGACAAAACAGGACACTGTAACAACGCGCCATGGCAAGCCCTGTGTGGACGCGGTCTCTTTCTCCCTCAAAATACTGCTGTGCTGACCGCGTGGCCGCGGGTGTCGGAAACCGCAGCAGTGAACATCCTGGGCCAGAGGAGGCGACCGCACGTGCGGAACCACGGGGCTTGAAGGGCAAAGAATCTTCCAGAAGCACAGCAAGAGCAAAAGCCCCGCCCCAGGGCCGTGTGGCTGGGAAAGCGGGGTCGGCTTCCCGTTGTCGTCAGGGCGCTTCCACCGTTGGCCAAACGTCTCCGCGCTGCCCGGGTGCTGGGGTTCGCCACAGGGAAGCCGCCCCAGCAAAGCTCCGGCGCTCTCAGATGAAGGCTTGCTCGTCTGGCTCTGCCCAGCCAGCCTGGGGCCCTGGGTTCAATTTCCCCACGGCTCAGAGGACTGTCCAGGGCCCGCATTCAGGGAGCTACAGTGTCCTCAGCTCCACCCCGTCCGGGGCCTGCAGAGGCCTGGGTTCCTCTTGACTCCGAAAACCACTCTTCTCGCTTCACCTCTGGAACCCCCACCCTCTTCTGGGCCTTGATGTCTGTTGGCTCAGCCGGGCCCCAGAAGAGACCTGGAGGGTCACAGATGATGTCCACAAAGTTCTTTCAATAAAGGAATCCAGGCTGTCCCCTCTGCATGGCCACTCTGTGTCAGCAGCCTCCTCCCCTTGCCCCGGCCCAAGGCCTCCTCTTCCCCCAGGAGCCAGGCAGGATGCATCTCACCAGTGACATCTTAACAGAGGGCTGTCACTCCCTCTGTGATGCCTAGACATGTTGGTTGTGGCCCAGGCTGGCCGGTTGTGCCTTGAACTCCTCTGTGGAGCCCACTTCCAAGAGAACACCCCTTCTTTGGGAAGAGTGTTTAAACTCTAACGAGGTCAACCTTGGGAGTTGCCCAACATGCCCGGCTCTGCCTTGGAGTTGCTGTCTTCTGTTGGCATTTATGTTGGTCAGCTTTGTGTTACTGTAACAAAATACCAGAGATAATCAACTTAAAGGAGGAAAGGTTTATTTTGGCTCACGGTTTCAGAAGTTTTGGTCCATGGCCACTTGGACCCATTGCTTCAGGCCTGTGGCAGATGAGGCTGTCCCCTCAAGGCAGTCGGGAAGGGCTGAGTCCCCTAATCCTCTTGTAGACCTTCGTCTCACCAGGGCCAGGGGCTGGGCACTGTCCTTCAACACACAGGCCTTTGGAGGGTCATCAAGATCCAATCTGTAGCAACTTTGAGCATAAACCGAACTTTGCTTCTTCGGCTTGTTTCACTAGGGAGCGTCTGGCATCTCCTCTGACATCCCCACCTGCTGCTGGGGGCTCGTCTTTGCTGGGTCTCTAGCCAGCTGGGTGCACAGGCGCGTCTCTGGGTCTCCTGGGCCTCAGCATTTGATAATGTAAGTGGGGACTGACAGCAGCGACTGTGGGCCTCAGTGCTGCTGCATAGCGGACCCCACAGACTCAGTTTCGTCGGGACAAGCTCGGCTGTTCCAGACCTGCCTCTGGGGCGGAGGGAGGAGGCTGGGTCTGGGGGCAGGCTGGGCGGCAGGCTGCGGGTTAAGGCAGGTGGTCTCCACTGGCCTATCACCCTCCATGGACACTGTGGGGGGGGGCAGGGCCTGTTCTCAGAGGGTCAGGAAGGAGCTCCAAACTGGAGCCCGGGTCAGGATTCCAGTTGTGGGGCCTGGGGCAAAAGACCTCATGCCTTGAAAACTCAGTGTCCCTCTCTGCAGGATCGGGTGCTCTACTTCTGTTTCCAAGATAATCCAAAGCTACCCAGGGGCGGACACACATTTTTAAAAACCACTCAGGCTTGCATTCCTCAGTCCTATAGCCCAGGACACAACTGACTGGGCTCCCTGAAAGCCAGAGTGGACAGACACCTGGGAGGACAGGAGAGTCTACTACCTTATTTGATGGTTGAGAAAACTGAGGCTCAGAGAAGTCTGGACTTCACCCAGGGCCACACAGCAATTAGAAGTTAGAGAATCTTAAAAAAGAGCCCATGTCTTTGCAACTCTCAGCCCCTTTGGCCTTAGGACATCTTGGTGGGTTTGGACAGCCCGAGGGGATTGTCAAAAAAAAAAAAAATATATATATATATATCAAACAGCGGAGTGCGGGGGGTTTCTGGCAATGCCTCACACAAATAGGCTCTGTGTTGAAATGGTTGAATCGTCTGTTAAATGCTCAGGGAGACTGGGGCGCTGTGGTCAGCTGAGCCTGAGCCCCGTGCGAGGCTCCTCTGGGCCCTGGGCCTCTCCACCTGCCAAGCCAGGTGCTGGAGGAGGTGGAGGGAGGCCACTTCCGTGTGCTGGACACGGCGCTCCATCCCCGCCCCCACCAGAGGGGACGAAGTCTCCCTCGGGCTCTGGTCCTGGGTCACTGCAGCCCAGTGGTATGACCTTGGGAAGGTGGCCTTGCTCCCCGGGTCTGGTGCATGGAGAGGACAGTGCTGTGCAGTCAGGGTGTTGCCCGGCTCACAAGACACTCAGTGGAGCAAACGGCACGAAGCCATGGACATGGTCACCATCTCATTGAATAACAGCCTGAGGTTGAGGCTCTGGAGGCCCAAGGGTGCCCCGATGTCCTGGGCCAGCCGGGAGCAGCCTGTCACCTTCCCCACCCGGCATTCCCCTGGCTTCGAGAGAGGCACCACTTCCTGGCCCTGCAACGCCGTGTGCCTGGCGGGGTGAATCACAGCCCCCTGTTCTCCAGCATGACCCTCCTGGGCCTCCCGCGTCACGGCTCACACGGCCCAAAGCCTCCGCCAGGGCTCACGGGTTCCCACTTTGGGCTTAGGGAGGAGGACGTGGGCTGAGGCACCACCGGCCCGTCCTTGCCTCCTGGTGGCCATGGGGGCGATGCCGTCCTGACCCTGCCCGTCCCTGGCCCCACCTCCACGCTGTCACTTGTGTCCTGCAGAAGACCCAGCCTCCCTGAACAGGGCCTGGGAACGCTGCCACCGTTCAATGAGCTGATGGAGAAGTGGAAACTCAGGGCTGGGGGCAGAGACTGTTGATTCACAGGCAGGATGGAGGCCAGTGAGTGGAGGCTCGTCCTGCGGTGATCAGAGGGGCCGCCCGCCTGGCACCGCGGGGGCAGCCATCCAGCCGGGGCTCAGCCTGCCCGCTGGCACCGGGAGCAGGGGGCACTGCTGGGCGTGGGCTGCCACCCCCCCAGCCCCCTCTGCAAGTGGAAGGCAGGACTTGTTACCTCGGGGTCCCCGGACGGAGAAGCCGGCGGGAGCCCGGCACCAAATAGGTGCTCAACAAACCCCTATCAGCCCGAGGGGAGGCCCGGCCCTGTCCCTTCCAGTGGCCTCCTGTGGCCCGTGACTGGGTGGCCGGCTTCCGCAGCACAGACCTGCTTCCTGGTGTGGAGACGGTGACTGGAGACATGATGATTTCCAGAGGTGACAGGTCACATGTCTGTGGCCTGGCCACGTGCGGGGACCTTTCCCAGGTGGTCTTTCACCTCTTCCTTCAGATTTGCTGAGCCGGGTGTTAGGGTGGCAGGGCAGGTGAGGACCGCGGGTCTGAGAGGGACGTGACTTGTCCCAGGTCACTCAGCTGGGCCTCCCACGTGGAGCCTTGTCCCAGCCCCCGTCCTGGGTGAGGGAGGAGGCCAGCGCAGCATGGCTCAGACTCCCAAATCCAGAGGGTCCTCTGTGTCCTGCGAGGAGGCCGGGCGAGCTCCCACCCCAAACCCGGGGACGGCCACGGGGAGGAGCCTGGGCTCGGGAGGTGGCAGGGGAAGGCCGCCCTCCTGGTCTCCTTCCTGCCCCACGCACTCTCTCGGGCCTTGGTTGCTGGCAGTAGCTTCCATCAGGGCACCTCAGGCCGATTCTGGAAGCTTCCGGGCACTTCTGGTTACTGAAGGAGAACGTGTGGTCATTTGGCTCCGTCTGACTCCTCGTGAAGCGGCAGCCTCTCCTGCCACCCGGCTGGCTCCCCGCTCTGGGCGTGAGCTGGCCTGTGTGCGTGTCCCTGTGCCCGTGCCGCGTGTCCTCGAGAGCTCCAGGTGCAGCTCTGCCCTCGGTTTTCCTGGGCGGGTGGCATCCACCTCACAGCTCGGGCTCCCAGGCCCCAGATTTGGGAGTGGGCTGGGGCCTTGAAACCTGCAGGTCCTCGTCACGGCAGGCGGTCTGCCTGCCACCCACGGTGGCCTCTCCACACACCTGGCATCGCCCTGACCCAGCTCCTGGAGGCCCAGCAGGTTCCATGGCTCAGGCTGCTCAGAGGCCTGCTTCTGGGGTTGGGGACAGGGGGGACAGGGGGTGTGGGGGGGGTGAGGGCCACCTCTAGGCAGGCAGCAGGCACAGACTGCAGTCTCCCTGTACACGCAGTGGCCAGCTCGGTTCCCTCGTCCCCGGGGTCTGAGGGGTGCTAGGGCTCCAGGAGGTGGAGCTGCTTGGAGAAGGTGGGTTCTTGCCTCTGAAATCCCGGGGTGGGGGTGAAGCCCCAGGACCCCAGCTTCATGTCCCTTCAGCTCCCTGGGGCCCTATTGCTGAGCCCCAGCCTGGTGAGGCGCTGAGGGAGGTGTCTAGAGTCACCTCCAGGGCCCACAGAACTCCCTCACCTCCCTCGACAGGTGAGGAGACCGAGGCGGAGACAGAAAATGGCTCATCGGCAGCTGCCCCTGCTGCAGGGGCAGGACCGAGGAGTGGGCCCAGTGGGGACAGCCTTCCAGGCCTGCTCCCTGGGCCCCCAGAGCCATCCCTCACCCTCTGGCCACAGCACCCTGGTTTCTTGGAGGGCAGTTTTATCCTGTCCCTCGGGTCCAGTCTTTGAGACAGTGTCACGGAGGTGACCTGTCCTCCCTGACCAACTCCGCTCAGGAGCCCCCTGTCCTGGACGTGACATCTAGAGCAGAGAGATTTGGTGACCTCCCAAACGGAGACGCGCAGGCTGCGACATAGACGACGGTCCCTCTTGGCCGAGGAGGCGCCGTCCTTCCTGCCCGTGGCCGACCCTGGTGTCCAGCTGTCCTGCCGACTCAGCAAACTGAGCCACACCTTCTATTAGACCCCTGGTCCCCGTTTTCTTTGCTTCAGTCACCCGCGGTGGGTCCCCTGCTTCCCCTCAAATGACCCTGTGGGACCCCGACTCGCAGCCGTGAGCCACTCCGCCCCGTGGGAGCCCCCTGCCCTGCGCAAGGGGAACGAGCCTTGGAACAAGCTGCGCCGGGCAGGTGCCGTGGCCGTCACCAGGACTGTCCTCTGCGCCTGTCTTCCTGGGGGCCCTGGCGGGGGCGTGCCACCCGTCCGCCCTCCCAGACCTGTTGGAGCCCCAGGTGGCCTGAGAGGACCCATCTTGGTTGGGCTCCTAAGAGGCAGGTGCTCATGTCCCATCAGACGGGCGCTCACACAGCGGGCCCCAGCTGACCACGTCGCAGTAGCGGCAGGCCCCGGGCTGGCAGGGTGGCTGTGTTGGTGAAAATGGGCCACTGCCCCCTGCGTGGTGTCCCCTGTCCTGTAGCTCCATGACAAGCCCTCAGACGAGGCCTGTGCCAAGCAGGTGACCTGGCCGTCATCAGGACTGTCCTCTCTGGTCTGTCTCGGCAGCCCTGGCCTTGGCCTGGAAGGGATGACGTCCCATCCCTCCGATTCTGTCCCCATCGTCCCCAGCGTTGTTACTTAGAGTGACAGCTGTCTTTGTTAGCACCTCCATGTGCCCGCCCTTTATGGTAATGGGGACAGTCCGTGGCCATCCCGGCGCTCCTGGGGGGCCGGTGCCTGAGTCAGTTGCAGCCGGGGGACGTGCGGGGGAGCAGGGAATGTGCTGGGTTCCACTTGGTGCCTCGTGCTCCCCATGGCTCCTGCAGGTGGGTGGCAAGGAGCCCCGAGGACGCGCCCCAGCACAGAGGCCTCGGTCCTCCTGGTGGGCCTTCGCCCTCTTCCTGGGCATGCCTGGATCCTCGGGGACAAGTGGGGACGTCCTCAGGAATGCTAGCCAGGGATCCACGAAGTTTCTCTCTTAGTCCCATCTGTCCCTGTGCCCCAGGATGCGTCTCGTGCACCCCTCTTGACACCCGACCTGGGGGCCTGTGGACACCTGAGACCCCCTCTCAGCACGCCCTGCTCCGCCCTGCATCCTCCCACGTCCACTTCAGGGCTGGGGGGCTCCAGGCCCTCCTGACCTGGCCCCCTGTTCCATGGCCGTCCTGTGCCCACTGTTCCCGCAGGCCCACTCACCCTCCCGCCACCCCAGGCTCACCACAGCCTCAGGGCCTTGGCACTGGCTAGTCCCACCTTCCCCTGACGTGCACACGCTCGCTCCCCCCCTTCAAGTCTGCTTCCCAGGAAGACGGCAGCCCCGCGCCCGGGCTCCTCACCAGGCCCACGTGGTTCTGTTGCAGGGCTGCCCTCTGCCACCCTGCGGGTTCCCAAAGGGCTGGCTCTGGGAGAATGGGCCCCAGGGCTGGCGATTCTGTTTGCTGTGGGATCCGGCCCTTCAGCTCTTGGGGCGAAGCCCTTTGCCCGTTCTGTTCACCGCACGTCCCAGGTCCCTAAATCCCCGCCTTGCACATGATGCACATTGCAGATGAGTCTGGTGGCTGAGCTCTGATCCTCAGATCTCTCCCTGATGCTGGGCGCAGGAGGGCATCATCGGTGCCTCCCACTGACAAAGTGCTGTTCAAGTCTCCAGGAAGCCGAGCGATCCTGGGGTAGGGGAGGCTGACTTGGCTCCTGTCCCCACTTCTAGGTTCATCTTGTTTCATTCTCAACTGTATGCTCCACCGACACCAAGCTCTTTCAGACCCCTAGTCTGTCGTACCTCAGGGCCTTTGCACATGCCTGGTGGGCTCTTGAGTGTTGGGTAGGTGTCATCCCTTCCTGGAGACCCTCGAAGACACTCTCACCCCCTCAGTTGTAGGGAATGCTTAACCCCTGCTTCCCTGCCCCAAGTGACTTCCCAATGGTGTTCCTGGGTCTGCGTGTCCCACCATCTCAGGGGGGCGACTGTGAGCTCCTGAGGGCAGAGGCTGGGCTCATGCCCTGTCTCCTGAGCTGCCGGGGCCTGGCTTGTGGCAGTTGTCCAGGTGGTGTTTGTTAGCCGGGGATGACCGAAGTCTGACACAGCCAGCCGAGAGCAGAGACCGCAATGAAGACCCTTTCAAGGTCACCGGCTGGCGGGAAGGAACATCGTCTTATTATTTGATCATTTATTTATTCTCCGTTTTCAAATAGGATTTGAGGCAGCCTGAGATGAAAGGTGTAGCTGCTCCCGAGGGCCTCTCCTCCCGCCCCGGCCCTCCCCCTCCTCTGCTGCTGCTGCCTGACCCTCCTGGGCACCTCGGGGCCAGGCACCAGCTGCCTCTGTGACACTGAGTACAACAGGGGCCAGCAGACCCAGGTCCCCCGCACTCTGGGAAGCCGAGCCCAGGGCCAGGCCAGCGCCCCGGTCCTCCCCCAGCCCTGAGCCCCGAGGGGAACATGCCCCTGCCCCCAGCCAGGGGTGAGGTGCCGTGGGAGCAGGGACAGTGGCAATGCTTCCGTGACCAGGACGCCGCCCACGGGCAGCACCAGCCTCCACCACCACGTTCCTCGGGCCCAGGAAACTCCTGCCGTCGGTGGAAACCGGGAGTGGGAGGCGGCCGGGTGCTCTCAGGGTGGCCTGTGGCTGGGGATGGACGGGCATCTCCTGGAGGGCAGCTGAAGGGTGGGATCGTCCTCCACAGACCTGAGGCCAGAGCACGGCACCCACTCCTCCTGCCACTGACCCCAGGGCCTGGGCGTGACCTCGGAGCCCGCCCCGGCCCACGTCTGTAGCCCTCCGAGGACCCGAGGGGAGAGGGGCGCGCAGGGACCGGGGGACACCCGGGCGCACACTCCAGAGACCAGTGCTCGCTGGACGGCTGGACGTGACCTGTGGACAGCCATGGCGGCTCTTCAGGACTCACTTCCTCATCTGTCAATGGGCACAGTCGCACGGCTCTCCCCGGCCCAGGGGCGGCCCAGGGGCTTTGGCTAAGCCTCGGCGGGCGGCGTCCCTGCTGAGCCGTCCCTGCGGGGCTCCTCCTGTTGGTTGCTGCTCTTCTGCGGCCTCCTCCCTGCAGAGAGAGCAGAAGCCAGAGCACAGCACAGTCTGCCTGAAGCCCCAGGGGGCCGCCTTCGCCCTGGGTGCTCTTCCCTGCTCCAGGGCCTTTGCACATGCGCCTTCCCTGAGCCACACCTGCTCCTCCTGCCGACCTGCGCCTTCCTGCCTCCTCTGTCAATCAGGTCCCCTGCACTCTGTGCGGTGGCTCCCCGGGGACCTGCAGAGCCTGTCAGATCCCGAGTCACAGACGCCTCAGCCTTAGTTTCCTTCTTTGTGAAATGGGAGCCCAGGGCTGCTGTGGGGAGGGCAGAGGTGACAGCGTCCGGAGGCGCCTAGAGCAGCGAGCACACTCAACAACCCTGTCCTCTCCTGCTTTGGGAATGTCCTTGCCCTTTTCTTGGGGACACTTCTCCCATTTTTCGGATGAGGATGCGAGATCCGGAGAACTGAGTCTGCAGGAGGACACGTGGCAGGACAGGGCTAGAGGCAAATCCTGCAGGGTGGGGTGACAGGTGGCCTCCTCCACTGCCAGTGGGGGTGGGGCCGGGTCCCTGAAGACCCTGGGTGCAGGGGGAGGGAGCCCCGCTTGGTCCCTCTGAGCAGCCTCCCTGAGCGGGTGTGGCAGCCACCTCTGCAGAAATGGCCCAGGTGACAAGGCTCTCCCCGCCCAGGGACCGTCGGGGACTCAGCGCAGCTACTGACCTATATTAATGGCAAGTGCTATTCGCCGTCCTGGTCCCTCCCACCCAGCTGTAACCCCACCCGCACACTCCTCACCCATCCAAGGACGTTGTAAAAATAAAACGGCCCCTGGGCCCGGGAGCCTCCGCCCTCCAGCGTGTCCTGCCGCGGTGACAGCACTGAGACCCAGTTTGAGGAAGGCAAGCGGCCAGCAGAGGAGAGATGAGGAGGAGTCAGGCCAGGCCGGGAGGAGGCTCCTGCCCAGAAAGAAGGGTGCGGACAAGAGGGAGGGGCAGAGAGGGGGAGGGTTCACAGGGTGGGGACCACCAGTCAGAGCCCAGGGAGGGACCAGGACAGGGCGACGAATTCCAGAAAGAGCCGATGGAAAGGATGCAGAACAAGTATGGCGGCTGGGCTGGCCTCTAAGAGGCCGTGTTGCCTTCCATGGCCTACAGCACAGGTCCATCCAGGGTCAAGAGGAGGGGACATAGACCCCCTTTCTTGATGGAGGAGTGGCAAGGTCACCTATGGGGGTGGGAATCTATTGGAACACACACCATCACAGTTGTCCCTCAAAGATTCACGATGACGCACGTCTAAATCCACACGTGAAGCCAATACCCCAGAATGTGACTTCACTTGGAGCCAGGTCTTTAAAGGGGTGATTAATGGTCTTCAGGGGTGGCCCTAGTATAATGGCTGGTGTCCTCACAAGGAGAGGTTAGGACGCTGACACACTTGGGGGACACCATGTGAAGACAGGGAGAAGATGGTCATCCGTAAGCCCAGGAGAGAGGCTCAGATGGAGCCGCCCCTGCCACACGGTGATCTGACTTCCGACCCCTGAGAGAATAAATACCTATTGTTTAAGCTCCTCAGTCTGCGGGATGTCACTGTGGCAGTCCTGACAGACCAGTGCATGCCCCACAGGCCAAATACCTTTATTCCCTCTCCAAAGGCCTCTCTTTGTGTCACCAGCTCGAAGCCCAGGACCTTGGTATCTAAAGGGGTGCAGGTGAGGATGTGGTGGAGCCCTGGGGTGCGGCTCCCAGGGGTCTGTCACCATTTCCCTATAGCAAGGTCTGAACCATTTCCCTGCTCCCCCATACCCTGCGATGGTAGGCAGGCATAGGGTGACTCCCATAGACACCCCCAAACTACAAGGGGGGAGGTAGGGGGCACCTAGCAGTACCTGGTCCAGAGCAGCTTCAAAAATCCACCTGGGCACGTGTCGCCAGCTCCTGGGTTAGTGCTCCGCTCTGGGGGCCTGGGAATGATTCTCCATGCTCTGACTCCAGGCTCTGGGCTCTTGGGTCTTTCCTCTGAATCGCCCTGGGGTTTCTCCAGGGAGTGATCGCGTTTGTATCTGACTAGTTTTTCTAAACCTTTTCCCTCCCCATAGAGATTCAAGAGCCCAGAAGCCTTTCTTTTTATCTGGCTCTCTCTCCATCTCTTTCCTTAAAAGCCACTACAGTTCCTTTAAAAGTTGCGTGGGGTTCTTATGAATCAGTGTATAAATCCCTTCCATCAGACAGAAGCCATACACCCAATCTCTTTTTCCCTTGGACTCTTGACAAGCTCTCTTTAGGAGTCTTAGATGCTCTGTTGTTTAGCAGAACTGGCTTTCGTGGTCTGAGGGTCCGGGAGGTGCCCCCTTAAACCTCTCTGAGGTCTCACCAAAAGGCTTTGTGGTCATGCTCTTGGGCTACACTGTTTTTCTGCTTGTGATGTGATGCTGGCTTTGATCATTGCTCAGAGGTCATTCCTTATTTTGAGAATTGTCACATGGGGAGATAAGGAATGAAAAGTTTTCAAGTTCAGTAAATTTGGGCTCTTTTATATGTAAAGTTTGTTCTTTAGTTTCTCTTATTGACTGAGCCACGATCTGAACCCAATTCTGTCTGGCCTCAAAGCCTGTACCCTTGCTGAGAGGCCTAATGGCCTCTCCAAGCGGAGGAGGCAGGGATTTCGTTACATCCTGAAAGAAGGGTGGGGTTTCAGCAGGTGGCAGAATGAAGGGCCCACCCGGCAGGGGCGCCAGGGACGAAATGCAGAAATGGCAGAAATCAAGATGTGCCGGCGAGCGAGGAACCAGGTGAACACGCATTCTACCCCCGCCCCTGGCCTTGTTATTTAAACATGGGGCCTAGTTTCTTTCCTGGTGACCACTTTTTATGTCCTTTTACAGCACAAACACTACATTACTCTTCTCTCAGTTGGCTCTCGAGGGTTCTGTCTCTCCTAAGAACACCCCTCTTCATCTTGCCTACCCGAGCAGGGGTCAACCTGTCAACCCAAGGTGAATGTCACCTCCTCTGTAAAGTCTTCCTCGTTAGTTTGGATAAACTACCTGTTATTAAAAAATAATCCCACTGGGTACGGTGGTGCACACCTGTAATCCCAGTGACTTGGAGGCTGAGGCAGGAGGATCGCAAGTTAAAAGCTAGCCTCAGTAATTTAGGGAGGCCGTAAGCAACTTAGAAAGACCCTGTCTCTAAATAAAAAATAAAAAGGGCTGGAGATGTGGCTCAGTGGTTAAGCGGTCCTGGGTTCAATTCCTGGTACTACTACTACTACTAATGATAATAATACAATAATAATAATCCCCAAGTCTCAGTGTCTTGACATTTCAGAGCACAACTAAATGGCAGCTGGCCAGGGTGAGGCTTCCTCCACACAGTTACGTGGGGCCCCAGGTCCCTCCACCAACTCCTCTCCCATCCTCTAGGATGCAGTTTGGCCACCTACAACCTGTTTCTTTGTAAACAAGATTTGATTGAAACACAGTCGTGCCCGTCCATTTATACTTTGTCAATAGCTGTTTCAGGAACACAATGACAAAGTTGATTAACTGTGACAGAGATCGTATGACTCAGAAAACTTAGAATATTTGCCTTCTGACTTTTATAGAAAAAGCTCAATGACCCGGCTCTGCTCTCCTTGGGCCTGTGGAGGGCAGGCAGGATGGTGGGGAGGATTCTACGCGGTGGACCACTTCCTCTCCGTCCTATTGGCCACAGCTGGTCATATGACTGCAGCAACCGGCAAGGAGGCTGGGAAATGTAGTCTTCCTAGGTGCGGGGGGGGGGGTGCGGGTGCAGTGGGCGTGGCTGGCACACAGCCCTCTCTCCACAGCTCCTGACTTTGCGCCCGGCTCCAGGTCCTGCTCTCTGCCACGCGCCCTGAAGTAGTGCCCTCAGGGGACAGAAACTTCTTCGAGGGCAGAGACAGCGCCTGCCTGCCCTTGCTCGGCCCCTGCACTTCCCCGAGCCCCGCCTGGGCTCTCCCTGTGGCTTTCCCGCTGGGCCCGTGGCACCCCTGACCCGGGGATTCCTCGCTCCCTGTCCACTGGCTTCTTTCCAGACACCCTCGTGCTAACCGTGGGCTCCGCCCTGGCACGTCCTCCTCGACAAACCGACCCGACCGGTGGCCTCGTGGAGCTTGAGGTCCAGCGGGAGAGAAGGACCACACAGGTGAATCGGAAGGGACATCAGTGACGAAATGCTCCCATAGAAAGGTGCAGAGTTGGGGCTCTGAGTACGTCCAAGGGGAGAGACCTGGTGGAGTGCAGTGGTTGGGAGGGGGCTTTCCTGAGGAGGGGGTGCTGCGACTGTGAGCTGAAGGAAAAGCAGACAGTAACCCGGTGGAGGGAGGGTAGGCAGCGGGAACGGCCTATGCAAAGGCCCTGCGGTAGGAGGGGAAAAGGGCTTTATTATTATTACAATGTGACATGATTGTTACTGATAGCTCAGACCTGTCCAGTGCTCACTGGGTCCAGAGGGGGCCAGCACTTTGCACGTATGACATCGGTGAATCTGCATGCCCCTGCGAGAGGTACCCACAGTGGTGCATCTGCTGATGCTCTGCCCACACTCCTGCCCACCCCAGAGGTCCCCGAGGATGCTTGTCATTCTTGCTGCCAGCCTCCCGTGTCACTCCATGGCCTGCGAGACACAGGCTAGACAAGCCGGGGAGGCCATGCTTCCCCCAAGTCCCCTCCCCAGGGGCCCGTGGAATGGAGGACACAAGGCTCCCTGTCTCACCCTGTGGAGCTTCTGGGTCACCTCCCAAGTCCCCCTGAACACTGTCATGGGGTCTGTTTCTGGAGGAACCAAACTACAGCTCCATGAGTGTCTCATCAACAGACGGGGAAACCGAGGCAGCAAGACGCTCCAGAGTAGCGGGGGAGGGGCTGAGGGAAGGCCTCTGACCCAGGAAAGTGCCCCTGGGGCCTCAGGGTCCTCCAGCCCTGGCCTCCCCCACCCTCAGGATGGCTGCAGGCCCCGGGGGCCTTTGGAGGGCTTCAGGCAGAGGCTGACATCTACTGAGGACATGGGGACAGGGTGGCCTGTGACTGAGCAGTGCGAGGGGCTGGTCAGGGGTCATTCTCTGGTCATCTTCTGGGGACTCATCGGGGAGGCCTCTGAAGGCACCCAGGGCCCCCGCGCAGGGCAGGGGTATCCGGGCCTGGGGCCCGTTCCCCTCGCCCCTCCCACCCGCCCCCCAGGTCACAGGCCCCTGGCCCCACCCTGGCCTCTGGGGGGAGGGTCCGCGCCCGGCCGGGGCTGGTAGCTGCAGCGGGCAGCCAGCTGGGCCTCCTGACGCCGCGCAGGCCCGGAGGCGAGCACGTGGCTGGCCGGGTGCTGCTGTTTCTGCCCCAGCGCCCGCGCGCCCCGCCCCGTCTGGGCAGATGGTCGTGTAAGTGACGCCACCCGGACGGGGCCGGGGTCTGCCACCCCCCCCTCCCTGAACCTTGCCTGTTGTCCTGGGCTCAGGTGGCCTGTCCCCCATGCAGCGTGGCCAGGCGGGGCCTGCAACGGGGCTAGGTGCCCAGCTGTCAGGGTGCAGGATTGCACCCTGAGGACTCTGCAGGACTGGGGGGACCCTGCAGATGCCCAGGACCCCTGGCTGCAGGGAGCCCGTCTCTGGGCAGCTGGAGGTGGTGGCAGGATCTTCTCTGGTGTCCCCAAGAAGAAAGGAAGCAAGTCACATCTGTGAGGGCCCGTTTGTACCTGGCCCTGGAGGGCCACCTCGGGATCTTGCCATCCCACCCCTCCCTGCCCTCCTGGGGTCCAGCCACCAGGAGGGAAAGCTCCCGAGGATCGTCCCCTGGACAGCTGCTCCCTGGGGCTGCCCTCTGGGGCTGGCATCCCCCCACCCCCAGCACCCGCCCGTCTGCCTGGGTGGCTTCTCCAGGTCACGTGAGCGCAGGCTCCACTCCTCCGTGAACTTGACCCACAGTCTCTGTCCCTCTGGGCCTCGGTTTCCTCATCTGTAAATGCACAGTCACATGCCTGGGGGGGTGGGGCGAGGGTGAGGTCCAGCCAGCGAGCCCGCTGCCCTCTCTGAGCCCCGAAGTGGAGGCTCCCTGCCCTGCACCGGGAGGGGAGGGCGGGAAGGTGACGTGTGTGTGCCCAGGGGTCTGGGGCTGCCCACCCCTGGCTCTCATGCCCTCCTTGCCTCAGGGCCGGCAGAGGCCTTGCAGCCCTTGGTGGTCCTGTGGGAGGGGCTGACCGTGTGGGGAGGGAAGCTGGGGCCCCCCTCAAGGCCTGGGTGACACCCATGCCCCGTGTCTGCTCCTCTTTTGGGGTGGGAGTCCCCGGTCCCTGGTGTCCTGGAGAGAAGGCCGCGGAAGCCCCAGGACGCAGCAGAGCTGGACAGGTCCCCGCCGGCAGCCCCTCCCAGGCAGCTCCTGTCCTCCTGGCCAGGGCGGAAAGACAGTCCCCTCTAGGACAGCCTGGCCCAGGGGTGTGGCCGTCTCCACCCGTGGGGGCTGCAGGCTCCCCATTCTGCAGAGGTGGAGGGCGGAGGCGCAGGGTGTGGCAGGGTCCTGCAGACGGTGACAGTGGGTCAGGACCAGTGGCGTCCCGTCTCCCCGCAGCCGCTCTGTGCTGGTGGCGGTCCGGCCCGAGCTGCAGACCAGCTGTGTGCCCCACACCACGTGGCCTCCTGAGATGGCACCCGCGGGTCCTGGAGCGAGAGGGCCGGGCCACACTGGCCCCTCACCTACCCGCCCAGCCAGGAGGCCCCAGAGAGGCCGCCATGGTGTGGAAAGAGTGCAGTCTGCTCCCAAGGCCAGTCCTGCACCTGTCTAGCCTTGGTGCTCTGGGACTGTAGGGTGAGCAGAGGAATGAAGGAGGGAAGCCGTAGAGGGCACCAGCACCTGGTGCTGAAATCACATCCCTCTCTTCCCCACTACAACCCTTCTCCGGCTCCACTGCACCGGAGCACCCCACGCCTGTGATCCCCTTGTCCACAGTGGCCAGGAATGTTGACCTTTCATCAACCACGCTCTTCTCTGCCCCAGGACCTTTGCACATGCATTCCCTCTGGCTGATAGGGTTTCCCTGCTTCACTGCTGATTCTTGCTCCTGCCTGTCCCTGCAGAGAGGCCCTTGACGGACAACTTCCTCCCGTAGTCCCCCCTGCAGCCCTGCGCGGAGGGCTCTGGTCTTTCCTTCCTGGTGTTCCCTACGACTTGATTATAATATCTGTTCCTCCTCACTGTCCATCTCCCCCGGTAGAATGTGCTCCGTGTGGCACGGGGGGGACCTCGCCTGCCCTCTGCGGCCCTGCAGACCCTGTACTGAGCAGCTCTGGTGCTCAGCTGGTGGTCAGAGCCGGACTGGCCAGGACCCATGGGCTCCGCCTGGCTGTCTGTCAGGCCCTGTGTCCCTGCCTCAGGGCTCCTGGGGACCTTGGCTGTCATCTCTGAGGATGGAGCACACCAGGCTTTTCTGGGGCCCTGGAGGACAGGGGCACCACTTGTGCTTGGGGTCACTTGCAGAGGCCAGGCCTCCCAGCCTCGGGGACCCTTTGGGTGAAGAGTGGGAACAGCCCCACAGGATTGTCCAGGCAGCAGTGACAGTGACAATATCCTGGTCATTGTTGTGCTGGCCTGGGCTCAGCGCTTTAGGAGGGCCACCCTTTGTCGCTCCTCAGTATTGAGGGAGGTGACATCAGGGCTCTGGGCCTGGGGGGTGAGGTGACTCGTCCAGGTCACCCTGTGAGGATGTGACGGGGGGAGGTTGGTACAGAGGCAGCTGGACTCCGAAGCTGGCACAGGGCACCAGGCCTCGTGGCTTCTGGGCTTTGGGGCAGAACAGGGAGGTGCTGAGGGACCAAGGGGGAGACCCAGCGTCCCCAGGGGGGTTCCTGAGAGTCTGCGGAACCTGCCCTGGGACCCAGGGCAGGTCACAGGCCCCTTGTGTCCCCAGGATGAAGTGGGAGGGAGCGTGGCCTTGACCTCCTGGGGGTCGTGAAGGTCAGGTGGGAGGACACCCTGGGCCAGCCTCGCCTCGGGAGCTGGCCGTGGGGCTCCTGGGCGCACCCCTGCCTGGCCGGGCACTCGGACCCAGGACGTGGCTGACGCTGAGGTGGCAGCAGGGCTCCCGGAGGCTGAGGCAACAGCCTGAGGCCACAGAGCGGGGCTGCTTCACGCCTGGGTGGCCTTCCTGTCCCGCGGACCTGGCGCAGCGCGAGCGCGTGGCACATGACACCGGGACGCGACGTGCGGCTTGCAACCAGGACCTGGCTCCGGGGACTGGTCCTTGCTCTTTGCTTGAGGGACAGTCCTTCACCCCAGCGAGAGGCCACCAGGGCCTGGGCCCGTGTGGCACCCAGGGCCTTGCCCACACTGGGCAGGGCCAGCCCCCGGGCTCCCTCCAGCCACTTCCCCAGCGCACCAGTGCCTGGGGCATCTCTGTCCCCAGAGCTCAGCGCGGCCCGGTGGGGACAGTCGGGGACGGTCGATGCTCCGTGTGGAAGGGCTCTGTCGGTTGAAGAGCAGGTCATCCAGAACCAGTTCTTCTCTAGATTCTGGGCCCAACACATAGGCATGGCCGTGCCCACGGGAGGGGACATGCCCGGGCGGGGGCCGTGGAGGAGCCTCCTGGCCACCTGGCGGGCGGCGTGGCCGGGCTCAGGGCCATCTGCTCGCGGTGACTCTTACTTGCTCTTCTCACACTTGAGACCATTTTAATTTTTAAGCTCCAGCAAATGAAGAGGAGGAGGAGGAAGAGGAGGAGGAGGAGGAGGAGGAGGAGGAGGCGGCGGCCGTGGGGTGGGGTGGCCCCTCCAGGGGGCCCTGCCCTCCCAGCCAGGCCCTTGGCCAGGCCCCAGCCCAGAGCCCGCTTGGCCACGGTGACGGCTGCCGCAGGGCAGCGGGTCCTCCTGCCTGGCCCCCCGGGAGCTCTGCGTGGGACCCCGGGGCTGCCGCAGCTCTGTGTCCCCTTCTGTCCTGCAGCCGGGCGGCTGCTCCCGACTTCTCTGGAAAAGCAGCTCCAATCAGACCCAAGAGTCTCTGCCTCGCTTTGTCCCCGGGTTCGACGGAACCATTGCGTCAGGACTTAATCCGTCACGGTCACCCGTGGGCTGTGCCTGGGCCCTGGGCGCCCCCTGGCCGGGGCTGGCCCTGGGGTCACGAGGCCTCCGCCCTCCTCTCCGCGTCTCTCCCTTTAATGTCCCTGCGTCACCCGCCCCCCAGCTGTCCAGGGCCGGCCCTGCTGGGCTGTGAACGGGCAGCGTCTCTCTGAAGGGCGATGTGTCACATGCCATTAAAGCCTTTGGAAAGTCCCTCCAGGAATCGGCCCTGGAGGAGAAACCGGATCGGGGTCCACGCTGCTGTGCCTGCTCCTCCTGAGTGACCACCTGGCCACGGCGGAGGCCGCACAGGGCCACGGCAGCGTCGTCACAGACCGAGGGAAGAGAAACCCGGGGAGGGGACGGGGCAACGGGGGCGCTCCGGAGCCATCATGCATCAGAGGTGACAATGGCCACCGCGACAGAGAGCGGGCGTTTGCTTCCAGCTCTGCGACAGCAGCGTTAAGGGGAGAAGCGGGGGACGGGCCCGGCGCCCCCCGTCTGCCCAACGCGCAGGTGGGTTGAGCAAGGAAACGACCGCGCAGAACGGCAGGTTCTTTTTTTTACTTGAACCAACGTCCACGGGTGTCCCTGAGTGACGAGGGACTTCCACCGGTGACCTGACATGCACCTTGGCTTTCTGGTTTCAGAGCATCTACATGTTTTCATTCGCAGAGGGAAGAAGGGCCCTGAGTGGGCGCCAGGCCCCCGAGAGGCTTCCAATGACGCTCATTTGATTCTTTAGACTTTTCTAGATTTTCTTTTTCTTTCTTCTTCTTTCGTTTGCGGTCAAGCATACACTACTTTTATGTAATAAAAAAAGTAATGAGTTATATTATTACAGAAAATCTGAGATCGCCTCCGTGCATTGAACATTTGCTATGTATCTTAATCCACAAACGTTGGTAAAGTTGGTAACAGTCTCATTTGATAAACTGGGAAGCTGAGGAACAGAGAGGGTAAGTACCTTGCCTAACAACACACAGCTGTAGCTCTAATTCTGCTCTGATGTGAAGCTGGTGCTCTTTCCATTAACACCCAGCTGCTGCTAAAGGACCCACAGGAAGATCAACGCGATTCCTGCCTCCACCCATCAGCTCTGGGCTCTCCCACCCGTCCCTGTGCCTGTCCCCGTGCCTCTCTGGTCTCTCCCCTCTGCCCTTCGCGGCAGAGCAGAGCGCGGGTGACGGGCCTCGTGTGCTTAGATGCCGTGACGCCAGGGGCTGGCGGCCCAGGTTCTCCCGCGGTCCCGATGTCCCTCCTCGCCCTGTTTCTAAAGTGAGTAAAGGGACGAGGCACTTAAAGAATCAGCAGGGGCTGCAAAGGCAGAGGATGTGCGGTCACTTCCCAAACGTGTGCTGACGCTGGGGACGCCCAAGCCCGGTCCCCCTCCGCCGTCAGCCCTGCCTCACGTATAGGCACCTCCGCACCCTCTTGTCCTCCAGCTTCCCAGCTGGTCACTCCAAAGCAGGAACCAGGGTGAGTCACTCTGTGAAAACCCTTTAGCGGCTCCCATTTCCTTCTCCAATTCCTCTGCTCTGAGCAGACCCTCGTTTTCTTGTTCCTCTTCCTGTGGCTTCTCTCTGATCTCCCACCTCCCGAGTGCCCTCTTGTCCAACCCCCGCTGCCCGGACAGTTCCCTAGAGGCCCGGCTTTATGCCTCAGGGCCTTTGCTCGCCCCTTCGGAGTGTAGTGTTCTTCCCGGGCAGCAGTTACTTTCCTGCCACATCCCTGGCGGCCGGGTGTGGCGCTCCTCCTGGGCCCTGGCTCTGCCATCCTGATCCCTGGTGGGCAGCAGATGGCACGGGGACAGCTGGACGAGAAGCCCAGTGTGGGAGGCTCCTCCCAGGGCCCCGCTGGGCGTGGCAGTTTTCGGGCCTGGGGTCAGCTGGCTCTTCTTCCCGTCACCTGGTGGGGCCAGGAAGTGTTAGTTTCCCAAATCCTATTTTTGAAACATGACATTTTAGCACCAAAGTGGACGTCTTCCCACAAGCCCTGCTCTTGGCTGCCCCCAGCCCCAAGCCTCCGGGTGACCTTGGGTGCCCCTCCCCGCCGCAGGAAGCCCCACTGCTCTCAGGTGAGGGGCAGGGAGTGCCCAGGAGCCAGGGGGCAGCGCCATTGCTTTGGGAGGCTGCTTGCCCGATGCCCGGATCCTGTCACCCTCCCCTCCCCCCCACTGGGGAATCAGGTGAGGTCAAGGGCGGCCAAAGGGCCAGCTTCCCAGAGGCCACCCCCTGGCCCAGGCCACGTGTCACAGAAGGGTCCTATGCACGAGTGCCCCTCCATGTCCACACATGGCCCCTGATCCTCTCACAGAGTTCCAGGGCTGGCCGCTGGGGACAGAAGGAGGCCACAGTCCTCCTGAGGAGCGCTGAGGACCGTGGAGCCTCGGGTGCCGGTCACTCTGAATTGTCTCCAGTCTTGCCCAACGTCACCCTCACGGGCCCTGCAGCTGCCCCTGTCCTGCATACCCTCCCCCTGTCTGTCATCCTCTGTCACCAACCTGTCACATCAGACCTCTCCTCCCATGAGGACATCAGCCCCAGAGGGCGGGGATCCTTGTCTTGGTGGCAAATGCCCCAGCTGGACCAGGGCCTGCCACGCAGATGGCACACGTCATCACTGTTGGCTCGCTGGGGACAGGATGGTGGTCAGTGGCCACTCACTAGGCTCCCTGTGTAGTGCTGGGCACGATGAGGAGAGCGCCATGGGGTCCATCCAACGCTGGCTTCCCGTTGCCTCAGGATGGAAATCGGAATCCTCCACCATGGCCCCCCGACTCCTGCTCCCTCCCAGCATGCAACAGGCCCCACGCCCGGCCTTATTGGCCTTGATGCTGGCTGCTGTTGGTGCCCCAGGACCTTTGCACTTTCTGTCCTTGCTGCCCGTGGATGATCACGGGCTGTCAGCTCCACTCAGTCCCATCCAACCCAGTCACGCCTGTCACCACCGACCACTGCTCCATTTATCTGTTATTGGAAATGATCTTGGTCATTCATTGACCAGTAGAACCAGTTCACTGCAGGGATCTCAACGCAGTGGGCTCCAGACCTAGGCCAGTCCCAGGCTCTAGTTGCCCATGGCCTCCTGCTCTACCCTGGGTTCTCCTGACCAGTGGGCCAGCCGTCCCTGAAGCGCAGGCCACGCTGGATGGGACTCCAGGAGCTGGTCTCCTCCCCCCGGCCCTGTGTGGGAATTGGGGTGTCTGGTCGTTGGGGGGCTGAGCCTCTGCTGCTGGGGCCCTCAGGAGGGGGCAGCCCTGCCCTTTCCCAGGCGGGAAGCTGCTCTGTCCAGCTGTGGCTCCTGTCCTTGTGGTCCCCAACAAGCCCTGTGTGGAGCCACCTGTCTCTGCTCCCCCAGGGGACGTGTGAGCTCCCAAGGTCACCCTCGCCCACCTGCAGCTGGCACCAGCTCCTGTGGTCAGTGGCGTCCAGGCGGGGCACAGCACCAGGGCTGCTTCCTGGCAGTGTCCTCCGCAGGGTCTCTGGGGCCTCCCCCGCCTGGCTCGGGCGGCAGGATGGCGGGCGGGGTGGGGGGCACTGCCAAGGCGCCCACCTTCTGACAGGGACAGGGGTGGGAGGGCAGGGGCAGGCGGCTCCTGGCCGGGGTGTGACCTTGAGGCATCGGCTCCTCAGCACCAACTCTGTCCACAGTCCTGGGCCCCGGGGGCAGCTCAGGGTCACAGGAAATGCTGCCCGCCACGTTCCCTTGGTCGAGTGTTGAGGGTTTCCAGTGGAGGCCAGCGCCTGGTGTCACCAGGGCCGGAGACAATGCCAGCGCCTCCTCAGCCCTCAGCAGTGACTCGGTGGGGGGTTGGGACAGAGACTGGGGTGGCAGCAATAGGGGCACGTTGAGGAGTGACAGGACGCGGCCTGATGTCACAGGTCCCGAGGGCCCTCACTTCACTCCAGGGACCTTGAGGCGGGCTGACCTGCCCTGGAGCCCAGGAGGCGGCAGGAGGGGTTGGGAGCGAGGCCCTGGCGCCCTCGGCCCGCGGGGCCCACGGCTGCTGCCGCCCTGCGTGGATGCCCAGACCCCACGCCTGGGGACGAAGTCAGCCCGAGGTGCTGGGCCAGGGAGACGGCAGGTCCAGGTCGTGGCCAGGAAGCATGTTAATTTCCATTACTGCCCACACCCTCGGGACGCACCCGGCTGCCCACCCCCGCCGGTGCCCACGGGGCAGAGGCCTGGGGCAGAGGGGAGAGGGGTGGAGCCTGGGGGGGGCGAAGCCACAGAGCCCTGGGGACAGCCATAGCCCACGGCAGGGGCCAAGGCGGCCAGGGGCCTCTGTGGGTGTCACCAGCGCAGCAGGCGATGCAGGGGGGTCTGGGAAGGTGAATCTGGGGTGGGGACAGGATGGAGCTGTGGTGCTGTGTACAGAGGGGACAGCTGCCCGGCTCGCTAGCAGGTGGTCGCGAGGGAAAGGCCGCGCCCCAGGCTCTTGCCACTCAGGGTTCCCCGCAGCTGGGCCAGGTGGGCCCTTCACAGGCGAGGCCCGGGGGAGGCCAGCAGAGGACACTGCTCTGTCAGGGACAAGCCCCTCAGGGAGCCCTGGCATCTGGAGCCTAGGAGCAGGTCAGAGCAGGGACAGGCCCCGGCCCCACGCAGCCATCATGGGTCCCGGCTGGGCCCAAAGCCACCGTGGGGTTTGCAGGTGGAAGGCCCTTCGGGACCTCGGCACCCAGCCATGCAGGGTGGACAGGACGCTCCACGCCCCACTCCAACAGCTGGTGACCCCCGGCTGGGGCAGGCCTCCCGGGCTGCTCTGGGAAGGACCGACGGATGGGCCAAGGACGGACACGGCTGCGGCTGCTGCGCTTCCTCCTAGTTTTATTTGCGGCTGTCCTGAGGTCCTGGGGCGCAGAGCAACTCCAGCGCCACTCGTCCTCCAGGGAGAGGCCACGGCCAGGTCCACGGCGGCCCAGGCGGCGGCTCACACCAGGGTGTGGAAGGCGTCCACCCTCTCCCGGTACAGACGGTGGAACTGCTTGGCCAGGCAGTGGAAGGGGGCCTCGTAGCTCTCCATCTCCTTCTGCAGAGACAGGGGGCTGAGGCCGCGCTCACCTGCCCAGCTCCAGCGGGGGCCATCAGGGCCACCGAGTCCCGCCCCGTCCACCTGGCACCATCAGGGGAGGCCACTGTCACGCTGATTCTACAAGTGATCTGGGACACAGGGAGGGGGTCTGCTGGCGGCCACGCGCCACTTAGACGGCAGGGCAGGGCCTGGACCCCGGCCCGTTTCCACGGAGCCTGTCCTGAAGGCCACCCTGGCTGCACGTGTGACAGGAGCCCAGAGGCCAGAGCAGAACAGCTGTGGAGGAAGAGCCCGGCCGCCCGGCGGGAGGACAGGGGAGACCTCGCGGAGAATGTGGCCAGGGAGGTGGGGGCTCCCGGGGAGCCCACTCTCCTGCACCCCCAGTCAGGGGGAGGGTTTCAGGAGAGCCTGAGGCCCAGGTAACCCAGCTGACCCCAGGCCAGGTGAGGTGGCCGGCTGCTCTGGTGGCCCAGGGAGGACAGGCTGCCAGTGGGATGGCTGGCACTGCCTCCCGTCAGGTGGCACCTGTGGCCACGCTCCCACCTCCAGGCCAGTGGGTCAGGTGGGAGCCCCTGAAGGAGGGTGCTGGGGCCGTCAGGGGTGGACGGTGCGTCCATGGGGACAGGGAGGGCATCTCTGAGGTCCACAAGCCTCAGCCGGGCACCCTGCAACACGCTGCCCTGCTGACTCCTGCCTCTGCCCTCCTGCAGCCAGGGAGACGCCCAGTCAAGGTGCTGCCCACCTTGCAGGGCCAGGCAGGGGACAGCTGAGATGAGGAGCTTCTCATGACTCAAGGGTCAGGGGACATTTTTATGGGGAACAGGGAAGTTAAAGACGCGCCCTGGGTGGTGTCTAAGGGAGGGAATTAGGGGCTCTCAGGGTCCTGCACGTCTCTAATTTTTAAGAAATAAGTCGCCAGAAGGAAGAACCCACTGCGCCCCAGACAGCGGCTGAAGCATGAGAACCTGTCTGGAGACCACCCTGGGCGAAGTGCAGCCTCGTGACGGCCGTGAAGTGTCCCCAGCTCAACGGGCAAAGAAGTCAGGGAGGTGGTGGCTCTGGGTGGGGTCACTGCATTCCACAGATGGGCTGCCTGGGGCTGGGAGCAGGGCCCCGTTGGCTGGCACAGGGCTGGCCTCTGGCCTCCGTCCAGGTCCCCACCCCAGGAGCCCGCCTCTCAGGAGGCCCAAAGTGAGCAAAGGGAACCAGGTCTGTGGCGTGTCCCGGGCTCGACCTTGGGAGATCCCAGCATAAAAAGTGAGGAATTCTGGGCTCCGGAAATAGATGGGAATCGAACCATTTTCCAAATGCACGAAGAGGCTCCAGTGGCAGGAGCCCTTTGTCAAAGGACTGATCATAACCTCACTCTGGAGCGCGGACGCTGACGGGGGCTGGGTAGAGCAGGACCTTTAACCAGGCTCGCCTAGAATTATGTCCCCAAGAGCCCCAGCAGGTTCTGGGAGGCAGCGGGAGCACCTGCTTGAAGGCCAAGCTTTCCAGCCACCTGAGCCCGAGTCCTGGTCCTGGTCCTTCACTGTCAGCTGTGCAGCCAGGGCAGCTCCACGACCTGAGTCTGCATGTCACTGGCATAAGAGGGACAGGAGCAGCTGTCCTGCTGTGATGCCTGCACACAGAGTGTGCACCAAGCCCGGCGCACAGTAGGCCCTCAGCAAACACTGTTCCCTCCCCCTCGCCACCTGGGAGGGCAGGTGGCCTGGGAAGGTGGCTCTTGTTGACCTGTAACAGTGTCTTGGTGATGAAGACTCTTCTTTTTGTTGCTGTTGTTTTAACATTTTAAGTTTTGTTTAAAGAAATACTTTGATTTTTTTGGCCCTCAAATTTCAAACACAGAGGGGTGCTGGAAAGCCAAGGACCAGCAGGTTCCCGCGGGTCAGCCAGACGAGCGTGGCTGCGCCCAGAAGGATGGGACACATCCTGGGCTGGGAATGGGAACCTCAGCCCAAACCAGACCACAGATGGTGGCCTAGCCACTGGACACGTGGCCGTTTGAAAGCTGCTTCTAGCAGAGGCCACGTCAGCCTCAGCAACACTGCAAGTGATACTCACCACGGACGTTTCAAAACATTCCAGGCCCTGGCCCAGCGCCCACGCCCGGGCCTGGGCCGAGTCCACTGCCCGCCTGCCAGCCAGGTCTGTCTTGTTTCCCACCAGGACACCTGCCCAGAGAACACAGGTGGCACCCTCAGCCGTGGCAGGCTGGGGGTCAGCAGCAGAGACAAAGAGGCAGCGTGTGGTCCACGGGTACCAAAGAGCGGCCTGACCCCGGGTGAGGGGTGGCAGGCGCCTGGGTGTTCAGCGCTGCCCCGAGGGTGAAGGTGCTTTGCTTCTGACTTGTGGTTGGCTCAGGGTTTTTCCTAGGCTTCACGTGTCCCTGTGTCCCTGTCTCCTCAGGGCTGCAGGCCTCATGAAGGCCGAGGCCACATTTATGTGTGCGCTTGCGGTAATTCCTAGCGCATGGAGCAAACTTTAAAATGGTCATTAATACTAATCCAGGGCCTGGGCTCTGAGTCAGGGACTCCGAGGTAATTTAGCTCTGTTCCCAGCTGCATCGGCTGCAGCTAATTCCCGAGCCGTCTCTGGGGACCGCTTTCCCTGGTCTATAATGAGGAGAATTTGTTGATCTCACATAGGGAGCAAGGTAAACGGATTTAAGGCATTCAGAAGTGACAACAGGACTTGGATGTCACTTGCACCCCACACAGAGGATGAAATGAGGCCTTCTTCCCCGGGGTGGGCTTTCTGGAAACATCAATTCCTCTTACAGTGCCTCCCCCCTATCATCTTGAGCCTCGCCAGGACTTGGTGGCCAGCAGGGTGGCACCCCCGGTGCAGACCCCGAGAGGGAGGCGGGCGTGGCTGCTGAGAGGCAGCAAGTCTGGGCTGTCAGGCCAAAGCTCAGGGGCCAAAGCTCGGTGCCACAGCGACCCCTGCGATGGCCTCAGGCTCTGGAGCTAAGGACAGGTGCTGCCGTCCTACCTGGCAGGGTGGTGCCTGGAGCCTGCGCCCGGACCTTCTCCAGCCACTTCCCACAGCTGTTGAAGGACTGCTCGTTGGTCACGTCGTAGACCAGACACAGGACGTTGGGACTCTCCCACTGCGGGGGAGGGGACAGGATAGGCACAGGTCAGGAACACCACAGGGACTCCCAGGCTGGGCCGATCTGGCTTTCAGGCAGGGAGGTGGGTGAGGGGCGTGAGAAGCCACAGGGTGGGCCAGGAACAGCCATGGAGGTGCCGCAGTGCCCATGGGTTGAAGGAAGGCCTGCCCAGGGGCTGGCAGGGCTAGGGGGGAGGAGGGTGCAGGCCATGCTTGGCTGGGGCTGTGGGCCAGGTGACACTCTGGACTCGCAGGGCTGGAGTGGGTGGTCCCACTTGCAGCTGAGGAATCTGAGTTTGGAGAGGGCCGGGCGGGACGGAGGCCTTCCTCTGCCCAGAGCCTGCTCTCCCCGCCATGGGCCTCTCTGGCCCACTCTCCCGGTGTCCTTGGAGGGCCTTCCCTGCAGGCGGACGCACTCCTGTCCTCGCAAGCCTGAGTGCGCTGCCCACACTAGCCAGCCCCGGGGCGCCCGTCTGCACCTTCTTCAGGCCTGGCTTTCAAAATGCAGACAAGGCTTCCTGCTCCTCCTGCTGTGGCAGCAGCAGCCCTAATACGCACCACTTAGGAGCCAGGGTGACATTCTGGAGGGCCATCAGCTCCAGGGGCTGCTCGAGTCCTGGGCTTCCTGCCACCGGGGTGTGGACACCTGCTCTGTGCAGTCTGTGGGCTCCGCCATCCTGCACCATTAGCCTCTGGTTTATTTCTGGGGTGTCAGTAGGCTTCCAGACACAGGGAGAATCCTTTTTCCAAGCTGTCCTTGGAAGGTCAGCCCAGGACTGGCTCTGGGGACCCCTCCCCACTATGCTGGTCCTGGAGGCTCCCGAAGGCCACTGGCCTACCCTCCGGGTGAGATCATGGATTCTCACTAGAGCCACACTGACCTCCGCTGTGTGCATGCAGGAGACACTCAGTGTGGCTTCAACCCAAGAACCCTTCCTTTCCTGGCCTCAGTGAGGGCCCAGACAGGCCTGGCATCAGGCTGAAGCCAAGGGTGGCCTGGAGCCAGGGCCGGTGGGAGGGAGCTGTGAACTACAGGACCCGTGACCCTGACTCGCCACAGGCATCTCCTCTTTTGTTGGGGGTGTGGGAAGGATCAGGAATCAACTCACAACGTTGACCTGCGTGGAACTCCCATCAGCCTCCACTTCTCTTACACAACAAAAAGGGGAGGAAACAGTTTCCATTAAAACGTGCTGTTCCTGGGGAGGCAGGCGGCTCTGGAGGAGTCCAGGCTCAGGGTTGGCAACCTGGCCCAGGGTAGAGGGCACAGCCAGCTGGGGCCTGGGAGGACAGGGGGACGGCTAGTGGGCACGGCGAGACCCGGAGGCAAGCAACCACAGAACGTGGGGTGTACGGAGGGCAGGAAGGGGAGCCTCTGCCCAGAGGGGCTGGAAATGTGTGGCTGAGAGCACCCCCTTTGGGAGGGCTCTTGGGGAGGCTGGGGGAGGGGCTCTGGCGCCTTTGAAAACTTGGTCACTCTAGAGTAGGCAGGATGTCACTCGGCCATTCTAGAGCGGGGGGGGGGGCATCACTCGGCCACTCTAGAGCAGGAGGGGTCACTCGGCCACTCTAGAGCAGGAGGGGTCACTCGGCCACTCTAGAGCAGGCGGGGTGTCACTCGGCCACTCTAGAGCAGGCGGGGGTCACTTGGCCACTCTAGAGCAGGTGGGGCGTCACAGGCTAACGTTCCTACTTGCCCCTGTACAGAGTTTTGCCAGGGCAGCCTCAGGATGGCTGAGGTGGGCTGAGACTCGGGTGGGAGTGGCCTCAGGGGCACACGGTGTGGCAGGAGCGGGTGGAGGAGGAGACCAGGAAGGAGGTCGCGTGCTACTTGCCAATTTATCCAGCATTTCAGAAAACAGCTCCTTGCCGGCCGAGTCAAAAATGAAGAGCTCCTGCAATCAGAAAGCAAGTCCCAGCGAGGGGCACGAGGGAAACCATGGGCCTCGAGCACTGCTGCCACTCTGTCACCCCGTCACCGCAGGGTGGGCTTGGTGGCGAAGTGCACGTACCCACTGCACACACGTTTCACACACGCTTTCCCGGGGCGCCAGAGAGAAACGGGGAGAAGGGACTCCAGAGCCCCCGGGAGGCAGCGGCAGGTCCCCACCCCACCCAGTATGGTCTGCAGGGAGCCTCAGCCCTCCTGACCCGAGTGCAGAAATACAGGGCACAGGCTGGCCTCCCACCTGGCAGAGTGGAATGCCAACCAGGCCGAGGAGCTCTGGGTTCCGAAAGGTCATGGCGCACTTTGTTAACCAAATTGATTTCCAAGTCTTAAAACGACTCTTTCTAAAGGAGGTCACTGAGCAGACCTGGGAAGGCGCTCAAAGTAGGCCAGGCTGATGTCGTACTGGGATGGCCAAGGCGCCACTCAGACAGAGGGCACCAGATGCCCCTTCCCACCTGTCCACTCACCCAGCCCAGGTGGGAGCCCCTCCTCCAGCTTCTGACCCCTGGCCCCTGCTCTGTGGGTGCGGGCGCCACGTCACCTGCACCAGGAAGCGCAGGACTGCTCCCTGGTTTTCTTTTTGGCTCACGGGTCTCTTTAAGAATCTGGAGAGCTACAAACCCTCCTGCCAGGAAGGGACACAAACGACCTCTTGCCGTTGAACTTCAAGAGCCTTGGGACTGCTGAGGAGGGACCCTGGGCAGCCAGCTCCTCTGGGGAGGCGGGTTCCCCAGTACTCCAACCCCTCGGTCCCTCTCGAACAATTTCTGCGTCCCCTGATCGGGTCCCCGATGCTCAGGTGAATCTGGGCCCAGTCCCTGTACTGGTCCCACACTGGTCAGTGTGGCCCACAGGAGGAGCCCGGTGCCCCCGGGCGGGGGGTGCCACTTACCACACTGTCGCCGGTGTCGGGAACTGGCACCGTCTTCACCACCAAATCCACCCCTGCTGTCTGCCAAGGAAGACCCAGGACATGGGCGTCAGGGGCCCCGTGGAGATGCAGGAAGACCCAAGAACCCCACACCGGGGGATGTCCCCCGCCGGGTGCTTGTGCCCCGGAGGAGAAGGGCCATGAGTACAGGAGTCGGCCCTCCTCCCTGCCCACGAGCGAGCTGCTGGTGGGGGTGGCGTGCTGTGCTCTGGCAGGCCTCTCTGCAGGCCGCTCCCTGGGCTGTGGGCCCCTGCTCACCAGGGTGTAGTTCTGGAAGTGCACCCCGTCGCTGCGGAAGAGCTGCGCCAGGGCCGTCTTGCCCACCGTCGGGTCTCCTGAGCCAGAGCAGAGGAGAAGTGTCACTCGGGTCCCATCAGAACTGAGGACCCCTGCCCCAGAACTGCACCGAGTTTCCAGGGCAAAAGTCCTCGGCTCTCAGGGAGCCCGCGAGGCCCCAGGCAGGGCAACAAGACGATGCGACCAGCTTCGAGACCCAAGAGGGCCGGGGCTCCTCTGCGTGCGGCTAAGGACGCTCTCATCCTAAAGAACGGCCCAGAAGTCACTGTCCTCCAGTGAGACACACCCGGGGAACCCGTCACTTTCCAACTTGAATTCACCCGGAAGTCCCTCTGGAGGAGCAGAGAGCGGGCGACTGGAGCCCAGGGGACTCCTGGACCTGGTGTGCACTGGGGAGCAAGAGGCCCGAGCTGCGTTACCGTCCTAGAAGCCGCTGCCGAGGGACACCCTGCAGCCCACCCTGGCGGGCACCTTCTGGGCCTCTCCACAACCCGCCTGCAGCGGTGGCCACTGCTCCGCGGGTCAGTCCCTGTCGCGGTTCCTAGCCTGCGGTCTGAACCTCTCCAGAGCCCAGCGCTCCTCGTGCCGCCTGTATGCCCCTCTGCCCACGCCCGCCCGGCCTCCTGTGACGCCAGGTGTCCTGTGGGCAGACTCCAGCCCTGACAGGACCGGTCTCTGCTTCCCGACCCTCAGCAAAATGTCCGGGGCACCTGTCCCTCTAACTTGCCCCTCTGGGCTCCTGGCTGTACCTCCGCCGCCCCTCTCCTCGACGCTCGTCTTTCCCACCCGGATCTTCTCTTCTGAGACGATCATGACTTCTCGTGGCCTTTCCTGCCGTGAGCTCTGCGCCTGCGAGTGGAGCGCTGCTCAGGGCTGGCTTTCCCATCTGCGCTCCCCTCATGGACCCAGGCACACGCATTCCTTCCTTCCCACCCGGTGCCCTGCAGCATCCACCTCACCCGACAGAGGAAGAGACCGAGGCTCAGAGAAGCTGGGTGACCTGCCTAGGGTTCCAACACCGTGCTCCCTCCTCCAGGCCCGGTCCATCAGCGCAGCCCTCCAGGACACCTGGACGCCACAGCCTGGACTGGCACGGGCCCCCACCTGTCCCAGAGCACGTCACTTTCCTCCCTTGCACCTTGATGCGGACACCCTCCGACTCCACTTCTGCTCCTGAATCCAGTTGGGAAGTGGCTCTTCCTGCTGTGGACTCCCCACAGACCGTCTCTGGCCGTCGGCCAGTCACCAGCACTCAGGGGAGGCCTCCGGGGTGGGCTCGAGGAGGCGGGGAGCACACCGAGCAGCAGCATGGCCAGCGCCCGCCCGGACAGAGCGTCTGAGGAGCATCGGGGTCCAGCCAGCGGCCGGTCAGCGTGGGGGCCTCCCGGGGGCCAATGGCTAAGCCCGGAGGACCAGGGGGCGGCAGGACTGAGCCCGCAGGATGGGATGCCAGGCCACCGACCTCCTAACTGCCAGGCCCAGGGGCCTCTCTTCAGCGCCTGTCCTTCATGTCTTGGAGGGCGGGGCAGCCTGAAGTGTCCCTTCTTCCCGAGCCTGTCCCCTGGCCTTGGTGACCCACACAGGCTGCTCCTCCGCCTCCCAGATGCAACCACTGTGTGGCGGACCCTCGCCTGGAGCACCTGGTTCCTACCTGGACCCCGTCGGGCGGTCCCGGGTTCCAGGGGTGGTCAGCGCAGACCCCGCGGGCAGTCTGGAGCTGGTTCGGTTGCTCCGGCCCTGACGCAGGGCAGAGCTCTTTCGCGTGGGAGACGGGCCCAGTGACCTGATGCTGGTGACTCCTGGGTGCCCGGGCAGCCGGCAGCCCCTCCTCGGAGGCCGCCTCCCAGCTCAGGGGTCCGTCTCTGGGTTTCCAGCAGCCCGGGGTCCACGGCCCGGGTCCTCCAGCTTCTCCGGCCCCCATCTGAGGAACAGGCCCATTATAAAATCTCCCACTAAAGGCCACGTTGTTCGTGACGGCCGGCCGTGGGTGGCAGTGCTGCCCAAGGGCCTCCCGCCCTTGTCCTCCTCGCTCCGGCCCGGCCTGGCCCGACAGGCGGGTCCTTCACAGGAGTTCTCTGTGGCTCTTCCTCCTTTCTTTCTGTGGGCTGGGAACCCAACCCCGGGCCTTGTGCGTGCTGGGCGAGGGCTCCGCCACCGAGCCGCCCCCCGCCCCAAGGTCCCTTCCAATTCCTTCCAACGGCCCTTCCACAGGAACTGCTCTCTCCACGCCTGTTCTCTGGTCCCTCACATCCCTCCAGGCCACTCCTGCCGACCCAAGTCCAGATCTGCCGCTCCCTCCAGGAAAGGCTAGCTGGTGGCTTCCTCTCTGGCCTGAGGTCACCTCTCCTCCTTGTCTTCAGCAGGTGGTGCCCTGGCTCAGTGCAGTAGCACCTGACGTCAGGACTACCTTCCAGCGAGGCACGACGATCCTCCCACACCCAGGACAAGCAGAGTCCCATGGCACTTAAGGGCACAGTGACCCACAGTATTTAGTGGCAGACTCAGGCTCCATCACATACTAGCTGGGTGACGTCAGGTCAGTCACTTAACCTCTCCCGCCATAGTTGCTACATCTGTAGATCAGATAACAACACCCACGTCATAGACCGTTAAGGAGATTTAATGAATTCATATACATGGTGCCTACGTATGGTGATGGCTATTTGTTTTAACCAAATAAATTATAGATAAGTGTCAAGGGTGGTTCCCCCTCTCCGTCTGAACACAGAAAGCAGCACTGTGTTCTGAGGTACTTGGCCGGCGCCTGCACTCAAAGGCAGTCTGTGTCGTGGCACAACCTCTGCCCTCCTCAGCCCCTCCTGGAGTGTGGGGCCGGCTGACCCACCTTTGCCTTCCCACTGCACTTTGCATGGTGACTCACACATAGTAGATGTTCAATAAATATCTGTTGAGTGAATATTAGGTCCTTTGACGACTAGTTTTGTGAGACCAAAAAATGTGGGCCTACAAGGGGTGAAAGTAAAAATAAAACCAGTGAGGGGTGCTGTGAGGATCTGGGGGTGCTGCCATGGCAAGCTGATGCACTGGGCTGAGGTCTGTGGTCCCTGGAGACTTCTGAGAAGAGATGCCCTTGAGCCCTTGAAAGAAGGCTGCAGACACTGGGCCAGGCGGAGTTCAGGGGCCACTGACCTGGTCATGACTGCAATCAGGTGAAACAAGTACCCAAGAGAGTTGGGGGAAAGAAGGGCTACAAGGAACAAGCCTCAGCCCAGTGTAGCCTGGGTACGAACAAAGCCCTGGGTCTGGACCCAGGCTCTGAACCATGCAGCTCTGCTGCTGCTGGCTGTGTGACTCAGGGCAAGTGGTCTCCCCTCTCTGAGCCTCATTTGCCTCATCTGTCAATGAGAACCACAGATGTACCAAGCCCATGGGGTTGCTGTGAGGACTCAGTGAGGCCAGTAATGAGGGTCTAGCACAGTGCCCCACGCAAGCAGCAGTCAGGAGCCAGCTCCAGGAAGGAAGCTCAATTAAAAAAGAATGAGAAACATCACTCAGAGAGAGAGAAAGGCCATTGTTTTGTTTTTGTTTTGTTATTTTGTTTCGTTGTTGTTCTTTTAAATCTAACTTTAGGAAAAAAAAAAAAAAAAAAAACAGTCCCACCTTATCCATGAGAGACTGAAGCTTAAGGAAACAGTCCAACATGCCGGCCGCCGGGAAGAGAGCAGCCAGAAGGCTTTTGTTATCCAATATCGCCTCCCCTGGCGCTCTGGGCACTAGAGTCTCTGGGGAACCATTGGTTTCTTTTGCTCCAGTCTGATCAGAATCACTGCTGTCAGTCATCTTTCTGTGCGACCCTTTTATTTTCAAATTAGAAAGTCATTAAATATACTATCCTCTACTTTCAGCCTGAGAGAGAGGAGTCAAAAGGAATCTTTTCTTTTCTTCACAGAATTTCTCACCACTTCTTAGGGAGGCCTGCAAGGTCACGGGTCTCAACAGTCACACTCGTTCAGGGACTTGGGTGTGGAAATCCTGGGTATGACCTTCGCTAGGTAAGATCAGGGAAAATCAGAACCTACCCGAGGGTGCTACAGAGACAGGATTGAAGGGAAAACACGTGTCTGGCGTACAGCAAGGAATCAGTAAAAGGCACGTGTTCTGCCTCTACCAACATATAATCTAAGCAACTGCTTCCTAAACGTGCAGACCGATTCAGGGAAAACACTACAATGTGACTGCCAGAGATCCATTCATTCTACAAGTATTTATTGAGTACCTACTATGTTCCGGGCATTTTTGCTGGCTGTTTGTAGGTCAATGAAACACAGATTCCTGCTTTGCTGGGACTCAATGTTATCCTGAAAATGGGCGGCAGGTAGTCAACTAACAGGTGCCTCTGCACACTCTGCCCCCTGTACTGTAAGCCCTCTTTCCTAGCCCTCTTACCAGAGGAGTGGGATCAGGAAAATAATCCTATGTGTGAAGAATACCAAAGTCAGTGATTCCTAACTTTGAGGTACAGCAAATGTTTAGTTGAAGCGCCGAGGGTTTGCTTAGCCTGATGGTTAAAGGCGTCTGCGCCTCCGGAGTACAGGTCAGCGGGCGAAGGCGGAGTCGGAAGGGCAGGGAGCAGGGGCTCAGAAAGAGAATTCTTCCCCGCCCGACGGAATCTGCTCTGTCGGAATCGCAGCCGCCGCCACGGGGAGAGGGTGGACACTTCACGTGAACCAACGCTCCCGGAGAATTACGAAGCCCGCGGACTCCGGAGACCGCGGAAGTCGGCGCGGGTTTCCAGACTCACCTGCCAGGATGCATTTGGCTGCCAGCTTCACCATGGTAACCACCACTACCACCGACCCGGAGTGAAGAGCAGCTGCTAGAGGCGTCGGAGGGTGGGTTTCGCGGCCTGGGCGGTGGAAGCGGGGAGGGCTGGTCCCCTGCGCCCGTGGCCCGGTGGGGACCCGGCGGGATGGGGCCTGGACCTCCTGGGCGGGGCTGGGAGACCGAGAGCTAGGGTGGGAGGGAGCAGGACTCCAGAGGGGTCCCGGATCGGGGCAGTATGACAAGAGCAGGCGGGACGATGAGGATCCCGCTGCCCCTCTGCTCAGGCCGCTGCCGTGGAGTCGGGGACAAACACACTCGACGACCCCCGGGTCCCAAGCACCAAGCGAAAAGCCCTCGCTTGGCAACCACCGTCCGCTGCCCCGCCCCCTCCTCCAGGCGGCCCCCGATTGGCTGCTGCCAAAAGCTCCCACCCCCAATGTCCAGCTGAGACCCAGTAGGAGGAAGGGGCGGGGCTTACCTTCTTTTCTAGAGAGACAATTCGCAGCGGTATCTGTTCTTCCACTTCACGCCGCTTGGCAAGTGGTTTTAAATGATGTCAATCACTGTCATCTCCCGCTCCCGCGCAGAAGCGTCACGGGAAAAGCAGCTTCAACGTGAGTAGCAGAGGCGGTGATAAAAGAAACTTTCTGATTGGCCAGAGGGTGGCTTGGACTATGTTCGTGAGGCCTGGGGATTCGTCACACTCCCCTGCCTCCTGGAAATGGTTTCGCCCACGAGGGGCCAGTCGGCTTGCGGCAGTCTGGAGCGGCGCCTGCGCAGTAGACGAAGCCGCAGTGGCGGGAGCCGGGCTTTGCTTTGGTTCTTGCTGCTGGTCGGTTTCCCGCGTTCCGCGGAGAGCGGTCGCGCAGCCACAAATCCGGTCCTCGCCCCGCATCCCGAAGAGCAGCCCCGTTTTTAAAGCCCAAGCATGTTATGCGCCTTAAAATCTGAAACAGGGGAGGGAGGAGTGGGGAAAGGTGGAGATCAGTGAGTGCCTCGCTGTTGCCCGCCTGGGAGCGGTAAGTTCTGTTGCGCTGCAGCACAGTTGGCGGCTACAGCCCGTAAGGACAATGCCCTGCGCCTTCAGAAAGCTGGAGGAAAGGGTGTGAAAGTTCTTACCATAAAGAAACAGAGAGAGAGATGCGTTCACCCTGGTTTAGCATTGCACAATGTACGCAGACCTGCATGGAAACCGCACAGGGCGCCCCGTGAATATGTGTAATTTTATGTTATTCTTTATCGTTAAAAATAAATGCAAACCAAAAAATAAAAATGTAAAATACGAAAGTTTTTAAAGCGATGCCTGTGAACAGAAGGGACAACGTGTGGACTTTGCAGAGGGGAGCGGGGTCACCCAGGGATTTGAACTTGGACTTTCCTTAGTCCCTTTCTTCCCTTGAGAATGCACCCCATGCCCAATGTTGCATGAGAGGGTGCAGTCCACCATGCTGCTGGCCATGCAGGAAGGCTCTAAATATTAGCTGACCTTCCTGGGGGAGTTGCTTTGCCATCAGGTGGACAGAGACCAAGTCACCCCTGAGCCTCTACAGATGGGCCAAGTTAGAACCCACCTGGTGGCTGTGGGAGGTGGGGATGAGAGAGAAAGCATGTGAGCTTCAGGACACCGGAGGTGTGCACCAGGTCATCGCCCAGTGATGAGTGAGGAGGAACTGACCTGGACAGATTCCCTGTATCATCCACCACTCGTTCTCACTCTCCCTGGGCCCCGGGCCCTTGAATGGCCAATGCTGAAAGGGAAGAACAGCCCATGGGTGTGGATGCCTGCTGCCCCCAGTTAGCTTGCAGATAGCTGAGTGTGTGTGTGTGTGCGCGCACACGTGGTGGGCACACACACACACGGCCACGAAGGGTCCAGCCCTGGGTGCAGGGTTGAAGCACAGCGCACGTTGGCATTTTCTTTCCTGAGACCCGTTCCTGCTTTTCTTCATGCTAGTTCCTCTCAGACCCCCAACCCTGGGTGAGCAGAGCGCTGCTGCCTGGTCCCCGGCTCTGCCCTCCTCCAGGACAGCCTGTTCTGCCAGTGACCCCCCTCACTTCCTGAGTGCACCACCCTCCAGAGGCAGCTGGGGTAGTGACACCCTGGGCTCCCCCTGAGGACCGCCTCTGGGGCCCTGCCCTTAGCCCCTTCTCTGCAAGGGGGTGAGGGTGACTCCTCCCTCCAGGGCCCGTCCTCCTGGTCATACCCACTCCTCTCTTTTGGTGTCAGCGCCATTGTAGGGGCATTTGGATATTTCCAGAGAGAGAAAATTGTCCCCAGGGTCTTCCGTGCATTCTTGATGACAGCTGCGTGACTGAAAGCCACGGGGTTTAAGATGGTCTGAGAGTTTTGGAGCAGGGAGGGCTCCTGAGCAATTCCTGCCCCCTCCCCCACCGAGCTCCAGTAGCCACAGCTGTGACATTTGCCAAGAATGCACTGTGAGCCTCCAAGGGTGGTCAAGAGCTAATTAATCTAATAGTCACAATCAAAACTGACACTCCCAAAACCCCCCCTCGAGGCCTGTATCGTTGGATAGGTGGGGAGGCTAAGGCCCACGGGAGGTCACGTTCATGCCAAGGGGGCTGGGACTTGAACGTGGGTAGTGTGTCCACCCAGCATGCCTCCCCCGACACTCTGGCACTTCCCCTCCTCCTAGAGGGCCAAGGTTCCCCGGGTTCTGCAGTCATAACTCCCTCTGATTGAGCATTACATGCCAGGCACGTGCCAAGCCCTTCACATCCTCTCGTTTGACGTCACAACTCTGGCAAGCGGAGGTTACTACTGTAATTGAGCAGGCAAGGACACTGAGGGCAGGAGAGAGCCCGAGTCACGCGACAAGTCGGCCAGAACCAGGACGGGAACCCAGCCCAGGCCTCTGACCCTTGTTTTCTACTCCAGGTTCATCCGCAAGCCTCTCCTGGCCGGGCGCTGGGCTGGTGCTGGGGCCACTGAAGTGAGCGCCGCGGGTTGCCGGCCTCGCTCCGGCCTGTGTGGCCCGCGTGGGGATGTGGGCCTGGATTGCAGGACACTGGCTTTTTTAGAGGGGCCAGGAATCAGGGCTTTTCTGTGAAATCCCCGGCCCTTGGGGTTCGGCAATGAACTTAGATTGGAAGCACTCAAGCAGCCGTGGAGATGGCTGATGGCCGACGCGGTCGGGTGCTGTGACCTCTGGTCAAGAAAGGAAGAGAAACGTGGGACGTCACAACAAACCTCGGGACCGGAGAGGACACTGGATCCCTGTGCCTCAAGGAGCACGCCGCCCGCGATGGCCAAGAGGAAGCCGGGGCAGGCTGAGGAAGGTGGGCTGAACTGAGCAGGGCTTCGGGTAAGTGGGGCAGAGACAGCTGCTGACAAGCGGCTCCGGCTCCGGGGACAACTCCATCACCGCGGGTCGGCGACTCCCGACAGCCTGGCAGCAGTAGGCGCAGGAGCGGTCCCAGTGACATGGCCATACTCCAAGCCTGGGCCTGTGACGCCCACTGCAGGGCCCAGGTCCTCCCGCCACCTCACGGCCACAGCCAGAGTCCTCCCTCTGCTTGGCCCCACCAAGGCCACCACTTCCAGGGGGGGCAGCAGCTTTCTTGGTCAGAAATCAGTCCTTTGGGTAAAGAAGAGGCCTGGGGAGGGGGACTGTGGGAAAGGCCCGAGCTCTTCTGGGAAGCCCTGATTTACAGCCCTCAGGTCCCGAGAGCCTGGGGTGGTGGGTGGGGCGCGAGTTCTGCTTTACAGTTTGCCACAGGGCACCGGGTCACGTCTGGAGCGCGGTGCTGGACGTGACCCTGCTGTCGCTTTGCCCCCATTCTCCTGGGCCTGGGCGTTTCCGTCTCTGCCCATACAGTGCTTGGCCGTGGCCATTTTGCTAAAGGGCAGAGAGCTGGAGACTGACTCACCTTCCGTGTGCCTGGAATGCAAAGTGGCCGGAGCCCTGGCCCAGGGCGGACACTGCCGTGCGCGGATCCCGTCAGCAGGGGGCAGCAGCAGCCGGGAAAAGGACGGTGGCAGGAGAGCGCCCAGGGCCGCAGCCCTTTGGATATATTTTGCAGCTGCTTTTATTCAAGGCTGAGGAAATCATCTTTTCAGAGACCCCGGGGATCGTCGCAGGAAGCCAAGAGTTGCTTTTCCAGAACATTCCGTGTTTAGCATCTCCTGCCCATTGGCTCGGCCAGTAGAGAACTGGGAAGTTGGCAGAGGGCAGGTAACTCACCTGAGCATGGCCCTGGGAGGACGTGCTCCAGTCCCGGCCCAGAGCCTGCTGATGTCCCTCCCTGGTCCTTTTCTGCACTCTGTGCATAAAGCTTGTGTCACGGGGCTTGAGAATGGGACAAATGACTCCCGCAGCTCAGCCTGAACCAAGCCAGATGCTACTGAGGCAAATGAGGCTGCTCCCTGGTGCTCCACATCCCTTCCCCCTTTCCAGCCCCTACCTACATAAGACCCTGGAGCCAGAGGACAAAAAGCCCTCCCCAGACTGGCCCTCCTGCAACTGCCTGGGCCCATTTGAGCTTGTCCCCAGCCCCCTAAAGCCTTAGCAGCCCAGGCTGGGTGTGATGGCGACGCCTATAATCCCAGTTGCTAAGGAGGCTGAGGCAGGAGGATCGAAAGTTTGAGGCCAGCCTCAGTAACTTAGTGAGTCTCAAAATAAAAATTGAAAAAGACCAAGGATGCAGCCTAGTGGTAGGACACCCACCTGTTCCACCTCCAGTACCAAAGAAAGAAAGAACCCCAATAACCTAGGTTTCTTCTCCTTCCCTCACAGAGCCAAGCTGCACATCCCCCTCTGCATTTTGCTTTTGGGGGACCCCATGCCCAGCACACAAAGTGCCCTTTGTTATTTTATTATGGCTGAGTTGTTCTATTCCAGAACAGGATCTCTCTAAATCTTTTCACATTTCCACCCAAAATCCCAGTCTCCCTCCTGGCCTTGGGGTGAAGTCCGCCTTCCTGTGGGGTTGCCAGTGGGTGGCGGGGGAAGGAGGTGTTCCCACCACTCTGTGCCACTCTCTGTGCGCAGGCAGCAGGCTCCCTGGGACCTGCAAACCTGACCTGCCTATTCTGCCTCAGGGCCTTTGCCCCTTCTGTCCCCTTTAAACCCACTGAAGTCCTAATATGCTTTTCTCAGCTCACATATCACCTGCTCTGTGTGCCCCGTATGTGTCATGAAGGCAGTGACCGCATCTCTGGTTACTGGCAGAGTGCCTACTGGTTAAGGAATAGGTTCTAGAGCCAAAGCCTTCAGACTCTAATCCTACCTGTGTGACCTTGGGCAGCTCACCACACCTCTCTGTTTCAGTTTCTTCCCACATGGAATGGGAGCACTAATCCATCCTTTGTCCTGGGGTTGAGATGAGGGTTGAATGTCTGGCCAGCACATGTCTCCACCCAAGTCGTGGGAGGGGGAGATGGAGTGCTCTCTGACTGCTGCTAGGGATCCTGTCTCCTTACAGCGTCACATCCCCTCACCCCGTGTCTGTCCCCGCGGAGAGGAGGTGTTCCACAAATACGGATCCAAATTGCTGTACTTCAGACTGATCTCTGGAAGAATCACTGTTTGAAGCTGGTGGTGCTCAAACAAAGCCCCCGGTGGTCACAGTCAGTGTCTGCAGACCCCAGGGCTCGGCCCAGCCGGGCCAGGTCATGAGATGGTGTCATGTCACCTTCACGACCCCCTTCACAGTCGGGATCCTATTTTCCAAGAGAGGACACCGAGGGCAGGTAGGGTTCAGCTGTCACGGGCTGGACGTCAGAGCACAGCAGACCAGGGAACTGTAAGTGTTGTCTTTGTCCCCAAATGGCCGTCTGCGTGGCGAGGTCTCTGCTCAGGCACCACCCCACCTTCTGCCTGGCTCCGTCCTGGGCAGTGTTTTGACCCTGCTCGGTGCACCTCCCTGCTCGGGCCCTGCGCCCCCTCCCTGCTCAGCCTCGGGCCCTTGGGGAGGGGAGCAGCCCCCGCCCCTGCCAGACCAGCCGCCTGGTTCAGGGCCTCTGCCGCCCGCTCTGGGCCCCGCCGGCTCAGGGTCTTCTGTGTCCACATCTGCTCAAGCCCCCACCGGCTCTCCAAGAGAGACGTCCCTGGGTCCTGCCTTCCCCAAACCTCCCCTGAAAATAGCCCCCCCCCAACTCTTGTTCCGGTACCTTCCATTTGTTCCATCGTCTCCTGCAAACCGTCACCCTAAATCTGCGTCAAAGGTCACTCATGGCCAAAGGGTGAGCTCCCAGGCTTCAGGAACAGGGGACGGGGTGCACTTAGTATGTGTCGGACCCGAGGTAGGCACCGAAGCCCTTGGTAACCCCACGATGTGGGATCTGTGGCTGTCCCCTTGTGCAGGAGGAAACGGAGGCGCAGGCATCAGTAGCAGCTGTGGCCCGGAGCCCAGGCAGCCCGGCTCTCCAGCCTTCTCCGGAGTCATTGGGGAAGGTCCCCGGGGGCTCCTTCTTCCCTCCAGGGCTCCCTGGCGAGCAGAGTCCTGGTGTGATGGACTCAGGTCCCCTGTCCCCTCCTCTAAACGTGTCTTGTTAACACCTGGAGGTGGCATTCATGAACTGGGAATTGGTGGCTTTCAAACGGGTCATAAAAAGACCTGCTAGAAGCTCAGAGGAGGAAGTTGAGCCTTTCCTGAGGGGACCGAGGGGAAGTCAGCTGCCTGAGCGTGTTCCCCAGGGACCGACTGGACAGGCCTCTAGGCCACCTCTGGGCCCCCTGTGGCTTCGACAACAGGCCCCCTCCCTGCTCTAGAAGGGGAGCTGGCGAGACTTGGGGTGGCCCGTGATGCCCGACTTACCACAACCCAGGGCTGTGAGCTCCATGCTAGAGCACCTGGCTCTCAGGTGGCAGAGGGACAGGAGGGCGGGCCTCGGGGTCAGCAGATCTGGGTTCCGAGTCGGACTGCAGCAGCACGTGTCTATGGGCCACTCAGTAACCCCCATCTAGTGTCCTGGGAAAGATTTTTCTAATTCCACAAATTTGCAAAACCATTTTGGGATACGCAGAGCTGAAGAGAGAGGCCAGGTTGGGGACACTGTCCCTCGGACCTGCCCTTCGCCTCGCCAGTGGCTCTTTCCTGTTCTTCCAAGCCTCTTTGGCAGGCAAGCCCATTTTCAAGGAGGAAACGGAGGCTCAACAGAAGGCGTCTAGTGGCACACCACTGCGAGGGCTCGTCACCTGTGAGACCAGGAGCAGAGTTCAAATCTCGCTCCAAACCCAAGTCTGCTTGTGACGGGCTAGGGACCTTAGGAGAGCTGATGAACTTGCTGGGCCTCTGTTTCATTATCTGTAAAGTGGGGCGAACAAGGAACCCGCCACAGGGGGCTGTGGGCATTGATGCTTTTGCACACAACGCATTGGCTCAGTGGCACGGAGGGCTCCCTGTCATCGTGACCCTAGGGCATCGTTGCTGAATGGACGAATGAATGACTCAAATGCATCCTTATCCTCTATTTAGGACAGGGAGCTTCCCTTGCAAGAAATCCAAGAAACAAAGGCAATTTCCTCCAGATAGAAATAAAGTGCTGCGTGAAGCTGTTTATCGTGTAGAGGAATCGGGGGTCACCTTTTCTGGACGAGCCACATTCTGAAAGTACCTTTCCAAGAACAGAGAGCGAGCTGGCCCCGGGGTCACCTGGGCTGATCTCTGGCGATGCTGACAAGGTGGCGCGTGCTGATGATTTTGGAAGAAGCCTCCCTCACCACCTTCGCTGACCTCTGCTCCAGCAAAAATCATTGAATTTTGCAAAAACTCTGGGGCAGAGAAAGTCCTCCTGGGGCGCTGGCTCACCCGGGGGTCCCTCAGCCAGCCCAGAATTGTCTCCGGAGTGCTCTGCCCACACGAGTGCCCTGGCTCATTTCTCGAGAGTCCGCAGATGTGAGTGTTGGAGGAGGCAGGGTGAGAAGTGGCCGGGCCTGGAGAGCCAGGGCAGTAAGAGGGAAGGGGCTCTGGCTGGAGCCTGTCCAGCAGCCCCACAGGAGCCCTGGTGAGTACAGGACGTGTCCCCGTCTCCCAGAGCCCCAGAGCTGCCCATCAGAAGGCTCCGCTGCGGCTCCCAATCCAGAGGCAGGAAGCCAGATGCTCCTGGTTTAGGTCCCTGGGAAGGGACGCCTGTCTGGTCCATCGGGCCCGTGACCCCAGCACTGACCCGCTTAGCTTGGGCTCTGGGGTCAGATGAACCAGGGTCCCACATAGCACCTGAGACGGGTGTGACCTGCCAAGATGTCAATCAACCTGCCGACTGCACGACTGCCCTTGAGACCTCATCCTGCCTTGGATGTGCCCCCTTCAATAAGCCACCGGAGCCATTTTGCCTTTGTCTAGATCAAAAACGTGAGTGGACTAGATCTACAGGGGGCTTCGCTTTTGTAGATGTATTTCTGAGTGTTTGTGTTTTATTATTTGTTAATTATTTGAGATATTAACATTTAGAGTGGCTATTTGGGGTGGCTTGGATTCCTCTGGGCAGAAGAGCCCTCTGATGAGACCCTGGCCATCTTCCCCTGAAAACAAGACCCTAAGCAACTTTGTGAGACCCTGTCTCTAAATAAAAAATAAAAAGGGCTGGGATGTGGCCAGTGGTTAAGCGCCCCTGGCTCAATCCTGGCCCCCAACACCACCAAAAAAAGGGAGAATCAGCGACGAGGAGGCAGCAGTAATGACCTACGCCTCCTGCTGAAAGCTACGAAGCCCATCCTCATATGCACGTCCCACATGGCCCTGTCAGACCCACAGTGGCCGTGGGCATGCCCCACGGCTCTGCCCAGCCGTGTCCTTCCACACTGTGCAGCCTCCTTTGGACCAGCAGAGCCTGCCCTGAGCAAGACCCATCACCCAGGCCAGCTTAGGGGGCAGCAGGTGGCGTGGCTGCCGAGGAGCCCACCCAGAGCCAGTACCGGGTGAGCTGGGGGCGGACGGTGCCCAGGCGGAGCAACCCCAAGGGCCTTGCCCACCAGCTCCTCTCCTTGGCACCCGCATCTCAGCAAACAGGGAAGGCCGGTGACATGACCGTGGATGCGAGCCAGATGACATGCAATGGACCATTCCAAAGCACACGGTCCAGTGGCATTTACTGCCTCTCCCTCGCTGGCCCTCTGAACGAAGATCGCCCTCCCGGGGGCATCCCCGGACCCCTGCGAGTCCACCCGCAGGACACCTGTGCTGCCAAGTGTCTGACCAACGATCGAGCCAGCCGCAGCCAGCAGGAGGGGAGGTGGACGTTTCATGGCCTGCAAGCGGCTGGATCACGGGCTGAGAGTCGGGAGGGACGCGCCGAGGGACTGTCCAGGTGCCCAAGTCCTTTCGACAGCTCCTTGCCTCCACCTCCCCCGACAGGGCATTCCCTGCTCAGCGGGACCCCCAGGGCCTCCTAGAGCAGGTCCAAGCTGCTGCCCATCAGCCTCCTCCTGGTCCTGGCTGCAGAATCCACCAAAGGAACCCAGCGCCTCTCAGACCACGGCCACCCCCGGTCAGGGCAGGGTTCACGTCCCCCTGGGCAGCCGCGTGGCTTCCCCTTCTTCCTGTGAGTGCTCTTCTCTGTGGTACGTGTCGGTTTACCCAACCAAGACGTGTTGAGGACCTCCCTCGTGCCAGGGGCCGGATTAGGTGGTGGGTAACGATGATGAATGATTCCAGCTCTCGGGAAAGCAAACGGGGAAGGCCGGTGACGGTGACAGTGGATGGAGCCACATGACACGCAGTGGACCATTCCAAAGCACCCGGTCCAGTGGCATTCAGTGCATCTGTAATCTGCGTAACCAAAACTCTGGTTTCAAAACTCTAGTCACCCTAGAACACCCTGAGCCCATTAAGTAACTACTCCCTATACCACTTCCCTGTTCCTGGGGGAAACCTCTGATCTGTTTTCTGTCTCTAGGAATTTACCTGTTCTGGGTTTTTCATATAAAGTCATCATACAATGTGTCACCTCTTGTGACAGGCTTCCTTCACTTGGCCTGATGTTTTCAAAGTTCCTTCAAGTTGTAACATGCTTCATTCTTTTTTTATGGCCAAGTAATATTTCACTACATGGCCATACCACCTTTGGATGATCCACTCACCACTGATGAATATTTGGGTTACTCTCACCTTGTAGCTATTATAGATAATGTTGCTATGGAAGTTTCTATGTGTACATATGTTTGTTGGCTATTTCCTCTTTTTCTCTCCCACTTCTTTTTCTTGGTATTGGGGATTGAACCTAGGACTTTACAGAGGATGCTACACCAACACTCTGTCTTGAGCTATACCCACCTTTTGAATTTTATTTTGGCCTCACTAAGTTGCCCAGGTTGGCCTTGAACTTGCAATCCTCCTGCCTCAGCCTCCTAAGTAGCTGGGATTACAGGCCTAAGACACCACACCGGCCTTTGTATACTTTCTTTGGAGCCATGTCCGTTCATGTCCACTGCCCATTGTTAATCAGGCTGCAATAATGGATAATGTTTTTGGTTCAAATTTGACTGGTGCTGGGAGCCATTAGCCAAGTAGGTATGACAATTTCCTTGCCGGCGTACCCCATGTTGCTTAGTGGAAGGACTCGTGGAAATAGGACATTTTGCAGTGACATTGCATGTAGGTGACCTTGCTCAAGGACCAGGGCGGATTAGGGTGTTCCCGGTTTAGGATAATCAGGTTTAGGGCGTTCCAGGTTTAAGATTATTCCTGCTGGGAATAGGGCGTATCCTGCTGCCTGACTTCCCCTTGAGTTCTCATGGGATTCAGACAGTATTTTTGGGGAGACAGAAGCCCAGTGGGAGTGGATTTGGGCAGAGAACGTGGATTTCCCCAGAACGTGATTGTAGACGGCTGGTGTGAGTTCGGAAATAAAGAGTTGCTGTTTGAATCTACAAGCTGTGTGGTGGCTCGTGATTGTGTGCCCAGCCAGACTGCGGCATTTGTGCCCAGCCAGACTGCGGCAGACTGGACTATGGGGTGCCCAGATATTTGGTCAAACATTATTCTGGGTGTTTCTGCAAGGGCATTTTGGATAACATCAACATTTAAGTTGATGGACGAGGTAAAGCCGATCATCCTCCCTGCAGGAAGTGGGCCTTACCAATTCGCCAAAAGACTAGTAGAATAAAAAGTCTGACCCTCTTTTCAGTAAAGGAGAATTTCTTCTACCTGTCCCCGACAGGGACATTGTGTTTTTCTTTTTCTTTTCTTGTCTTCAGACTTGAACTGAGACCACACGTCTGCTGCCTGGGGCTCCAGTTCCGCCAACTCACCTGCAGATGTGGGGACTGGTCCGTCTCCATAATCACGGGAGACAATCCCTTAGGTCTCAACTCCAACACGTGCAGCTGCCTCCTTATGACAAATCAGTGTGTGCACAGATGTCCCTACCTTATGACAGGCTTATGTCCCAATAAACCCTTGGAGACTGAAAATACCTCAAATCAAATGCATTTAACCCAAACAGTGCGGCTTAGCCTCGTCTACCTCACAAGTGCTCTCAACCCGTCCATTAGCCCACAGTTGGGAAAAGTCACCTATCACAAAGCCTATTTTATAGGAAAGTGTGGAAATTCTCCTACACCCAGAGAAGGGCGTTTTATAGACACGATGAAATGCGACCCAGAACCCAACTTCCGCAACACAGGCAGCGTGTGCTCTAGGAACCGGCCGTTTCCCGTCGCCGTGGGCTGGCTGGGAGCTGTGGCTCCTGCCCCCGCCGGGCCTCTCCAGAGGGTCACACTGCAGGTTCTGGTCCAGGAGAAGATCAGGGTCAAATTCGACATGCGGTTTCTACTGAATGCATATGGAGTCCAGAAACCTTACGTAGAACCATCGTAAGTCAGGACCAGCCCATCCATCTAGCATCCATCTTCTAGGTAGCTGCTATAATTTGGATCTGGAACTGTCCCCTGAAAAGCTCCTGGGTTGGAAGCATGGTCCCCCACGCAGAGGGGTGCAGAGCTGGGGCTTTTAGGCAGTGATGAGGGTTGTGACCTCAGGAGTGGATTGACCCATTTGATGGTTAGTGATCTGGGTGGGATTAGCAATGTAAATGGGCTGCTGTAGGCAGGAGGTGTGGCTGGAGTAAGGAGGGCATTCGGGGCCTTTGGGGGTCATATTTTGTCCCTGGCTCCGCCTCTCTCTGCTTCCTGGCTACCATGAGCTGAGAGCCCTTTGAATGCGCCCCCAGTTTGCCGTGGCATGTGTGTTCCCACAGCCACGCCCTGTGACCCAGTCAAAGCTATTCCCAGATAAAACTTGGCGGATTCTTTTCTCATTGGTGTTTCTCTCGGCCGCCTCTGAACCAGTGGATGTCATCTGCTCTTTCCCATTTTATTAGCTGTGCCGCTTGGGCCAGTTCTCTAACTTCTCTGAGTCCACCATCTTTCTGTGTTGAAAGGGAATGAACTAGGGGGCGGTGCCTCGGCCGGTCCTGCAGCTGGAAATGCTGGAGGCTGGGAACTTAGAGCAGCGTCCTGGGGGCCTGGACGTCCAGGGTCAGGGCATCGGCTGGTCTGGTGTCTGGGGAGGGCCACGCTCTGCTTCATAGATGGCACCCATGCCACGTCCTCACGTGGCAGAGGGGGGCGGACAACCTCCTTCTCACCTATTTTATAAGGGCACACGTTCCACCTGGTGGTGGCACCTGGTGACCTGATGGCCTCCTGAGGCCCCACCCCTTCATGCCATGGATGACTGATTAGACTTCAGTGTGTGGTGACTGGAGGGACAACATGGCACATGGGGGGACAGTGCCCGGCACAGGTAGGACTTGAAGAGGCAGCGGAGGGCAGGTCTGGCAGCCCCACAGCCTCAGCCGGCTCGGCCTCTCCTCCATGCCCAGGACTGAGGGGGCCCGGCCCCACCTCTGCCCCCTTCCTCCCACCTCCGGTCCCGGCTCCTCCTGCCCCGCAAACCCGCACCCTTCAGTCTGTCCCGGGGTGTCCATCTGCGACGTGCCTGGGGTCCTGCTGGCTTATCTCTTATCAAAAGCCGCTCAGGGACGGGTTGTGGCTCCTCAGCCCCCAGTCCCCGCCGCCCCTGCTCCCAGCCTTGGGCACCCAGACAGAAGCCAGTGGGTGACGAGGGGGCTCCTCTGAGCAATGAGAAAGGAGCTGTGTCCAGCTGGTGAGAAGCCAGGAGGGGCACAGAAGGTAGTGACCAAGGTGTCGGCCATGCTGGTGGGAACACTGGGGGGTGCTGGAGTTCAGTGCAACCTACAGAGGAGCATGCTGAGCGGAACAGCTCCAAGTGACCAGGTAGTGCAGGTGAGGGACACCAGGAGGCTGCAGTCTGCACTTAGTGACCTTGAGTGAGTCCCAAACACACAGGGCCTCTGCCTGGTGAAGGGTCCCAGCTCCCTGTGCGCCGGCCCAAGAGCCAGCAGGCCCAGGGGACACGTCCTGCCCGAGGGCTCACACGGTCTCTGGGAGGGTGCATGGGAATCACGTGTCACCCTTTTTCTTTCCACTAGCAGGAGTCAGTCGGGGGCTCTGACCCTGACCGTGGGCCCTGACCCTGACCGTGGGCCCCTGTCGGGGTGGTTTTCCCGAGATGAATGCGACTGAGCCTTTTGGACAGTCGGGGAGGACAGGTCCGGGCCCAGGGAGCAGCCTGGGGTGACAGATTGTGAGGGCCCAGGGGGAGGCTGGGGGAAGGCTGGTGGCCGAACCTGGGGCCAGGACGGCTGGGGTTCCTGGTATGGACTGAGCAGCCGCCCAGGCGCCTCCAAGCAGGAGGACCCTGTGGTGGAATCTCGATTTTGGGAAGAGCCCTTGGCCCCACGCGGGGAGCAGAATGAGAAGGGTCGGGGTGCAGGAGACTGGCCAGGAGAGCCCGCTGCTCTGGAACACAGGGAGGAGCCGGGCCACCTCCACTCACGACGCTCCCAGGACACACACTTGTCCAACCTGAGTTCCTGCGAGCGGAGAAGCAGGAGGAGGAGGAGGAGGAGGAGCAGGAGGTGCCGCTAGGAATGCGAGACCCGGGCCAGGTGGCTCCACAGAGTCACACTCCCGCCTGATTGGCCTGGACTCAGGTGGTGGCCGAGGATGAGAGGGACCAGAGGAGGGGGAGGGGACCAGAGGAGGGGGAGGGGACCAGAGGAGGGGGAGGGGAGGGGTTTCTCGTCCTGAGGGCCCCGTCCTGACCATACCACTGGGCTGGGCTCCCTCTTGCCTCTCCCCTCACTGTCCCAGCTGGGCACAGCTGCGGTGACGAGCCGGTGTTCTCTGCCAAGCCGCACACTGAATTCCAGCTCTGCCCCTCCCCAGCTGCACGTCCCCAGAGAGCCCTGGTTTTCTGGCCTGTGAAGGTGGCTCAGGACGCTGCCTGTCCACAGGGTTCAGTAGGAGAAGGACCTGGGAGGCCGAGTGCACATGGGTGACCCTTTGGGACTCCCTGTGGTTTTAAGTCAGTTATCAGTTCTGGTCCCACGTCCCCTGCTGGCCTGGGCCTGCTTTCTCTGCCTGACCACTACTCTGGTAGTGGAAGAGCAGGGCCATCGGCAGGACTGCCGTTGGCCCACCTGGAACCCCCGACTAATGATTTCCACAGGGACACCCCTCCTCCACTCTCGGGCCCTGAGCTCTCTGTGTGGCTGATCCCCTGGTCCAGAGTGGCCCAGTCAGTGTCCCTCTTCCGCACTCTGACAGATTCAGGGAGACACAGAGCCCCCGAGGTGACTTCTTGGGCCGGGGTCCTGGTCCCACCAATGGCTCGCTGAGGGATCTTGGGGTAACACTGAAATTCCCCGTGCCTCGGGTTCTCGTCTACACCGGGGTAGTGATGGTCTACACTCCATCGGGCTGTGGTGCAGACGGGATCCCGAGAGGGGCTCGGCACAGGTGAGTCCCAACGAGCATGAGCCCCCGCTCTAATGGGACTGAATTTGGGGCCTTCGGATGGGTAACTGGGGAGAGGGGGTCTTTTTTAGCTGTCCTGCTGCACCCGTGCCTTGAGTGGACGGGGTCACCTTGCGTCCTGGGGAGCCTCAGGCACGTAGGAGGTGGGGCCTTAGCTCTGTGGCGCCTCCTGCCGGCGTCTCTGGATCCTGTCATTCCTGAAGCTGAATTTCCTTTTTATTTTTTTATTTTTTGGTTCAAGTGCCTCTGAGTTGGGTTTTTGTTACTTGGAACAAAAGGAGTTTAATGGGACCCTGTTAGGGTTGGGTCTGGAATGTTCCCGAAGGGCTCCTGTGTCGAAGGCTCAGTCCCCAGGGCAGCAGTGCCGGGCAGGGGTGTGGGCGGGGGGAGCCGCTGGGAAATGATTGGGTCAGGAGGGTGTGACCTCCTCAGTGGAGTCACAGCTGATGGCGTTAGGGGACACGGGAGAAGCTGAAGAAGGGGGGCCTTCTTGGAGGAACTAGGCCTCAGGAGGCTGCCCTGGAAGCGGGGATCTTGTCCCTGGTCTGCTCGCTCACACGTGTGTGCTCGCTCACACTCTCTCTCTACACACACGCTCATCCTTCCCGGCCGCCATGAGCTGAGAACTTCCTCTGCCATGCTCCTCCGCCCGAAGTAAAGGAGCCACCGGCCAGGGCCCGAGACCTCTGAAACCATGAGCCAAAATAAGCCTTTCCTCCCTACGTTAGTTTCTCAGGTATTTGTCACAGGGATGGAAGGTGAAGCCAGCGGCCGTCCACCCACCATCCGCCCACCCAGCCGTCCACAGACCCACATCCAATCCCAGCACCCGCCCGGGTGGGGCCCCAGAGCATCACTTCCGGCTCCAAGACTCAGTCTCCGCACCTGTCCGTCACCTCCTCTGTGCAGTGGTCCCAAGGATTCAAAGGGACGAACCGCCTGGAGGGCCGTGCTGGGTGCAAGGCTCAGGCGGTCCTCCCTTCGGTCACATCTTTTCCTGAGGTGTAGCCCCCCCACCCCCGCCCCGCCTAAGGGTCCCTGGAAAGCCAGTGCCCGCCAGGCTGGCCCTCCCATGCAGATGGAGTCCGACGGGTACCACCTTTATTGTTTCTCCAGCATTTTCCAGAAGAACGGTGTCATTTGAGAGCCACAGGGGGTGGGGGAGTAAAAAATAACGTAAATAAACCCAACAGAAAATCCAGAGGGGACACAATGGCTGAGACGGGGTGTCGGGGGCAGAGGGGGAGGCCCCGGGCGGCAGCGCCTCTTAGCTTTCAGACACCAGAGTGGAGAATTCTGCAAAAGAAATGACAGAGGCCGTGAGTCGGAGGCAGAGGATGCAGAGGGACTGTCCCCGAGGGACGCAGGGCACAGCTCCGTGCTTCCTCCAGGTTCGTGGATCTGCTGCGGATGTGGCGGAATGAGAGAGAGTGGGAATTAATGAACACGGTGAGCGGGACCCGTGATCACATGACTGTCAGCTCCCATCGTGGCTCTGACTGTTCCTGAGGGTCCACTGAGTGCAGCCGTTGTCCTCAACACTCCACATCCAGCATCCCTCTTGACCCTGACCATCACCTCATCACTGATTATCACGCTCATTCTACAGATGAGGAGACCGAGGCTCTGCAGTCAGCCATCTTTCTGGACTTTTCTTCTGTTTCTCCCCCCAGGAGACGAGCGAGGATACGGTCTTGCCACCGCGTGTCACTGAGCGACTCTGGGACGCCACATCTCTGGCCTGCCTGGGAGGGTGGGGTCCTGGTCAGTCCTCGATGCCTGTGTAAATGCAGCGTGGTGATGTGGGGAGGGCCCGGGCTGGGGTCAAGGGCCAGGGCTTCCAGGCAGGCCTGGCCATTTGCTGGACAATGGGCTCCCAGGGTTCAGATCTCTCACACACCCATGGACAGAAGGGAGGGGCCGTGATGGCTTCAGAAAGGCCACAAAAAGTGCCTGGGTCCCCCTTGAGGTCAGCTGCCCTGCCAGGACTTGGTGCAGAACATGTAGATAAAACCCAGCGATGCGGCTCCGTGGGGTTGACGTGAACCGTGGTGATACAAGGTGCTAGCCTGGGGGGCTGGGAGGAGGCTGCACAAGACCCTGCATGACCCCCGAAATTCTTCGGTATTCCTAAAATTATTCCTAAGTAAAAACAAAAAACAAAAACAAAAACAAGGACAACCAGACCCACATGCCATATCCTGGCTATAGCCTGGCACTGACTCTGGCTGGCTGAGGGGACACCACACCCTCCTGTCCCTAGACTGTCCCAGGACAGGAAAGGTGGGTGACCTGGGCGTGGGGTCTGGGCAGGGATTCAAGTGGGTGGAGAGCGAGGGTCCTCCCTCTCAGAGTCCTGAAGGCTCAAGGCTCTCCCACTGAGTGGTACCTGGGAAACAGCCCCAGGACCAACGACCCCCCGCGGGGCTCTCTTCTCAGCCACAGTCCCCTGTGAGCCTTCAGGACGGGGTGGAGGAGGGCCGGGGGCTCTTCCAGGAAGTCCAGCTTTACAGTTAGTAGCTGGCATTTGTCGAGTGCCAACCTCTGCATCCTACGACTACCTCCGGGGAGACTCACCTTGGCCTGCGTTTTACAGCTGGGGAAACTGAGGCCCAAGAGTTAAGTCGCCTGACCAAGGTCACAGAGCAGATGGGATTCATGCTACAGTCGGTCTTAGCCTCCTTCTCTATGCTGGAGTTTCTGACCTACTTTGACCTAGTATAGAGTGACACATGTCCCAGATCAAATGTCACCACCCCCATGGATCTGTCACAGTAGCCCTTTTTTATTTACTTCACGGTACTTAGCACACTCTGAAATGATCTTATTTATGTACTTATTTTTGTTGGTCTCCTCTCTTTAGAAGGCAAACTCTGAGGGGCGGGGAGCCCATCTCCCTCTGGTTCAGCCTCCCAACAGCTAGAACGTCCTCACACACAGCAGGTGCTAATAAGTGAATGCTGGATGGGTGGGTGGATGGATGGATGGATGGATAGATGGATAGATGGATGAATGGATGGATGGATGGATGCGTGGATAGATGGATGGGTGGGTGGATGGGTGGATGGATGGATGGATGGATGGATGAATGAATGGGTGGATGGATGGACAGATAGATGAATGGATGGATGAATATAAGGATGGATGAATATAAGGATGGATGAATATAAGGATGGATGGATAGATGGATGGATTGATGGATAGGTGGATGGGTGCAGGGATGGATGGGATGGCTTATGAGTCCTTAAGTTTCAACAACCACTGTTTAACTGCACTGAATTCTCACAAAAGCTCCGTGAGATGATTCCCATTTTACAGATGGGGAAATGGGGCTGGAGAGGGGAGGTGTCAGAGTTATGCGGAGAATAAGACACAGAGCTGCAGTCTGTCTTCTGGCCTCAGGAGCTGAGTGTGAGGGCTGCTCCTGGCTGGGCTGGTGGCCCGTGGAAGCAAGAGTCCTCTCCAGCTTCATGGGCCTTCCCTGTCCCAGGCCACTGAGATGCTCTGCCTTGAGGTACAGGAGGCGCGAACCTGTCACCAACACTGCTCCTGGAGACCGTCGAGAGGGGAGGCTGGGTCTGACTCTTCATGCTGGAAATTGGGGGCTCCCTGGCTCCTCCTCAGCAGCACACTGTCTCCACCCCCACACTAGAGGGGACCTGGTGCGGTTGGTGTGGGAGGACCCAGGGTGTCAATGAGGGTCTCCTGGGATAAAAGCTGGGCATTTGGAGCCTCACTTTGGGAAATATTCGGAATATTTTGTAGCTTTTAAAAGCCTCTTAATCGGCCCTTTGCCCACCCTGATGCAGCCAGGAGGTCACGACGGCCACGTCTGGCTGGACGTGCAGGAAACACTGGATTCTAATTTTATCCCCACAGAACCTTGAACAGGGCACTTGCAGACACATTGAGGGCAGGAGCCACCTCTTTGGTACGTTCCTGTCTGCCCGGGGGCAGAGCCCTTAGCACCCGGCCAGTCAGCCCCAGCCTTCCTAGCACCCCCCAACCCTCCAAAAAAAAAAAAAAAGCCCAGTTCTCAAATGAGCAAGTGCACAAAGACTATGGGAAGCCCAGGCCAGCAGAGCCGGCAGCTGCACTCTGGGATGGGATGGCATGCTGCAGGACGGGTTCCAGTGTGGGTCCGCCATCTGCTAGTCCCTGGACGAGGTGCCTCGCCCTTCCCGGTCGGGTTCTCTCATCTCACACGTGATCTTCTACTCTTACTGGGTTGGGGTAAGTGGGCTGGGGTCCACTCCCAGCTCCTGTTTGTTGCTCTGTGACCTTTGACTAGGTCACACATTGTGCCTCGGTTTCCTCGTCTGTACCATGGTGCTCATGGGAATTCCTACTTCCTGGGGCTGCTCCCAGGATCTAGCTAGAGCTCCTAGTCAGGGCCAGGGCACAGCACACACCTGTGGCCACTGTGATCAGGATTCTCTGTACCTCAAGCCACTTTGACACCAAGCCGTTGCAGAGAGGAGACCTCAAGCCTTTGTCAGCATGGCTGTCGCTCTTGCCGCTATTGGAATCCACCATCCCTCTCATTCCCCATCTCCGTTCCTCATCCCCATCTCTGAAGCTGTCTTGTCCATCACCGCCTGGCTGGGTGGCCATGGGTCACCACTTTACCCCTCTGAGCCTCAGTATTCTCATCTGTAAGGAGGGTACAGGCTACTTACACAGCTATCAGGGAAAACAGATGATAAAATACAGAAAGATGCCTGGCACACAGTAGGCGGCTTATATGTGCTAACTCCACCCCCCTTGGATCCCCTCAGCACAATCCACATGGGTTGGAACTCTGAAATGACAACCACCACAAAGCCCCTGAATCTAAGGAGGACAAGGAGGACCTAAACAGAGGACCCGAGGACTGTACAGCAGCCAGCTGCCCTGAACAAGTTTCCACAGGATCAATTCCATGTGAGTTAGATTACCGCCTCCAGCACACCCCTCTGTGGATGGTCAGCCTCTGGCCCTCAGTTTCCTCATCTGTACAATGGGGATCCTGAGACCCTCTCCTCACAGGTGATGTGAGGACCACAGGAAATGATGGAGGCGTCCGGCCAGGTGGGGCAGGCACAGTGTGACTGCCATTAAGTCAATGCTGATTGCTGAGGTATGAGGGAAATGAGCCCTCGGAGGGATCCAGATGCTCTTCCCCTTGTAGGACGCGCAAGCACAGCCCTACCTTTGCAGCCTGAGGCTGCCCCCAGCATCCTCTAGGGCTGGCTTGCTGAGGTCTGCCTCGCCCAATCAGAGAGAGGCAGAGAAGGCAGGGATGGGTGGGAGGGAGGCAGCGGACGGAGGTTGGGCAGATTCTGTTCTTTACTCTCCCTTAGGAAACTGCAATTAGCCTAATTAGGTCTGCCCCAGTCCTGGGTGCTGCGGACACTGGACAAATTTAGAAGCTATTGACAGGTGGGAGCGGCATATGCTGATAGCCCCAAGTGAAACTGAGACTCATTGAGTCAGCGTCTGGAAGGCTGTTTCCCTCCCTCTGTCGTGATGACCAGGATGAAGGGACCAGCCTCCTGGTTTATCACCTCGCCTCTAAATAGCTCCCCGGCTCGGTTTCTTATACATTGGTATTGCAAACAGAGATCACTTTCCCACGCTGCAGAACTGGGAGGCAGGGTCATTTGGGGTCAAGCCAGACAGCCATAGGGAGGCATCATAAACTGTTCTGGGGGTGCCCTTGGTGCCAGGGGCTGCCCCATGTGCGAGCCCAGTTCATCCTCTCGGGCCCCGTTACCCCCATTCTACTTACAGGGAAACTGAGGCTGAGCCACCCAGCCAGGAGGCTTCTAGCTGCGGCGTGGCTCGTGCCCGGCTGCATCTCTTTCTCAAGAGTCTGACGGCCCTGCGTCCCCACTGCAGCCCTCAGACAGAAGGAGCGGGATGAATGGGGCGGGACCATCTTCTCGCCCTGACGGCCGCTCCATTTTCCAGGAGGCCAGTTACATAAGCAGCCTCCTCCTCTCCCTGCTCCTGCTCCGTCTTATCTAGTTCAGCATAAGGCCCCAGCCAGTGCGAGTGCACCCGGGAATAGGAGAGCAGATTGCTAAGCGCCGGAGCCATTTATAACTCCAAAGTCTCAGCTCAGCTTGGGCCAGGAGGGAGGCGGAGTCAGGAGACCCAGGTCCCATTCGGTCAAGGATTTTGCCGGGTGACTTTGGCACTCTATGTCCACCGGGCCTCAGTTTTCACATCTCTCAGTCTCTGTCCCCTAGACCTCCTGGGGCTGCTGGGATGGCAGGAGGAGATGCCACCAAATGCTGGCCGCCCCCGGGGCCCTGCCAGTGTGTACATCCTGCCCTGCTTGGGGATCCAATCCCGAAAGGGGCTGACAGGCTGGAAGCACTGGGAGGCAGGGGACTGTCCTTCCAGGATTCTTGCTTCCCTCCCATCTTAGACATGAGACTCCACTTCATTTCTGTTGAGGGCCGGGACTCCCCAGCTTCTAAAAAGTTTTTGAGGTGACTTTCAAAAAAGCATTCGTCTAATTCAGAGGAAAGGAATCATTTCCAGAACATTCACCTAACTGCACCAAGCCGAGGCAAGAGGTATTTTTATCCCCACTTTGCAGATGACGGAGAAGATGCCCCTGGGAGGAAACACTGGGGACACTCCCGGGGCTGGTCCCCACAGTCTGGCAGTCAACTCCCTCACCCCCAAGCCCCAGGTGAAATAGGTTACTTAAGGATAAGAGAAAACAGATTTTGACCCAAGGAAGCAGGAGAGGCAAAAGCCCTCAGGCACGGGAGGCCCGTGGTCAGTCCGTCCTGGTCAGGAAATAATTAGGATTCAATGTTTTTAGCACTGAAGTAAAATGCTCTTGAATTGGAATAGGGCTAAAGCACAGGAAAGCGGATCCAGTTCTAGGGTTGGGTCCCAGTGAAAATGCCCTTGGATTGCGCATGTGCATGTGGGTGTGGGGTGTGCGGACCTTCCTACAGCATTGGGGGAAGAGCTCGTTTGCAGCTGGAGAACGAAAGGGGTCTCACGCTTCAGGGCAAGTTGCTCTGCGTCTCTGGGCCTCAGTTTCCTTGTTTGTGCAGGTAATAAAGAGCTTGGGGAGCTACGTGAGGGTTGAAGGAGGAAAAAGACCTGAGAGCAGTCCCACCAGGAGTGGGACTGGGTGCTAACCTCAATGTCTGTGGGTCTGTCTGTTCCTGTGGAGGCTTCCAGTTCAGAGAGTCAGGCTGGGGACAAATGCCCGGGGAGGCAGGGTCACAGTGGGTCCTAGAGGGACACAGTCCTGACTCTGCTACTGGGTAACCCCGAGCACCTCACGTGGCCTCTTTGTGCCTCTGTTTCCTCACCTGTAAAATGGGGACAGTGGACACTCCTGGCCCTTCCTTCCTAGGATTGACCTCAGGCGGTGGCTCTCAGAGTGCAGCTCCCGGACTGTCTACACCACATGGCTACTTGTTCCAGATGCAAATGCTCAGGCCCACCCAAGCCGTGGGAGAGGCCATCCATGCTGGGAAGGGCCCCGGGGGGGGGGGGGGCTGAGGCCACTGCAGGTGGAGATCCACTAGTCCAGGGGGCGCCTGAGGAAGCGCCTGTCTGCCCCTTCCACCTCTCTCCAGCTTCTCTCTCCTTTTCTAACCCCTCACTGTCTAGCCCGGCACCAGCCTTTCAGGGTGGCTGTTGAAACTCAATCGATCACATCTAGAAAAGTCTTTGAGCTTCCTGGAAATAGTCACCCCGGGGACGAGAATGGAAAGGCGTATTATTAGGACTTTGTCCTCCTCCCCTTCCCTGCAGCCTGGGAGCTTGAAGAACATGGTAAACTGCGCTCCCCTTCCTAGGACACACAGAGCTGGGGACAGCGGCAGTCCTGAGCCCCTCAGCACCTGCAGCAAGCAAGCCCCAGCGTGCTGCCTAGCTCTCCAGCTCGGGCCTGCAGAGAGCCCCTGCCATCATACCCCGGGCTGGCCCTGGCTCCTTCACTCATCCACCCCTCCGTCCATCTGTCTGTCCGGTAGACTTTTCTCATCCTCCCATTATGTGCCAGGCCCTATTCTTTGTGCTGGGATCAGAACTGAAGAAAACCATGTCCCTGCTTTGCAGAGCCCACGCGGTGACGAGCAGCAAGTCAATACAGCTGTCATCCGATGGGCGGGGCTCGCCTAACCTGAGTGAGAGAAGGAGGTGGCCGTGGGGCACGTGCCCTGGGGCCCTACGACCTGTGCCCGGGTCTGCCTCCTTCCTCTCCGGGCCCATGGGAGTTCAGGCAAAGCCTGGCCTCTCTGAGCCTCCGTGTCTATAAAGTGGGAATTGTCACAGTGTCCACCCCAGGGATAGCCCGGAAGATAAATGCGTGAAGGACTGTGCACGCCTGAAGTGCTCCATGAGGCTCGATGTCACCGCTGTTGTCACTAAATCACTCAGCTGGTCTAAGTCCCACTCATGGTCGTTTGTGCAGAGGATTATACTGTGGAATCCCAGGGCTGGAAGGGACCCCAGGGATTGGCTAGTGGCCTGACGCTGGTTTTAAAGACCAGGCCCCCTGAAAGCCAGGGATCTCTGTGACTTGCCCGGGTCCCAGGATAGGAGAGAGCATCCCACCCTGGTAGGTGGGCTCCGACCCTCTGGGCCTTAGGGGAAGCCGCAGGGTGCCAGCCATGACGGCTCCTGGGCCCCGCAGAGGGCTCTGCCTCCCCTCCCACGCCTGCGCACTGTCGGGGGGCCTGTCGTCAAGGCCTGTGCCAGCCCCTGCTGTTCTGGTCCCCCCAGACCCCCGGCTCCTGATTAGAGCTCCGTCAGCCTCGGCTTGGCCCAAGCCCTCCGTAGACCGTGTTGGATCCTGGCCAAGTGGCCTTGGATTCCCTGACTGCTCTTTCTGTGTCTGCACCTATGTCCTCCTGGGTAAAAGAGGTGACACTGTACGGAGACCAGCACTGGCCTGGGCACACATTACATGCCCAGCTAACTACTGTCATCTCTCCCAGCGAACCCATCTCCTCACCACTGGTCTCACCACCTTGCTGATACCTCCACTGCTGGGGCCTCCTAGCCCAGTGCCCCCCACGCTGCCTACACCTCTCTGCTCTGCCTCGTACAGGTTGAGCATCTGAAATCCAAAACTTTTTGAATACCAACATGAGACTATGCACATATTCCGAAGTCTGAAAAACTCTAAAGTTTGATGCACTTTTGATCCTAAGCCTTTTAGATAAGGGACACTCACCCTGTAGTGCCATTTGTTTCCAGAACCGTGAGCAATGTGCAGATGAAGTGAATATAGTATCTTAGCTGGGCATGGTGGCACGCAACTGTCCTCAGAGCAACTTGGGAGGCCAAGGCTGGAGGATTGCAAGTTCAAGGCCAGCCTCACCAATTTAGTGAGGCCCTAAGTGACTTAGCAAGACCCTGTCTCATAATTAAAAAAATTAAAAGGGCTGGGGATGTGGCTCAGAGGTAGAGCACCCCTGGGTCCAATCCCTAGTGCCAAAAAAAAAAAAGCATCCTGTCTGCTGTTTATTGAGCACTTACTAAACACTGCACTAGGCACTCTTTGGTATCCTGGGCAGTTTACAGTTGAGGAATTTGGGACTCAGGGTTACGGAACCACTGCTCAGGGGCTCCCAGCCAGGAAATGGTGCCACTCTAAGTTGGGTCTAATTCATCTTCCCCTCCCTGCTGGACACCAAGTTGCTGCTCAGACAATGTCTATTGGAAGAGTTCAGTTGGCTCTTTAAGACCTGAGTATGGCGGGAGGGAGAGGGAGGCAGGGAACCAGGCGAGGGCCTGCCCTGGTTTCTCTTCACCGTTCAGGTTGCCTGGGAGCAGCCAGCCGTGAAGACCTGGGCTGGGCTTCCTGGCGGCAGATTAAAACGGAAGGTGGAGGTGGGCTGGAGGCTGGGGCTGAGCTCAAGGTGGAGCCAGGGCTGGGGGTGGAGCTGGGGCAGAGAGCAGCTGTCACTCACCCGAGCCACCCAGAGCAGCTCAGCGCCCACCGCCTCCCAGGACCCTCCACTCAGGTCCCTTGAAAAGCACCTCCCTCCTTCAGCTGCAAGCAGGGAAGCTGAAGGCAGGTGGCCAGGGCACTCCCTGCGTCTGACCTTGGTCGGGAGTCTCCATTCTCGTTTCTAGCCAAAATAAACGTTAATAAACTGAGACCCAGTTTCAGAATTCTTGTACCTTTCTCAAAGCGATTTTGGGTCTGCAGCCACTGAATTTCTGACAAGCCCAAGCAGGTCAGAGATAAGTGGCCCACCCTGTGGCTGGCAAGGCAGGCCAGGTGGACTCGGTGACACCCCAGAGATTCGCCGGGGAAGGCAGAGAGGAAGCAGCACGGGGGCCTGGAATTCACACTCGAGCAACAGGTATTCATGCAGCACCTGCTCTGGGACAGGTGTGGGCCACACCCCGAGGCACAAGGGCGAAGGCAATCTAGTCCCAATTTCATCTTAGTTTCCCAACGCGCGCGCGGCACCTGCTCTGCGCCTGGCCCCGTCTAGGCCCTTTGCATAGTATCACACCTGGGCCTCAGGACAGCTCTAAGACCCTCATCCTCCGCAGCTCAAAGATGAGGAAGGTGAAGCCCAGAGCAGTTACGGGACTTCCCCAAGCTCAGGTGGCTGGGAGTGGAACTCAGAGGCACCGACACCCAGTTTTCTCTTAGACCGTCAGAAAGGCCTGTCATGGAGGGGGTGGCAGTGGGGACATTCAGGTCAGGTTCTGAATCCCTGCTCCATCTCTAGGTCCTGGCTCTTTGAATTGGACCAAGCCCTTCAACATCTGTTTAGCCATCTGTAAAACGTGATGCTGGAATGTGTCCCCAGGAATAGTAGGTCCAGCTGAGTGGGCAAGGGTGTGGGACGGGTGGCCCGCTGGCCCCTTGCCTCTGCCAACAGCTAACTTTGAGAACCATTCTTGCTTGTTGGGGCTGGTTCCTGGCTGGCTGTCTTTCCTGGCTGTCCTGTCATACCAGAAGAGTATATTTGAGTCAAGTTAAAAGCTGTCTTGAGGCTCAAGGTTACAGGACACCAGGGTCAGATGCTGCAGAGGATAGGAAACCAGGATTTTCCATCCCTGGGATCTGAGACTAATGGGAGCCTGAGGGTCCTTGGGGATCAGCTGGCCTCATCTCCTTAGATTACCTACAGGAGCCTCAGGCTCAGAGAAGGAGAGAGACTGCCCAAGGTCACACAGCCAGTGCAGGACCCGACTCTGGGCAAAGTAGTGGAAAAATCCTAAATTCTCCTGGATTCCCACCCAGCATGCGTGAGACTCACTGGGCTTGACTTTGGAACTCCATAGCAGCTTTTCTCTGCCTGGCTAGACCTAACGGGAGCCCTTGCCCCCAGGCTCCCCTTCCTGGTGACAGACACGGCTCTGAACTTCCAGCATCCACACATCCCAGAATCCACAATGTGCTACCCACCGTCAGCCCCAATTTTGCCGTCCCCGTCCTTGTCTCCAGCGGCCAGGAGTGTCTTGGTCTCCTTCACAGACAGGTCCCTGGCATCTGCGGAGAAGCCTTTTAGGATGAATCTGGAGGAGGAAAGGGAGACAGATGAGGAGGGAGTCAGGTCAAGGTCACCCAGGAGGGACATCGTATGGATGGTATCCTGGGCAGTTTACAGTTGAGGCATTTGGGACTCAGGGTTACGGAACCACTGCTCAGGGGCTCCCGGCCAGGAAATGGTGCTGTGTCCGTGAGGGGAAAGCGCAGCGGGGACAGGCAGCGCGCAGAGAGCGTGTGTGCAGCTGGGCCTTGGTGAGCAAGTGGGCTGGGGGACAGGCTGGCCTACTTGCGGGGGGGGGGACCTGCATTTCTTTATTTATTCAATAAACAACTACTAAATGACTTCTCTGGCGAGCTAGGCTGGAAGCTGGTCACACTGTGGTGGTCTCAGGAAGCCACCTGAATCAATGGGAAGGAGGTCACATACTCCAGGAGGGACATGTGGTGGGATGGGTACACTGTGGGGAGGCTTCCTGGAGAAGGTGGTGCCTGGAGGGCAGGGAGAGGCTAGTGCCCGGTGTGGGTGGGCAGGAGACGGTCCCAGGCACAGGCAACCCTTGTGGGACGGTTTGGGGGAGACAAGATAGGTGGGGGGAGTTCTCCTTAAGTAGGAACCCTCTCTCCTCCCTCTTTTTGCTCTTTTGGATGAAATCCAAGGCAGTCCTGGACAGAGTGACATCCTAAGGCACAGCTGGCAGAAGACATGGGCCAGGTGGCTGGGGCGGGAGGATGGGAGGGCTCTTCCCAGATGCAGTTTTGCAAAACTTCTTAGTCAGTGCCTTTTCCTGGTTGCTTGGCTCCAAGGACCCCTGAATCCCCAAGGCTGGCTCTGGGCCCCTGGCTTGCCCAGAAGTTGCTGTAGACACCCTGGTCCAAAAGGGGTGGGGTCTGCACAGACAGAAGGTGCCTTTTCGACTGGGAATCAGGGCAGCACTTACAGGAACCAAGCCCCCGGCTGTGCCTACGGTGCCAGCGAGCAGGAAAACCACCTCTTGGTTTGTATTGAATTATTAAGAAGCATCATTCCATTAGCAGTATTAAGTGGCTATAATTTAACCTTGTTAGTTGCACTTTGAGCTGAGGGGTTGATTCTTCCGGAAGCGACGGTGCCGTGAGCATCTTCTCCCTGTACCCTGGGCCTGAGCCCTTGCTTTCTGTGAAGGGTGCCAGGGAAACGGCAGCCCTGGTGGGGACTGGGAAGGGGGGGTTCCAGCCACCACCCTCCCTTCCTCCCTGGGCCTCCGGCCGGAAGTCCCCTCAGGCCTCAGTTTACCCCAGCTCATCCTCCTCGATGAAGCCGCTCTTGTCCTTATCCAGGATGTGGAACACCTTCTTCACGTCGTCCGCACTCTTTTTCTTGAGGCCGACCATTTGGAAGAACTTTTTGTGGTCAAAGGAGTCGACAGCTGGTGGGAGGAGCGGGTGAAAATGAGGACAAGAGGAGGCCCAGGAAGGCCGGGGAGGGGTGTCCTGGTGTTCGGGTGACTCCACTGCCAGGCGTGAGCAGGGAGGACAGTCCTGTGGGAGGACTGGGAAAGGTGCTTGTCCAAGGTCACGCCTCTCAAGCCTGCCCAGCCCCCTCACCGGTACCTTTTGCAAATAGGGAGCCCCCAGGAACCAAAGGGAGACCTTGGCCTCCCGAGACCCTTTCCATGCAGCCTTCCGGCGGGTCCTAGGTGACAGCAGGCTGGGAAGTGAGCTGGTGTGAACCCGGTGTGTGCACTGGGGCCAGGGAGAGGCAACCTTCTTTCTTGGCTACACAGAAGATAGACATAGAGGACAAGTGTTTGTCAAGGTCACATAGTGAGAGGAAGAGGGGAGGACCCAAGAGTCCTGGCTTTGTCACAGAGATTCATTCCATTGGCAGTGTGTGTGTGTGTGTACGAGTGTGTGATATGAGTGTGTGTGTGTGCATGTGTTGGTGTGTGTGTATGAGTGTGTGATATGAGTGTGTGTGTGAGTGTGTGTGTGTGCGTGTGACAAAAGCCCAGTTCAGTTTCTTCCTAGAGATGACAAGGTGGCTCAAGGCTACATAGGTGGTTCTCATAATGCCCCAGGAGGGTGACTTCCCAGATCTTCCTGTGTCCAGGGGAGAAGGTGCCAAGCAGAAAGGACACAGGATTCTCTGCTAGCCCCCCCCCCCCCCGCATTTTGTCTTGAGCTCCTTTTTTAGAACCCCTGGAAGGGGGGTGCAATGGGGGTGATGTACCTTATGTGTGAGTGTGTGTGTGGGGGGGTGCCAGGTTCTCCCTCTGTCCAGAGCTGGCAGGAGGGGATGTGGCTCTGTAACCCTCACTCTAAGGTAGGGGACCAAGTTCTGGAGGCCACCCCAGTTCTCATTCCTCTTCTGCCTGGCTAGATGACCTTGGCCCAGTCTCGGGTCCTCTCCTAGCCAAGGTTTCCCCATGTGGTGACAGGGGAGTGGGAAGGTCGGTGGTGGCCAGGCACTAGATCCCTGGCAGTCTGAGAGGTGGTGGGGGCGCTGCCCTTCCCTGAGCCTCGAACCGGCTGGAAGCCCCGGTGGAGTGGGGGGTGGGGGGCGATGGGCCGCGGAGGACGCCTTGGGCACCGCTGCAGCATCCACCACGGGAAGATCGGGAAGATCTGCAGTGCCAGAGTGAGACAGGGACCTACCCAGGGAGGGGACTTTGAAGCCCAGGGAGGGAGCTCGGACATTCTCTTAGTTCAACAATGGGCCACCTTCTTTCAGGGAAAAGTCTTGTCCAGAAAAGGGTCCCTTAGAGAGAGGCACGCCTGCGTTCCCTCCAGGAGCCTTGAGAGGAAACCCCAGAGCGCGAAAGAACTCCCAAGGTCCCTCCTTCTACCCGGGTCTTTGCCCTTGGTCCCGGGTCGGCCCTTTTGCGCCCCTAAGTTTCGCTGCTCTCGGGCAGCCCGCCTCCCCGCCGCGCAGCCCGCCCCAAGTCCCCTCTGGCCCTCGGAGTTTGGGAAACGCGGAGGACCACCCCAACCCGACCCCTCCGACGAGTGGACAGAGGCTGCAGGGACTGGCTGGCTGCCGGCTGCGGGGCGCAGGGCGCAGGTGACGGATGGAAGGAGAGGATGGGGAGGGAGCGCGCTCTCACCAGCAAAGGCTCCGATCGCCTTCTTGATGTCCTCAGCGCTGAGCAAGTCTGTCATCGACATCCTGCAACTGTTTGAGCGGGCAGAGCAAGTGCGAAAAGATTAAAAAGTGCTTTTCTCATCATTTCTGCTCATATGACCGGCGCTGCAGTGCCGCACGCCCGGCGCACGCCCGCCTGGCCTGGCACCGCGCCAGGGGGCGCCGGGCTCTGCGCGCAGCCGGAGCCGCTCAGTCCTGCTGCGCCGCCGCCCCGCAGCCCACCTGCTCCCGCAGCGCAGGCCCCGACCGCCTCAGATCCCGGGGTCTGCGGCCAGGTCGCCCCGGGAAGCACGCCCTCGGGAATTTAGGGGGCGCCCGCACCATCAGCCGGGTCTGGGGAGTTCGCCTGCCGTCAAGGGCACGCAGGAGGCACCGCTCGAATCTGGGCACCTCGGAGGACATCCCTTTTAGGGAAAGATAATTGGACACGTAGGGTCCAGCCTCTACCCCGTGGACCCCTCGGCTGGGCACCCATTCTCTCTCCACCCCGATGCAAACCTCTTGTCTGTCTTAGATGCAAATTTTTGCTGCAAAAGCTGAGCGCTGAGGCTAGGAAACCTGATCCACAGACCAAGGAAGGGGTGGTGGGGACAGGGACGATAGAGCTGCCCAAGCTCTCAGCTGGAGCTGCGTCCCACATCTGCCCAGGGAGGCACACCTTAAAGGGGCCTTTTTTTTTTTCCCCTGCCCAGCCTGACTTTTCACAAAGCGGCTCCTGGAGCTCCATCAACTACTTTCCCGGTCTCCCCTATCCAGGAATCTGGGGTCAGATGCCCCTTGTCCCACAAACCTCTTTGGGGAGGCTGGGGGCATGGAGCCTACCTGGATGTCCATGCAAGCTCTCGGGAGGCTGGTGTTCACCTGGGGGAGAGGTGACACCTTCAGACCACACTTCCTGGCCACCCAGCGAGCTTCATGGTCTTAAAGCCCCCTCTGGGAAATGAGGCAAGTGCCAGCAGCACCTGCCTGAGGTCTCCCACACATCCTGGCTGCAGCGGCTGCCTCTGGAGGGTGAGCCCTGGACAGGGGCCTGGACCTTGATCTGGGGCTGCACTGAGTCCCCATGTGACCTTGGGAAAGGACCTTCATCTCTAGGCTTGTGTCTCCCTCTGTTGTGTTGGAAGGGCTGGTGGTCCCCACCCCTGTCCCTGTTAGTGGGACCTTGAGACTCCAACTTAGGCAGATGGGCAAGGGCTGGGACTGTGGTGGCCCTTGGTGTGGGGACCAGGGCCAGCAGCCCAGCTGCCCAGTAGCTCAAGTTCCCTGACACTCACTGTCAACACCGTCTCCGGCTCAGGCCTGGCTGGTGCCCTTCCTGGAAGCCTTAGGAGTGGCTGGCTCCAGCTGCCCCCTCCCGGTGAGTCAGCTCCTTCAGCCCACAGCCAGCTGGCGTCCAGGGAGCCCAGGCTGAAGTCCTGGCCAGATACCCCTGGGCGTGAGGCCTCTGGGCCCTCAGCTGCCCTGGCCCTGCTTCCCTGCTGCCCCGCCCTGCCCCTTGCCCCAGCTGGGCGGCCTGTTTTCATTTCAACTCCCAGGCGCTGCTCAAGGGCCTTGTGGGAGAATCTGGTGTCCTGGCCAAGGACCCTCATGCAGTAGAGATGGGGGAACGGAGGCTAGAAAGGGTCTGTGATTAGCCTAAGTGAGAGGACCACCCCAGGGTCCCCTCCCCTGGAGTTCAGTGACCCCCCCCTAGTGTTCCTCCCTAGTGCCCAGGGCCAGTGGAGTCTCATGTGACCAAAACACACTCTGGCTCCTGAGGGTCCCCAAGTCCTGCACCTGGGGCCCAGCCTGGCTCTTCCCCTCCTTCCTCCGGTCTCCCTCAGCTCCACGGCCCTCAGGCCAGGTGGACACCAGGCCTCCACGCCGCCTCCTCCTGCCCCCCTGCCCCTCTGGTGGCATCGCGAGAGTTCACAGGTGTCTGGCTCCACCCTCGTGTTGGACAGATGGGGACCTGCGACCAGGCCAAGGGGAGGCATTGCCCGGCTCACCTAGGGCCAGGGTGGAGTGCTCAGGACTCACTCTAGTCCTGGACTCTGCGGCCACCCAGGGTCACCACCCACCCAGCTGCCACTCACCTCCGGTGGGAGTGGACGGCAGGAGCCTGCACTGAAAGTGGGGCTGGTGGGAGTCCTGCGGGGAGTGAGCCTGGGGGTGGCTGGCCTCTTAAATAGGCTCCCTCCTGGCTATTCTGGGAGGTGGCGCTCCCCCGGCCCCCAGCCCCCTCCTCTTCTGGTGTCGGGTACTCCCCAGCCCCGGTACTGGGTGTCTGTATCACATTCACCTCCCTGGGCCCACTGAGCCAGGCCTATTAATAACGCTTGGCCCTGCGTCCCCAGCACCAGCGCGCAGCCCCAGCAGGCCGGCTTCCTCCACGAAGCCTTCCCTGACCACTCTGGGGGCGGCCACATTTCCTCCCTCTACAGCTTTCCAGGAAGGGAGGAAAGGGAATTATCCTGTGTGCAAGGTACAGGGCCAGCTTCCCTTGTGCGGTCATCTTCCGGCTCCACCCGAAGCCCTTGCCGAGGTGGGCAATGAAGCAAGCACTCCGCTCACAGCTACGACGGGGCTGGAGTGGACACCACGCTTTCCTGTGATGATCACGGCCTGGCGGAGGGAGGCAGTTCGCCTGTCCTGCTCAGGTCCCTTCTTCCAGTTGTCTCAGTCCTCCTCTGTAAAACACACTTGACGGGGGCAAGCTGTGCTCTGTATGCTTGGGGGGGTGTGCACCCCTGAAACTGGATGCGAGATGTCACATGCAAATGCACTTCTTTGGAGCGAAGCCCAGTGTGCTCATGACATGCAAAGGGTCTCTGACACGGTCTGCCTTGGCTTGGGTGACGGTCCTCAGGGGGTGTGTTTGAGAAGCATGAGAGAATATGAGCACCGGGAGTGGCTCCTCTCCTCATCCCTGGGAAAGGAGTCTCCAAAGCATGATGTTGATGCCCAAACCCAGTTTGTTTGTTAGTTTGTTTTCTGGTACCAGGGTTTGAACCCAGGTATCCTTCACCACTGGGCCACATCCCCAGGCCTCCTTTTAAAATATATTTTATTTTGAGACATGGTCTTACTAAGTTGCTGAGGCTGGCTTTGAACTTGAGATCCTCCTGCCTCAGCCTCCCGAGTCACTGGGATCAGGTGTGTACCACAGTGCCCTGCTGGAGCCCAGTTTTGACAGTAGCCTGGGAGGTCCAGCCTCCAGGCAGAGGCTAGGTGGGAGGGAGGCTCCATTGTCCCTTGTTGACCACTGGCTTTCTAGTTGGGAGGGTGGACTGGAAGTGGGACGCTGGTGCTGGAGACTGGGCAGGTTGACGGTGGCATCAGAGCCTACAGATAAGGTGGTATTTCCAAGGGAGAATCTTCCAGACTTGGGCACCGAGGGAGAAACTATGGGGACAATCCTAGGTGACTCTAAGTTACCAAGCCTGGGCTCTTTGCAGAAAGGGGGTGCCGTGTCTGAACCGGTACAGGGAGAAAGTGGTGCCCAGTGCAGGGGCAGAGATGTGCAAGAGTTGAGAAGCTCAGGACCCCAGGTGCACAGCCATAAGATCAGCCACAACCAGCCGCAACTGCAGACCAAGCCCAAGGGGACTGACCCAAATCACAGAGCAGGGAGAAGCCCAGACCTGGTGCTGTGACTGCGGAGCCTGGAAGATATTCTGGTGCAGAGGCCCAGAGGGCTGCTCTGGAGAGAGGCCAGGGCTGGCCACGGGGCTTTAGGAGTGGAAGGTGTGGCCTGGCTGAGCTCAGGAAGGTGGGAACCTAGCAGAGGCTTGCGGACTGTCCTTTGGGAAGGACCCCTAGCTTGAGCCTGGGCAGATGGTCAGTTATTTGTTGAACACTGTGCTGGGTGGGGATGGTGTACATAGCTTCACAACCTAATATCCTTTCAAAAGGTAAACAATAGCTTTCCCATTTTATTAATGAAATGATAAGGCTCAGAGAGGTCAGGCAATTTGCCTAAGATCACGGAGCGGAGGTAGGACACATAGGCAGGTTTCTTTGATTTCAAAGTGGTTTCTCTTTTTACCGTCCTACCCTGCTTCTTTGGTAAGAGCCATAAAAACTGGGGACAGCATCCGTCATGAGTAGATCCTTGGGAACCAGGATGTCCTTTTTCTCTGTCCTCATAGGTCTCCTCATGCCCCTATAATCACATAAATGCAGATGGCATGGCCTGAATTGGGTAGATGGATGGATTTACACCACACATTTATTGAACGCCTAATGTGTATCTAGTGCTTTATGCACATGATCTCATTTCACCTACTTCCCAAAGGTTTGAAGAAACAGAATCTCAGAGAGTTCTGGTGACTTCTCCAAGATCACACAGCTAGAAAGTAGGTGGAGAAATGAGATTGAAACTTGAATTCTGAAGCGTCTTTTGCCCGCAATACTTGAAGTAGGATAGGAGTATCCTACAGGCTGATAGAACACAGTAAGACATCATCCAGTTTGTTTTGCTCTCAATTTTTTGCTTATTCAAGCAGATTTCATTTTGTTAGTTTGGCTAATTGCGTAAGAGCTTTAACGCCAAATCACGAGCTTATCAGTCAAAAAAAAAAAAAAAAAGTGGAGCTTTATTAATCATGGAACTGAAAAGCCCATGAAGGTTCAGGTATAGCTTGATCCAGAACCCAACCACAGCCATAAAGATGCCTGTTGTCTGTGTTCCTGGCAACACCTTGTCCTGCCTTGGCCACTTCCTCCTCTTGGTTTGTGTGGGCTGGACGAGGACTGTCCCTGGCTGGGCTGTAAAGTTTCAGGTCGGAGTCCTGTGGGGGAAGGGCTGTGAAATCCTGATCAAAAGCCCCAGAGGTATGTTTCACGGGTGGGGGCAGCTGGGCTGGTCCCCCATCAGCCCTGAGCCAGCCACAGTGGAGTGTGAGGGGACCCGAGGCCTGGGTCATGAGGTGCCCTCAAGCTTAGGGGTGTGGTGGAAGGTTAGACCATGGGAGGGGGTCCATCCCTGGACAGAAGTGGGGGATTCCAGCGCTCAGAACCCACAAAGTGGTGGCTGAGGTGGGTCTTGGGAGCACCCAGGAGTGCTGGTCACCAGGGACGGTCCCTGGTCCCTGGTAAGCTCCATGGTGCTTCAGAATCCAGAGGATGATTCTCTCTGGGACCCGACGTTGCTGTTCTGGGCTTGAGACCCTCAACCGCCTCCTGCCCCTCGTGAGAGCCGTCGGGCAGCCACAGGGCGCAGAATTCTCCCCTAGGTTCCACTTTCTTATTCTGAACGGGGCTGAGGTTCTTGGGTAGATGGATGATTCCCACCCCACACTGACCTGCCGCCTCTCTTCCTTTGGTCCTAATACTGTGCCTGGTCTTCAGCTGGACACTGCAAGTATGTTCCAGTGACATATGTTACTAAAATACATCCCATTGTCATTTTTTTTAAAAAGAAAGTGAAAAAACCTGAAGTTTAGAGAAGCCAAGTCACTTACCCAAGGTCACAATACACCAAACACCTGTCTGTCTGCCCCCAACCAAAGCCCAAAGGCTGCTCTGGCCTCCCAGTGGGCGGGCAGCCGCCAGGGTGTGTGGGTCAGCGATCCCTTTGCTGCCATCTGCCAGGAGACGGGCCTTCAGATGTTGGCTCTGCCGGGGACATATCTTGGTTCACACTATTTCCACCTGCCGCGCTGGGAGCAGGATAGAGTTCCTCACGTCCAGAGCCCGCGGGCCAGTGGACGCTGCAGGATCTAATGATATTTATGAGGTCAGCTGTGTGGGGTGGCGTGTATTAAACCGAAGGACTCAGCCCATTCCCGAGCACCAGACCCCGGGCTGCAGCTTTGTCCCCCTGCCCAGCACTGAGAGAGGTCACGGGGGAGAGTTCTCACAAGGGGCAGGAGGCGGTTGAGGGTCTCGAGCCCAGAAAGCAACTTCGGGTCCCAGAGAGAATCAGCGTCTGGAGTCTGAAGCACCAGCCACCACTTTGTGGGTTCTGAGCGCTGGAATCCCCTGCCTCTGTCCAGGATGGTCCCTCTAAGGGGGGTGGGCTCTGACCCTTGCTCTGCCCCTCGCCCTGGGTGACCCTGAGCCCACCATTCGCCTCTCTGGGCCTCAACTTTTTCATGTATAAAATGAGGCTGAAGAGGAGGCTGGGTGGAGAGGGAAGGAGGCCACTTCCCAGAGAGCAGCCGGGAGGCCCTGACTCCATCTGCCCGGGAATGGGGCTCAGGGTGTCCCGTGGAGGAGCCTGCAGCCCAGGGGCTGCCCTGACCACCTCTGCTCTCCATGGAAGGTCTGAGACAGGGCTCCTCTGTGAGGGGACCATGCCAGAGGGAGAATCGGAGAGTGTGGACCAGGCAGGGCAGGTGTGGGACCTCAGATCCTCTGTCACCTGAAGGGGCGGGGCTCTGGAAAGAGGGCTGGGATCAGGTGTGCACCACAGAGCAGCTGGGGACATCATCCTGATGAGCCAGCTGGCGAGGACAGTGGCTCTGCCCCCTGGGTCTGTGTCCTCTGTGTCTTGGTGGTGCTCAGGGGAACCCAGGGGAAGGCCTTGGTCCCTGAGTGGCTGCAGCTGTGATGGGAACGGGGCGCCTCTGCTCCTGGCTGTGGCTTTGGGAGACCGGCAGGGACGGGTGTGGCTCCGCGCCCAGGGCCACGTTCTCATGAACGCCCCCGCCCCCAGAGCTTTGAAGCAGCTTTGTTTCCTTTCTTTTTAAAACTTCACGACAAAAGTGCCATCAGACTACAGCAGGAGGGTCACAAGTTCAAAGCCAGCCTTAGTGACACAGAGGCGCTGAGCAACTCAGTGAGACCCTGTCTCTAAATACAAAATAGGGCTGGGGTGTGGCTCAATGGTCAGTGCCCCTGAGTTCCATCCCCGGCACCCCTGTTCCCCCTTAGATGGGGCTCAGAGGTGGAGCGTCCCAAGCTCCATCCACAGGACCAGAGAAAAAGGTGATGGGAACTCATTAAATAAAGATGGAAATTAGAGGGACCCAAGAGGGACAGGTGTCCCCAGTGCCCTATCATCCCTCAGGTCCAGCCGCCGTGGCTTGCTCTCAGGCCGGACGCCCTCTCTCCCTCCCTGCTGCTGGACCGTCCCTGCTGATCACCCCTCCTGTCCCTGCCAGGCCCACCTCTTGTGGATGTCCTTGGTCCCTTCCCTGCCCCCGTGACTGCCCCAGGCTCTGTTTCCAGCTGCTCTGACTTGGGAGCTGGAGGCAGGGACACCGGTGACCGGCTCCTCTCTAGGAGAATAAATCAGATTGATGTTGTTATTTTGGCCTCTGCGCACAGAGCTGTTCCCTAAAACATTTGCAGCGCCTACTTCTACTGCTGTGCGAGTCGGGTGCCCCCTGGTGCAGGAGGCCTGCTGCCGTGGACTCGTCCTGGGGCCTGAGGCCTTCCCTGGGGATGCGGCCTTCCCAGGGGACACGGCCTCACGTCCCCGGCTCAGCCCCCCACCTGGTGGCCGCTCATGCTGAGGTTCTGCTCTGGGAACAGCAACTGGAGGCTGAGGCCAGGCAGAGCAAGTCTGGAATGTGTGGTCCTCATATGTCTTGGTGTCCTTTGGCCAGTGGGCGGGGCTTCACCTTGGAACCAATTGAGAGAACCCCTGGTGACATAACCAATGTCTTTAAGGTCCTGATTGGACCATTTGTTTCTTATCAAATGCTTATTTTTTTCACCCCTATTCTGGGACAAATTCTATCAAAAAAAATATGTCTAACCACAGAGGCTGAAGCAAACTGAAAACCCCAGGGGTTCCATCTTGCTCCAGTGCTGTCCCCAGGACTGAGGATGGCGGAGTATTGGAGGGACAAACACCGGGCCTAGGAAAGTGTGCTGGGAGCCTCTGGACTGCAGGATGGCCCAGCCTTCCCTCCCCCTTTCTCACCTTCCTCCCCCAACTCCCCCTCCCTTCCTTCACCTCTCTCCCTTCTCTCTCTTCTCCCCCCTCCCCTCTCCCTCCCCTCTCCCTCCCCATTTCTCCTCTGCCTCCTCCCCTCCTGCACCCACCTCTTCCTCTCTCCCTCCCCTCCTCCTCCCCCTCCTCCTCTCCCTCCCCTCTCCCTCCTCTTTCCCTCCCCTCTCCCTCCCCTCTCCCTCCTCTCTCCTTCCCCTCTTCTCCACCCCTCCTGCCCCCCACCTGTCCCCCTCTCCCTCCCCTGCTCCCTCCCCTCCTCCCCTCCTGCTCCCCCACCTCTCCCCCTCTCCCTCCCCTCTCCCTCCCCTGCTCCCTCCCCTCCTGCCCCCACCTCTTCCCCTCTCCCTCCCCTCTCCCTCCCCATTTCTCCTCTGCCTCCTCCCCTCCTGCCCCCACCTCTTCCCCTCTCCCTCCCCTCTCCCTCCCCTCTCCCTCCCCTCTCCCTCCCCATTTCTCCTCTGCCTCCTCCCCTCCTGCCCCCCCCTCTTCCCCTCTCCCCCCCCTCTCCCTCCCCTCTCCCTCCCCTCTCCCTCCCCATTTCTCCTCTGCCTCCTCCCCTCCTGCCCCCACCTCTTCCTCTCTCCCTCCCCTCCTCCTCCCCCTCCTCCTCCCCTTCCTCCTCTCCCTTCCCACTCCCTCCCCTCTCCCTCCTCTCTCCCTCCCCTCTCCCTCCTCTCTCCCTCCCCTCTTCTCTCCCCCTCCTCCTCTCCCTTCCCACTCCCTCCCCTCTCCCTCCTCTTTCCCTCTCCTCTCCCTCCCCTCCTGCCCCCACCTCTTCCCCTCTCCCTCCCACTCTCTCTCTCCTGGTTGGTGGCTTCCTTCCTTCCTGTTTCCTTGGCTGCATCTTCTTCTCCATCATGAGTCTTGGTCTTACATGTCTGTAGGGTGGGGGAGGGGGGACTTAGTTATCCATCCAAAAAATCTAATTTTTAAAGGTTTTTCCTTGTATCACTTTAGTAAAATTATGATTTTTTTTAAAAAGAATTTTCCATCTAACATGACCATTTCTAAGTTGGGGTCAGTGGTGTCCAGTGTGTTCACGTTGCTTGTTAACTGGCCCATTTTACAGAGGGGCAGCCTGAGGCTCAGAGGGGCCGTGGCAGGTCCCAGAAAGTGTCCGAGGAGGGACACACGCCCAGGCCTGGGGGCTGGGACCTGCCAGAGGCCTGGGAGGGAGCAGGCAGGGTGGGCAGGGAAGCTGGGCCAGCTTCACATCCTGACCTTCTTTCTCCTTCCCAACTAGAAACGGCATAAAATATTAACTAAACCTTGAAGACATCGAGCTCGGTGGAAGAAGTCGGACGCTGAAGTGGCCACATGGTAGATTTCACTGACATAAAACATCCCAAATAGGTAACTCCGGAGGCAGGCGGGCGGGAGGCGCCAGGGCTGGGGAGCCACTGGTTAAGGGCAGGCGAGCAGGGGACGAGGGGGTGGCTGCGCAGTGCCACAGAGGCACAGAGCCCTGTAACCGTTCCCTTTAGGGCAGCTAATTGTCTACTAAGTGAATTTTGCCTCAGAGACATCGCTTCCCCCTCAAGACCCCCAGTGAATCTCAGGCGGTTGGTCTTCCTCCCTGAGAGCGCCCTGAGGGTTGAGCTCCAGGGAGACGTTTGATTTGCCTGGATTTCAGTGGTTTGCAGTCACAGCGAGAGGGGACAGCAGGTGACAGCGTGCTGCCCTCCCCAAGCTCAGCCCTACCCTCTGCCCTGGGGTCCCCTGCACCTGCCATCAGCTCAGCCTCTTTGCCAGAGGTTAGGCATCTTTGCCTCCCAGAAACCCCTGGATTCCTTGTCCCCGTCACAGGCCCCTGTCACGGTCACCTGCCTTCACTGGGACGGGTGCTGCGGAGTGCCTCTCCCTCTGTCCATCTGTCCCCCGACCTGAGTATGAGCCTGCTGAGGGCCCTTGAGAGGCACAGCAGAAAGGACACCAGAGATGTTGGTGCCTCTTCAACCTGGGTTGAGTCCCATCGGGGCCCATTTGCCAGCCCTGTGACCCGGGGACAAGCTGCTTAATGTTTGGAATGACAGTTTTGCATCTGGAGAACGAAGAAGGTACTTCCTATGAGTCTTGTGCCACAGAATCCCGGTGGCTGGATCACATCCCCTGAGACCTGTGGGGTTCGTCCGTGTTATTATCATTTCATGTTGATTTTTTCACAGTTTCTGAATATTTTCAAACTGTCTCAGTGGCCACTGAGGTCAAGAGGTCAAGAGGGTGGATGAGGAGCCTGGGCCCAGGGAGGCCCACAGGCTCGGGGTGCAGCTGTCTGCGCTGGAGCATCAGGGAGGCAGGTCTCCAGGTGAGTGAGCGGGGCCTGCTGCTGTCCCACAGTGGGGAGGAAAGGCCACCAGGGCGCAGCGGCTAGTCCTGGCTGGTGGCACACCAGAGACGCAAACGGGGACTCAGGCATATCCTGCCCTCGAAGGCTGTGCCAGTGGAATGAGCTCACGACGGGACAGTCCCATGCGTGGTGTGGTCCATCAGAATCTCACAATAATCAGCAAGATCCGAAGCCCCTTTCCCATGGCCCCTTGCGAGTGCGACGCACGGGCTTTGTGGGCAGTGTCTCGGGTCCTCCTAAGAGCAAACGCGTCCAGCCCCTGCCTGGATGCTGCAGGACGTTCCAGTCATTGCTTCTCTAATTCTTCTCATGAATTGCAGACGCCGGACCATAAGGGAGGAGTCCCCCTTCCCTGGTGCTGCAGGCTGTGGGGTGGGTGGGTCAGGGGTGCAGGAGCCGCGAGGCAGGAAGCAATGCCCCGCAGGACCAGGGGACCAGGACCCCTCCACTTCCAGAGGCGGGAGGAAGGGTGAAGGGTCAACAGGACCGTCCTCCAGGGCCCAGCTGAGTCCAGGCCAGAGTATGTGACCCTGGAGTCAGGTCCTCCTGGCTGAGGAGCTCAGAGTGAGGCCTCCCTCGCGACTCCACAGTCCAGCATGCGAGTGAGATTAAATTCCTGGATTCCCAAGTGCTAAGAAACCCCAGAAGAATGAGCCCCCAACCCAGGCCGGTCCCCGAACCCCTGCTCTCCCTCCCTCCCCGCCCGTTGCCATGAGGAAGAGAAGCGAATTCTAGACGACCTCTGAATGGAAGGACGTGCCCCAGCTGCCTGGACTCAGGCTCCCCGTCTGTCAAGTGGGCACAATCCACCCCCATCGGCAGGTTCCTGTACAACAGTCCTCAAGCCCACGCTGTTCCTGCGCTTCTCTTCCACACCCTGGGCGGCCTTCGACCCCTCCAGCCCTCAGCGCCTGGTCTGGAGGGTGGGCATGGCGTGTCTGGGCCTTGCCCTCTGGAAAGGCGGTGGGGGGAGCCCCGTGTTCTTTGCTGTGGCGGAATGCGATGGGAACCCAGCCACGGGGCTCCGGAGCCAGCACTCGCCTGCTTCTGCAGAGTTGGCTCCGCCCCACGCCCCGAACCCCCACCTCGGCTCAAAGCCTCCAGGAACTCTGTGGCTGCTGGGGGTCCCAGGGCTGATCTGCCTCCCTCCTTCGTCTCGGTTTTAGAAGTGACCACTTTGCAACATGCGTCCAGAATTCATACATCTCAGCTCTTCTCACTAGAAGGCTTCCTTTATGACGTCAAAATCCTTCCTGCGCCGAGCTCTGAGTAGTTGTGCGTTTGTGCTTTGACTGATGGAGAAGACATCCTCCAGCAAAAAGCCGCCGTGAATTCAGAAATACTTTTTTAAAAGTTGGAAACCACCCTCTTGTTTTCAGCTCTTGGAATCTCGCGGGTTCCCAGGCATGTTCGAACACGTTGCTGCTTTGTCCTGAGATGACCCTTACTCAGGGCCTGGCCCAGCCTCTTCTGAGAAGTCCCCTGATCATCGTCCACTGCTACCCAGCAAGTGGCTCTGACCTGCGGCCTCTGAGGCACGGCTGGTGCCCTGTCTTTGTCGGGCTCTGCCTCATCATTTGCCACAGTGTCGTGTGATTTGGTTGCTGGGGACAAGAGTTTGGGTGTCTGTGACCCCAGGTTTGTGTCTTAGCTAAAGCATCTTCTAGGTCTGTGACACGGGAAAGTCTCTCCCTTCTCTCTTTCTGAGGGTTAGGTTCCTTTTATCATTTAACGTCACTGAGGAGGCTACTCCTACCTGTCTGCCCAGCACGGCTTACTTCCTGTCTGGTAAGAGTCCTCCCTCCCTCCTTCCCACTGCCCCTCCCTCCTTCCCACTGCCCCTCCCTCCCCCCCTTCTTCCTGCCCTCATTCCCTTCTGTCCTTCCTTCCCTTTCTAGTTCTAAATAAGGAATCCATCCCTGTGATTTGGTGCAGCTATGGTGCTGAGCAGGTGTTTAGGCCATTACAAGTGCTCCATTCCCTGGTCGCAGAGATTGGTTTAAAGTCAGTCAGGTATCCCCAGATGAGCTGATCTGAATCAGTCTGGAACTTTCTACAAGGAAGTCTTTTCCATTGCTAACCAGATAGGATGTGGTTCTAAGGTGGACAGCCACAGAGAGAAAGTCTGTCTGAAGAACTGGAAATAAACACTAAACCTTGAGGAAACCAGCCACTGCTGAAGACAGAGGTCATGGGGACTTCCCGTTCCCCAGTCAACACGTCCTCCTTTCCCACTCCTTTTCAACTTTAGTTAATATGCGTCAAGTTTATTTTGTTGCAACAGATAGAGAAGGCTCTCAGCTCGATGGTCTGCTCTCTGGTTAGCTTTGCGATCAGGTCGGCCCCACTTCCATTTTCCCACTGCGGTGGGGAAGCCAGGGGTTGAGGACATCACATGGCGGAGGCTGTGTGGTTCTCAGCTCTGAGGCTGAGTGGATCTGCAGCACTGTGTGGAGCAGGGGTCTGCAGCAGGTGTCCACAATGGGACCAGCTCAGGCCACTGCAGGGTGACAGGTCGAGGTGCCCTGGCTCACCTGGGCAGGTCCACTGTGCCTCGGAGCTTCCTGTGCTCGCCACACATGCCCAGCTGGACCACCCCCCCACCTCCACTTCTTGGTACATCTGAAGTGACATTAAAAGAGCCGCCATCTTCCTTCTGTGGTTATACTCTCCTGCTGGGTGTTTAAGATCAAGCTGGCCCAAAATTGACCTTTTTGGTTTATGGGTGTTCATTTTCTATCCTGCTACTTTGCTGAATTCATTTATTAGTTCTAGAAGTTTTCTGGTGGAATTTTTTGGATCTTTTGGGTATTGAATCATATTGTTGACAAATAGTGATAATTTGATTTTTTCTTTTCTTATCTGTGTCCCTTTAATTTCTTTTGTCCAATTGCTCTGGCTGGAGTTTCAAGAACTATGTTAAATAGAAGTGGTGAGAGAGGGCATCCCTGTCTTGTTCCAGTTTTTAGAGGGAATGCTTTCAATTTTTCTCCATTTAGAATGATGTTGGCCTGGGGCTTAGCGTGGATAGCTTTTACAATGTTGAGATATGTTCCTGTTATCCCTAGTTTTTCTAATGTTTTGAACAGAAGGAGTGCTGTATTTTGTCGAATGCTTTTTCTGCATCTGTTGAGATGATCTTATGATTCTTATCTTTAAGTCTATTGATGTGATGAATTACATTTATTGATTTCCATATGTGGAACCAATCTTGCATCCCTGGGATGAACCCCACTTGATTGTGGTACACTATCTTTTTGATATGTTTTATATGCAATTTGCTGGAATTTTATTGAGAATTCTTGCATCTGTGTTCACTAGAGATATTGGTCTGAAGTTTTCTTTCTTTGATGTGTCTTGTCTGGTTTGACTGCAAATAGGTGCAATCAACATGGAAAGCAATATGGAGATTCTTTGGAAGACTTGGGGAACCATCATTTGACCTAGCTATCTCACTCCCTGGTTTATACCCACAGGATTTAAAAACAGCATACCATAGTGACACAACCACATCAATGTTTACAGCAGCACAATTCACAATAGCTATGTTATAGAACCAACCTCAATGGCCTTCAGTAGATGAATGGATAAAGAAACTTTGTATATACATAATGGAATATTACTCAGCATTAAAAGAGAATAAAATCATGGCATTTGCAGGTAAATAGATGGAGTTGGAGATTATGTTAAGTGAAGTAAGCCAATCCCCCCAAACCAAATGCCTAATGTTTTCTCTGGCATGAGGATGCTGATCCATAATGGGGGTGAGGCGAGCATGGGAGGAATGGAGGAACTTTGGATAGGGCAAAGGGGAGGGGAAGGGAGCCGGCAGGGGGGCAGGAAAGATGGTGGAATGAGATGGACATCATTACCCCAAGCACACGTATGAAAACACGAATGGTGTGACTCTACTTTGTGTACATCCTAGAGACATGAAAAACTGTGCTCTATGTGTGTACTATGAATTGAAATGCATTCTGGCGTGATACATAACAAATTAGAATAAATAAATAAATTTTAAGAAATTGATCTTTTTCCTGTGTGCTGTCAGGAGTCGCCTGAGGTTTGTCAGAGATCACTCTTGGGAACTTGTGAGAAAGCCCTCGGCTCCTTCAGCCCTCCTCTACCAGTGGTGCTATCTGCCGGGATGGGTCAGGGTATTGCTGACCCTCCTCTTTGCAGAATGTGCATTGTTGGCCTCCTGTTCTCTAGGGTCCTCTTGATCCCCTGATGGTGAGGTCAGGTGACTTACCAGCGTTGCAGGGCCCTCAGTGAAATCTCATCATTTCCTGAGTTCCAGCTGACCTTAGAGGGCAAGGGCCAAGATATTGGCTGTTTTTTCCTTGGCCCTTTTACTGCCATGACTTTGGTTTCCAAGTTTCGGGTTTAAATATCCAGCAGGCCAGTTTCGCCAGTTTTAAAGGGGGGAGGTAATGAGTTTTGACTGTTGGTACTGGAGGTCAGATAGGTGTCCCTGTCTGTCCTGTAGGAGGTGGCTTATTGTCTTAGCTTGTTCTGTCAAATGTAGTACTTTGACAAAACCACTAACAGGCAACAATTGTAAAGTTACTCAAACCACCAGATGTAAGCCAGATTTTTAAAATGGACAACTATAAAAGACAGCACTTTTTGGTTACTTGTCTCTATTAGACCCACATAAGCTTTCATTTTGTAAACTTTTATATAACATTTAGACAAACTTCAACCTTGGGGATTATTGGGCTGGCTGTGTGGGCTGGCAGCTGGGAAGCCACCTCAGAGAAACAATGACATGATTGTTACTTTTGAAGCATTATATTGTGAGGTAGTTGTTACACAGCAGGAGATAACTGGAGTACCAACCAATACACTTCTTCATGGGGGTGCTTGCAAGGACTGAGCAAGAATTTTCTGCATGTAGGAAATGCTTGAGTATCAGTGATTCTTTCTCTTCCTCTTGTTGCTGGTACAGCAGAACAACCCCAGATGGCTCCTGGCTCCCCAGGCTAAGGGATCACTAGACATAGTAGATCTTTGGGGATTCGCTGCGGAGTGATTCCCCTAGTGAAGTAGATCAGCACAAAGAGTCTCGAGCAGCGGCTGGAAGGCTGCAGTCTGAGGCCAACTTCAGTTAGCCACTATTTTTTCCCCCAGGGGCTCACAAGCGATGACCCACAGAACCTAAAGGATTCACTATCTGATGCTTGAAAGAAACTCCCCAGTCCGGACTCTCACTTTGGAATGAGGGAACATTTTGCACCTCTTGTTTTGAGCGCTTAGCTAAAACTCAGGTCATTTTAACAGACAGGTGCGAGCAAACAGAGCTTTCCACGCCAAATAAATTTGAAAACACCACAATGGAAAAATAAAAAGGTCAATAAGCGTCTTTAATTACAGTCTCCTCTCTAGGGGCAGACCATTTTTCTAAGTCTCCTGGAACCCCCTCTGGTAGAGCATCTTCTGTGACCCACTTGGGGACTGCCCGTTGCCGGATGCACACGTGGCAGAGTGCAATTCCAGTCCTGGGTGTTTATCCTACTCCTTTGTTTATTTCATTTCATTTTATTTTTTTTTGAATATATTTTTTAGTTGTAGGTGGACACAATGCCTTTATTTTATTTATTTTTATGTGGTGCTGGGGATCGAAACCAGGGCCTCATACATGCGAGGCAAGTGCTGAGCCCCAGCCCCAGCCCCAGCCCCCCGCCGTGTCTATTTTTAATTGACATAATAACCACACCTGTTTATGGGGCAGAGCACCCTGTTTTTGGATATGTCGGCTTCATGTGCATCCAGGTACCCAGCCCTGATTTGATGCATGAGATCAACTAAGGTACTTAACGTGTCCATCGGCTCCTGCGGTTATCATTTTTTTTTAAGGTGAAAACATTCAGAACCCTCTTTCTTTAGCATTTTTGAAATATTCAATTCAGCATCACTAAGCACAGGCGCCCTTCCCTGTGGACATGAGAACATGAGACCTTTTTCTTCCTGCCTCCAGGCCACTCTGTCCCCACCGACCTCTCTCCCCGCCTCCCCCATCTCCCCAGCCTGTGGCGCCCACTATTCCACTCTATTTCCAGGGGTTCCACTTCTTTAGTGCCCACACACAAGTGCAATCATGCAGACTTTTCTTTCCATGCCTGGCTGACCTCATGGAGCATCGAGCCCTCCAGGCCTGTCCACATTCCCGCTTGGGCAGACTTGGCCTTTAATGGCCACGTTGAGTCCCTCTGGGTATATGCACCACATGCGCCTTGCCCATCCTCCCTCCACAGACACTGGGGTGGACTTTGCATCCTGGCGATGGGGACAGACAGTGCCGCATGAACATGGGGCTCAAGTGTCTCCTCCACACCTGGGACTTGTTGGGGCACAGGGTAGTTCTGTTTTTAACTTTTATTGGGGGGGGGTACTGGGGATTGAACTCAGGCACTTGACGACTGAGCCACACCCCCAGCCCTATTTTGTATTTTATGTAGAGACAGGGTCTCACTGTGTTGCTTAGTGCCTCTCTGTTGCTGAGGCTGACTTTGAACTCGCCATCCTCCTGCCTCAGCCTCCCGAGCTGCTGGGATTAGAGGCGGGCACCTCTGTGCCCAGCCAGTTTTTGACATGTTAAGGAAACTCCTCGCTGTTTTCCACGATGGCTGTGCAATGGCTTTCCATTCCCACCGACAATGTGTAAGGGTCCCTTTTCTTCCTGCATCTTAACCTTTGTGTCCTCCTTCCTCCTTCCTCTCTGACTCTCTGCCCTTCGGGGTCAGAAAGTGGAATTCCCACTAGGGTGCGGGAGACGCCGAGCTCTCGGTAGAGCTGTGGAGCTGGGATGTAACTTTTGAAGAACGACAGGAAAAGGCACCATGGAACCCACTGACACTCCCTGCTTCTCCTTGTCACCATCAAAGCCGTGATTTGCCACTTCTCTCCTTCCCACGGCAGCTGCAGTTACTCCTTAGCAGATTTATTTATGACCAGAAGGAATATCTTCTGTGTGCCAGAGGCAATCCATCTGCTGGACCTCCTGCCTGGTACCTGGACGTGACAGGCTGTCCGTCAGGGACGTTTTAACCTCTGGCTTCGTCTTTGATGCATTCAGAAGCTCAGACAGCTGCACGGTCATCCTGACTCCTGAGGATTTCAGACTCCCGCTGGCCGCAGGCTGGGGAGTGGAGATGGTAGAGGACGACCATTTCTCTCCGCAAAGCTAATTTTGGTACAGAGGGAGATTTATGCAGGAAGATCCAGCAACACATTAAAAGAAGCAGTAGCTGCGGTGGTTAGTTCTGAATGGACCGCACAGTCCCATGTGTACCTGTGACCTTTGCGGGCTCTGGGGACGTATCCCCGCAAAGGCAATATTTTCTGATGGGTACAATTTCTATCACCAATTTCTTTAACACTGAGTAACTAAATGGCATTTTTAGCAGCCTCTTGTACCCTGTGTTCCATAAGAGTCAAATTAAGAGGCTCACCCACCAGAACCGTGTGCAGACTTCGGTAGTCAAAGTGGAATTGAATGGTGGAATTTGGAGCTTAATGATGAAATCATGGGGATGACACTTGCGCCCCCCCCCCCGCAGAAATGAATAATGGAGGCTCTTCGTGTGTGTGAGTGTGTGAGTGTGTGAGTGTGTGTGAGTGAGTGTGAGTGGGTGAGTGTGTGTGAGTGTGTGTGTGTGAGTGAGTGTGAGTGTGTGAGTGAGGGTGAGTGTGTGAGTGTGAGTATGTGAGTGTGAGTATGTGTGTGTGTGAGTGTGAGTGTGTGAGTGTGTGTGAGTGTGTGAGTGTGTGTATGTTCAGTTGCTTGTTGAAAACTGAGGTCAGGCTCCTGCTGGACTGGTCCCCAGTGCTCTTGTCTCAGATGCCCCCAGGGAGGCTGGGGCCTCTGTGACTGGAGACGAGCTGGTATGTACCCAGGCTGGCTGCCACCAGGAGTTTCCTGGGGCTTCATTACTGCTCCGCCTGCAGCCTCCTAACGAGCTGGCGCAGGGCTGCACATTTGGCTCAGCTCTGGATTCTCTGGCCAACTGACTCTGGAGCCCTCGGCACCAAGGGCCAGACCTGGCCTGCAGTGTCCGCACGGGACGGTCACGCCCTGCTCCTCTGAGGCCCGAGGCCCGGCTGAGCAGCTGTGGCTCAGCACCAGGACACAAGGTCACAGCTGGACACACCAAGGAGCTTGCTGGGCCCGGGTGTCCAGGTGTGACGGATGAGCTTCCTGCCTCCTGATGAGACAGGCCAGAGTCGGCAGGACTTCCTGCATTATGGGTCAGCCAGTGTGGGAGGGCCTCGAGGCGGATCTCCCCAGGTGTGACAGTGGCAGCAGCAGGCAGCTGGCTCTGTTCCCTCCGACGTGGCCAGAAGCTGCATGCGGGTGCTTGAATCAGCCATTGGCGCTGCCTGGAGCCTCGTCCCTCCTTTCTCACTGCGAGGCCACAGTGGAAGACAGGTGCCAACTGAGCCCACTTAGGATGGCAGTTAGGTCACTGTTCTCCCAGTTCTCCACTCTGCTATCATGTGTGGAAAATAATCCCAATTCCTCCTGTCCCCCACAAGGCTCCTGGTGCCCACGCCCACCCTGGGGCTCAGCCTCCCCCACAGCACCAGCGCTGCTGGTCCTGGCCGGTGCACAGTGGAGCCTGTTCTCACCTCAGGGCCTTTGCCCCTGCTGCTTCCTCCGCCTGGAGGCTTCTTCCCACACCTGCACAACTCTCCATGATTGCATCCGTGCCTCCAAACACATGTGTCCCATCAGAGAAGGCTCCCTGGCCACCATCTAAAGTGGCACCAGCCCTGCCCCCCACCCCTCTCCCTCCTTCTCTGCAGTCCTTCCTTTCGGGGTCCCCTGCTGTTGAGGGTGAATTACACACTCATCTGTTCACCATTTATCCCCCCTGGAGACCAAACCACAGTGTTTTCCCATCCCGGGGAGATGCCTGCAGGGGTTCACGCTGGGAGTGGCTCAGTACAAACAGCGTCCTGGTGTTGGGGGGGACAATAGTGCCTCAGAGGAAAGGCAGGGGGCCCCTTAGGAGAGGAGGGTGGAGCGCTCTTGACCCCCAGCCCTCAGGACAGACGGGGCGTGGCGGCTCCCACCGGCTCACCCTCACCGCGGTGTATGGGATCCGCGGTGTCCACGCTCCCAAGTTTAATTTAGCCGTCGACTTGGCTGCGAGCTGCCCTGGTAAATTTAGTTGGAGGATTAAGGAACATAGAAGACGCTGGGCTCCTTAAAAGGAGCTGGATGTCAGGCAGAACCAAAGCAGGGACATCCCGAAACTGGCCGTGAAGGGTGAAGCAGCAGCCTGGGAGCCTCCAAGGGGCCCGTTGCTGGATCTTCCGAGGGGACACAAGGGGCGGCGCAGGGGGACACAGGGCACAGCCAGTGACCAGTGGCTGAGCAACCAGGGCTGCTCCTGCTGACCAGAAGAGAGGCTCTGAAGGCCCAGGCCACCTAGAATCCAGAAATAAGCAGACTGGCAGGTGGGGCTGTGGGAAAACCTAAAACATCCCCGACAGGAAAGGCCAAGGACAAAGTCGAGAACCATCAATAGGAAAGCATTTGCCACAGACGCAGAAAGAGGACCAATGTCTTGACGAAGAGCTCAGAAGGGCCTAGAAAAAGACAAAAGGTCCCTCAGGAGAAAAAGGGGTGGGGGTCCCAGCCGTAGACACAGGGGGAGGAAAGGAAACGGAGGTGGCCAAGAAACGCCCGCAGGGGTGCTCACCCCACCTGTCGTCATCAGATTCCGTCCTTGCTCGTCAGATTGGCCGAGGTTTAAAGCACGATCAGAAGCAGCGACGGGGCAGGCTGCGCGGTTTCTATCCAAATTAAAGATGCACAGCAGCTCCACTTCCAGACTCCGCCCTAGGAGCACCCTTCTGTTCCTATCAGATGAACATATAAACGTCCTTAGGAATGGGATCTTGCAGGAATGGCCCTTTCAGAATATTCTGGAAATAGTCAAAATAAACTGCAATTTAAATCTCCATCAATGGATTAGCCCTCTAAGTACTATACCACGGGTGGCCTTCCCCCATGTATGGGATTTATTTTTAAGCATGAAAAAAAGGTTTATGAGGATAATCTGAATTGCAGGGTGAGTAGCCCATTTTCCCCCCAACTAAAGGAAAAAAAAAACCCTATCATACATAATATGAAAGGAAACAGAAAAACCAGCAAATTCACTGTGTACCATCCTCAGATTGATTGCCTCCAGGTGTGGCTTTGCCTCCTGCAGGGCTGCGGGTGGCTTTGGTAAGTCATTTAACCCCTGTGTATCTCAGGACCTTCACTTTTAGCGTGTGAGCAGTGATTCCTGTTTTGTGTGGTGGTGAGTGATTCCACTTCTCTAAGTCTCTGGCTCTTCCTCTCCAAACGCAGATCTCACCAGGACACACTGTGAGGAAGAAATAAAATAAGGCCTGAAAAAATTCAACACAGCATCTAAATGACAGGTACCCAAACAACGATGCAGGCAATGACGACCATGATGACGTCCCATGCTAGCGAGGAGGATGATGACCAGGAGCCGTTGGCGCAGTGGAGAGGGGCCGGAGGGCGTCTGGGAGCCCTCCTTGGGTGCCAACGCTTGCCCTCTTGGCTCACCCAGCTCCGGTCACAAGCCATGAGCCCCACAGTAGCACCCCCACCTGAGCATATGATTAGGGAAATAGGGGTCCCCCACAAGCAAAGGGAGGACCCGCATTTGAACACCCGGCATTAATACTTCCTGGGGGGTTTCAGCCCTCCCCACAGCGTCCAGCGTGGTGCTAGGTACAGAGTCGGTGCTCACTTAATGTTAGTAACCGCAGTTATTTCTAAAAGACTCTCTCTTCACTTTACCCTGCGAGAATGCTGTGAGGCTGTGGCCCACTTCCTTGACAGTCCCCCACAGTGATGGTCGTCTTCCTTACAGCTATTAAGCTCATCTGTGTGGTCCCCATGTTCCCCTTTAATGATTGCTTCCCCCCTGCGGCTGGGACCCTGCAGCACCCGCTCGGCAGGGCAGCTGCCTCCCCGAGGCTCCCCACTAGGGGGCACTAGAGGGAGCCCGAGGCTGGGGTGGAGAAGAGCCCCGGGCTCCCTCTGCTTGGTTCCCCAGGGAGTCACCCCACTCCTCCTTCCGGCTGCCAGTGGCCTTTCATCCTGCGCTGTGCTTGGCTACCTGCCTTCAGTTTTTTCTAGTACCCCAAACCAGCCCCACTGCACACCCTTCAGATCTCAGGGGTCTGGGGCCTGGCTCGGTGAGGTTCCCTTTTAGGACTGGGTTCTGTTAGTGATCTCCTCCCCCTTTGTCCCCACAGCCCTGCGGGTGGCACTCCTTCCCAAGGCTACTGTCTCTACTTGCCTCGATGCCCCCTTTGCCTTTCCAGCCCTTCAGGTGCTGTCTCCTGGGCTCCCTCTGGTAATTCTCTCTGCTAAGGTAACTGGTGTGTGTGTGTTTTGTTTTATTGACTGGACTCTGATGCATAAGATCAGTTAGATTTTGGACAATAAATACCACTGGACTGACATTGAAAAATGATACATTTTATATTTTATTACAATAAAAATGGGAAATACAAAAAAAAAGATTTGGGGCAGTAAACTTCCTTCAGACCTCAATCTTGGGGAACAAAGGGGGGTCAGGCTGCCTAACATCATTTTGCACCCCAACAGGCTGGGCCGCGGAGGACAGCAGTGAGCCTTCCCAAGGGATGTTCCCTGCTAGTGTCTCCTGGTTTTGTTTTTAGTCTTGAAGGTAAGTGTACCACATGGGCACAGAGAGGTGAAGGCCCAGCAGATGCTGGGGGCCCAGCAGCCCAGTGGGCAATGAGAGGACCTGTCCTGCAGCCTGGACCCGATGCCTTTCAACCCCACCTCTGTGGCCTCTGGGACTGGCAAAGGACACTGCTGGCCCTTTAACGCCCTAGTCCAACCAGGACTACCAACCCTTCCTGAGTTTTTTCTTGGAAAAGCAGAATCAGACTGAATCTGCCAGAAGTCTTTACTGAGCTCTGAGGAAACCTGCTGTGGGCTGCTCCTGGGGCTTCTCTCTTGGGCTGCTTCGCTGAGACCCGTGGCACTTACCTGTCCCTTTCCGACCCTTCAGTAATAAGGATGCTAACGGCCTCAAGCTAATCCATGCAGTTATTCCCTTCACCACCCCATGAGATGGGCACTCTTCTTGGCCCTATTTTGCAGATGACAAACTGAGCCACGGAGAGGCTGAGCAACTTGCCACGTCTCCCAGCTGAAGGGCAGCCTGCGACTTGTGTCTGGGTAGCTGGCACAAGTGGTCACCAGCTTCTGAACCCAATGTGGCTGCACAGAACCAGCCATGGAGGCCTGCCATGCCTCCTTCCCCATCTAGCCTTCCCGTCCCCTCCTCAGACCCTGTCACCTGTGTCCTCAGCTAGACACGGGTTTCTCGATCTGCCTTCCCCTCCGCTTCCCTGGGTCTCAGCATCACACAGACCTGGTCCTGCTCAGACCCCCCCAGCCCCTCTGGACATAGTTCAGGCTCCCAGGCATGACATAGCAGGCCCTCCTTGGCCTTCCACCTGGCTCCCCTCTCTCTCCTCTCCTGCTCCACTTACAGACAAGTCACCTCTCAGGTCCTGGAGCTGGACCTCCCCTGTGTCCTCCTGGCACACGCTGGGCCCTGGTTGGCGTGCACCCGCGGCACCTGCAGAGAAGTGGGCACTCTAGGGCCAGGAGCAGTCCTGTTGGCTGAGATGGTCATTCTTCCTAGGGGTCATATTCAGAATCTTTAACCACCACTGTCTGGTCGGAGAGTGGCTCCCGGGGCCCCCTGATGTGCTCAACATCGGCCTTCTCGTTGCTGGACGGGGAGGAGGCTTGGGGGCCCTGGAGCAGGGTGTGGGCGGCACAGTCATGGAGAGGCGGCTGGTGATCTGAACCAACTGGTACAGAGACACTTCACTATTTTGACAATCGGCACAGCTCTGCCTTTGTCCCCAGAAAGCTCTTTCTTATCCCTGACCCTGGTCCTCCAGGCCCAGCTCTCCCTGGCCTCCCCGTGACTCTGCACCCCCCTCCACTCCAGCCCACTACTCCTTGGAGACTTTTATTTTGAAGCTGGCTTCAGGTTCAGAAGCTGGTGGCCGCTTTCCCCAGGGTTTGTCCTCAGGGCTTGGAAAGCATCCTCACCACGTGGCACTGTGGACACCCATCTGGCCTGTGCCTTTGCCTAAAGATGGCTCCCCCCAGGGACCCTCACCCTCAGAACGGGGACATGGAGCTCAGAGCCCATCTCCTCATCTTTCCCAGCAAAGACTGAACAAAGGGTGGCAGGCAGGTTGGGGCAGCTTCAACTGGGACAACTGTTCAGTCACCTCATTAGAAACCCCTGGTGAGTCCTAGTAGTCCCAGCTACTCGGAGGCCGAGGCAGGAGGATCGCTTGAGCCCAGGAGGCTGGGTAGGGGCAGGGGGTTCCGGGCACGCCGCCTCTCCCGGCCTCTGGGTCCTTGTCAGGCAGGGTGACCTCTCCTCCTGTAGCTTTGAGCTCCTCCTGGTGCCCTGACTCTGATCATGTGACACAGCCTGAAATGTGTGCAAGGGGACTGGGGGGCTAGCCTCTGACGGAGGGGAATGGCGGGATGGGCTGGGTGAGCGGTCACTCTGGCAGTTCTGCCACACAGCTGACGCACCTGGCCAGCCCCTGGGACCTCCCTGGGTCTTCTCTGTCAGGTGAGGCTCTGCAGTCCCCAGCCACGGGGTGTCCCCAAAGCAGCAGGTGCTCTGGATAGAGAAGAACGGAATTCCAAGTCCCACCCCTGGGACCTCGGGCACCTCCCTCTCTCTGAGCTGTGATTTCCACATCCGTGAAACGAGGGGAACGAAGTAAAGAAAGGAAAAGAAGAACACAGTACATTTTAAAAGTGGAATGCTAGCCGCGTTGCATTCCTGGGGAGACGGCAGCAGAGGAGGTCAGGGAGCCCCCCAGTTCTTGGTGGTTCTTGTTAGAAAGGGGAAGCTCCCTGGCCAGGTCTGGGTGGGAGGTGTCCAGACACCAGGGGGAGGAGGCGCCCTCTGCCTTCCCTCCAGGGACCAGGGGGCCTTTGCATATAGAAAGTGCCATCCTACAAGGACCAAGAGAGTGACAGTGGCGTCGCGGGTGAGAGAGAGCCATGCTCTCGTGGGATGCCGGGCTTGCTTGGAGGAAAGGCGACGGATTCAGAAAGGCAGAGAAAACTGCAGGGCAGAGTGGAGGGTGAGTGAGAAGAAACAGTGAGCCCCGGGGCCCAAGAAAGTCCTGACTCCGGGGAGCCGAGGGGGCGGTGGGAGCGAGTTGAGATCCAGCAGCTGAGGGCTCAGCCTGCAGGAGGAGGATCCCGAGAGATGCTCCGGAAACCAACACAGAGGAGAGCAAGGAAGAGACGGGGCCGAAAACAGGGTGTTGACTGACGATGATTGATGCAGACTGATCTGCACCCTGAATGCTCAGAACATCCCCCCCAGCCCCAGCCTAACCCAGCTCCCTTCCTATGCTTCCAAGCACAGAGTATCAGCTGCCAGAGAAATTACTGGAAATTTTACTAAAGAAAATGACTTAAGCTGCTATCATTTCTAGGGTTCCCAACAACATGCTTTCACCCTGTCAAACACCCAAAGGACACCTGTCAACCCACAAGCCCTCACCCACACACAGAGCTTCTTCTCAGCCTTAGTAACTTCTTTGTCTTAAATACTTACGTACATCCAAAGGATGCTGGATATATGGAGAAAGGCCCCCTCCCGCCCCAGCATGAAACAGTCACCAAATTAAAAAGACAGAAAAAGAAACCAGAAGAGATACTGCTCCTCTAAATTGGACTAAAAAGTGAGTCACTTGGGTCAGAATGACTCTTGTCAAGGCATGGATGCATGAGTAAAAGTAAATTTCTTATTGTTATGGTTATTTGTTACACAGCAAAAGCTGACTGATGCAATCCATAAAACAAGAGCAAGATGCAGTGACAGCTGAATAAGTGGTGAATAAGAGTGAGATCTTGGAAATTTAATATGATGTAGACAAAAGAATTTAGTGGTAGATTTGGAAAATAAGTTGTTGAAATATCTTCAAGGGTGTGACAGGAAGAACAGATGGAAACTATGTTGGGGAAAACAACAAAACAATTCAGGAGGTACCAACATCTGATTTAGAGGAATTAAAAGAAAGAAAAAGAAAAAAAGACAACACAGAAAATCAAAGGGAAATTTTCAGAAAACGAATTTGAGAAAATTTCCCCAAATTGAAGCTTTGTCTCCAGTTGAGCAGGTCAACCATGACAGCAGTAAAACTAATGAGAAATAATCCACACAACACACATAATGTAACTCCAGAAGACCAGAGAGAAAGAGACGTTCCCAAAAACATCCGAAGAGGAAAAAGCAAGTTGAATCCAATGAAGCAAATATAGGAAAGGCATTTGTATTTCTGTTTCCCGAACATCCACACAGGATGCAAAAAACAAACAGAATGAAAACTGCTTTCAACAATCTGAGGTACTTGGCTGAACTCCATCACAAGTGAGGATTATGTAAGAGACAGTTCCAGATACGGGGAACTCAGCATCCACCTACAGAGCATCCACGTGTAGGAAGGTGTCACAGGATGTGCCCCAGCAAGATGGAGCAGTAAAACAGAGAGAGGGACAGGGCGACTGGGAGGTGGAGGATCCGACTCAGGAGACTGGGAGCAGAGGAGAAGTGCCCCAGGAGGGAGTGCATAGACCACGGCCGGTTGGGACCTGGGTTGGCAGAGGCTGCGTGGGGGGAGTCAGGAGGGACACCACTCAGGGGACAGAGTCTCCCAGTGGACACACTTCCTGGCCAGGGACCTGGGGGGCCAGTGAGGAGCGACTTTCTGTGGGGAGTGTGGGGAGCACCCCAGCCCTGCTCATCCCTACGTCTTCCACCGTTCATATCTGAGAGGACAGGGACAGTGCCACACCCCACATGGACAGTGCAAGGCCCTGGGAGGCCAGGGGTGTGGGTGGGTACACAGCTGCAGAGGAGCATGGGAGGTCAGCCCTCCTCCTCCTCGGACCAGAAGGGGGCTCCAGGGAAAGTGTAGCTGCTGCTGAAGTAGATGGGGAAGGGGGATGGGAAGGGGTGGCCCCTCCTCCACCAGACGGCTCCCTAGGGTCTGAGCACCAATGTCACCACGAGGTGGTGCTCACTCTAGGATTGGCATGAGGCATGACTGCCGCAGTCTGGCTGGGCACAAATCAGGAGCCACTGAAGCAGGAACAAGCTTTATTTCTGAACTCCACCAGCACACTCCACACACGCTCCCCGGGAACTCTCTCCAACGCCACGCGGCTCCTCCAGGAACCACCAACCGGAAATCCCTCCTCTGGCACTTCCCCAACCAACGCGAACTCTTCAGGAATCCCCGCGAGAGCTCAACCGGAACTCAACGGGAACTCGCGAGAACTCAAGAGTGGTCATCTTCATGGCTCGCTGGCGTCACCTCTCAACCACGACTTCTGGCAAAAATGCCATGCGTCATCCCGACTCGGCTGTGGCCCTCAACACATGACACCAGGATCTTTGTTCTTGTCCCTGGGGTTCTACCCTCTGCCCCAGAACAATCCTAGCCACCTTGTCTTAAGCACCTACTGTGTGCTAGGCAGATGCCCAGTGGTTGACCCTGAGACACCTTTCTGGTGGGGTCTGTATGCAGAGTCTTTAAGGACAGATGGGCCCAGCAGCCACCAGGGGTGGGGTGAGTCGCCAGTGGGCAAAGGCCCGGGCGCCACCACCAAGCCCGTGGGTGGGGGACTGCAAGTTGGCGGGAGCTTGGTGGGGGAGGGCCTTGCAGACCCTTCTCTGAGGAGGTAGTTCAACAACCAGCCCAGAGATTCTGACTGGTTCAGATTCCAGCCTCTACAGACCTGGAGCCACGTCTTTGGGTCCATGAGGAATCTCAGAGCCTCTGTTTCCTGACACGTTGGCTGGCTGGGATGCAAAATGGCACCACCACTTTGGAGAATAGTTTTCTTGCTAATTGAACACGCATGTGCTATGAGACCAGCATCCCGCATGCCCACGGAGCAGCAGGCTTGAACGTTTGCAGCAGCTTTGTCTTAACCCCCAGCGGGAAACAACCACAATGCCCATGAGCATGAACATGAATAGATAAGGTTGTGGGATGGCCGTGCAATAATACAACTTGGTAATAAAGAGAATAAATTAGGGATGTACCTCAACATTGAAGAGTTTCAGTGGCGTTATACTATGTGAAAAAGAAGGCACAGAAGTCATGTACTCGGTGAGTTTATTCACATGGGATTTCAGAAATGGTGAAACAGAGGGCTAGAGAGCAGGTCAGTGGCAGCTGGGGCCTGGGGTAGAAGGAGAAGATTAGCTGCAAAGGGATGAGATTAATTTTTCTGAGATAATGAAAATGTCCTATGTCGTGATCCAGTGGCCCGTACACCACGGTCAACCCTGGGAACTGTGCATTTTGAGTTATTGTTTTATTATTATATTATTTTATAAATTATACCTTGATAGGTGGTGTTTAAACGTGGTTAGAATGCAGTCGGAGGGGCAGTGCCTTCACTTGCTTCCAGAACCACCTTCCCGTGAGCCCCTCTGCAAGCAGCAGACCAAGGGTCTTGTAAAAACCTAAAGCCAATGACATCGTTCCTATTGAACACTCCAGTGGTCTCTCTTTTCTTTTTGAATGAAATCCAGAGAAGCCACTGTGGCCTCCAAGTGCATTTGGCCTGCTCACCCCCAACACTTACAGGGCCCAGAGAAATAGCACAAAGAGAAGCCCCCTCGGGCTGTGACTCTAATTATTTATACGTGTGGTTACAACGTATAATCTGGCATAATCAGGCCAACCAGCTGCTAGAAAGCAAGTCCTAGCCTCCAACCCTGACAAATATCCCTGCAGGTTAACCGGAAGGTCAAGTTCAAGTGAAGATCCTTGCAATCCTTGGAGCTCTGTGCCAGCAGATGATGGCGCTGGACACCAGACCCTAGGCCCCAGCCTTTCCCCTGCCTTCTCATCCTGCTTCATCTCAGACTGAACCTACCTGCTAGGGCCCTGTGCAGATGTGAACTGGGAGCCCCCAGGGCTTGCATTGGAGATAAAATCTGGGAAACTGAGTGCTAAACATGTGTCTCTTAGTTTCCCCCTCTGTTGTACTTGGCTTTGTGTGTATGTATGCACATGTGTAATTGCATATGAGTGCACATGAATGTGTGTGAATGTGTGCAAGCAAATATATACATCCATGTGTAGTGCCTGTGTTGTACATGTGTGTTCCTTCGTGCACCTCGATAGTGGTATGAGCTGCTCGAGGGCCCCAGTGTGCTGGGTTTATCTCTATGTCCTTTTTACTGGCTGCAGAAGGGTGCTAATCTATCGCTTGCGTAATGAGTGAACGAATGAGGGCCAGTTTAGCCCACTAGAGGTCTAAATCTTACTGGGCTACTCAATGAGTAAGTGTCTTTGGTTTAGTCTCTGGATCCCACAGAGCTTCGATTTCCTCAGATCCAGAACAAAGATAAGAATACTACCCATTTTATGGGCCTTGGTGTGAGGAGTAAATAACAAAGTCAGCATGCACCAAACTGGACTGTGGGCTAGGCGCTGTTTCAAGGGCTTTGCAAGCATAACGCCTCCATGAAACTTTATGGTGTCCAGGGTGACACAGGAAACTCTCAGGGCATCTTGGCTGTTATCATATTTATGATCAATAGAGAGGAAAGTCCGGATCCTTAGCTCCGGGCATTTCCTGCTCTCAGACTCTTGACTGATGGGTCCTTGTAGCGCACTTATGACATTCATCCTCTAGGTGGCGCTGAAGAGTAGTAGCCCTGCTGTTGAGTCGCGGCGCCCCCTGGTGGTCTCTCTCCGTCATATTTTGATGGCTGCTGAGCCGGTTCCCTAACTGCAGCTTACGTCAGGACGCTGGTGCAGGGTGAGAGGGGATGACGGGTGAGGAATGAAAATCAAATGTGATAGGTTGTATGATAGAGAGGGGCAAGGTGTGCAGGGGCGATAGAGAGGGGAGGGGCCGGCTCATAGCAAGGAAATTAGCATAATGTCTACAATCACTGTCCCCCTACTGTGTCCCTGACATTGTAGTGAGTACTCGGCGTTAGTTGCCTTAACACACTGCAAGTCGGTTTATATCACAAGGTGCATTCAGAGCCTGGCCCGTTAGTGGGTGTCCTGCACACAGTAGGTGCTTAACAGATGCTGAGCACACGTGGTGAACACGCTGATCCTAGGAGGCAGGTATTGTCTCCATTTAGAGAAATGAGCAGGAAGACTCACGGTCCGAGGGGATCCCAGGGGTCCCTGCGCGTGAGCCCCAGACACGTGCTGCCTCAGGAGAGGGCGGGCGGCCTGCCTTCAGGGAGCATGCCGCGTGGCTGGGCTCCTCCGCCCTCCCCCTCTGCAGCCACCGCCAGCAAAGGTTATTCACGGCTCAGGGAAGAGGCCATGAAGCTCCCCTCATAAATTATGCAGAGGACACAGGTGGGTCAGGATCGGGGACTCGCAGCGTGAGGGATCCCTAGGAATCTGGCTTCAGTGTCATCAGGGATTTTCCTCTGTTCCCAGGAGAGCAGCTGACACGGCCAGTGGCATCTGCTAGTCCCCGAGATGAGCTCCGGGCCTCCCTGCTTCTGCTGCAGGGGCTCTGGGCCCTGACCGCTGGCCACCGGGGCAGCTTTCCCAGCCTCCCTAATTCCGGCTCCCTCTTCTCTTGTGTGTCCCGGAGCCTGCGGGAGGAAGGTCCAGGAGGGCTGTGTCACCTGCAGTCCCCACACCTGCTCCCCTCTCAGGCTCTGGGGCCCCAGCTGGGGTCTGAGCACGTTCAACCTTTCCCTGGAGAGGCAGTCACAAATGGACACCGGGCTGCGACTTGACTGTCACCTGCCTCTGATGACCCTGGTGGCTTTCCCCGCCCTCCTCTGATGGTTTGGGGTGTGCTCTGGCAGAGACCTGGCAGGAAGGCGGGCACCTGGGGGGTTTCTTCTGTGGCCTTTGAATGAATGATTCCAACCACCGAATGGCTTGCTGGTTTGTTCTCGGGCTGTGGGGAGTGGCGGTGACCCAAAGTCAGAACTCCATCTGGGACAGGTCACATCAGGCATCCCTTGTACCCACCCAGATGGGCTTGTGCAATGTGCAAAGTCTGGCTCCTGTTGGGGTCACTCTCTCCCTGCAGGAGACCCAGGGTGGAGACAGACGGTGGAGGAGACCAGGGAGCCCCTGGCAGCAGGATGGCGGCTGGCTGCTGACACCGTGTCTGGCCTCAAATTACACTGCATCAGAGCTCGGGCGTAAAATTAGCAGCAGAGCTCGGTGTGAGCGGAGCCAGAGAAACAGCCCTATTCAGCAGAACCTCGGACAGGGCCAGAGGAAGAGGGAGAGGAGGGAGGAGGCGCAGGGCTGGCCCGTCATGGGCTCGGGCTCTTTCCTGGACGCCTATGTCCCCGGCTGCACAGGAGGCCTCCCGGTGGCTGAGTCAGTCCCACAGGAGGGTTTTGGGGGTGCTGGGGCTGGAGTACGAGGAGGCAGGACCTGGGGCAGTCTGGGAACGGGAGCGCGAGGGCTTGTCCTCCTGGAAACACACGCAGGTAGACGCTTCCCAGTGTCCAGGCGCGGGCCACACACTGCTCTCACTCATTCTTCCCGAGCACCAGTACGTGGGTCTGATTGCACATGAATAAAGAAAGATTCAAAGAAGGCACACGGACTGGCCGAGGACATGTCACACATGCACGGGTGGCCACCGTCGCCGTGTGCCCACTGAGGCGCCCACATCCAAAGATGCTCTGTTCTGACGTCACTGCCACACACGCCAGGTGACCTTTTATGGACACACACAGCCCTTGCCACCCACACCTGTGTGTTTATACACAAATGTGTTTTCGGCCGTCCATGGGACACACACGCCACGTACTCGGTCACAGGCCAGGGCTGGGTCCCACTTTCTTCTGAAGCGGTCTTGTCATTTCCTGTCCTTCTTGACCAACTCTTGGCCAACACCGTCTTGCTCAGTCCTGGCCAGGTGCTTCCACCTCTCGGTCCGTGCGCAGCCTCTTCTGCGACTGCGGTTCTGTTTTGTTCCGCGCTGGGAGCCTGCGACGGTGCCTGACTGGGATTCCTCCCTCGCAACACTCCTAGTTCCTGTGGCTGAATCCTCCCGTCTGTTGAGCCTGAGGGCGCCTTCCTCGGGTCAGCATTCTTACGTGATGGGCAGCATGGTCTGTGAGCTCAGGGGACAGTCCCTGCAGACTTAGTGACTCCCTGAAACTGGTGGGGTTTTTTATGGTGCTGCGGATTGAACCAGGGCTTTGGGCCTGCGAGGCCAGCCTTCTACCCACTGAGCTGTGTCCCCAGCCCTGAAACTGTTTTTATGCCACATTTTGGCTGAGAATTTCTGCACCCCGTGGGGAGCTTGTGCCTGGACCTCACTCTAGTGGAGGCTTCAGACTTGCGACAGGGACCTGGTGGCCTTGTTCCTCCCATGACCTGGGAGAGTACCTCCACTTCCCCGGCACCGCAGGTTGACAGCCGAGGAATTCTGCTCCCTGGATTGGTTCTGACTTGACCTGTAGCCTGGACCTGGCCCAGGTCAGGCATTGAAACCTCAGCCCTGTAACACAAATCCACTCTCACGGGCTGGGGCCCACCAGCCCCGCTCACTGCCTCCTCTCTTAGAACCTGCAAATTATACTCCTTGGTTTTGAGCTGGGGTGTGTACGTCTAAAGTACCCAAACCTCGTCACCCAGCCATGAAGGACGGCTGGTCTCAGAGGAGCCCAGGGCTCTGGCTTGGCTGGAGCGGGGGAGGTGGTCCTCCCTGGGACAGTGCTGGGCCCAGGGCAGCTCCTCTCCCGAGACTCTGGCTCCACCCTGGGCTCCCTGCAAGACTGAACAGCCACGTGTGTGGGGGCTGTGCAGGCTCCGTGTTCACCTGCCTGTGCTGGCCGGGCACCCACGGGCACCCGCGCTGAGCTGGCCAGGAAGGCTCTCTTCACACCCCCGTGCACATAGACATGGAGTCCTAGAGTCTCAAGTGATCTGCGGCAGGAGCGCAGGGACCCGGAAGAGCCGACACAGAGGGGCCTCACTGGGGGTGACGGGTCAGGGGAGGCCTCAGGAAAAGGGTGACCTCCCAGCTGAGACTCAAGGAGGCAGGAGGAGAGCTCCCCAGCAAAGGTGACAGTGACACAGGACCCTGGGGAGCAGAGCTCCTGAGCACTCCAAAGAGGGGAGGCTGAGGGAGGAGGCTGGGGGATTCTGAGGCCAGTAGGGTGGAGGTGTGGACTTTCTCCTGAGCACAGGGTAGAGCAGTTGAAGAGGCTGAGCAGGGAGGGCACCTTCAGGCTTGTGATGTGAAGTTCCTGTGACTGGCAGCTCTGCCCAGGGGATTGGCTGGGCACGGGTTCTTGGACTGAGGGAAGGACGGGGCTAGGATAAGGGGAAGGAGGGGCCTAAACCACCCTTCCCGCCCCATATGGCTGAGGCCTGCAGAGGAGCCAGGGAGGCTTCCTGGAGGAGGCGGCATTTGGGCAGAGCCTAAGGATTGACTGGCAAGGCAGAAACCCGCCTTCCGGGCCTGGGGACACCTGGGACAGAGGCCTGGCAGTGAGGGAGTCAGGTTAGATTTGAGGGACACGAGGGTGACAAGTGATGGCAAGGTCACAGGCCCCTGGGGCTAGACCGGCAGGGGCACTGCGTCTCTGATAGAGCCGGGCTTTCTGATGCCCAGCCGAGGCCTGGCTCCAGCGACCAGCACCAAGGAAGTCAGTGGCCTCCTCCTGCGGGCCTGGCGCTGGGGAGGGGACTTCCCCAATTGCTGTGCAGCTGGGAGTGGGGAACAGGAAGTGAGGCCAGAGGAGGAGCCGCCACCAGGGTCCAGGGCAGTGGGGTGGGGCCTCCCCGGAGGCGGCTCCTGGGGACTCCCAGGACCGTGGGTCAGCAGCAGAGGTGGGGAGCTGGAGGGAGGAGGGCACTCAGCCTGGACCAGCCCGAGGGACCGTCTCCACCTGTCCCCAAGCACCCACCGCCATGGCCCTGGCCCAGCAGCTGCGGGCGGAGAGGTGAGTGGGGGTGTCCCCTCCGGCCTCCTCTGTGAGAGGCCAGGTTGAGTCAGACCTGCAGCCCAGGAACCTGCACCGTGTCGTGTGACCACCGACCTCAGACAGGGACGGGACACCGAGGCTCAGGAGGGGAACCTGTCACCAGGGTTCACAGGCCAGGGGGGCGGCAGTCTGGGGCACTGGTGTCGCGGCTTCTAGTCTGGGGCTCTTCCCTCTGCCTGGTGGCCAGCGAGGGCTTTCCCATCGTCTGCTCAAATGGAGTCCTAGCCCCGTCCTGCCTCCCAATTCAGGGCTCAGCTCCAAAGCCGCCTCCTCCAGGCAGCCGTCTGGAGCTGCCCCTGCCTTCTCTGGCCCTGTTTCTGCCTAGTGCTCACACTGGTGGCATGTCACTTGTTGTTGTCATCGCTGGCTCCCGTTGGAAGCCAACTTCGCGACTATTTATTTATTTATTTATTTATTTATTCTGGTCTGTTTGGGCCACTCCTGGACCCTAGGATGGGGGCGACCCGGGCACTAAGTGCTCAGTGCCAGCTGCTGAGGGATTAGTGAATGCAAGTTTGAGCTGGAAACATCCTCGAGTCTCTGGTCTAAAGCTGAGGTTGTACCCATGGGCACACTGAGGCCTCAGGGAACGGGGACTCGCTCAGGGTTGCAGGGAGCCGAGTGGCAAGGCTGGGACTTGGGGCACAGGCGTCCCAGGCCCCGGAGTCCACGCTCGGCCAGCACCTGCTGAAGGCTTTCTCAGCAGCCTGAGCTTCCAGCTGTGGGGTCCCCGGGCATGGGACAGCAGGTGACATCGGGGAGCAGGTGCCCGTGTGAACCCCCAAGGATTCCCAGAGAAAGGCCAGACTGGGGCCTGGTGGGGAGGGGGCCGTGGTGGAGCCTGGGGCTGGGGGGGAAGCTGGGGTGGAACTTCCAAAGGTCAAGGTCTCAGAGGGGGCTTGTCCAGGTGTAGGGGACAAGGAGGGCCTCAGGAGGAGCTGCTGGGGATGGGGCCATCACAGAGGCCTTCCGTGGTCACTGAGGGTGGTGCTGGGGCCTGGTAACACCGGCCATCTGCCCAGCCCCGGCCCCTCTTCCTGACAATCTGGGGGGGGGGGGGCGACACGCACACTTGAACCCTCCGGAAACTGCAGCTGGTGGGACTCGGGCCACTTCCTGCTTCTTGAGACGCAGGCTACAGGAGATGACATCAGGGCTGACTGCCTGTCCCCATTCTGTCCCTGTTACAGGTACCCTTGACCCTCAGTGGGGGCGGGCTGCCCCCCACCACGTCACGGGGCCATGTAGCCACGCCCTGGGGGCCACTGGCCTCCGGCTCCTGCAGTGCCTCTCGAGGACACACAGGGGACAGCTTCACCCAGTGGGAGGCTCTAGACTCTGAGGTCAGAGATGGACAGGGTGGCCGCAGGGGTGACTGGGGATCTTGGTCCTGACAGCCGCGTTGTGTGCCGGGTGCCCAGAGACCTGAGCCGGGGGCCACCCCGGGCCCTGCCAGCCCCCGGCCTCCCCAGTCCAGGCCCGAAGTAGACTTTTCAGGAATAGCGCCTCTGCACACTGAGCCCCGGCACCTGGCCCAGCAGACTTGGGTGGGGGTCACCGAGGGAGTGGCCACTCCTGGGAGGTTTCCAACTTGGTTTCCGGTGCCTGCATCCAGTCCCCATGCAGCAGCCTCCAGGCCACAGTCACCCACCTGTGCGCGCACTCGCTAAATCAGACGGAGGTCACAGCTGTGTGTTGAGCACCTACTAAGTGCCTGGTGCCATTCTGAACACCGAGGAAGTGTCGTGAGCACAGTCCCTGCCCTCCTGGGGACCTCCAGCCTGTGCTCCTTACAGATGAACCGTGTGGCCATACAAAGACACAAGAGCCTCGGTCACCTCTGTTTTATGGTGTGTGCAAGAGGCCAGAACGCGTGAGGCCCTTTCCCAAGGTCCCTGCTGACAATGGCCTTGGGGAAATTGGGTCTTCATCTTTGCAGGCCTGGACCTGAGCCTTGACCCCTCTGCTCTGCATCTGCCTGCTTGACCTGTTCTCCACCCCTTCCATCCCCAGGGAAAGTCAGGCGGGAAGGCCCTGGTGAGTGGCACCTGCCACTCAGCCGTTTCTGCCTATGCTCTGGGCTCAGCCACGCCCACTTCCCCCCAGTTCCTTCTACTGGCCTTGTGTGGCTCTGGGCCTTTGCACGTGCCATCTCCCTGTCCTGAAAGGCCTTTCCTGCTGCCCCGTGGCCAACTCCTCTTTGCGATCCCTGGCGCTGCTCCTTGGTGAAGCCCTCCTGACCACCCTCAGCCTGCGAGAGCCGGGTTTGCCTTGGAAGCTAGGAGGTCCAACGAACCGAGGCTGTGTCTTAATGCGGCCACGCCAGTGTCAGCCCTGGGTCAATGCTACATGGAGTTTGCTGGGTCATTACTGCAGCTGGGGAGAGGATGGGGTCATCTGTTCCTATAGCAAGCTGCTGGGAGGGCCTGAAGGATCGAGAGGAAATGCGGGAGCCAGCCTGCTGGGGCTCAAATCCTGGCTTCTTTGGGCAGGTTAATCAACCTCTCTGTGCATCAGTTTCCTCGTCTGCCAAAGGTGACACTGTCTTGGAGGAGGGCCCTGTGCCCGGTGCCCACTCAGGAAACGTGGACTGGAGGGAGTCTTGCCTAACCTGCCCTTCCAGTTCCTTCCGGCCCCACCTCCGTCTTATTGCAGATGAAATTCGCAGCCCTGGGGAGAAGTGGGGGGCAGCTGGTCCCCGGGGTGTCGACTCGGGGCAAGGCGGAGACCAGTGGGACAGTTGCCAGCAGCCAGAGGCGCGCTGGAGCTGGGGGGTTCATCTGCACCTCGGTCACTCTTGGTGGCAGCTCCTGGGTTCTGAAGCAGCCCCCCACCCTGGGAGGACCAGGTCTCTTGGGGACGGTCAGGGACACCTGCAGGCCTCGGGCGTGGCAGCCCCTCCCTGCTTCATGGTTTGGCTTCTCCTTTTCTGTCTGTTGACAAAGGGCAGGACTCAGTGGCTGAGTGTGTCTGTCCCCTCTCCTGGGCCATTTTCCTGTCTGTTGTCACTGCTCACTGATGGCTCTTCCCTGGGGTTCGGAGACATAGGAGGTGACATAGGAGGTGACATAGGAGGTGACATAGGCTGTTACTTCTGCTACTGAAGTCGAGCCCCCCCCCCCCGCCCTGTTCTCCAGCCTTGCACCCGCCTCCTGCTGGGTGTTGACCAGGGCCGCGGGGCTCTAGAATAAGCCTGTCCCTGACTGTTGTCCCCCAGCAGTGCCCACACCCTGCTGGTCAGAACTTAGGGACAACTCACAGCTTGGGAATGCATTAGACTCAGGGAAAGAGGAACTGACCGTGGCTTCAACAATGACCAGGGTTTGTTTGCTCAGACAACAAGAAGTCCAGAGGGAGGCCATAGCTGGTCCTCAGCTCAGTGACCTCAGGATCAGCAACTCAGAGATGTTTCTGCCTCACAAATGCCCTGGGGCGGCTGCAGATCCAGATGTCACACTTGCTTTCATGGGAAGAGCCTCGTCCATCCCTCCAGACCAGGAAAGCAAACACTCTCAAGACTCCTGGACTAGGTCATCTCTTAGCTCTCATTGGCTGGGACGGGTCACATGGCAGCCCTGAGCTCCAGGGGGGCCGGGGACAGGAGGGAGCCTGCTGCGTGGCTCAGATCCTGCCCTTGGGGATGGGCACGTGGCCACTCTGAACAAAGGGACACTGATTAGCCAGGAAGAGCAGGGACACAGCGAATGTGAGCAGCGTCTGCCCAGGTGCTGTCCCTTGTGTCCCCTGCTTCTGTCCCTGCTGTTGGCTCAGGCCTGAATCCTCTCCCTGTTGGGCCCTTGAGGAGCTCCCAGGGGCGCCGTCTCCCCTAACGCTGCCTCTGACCCTCTCCACTCGGGGCCTGGGTGATGTCCTGAAGCCCTGCGCGCCTCGTTGCTGGAGCTTGCTGCAGTTCCCTGCCCGACACGGGGACCCCCCACAGCTCTTCAGTCTCAGATGGCACCAGGTTCTGCCCACACCAGACCCGGCCCCCTCCTCCGCCTCAGAGCCTTAGCACATGCTGTTCCACTGCCGGGCACACCCTCCTCGGTGGCTTCCTGTGTGACTGCCTAGACCTGGCTCAGAGGCCACCTCCTCTTTGTGGACTTCCCAAGCACGGCGGGATTAGCCCTTCTCTCTGGGACTTGTATTTGTCAGCTTCGTGGTACTGTCATGAGATACCGGGGTGCTCAGCTTATAAAATGAAAAGGCTCCCGGGTCTGGAGGTCTATTCCAAGGCTGGTGGCCCCACTGCCCAGGGCCCTGGTGACGGCAGCACATGGCAGCAGGAGCCGTGGCACAGCAAACCACTGATGTCATGAACCAAGCGGAGCCAGAGCGCAGGGCTCCGCAGGCCCCCTGGAGCGCACGCCCCACCCTCCTGTCCTAGGATGGCCCACGGGCCCCATCCTAGGTCCACAGCACCCAGTAGGGCCAGCTGAGGGACCAAGCCTTTAACAGATGTCTTTGAGGGACTCTCAGCATCCACAGCTTAGCGGCCCCACAGCCCTCTGTCCGGGGCTGTTTGCCTGGACCCAGGCCTAGCAGGGCCGGGCACGGAGGAGGCCCTGACCCTTGCTGAGCTCACTGTAGAGCCATCTGTTAGACGGTGTCCGGCTGGTGACACCTGGTGCCCCCCAGCTCCCTTACACTCTGTGCCCAGTGCAGTGACAGCCAGGCACGGGCAGGGGTGCTGGCGGAGGAGCGTGGGGTACACCCTGCCTCATGCCCCGCGGGCCTGGGACACCTCAGGGTGATGATCAGCACCCTCCCCCCTGCCTCCTCAGTGACTTTGAGCAGCTTCCGGACGACGTGGCCATCTCAGCCAACATCGCCGACATCGAGGAGAAGAGGGGCTTCACCAGCCACTTTGTAAGAGCGAGCCCTGGTCCTTCGCCCTCTGACCTCTGAACCTTTGCTCTCTGACCTCTGGGCCTCCACTTTCATCCCTCAACTCTACCTCAGTGATTCTCAACAGGACCCATTTTACCCCTCGGGGACACTTGGCAATACCCCGAGACCTTTGGACCCTTACCTCTTTTGGGGCAGGGCTACTACAGGCATCTAGTGGGTAGAGTCCTGGGTTGCCGCAGCCCAGGGGACAGCCCAGTGAAGAATTATCCAGCACCAATGTGGCACTGAGGCTGAGAGAACCTGCTGCTCTCCAGGACCTCTGAGCCCCCACCCTCTGACTGTCTTTTGGCTTCTTTTCCTGACCTCAGTGCCCTCCGGGGCCTCTATCCTCCTTAGGTTTTTGTCATCGAGGTGAAGACAAAAGGGGGATCCAAGTACCTTATCTACCGCCGCTACCGCCAGTTCTATGCCTTGCAGAGCAAGCTGGAGGAGCGGTTCGGACCAGAGAGCAAGACCAGCCGGTTCACCTGCAGCCTGCCCACACTCCCAGGTAGGCTGGCCGCTCCCAGGGCTGCTGCCTGCAAAGCCAGGCCCAGCCTGGGAGGCTCCCTCAGTGTCCCCTGGCAGTCTGATGTGGGAATCATGGTTTAGCCTGTGAGCTCCCTCCTGGCACAGAGGGGCTGCCAGCCTCCCCGGCTGCGACCACCTCTCTGAACTTTGCCTGTAACACTCCTGCCTCTGGGAGCCAGGCAGGTGCCACACCTGCCTCCTGGCGGGCTGTCTGGGTGCTGGCTCCCGGGGTCCCTGCAGGCTCCTGGAGAGGACGTCTGTCTCCTGGCTGCCCATCACCTGTTTGCCCTGCCCCCAGAGTGCTCTTGCTTTTGAGCACTGATTTGTTCACGTCACGTGACATAGGACCCACAGTTTAACCTTGGTGGCACATTGGAAGGTGGCACCTGGTGAGGTCTAGAGAATCTAATGCCGGAGAAGAGCCACCCCAGAAATTCCAGTGCCTCTTTCTGGAGGGAGTCGAACATAACGAGATGTGTGACAGCTGCTCGGGACCTGACCAGGCGTCCAGGGTTGGGGACCGCTGTCTTGGGTGACGGGGAAATGGCAGAGTACAGGCCCTGTGTCTTGGAATTCAGGGGTGTGTGTGTGTGTGTGTGTGAACAGAAGGAGGGCAGCAGGGCGTTAGTGTCCCAGTGGCCACCTTGGCTCCTGGCGCCATGGCCTGCGGGGCAGCACCACTGCCAGCTCCAGGACACCCTCTTCTCCTCAGTGAAGGTCTACGTCGGGGTCAAGCAGGAGATCGCCGAGATGCGCATACCCGCCCTCAACGCCTACATGAAGGTACCGCAGGCCACGCCACCTCTGCGCTCGGGAGGCACTGGGGGTTGGGCATGGGTGCTCCCCCAGGTGTGGCTCCGGGAACAGGCCCCCACCTGAGGTCCCCACAGGCCCGACCTGGGGAGAGAAGCAGGGAGCTCCCGGGGGCCAGGGACCGGGCCGGAGCCACGAGGAGGTTCCAAGAGCTGCAATGTGAACAGGCAGATCTCTGCGCAGCGCCCCAGGCCCCCAGGCAACGTCCACGCCTGGTGCCGGGTCAGTGTGGCTAGGTCAGGCCTGCTCCTGAGGGCCCCGTGGGAAAGCCAGCAGGTGGATGGTGGGCCACAGGAGCCACACACATAGGCCTGCGTAACGGGGGATGACGACCAGGCTGTCCCACCCAGACAGCAAACTTGTGCCAACTCGAGAAGGTCCCCAGGGGTGGCACGTCCCTTCCCCGAGCACAGGCCGCATCTCGGCTCTTGTCACTGGTCTTGGCTGGTGGCCTCGCTGTCTCCCACCCGCAGACCGGCTGCCTCCCCATGAGGTGGGACACAGGGAGGAGCTTCCTAAGAGACGCCTTGGGGTCAGGGAAGGACGCCACCCATCAGGGCTGGGGGGGGAAGGAGCGTGCTCCCAGGAGGTGGTGACACCTCGTCACCAGAGACGTGCAAGCCTCGCTCCATCGCAGCCTGGGGAAGCTAGAGAGGGAAGTCCCGCTCACAGCCCCGAGGGACCTCACAGCCCGAGGGACCTCACAGCCCAAGAGCACTGAACTCGGAGTCTTTGGCCGGTTGGGTGACTTGGGCCAGCCGGCCACCGTCCCTAGAGAGGCCTTGGTTTTCTTACCTACAAATGGGCAGTCTGGCCTCACAGAGGGCAGCTGGGGGGGGAGTGCTCTGTCAGCTGCAAACCTGCTTCTAGAATGTGGAGGGTCAAGAGGGGGAGCAGGAGCTGGCGGGGGGCGGGGGGGGGGAGGCTGGAGGCTGCGGAGCCCTGGGCTCTGAGCGCAGGAGAGGCGGGGGAGACCCTGGGCTCCACCCCTGGAGGTACCTCCCCTCAAGGGGGCGCTGTGACAGCTGCTCCTTGTGGTGTTGGAGGCGCCCTCCTCTGGCCCCTGTGCTGGGGAGGGAGGATGGCTGCAGAGCCGGCTCTGAATCCCACGGCCAGTCTTAGCCACCAGAGGCCCAGAGGAGCCTCTCTCTGCCTCTGTGTGTCCCGTTGGGCTCCTGGAACCCCGAGGTCCTCAGTGCAGGAAGCTTCGCTGTGGCAACAGCATCGGGAGGTTGCACACCCTCAGGGACAGGGAGCTCGCTGTCACTCTGCCTGGCTGCTTGTTCCATTGTTAAACAGCTATTAGAGGAGCCCCATTCACTGTCACTTCTGCCCAACTGCTGTTAACTGGAGTTACTGGGGGAACACGCCCCATCTTGCCTCATCTTGAGCTAAGGGGTGAGCTTTAGCAGCTGATGACACTGAGCCCCAGCTCTGTCACTTGCTAGGCTGTGTGGCCCTGAGGCAGGTCCTTTCCCTCTCTGATCCTAACTCACATTTTATGGTGAGATGGTCCCACTTGTACTCACTCAGCTCAGTGCCTGGCACTGTCACCTGTTGTCACTGTTGCTGGTGTTTCTGGAGGCCTGTAGCTATTTCCAGATGAACTGGTCTCAAGCCAGTGATCCCCAGAAGCAAAGCCCGTGACACGTTACCTTCAGCCTGTTGGCTTTTAAAGAGCTCAGAGCGGCTTGCTTCGGTTATCAAGCCTGGGAAGCACGAGTGGAGAGGAAGGCTAAGGTCGGGGGACAGGGTGGAGCAGCCGAGCTGGGACCCGCAGGACTTTCTGCTGACCGTCCACCCTGTCCTGCCCCTCACCCTGCAGAAACTCCTCAGCCTGCCCGTCTGGGTGCTGATGGACCCGGACCTCAGGATCTTCTTCTACCAGTCCACCTACGACTCGGAGCAAGTGCCCCAGGCGCTCCGGCGGCTCCGCCCGCGCACGCGCAAAGTGTAAGTGGCTGGGACTGGACGAAAGTCCCCCCTGGAAAAGCGTCTTCTCCCTGGGAGGAGAGAGAAGGAGGAGCTCAGCTCTGCCCTGACGTCACGCTCAGGGCTGGGGGACATGCGTGTTGATGTTTGTGATGGTGGGGCGAGGACCTTGGGGACTGGGAGGTGGCCCCAGGAGGATCCAGTGCCCCAGCAACCATGGGAGGTGGCTCAGGGTCCTGGGTGCCTGAGGGCAGGAGGAGAGGAGAGGCAGTGGAGGGCCACTCCACGCAGACACTCCCTCCCGAGCGTCCCTGGTGGCCGGAGGCCCCTGGCGGCCAGCGGTGGACGCTGAGGCTCCTTATTCCAAAGAGCCCTCCCCTCCCTTCCTTGCTTCCTGGGCAGAAAATAAGCCCCCAATCCGAAGCAGCTGAACAGTGGAGGGCTTCCCAGGCCCAGTGGGGGGTGGGGGGACTCAGGCCCCAGCGTCAGAGGCCCGCCCTGCCTCCAGTGCCCCCCCTCCAGCCCGCGCCGGCAGGTGACCTCTCCCCGGTGCCTGGCTCTCCCTGTGCACCAGGCGGGGGTGATCTCAGTTCCAGCTGTGGCCCAGCAGTGGGCCCTGGGCCAGGGCAGTCACCTGGTTTCCTCTGTGGGGACCCCCTCTGGGGACACAGGGGAAGGCTGGCCGGTTGAAGGCACTGAGCGCTGGGCGTCCACCCCTCGCATCCCTCCTGGGCCCTGCTTCCTGGGCCACAGGGGGAGGCGGTGGCCCCAGCGTGGTGAGGAGGAAGGTCGCTGGCCTGGGTGCTGCACTGTGGCCCTGGCCCTCGGGCCGCCCGACCCTCGCAGGAGCCCCCAGCACAGGGGGGGGCTGGGCCTCAGGGAATCGGGGGGAGGCTGACGCCCCCCTCTCTCCACAGCAAGAGCGTCTCCTCCAAGGGCCCCAGCGTGGACCGCATGGAGGCTCCACGCGCAGAGGTACCCAGCCCAGCCGCGCCCTGTCAGCCTGTGGGTCTGGGAGGTGAGGGGCTCTGCAGGAAGTGAGGGGCCACGGCTCAGCCTCAGACACCGGGAACTGACCAGCAAGACCAGGCAGGGGAGAGGGCGTCCCTCCATCTCCATTCCGGAGCTTGTCCCCCTGCTGGGGACTGAAGCCTCAGAGATGACTCAGACCAGGTCCTGTCCTCCAGGCGCTCACGGCCCCCCAGTGGCATTTCCAAACCAGTGTGGGGGAGGGCAGCTGGGCTGGGGAGGCCTGGGGGTGGAGCGAGGCTGGTCTGGAGAGTCGGGCCCTCCCCGCCCTGCGCGTCCCACCAGCTCTGGGGGGAGCACCGTCCTGGACTCGGGAGACCTGGGCTCCAATCCCAGCTCCTCCGCCAGCCGACCGTGCCTCGGCATCCTCCGTGAGCCTCAGTCTCCTCATCTGTAAACCAGGAGGCCAAAGCCCGTGAGGCACTTCAGGAGGGGCTCAGTGACGGTGTGCCCCGTGCTGCTCCACAGGCCCTGTTTGACTTCACTGGGAACAGGAAACTGGAGCTGAGCTTCAAAGCTGGAGACGTGATCTTCCTCCTCAGTAGGGTCAACAAAGACTGGCTGGAGGTGAGGCTGGAGGCTGGATGGGGGTGACGATGGACGTGAGGCTGGAGGCTGGGATGGGGGTGAGGTTGGGGGCTAGGATGGGGGTGACGATGGAGGCTAGGATGGAGGTGAGGCTGAAGGCGAGGATGGAGGTGAGGCTGAAGGCGAGGATGGAAGGCAGATGGAGGCTAGGAGGTGAGGATGTGGTCAGGTTGGAGGTCAGGATGGAGCTGAAGTCACTGAGCTGTGCTGGGCAGAGGAAGGGCTGGAGGAAGGTGCAGGGAGTCTCAGGGAAGAGATGCCATCTGATGAGATCCCTGAGGTCTGGAGGTTTGGGGGCCTGGGAGAACTCACCTGGGGAGGCAGGTGCGTGCTGGGAGCAGAACATTCTGGAGCCCCTAAACTTGCCGTTGGTTCCGGGGTGAAGGAGCGGGTGGCCCTGGGCAGGTGAGTGGTACTGACCTCGGCGTCTTGGTCTTGGAGAGGCTTCCTCAGCAGTGGCCCCACTGACCCTGGGGCCTCATGGGAGTTGTCCCCTGGTGCATCCCTGGCTTCCCCACCAGATGCCAATCACCCACCCCCGGTCCACATCCTCTCCTGGGGACAGAGTCACTCCGGGTTGAGAAGCGCTGGCCTCTGACATGGTATTTCTGGGACAGGTTGAGGCAGGGCCAGCCCCAGGGGTCCTGGCACCATGGAGGAAGGAGCCCTGGTGTCCAGACACTGCAGGGGAGCACGTGGTGACCATCTAGGGGACGCGGCAGTTTCCCTTCCCCCCCAGCTGAGGCTCCTCCCCGGCTCGCGGCTGCCCCAGGGGCAGCTCAGGTCTCTCTGAAGAAAGAGGAAGTTTTCTCCCTTCCTGCTCTTTTCTAGAAAGCCCTGTGTGTTAGGACGCCGGTCAGCTGTGGCCTCAGATTGCAGGAGGGGCAGGGCAGCAGGAAGGGCCTCTCTTTGACCCTCATTTATGTGTATGTATAGAAGGACTGTGTCTCCTGTCAGCTTGTCCTGAAGGTCAAGGGACAAAGTGCACAGAACACCAGCAGGACAGGTCCTGGGCCTGGGCTGGGCACGTGGCCTCCGGCTACTCAGAGTAGGGACTCAGGGAGTCTCAGGGATCCCCGATGGCCCCTCCACACCCCTTGTTCTCTCCCTTCCCTCTTAATTTCTTCCTTTACACCTGCCGCCATCTGTCACTGTCCGGTTCACCTGCTTGTCCAATGTCCCCTGCCACCCTCCAGGTAATGGGCTCTCCGTGAGGGTGCAGAGCGTTATCTACATTGGGTGCCCAGAGCCTGCACACAGCTGGGGCTCAAGGAGTCTTTTTTGAATGAATGAATGAGGTGAAACTCTTTCCAGAAAGTTCCGACCTTGACCTGAATTCCAAAGCCCAGCGGGAGTCCCTGCTGGACAGCAGGGAGCTTCCTCACCTCCCTCTCTGTCGGCTTCTGTTACTTGTAAAAGGGACCAGCTTTGTTGGGGCGCATATTTTTGGAGCTCCCAGCCCCTGATCAGCTGGCTCCGAGGCGCGTCGCAGTAGGAGCATGGGACCTGGGACCAAGCAAAACCCCTCACCTCAGGGCTGGGAGCAACCTGGGAAAACAGCAGGAGGAAGGGGCGAGGGTCCCTCTGTTCCCTTTAAGGTCACCCCCCCAATGATCTCAGGACCTCCCCCTAGGCCCCGCCCCTTAAAGGTCCACCACCTCCCAGCAGCTCCATCCTGGGCACCAGGCCCTTATCCCTGGGCCTTTGGGGACATTCCATGTCCAAACCATAGCACCCGCCCTCTACAGGGGACCCAGACCTCGTCTGCTTTCTCCTGTGACATAAGGGGCCCGGGGCCCTGAGGCTTGGCCCTGCTGCCCCTTCTTTCCCAACCAGGCAGCCCCTTCCTTCCTCAGGGCACGTCCCAGGGGGCCACCGGCATCTTCCCGACCTCCTTTGTGAAGATCCTCAAGGACTTCCCCGAGGAGGACGACCCCACCAACTGGCTGCGCTGCTTCTACTACGAGGACACCATCAGCACCATCAAGTGCGTGGCCCGTGGGGAGGGGCTGGCCCACCCCGTCACCACCACAGCCCCAGCCACACTCCCACGGGGTCCCTCCCTCCTCCAAAGCCTGCGGGGGCTCCCACTCCCTCTGGGAGCAGCCACTGTGCAGGTGTAAGACGTTGAGGCCCAGCCTCGTGCCCAGCCCACCCCTGTGTCGCCTTCCAGCCTGATGTCCCCCCACCTCCTGTTGCTCTCAGGGACATTGCCGTGGAGGAGGACCTCAACAGCACTCCACTGTTCAAAGACCTGCTGGAGCTCATGAGGTGAGGGCGGGGCGGGCAGGGGGAGTCAGGAGATGAGAAAGAGGGAGGGACACACCTCCCGAGGGGTGGTGGGTGTCCTGCTTCCAGGTCACCTTCTTCCGAACCCCGCAGCCTGGGTGTCCCCTCTCCGTGTGACAGGAGCCCAGGAGGGAGCTGCAGAGGGGCAAAGGGCCTGGGCTGCGGTCACAGTGTGTGACTCCAGAGGTACAACTAGAACTAGGATCTCTAACTCAAAGCCTTGAACTTGGGCCCTCCACCGCCAGGGAGCTCACTGCCTTCCAAGACCCAGGTGGTGGCCGTAGTCATTTCAGGGGACTGTAAGAGCGTGGTGATGCTCCTTACCATGAAAGTGAGACCAACCCGTTAGAAATGTGGAGACCCATAAGGTCAGAAAGGCCTGGGGAATGGACCACGTGATATTTTAACTCCTCTCACTATTCCATGCACACACACACACACACACACACACACACGGCACCATAATCAAGGCATTCGTTCTGTGGATGCCTTTTGATTGGCCGCTTAGGTCACCGCCCCTCTGTGACTTTACACATCCTGTTGTGACGACCACCTTTGTTGGCATATCTGGTGGCCTGTCTGATCACTGCCTCGTGAGGGGTTTATGGGATCAGGGTTCACAAGTCAGACTTCAGGCCCAGTGGGTCAGGTTACCCCTAGGAGAGTGGATGGATTTTCGCCTCGCCAGCCGGGTGGGAGAGAGCCACCCTCCTGCTGCCTGCACAGGACAGGTCCCGTCCTCAGCGGAGGCTCCACAGCTCCACGCACGTCTCTTTCTGGGACTCTCTCTGCTCAGCTCTGTGCCCACCGAAGCCTTGCTTCTTCTTTGTGACAGTTCTTAGGACCTTAGCATTGCCTGAAAGACACTCCAGCCCAGGCCACTAAAGTAATGTGGAAACCCTCCTCCCCTTTAGGCCTCGTTTCCCCGTCTGCACAATGGGCGCCTGGAAGGTGAGACCTGCCTGGAGCGCTGACCTCCTCGGGCTCCAGATCCGGGCTGCCTCTCTGCTCACACCCAAGGCCCCTGGGCTCTCTCCTGGGCCCCAGATTAACCCTGACCTGTCCCCCACAGGCGGGAGTTCCAGAGGGAGGACATCGCCCTGAACTACCAGGACGCCGAGGGGGACCTCGTCAGGCTGCTGTCGGATGAGGACGTGCGGCTCATGGTGAAGCAGGCCCAGGGCCTCCCCTCCCAGAAGCACCTCTTCCCCTGGAAGCTGCACATCACCCAGAAGGACAACTACAGCGTCTACAGCACAGCACCCTGAGCCCGCGGCTGCCCTGGGGCAAGCGGAGGGGGCCTGGCACCTCTGCCTTCCCCTCGGAGGAGATGAGGGCCCTTGGGAAAGACCCAGAGCTTGTCTCGGATGTCCTGGTTCCGAGGCTGGTGGACCAATGGGGTTGGCTGGTACCCATCCTACACTTATATCTGAATCCAATAAACTTTTAAATCACAAAGGCCAGGCGTGGGGAAAGGGTATGCTTTGGGGAAGAGAAAGACGGAGTAAGACTGTTAAATGAGCACCAGCTGTGTGCCGTTTACACCTGGCAGGGGCCTGGCTCCAGCCTCCTCTCCAGCCCCCCACTCCCTCACCCTGTCCTTATGTGGAGAAACCCAAGTGATACCCCAGTCCTGCTCCCTGACTCCCCTTTGCCCCCACCACTCTTCTCCATTTCCTGGGATTTGCCCCCTGCTTCCTGTACCCTTGGGCCCCACCAGTGCCCATCTTCCAGCGTGTGCCAAGGGTCAGGACTTCGCTCTGCCCTCTTCCCGCTGCTGTCCTGCAGAGGGGAGGGTCTTGGTGCCCATTGTCTCCACTGCAATGAAGGGTGGGGGTAGAGGTGAGGGAGGACTCTGGTCCTCAGGGAGGAGGGGAAGGCGGAGTGATGGGGTCTTCTCTGAGCTGAAGCTCCTTGTATCCAAATCCATCGATGGTTCAGCAAAAGTCGTTTCCAGAACACCAGTGAGGAGCACGGAGGACCCCTACCCAGCAAAACGCCATTTAGCAGATTTGAAAACGCTGAACACCAACCATTTGAAGTCTCCCAGGGCATAGAGCAAGGGGAAGAAGAGGTGTGGAGGATCCTTCAGTCTCAGGGACAGCAGTGGAGTCTGTGGTATTGGGGCCACACTGTGATCCAGCCTCATGAGACGGAAGGTCCACTCCCGATGTTTTTCCCTGCACGGGTGCAGCCAAAGAGGTAGGGCTCCGTCTCCCCTCGTCTCCTCCAGCTGCACCCCAGAAGAAGCAGGCCGCCCATGTCTCCTGTCTCCACAGCCCTGGATGGCGGGGGTTTGAGTCCAGGCAATCACGGCTAAGAGGAGGGGGTTCCCTGGGGCCACCATGACACAGCACTGTGAAATGGACACTTGAACAGAAATCTATGGCCTTATGGTTCTGGAAGGTAGAAGTCCAAGATCCAAGCGTCCATAGCCTCCTTTCTCTGTGGATCCTGCAGGGAAATCCTTCCTCAGCTCATGTTAGCATGGACGGTCTGCTGGCCACCTTGGTCATTCCTCAGCTGGTGCGTGTACCATTCTGTCCCCACGTGGGTCTCTCCCTGTGTGTCTTCACTCCGACTTTCCTCTGTGTGCATCTGTCTCTGTGTTCTCCTTCCCCCTTTTTAGAAGGACACCAGTCATAGTGAATGAGGGCCCTTTCTAATGACCTCATTTCAACTTGATTGCCTCTGTCAAGACCCTATTCCAAATAAGGTAACTCCAGGGTACCAGGGGTTAGGACTCCAGCAAGTCATTTTTTATTTGAACATATTAATTAACCCACCACACTCACTCTGTCTGCCCAGCTCCTGCTAGAAGGGCACAGATAAGCCAGGCAAGGAATACGGGACTCTAACTCTCTTATGGGACAGAGGTCCCTACCAAGATGGCAACCTGAGAAGATCAAGGGACACCATCCCTCACTTTAGTGCCCACTTGAAAGAGGATGTTGTTCCAGGAGAAGCGAGCTGACCTTCCCACCCCAGATCTAGTGTAGCTCTGCAGAAACTTTGACCACAGGGAGAAAAAGACTTTAAGGATGGAGAATTCCATAGCTTTACCTGAGGGAACTGAGTTTATTTGGAAAGGAGACTGGAGAAGTTGTCAAAAACAATGGAAATCTTGATGGGCAGCAATTAAGAGATGCTGATCACAACAAATGAAATGTGAAGGCCAGAAACAGAATGAGGATCCAGGGAAAGACACAGGCGAGAATAGCTTTTCTAGGATCACAGTCATCTTTGGGGGCGGAAGGAGACTGTGTCCATGGGTGGCACCCACTGGGAGAGATCAGAGTGGAAAGCACAGCAGACTTGAAAATAATTCTGCGAACCCCACATACTTCCATCAGCAAAACACACCGGGCTGACTGCTCGTGGGCTTAAACATGAACTCTGACCAGACAATGACTGAGCAAAAAGCAACTCTGATGCAAAGAGATTCTTAGGAATCATACTCATTTCCTATTGGTCAGGAAGACTGTGGGTAGGGCATGCCCAAGGCTGCTTGCTCTCCAGAGTGGCTGGAGAAAGGAGCTCTGAGATCCAAACTCCTGATCACACATCCCGCAACAGTATAAGCACCCTGTGCTGTGTGAAAACAGTCTCCAAGCCAAACACACAGTCCAAAGTGAAGGGCAAACCCTAACTAGCCCAGGGGTTTAAGACAACTTTTCACCAATAAGTGGCTTACTTAAATCCAAGCCAACACCGAGGAACATAAGTAATAAAAAAAAACCAAGAAGGACAATTCTGAGCAGGGACATCAGAGCTACACACTGTGGGTGAAAATAGACTTCATAAAATTAGTTCATCCAAGTCACTAAATAGATAAACATAGACTATGAAATTAGTTCATCCAAGACATAAAACAAATGAACAATTGACCAAACAGTAATGTCAACATTGAGCCTTAGAGGGAGAAGAATTATTATCTAAATTTGCTGCAATTTATCATCTAAAATGCTTGGTTCTCAACAAAATATTATGAGAGTTACAAAAAAAGAGGAAAGTATGAACCATTTATGGAGGGGTGGGAAGAAGCAGGCAACAGAAACTGCCTTTGAGGGTGGTCCAGATGTTGCAAACAAGGACTTCAAAGCAGGTGTTATAAGCATGTTTAAAGTACTAAATAAACCATGTTTAAATAATTAAAATAAGGTGTAGTAACAATGACTCAGCAAGTATCAATATGAAGACAGAAATGATGTTGAAAAATCATTTTGAAAAAAGGAACCAAATTGAAATTCTAGAATTAAAAAGTTTAATAACTGAAATGAAAAATCCACTAGTTTCTCAGCTCTAAATTTGAGTTGGCTAAAGAAAAAATGATCAAATTGAGAGATTTGATAAATAGAGATTATTCAGTCTTAAGAAGAAAAGGCATGGAGAAAATTAGCAAAGCCTCAGAAGAATACAGGACGCCATTAAGTGAATCAACATATGTATAATGACAACACCGAACAGAACAGAGAGAGACAGAAATAAGATTGGCAATGGTTGAAAACTTTCCAAATGTAAGGAAAAACATCAATCTAGACACCCAAAGAGCTCAAAAAGATCCAACTACACAGGCAAAGAGAGCCACACCTGGACATATCGTTGTTAAAATACAGGAAGTCAAATAGAGAAAATTTTGAAAAAAATTTTAAAAAAGACTCATTGCATAAAAAGGAACCACAATAAAGATGAATAACTGACTTCTTATCGGAAACTATGGAGGCCAAAAGACAATGGCATAGTGTATTCAACATGCTGAAGGAAAAAGCAAACAAAAGTCTTAGATATGCAACAAAACTGTCCTTCAAAAATCAAGGAGAGATTTTAAAAATTTCAAGATTGGTTAAAACTAAAAGAATTCAGACCTGCTTTACAAAAAGGATTAAAAGACATTCTTCAAGCTGAAAGGAATTGATCCAAGATAATAATTCAAACACACACACACACTCACACACTCACACACTCATGTGTGCATGCACCAAGAGTTCTGTTATATAGTTCTATAATTTTGTAGTTAATGATAAAGTATATTTCTGTATTTGTTTTTCCTTCTTAACTTATTTAAACATAAATTACATAACAACATCTATAAAATTGTACTGTTGGACCTATATCATCCATAAATGTAATATATTTGATAATAACAACACAAAGAAAGGGGTGAGAATGAAATTACAATGGGGTAAGGAAATGACACTTATTGTCACTTCAGTCCATAGGAAGAAATAATCATCATTAGAAGCAGTAAATCGGAAGACCATATATACATGATATGTATTTATATTTATAAATCGGTGCTCTCCTTTCTTCTCTTATATTCTTTAAAAGACATAGATTATGTAAAGCAATAATTATTGCAGCATGTTATTGGGGCTGTGCTACATGGATAGTTGTGATATGCCTAAGAATGACAGAAAACGGGGAGGGGATGGAGGTACTTGAGTAAATAAAGTCTCTATATCTTATTGGAATTAAGTCAGCACCTCCCTGAACTATGCTCTGACGATCTGGTATGTAAGTTCCAGAGCCACTGCTTAGCTCCAGACAGTCCTTGAAGACCACTGAAGACACTGCCATGATACATGTATCATTGTCAGGCTGCCACACAACTGCCCCAACCTGGGGCCCAAGCAGCAGAAACACAGTTTAAATGTTCTGCTACAGTTTAAATGGTTTGTCTCCCAGAGTTTCGTGTTGGAAGCTTGGTCCCCAGTTTGTTAGTATTGGGATGGGGTCCAGTGGAAGGTAATTAGGCCCTGGGGTCTCCAACCTCATGATGGATTAAGGCAGGTCTTGCAGATGGGGGTGGGTCTCCAAGAGTCAGTTCTTAGGAGAGAGGTTGTTAAAAGGCAAGGCTGCCCCGACACACGTGTGTCTGTTCTCCTTTCTGCTTCTCTACCATATCAGGACATAGCCAAGGCGGTGGGGCACGAGGGTCTCCCCAGGATGCCAACACCAAGCTGTTTGGCTCTTCCAGCCACTAGAACTGTGACTCAAATAAATTTGTTTACTTATAAAGTATCCAGCCTCACATATTTTGTTATGGCAACCCCAAACAAGAACACACGCATACGCACGGGTACACATACACACATATGTGTGGGTGCATGTGTGTGTGTGTGTGTGTGTGTGTACATCTGTTGAAACACAAAATGCAGGTGATTGGTTAGATAGGATATTACACTAGTAAACTGGAAGATAAAACTAAAGAAACTACCCAGAATATAATATCTAAAGATAAGGATTTGGAGAATATGAAAATGAACTAAAGAGATAAAACAATAAGAGAGAGTTTTTTTTTTTTAAATCAAATCTTAGTGGGGGCAGTATCTATAACCCCAGCTACTCAGCCAAGGCAGGAAGACCACAAGTTTAAGGCCAGGCTGGGAAACTTCAAGAAAACCTGTCACACAATAAAATTTTTAAAAAGCTGGGGATAGTTAAATGATAGAGCATGTGCCCAGCATGCTTGGGACCCTGGGTTTGATACACATACACAAAAGAAATTAAAAAACCAAATCTCAGAAAAAGAAAATGAAGAGAATAATGGGAGGTGATATTTCAATAAGCAGATGTGACTTTTCAAAACTAAAGACAAACTCAAACCTGTAGACACAAGATATGCAGATAAATAAAAACTGATCCATAACCAGCTGCAGAACACCAAAGTCAAACCTGAAAAGCCTTCAGAAAGAGTCCAGGTCACTATAAAACAAGAGTGATTAGGATAATAAGCAAACTTCTCAACAGAAACTATGGAAGGCAAAGTTGAGATAATTATATCTTCGATTTTTTGAGAAAAAAACCCTTTTAATCCAGAATTTATACCCAGAAACACTATCTTTCAACAATGAGAATGAAAAAAAGATATACACAAAGACTGAGAATTTGCCACCAAGAGACCCAAGTTTAAAAATCTTGTTGTTTAAATTGTTTTTAATTTTTATTTATTCAGTATCTTTGGTGGTGGTGGGAGGGATTGAACCCAGGCCTCGAGTGCTCTACCACTGAGCCACTTCCCCCAACCCAAAGAGTACATTTAAAGTACATCTTCAAGAAGGAAAACGGTCCTAGAGGGATGGTCTGAGACACAAGAAAAATGATAATCAAAACAACGGTAAGCATACTGTATTGTGTGGGCTAAGCTGAGATTGGATTATATTTCCTTCCCTGCGTTGACCCAGATTAGCGTGGGCCAGAGGGACTTTTTATGGGAGGTTTGGAGGCTGTGAAGCAGCAGCCAACTTGCCCTTGGTGTAGGATAAGAGATGCTCCTCTAGGTCATGAAACTACAGATGACCAAAGTCAAAGAGAAGATCACAAAAGCAGGCAGATAAAGTCGAGTCCACCACAAAAGAACAGCCCCTACAAGGATAAGCAGGCTTATCCATAACGCCCCCACGGCAGGTCCTAGCTCCTGCAGCTCTTGTGAATTGTCCCTGTCCTGGGCCAGACTGTGTGTTTAGCTCCACGACCAAGAGGCCAGCTGCCTCCACAGGTCACCGGCACAGGACTCCTGGAGTCGGTGAGAGCCTGGGTGGCTCCGGCTGCCCTGCCTTGCAAGCTGGTTTCTCCTTCCTCCCCCGCTTCCCACCCTTCATCTCATTTTGACTGATTGGCAGAACTGACCCGGATGCAAAGGCTCCATATTCACAGCTGACCAGCTCCCACCCCTGAGGAAGGTCAGACTCCCAAAATAGGTCTCTGGTTCCATCTTTTCATGTCTTTCCTGGTGATTCTGCTTCTTTGATCACACTCTGACTGAATGTGTCACTCAGCTTTCTGTTGCCATGATGAACACCTGGGGGGAATGACTTAGGGGAGGAGGAGGGATCTACCTCAGCTCATGGTATCAGAGGTTTCAATTCATGTCCGTCAGCCCCGTTGCTTTGGGCCTGAGGTGAGGCCGAACGTCACAAGGGAAGGACGCGTGGAGGAAAGTGCTTGGCTCATAGAAATAAGGAAGGAGGGAGAGAGGGAGAGAGGGAGAGAGACAGAGAGGGAGAGAGAGAGGGAGGGAGAGAGAGAGGGAGGGAGAGAGGGAGAGAGGGAGAGAGAGAAAGGGACCAGGGGCAAATATAGTCTCTAAGGTCATGCCCTCGTGACCTACTTTCTCCAATCATGTCCTGCCTAGAGCAACACCCCGCCCCATATTTCATTCAGCTGTCAATGGTTTACTCCACAGATGGGGTCAGAGCCCCCATGATCCAGTCACTTTCCAGTAACCCCACCTCTGAATATTGCTGCATTGGGGACACACACATGAGTCTTTGGGGGGCACTTCACACCCAAACTATAACACGGACACATTTGTGTGTGAATATAAATTTACATTGTTAGTATAAAGTAACAGCAGTGTCTAATCTGCAAGGTGAAAAAAAAAATTTAAAAAGAAAGAAGTTGGGTGCAGTGGTACAGACCTTCCACTCAGGAGGCTGAGACTGGAAGATCACAAGTTCAAGACTGGCCTCAGCAACCTAGTGAGGGCCTAAGCAGCTTCAAAGTAAAAAAATTAAAAAGGTAGAGAATGTAGCTCAGCAGTAAAGCATCAATGCTGGGTTCAGTCCCCAGTACAAACAAAAACAAAAATCCATTTGTAATGTCAAACTTGCTTAACATTAGACTTTGCCAAATTGAATATGCATGGTGAAATCTCAAAGAAAATCGTTCAAATAAAGAAACAGAACACATAGTAGTGAGATCAAAATGGATTAAAAGAAAATTATTTAAAAGGAGGCAAGAAAAGGAACTAGGATTCAAAAGGCAAGTCAATCACAATAAACACACAATTCATCAATTATTTGAATTAGACTCAATGCACCAAGTAAAAGATTGTAGGTTGGATTTTTTTAAAAAAACTAACTCTATGTCAGGGTCATTTTCACAACAGACTCACATAAAATAAAGGACATGAAAACATTAAAAACACAAGTGTAGATAAATGTGTTCTGCCAACTATTGACCAAAAGAAAGCTGATTCCTCTGTCATATCTACAGTCAACAACCAAACCTCACTTGGTCCCAATCTTTGACCCTGAACAGGGTAGTCACGCTTGCCAGCCCACTGTCCTGTTATTCCCTTATATTTTTATGATTTTTTCTTGGGATAATCTTAGATTTTACATACCCAAAGTACGAAAATGGCCAAACTGAAGGTGGAAAAACTTTTTCCAGTAATGACGTGCTGAAGGCTGCACCCGTGGACTTGCTGAGCGTCATCTGAGGACCCTGGGGCTGATGAGCTGGCAGCTGGACGAACCCTCTGCAGAGTGGCGGACGAGGGCCCCATTGGTGCAACCCTGTTAAGCCTGTAGGTGTGCTGGGTGCCACCAGTACTCACAGGTGACATTGGAAGTAACTGGGAAAAGCCAACATCCACCGTGTTTGGAAGGAGTACTACATTTGTCATCTATTTTTAGGCAAACAGGACAGTATGGGCACCCAGACAAAAGTTTCATGACTAATTAATAACACCTGTGGCGCAAACTCTGTGCAGGCATTCTGGACCGGAAAGAGCAACTGTGAGACTTCTCACGCCCGGAGACTGCTGTATGCTCCTGATCTCCTTGTGGAAAGCAATGTTCTGACCCTCGTTTCTCCCCTGTATGAAATGGGTGCAAATAGTCTGTGTTCAAGGTTTAGAGGAAGAGCAAACACCTTTGGGGGGCTATATTCTTGCTACACAGAGCCTCAGACTCCTGAGGGAGTCCAGCCTTAAGAATCCCGTCTTCACAATGGCCAGAGTCTGGAGGGAGGCTGACGCTCCACAGAGGACTGTGGCTGTAAGGGTGTTTACACACAAGCCTTCCCTAAAGGCTCCAAGACTTTTGCGTGACTAATGAGAAGATGATGACATAGAACTTCACTCTTACACCGTTTATCAGCCAAAAGTGTAAGTTAGAGGAACTGATACCAAAACGTGGGCCGAGCACCGTGACTCATGTGTTCTTGGTGTGATGGTGAAATTGTTGGTAAGTGTAGATAAGGGTTGGTGGGTCATCAGATGATCACGATGACACAGGAACACCATGGGAAACATCCTGTCGATAAGGTGGTGGGTGACTGATTGGTGAGCGGAAGATGTGCAGTTGGTGACAGTAGGTGATAAGGGCAAATCGCCCAAGTAGAAGCAGACTTCTTAGGTAGGAATCTGGGAGAAAGGCACAGGGGGAAGGAGTCGCTGACGGGCTCTGGGTTTCAGGGTGCGTCTTCAGCTGTGGCTCCTGACCCACCATCTGGCGTCCAGCAGGAAAATCACGGCACCCTTGGAATTGAACCATGCAGGGGGCTTGGTAAGGATTTTGACAAAGACACAGCCAAATCGCAGGAGGACTTCTATACCCCAGAGACGGCTACGTCCCTGGGCCCAGTGGAATGCAGGGAGGAAGTGGTTACAGAATCCGGAAGTCGAGGACTGCCCAGGGAGGGCCACCTAAGAGGACCAGTGACATTCGATGGTAGACATGGTCAGCCCAAAGTAACCTGTAGAGGACTAAATACCCATCCTCGCTGTCCTTCTTCCTGCTGATCTCCCCCAGGGAGGAGTCCCCACTGCCAATCCAGACTGGAAGCCATGGAGAGGGGACATTACCATCCACACAGGCCAGCTCCCTGGGGCAGAGACGGGGGGGGGGAGTACACAGACGTGACTCACAAGAACGCTCATGAAAACTGCACCTGTGGACTTGCTGAGCATCATCTGAGGGACCCTGGGGCTGATGAACTGGCAGCTGGACAAACCCTCTGCAGAGTGGGGGATGAGGGCCCCATTGGTGAAACCCGGTGGAGCGTGTCTGGTGTGCTGGGTGCCATTGGCACTCACAGGGGACACTGGAAGTAACTGGGAAAAACCAACTTCCACCATCTTTGAATGGAGACTTCGGCCAAGTCACATGTTCTGCCATTTACCACCCACTTTTGTCCTTTGCCCAAGTTCTATGTCCCCGAGACAGGGACCATGAAAGTCCCATCAGGGACAATGCTCTTACAGCGGCCATCATACACACTCACTGAAACCTAGGACCCAGCTGCTGTGGGTGTTCTCGGTACACAGTAGTGGGGGGCCATGCGTTAACAGTACCCCCTGGTCGTCATGGTCCCTGCCTCTGCGCCTGGTCAAGGTCCAGAGCTGGGCATTCTGGCCACTTTTTCCCAGCATGCACTTCATGTTCCTTAACTCCCTGCCAGGCTACGGGTCAAATGGGGATCTGATTTGGTAGCGGAGGAGGGGACAGACGGGGCAGGACACCAAATAGGAAACAAGAAGCAGGTTTGTTTGGCTGCAGCCAGGTTCAGAGGGAAGAGCTTCACTGTAATCAGTTGACCCCCCTGAACCCCGAGTTCAGGCAGTTTCGGGACCTTATACCCAGTGTGTAAGGGGAGGGCTCGGAAGCTCACAGTCTGCAGAAGTTCACACAAAGCAGCTTTTCCCTTCACGGTCCTGGGCAAGTTAACCCTTCAAGGACCACACCTGAGAGGGGAGCTGCTTCTCCCCTGTCTCCCTCCCTGCCCGCTGTTACCACGGAGCCCAGTTGGCGACTCTTCTTTTCTCTTTGAAAAGTGAACATCTCTGTGAGGTTCCGGCCCAAGGCCAGGGGCCTGGGTAAAAGAATCTGTTTTTCTTACCACACTCTGCATTTGCAGTCACACTTCCCTTGAAATCCTTTACAAATTGTCATATATATATACATATATATGTATATATATATATATATTTATTTATGACAGTTCATAAATGTGGGTGAAAAGACTAGTAAAGGGGTGTTCGGCACCTGGAGTGCTGATCTCTTTCAGGTCCGTGACCAAATTTAATTATTGTAAGATAGAGCAACAGGACACAGGAAGCTCAACTACACTGAACTCTTCTGTGGAGATCCTTTTGCTGATAGTCCCAAGATCAATTAGGGTGCAGATTTCTGGAGGAGCTTAATTAAGATTTTCTGTGGAGGAGGGGGTGCCACTATAGGAGAGTGACCCAGGGCTTTGTTCCTGTGGCATCTGAGTTCTCACTAGCTGTGTATATCACATCACCTCAGTATCCCACTGGTCAGGACTACTGGGTAAGGAGACACCGAAGACCCCAGGGCGACAGAGGCATCTTGTCTCCTTTGTGTGCAACAACCTCATCTCCCCTTGGTGACAGCAGTCGCTCCAGCCAACACACCAACCCTTTCTCCACCTCTTGGCTCCATGGCACAAGGACTTTCAAGTGGCTCTAGTTTCTTAATGGGTCACATTGCTATGTCTCATGAATTTTAATATTGTCATTCAATTGTAAATTCAATTGTGATCATCTTCTCTGAATATCAATTTTTAGGGAGTGTGCTTTTAAATCTCTAAAAGCATGCGGTGTTTTTAAAATGTCTTTTGCTAAATATAACAAATAGAAAGTGCATAAAAAGAAAAATATCTGGAAATGAACAAGCTAACTTTCCAAAATCAGAAGCAAAAATAAGGGATAATCAAATTAGCTCAGAGAAAGAAGAAATGGATAATAAAGATGACCACAGAACTTGACATCAGCAACCACAAAAAAACACAGCACAAAAGGTCAACGAGGCCCCAAAGAGATTCTCTGGGAAGTGGCTGGTGAGGATAAAAACAAGAAAATAAATGGCATTGGGAATAAAAAAAAAAACGTAATTATAGATATAGCCGAGACTTAAAAATGCTAACAGAACTTCATCAAAAACTTTATACCTTCAGTTTTTAAGTTCAGATTAAACAAATACTTAGAATAATATAATTTCTTTTAAAAAAAATCAAGAGGGCCAGCATCCTGAATTTTCCTTTAACTCTTAAATAAACTGAAGTAGAACTGTTTCCTTACGAGGCCCACACAGTTCCACTGAACATTCAGATAACATATTATGCCAATATTACAAAAAAATCTCCCAGAAATTAAAAAGATAAAACACTTCCCAACTTATCTATGCAGGTAGAATAATCCTGATGCCTGCCTTAGTTCATTGTTACAAAACTATAGCAGAATATTGCAGACTGGGTACTTTACACAGGACAGAATTTACTTCTCACGGTTCTGGAGTTGGGAAGTCGATGGTCAAGGAGGACAGCAGGTTAGGACCCACCCTTCTGTTTCCAAGATGGCAACTTGGACAGTGGGTCCTCAGGAGGGAGGCACACTTTGTCCTCACATGCAGAAGAGCAAAAGGAGAGTGAATCCTTTACAACAGTATTACTCCGTTCACAAGGGCTCTCCCTACATTGTTGGGATGTTCGAAAGCCCTGAACACTTCCTGAAGGTCTTACCCCCCAACACAGTTATGTTGAGGATTCTGTTTTCAACACATGAATATTGAGGAATGTACTCAGAACATTGCAATGTCCACCCGGACAAAAATAATGAAAGTAGTAAAAAGTATAAGCCAACTGCAGATATGAAATAGAAATCTCAGCCAACCAAATCTAGCCAGGTACAACTCCCGCCAATACACTAACACAAGTTCTTCTGCTAGATTTCACCTGGGCAAATAGGGAAGGCTTAACAATTCAACATGTGTCACTAGGATTCATCACCTCGTAGGAGAATAAAGTAGTAAAATGCCATCATACCAAAGATGTGGTAAAAAGAATTTGATACGATTTCAGAGTCATTCATAATTTAAATCACACACTCTACACATACGGACACACTTCTTGGTGTAAATAAAAGGGACGTCCTTAACTTAATAAAGGCCACGTGGTCAGGAAAACTGACAGCAAACATCATTCTCAATGGGAAAACATTAGAATGTCAACAATTTCATCACAGGGCAGGAGGGGCAGGGGTGCCCATTATCTCTCATCTGTTCAACCCTGGAGGCCCTGGCCAGCCCAGCAGGGCATGGAAAAGAAATTAAAGTATGAGGATCAGAAGGCAAAAGCCTACCTGCCATTATTCACATTTGAAATAATTTTCTATATTGAAAACCCGAGAGAATGTGTAGGCAAATTGTTAGATGTGATAATGGTTTCACCAAGGAGCTGATTCTATTCATCCCCAAAGTTGATTGCCTTTCTATATGATAGCTATAAGCAATTAGGAAGAATTTCGTATAAGACATGTCATTTACAGCATCAATGATATCTGTAGGGTCCTCGGAAATAAATTTAACTAAATGCGTGTAAGACTTATCCGTATAAAATTTAAAAGCAATGAGAAAATTAAAGAAAATGGAAAGACGGCACGTGGTCACAGCTAGGATACCACATTGATGTCGGTTCTCCCAGCTGACCCACTGATCTCAGATATCCAGACACCAGATGCAATCTGAGAAGCAAGCCACTAATTTCTCTCTGTGTTGTTGTTGCTGGGTTTTTGTTTAGAATTTCATACACCTCTGCTAAAAGGACAAAGAACTTGCAATAGCCAGGGTCCTCTGGAAGAGGGGTACAGGGATGGGTGATGCCCAGGTGCAAGACTTATTTATAAAGCAATTAGAGTGGAACAGCGTGGTCTTGGCACAGGGACCTGCAGCTCACCCGTGGAAAAGCATCGAGAGCACAGCAATCCCATGCGCACGTGGTGCTTGAGTATCAGTGAGGAAGTTTTGCAGACCCGCTGGGGAGAGGAGAAACAAAGTCTCAGAACAATGTATGGGCAGGTGCTCGATTCATGGAGTGTGCATAAATGAGATTGGCACCCTAGAACCACTCCAAAATCCCCTTTTGGGTGCATTATATTGTAAGAGGGAAAAGCACAGGTTTGTGAAGATTTATAGAGTACTATCTATATATATTAGGATAGGGATGGATTTCCTAAATAGAACAAATTGTTTTTTTAAAAAAAAAACCTATTAATAGGGCTGGGGATGTGGCTCAAGCAGTAACGCCTCGCCTGGCATGCGTGCGGCCTGGGTTCGATCCTCAGCACCACATACAAACAAAGATGTTGTGTCCACCAAGAACTAAAAAATAAATATTAAAATTCTCTCTCTCTCTCTCTCTTAAAAAAACCTATTAATACATAAGACTATATTAAAATTAAGGCATTTTCTTCACAAGCAAAAGCTCAGCAAAATACTGGAAGGCATATGACTTAAAAATACTGCAAGGCATATGACGGACAAAAGATTAGCCTCCAGATGTAAAAAATTCCCACATATCAACAAGAAAAACACAATTAGATTAAAACCAGGTAAAACCAGGAGTGGCATTCCACTTAAAAGCAGAAAACATATGGCCAATAAATGCATGAAGAGATGGTCTGCAGTCACAAGAGAAATGCAGATTAGTTCCATTTTTGGAAGACCTTCTGTGATGATTTTGTGGTCAATTATTCACTTATGACTCAGCCATGAACTCTCAGACCTGAGTAGGAGGCATAAACAAGACAGTTCTTGCCATCTCTCTTTGACATAGCCCCCCATAAAGGTAAACAAACCCAACGTCTGTCTGGAGAACACCTGTACTGTAATTTTATGATGGCACAAAACATAATTGAATAAAAAAAATCAAACTTTGGAAGATAATGATTCTGGTTAGGTTTGGTTTGGTTTTGGGTTCTGGGGTTGAACTCAGGAGCACTTAGCCACTGAGCTACATCCCCAGCTCATTTTCAGATTTTATTTAGAGTCAGGGTCTCACCAAGTTGCTCAGGGCCTTGCTAAGTTGCTGAGGCTGACCTTGAACTCACCATCCTGCCTCAGCCTCCCAAGCTGCTGGGATTACAGGCGTGGGCCACCACCACCAGCATGATTCTGTTTTTATGACCAGAAATAGCCAATGCAAATTTCAGGACTATGGTTATTTCTGGGATGGAGGAATGGAGTAGGACCGCAAGGGGAGGAAGACATGGCCTATGCCAGTGGTCAATAGTGGGTTCTCATACTTGGGTTCCGGTGGTGAGTGAACAGCTATTGAGCATATCACACATTATGGCTTATACCTGTGTCACGTATATTCTTTTGCAGGTCTCAAATATGACGTTAAAAATGTACAGATGAAAGGTTTCAAAATTGGTTTCCATCAAAGAGTCACATTCTCTAATTTTCAGAACTTTGCTTCGTTTGTGTGGACTAAATACGTTGATCTGCTAGGACAGAAAGCGTCCTCTCCCCCACATGTAATAATGTTCTCTGGGAGAGGGGTGGTATCTCAACACGTTACAGAGCACGCTGACCCGATCAGGGGAACAGATGCTCCCATCTCCTGTGGCTTCTGTCTGGAGGCTTCGAGCTCCTCTGCTTAGCTCTTCCTAAAATCCATACAAGTTACTATGAGCTCCGGGGACCCCCGGGCTGTAACCCCCAGGGCTCACACCTGCTCTCTCGCTGTGTTTGGTACCCATTTTCCAAGCTCCTCCAAACCCCTCTCTCCTGCGCCTTCCCCGTCTCTGGTCACCACTATCCCACACTTGGGTGGACTTCAGTTTCCTGCGTGAGAACCCGCAGTGTGACCATCTGTGTCCAGCTTATTTCTCTGAGCGTGATGTCCTCCAGTCCCACCCATGGAAATTTGCAGCCGGTGACTCAGGCCAGCCCTCTCTCTCCCGGCTCCAGAGGCACGTGGCAGGAGTGAGGGACGCATCTCACTGCCCAGAAGTGTTGGCACCATGCAGTCACCTAGAAGGAGTGACTTCAGTTCTTTGCGGAGGCCAAGGCTGCAGGAGGTGACCTGTGAAGGTGACCTCGTGTGAGCTTCTGCTCCGCTGGCCGACCTGATGGAAGTGAGGGACTTTCCTGAAAGACAGGGCGGGATGAGCCTGTAGCGTGGGAGCCTCTCCCTGGGGGAGAGAGGAGGCTCAGCTGCCCGGGCTCTCTTCCCAGACGGAAAACCTGGGGAGTTTCCACTTGTGAAATTCAGGCCGTGATCGCATCTCCCTGCAAAAGTGCCGCACAGCCATGGTTCCCAGCTGTGTCCTCGGGGTCAATGAGGGATGGGCAAAAGGAAGGAAGGGTGGTGTGGCTGGATGCGGAGGGGGTCCAGGAAGGGGACAGTGTGTGCTAAAACAGAAAGGCAGACAGCTACGCACCCGGAGCCCGCTAGGAAGAGGAGAGAAGCAGGGAGGCTTGGGGTCTGTCTCCCCCACTTCCTAGCTGCGTGACTTGGGCAAGAGACTCGGTTTCCCCATCTGAGAAATGGGCTCCTCCCTTTGTGGAAGGGTTTTATGAGAATAGGGAAATACCTTTTGTCCACTGCATGGCGCGCAACACCCGCTAGGTAGATGCAGACCTAATTAAAGAAGGCCCCCTAAAGATGCTGCCTGGGGTTTTGAAAAGAGACACTGAGCAATATGATATGGTGACCCTGGCACAGCAGCACCGGGCACAGTGCATGCTGGTGGGCCCTGGGGAATGTCAGGCACCTCCATCACACCTCCCCTGCTCCCACTGTCCCCCTGCCCAACTGGCCCTGCAGCAATTCCTCTGAGAAGCATGAAGCTGTCCAGGAACTGAGTGGTGACCAGGTTGTGATTGCTAAGTGGCCTTTCACCAGCTGCATGCTGTTTAAGGGACTCCTCGGCAGGTTTCCCGCAGGACAATCTGGGCTTGTCCACCCAGTGGACGTGGAGATAGCAGGACACTTAGCCCCACATACATTTGGTGGGTCTGCCCGGGACTTGTGTCCCCTCCTGCTTGGAAAGGGGAGCCCTCGAGGAGCAACGTGAGCTCTTGCCCATCCCGACACCTTACCACCTTGCAGCCTGGGCAATCAGAACCCTGTGACCTCCATTCCTGAGTCAGGGTCCCTGAGGTCAGTGTCAGTGTGCGTGTGTGCGTGTGTGTGTGTGTGTGCCTGTGTGTGCATGTGTGTGTGAGCACGCGCACACGCCTGTGTGTTGGGAGAGGGCCTGGGTGGGGAATACCAAAGCAGCAGGACCCCCACGGGATGAGCGAGGTCAAAGTCATGCAGAAACAGCCAAACATTTCTGAAACCTGAAGCACGGGGAGACCCAGTGTCCCCGCAGCGCTATCCCTGTCTACCTGTTGAGCACTTTTCCCACACTTTTGGCCGTTTTGGTCCTTCCTGACCCACTGTAGAGCACTCACATTGTTTTATTTAGCTGCGTCCCCCGTGGCCACGGAGGTCCCGACCCTGTGCCTAGTGCATGTTCTTGCAGACATCTGTCCCCAGCCCGTCCTTCTCTTTCTGTCTCCAGCTGTTGGTGGGTCTTTGCACTGTGTGGTCATGTGGCATTGCTTTCAGTGGTGACCTGTTTTCTCCACTCTGGGAGGCTGTCGCTCGGTGGTGTCTGGGTCTCAGAGCAGAGAAGCCACGGGAATTCCCTGGCTCTTTTGGCAAAGGAACCTGCCCTTGGTTTATTTCCTTATTTTCCTCCTGGATACATCACCTGTTGGTGCCAGCTGCCACTCAATTGTCTCAGCTGCAAAGCTGTCCTTCGGGCTCTGTTGGTGCCCCGCGGGTCCTGGGGCTCCCCGGCGGGGGCCGCTCCAGGGGTGCGCTGCTCTCCAGGCACAGATGGGCTCTGCGGCTTGTTCAGCAGCAGCAGGACTGGCTTCATGGAGACCCCTGCTTCCCCACCCAAGATGCCCGCAAGGGCTGGACAGTGTCCCCTCCCACCGTTTGCTGGGTTCTGCTCCCCGTTTCTGAGTCTCTGTCACCCAGCTTCCCCCTCTGTGCCCCACCCCCAGCTGCCTCCAGCAGCTGCTGCCTCTGCGGCTCCCTCTTTTTCTTCTTTTGAAACTTATTTAACTTGATATTTACTTAACAATTCTCTACGTCAAACTCTCCTGCTCCGGTCACTGATGTGACTTCTGCCTCTGCCCAGAGGGGACTGGTGGGACAGTGTGCCTTCCTTCTGTCCGTTGCTGGGTCCTCCTCCGGGCCCTAGTTTGTGTTCCAGGTCTAAGCCCAGAAAGCAGTGGTTCTCTCGCTCTGTCCCCACCTTCCTGGGGACAGAGGTCTGCCAGCCACACTGCTCTTATTTCCAGGAAATGATAGCAACAGCCTGTGTTTGCGTCTGTTGAGGCCACGCGGTTCCTTATTTCTGTCTTCTCAGTTAGATCTCAAAACAGTTCCACGGAGCAGATGTCAGCATCATTGCCATGGAGTAACCCAGGACGGGTGACATGTGCCCGAGAGCGGGTCGTGGTGGTAGGTGGCCAGGCCAGGCCGCTGACGCCACGGTAGGTGCGTCCCCATTGGCTGGTGCCAGCTTTGCCTCCCAGTCCTGCAGCAAACGGGATGAGGCCGAGGTCCTGGACGGGGTGTCGTGGAATGACCGGCTGAAAGGAAGGAGACAGTGACCCAGGCGCTAAGTTCCTGAGGGTCAGTGGGGGTCAGCATCACCCAGGGACGGGGTACCTGGTGCCATGAGCTTCCAAGAGGCAGGAGTGTGTGGAAGGTGGAGTGGGCAGAAAGAGCCTCCGATAGAGGGCTGCGAGGGCTGTCCTCAGGGGACGTGTGATGTGTCACTCGCTGGGTGGCTTACACAGCAGGGATGTGTCCTCTCCACCCTGGGGGCCGGAGGTCTGAGATCAGGAGGCAGAGGGCTGCTCCCCTCTAAGGGAGGAAGGATCTGCCCCAGAGCTCTTCTCCTGGCTCGCCACGCTGGGGAGACACGGTGTTGTGTGTGTGAGTGTGTGTGAGTGTGTGTGTGAGTGTGTGTGAGTGTGTGTGAGTGTGTGTGTGTGTGAGTGTGTGTGAGTGTGTGTGAGTGTGTGAGTGTGTGTGTGAGTGTGTGTGTGTGAGTGTGTGTGTGAGCGTGTGTGAGTGTGTGTGAGTGTGTGTGTGTGTGTGAGTGTGTGTGTGAGTGTGTGAGTGTGTGTGAGTGTGTGTGAGTGTGTGTGAGTGTGTGTGAGTGTGTGTGTGTGTGTGAGTGTGTGTGAGTGTGTGTGTGAGTGTGTGTGTGTGTATGTGTGTGTATGTGTGTGAGAGAGAGGGAGAGGGAGAGACAGGAGTAGGCACATCCTAGAGAGAAGTGGGACAGGTCCCCACTGATGGTGGGTCCACGCGGGGACAGGGGCCATGTGAGCCTCCCCTACCAGCTCCCCTACCACGACCCCAACCAGGGCCATCCACAGGGTCCCCGCGCTGTGCAGCCAGCACCGCACACCAGCCCTCCCAGGTCTCCCAGAGGCAGCCCCGCCCCCGGTGCCCCGGGTCAGAGGCAGCGCCAGGCCTCTCCCCTCATCCCTCCAACACCCCTTTCATTCTTCCACGGAACACGGAACCCAGAGAACAGCGTCCTCAGTGACGACCCCGATTCCTGCCCCGCAGTCTCTGCAGCCGAGCCACCTGCCCCGAGCCCGCAGCCAGCAGCTCAGAAGCGTCTTCATCCTGAGCTAAGCAGGAGGCATCTCCAGGGTCACTACGGTTTCTGGGGGCCCCTGGAGCCTCTGTTCTCCCTCCTGGACAGTGGGACCCACTCACTCCTGACAGCTGAGAGCCTACACTCCTTCCCACGCCAGGTTCTTGGTCCCCTCAAAGCTCAGGGGGAGGCCTGCCCTGCCCTGCGGTCCACCCCAGGTCGCGGCCGTGCACCTAGGGCTGCTGGACAGGGCCCTGGGCTGGGGACCCAGCTCCCTGCTCCTCAGAAGGACCCCGCTCTCCCGACACTGTGACCAACCTGGGGTGAGCACATCCCTCTCCTTGGGTGACTCCTCCAGCCACTAGTAATTGCTGGAAGTCCCTCTGCCCCGAGTCAGGGACCTGCTCTAGAGGGGAGCACTGCTTCCCAGCGGGGTTCTCTGGAAGTCTCCCTGAGAGCAGCTGCCTTATCTGTTCTGCTCAGAGCCGATGCCCACAGGCCCTGATCTTCCTCGGGACTCCAACCACTCGGCTTGGTTCCTCCTATCTCCTTCACCACCTTGGTCTGCCCTCCGAAAGCAGCAGGTGGTTTTGGGGGAGAGAGGCTTGGGCCTCCCCTGCAGTTCCCCCATTCTGAGCTCAGGATGCCCCAGCAGCGGGGACATGTGTGCCAGGCACTTTTCTGGCCTGGGAAGAGCTTTCCTGGCCCAGGGCGAGGCCGAGAGGTGGACGTGATGGGGGTGGGGAGCAGAGTGCGATCCCGAGACCTTCAAACACAAACTGGGCTCCAGGCTGGGAAGGCCGTAGGACTGCTCTGATCCGACCTCATGGCAAACAGCTGAACGCGTGGAAAACCTCGGCCGCCAGAGTCCCTTCACGCTCACCCAAGCCCGAGAAACAAAACCACAGGGAAATTCCAAAATGAAGTGAATGCTAGCCAGAGGTCGTGCCCACAGCGTCCTTCAAAGACACAGGTCAGGAAGAGGCAGGATTCTAAAGGTCAATGTTCACCGAGGACCAGACCCGAGTACGGGGTAGAAATGTTGGTGGTGGCGGCTTAGGGGTATCGATCAGAGGGCCATCTCGATATGAGGGGAAGGGAGCGTGTCAGGGAGTCGAATAGTAAATCAGATGGCGCATTCCTACTCCTGAAATCCCCAATCCGAAATGCTCCAAACTCCAACACCAGTGAGGGTCAACATGATCCCACAAGCGGAAAATTCCACACCTGACCCCTGCCACAGTCCAAACGCATACTGTACAGGTGTGTGTGAAACAAACTACTTCACGGTTAGACTCGGGCTCTTCCTCAAGGGATCTCATTAGGCATATGCAAATATCCCAGGTATCTCATTATGTGTATGCAAATATGCCAAAATTAAAAAAAAAAAAATTCAAAATCTGCAACACTTTTGACGCCAAGCACTCAATCTGTGGAAGTTAAAGTTAACCCTGACTGTAAAGCGGTCAGATCTGGGGCGGAGAGAAGACAAGGGAGGCCGCAATCAAGCCAAAGTGGAGGGCGCACTCCTACCCTCAGGAAGAGGGCACCCGCCGCAGAGGGAAGCTGGGCCAGGCGCAGTGAGGGTCTCCACCAAGGCCAGTTGCCCAGTGCTACTCTGGCTGCCTGGGCCACCAGGGCAATGGCATTGAAATGAGCAAAACCCAGCACGGGGGAGGGGAGGTCAGCTCAGAGTGAGGCCACCCATCCTCAAGCACACAGAGTCAGCTGCTGTCCCCAACCCCATCAGAACCTCAGCGATCTGTCAGCCCACAATGTGCATGATGGTGGCAGAGGGGCCTCCAGGTGTCCCACGAGAGCACAGTGGCCAGAGGCAGAAATGACGTCTTTCCCAAGTGGTGCCCTTCACGTCTCATGGCCAGAGAGAGATCAGTGTCCCTTCCTAAACCTGTCACTGGCAAGAGAATTACCGCGAGTAGCTTTGACTGACCAAGTGCCACGGTCCCAGGGCTAGGGACAGGAATGCATTTTATATCTGCAATCTGAGGATTTCAGTGTCTTGGGGACCTCATCTACTGTGGGTTGTCCCTGCTTGCTCTCTCCAGGGTGGCTTGTCCCCCTGGAGTCTGGTGATTGTAATTACTGGCTCCTGTAGGGGGGATGGGACGAGGTGGAAAGTCAACAAGGCTCAGAAGAACAAATGTTTCCTACGAGGAGTGAGCTACGGTCATCGCAGGAGGCCAGGGAGCCGTCCCTTGCCCACAATCACCTGCCCTTTCCTGGGTGATTCGGGCTTGAGTCCACATAGGGCAGAATGTCACCACCAACATGGAACTGCCCAAGCCCCAGTGCTGGGGCTGGCTGCCTCTGGCCTTGGGCTGCGCTGGTGACCGTGATTCCGGGTTCACCTGCTCCGCCTCAAGCACCGGTGCGGCCTGAGCGACTGCTTTTCCTACAAGGTGGCCGGCCCCGTGCCTCCTCCCACCCCGACCTCAGACCCTGAGCCAAACCTTCCCTCTCTTCCTGCTGAGCCGGGGAACCCCAGATTCCATGCAGAGCGAGGCAGTGGCCGGAGGACAGGGTCCTCACCTTTCATAAAAGGAAGGACCTGAGGCCCTCCCCGAGACCAGAGACCAGGGCTTGGAACAGGTGTGGGTTCGCAGCAGGTGAGGAGGAGAAAGAGCCCAAGGTGAGCCAAGGCTCTGGGGAGCCAGGAGACACCTCGCTTGAGGGACGGGCAGTGACACAAGAGGCGGCCAAGGAGCCTGTGGGAGACCTGCTGGGGAAGAGAAGGAATGGGAAGGTGAGCCCAGGAAGGGGTCACCTGGCCAAGCGCTGCTGTGGAGACCAACCGGGGCCTGGGCTGGGGGAGGGAGGTCCCTGCTGTGCCCAGTGGCGCCCGCTCCTCTGGGTGAGGAAGAAGCGGGAGGTGAGGCACCATGACGGTCACTGGGGATAAGAAATCAGTGTCCCTCTGCTGAGCAGGCTGGCCCCGGCCGTCCCCTTTGGTTCTCTGGCCTGCCCTCCCCGAGCACCCGGGCCCCCGACTGGCTCTGCTTCTGTTTGCAGCCCCCCATCTCCCTCGCTGATGACCCACAGCACCTGCCCACCCCGTGTCCACCGCAGCTTGTGATCTCCCCTGAAGACGGAGGAGTCCCGAAGACAGAGACTTTGGTGGCTTTGGTCACTGCTATGTCCCCCGTGTCCAGAACCAGGGATTGGCACCAGCAGGTGTTCAGAAAGGGCGGCTGAATGAGTTGAAGGCAGGACGGGGTCCAGAGGAACTGGGCTAAAGGGAAGTGTTGGCTTTTAAAGATGGCTGCAGCTAGGTTACGCTCGTGGCTGAGAGAAACTCTCCTGGGAACAGAGGAGGGAGAAGTGGGAAGTGAGGCCCGGAGGCCTCAGGGAGGTGACTTCAGGGCTGGCTTGGTTGGGGGAACTGGGAGCCTTGAGGTGGGCGGGCAGGCTCCTTAACTGGGAGGGGCTCTGGGTCAGCGCCCTGGGGCGTGGGACCCCGGGGGTGATGGTCACTGTGTGGCACAGTGTGAGTGTACCCTGGAGTTGTGCCACAAGGCCACCCTGTGAAGAAGAGCTGGTACCAAGGGGACAAGAGGCAGGACTGCCCAGTGGGAAGCTCTTCAAGTCACAATTAAGACCTGGCTTGGGGGGTGGCGGAGAGGACAGGGAGAGAGGGAAGACCTCTGAGGCCTTGCCAGAGCAGAATGGACACGAATTCAGACCTGGCCACAGTGGGGGAAGGTAAGAGGGCCGGAGGGACAGGATGTCAATTGTTTAAGGAAGGACCTTCAAGCACAGGCTGGCCGTGCCTGGGAGATAGCGAACTGAGGTTTGGTAGTTGCAATTGCTCAAGAAAGAAGAAGGAAGTCCACTTAGATACCGTAAAATCCAAGAAAGAAAGAAAAAAAAAAGATGATTGCAGATAAATGCCCAGAAGAGCCACCGAGGGAATCCAGAATGACCCATAGAGGACCTTGGAAGAGCCCACAACTCCCGAGGGTCCTGCAGGCAGACCACCCTGGGCTACTGCATCATCCCCTTCCCCACCTGACCCGGCCCCGTCCTGTCTGTTCCATTCTAGTCCATTCCACAGACTCCAAATGAGCATCTCTGACGCCTCAGCGTTAGGGATAAGGGATGGTATGGTCCCTGATCCTGATGGGTTGTCAGGCTAGCACAGGAGACACAAGTGCGGGCAGTTACCAGGGGCCTCAGAAGATGCTAAATCAGAGGTTCCACAGAGGAGGGAGGAGGGAGGAGGAGGAGGGAGGAGGGAGGAGGAGGAGGGAGGAGGAAGGAGGAGGGAGAAGGGAGGAGGAGGGAGGAGGAGGGAGGAGGAGGAGGGAGGGGGAGGAGGAGGGAGGAGGGAGGAGGAGGAGGGAGGAGGAGGGAGGAGGAGGGAGGAGGAGGGAGGAGGAGGGAGGAGGAGGAGGGAGGGGGAGGAGGAGGGAGGAGGGAGGAGGGAGGAGGAGGGAGGAGGGAGGAGGGACTAGTCCTAGGGCAAACTCCACTGCTAAGAAGGTTCACTCCTTGCCCTTGACAAGAGCCTCCAGCATCTCCAAGGCGCAACTCTGGGGACACCTCTTCTGGGGATCATCCTCTGACCTAGCAGGAGGCAAGTCCTGGCTTCCAGTGAGTGGGGGTCCTTCAGGTGCACAGGAGACACAGGCTGGTGCACCCCCGCTAAGCTGCAATTCCTCCCAGGTCATCATCATATTCTGTTAGTGCATACAGCAAGTGCTCAGTGCTCGTTGGATGGATGAGTCAATTAATGAATGCCAAGGTCTCATATCCTCCTTCACAACCCAGAGCCCTTCCTGCCCCTGCAAGCCACCCCCTCATCCCTGGGTGGAAGTCGTCTCTCTTTTCCTCACCTGTGCAGGATGCTGTTGGCACACCTGTGCCTGAACAGCGCTGGCCACGTTATATAAAGATCCAGGGAGTGGACGTGGCTCTGAGGTCGCATGGCCTCTGTTTCAATGATTGAACGTTACCCCTGAAGTTGCAAAAATGTCACAGAGCCATGGAGAACAAACGGACAAATGTAGCTGTGCTCAATCAAGCTCTTTATGGAAGCTGAAATTTTAATAACTTCATATAATTTCCATCTGCCAAGATATTTTTCTTCTTTTGATTTTTTCCCCCAAACATTTAAAAATGTCAAAGCCATTTGTGGCTCACAGGCTAGACACAAACAAGTGGCAGTTTGTGCTTGACCTGGGAACCCAGCATCCCTGCACCTGCTGTGGGACCTACTAAGATGTTGCTGGCCAGTGCACAGTTCCCTCCTACTGGTCTATAGAAGGGGCAGAATAAATAAGGGCACAGCCTTCGCACATGGATGAGTCTGTCCTCACACTGGACTAGGGCCCATCCTGAATACCTCATTGCAACTTGATCAGTTCTGTAAAGACCCTATTTCTAATAAATAATTAATAAATAAATGGATGTCCCACTTGGAGGCTCTTGGGGTTTAGACTTTGCTTGTCATTTTGGGGAACACCACCTGACCCCATAACTGAGGGTGTCGGTGCAGGGCGGAGCAGAAGCCCTGCAGGCTGCCCAGGAGGGGAGAGGCTGAGTCATGTTCTGAAGACCAAAGTCTGCCTTCCCACAGCCCAGAGGGAGGTGCAGGTGCAGACAGGAGAATGACCTTGAACCCTGGGGAGAGGGACTGGATCGGGCAGATACATGCACACGGTAATGTGTGCTTTCACTCCTTCACTCCCTGGCTCTGTCCACCAAGAGGCCCCAGGGCAGGGGCCCCCTGTGGCAGGGCACAAGCGCACCTTGGCTCTAAATGCCTCCCTCCACTAAGAGGGTCCGTAGCTCGTGGGGAAATGAGCGAGTCCCAGGCTCGGGCAAGAAAAGTGCAAGACGAGACCGATGCGCCCTCAGGAAGCACTTAATGAAGGGGGAGTGGGGAGGAGGTGGAGCAGGTGGAAGGAGCCCCGGCTGCCACATCTGGAATGACGTGATCATCCAAGGGTGACGTCAGCATCCAATGCCAGCAGCTGGTACAACCCAGTTAATGACCCAAATCTGCATCCAAAACTGATTAAATAAGTGGACAAATATGAAGGGGGAGGAGCTCTTCATACAGTAGAATGCCGCGTAATAAGCACCGAAGGGTGGTGGGATTTTGAAATCCCCGGCCGCACTCGAGGTCTGGGTTCTATTTAATTTAGTTAATGAGCATCACGGCAGGTTGAAATGAGTGGAGGAAAAGAGTGAGTCAGATAATTTCCCCACTAGATACTTACTAATTACGAAAAGTAACTTTACGACGGGTTCAACGGGACAGGTTGACACTGAACCTGAGAGGACGCAATGAGAGAATCCAGTGCCACTTCTCGGTTCTTCTGTCCCCAAATGCACGAACTGGTTCTGTCATCAGGGCAGCCCTGGATCAAGGGCCATGCTGCGGAGCAACCGGCCTGCAGACTTCAAAGACACCAGGGAAACTGAGGCAACCGTTCTGATCTAAAGGAGACCGTAGAAATGGGACAGCTAAATGTGACACGCGGTCCCAGGTAGGATCTTGGGCTATGAAAGACATCGCTGAGGCCACTTGTGAAACTGGAAGGGGGCCTTAACCCTCTTTCTATCTTGAAATGGTCTCAGGAGAAAAGAGAAAATGGAGGGAAAATGAAATGTCACCACTAACTAAACCAGCTCTGTCACTGTGGATGTTTTTTTGTTTTTGTTTTTTACTGTTTCGGCCTCAGTCTCCTCATCTGTAAGTAAAGATGATAACAGTTTCCCAAAGGATATTTTGAGAAGTGCTAGAGGTGAGGAAGTGCCGTGTCAGACCGTGGTACAGATGCCCAGTCCCGGGTCACCGTACGTAGCATGTCCTTGCCCAGATGGTGCTGGGTCGCTCAGATGCTAGGGAACGTCACCACTTGTAAGAGACGCTGTTGCTATACACTGGGGTGGGGGGCAGCCCTATTAGACCCCGACACTGACTCTTCTCTCTTAGAATTTCCAGTGCGGAACGAGAGAGGTCTGAGACTTCCTGAGATGTGACTCTTGTCCTCTGCCACCCTGTGGGTTAGATGACACGGGAAGGAAGCCCCAGGACCTGCCTCCGCGCTCCTGAGACCGCGGGTGGGACCCGGAGCCTCCTTGTCGTCTTTCTGCACCTTCGGCATCCTCTGTGCCTTCACGGGCCTCTGGGATGTCCCCACTAATGTCTCTGGGATTTTCTCACGGCCACTAACGCCCACCGTTTTGGGTAGCTCAGAATATGGGGAAAAGGAGAAAGAAAAGAGGGAGGGAGATTAGAAGAGAGGGAGAGTGGGACTTTCATCGCCCTCCCACAGCTGTTGGTGCCCGTATCTGGTTGTCCCAAGTCCCTGCAGTCTAGACCTCTCTGCCGGTTCTAAGGCCACTTCTGTCCTGGGAGACGTGCGTTTGCTTCCGCTGGGAGCCGGGAGCTGCGTAGGTCCCCTGCCAGGGCTGCAGGGGAGCCTTTCCCTCTATATTCCAGGTGGTCCCAACTGCTCCTCCGCGTTTGCATTGGTAGCAGATGGGATGTCACCTCTGCTTTGTACTCAGATTTCAGCTGCTATTTCTGTTGATCTTTTGGGTTTTGTTTAGATGCAGGTGCTTCCCTAGAGAATCCCTTCACCTCCCGGGAGGGGAGCGAATTGCTTTTAAAGACTAGGGTTTTCCAGGATCTAAATGTTTTGTGGTGAAAGTGACCCTCGGGTTACCCACATTGTCATGTCAACTGAAACAAGAGTTCTTCCAGGGTATTTGGGCACAGTGCACTCCAGAAAGTCCCCACGGACAGGTGCGGCAAGATGAATGTGAGGTTACCCACAGGTGGTCAGGTGATTAGGTGACACAGGTGATCAGGTGACACGCAGGGACCTTGAAGGCCCTTTCTCAGGCCTCCTGCCTAGTGCCTAGGCTCCCCTCCACAGAAGGGCATATCTGCCCACGGTGGTTAACGTCCTTCTTTCTCCATATCACTCTGGCTGAAGGGGCTTAGGATCACGTGGAGAAGGGCCACCAGCCTCCCTCAGGGCTTTGCTTGGTCTGTCGTGGGAAACAGACTGGTCTAGACGCAGCAGGCAGCACTGGGAGAGAGAAGGGCAAACTTTACACCGGTGGCCCCAGAGGAGGACCAACTCCAAATCCTGAGCCCGATCCTCAGCGTCTCACAACATTTATAGGTTATTTGGGGTCATCTTGGACCCATCCTATCACTGGGCTTTTTCCTTTAAAAAAAAAAAGAATCCTAATCTATGCGCTGCAGGTTTGTGCAGAGACGGGGACATGAGGCATGCTGCAGGCCTGTGCAGAGACGGGGACATGAGGCATGCTGCAGGCCTGTGCAGAGACGGGGACATGAGGCATGCTCACAGGGACAGGAGACAAGAGAGGGCTCTGTCCAGAGGCATCATTTCAACAGGGAGTGGTCAGACTCCCAGGGCAGTAATTTACGATCCCAAAGGTGGGACCCAGGTTAATCAGGCTCCTGGAGAAAGCCAGAGGGCAGGTGATCGGCCCCCAGGCATTCACTCCTTACCATTTCACAACCAGGTCTGCTCTTGCCCTCCCGTCTCCCTCCAAAACCCAGTGCAGACGGCCTTCTCTTTCCTCACCGGTGGCTTTGGTCACTCCTGGTACGTTTTACATCTGAGTTCATCTCCACGGGCGTCAGGGAGACGGGGTCTGGGGCTTGGCTCCACTCCCTCGTTCCATCTGGAGGTCTGCCCGTCGGACGGCTTCCCGGAAGTCGCAGGTTGTCTTTGGACCAGGATTTCAGATCAGCAGTGGTGCCCGTCACGGGGGAATCGGGTTGGGATTGACAAGCCAGAGCAGGGCAGGCTCAGGGACCATGTTGGTGTCAGGAAACTTCACCTCTGGGTTTGTCTAATTGAAATCATTTTATTGTTTCCACCCAATACAAAGTGACTCCATGCCAGTCAAGTTTAAAAACAGACAACTCGGTTGAGTGGTTCCTCAAAACATTAACCATAGAATCAACACATGAGCAGTAATTCCCTTCTGGAAACACTCCCAAAGAAGGGGAAGCAGGGACTTGAGCAGGAAGTTGGACACCCATGGCGATAGCAGTGTGATTTGTGATCACCAGAACAGACACCAACCCGAGTGTCCACTGATGGTAAACAAACAGTGGTATGTGCCTACGAGGGAATATTATTCAGCCTTGAAAAGGAAGAAAACCCAGACATATGCTCCAACTTGAATGAGCCCCGGGAACATTATGCTAAGTGAGATAAGCCTGTCTCAAAAGGACAAAGCAAACACGGTAGATTCTTATATACTTATATGAAGTCCCTAGAGTAGTCAGACACAGAGACAGAAGGTAGAATGGAGGTGGCCAGAGTTAGTTAGGCTTCCTGGAGAAAGGCTGAGAGGGGAGGGGAGCTGACCCTTCCCCAGGCATTGGTTTCTTACCATAACGTTTTCATAATTTCATTCCAGGTGGGAATGGGGTTGTTACTCAGTGGGTACAGAGTTTCAGTTTGAGATGATGAGAAAGTTCTAGAAATGGAAGTGATAGTTGCACAGTAGTATGTCTGCCCTAAGGCCACCAAACTGTATGCCTCAAAAATGGTAAAAATGGCCAGGTGCGGTGGTGCACGCCTGTAAGCCCAGCGGCTCAGGAGGCTGAGGCAGGAGGATCGAAAGTTCAAAGCCAGCCTCAGCCACTTAGCGAGGCCCTACGCAACTCAGTGAGACCCCGCCTCTAAATAAAGTATTTAAAAGGGCTGGGGATGTGGCTCTGTGATTAAGTGCCCCTGGGTTCAGTCCCTGGTCCAAAAAATAAATAAAAATAAAAAAACGGGTGAAAATGGTCAATGTTATGTTTTGTATATTTTACCACGATCTTGTAGAAAGCAGGCAGAGGTGACCTACAGTGACAGAAATGAGTAGCGGTCACCTTTGAGAGACAGGGACTCGGGAGAGGACAGACTCCTCTGGGGCAGAATGTTCTACCTCTTGGTGTGTGTGGGGGATTGTGTGAGCACGTAGATGGATAAATATCCACCGCCCTGCACACTTGAGAATCGCACACTTCGGAGAATGTAAAATGTTAAATTATTTAATGCAAATATAGTAGATTTTTTTTCAATTATATAAAAAACCTGAAGTCCAGACAGAGAGGAGCCAGGCCCCGTGACTTGCAGGGAACCGGGAAGGACAAACTCCCAGGAAGGAGGTGGACCCTTCACTTGGAGCGACCTGGTCCCCAGCCTCCCCCACAGTGGCCCTCGCACCCCACCCACTGCCCTTTCCTCGCCCACTTGTTTGTCTTTTTATCATGGACAATTTCATTTTTTAAAAGCCGAACACCACTGAGTTCCACTATTCTGCTTCCTGGCCGCCTCCTGGCCTGTCCCGGTTGGGTACCCAGGACAGGCTCTCAGGGTCCTCGGGAGCCCCACGGGGCTGGGGCCGGAGTTCAGCCTAGGTGGGGGCTGGGCTGCCGGTGCCTTCTCTTGGGGTCTCTTGAATTCAAAGCATGAAGCCCACGGAGGGGTCAGCGTGATGAGAGACCCGCTGTCAGCCTCCCTGCTGCTGAGGGCTCCGCCTGTCCTAGTGACCAGTGGGGACCAGGCCTTCCCTGGGCCACCTGGGGCCTTCAAGCTCCCAGCAGCAAAAATCTGTCCTGGGCCTAGAGAGCCCGGTCCTGCTGGGGCTTTGGTCCAGGGACGAGCCACGTGAAGCCGGCCCTGCCTCTAGTCCTCTTGTGCCCGCGCCTGGGGGTCCCTGGCCTCAGCCCAGCACAACAGGGGAGCTCAGGACTCAGGGACAGAGCCCAGGGGAAGTGCCCGGAGGAGGAAAGGCCAAGACAGGAGTCCAGTCCGTCCTCTCCAGCCTGGGGTAACCCGCAGGACTTGGCACACTGGGAGGGGACGTCACACAGGGCACCCCGTTACTGCCCTCCGGCCTGCACTTCCTGGCCAGGGCTGGCGCTGCAGGCCGGGCCCCAGGCCTTTCCTGGCCGAGGAAGGCAAACACAGGGGGTCAGAGGTCAATGGCGTTCCAGGCCCCGCCCTCCAGGCCTGGTCCCCTGGCTGACCTCCTCCCCCACCCCAGGTGCACCTTTTCCCTTGGCCTCAGACTCCAGCGTGGCTGGGCAGGGTTGCGACTGACCCTGACTCTATTTAAACGGTGCTCTTTGTCCATTGTATCTGGGGATTAACCCTGGGTTTCGCCATGTTGCGTGGACATGTTGTCCCTCTGGATAACCGAGGTGTTGGTGTTAAGTTCTGCCTCGAGAGGATGCAGCCTGCCAAGCCCCCGGCTCCTCGGGGAGCAGCCACCCATCTCCCCTTTCCTCCAAGGCCCCTCATGCCCAGGGTCTCCTCTGAGCCAAGGACGGCAGGACAGGGTGGCCGCCTCTCGCGGGGCGTCCTCGCGTGCCCAGCTCTGAGCTGAGGTCTTCCCGCGCAGCCTGTCCCTGGGCTCCCTCATCAGCCTTCCAGGGAGTAACCGATGGGGGTCCCGCGGCTGGGAGAGGTCACCTGCAGGTGATGTGCACAAGGTCACACCCTGAGAAGCACTGGACTCAGAGTCCAGCCTGGGTCTGCCTGGCCCCGGGCGCCCACCTGCTGCTGCTGTGGTCTGGACGCCTCCCTCTGCTCCCCGCTGGGGCAGTCCGGGATGGCTGCCTGGAGGAGGCCCCACAGAACTGAGTAGGAGTTAACAGGGGGGTCTGCCCAGCAGAGACAGATGTCACATGCCCTGTCACAGTTCTGAGAAGCCGTGGTGCTTGCGAAAGGCGCCCCCCCCCCCCCCCCGCAGCACCTCGCTTCCTCTTTCTGCTTCTGTTTCCCGACCGGCAGCTCAAATAAATAGGAAGCTTGGGGCTCACTGCTGCCGGAGGCTCCGGGAGGAGGCCGCCTGTCGCACGCACGCACCGCACCGAGGTAGGGCCTGGCTCTGGGGCAGGGCTGAAGGGTGCAGAGTCGGGGGGGGGGGGACAGGGAGCTGGGGTGGCGGCTTGCTCTGGGGACCTGCGGAGATCGGGACTTATCTGGGGAGGACTCAAGCCCAGACTCCGGGCAGCCAGCGGGCGGGCGAGGAGGCAGCCGGGGAGTGGACGTCCTCCGGTCCCATGTGAGGGCTCTGGGGCAGCGGCCTCCCCAGCCCAGCCGGGAGTCAGGCGCCTCGTACCGTCTGCCTCAGCTTTGTCACCAGGGTGTGGGTGGCAGGGAGGGCACCCCCTCTCTGCCCTGGGCTTCTGTCTTCCCGTCAGTGGAAGAGGAAGGGGACAGAGAGTCCCTGGAGAGGAAGAATGCTGGCGACACACAGCCACCGAGAGCTGGGAGGGGAGGGCCAGGTCTCCAGCACTCCCGGACAACACCGTGGCTTGGTCCAGTCCAGGCCCAGACGTGTGTGTCCTGGGCCCAGGTGGGTTGGCTGGTGTGGGGCGCCTGAGCCGGCTACCCCGGGCCTGTCACAGCTGCACCCCCGGGGACGAGGGGACAGGTGCCGGGTCCACCAGGGGTGTGAGTTTGTGGGGCCTCTCCAGACAGGCCCCGGCGCCCAGAGGGTAGTTTCCAGTCTTCAATTCCCATTTTACATAACCAGATGCTGATTTTTCCTGCATCCCTCCTGATTTTAACATGGCTCTGTAACCAGCAGACCTGGCCCGTTAGTGACAGGCCACTCTCGTCCACTCCTCGGCTTTACATTGTTGGGTCAGTACTCACAGGGGCCCTGTCAGATGAGTCGGCGCCCTGCCTTATTAGAAATCAGGATGATCCAGACTCAGAGCATAAAGACCAAGTTCACAGCCACCTGCGCCCTGGTTCCCCATCCCACTCTCCGCCACGTCATCTCTCGGGCACGGGGACTCTGGCACCCGCACTGAGCCGGGGGTGGTTGTGATTTTCCACATAATATTGTGCTTTGGGAACCCTCCACCTGCTTCCTACAGCTCTACCTCGTGAATGAGCCCTGAGAGGCGGTCAGTGCGGGGCCTCGCCCCCACCTCACCCCGTATCATAGACGCTGAGGCTGTGGCTGGCTGCTCCACCCCCATCCAGGGGACTCTGGAGCCTGCCTCCCAGGAGCATCAGTTACTGGGCAGATCTTGGTCATGAGCCTGAAGTGTTGATAGGAACCCTCCAATCGTCCTCAGTGGCTGGACTAACACGCACACGGGCACAGACGTGCCTGACAGGCCCCTTTAGGGAATTCACCGGTTGGTTCATTTTGTCCCATGTCATGGATGTCCCATGTCTCTCCCCGTTGCCGGATCCCCCCGTTCCCTGCCTGTGGCTGGACCGTGCGCCTTCCACGTGCTCTTGGCCCCTTCATTGATGGACACAGGGGAGTTCTTTGCCCATTTTCTGATGTAAAGCTCCACTTTGAAGCAGAATCACTTATGAGGCGTCTGGATATTGGATTCACACCTGTGGCAAACACACTTTCCCAGATTCTCACGGACTCTTTTACATTGCCACCTTCAAGACGTCTCACGTCGTATAAAAATGGTCTGTTTATAAATCTATAAGTCAAATCTGTCATTATTATTATTTTTGACCTTCTGATTTCTAGTTTTGTCTTGTACAACCCCAAATATTAAGGAAAGATGCCTGACAACTTAATTAACTTGTTGAGGTTCTGGTTCCAGCACTTACCACTGAGCCACACTCCCAGACCCTTTTTAATGTTAGAGACAGGGTCTCGCTGAGTGGCTGAGGCTGGCTTTGACCTCGCGATCCTCCTGCCTCAGCCTCCCGAGCTGCTGGGATCCTGCGTGTGTCCCTTTGTGCCCAGCTCACTTTTATTTTAAACTGTATTTTATTTCATTTGGTTTATTTTAGTTTTGCCTTTTTAGATCTTTAATCCACCTGGTATTTGGAGGGATGGGTCATCTGTAAGGTGATAATCTAACTTTGAAAACAGCTATGGTCTAGTTATCTGAGAATCATAGTTAGTGTGAGGTCCCTCTGTCCCTCAGTGCCAGGTGTGACTTCCTAGTGTCCTCCACGTTCGCGGTGATTTTCCTGTTTCTGGTCTGACGGTTCCATTCCTTATTATTTTTCTGGCAGACGGAGCAAGCTTCAAGTTAGAATCGGCTGGTCAAGTCTGTTAGAAACCCTCTTGAAACCTTCATTGGGATCACATTGAATTTAGGGATCACTGGGGGCAGGAATGACCCTGGGAGGTGGACGAGGGCTCGCCTCCATGGGCACCTTCCCGGGAGAGCGCTAGGGTTCCCCTGACGTGGCTCAGAGTTTCTGGCACATTCTGGATCGCCGAGCGCCCTCCTGCTTTCCCCGGGGTGAGTTTGCTTGTTTGTTTCATCAGGGATGATTTGTGCCTTAGCAAGTATTTGGGGGCATCTTTTGCGTCTCCTTTGTCCACTTCTCTGGGTCTCACCACTGGGTCCCCTTGTCCCACTTGGCCACTGTTCACCCCTCCTTAAGAAACCTTGTGACGTGGTCCCGTGAAGTTGCTTTGTCTGGGGTGAATTCGTCTTTTGCTTCTTTGTTTCTGTTTTTATTCCTACCAAATAATCTCTTCATAAATTGAGGAATTCTGATGTGCGGGTTGGATTTTGAGTAAGGGGTTTAGGTTTTCTCTTTTCTTCTTCCACCTCTTCTCTGTCGTCTGCTTGTCCCTATGCACACCCCTTATTTTTAGTGACTTTTTAAATTTTATTTGTCAATTTATTCATTTGAGATGGGTCTCCCGTTCCCGGGCTGAAGCAGCCTCCCATCTCGGCCTCCCGAGCAGCTGGGACTACAGGTGTGCGTGGCCACACTGGCTTACACTTCATATGACTGACACCAACACTGAGTTTAAATTTCGCACCAGCGTCTGGGGTTAATCAGCACACGTGGGCCCTCCAGCACCAGGCAAGATCCGGACCGCGTTTTCAGTTCCCCTCCACCCCAACCTCACCCCCGACTTCCACGACAAAGTCCCCTCCGTTTTGGTTCAATATCGTTTTCCTGCATTTGCTTCTTTTTACCTTATGCTGTGACAATTTTTCTTCCTTCAACTTTAAGTCTTTTTGGGTTTTTTTTCCCAGCAATGCGTGTGATCTTTCTCTTTTTTTGCAGTTTTTCTTTCCTGAAATATATCCTAGAGTAATTTTTTTAAAGAAAAGATCTGAAATTTTTTTTCCTTACCTTTAAGAGACCCCAAATTTTGCTGCCCTTGAATGTCAAAAAGAAAAAAGAAAAAAAAAAAGGAAACATTTTTGCCTCTTGTGATTCTTGTTTGTACGACTTTTTCTGGGGACTTTTCAAGACGGCACTCTGTTTAGGGTTCAACCAGGGCTGCTTGTGAGAAATCTCTTGCTAACCTGACCTTTGTCCCAGTGAAAGTGACCTACTTGTTCACTTCCCTATGGAAGTCTTCGCAGGATTGCCCTTTAATTTTGTGAAGATGGGAAAGTTCAATCTGCATGTGGCCTGGTATGGCACTGGTAGAAAGGAACCTGGGGGTTGAGCCTCATTTCTCTTATTACAAACCCCATTGTAGCAGCTCCTCCCCCTATAAATAAAGTCTTCCTTGTTGTGTTAAAAAAAAACAACAAAAAACAAAAACAAAACCAAAATCATCTTGTTCTTTGCTTAGCAGACTGTTGTCTCTTTTAAAGACCTGGGAAAGTTGGCAACTGTATCTGACGGGTCCCAAACAACAGTGGCTCAGCAACATAGAAATTTACTTCCCCCTAATGTCCAGTGGTGGGTCATCTCAGGCTGATACAGTTGCTCTAAAGCAACAAGAGGAATCCAGGCTCCTCTGTTTCTCTTGCATGGTCCTTGTATATGGCTCCCATACCCAAGGTAACCTCATGGTCCAGATGGCTGCTGGAGTTCCGACCATCACTTCTGAAGTGCAGGCTTGGAGGAAGGAGGAAAGGCAGAAGAACAACAATGGACCCCTTCCCACCTGAGTCCTTTAAGCATTCAGTTCTGAAAGACACACATAGAATTTCTACTCCCAGATCCTTGGACAACATTTAGTCACCTGCCCCTGCCTTATGGCAGGAAATGATAAAGAATATAACTTTATTGTGTGCAGCAATAATAAGCCCAGCTTGGGTTTCTGTTTCCAGGAGAACGGGGACAGCCAGGCACTGGCACTGCCCTCCATGTGTGCAGATTCTCTCTGCCTCTGCTTCTGGAGGTTGGAATTCTTGGATCCTTTTTTCAGGTCTCAATGTCTATAAAGCCTCCCACCCGCCCCCGGTCCATTTGCTCTATCTTTAAACATCTGTCTCTGCAAGGCGATCGGCTGTGGGGCTCGCTCTGGGATTTGGCTTGTTATCGATCCTTAAATTACAGATTTCTGTCTTCACACTCCAGGAACTCCACGTTCTATTTTTTGCACATAAGTCTGGGTTTTTAATAGCTCTGATGTCTCCTATCTCCCTGAGGATGCCGATTTACAGGTTTCAAAGTTTTCCTGTCTTTTGGTCTGTGAGGTCTGTGGAGATGTCTGTCAAGTTGGTCTAGGTCAGAGAGGACCCGTCTGACACTGGCGGTCGGGAATTACAACCTCCTCTTGACACAGTGCCTAAGACTGCAAAGTCCTGAGCCCGCCTCTCCTGTACCAGCATGGACCCCCGCCGTGTGGACCCCCTACACGGCTTCCCTCATCTGCAAAGTGAGGATCCTAACTGTAGCCACACAGATGCATTAACACCTGCCCACAGTGCCTGGCTAATGGTGAACACAAGCAAACACAAGGCCCTAAGGAGAGCTCTCTGGGCACCCGGGAGGGTCCATTTGCATTCTTTAATGACCTGGGTTCATCTTAATCTTTCCGGTGGGAGACAGCCACCTGTTTTCTCTCATTTGAGTTGCTATGATCTGTATGTTTGTGTTCCCCCAAAACTCATATGTTGAACCGTGGGAGGCAGAGCCCCTGAAAGGGATTAGGGTCCTATAGCCAGAGAGCTCACCGCGCCCCTGCACCCCATGAGATTATCATGAGGAGTCCATAAGGAAACAGCCCGCACCAGATACCAAATGGGTCAGCACTTGGATCGTGGACTTTGGCTCCCAGAAAAAGAGAAACAAACATCTGCTGTTTATGAACTGCCTAGTCTGCAGCCCTAACAGATTAAGATACTGGTGCAAACATTGTGTGTGTGTGTGCATTTTGTGCTTTGCTTTATGATTCTGTTGGTTTGCTTTGCAAACCTGACTGTCTCCGGTCAGTCTCTGTCTCTCTGATTCCTTCGATGGCTTTTAAGTTTAAATAGGTCAAAGGTTCACGTCTACTGTGAAGTTTAATGGGATTCGCCTTTTTGCATTTGAATTTTTGGTTGACCTCCGTTTGGGGAGTGGTGTGACGGGGAGATTTTGACTGGCTGTTCAATTATCCTAGCAGGTTTTTAATTGAATATTCATCCCTTCGCATTGTTTACTAATTCTTCCTCTATCAGAGAGGGAAAATACAGTTTGACCCTATGATGGCCACTAGCAGGTAGGTAGGCAAGTAGATAGACAGACAGAGGGACAGACACCCAGGCAGGCAGGCAGGCAGGCAGGCAGCCCGGCGGCGCGGTACGTGCATTCTGAGCGAGGCTTCAGACAGCTTTGCAGAGAAGGGAGCCACCCTGACCGTGCTCTGCTCCGGGTACTTCCCAGGGCTGGGGAGGTAATGAAAATGAGGAAATCCCCAGCCTCTTCAGGGAAAGGAGAACTGGAGGCAGATGGCCTGTGGGACAGATGCTGGTAAATGGAGCCCAGGCCGGGGGCGCACAGAGAGCTCACACCTTGTGGTGACACCCCAGCATCCAAACCCTGACTCCCGAGCAGCTGGGCTGGGAAGGCCAGGGGGAGCCGGGTTCAGAGCAAACCCCAGGCCTCTCTCTCAGGTGCCGTCAACTCAGGTGACTGCACACTGGTACCAGGGGACCACGGTCTCATAAGCCTTTGAGCCCTACCATTGCCCCAAGGCCCCTGAGTTCCAGGGAAGGGCTTGTCTCAGGGCACAACACGGGGGCCTGGGCTCTCCCCCGGGACATGGGCCGAGCCCTGGGCAGCTCCCAGCAGGCACATCTTTCTGTAGGCGCAGAGGAGCCAAGTCTTGAGAGACGAATCACAGGCTGGTGACATGGATTGGGCCCAGAGCCCGGAAGGACAGGAATAGAGACTTCTGGGACAATGAGGACCCGCCATCTGCCCACAGGCAGGGCTCTTCTGTACAGCCACATGCAGGCTCAGGGCTGACCGGGAGATGGCGCTGACCTGGGGGCTGCTCCTCCTGGCCCTGCAGGCTCCCTGGGGCCAGTGGGTGACAGGGGCAGAAGGTGAGTCACAGGGCTCCCTCCCTCTCCCCTCCCCCTCACTCTGGGCCCTGAGGGGGCCACTCCCACTGGACCCCAGAAGCTCCCAGAACCAGGCTCTGGCCCTCCTCCCTGGGCTTCCCTAATTTCTTCTGCCCGTCCTCTTCCTCCTCCCTGGGCACCGCCCCTGTCCCCATGTCCCTGGCCCCCCTTTCCTGGCGTCCTGGAGAACCTGGCTGAGGCATGGTCACTTCTCTGCCCACGTTTCTCAGCGTGGCCCCCAAGGCCCTGCCTCCAGGTTGGCCCAGCGCCCTCTGTCCTCCCTCCCTCCTCACAGACCCTCCATCCTCTGGTGGCCTCAGGGTCCCGCCTCCGGGTCCTGGGTTCTCTCCACTTTAGCCCCCAGGGAACTTGACTTCTGTGGTGACCCCAGGAGCCAAGTCCCTCTCCACGCCCAGCCTGGCAGGCTGAGGGCAGGGGCAGTGGGCCCAGGGCCGGGCAGTGCCTGCGGTGTCTTGGGCCGGGGCCCGCCTCTCCTCCCTGGTGCACATGGGGTTGGGGACAGGACCTGTGCATGAGGCGGGTCCCTGTCCTGAGGGACCTGGAGCAGCACGAGGCAGGTCCCTGATGTGCTGAGAACCAGCTCATCTGTGCTCCTGTCAGGAGGGGACTGTCCCCACCTCAGAGCCCCCAGCCCACACAGGCCCAGGGCCTCTGCAGGAAGGCAGGAGACCCCTCCCCAGGGCTGCACATCCCCGAGGAGCTGGGGTGGTGACAAGGGACACTGAGGGGACAGCAGTGACCCCTCCTGCTCTGCCCACCAGAAACCATCCCGCTGAAGACGCTGCGCTGCTACAACAACTACACCAGCCGCATCGTCTGCAGGTGGGCGGACACGGAGGACGCCCTGCGGCTGCTCAACCTGACCCTCCATCGCAGGGTGAATGGGTGAGTGGCCCTGGGAGCCGGGACACAGGGGGGACCTGCCCTGTCTCTGTGCCTGTCCCCCATGCTGTGGAGTGGAGAGGGGCGTGTCGGTCAGCATCGGGTTGGACCACTCACAGGACAAGGGAGGAGGGTGGCCCCCGGACCCCCGGGCCCAGCGCTGGTGTCTGATGTTGGGGTCCTGGGGGCTTACAGCCTTCCATGCTAATGGGGTGGTGGAGGTGATGGCGACCACTGACTTAGTTCCTCCTCCCCGGAGGTGGACGGGACAAGGACACCAGGCCCAGTTCACAGAGGAGGAGACGGAGCCCAGGGAGGGAAGGCCCCGGCCGGCCACAGGGTGGTCAGGACAGGCGGCAGCACAGAGGCAGTGTCCCCAGCCCCACCACCTCCCCATGAGGGGTCCCCCGCCCCCGTCCCATGGCTGCTGGGCGCAGGCCACTGGGGGTGGCTGACCTCACTCTGGCCTGTTGGGGATCTGAATCAGCCACAAATGACACAGTCAAGGGCGAGTCCCAAGGAGCCATCTCTCCACACCCCACGCCTCCCCTCCAGGGTTCCCTGCTGCTGTCCTGAGTCCTCCATGCGCCTTCCCCTGTCCCCCAGGGCCACCCTCCCCTCCCCCCTGAGACAGCAGAAGCCTGGAAGGGGAGCCCCCGCTCCCCCCACCTGTACCTCCCTGGACCTGGCCTGGTCAGTGTCCCCGGCCCTGCAGGGAGTCATGTCCCAGTCACTCTGAGCCCCGACCTGGATCTTCAGGTCTCACTGCTCAAGGACGTGGCTGCCACCACCGTTCCCACCCCCTGTGCCATCGGTGCCCTCCCCCAGGCTTATCCCCATGACCTTGTAAGTGTGGTCCGATGCCGGGCTCCAGATGCCAACAGTGACGGCAGCCCTGGCAGCTCCAGGCCCTGCGTCCCCGTCCCCACAGCCCCAGCCCCTCCCTCTGTCCACGACGCGTTTTCCCAGGAATCTCCCTTGAAACTCTGGTGAGGCTTCACCCCCTGCTTCCCCTCTCCCCTTGTCAAGGTCACCAGTGACCTCCGTCCCTGACCTGGACCTGAGCCCGTCTTACACTTGACCCATGAGCGTCCCGCAGGCACGTGACTGCCCCCATCCTAATGCCCCTTCACTGGCTCCTCCTGTCTGGTTGGGCCATCTTCTTGTTCCTTGTCCCTTGTCCCTCTGGCTCTGCAGGCCAGCAAGGCCCTGGGCCCTGTCCTGGGCTCAGCCCAGAGGCCATTCCCTCAGACACCTTCCCGACTACCCCTTCTGGATGCCCTCGGGAAAATCTGCACACCACAGTCTGCTGGGAAGGTTCCTGCTCCTTCCATCATCAGTGCCTCTGTCCCCAGGTGGCCGGGGGCAGGGATCTGCCATATGCAGTGACAACCCCTGACCCTGGATGACTTTGGCATGTGGCAGCCGTTCAGTGACTGTCTGATGAATGGAGGACTCTAGTGCACGTTAGCTGACCCTGTCCTCTCCTAACAGGGATCTTCCACAGCCAGTGTCCTGTGAGCTCAGTGAGGACATGTCCTCGGGGGACTGCCCAGCTCACCAGTGTGTACACAGGAAGTGCCTCATTCCCTACCAGGAATTTGCCCTCGCTGACCACGACTACTACTTCTTCCAACCAGACCGGCCGCTGGGCATCCAGCTCTTGGTGCCACTGACCCAGCACGGTGAGGGGCTGGCCCCTGTCCACACAGGGGCACCAGGGTGACCGGGCTACAGGAGGTGGCCAGGGAGGGAGTCTCCACGGGCTGGACACGGTCCTGGGGGCACAGGAGATGGTGTCCTCACAGTGGAGGCATCAGGGCAGGTGCCACGTGAGGACGCTGCCCACCCTCCCCTGCCTGCTGCTTCTGCCACCTGCAGGCCCCTGGCTCCCGCCCGAGAGCTTCCCTCCAGGCAGAGCCCTTCCTGGGCTTCACAGGAAGCTCCTCGCTGACAGGACCCTCCGTCCTCGTCACCGCCCCTCATCTCTACAGCAGCCCTGGCTGGGGAGGAGGCCCCTGAGGCCCAGGCAGCGCCAGAGTCACCACTGACAGGGACGGTCCACTTTCCCTGGGCTTCCTCCACCGCAGATCCGGGTGGTCCCCTGAGCCCTTCTGGGGTCCCGGGGGCCACGCTGTGGTCTGTGGGGCTCACGCCGCCCTCTGGCTTGGGGGGCAGGCGGCTGCCCTGCACAGTGAGGCTGTGTCTGCTGTGCACTTGAGGGACACGCGGGCGGCTCTTCAGACCCGTGGCTCCAGGGAGTTGGTGCCAAGAGGAGACAAAGTGCGGGCTGGTGTCGCACAGAGGCCGGGGTTCGCCTCGGGAGCCTGGGACCTGGGCTCCACCCCAGATCTGCAGGAAAGGTGCAGGGGCTTTGGAAACAGGTTGCGTCAATGTCCAGCCCGTAGGGACCTCGCTCCAGCCTGAAGCTCGCTGGCTCCGATCGGGGAGGCTGGCAGGGGCTGGGAGGGCACAGGGGTGCACCTGGCACAGGAGGCTCCCCCAGGACAGACCTTGGACACTTCATGTCCTCTGTCGCTTTCCCCATCTGATTAAGGACCAGGAGGGGGAACATCGGGGATGACCAGGGGAGTAACTGGTCCCTAGGCTGCTCCCTGGCTGCTCTGCCCCCACTCCCTGTCAGCCCCAGGGCGGGGAGCGCAGCCCTCCATCATGGGTTCCCGTCCTGGCTGGGGCTGGGCACAGGCTGGTTCTGTGCTGTGCCCTGACATTCTGGGTTGGTGACTCCTCCGAGGTCCCAGCTCAGACCTGCTCCCATGCACCAGGTCCCCGTCCACATGGGACATCACCACTTTCCTTCATGAGGTTTGGTATTTGAAAGTCACCCCCCAGCAATGAGCCTCCCAGTCGGGGGGGACCAGCAGCCATGGCTCTCAGGAGCCTCTGGTGGAGTCACCCAGGAGGCCCCGACAGACCGATGGGCACTGGAGATGGCTCCCTGGGCACAGCAGCCGGCCCCGGACCCCAGATGGCTCACTGCACCCCACGTTTCTGCAGAGGAAGGGCTACAGGGCCAGGGCTCCTGCCCATGGTCACCGTGCTGCTGGGCCGCTCTGGGCTGGGACCCGTCCCTGGTGGCCCCCGTGGCCCTCACGTACCCTCTGCTCCCTCCCTGCAGTCCAGCCGCCCCCACCCAAGGACCCCCAGATCAGCAAGACCGGGGACCATTTCCTGCTGACCTGGAGTGTGGCCCTCGGGGATCCCCAGACACCCTGGCTGTCGCAGGGGGACCTGGAGTTCGAGGTGGTCTACAGGCGGCTTAGCGACTCCTGGGAGGTAGGATGGGGTCAGCTCTGCCCGTGCCGGGGGACGCCAGGCTGGCCCTTCCTGCAGCGCCCCTCTCTCCCTCAGGAGGCCACCAGCCTCTACTCCCGGTCCTCCCCGGCCGTCCTGGGCGCAGAGCTCCTCGTGCCCGGCAGCACCTACGTGGCCCGAGTGCGGACGCGGCTGGCCCCCAGCTCGCGCTTCTCGGGACGGCCCAGCCGCTGGAGCCCCGAGATCCTCTGGGACTCGCAGCCAGGTACTGGGGTCCACGCGGGAGGTGTCCTTCTAGGACGGGTCTCCCAGGCACTCGGGGCCCCGGAGTCCACTCGTGGCCTTGCGGGCACCTGCGGCTGCGTGTCCTGGGCCTCCGGGGCCAACCCATGTGCTCGGGCGGCTGCCAGGCCGTCATGGCCCCTGCGGGCTCCGTGTCCTGCACTCTCTGTGACAACCACGACGTCATGGTCACAGCAGCCTTGCTGGCCGCTGTGTGTGAATGAGCACCACGTGCAGGGCTGGCCCCGTCTCTGTGTCCAGTCCCCACACGAGGAGGCTTGGAGCCCATCCCTGCCTCAGGGATGGGTGGACGTCCCACGGCCTCTGGGCTGTGGGCACCTGGCAGCTGCAGGCCAAGGCTCAAGCCCGCACTTGCTGCCCCAAAGCTGGGGTCCCCTGTGCTCAGTCACCTGGTGTCCCCAGAGCTCTGGAGGGAGGAAGGGCAGTGACCGAGGGGTGTGTCCCTCCAGGGGACGAGGCCCAGCCCCGGAACCTGCAGTGTGTCTTCGACGGGGCCCACACCCTGGGCTGCTCCTGGGAGGTCAGGTCCCCCGTGACCAGCTCCGTCTCCTTCGGCCTCTTCTACGCGTCCAGCCCAGAGGCACAGTGAGTGTCCGTCCCCTCTCCGGCCTTCCCTGCTCTGGCCTTGCCCTGGCCAGGCCTCCTCCTGTCCCTGGGGCATGGTGGACGCTGGGACTCAGCCCAGGTCTCAGCTGTCCCGTGGTCCCTCCTGTGTCCCTCCCTGTCCCTGCCCTCAGGGAGGAGGAATGTGCCCCGGTGTTGAAGGAGGAGCTCAGCGGCCTGTACACCCGGCTCCGGTGCCAGATCCCGGTGCCCAACCCCGGGGCCCGCGGCCTGTACGTCGTCTCTGTCCGTCCACGGAGGGAGGGGAGGTTCATCAAGAGCTCGGACAACAGTGAGTTGGCCCCGGCTCGTGGGGTGCCTGCCGGCTGGTCCTCCCCGTGAATCCAGTCACCCCACCGTGACCCCTGGGCACGTGCATGGTACCCCTGCCCCGGCCTGCGGTTCTCCCTTGAGAGGGAATGGGGTCCAGTGGCCAAAAGTGCTCTGCTCCGTCAGCCAGGCCCCTGGTGCCCGGCTCTCTCCTCTCCTGGCCCCCTCAGACCCCCTCTGCTCCCCACCCCAAATCCCCCTTCCAGACCCGGATTGGAGTTTTGACCTGACTAATTTCCAAGTTCTCCTCTGACTGATTAAGTCTTCTAAATCGTGATCTGTGATTTCCATTTCCATTCGGGGTTCGAGTTTCTGCAGAAGGACTGGGATCTGGCAGGTGGATGTCACTCATTTCTGTGACGTAGCAGGGACCCCCATGCAAGGGTCCGCTCCACATGATGGCCGAGTTCGTTTATTTTCTATATTTGTAACCAGGGGTTGAACCCAGGGGCACTTTACCACTGAGCCACCTCCCCAGCCCTTGGTGTTCTTTGGGACAGGGTCTTTCTAAGTTGCTTAGGGCCTCACTAACTTTCTGAGGCTGGCCTTGAACCTGTGATCCTCCTGCTTCAGCCTCCCAGGTCACTAGGACTGCAGGCCTGTGCCGTTGTGCCTGGCTTTCCATCTACTCTTCAGGCCTGACAAAGGCAGGAGCTAGTTTGTCTTTGTCACCTGGGTTTAAATCCACCACCTGCTCTCTGGGGGTTGCCCCTGCACCAAGGGACTCCTATGGTTCAAGTGCACAAAACATATAAAGGACTTAGAGTGACCTTGGTCCATGGGATAATTTAGCAACATGGAGACATTCACGTTGTTTTTGTAAAAGCCCCACAGAGTCATCAGGTGATGAGCATTCTCTATTTGTATTTCTTTCTGATTGATAGACTGAAGTTCAGAGTGGTCGAGTAACTTACTTAACGTCGCACCGCTAGCAGGAGGCAAATTGAGGCTGAAACATAGAACTCCTGAGTCAACACCTAGTTTCTGCTTTCTCTGTCCTTTGAGTTTCCTAACTTGTGGTCTCCTGGCCGTGGGAGACGCTGTCCCAAATGGGCTTCACCTTTCTGTTTAGCCACAATGTGGTTGGAGACAGGGTCCCCTAGATGTCATCCGAGGTCCTTGCAGCTAATGTGGGCTGACTCTGCAGGGGAGAGCTTGTGAGCCACTGCTGGCTTCAGACTTGTCCCTACCCTCTAGGGCTCAAGGGACCGGAGCCCAGAGTAGAGCAGGTCTCAGAGCAGCTCTGAGAGTCTCTGGAGCAGCGTGGGGACAGGGGGGCCAAGGGCTGCGGCATCACATATCAGGTCTGATCTCTGTCGCTCCACTGCAGAGCTGCCTGTCGTGGGCAACCCCCTTCACGTGAGCAGGTGCGTGGCTGGGGCACGGGGCCTGGCGCCTGGGCCAGGCCAGAGCTGACCGAGGTGGCCGTGTGGTGACGCCGAGCACGGGGAGGAGGCCAGGCTGTGGGCCTCTGCACACCGGGAGTCAGGCTGGGCGTCCCCAGGGGAATGGTGACACGAGGCAACACAAAGGCCCCCATGGCTGGGACCTGGGGCCTCCGCTGGGGAGGACAACACGCAGAATGGCCATCCTGAACCACGGGAATGTTCTGCTGAGGGGCCTGGTCACGGCCACCCCTAAAAGTCTCCCTCCCCCAGTCCAGATGGAGCGCCCAACCCTCAAAGTGACCAAAGACGGAGACAGCTACAGCCTGCGATGGCAAGTGGAGAAAATGTACTACACACACCTCGGACAGACCTTTGAGGTCCAGTACCGGAGGGACGCAGAGAAGTGGGAGGTGAGCCTGCACCCGGGGAGGGCTTCATGGGGCGGCAGCAGAGGGAGAGAGAGCACCCCAAGGAGCCCAGATGCACCTGGGCCCAGCAGGGGACCAGGCAGAGGTCACCACTGGGCTGTGGGGGCCGTGTCCCTGTGTGGTCAGCAGGTGAAGGAGCTGATGCTCAGAAGTGAGGGGTGAGGTCCCCTGAGAGCCCACTGGGATGCAGCGGGGCTGAGACCCCCAGGGCCGGCCGAGACGCTGGGATGGTGGAGCCAGGAGAAGGTGCCAGACTCCTGAGCGCCCGCCTCAGGGCTAGACTGGCCCACTGCACTGTGTTCCTGGAGCAGCCATAATGACCACCTGTGGGCTGGGCGTCTTCAGGGGTGGGCCAGGAGGTCCCCAGGGCCTGGGCCTGGTGCTCCCCCGGGGCTGAGGGCAGGGTCTGGCCCTGGTGGACCGCTGTGCTACAGTGGACGCTGGAGCAGGGTCCTGGGGGGCAGGAGGCCGTGCTGGGCTGCACGTGACTCCATGGGACGGAGGGGAGGAAGGGGGCCCGGGCAGGGGCGGGAGGGGTGTGCTGCTGTGGCCCCCACCTGGCCAGCGCCTCCACCTCAGCCACCTGCCCCCACAGGACAGCAAGAGAGAGACCCTGCAGAACGCCCACAGCATGGCCCTGCCAGCTCTGGAGCCCTCCACCCGGTACTGGGCCAAGGTGAGGGTCAGGCCCACCCCCGGCGTCTACAATGGCATCTGGAGCGAGTGGAGTGAGGCTGCCTCCTGGACCACAGAGTGGGGTATGTCCAGGGCCCACCTGCCCCTCCTGGGTCAGCCCATTAGGGGAGGGGTCAGGAGAAGCCCCAGGGGCCTTGGGGAGGGAGGAGGCCCAGGGAGAGAAGGGGGCTCAGGACGACAGAGTCTCCGGGGCCTTTGCTGCCCCCCGGCCAGCTGCCCGCTCCGCTCTGCACCTCTCAGATCCTCCTGGTACCTGGACGTCCAAGTCCAGGGAGTGCCCCCCCCAGCAGCCCTGGTGTGGGCAAGGCCCTGAGACCCTGGGCACCCTGACACAAAACTGAGCAGGGCTGGGGCTCACACCCAGCCTCCTCTTCCTGGGGTCTGGCCTCCCCCACCCACCCCACGCAGGGAGCCTCCGCAGCCCCTCCTGACCAGCAGGGCCTTGGGGGCCACCGGTCCCCCCCGAGCCTGCAGCCTTCCCTCCCCACCCTGAGTGTCCCTCCCCTCTGCCGGCAGTGCTGCCCACGTGGGTGCTGCCGATCGTCCTCGTCCTGGTCACCCTGCTCCTGCTCCTGGCACTGCGCTTCTGTGGCGTCTACGGGTACAGGTGAGGGCCCTCCATGTGGGGTGGGTGACCAGGACCCAGGGCCACCCAGGGCAGAGCCTGGCTCCCTGCAGTTCCCGCTCTGCCATCTCCCCCCGCCCCAGCCTCAGTGTCCCCTCTGTTCCTGGGCACGGGAGCCACTGGCCCTGAGGTGTCTGGCAACTGTCCCCTCCCTGGTGGCTGTTGCAGGCTGAACAGGAAGTGGAAGGAGAAGATCCCCAACCCTGGCAAGAGCCACCTGTTCCAGGTAGGTCTGGCTGGGAGGGGCTTCCTCTGCTGCTGTGTCCCCTGTCCCTGTCCGGCCACCTCCCTCCCCTTCCCGTGGGGGGCCATGGAGGGTGTGGGTGGGCCAGGCCTGAGCACCTGGGGGGCCTGGCCAGCAGGGAGCTGCCCCTGGACACCTGCAGGGGCAGCAGCCCTGCCCTGGAGACAGGCCCCATGTGAGGGTGCTGGGGGGCATGAAGCTGGGCTTCCCAGGGGGCGACCACCTGGGGACACGGTGCCTGGTGCCCGGAGCCCTGTGGTCAGGTCACAGGGCAGCTCTGCTGTGGGGGCCTCGTGCAGAGTGCGGGAGGACAGGGAGAGTGGGGGACGCCCAGGTGAGAGGAGCCTGGGAACAGGCCCCCCGTCCCCGGGAGCTCGGCACCTGGGGACTCACAGCCCCCTGGGCCGCCCTCTCCTGGTGCCAGGGGGCCGGGGCCGTCCTGACCACCTGCAGGTCCCCCCAGGTCTGGGCTCACCGAGGGCCCTCCCCCTCACTGTCCTGCAGCCCGCCCCCACCCACAGGCACCCTGTCCTTTCCCTTCCAGAACGGGGGTGCAGGCCTCGGGCCCCCACCCAGCCTGTGGGCTGCCCCCAGCAGGAGCCCGCCTGCCCAGGGGCCCTGGGACAGCCAATTTCCTGAGCTGGAGAGGTGAGTGTGTGGCTCTGTGGTGGCTCTGGGCCTCTGGGGATCCGGTTGGGACAGTGCATAGTGTGTGTCAGGAGTCTCAGGCGGTGTCCTGGGCTCACTGTGAAGTGACCCACAGAGGTGAGTTCACTGAAGCAGGAGGCACACAGGTGGACATCAGGCAGAACTTCCTGACTGCCAGGTTAGAGGCCAGAGCGAGGCAGGGCCCTGGAGCCGATGACCTCTCCTGCCCTCCTGTCCAGGGACGTGCCCCACGTCAGTGGGTTCACTGGGTGGCTGAGGGACATTAGCCGCAGGCCTCAGCCCTGGGGTGGCTGCTCATTTTGTCAGGCGGGGTTGATGGACACTCTTAGAACTGTGGAAGGAGCAGGCGGTGGGCAGGCAGCTTGGCCCTGGCTCTGGTGGCGTGCCAGGAGCAGGGTGCTGTGGACAACCTTGAACTAAGTATCACGAATGGACATGTGATCTCTGGTGACATCAACTCGGTCCAGTGCCCCTTGGTGGGCTGCTCCCCGTGCTCTGTGGTGCTGGCTGTGGAGGGTCGTGGTCCTGCCCCCTGGGCACCTGCCCCTCCTGCAGGAGCGCCTGGGTCTGCACAGCTGTCTCCATGGCTGCCTCTGTTCTCCCACAGGGTGCCCTCTAAGGGTTTTGGAGACTGTGAGGTGTCACCTCTCACCATAGAGGACCCTCAAGTGTCCTGCCATCCACCATCTGGGCCCGATACAACCCCAGCTGCCTCGGGGCTGCCCACGGAGACACCCCGCGGCCCCCAGCCGGGCCCAGCAGCCCCCTCAGGCAGGGCTGAGAACCGTCTGCCCAGCTTTGACTTGAATGGCCCCTACCTGGGGCCCCCCCACAGCCGCTCCCTGCCTGACATCCAGGGCCCGCCGGCGCCTCCCCAGAGCCAGGAGCCAGCGCTCACGGGCTCCCTGGAGTACCTGTGCCTGCCCCCTGGGGGACAGGTGCAGCTGGTCCCCCTGGCCCAGGTGATGGGGCAGGGCCAGGCTGTGGACGGGCAGGGCCAGCGCAGCCCTGCGGCCCAGGAGACCCCCTCCCTGGAGTCCAGGGGCGGCCCTGCCCCTCCTGCCCCTGGGCTGGGGGTGGGTGAACAGGACCCAAAGCACAGCCCAGCGGCACTGCCCATGAGCTGTGGAGACCCTGAGGATGCTGGTGTGGCCTCTGCCTATGTCACCACGGCAGACCTGGCTCTTGCCCTGCCCACGGGGACCCCATCTGTCTCTCCGGCTCTGCCTCTGAGCCCCCCCTTTGTCCAGAACCCCAGTGTCTGTCCTAGGCCACCAGATGGGCCCCTTGGAGCCCCAGGCCCCGGGAAGCCAGGGTTCGAGGGCTATGTGGAGCTCCCTCCAACCATGGGCCAGTGCCCCCAGCCCCCCATGGGCAGTGCTGCCTCTCCTATGTCCAGCACCCCCATCCTGAGCCCAGGGGAGCCCCGGGAGGAAGTAGCCCTGGGGTCCCCACCTGCCGAGGGGCTCCTTGTCCTGCAGCAGGAGGGTGACTATTGCTTTCTCCCTGGCCTTGGACCTGGGCCTCTCTCACCCCAGCGCAAGCCCTCCTGCCCCGAGCCCTGTCCTGAGGTCAGGGACCCCAGGCAGCCCAAGCCCCACGTGCCAGCCATTCAGCTCTTCAAGTCCCTGAAGCATCAGGACTACCTGTCCCTGCTTCCCTGGGACACCAGCAGGCCTGGGCAGGTGTGCTGAGGCCTGCAGACCTCCCCCAAGCCCTGCCCTGTCCCTGTCATCCCTGCAAGGCCCGGGGCCTTCCATACTGAGATGGAGGGGCCTGGAGAATGCCCAGGCCAGCCTCGGGTCCTCCCCAGACGCCTTCTCCGCCGCTCACCTGTGCGCTCTCTCTCTCTCTCTCTCTCTCTCACACACACACACACACACACACACACACACACTTTTCTTTCAAGGGAACTGATTTTGAGGTTCTGGGCTGTTCTACCTCTACCTCCCTCCCATTTTTTAAAATTCATATTTCTTGCTTTTTTTTTTTCACTCTTGTTTTTTTTATTGATTCAGTTTTGGCGTGATTCGGGGGTCCTAGTGGGCCTCTTCTGAGTGCAGCTGTCTAGTTTGCCTAAGGACAGGTTAGCTGCGTGTCCCCAGCAGATGTACAGAGCCTGCTTCTCGCCCAACTGTAGGAGGCACGAGGTTTCAGGTGGGGCCTGGGGTGTCAGACCCTGGGTTCTAGCCAGATAGATGGGGGCTGGGAGGGGAGGGGAGCCCGGAACCCACATGGCAGAACCCACAACTGTAGAAAAGTTGGGGAAACTGCATTATGAGGAAAAAGGGGGAGACGATCAAAGGGTAGCCAGAAGACTTCCAGCCCAGCCGGGCCAGCTGCCCTCCCTCCAGGGAGACCGCCAGACTCTGGCTCCCACTGTCTGCTGCCGAACGGTGGGGCTTCCGCGTCTGGCCTTACCCTGGGGAGTTATGGTTCTATGAAATCTTTGCTTCTCTGATCTACAAATAATAATGGCATTACATGGTCCTTGTTGGCATTACCTGACCACTCTCGAGTTTGCACAGGGTTTTGGATGGATCCTGTCCATTGCTGTTTTTCGCGGGTTAAGCCCGTTACGGTTTTTGTTAGGTGGGACCCTCTCCTTGTCTGATGGGGTTTTAAAAACTGTTCTCGGATGGCCTTTCATCCATGGTGCCAGTGACTCTCCTGACCCCCCACCCCCGTTAGTTGTTCGTCCTAAACTTTGTGGGGGGACAACTTGGTGCACTCCGTGTTTGCTCCTCCGTTTGTCTGGGGGACGCCAACTCCTTCTCCTCTTTTGGTGCCAAGTTGACAAAGGCCTTGTCCATGGCAGAGCCGCTGCCTTTGCCCGACTTTTATGTCTCTTTTTATGTTTTAAGCATTTCATGTAAAATTTTAAGTATTTTGGGACCCACCCACGTGAGACAGGTGTGTCTCTCTGTTTTCCCCAACACAGAGCTGGGCATCTTTGCTGCTTTGGATTGTCCATTTGTGGTCCATGTGTCTGAAATGCACCTTTGTGAGGCAGAAAGTTCTGGAATGGACTTTGGTTTTTCTGGGCTTCCTGTCCTAGCCTCGCTGTCTCCACGGTCCCCACCGTCCTGATGGCCTGGTTCTGTGATTGGTTTTGCCAATGGGGGAGGGTGCCGGTTTCCTTTCTCCCTGGGTTCCCTTGCGTTAGAGTTGTGCTGTGGTTGAAGAGAATCGTGAACGACGTCAACAGCCATCGAGCCTCCAATCCGTCAGGGCCTGTTGGTGCCTTCCGTAGAGTTCAGTCTTCGGAAAATGAATGTATTAGAAAGCAATCCCCAAATGCCTGGACATTGTTAAGAGGTGAACATTGTAATAAAATATTTATAATGCTGTTGTGGGGCAGGTCGCTCAGAAAACACACCAAGTCCCAGGTTTGTCCAGACTGAAGAGTCTTTATTTAGCCGGCCAGTTGGTGACTGCCCCCTGCAGGACCCATAACTGTCTCTGCAAGGAACAGCCCTCACCCTGATCATTTTAGGATATTTAAAGGCAAAAACCACATCTGGGTTGACGTAGCTGCAAGCAAGCAGGGACAGGAGCTGGACTGGGCAGTTAGCGAGACAACACAGTGGGCACATTGGTATTTCCCAAGGGACTTTCCAGGTTGGCACAGCAGCGAGCAAGCAGAAGGGAAGTGGTCAAAATGACCCTAGTTGAGTGCCAGTCAGGGAATGGTCACTAACATCTAGACAATCTCTGACAAGGTGCATTGCCCAAGAAAAATGGAAACCAAAGAGAACAGTTTTACATGGTACAAGAGCTGCTATTTGAGTTGCCCAGTGTGTTATGCTAGGTGACTATTAATGGGTACAGAGGCGGGGCTCTCCCACGGGAGGAGCATTTCTTACAAGATACCGAGTCTCAGGGTGAAATGGAGTCCGGTCATTGCCCATATAGCCTGGCCCATAACAATATAAAGTAAAACTGAACCCAACCCTGTGTCCACGCCTTGGTGGAAAGGGGCATCCTAGGAGGCGGATTCTGTAAGACAGAAGGACACTTGGTCCCTGGGCCCTGCCGTGACTGCAGGGTCAGTTTGAGGGAGGGCTCTGGTTGGGACAGCGCACCTGCCGAGATCCAGGGTGGCAGACAGAGTGGGGAGCAGGTGGGCTTTTGCAAAACTCCAGGAGAGGGGGAGGAGCACACACCTGAAAGCAATCATTCACTGACCATCAATTCAAAGTTACCTGGGCATCCTGCGTGTGGCCGCTAGTCACAAGAATGCAGAACTAAGGAAGAGACTGAGTCACTCCTAAAATAGCTGAGAGGGGTTGAGAGCTTGTTCCGGACACCCTGGCTCCAGTGATTCATGGGACCAACTCATTCAATCTTCATGATCCTCTGATGGAGACGCTGTCCTCATCCTGCTTGGTTGTAGGAGGGAACTAAGGCACAGAGAGGTTATGCAACTTTCTACCAGTCAATCAGCCGGTCAGAAGCAGAGGCAGGATTCAAACCTTGGCCCTCAGGCTCAGAGCCTGCCCTTGGGAGGGAGGCCTTTCCTCTAAAGCTCCACATGTGGATGTGGGATGATCCGGGGTCCAGTGACATTTCCCCTGCCCTGTGTCTCCACATGGCCAGAGGCCACCAGCTGGAGATCTGGAGGGAGGCTGGACGCCTCTGGGAATGTGGAGTCACGGGTGCAGGGATGACATCCCTGGGCACTGGTGTGGGGTTTTGAGGAAACCCCATGTCGAGGGCTCAGGGCTGGGACGCCCCAGCTGACTCAGGGCTGAAGATGGCAGAGAGAGGCCTCACAGTCACAGTAAAGAGTCCCCACAAGTCACTAAGTGTCCACGAGGGGAAAACGGCCCAGTGACTTGAATGATCCCTAAAAATGACAGACGGCAATAAAGCAAGCTCAAAGGTGGGCTGTCCTCACTGGTGACTAGGCATATTCAAATTCAAATGAGATCCTTTTTTATTTTTGACTCACCAGATTGGTAAATATGGAGGGCGGAGAACCTCTGAGAACATCCAGAATTGGGGGAGGTGTGCGGTACGGTATTCTGATGCCACATTTTCCCCCCTGGTACTAGGGATTAAACTCAGAGGTGCTTAACTACTGAGCTAAGTCTCCCACTTTTAAAAATTCTATTTATTTATTTATTTATTTAGGTACAGGGGATTGAACCCAAGGGTGCTTAACCACTTTTTTTTCCCATTTTTTATTAGGAGACAGAGTCTCAGTAAGTTGCTGAGGCTGGCTTTGAACTTGCCATCCTCCTGCCTCAGCCTCCTGAGCTGCTGGGATGACAGGTGTGCGCCATTGTACCAGGCTTATGCTACTTTTAAAACAGATCACATTTTAGAGTAGTCTTAGGTTCACAACCAAATCGAGAACAAGGTCCACAGGTTCCCACCTACCCCCAGCCCCATCTTTCCTTCCCTGTGACTAACACCCTTGCACAGTGGTCTAAGTCTGTCCGGGCTGCTAAAATAAATAAATAAATAAATAAATAATTTAAAAAACAACCCACACAGGCTGATTTATAAACAACGGACATTTATTCCTCCCAGTCCTGGAGGCTGAAGGCCAAGATCAGATGCCACTGAACTTGGTGCCCAGTGAGGGCCACAGGGTGCCTTCTTGCTGTGCCCTCACTGTGCACGGGGTCTCTCTGGGGCCTCTTTTATAGGGGCCCTAACCCCAACCACAAGGGCAGGGTCCTCTGACCTAGTCACCCCCAACACCTTGTCTCCCCAGACGATGGCCCTGGGTTTAGGATTCCAACAGATGAGACTGGGGGCGGGACACAAGGCTCCACCGGTCCCAGTGGTGGTGTGACATTGGCTCCAACGGGTGGAACTCCGCTGATACGTCACGGCCACCAAAGCCCCTCATTTCCATTCAGGTGCACTCTTGGTGTCACGCACTCTACACATTTTGACAAACGGACACCTGCCCAGCCAGCACCCAGAGCAGGGTCACTGCCTGAGGGTCTTCCTGTTCCACAGCTCATCCCTCAGCCCCCAGCCCTGGTGACCACCAATGCCCATACTGTCCCCATGGTCACCTCCTTTCCAGAAGGGAGTCAGGGGTTCTAGGTACACCAGCATAACCTGGGGGCTCGTCGGCAGTGCCACCTCCCGGGCCTCGCCTCAGGCCCGGGACCCAAAAGCTCTGTCCTAACCAGCTCAGAGGCTGGCCCCAGGCACAGCTACGGAGGACCACCACCCCCTTCGTCACGACGGCCTTCTCGGGACACAGATCATCTCGGGAAGGAGCCGGGCACGGAACAAGGACGGAAAGCAGGTGCTAAGGCCCAGCTGCGGCAGAGGTGGCAGCCACACTCCCAGGGCTGTGGTCACTCTGCAGGCCAGTGCTGGCTTCATTGCTCGGAAGAGGGACATTATCCCTGGCCCTTAACACAGACCCAGGCAGAGACATCTGGTCAGGATGTGAGTGTGAGTGGCCCCTACCTCCAGGAGTGGGCAGCTGGCCTAGGGAGGGGCCTTCAGGAGCCAATACTGGAGAGGAGGTGGTGGTCACCCTCCTGCTGCAGGACAAGGAGCCCCTCGGCAGGTGGGGACCCCAGGGCTACTCCTCCTGGGGCTCCCCTGGGCTCAGGATGGGGGTGCTGGACACAGGAGAGGCAGCACTGCCCGTGGGGGGCTGGGGGCACTGGCCCATGGTTGGAGGGAGCTCCACATAGCCCTCGAACCCTGGCTTCCCGGGGTCTGGGGCTCCAAGGGGCCCATCTGGTGGCCTAGGACAGACACTGGGGTTCTGGACAAAGGGGGGGCTCAGAGGCGGAGCCGGAGAGACAGATGGGGTCCCCGTGGGCAGGGCAAGAGCCAGGTCTGCCGTGGTGACATAGGCAGAGGCCACACCAGCGTCCTCAGGGTCTCCACAGCTCATGGGCAGTGCCGCTGGGCTGTGCTTTGGGTCCTGTTCACCCACCCCCAGCCCAGGGGCAGGAGGGGCAGGGCCGCCCCTGGACTCCAGGGAGGGGGTCTCCTGGGCCGCAGGGCTGCGCTGGCCCTGCCCGTCCACAGCCTGGCCCTGCCCCATCACCTGGGCCAGGGGGACCAGCTGCACCTGTCCCCCAGGGGGCAGGCACAGGTACTCCAGGGAGCCCGTGAGCGCTGGCTCCTGGCTCTGGGGAGGCGCCGGCGGGCCCTGGATGTCAGGCAGGGAGCGGCTGTGGGGGGGCCCCAGGTAGGGGCCATTCAAGTCAAAGCTGGGCAGACGGTTCTCAGCCCTGCCTGAGGGGGCTGCTGGGCCCGGCTGGGGGCCGCGGGGTGTCTCCGTGGGCAGCCCCGAGGCAGCTGGGGTTGTATCGGGCCCAGATGGTGGATGGCAGGACACTTGAGGGTCCTCTATGGTGAGAGGTGACACCTTGCTGTTCCCAAAATCTGGGGAAGGCCACCTGTGGGAGAACAGAAAAGGACACTAATGGGACCTCTGAAGGACATGGTGGGGCTGGGGAATAGCAGGGGCTTCAAGTAGGCAGGAGGGCCTGGGAGAAGACCAGAGGCCCTCCACCCCTTCCCCAGAGGGAGGCCCTCCGCACCTCACCTGCTCCCTTCCCACTCCCCCGCCAACCCTTCTGGGTGCCACATCATGGCCCCTCAGCACCCAGCTGACCTCCCGCCCTTCAGCTGGGCCAAGGTCACAAAGTCAGGCCTTGGCCATTTTCCTATTCCAACCCTGGGCTCTGGCCACACGGAGCAGGGTCTCAGCTTGCTCACTGGGCTCCCCGTCACCCACTCCGGGCCTTCCCCCCCGCGCTCTCTGCACTTGCGCCTGAGTGACCTGTGCTCATGCACCCCCCAACCCGGGGCAGGAGGCAGCTGTTTATATCCACACCCTGACCCTTGAGTCCTTAGAGGGACCAACCACCCGTCCTTCACAGCTACCGCCCCAGGCCTGGCCGGCAGCAGCTCTCTGAGAGTGGCCTCCTTTTCTCTCCCCTGTTGTCACCTCCTGAAGGGAGGCGTCCCTCTGTGAGGACAGTCTTCCACAGGGAAGGACCAGTGGCCTCATTTGAGCCTCCCTCCAGGTCTGTAAGGTGGAGAGGAGATGCCCAAGCTCCCCTCCACTTGGGACCAAAGGAAGGGACGCAGTGCCCCAGCCGGCCACCCCTGCAATTCAGACACCAGAACCCAGGCTCCGGCAGGTGTGTGGAGTCGGGGAGGCTGCAGACCTGGCCACCCCGAGGCTGGGGCCTCCTGAGTGTCTACTGACCTGTAGCCAAGGGGCCAGAGCAGACGGATGGGCCCTCAGAGGCCAGGAAAGGGGGTCCAAAGCCACCCTTTGCCTTGCCCTGAGCTTTCCCCAGGGGACCTGTTGGCTTTGCAACCAATTAGGAAACAAAATCCTTGGAAAGGAATGAAGACTGCACCTGCCGTGCCCACTGCTGACCCCCACTGCTGACCTCCTCACTGGCACTGGAAGAGCCCCGTCCTGGCAAACCTTCCAACAGCTCTGCAGGTCTGAGGAAGGCCCGCAGCTTGCCCCTGACCTTAGCCTTGACCATGGAGAGAAGCTTGAAGGTGCCCGCCTGCCAGGGTCCACGCAGGGAGGTGTTGGGGGTCTGGGGGTCACTCACCTGAACCTGCAACCAGGACCCACCCACCCAGGGGCCTGGAGCCTCGGTGACAGAGGAGGAGATGTTGAAAGCAGGGGACAGTAAGCCGTTCAGTCGGCACAGTGCTGAGACCGGCTGTGGGAAGCCTAGGCCTCGATTCCACTCAGAAGAGTGGGCATCCGTGTCCTCAGTGGACAGTGACAGCCCATGAGCACACGCCTGGCTCAGGCCCAGGGGCTTCTGGGAAAAGGACAGCTGCTGCTGCCTGCAGAATGTCACAGACTGTCCCAGTGACCCTACAAGCTGGACACTCTCATAGCCACCCTGCAGATAAATTAATACCGTCGTGAGTTGATACTGTCACAGATTGGTTAACTCGGGGACAATGAGTAACCGGGACTCGAGTGACAAACCTCAGCTTCCAGGGAGAAGGAGTTATGTGCAGTGTCCTTGCCTGCCACCACTCCCTGAGCAGTGACACAACACTCTGGAGGACCCCAGTGGAGCTCAGGGCGGGTGTGCCCAGGGCGGGAAGTACTGCCCACCTCCCAGTGAGGGCGAGGCCCGGACCCTCTGAAGCCTGGCTTGGCAGCCCGGTCACAGCCCTGCTCAGAGGCACTGTCACCACCCTCCCTCCCTCTGTGGGTCCTCACAAGACAACGAGGTTGGTGTCATTGCCCACTTGAGGTGGAAGAAACGGTCAGTCAGGACCTGCCCAGCCGGGAGGGAGAGGCCCGGGCAGGAAGGACCTCGGGAGGAAAGACCCTTACGGCCAGGAAGGACCTGCGCGTGTGACCCAGGCTGCCCACTGTGGCCCCAGTAGGCAAGGAGGTGCTTGGCCTCCCTGAACCCAGGTCCCGCTGCTGATCACCAGGAAGTCACACACTGGCCCTGGTCACCACCCCACACCAGTGCCCTGGGGACCGGAAGTAAGCCTGGCTGATGACAAGCCCTTGTTATCATCACTGATCACAGGGCGAGTCCTCCACACCACCATCAAGGGCATCAGGCCCCAGACCTGGGGACTCACAAGTCAGGTCCCAGGCAGGGGACTCAAGAAACAGCATATGGAGGGTCCCCAAAGGAACCTGCATATTACAGAGGCCCCTGCCAGTGGCTGAGAGAGTCTGTGGTGTGGCACCTCCCTGGACAGGAGGGCAGGAGAGGTCATCGGCTCCAGGGCCCTGCCTCGCTCTGGCCTCTAACCTGGCAGTCAGGAAGTTCTGCCTGATGTCCACCTGGGTGCCTCCTGCTTCAGTGAACTCACCTCTGTGGGTCACTTCACAGTGAGCCCAGGACACCGCCTGAGACTCCTGACACACACTATGCACTGTCCCAACCGGATCCCCAGAGGCCCAGAGCCACCGCAGAGCCACACACTCACCTCTCCAGCTCAGGAAATAGGCTGTCCCAGGGCCCCTGGGCAGGCGGGCTCCTGCTGGGGGCAGCCCACAGGCTGGGTGGGGGCCCGAGGCCTGCACCCCCGTTCTGGAAGGGAAAGGACAGGGTGCCTGTGGGTGGGGGCGGGCTGCAGGACAGTGAGGGGGAGGGCCCTCGGTGAGCCCAGACCTGGGGGGACCTGCAGGTGGTCAGGACGGCCCCGGCCCCCTGGCACCAGGAGAGGGCGGCCCAGGGGGCTGTGAGTCCCCAGGTGCCGAGCTCCCGGGGACGGGGGGCCTGTTCCCAGGCTCCTCTCACCTGGGCGTCCCCCACTCTCCCTGTCCTCCCGCACTCTGCACGAGGCCCCCACAGCAGAGCTGCCCTGTGACCTGACCACAGGGCTCCGGGCACCAGGCACCGTGTCCCCAGGTGGTCGCCCCCTGGGAAGCCCAGCTTCATGCCCCCCAGCACCCTCACATGGGGCCTGTCTCCAGGGCAGGGCTGCTGCCCCTGCAGGTGTCCAGGGGCAGCTCCCTGCTGGCCAGGCCCCCAGGTGCTCAGGCCCGGCCCACCCACACCCTCCATGGCCCCCCACGGGAAGGGGAGGGAGGTGGCCGGACAGGGACAGGGGACACAGCAGCAGAGGAAGCCCCTCCCAGCCAGACCTACCTGGAACAGGTGGCTCTTGCCAGGGTTGGGGATCTTCTCCTTCCACTTCCTGTTCAGCCTGCAACAGCCACCAGGGAGGGGACAGTTGCCAGACACCTCAGGGCCAGTGGCTCCCGTGCCCAGGAACAGAGGGGACACTGAGGCTGGGGCGGGGGGAGATGGCAGAGCGGGAACTGCAGGGAGCCAGGCTCTGCCCTGGGTGGCCCTGGGTCCTGGTCACCCACCCCACATGGAGGGCCCTCACCTGTACCCGTAGACGCCACAGAAGCGCAGTGCCAGGAGCAGGAGCAGGGTGACCAGGACGAGGACGATCGGCAGCACCCACGTGGGCAGCACTGCCGGCAGAGGGGAGGGACACTCAGGGTGGGGAGGGAAGGCTGCAGGCTCGGGAGGGACCGGTGACCCCCAAGGCCCTGCTGGTCAGGAGGGGCTGCGGAGGCTCCCTGCGTGGGGTGGGTGGGGGAGGCCAGACCCCAGGAAGAGGAGGCTGGGTGTGAGCCCCAGCCCTGCTCAGGTGTCAGGGTGCCCAGGGTCTCGGGGCCTTGCCCACACCAGGGCTGCTGGGGGGGGGCACTCCCTGGACTTGGACGTCCAGGTACCAGGAGGATCTGAGAGGTGCAGAGCGGAGCAGGCAGCTGGCCGGGGGGGCAGCAGGTGCAAAGGCCCCAGGAGACTCCGCAGTTCCCGCTCTAGACCCCTCTCCTCTCCCCGGCCTCCTCCCTCCACCACGCCGCCCGAGCATGGGTCCTGGCTCCGTGCCTTGGGCTGAGGAGAGGCCGAGCATCATGGCAGAAAAGTGTGGCAGAGAAAAGCCGCTCGGCTCCTGGCAGCCAGGAAGCAGAGGGAGAAGGGAAGGGAGGAAGGGGCCAGGCCCAGGAAATACCCGCAGGGCACCCACTTCCAGTGCCCGGTGACCTGCTTCCTCCAAGTGGCTCCCACCTCCTGCAGCTTCCCTCACCTCCCACAGCCCACTCACATCATCCATCAAGTGGATTAATCCATGGATGCTGTTAGAGTCCTCACAAGCCCATCAGTTCACCAAAGCCCCACCTCAGGGCACTGCTGCTCTGGAGACCAAGCCTGCAATCCAGGAGGCTCTGGGGGACACTGCCCACCTAAATCACAGCATTCAACCCCTGCAGAATGGACTCCATGTTCAAAGTTCCAGCATGGATCAAAAGTCTCTCCAGAGTCTAGGCCAACCCTCAACTGTGAGCAACTGTAAAAATTAAAAAGCAAGTTACACGCCCTCCGAACAAGGGAGCCGATTCAGCCTTCCCATTCCACAATGGAGGAAATAGGGGCAGAGAAAGATGGACTGGGCCCAAAGCAAGGTGGAACCCTGCAGGTCCACATCCATCCTGAGCTCCACGTCTGTTATCTGGGCACACAGGGTGAGACGTGGGCCCCACAGGAGGTCTGACCACTTCGCCGGCTGCAGCCCACCTGGCCTCTCTCTGGAGATGGCTCTTTTCCCCGCCGGAACCTTTCCTGGGGGACCTTCCTGTTCCTGGCCTCACCTTCTTGGGGTTTGCATTACAGTTTCTGATTCTCTACAGATTCCCCTGCTGCCCTCACGGGGGCTGCCCCAGGGGTTCCACCCTCCTACCCACTGGGTGGCTTCCCGGGCAGTCTTGGTGGAAGCCTCGATGCCCCCTAACTCTGGTCAAACTGCAGATTTTTAAAATCTTTCTGCTTTTCTCCCTTCCAACACTCACTATAAAACTGGCTAAAGCCACCAGAAACACCCAAGTCACCACCTGAATGCTGTTCTTCCACCAGATTAATTAGTTCATTGGTTTTAAATTTAGCCTCATAGAAAGTCTCAGGATGTGGACAAAATGTAGACGGTTCTTCACCAAGAGATACAGAGAGGCTCATGGCCTCTCGTCAGTTCCCAGTGGAGTCCTCATTCTCACGTGCAACCTCATGAGCACAGTCTTTACTGTCCCTGTTCCTGACAACATTCTGGTCCTCCAAGATCACGTCGGAAAGGTCCACTGAAGTCTGCTGACAACATCCTAAGATTTCCGCTGCCTGCGTCTCCTCCTGTAAATCAGTGTCAAAGGCTCCTAGACCACGTGGCCATATATATTCACAGCAAGGGTCCCACTTCTCAGGACCAATGTCGACTTTATTAGTCACTTTTCTTCACTGTGGCCAACATACCTGACACAGACAACTTAAGAAGAGGACGATTTTACTTTAGCACACGGTTCAGAGCTCATAGCCCATGGGCTGACGGCTCCAGGGTCTTGGGCCTGAGGAGAGGCAGAACTCACGGCAGAAGGGTGTGGCAGAGAAAAGTCTCTCAGCTCCAAGCAGACAGGAAGCAGAGGGAGAAGGAAGAAATACCCTCCCAGGGCACCCTCCAGTGCCCTCGGTGACCCACTGCCTCACTTCCTCCAGTTGCCTTCACCTCTCCACAGTCCACTGAGATTACCAATCCATCAGATAGTAATGAAGTTAGAGTCCTCACAGTCCAAGCCCCACCTCTGGGCATTGCTACTCCAGGGACCAAGCAGAGAATTTGGGGGACATAACCATAATAGTCACCATGAGAAAGGTTAGGGGCAAATTAAAGCGACAAGTGTAGAGAAGAGACAACACTGAATCTTCAGAACAAAAGTTTCCAATCCTAGATCCCAGTCTCTAGCACCTGAGTGTTCACTGCCATGGTAACAGGAAACCAGGATGACCACCGCGGGGCAGAGGCTGCCGAAAAGGCCAGTGAAATCAGGGGCTGAATCAATAGAGGTAGAAGCCCTATTTGAAGGAGGTGTGATAAGGAGACCTACTCTCCTCTGCTCTCTCAAGTCCTCACCTGCCGTGTGTGGCAGGCCAGGTGTCACTTCCAGGGATTGGTGATACATTAGGAGGAAGGAGTTCGGGTGGAGTGGGGGTCTGGAGCCTCCCTGCCCACGCCTCCTGTGTCCTCTGCCTAATGGGCTGACCCAGGAGGGGCAGGTGGGCCCTGGACATACCCCACTCTGTGGTCCAGGAGGCAGCCTCACTCCACTCGCTCCAGATGCCGTTGTAGACGCCGGGGGTGGGCCTGACCCTCACCCTGGCCCAGTACCGGGTGGAGGGCTCCAGAGCTGGCAGGGCCATGCTGTGGGCGTTCTGCAGGGTCTCTCTCTTGCTGTCCTGTGGGGGCAGGTGGCTGAGGTGGAGGTGCTGGCCAGGTGGGGGCCACAGCAGCACACCCCTCCCGCCCCTGCCCGGGCCCCCTTCCTCCCCTCCGTCCCATGGAGTCACGTGCAGCCCTGCACGGCCTCCTGCCCCCCAGGACCCTGCTCCAGCGTCCACTGTAGCACAGCGGTCCACCAGGGCCAGACCCTGCCCTCAGCCCCGGGGGAGCACCAGGCCCAGGCCCTGGGGACCTCCTGGCCCACCCCTGGAGACGCCCAGCCCACAGGTGGTCATTATGGCTGCTCCAGGAACACAGTGCAGTGGGCCAGTCTAGCCCTGAGGCGGGCGCTCAGGAGTCTGGAACCTTCTCCTGGCTCCACCCTGACCCACCCTCCTGGCCTCAGTTTCCCCATTCCCTGCTTGAAGCTCTGGGGTGGCTCTGCTCAGGGCTCAGAGGAGCCGGGGGTCTGCACACAGGACCCCAGGTCTGCCTGGAGTGTGGGGATCTGGTGCCCTGGCCTGGGACCCCCTGCCCCTCGGGACCCGCTCTGCTCCACACCAGGGTCCAGGCAGGACTCCCCTGAAGCACGTGCCCAGGACTCGGCAACTTCCCAGGGACCCCCATCCCAGCGTCTCGGCCGGCCCTGGGGGTCTCAGCCCCGCTGCATCCCAGTGGGCTCTCAGGGGACCTCGCCCCCACCTCTGAGCATCAGCTCCTTCACCTGCTGACCACACAGGGACACGGCCCCCACAGCCCAGTGGTGACCTCTGCCTGGTCCCCTGCTGGGCCCAGGTGCATCTGGGCTCCTTTGGGGTGCTCTCTCTCCCTCTGCTGCCGCCCCATGAAGCCCTCCCCGGGCGCAGGCTCACCTCCCACTTCTCTGCGTCCCTCCGGTACTGGACCTCAAAGGTCTGTCCGAGGTGTGTGTAGTACATTTTCTCCACTTGCCATCGCAGGCTGTAGCTGTCTCCGTCTTTGGTCACTTTGAGGGTTGGGCGCTCCATCTGGACTGGGGGAGGGAGACTTTTAGGGGTGGCCGTGACCAGGCCCCTCAGCAGAACATTCCCGTGGTTCAGGATGGCCATTCTGCGTGTTGTCCTCCCCAGCCGAGGCCCCAGGTCCCAGCCATGGGGGCCTTTGTGTTGCCTCGTGTCACCATTCCCCTGGGGACGCCCAGCCTGACTCCCGGTGTGCAGAGGCCCACAGCCTGGCCTCCTCCCCGTGCTCGGCGTCACCACACGGCCACCTCGGTCAGCTCTGGCCTGGCCCAGGCGCCAGGCCCCGTGCCCCAGCCACGTACCTGCTCACGTGAAGGGGGTTGCCCACGACAGGCAGCTCTGCAGTGGAGCGACAGAGATCAGACCTGATATGTGATGCCGCAGCCCTTGGCCCCCCTGTCCCCACGCTGCTCCAGAGACTCTCAGAGCTGCTCTGAGACCTGCTCTACTCTGGGCTCCGGTCCCTTGCGCCCCAGAGGGTAGGGACAAGTCTGAAGCCAGCAGTGGCTCACAAGCTCTCCCCTGCAGAGTCAGCCCACATTAGCTGCAAGGACCTCGGATGACATCTAGGGGACCCTGTCTCCAACCACATTGTGGCTAAACAGAAAGGTGAAGCCCATTTGGGACAGCGTCTCCCACGGCCAGGAGACCACAAGTTAGGAAACTCAAAGGACAGAGAAAGCAGAAACTAGGTGTTGACTCAGGAGTTCTGTTTCAGCCTCAATTTGCCTCCTGCTAGCGGTGCGACGTTAAGTAAGTTACTCGACCACTCTGAACTTCAGTCTATCAATCAGAAAGAAATACAAATAGAGAATGCTCATCACCTGATGACTCTGTGGGGCTTTTACAAAAACAACGTGAATGTCTCCATGTTGCTAAATTATCCCATGGACCAAGGTCACTCTAAGTCCTTTATATATTTTGTGCACTTGAACCATAGGAGTCCCTTGGTGCAGGGGCAACCCCCAGAGAGCAGGTGGTGGATTTAAACCCAGGTGACAAAGACAAACTAGCTCCTGCCTTTGTCAGGCCTGAAGAGTAGATGGAAAGCCAGGCACAACGGCACAGGCCTGCAGTCCTAGTGACCTGGGAGGCTGAAGCAGGAGGATCACAGGTTCAAGGCCAGCCTCAGAAAGTTAGTGAGGCCCTAAGCAACTTAGAAAGACCCTGTCCCAAAGAACACCAAGGGCTGGGGAGGTGGCTCAGTGGTAAAGTGCCCCTGGGTTCAACCCCTGGTTACAAATATAGAAAATAAACGAACTCGGCCATCATGTGGAGCGGACCCTTGCATGGGGGTCCCTGCTACGTCACAGAAATGAGTGACATCCACCTGCCAGATCCCAGTCCTTCTGCAGAAACTCGAACCCCGAATGGAAATGGAAATCACAGATCACGATTTAGAAGACTTAATCAGTCAGAGGAGAACTTGGAAATTAGTCAGGTCAAAACTCCAATCCGGGTCTGGAAGGGGGATTTGGGGTGGGGAGCAGAGGGGGTCTGAGGGGGCCAGGAGAGGAGAGAGCCGGGCACCAGGGGCCTGGCTGACGGAGCAGAGCACTTTTGGCCACTGGACCCCATTCCCTCTCAAGGGAGAACCGCAGGCCGGGGCAGGGGTACCATGCACGTGCCCAGGGGTCACGGTGGGGTGACTGGATTCACGGGGAGGACCAGCCGGCAGGCACCCCACGAGCCGGGGCCAACTCACTGTTGTCCGAGCTCTTGATGAACCTCCCCTCCCTCCGTGGACGGACAGAGACGACGTACAGGCCGCGGGCCCCGGGGTTGGGCACCGGGATCTGGCACCGGAGCCGGGTGTACAGGCCGCTGAGCTCCTCCTTCAACACCGGGGCACATTCCTCCTCCCTGAGGGCAGGGACAGGGAGGGACACAGGAGGGACCACGGGACAGCTGAGACCTGGGCTGAGTCCCAGCGTCCACCATGCCCCAGGGACAGGAGGAGGCCTGGCCAGGGCAAGGCCAGAGCAGGGAAGGCCGGAGAGGGGACGGACACTCACTGTGCCTCTGGGCTGGACGCGTAGAAGAGGCCGAAGGAGACGGAGCTGGTCACGGGGGACCTGACCTCCCAGGAGCAGCCCAGGGTGTGGGCCCCGTCGAAGACACACTGCAGGTTCCGGGGCTGGGCCTCGTCCCCTGGAGGGACACACCCCTCGGTCACTGCCCTTCCTCCCTCCAGAGCTCTGGGGACACCAGGTGACTGAGCACAGGGGACCCCAGCTTTGGGGCAGCAAGTGCGGGCTTGAGCCTTGGCCTGCAGCTGCCAGGTGCCCACAGCCCAGAGGCCGTGGGACGTCCACCCATCCCTGAGGCAGGGACGGGCTCCAAGCCTCCTCGTGTGGGGACTGGACACAGAGACGGGGCCAGCCCTGCACGTGGTGCTCATTCACACACAGCGGCCAGCAAGGCTGCTGTGACCATGACGTCGTGGTTGTCACAGAGAGTGCAGGACACGGAGCCCGCAGGGGCCATGACGGCCTGGCAGCCGCCCGAGCACATGGGTTGGCCCCGGAGGCCCAGGACACGCAGCCGCAGGTGCCCGCAAGGCCACGAGTGGACTCCTGGGCCCCGAGTGCCCGGGAGACCCGTCCTAGGACACCTCCCACGTGGACCCCAGTACCTGGCTGCGAGTCCCAGAGGATCTCGGGGCTCCAGCGGCTGGGCCGTCCCGAGAAGCGCGAGCTGGGGGCCAGCCGCGTCCGCACTCGGGCCACGTAGGTGCTGCCGGGCACGAGGAGCTCTGCGCCCAGGACGGCCGGGGAGGACCGGGAGTAGAGGCTGGTGGCCTCCTGAGGGAGAGAGGGGCGCTGCAGGAAGGGCCAGCCTGGCGTCCCCCGGCACGGGCAGAGCTGACCCCATCCTACCTCCCAGGAGTCGCTAAGCCGCCTGTAGACCACCTCGAACTCCAGGTCCCCCTGCGACAGCCAGGGTGTCTGGGGATCCCCGAGGGCCACACTCCAGGTCAGCAGGAAATGGTCCCCGGTCTTGCTGATCTGGGGGTCCTTGGGTGGGGGCGGCTGGACTGCAGGGAGGGAGCAGAGGGTACGTGAGGGCCACGGGGGCCACCAGGGACGGGTCCCAGCCCAGAGCGGCCCAGCAGCACGGTGACCATGGGCAGGAGCCCTGGCCCTGTGGCCCTTCCTCTGCAGAAACGTGGGGTGCAGTGAGCCATCTGGGGTCCGGGGCCGGCTGCTGTGCCAGGGAGCCATCTCCAGTGCCCATCGGTCTGTCGGGTCCTCCTGGGTGACTCCACCAGAGGCTCCTGAGAGCCACGGCTGCTGGTCCCCCCCGACTGGGAGGCTCATTGCTGGGGGGTGACTTTCAAATACCAAACCTCATGAAGGTAAGTGGTGATGTCCCATGTGGACGGGGACCTGGTCTGAGCTGGGGCCTCGGAGCAGTCACCAACCCAGAATGTCAGGGCACAGCACAGAACCAGCCTGTGCCCAGCCCCAGCCAGGACGGGAACCCATGATGGAGGGCTGCGCTCCCCGCCCTGGGGCTGACAGGGAGTGGGGGCAGAGCAGCCAGGGAGCAGCCTAGGGACCAGTTACTCCCCTGGTCATCCCCGATGTTCCCCCTCCTGGTCCTTCCTCAGATGGGGAAAGCGACAGAGGACATGAGGTGTCCAAGGTCTGTCCCGGGGGAGCCTCCTATGCCAGGTGCACCCCTGTGCCCTCCCAGCCCCTGCCAGCCTCCCCGATCAGAGCCAGCGAGCTTCAGGCTGGAGCGAGGTCCCTACGGGCTGGACATTGACGCAACCTGTTTCCAAAGCCCCTGCACCTTTCCTGCAGGTCTGGGGTGGAGCCCAGGTCCCAGGCTCCCGAGGCGAACCCTGGCCTCTGTGCGACACCAGCCCGCACTTTGTCTCCTCTTGGCACTGACTCCCTGGAGCCATGGGTCTGAAGAGCCGCCCGCGTGTCCCTCAAGTGCACAGCAGACACAGCCTCACTGTGCAGGGCAGCCGCCTGCCCCCCAAGCCAGAGGGCGGCGTGAGCCCCACAGACCACAGCGTGGCCCCCGGGACCCCAGAAGGGCTCAGGGGACCACCCGGATCTGCGGTGGAGGAAGCCCAGGGAAAGTGGACCGTCCCTGTCAGTGGTGACTCTGGCGCTGCCTGGGCCTCCGGGGCCTCCTCCCCAGCCAGGGCTGCTGTAGAGATGAGGGGCGGTGACGAGGACGGAGGGTCCTGCCAGCGAGGAGCTTCCTGTGAAGCCCAGGAAGGGCTCTGCCTGGAGGGAAGCTCTTGGGCGGGAGCCAGGGGCCTGCAGGTGGCAGGAGCAGCAGGCAGGGGAGGGTGGGCAGCGTCCTCACGTGGCACCTGCCCTGATGCCTCCACTGTGAGGACACCATCTCCTGTGCCCCCAGGACAGTGTCCAGCCCGTGGAGACTCCCTCCCTGGCCACCTCCTGTAGCCCGGTCACCCTGGTGCCCCTGTGTGGACAGGGGCCAGCCCCTCACCGTGCTGGGTCAGTGGCACCAAGAGCTGGATGCCCAGCGGCCGGTCTGGTTGGAAGAAGTAGTAGTCGTGGTCAGCGAGGGCAAATTCCTGGTAGGGAATGAGGCACTTTCTGTGTACACACTGGTGAGCTGGGCAGTCCCCCGAGGACATGTCCTCACTGAGCTCACAGGACACTGGCTGTGGAAGGTCCCTGTTAGGAGAGGACAGGGTCAGCTAACGTGCACTAGAGTCCTCCATTCATCAGACAGTCACTGAACGGCTGCCACATGCCAGAGTCATCCAGGGTCAGGGGTTGTCACTGCATATGGCAGATCCCTGCCCCCGGCCACCTGGGGACAGAGGCACTGATGATGGAAGGAGCAGGAACCTTCCCAGCAGACTGTGGTGTGCAGATTTTCCCAAGGGCATCCAGAAGGGGTAGTCGGGAAGGTGTCTGAGGGAATGGCCTCTGGGCTGAGCCCAGGACAGGGCCCAGGGCCTTGCTGGCCTGCAGAGCCAGAGGGACAAGGGACAAGGAACAAGAAGATGGCCCAACCAGACAGGAGGAGCCAGTGAAGGGGCATTAGGATGGGGGCAGTCACGTGCCTGCGGGACGCTCATGGGTCAAGTGTAAGACGGGCTCAGGTCCAGGTCAGGGACGGAGGTCACTGGTGACCTTGACAAGGGGAGAGGGGAAGCAGGGGGTGAAGCCTCACCAGAGTTTCAAGGGAGATTCCTGGGAAAACGCGTCGTGGACAGAGGGAGGGGCTGGGGCTGTGGGGACGGGGACGCAGGGCCTGGAGCTGCCAGGGCTGCCGTCACTGTTGGCATCTGGAGCCCGGCATCGGACCACACTTACAAGGTCATGGGGATAAGCCTGGGGGAGGGCACCGATGGCACAGGGGGTGGGGACAGTGGTGGCAGCCACGTCCTTGAGCAGTGAGACCTGAAGATCCAGGTCGGGGCTCAGAGTGGCTGGGACATGACTCCCTGCAGGGCCGGGGACACTGACCAGGCCAGGTCCAGGGAGGTACAGGTGGGGGGAGCGGGGGCTCCCCTTCCAGGCTTCTGCTGTCTCAGGGGGGAGGGGAGGGTGGCCCTGGGGGACAGGGGAAGGCGCATGGAGGACTCAGGACAGCAGCAGGGAACCCTGGAGGGGAGGCGTGGGGTGTGGAGAGATGGCTCCTTGGGACTCGCCCTTGACTGTGTCATTTGTGGCTGATTCAGATCCCCAACAGGCCAGAGTGAGGTCAGCCACCCCCAGTGGCCTGCACCCAGCAGCCATGGGACGGGGGCGGGGGACCCCTCATGGGGAGGTGGTGGGGCTGGGGACACTGCCTCTGTGCTGCCGCCTGTCCTGACCACCCTGTGGCCGGCCGGGGCCTTCCCTCCCTGGGCTCCGTCTCCTCCTCTGTGAACTGGGCCTGGTGTCCTTGCCCCGTCCACCTCCGGGGAGGAGGAACTAAGTCAGTGGTCGCCATCACCTCCACCACCCCTTTAGCATGGAAGGCTGTAAGCCCCCAGGACCCCAACATCAGACACCAGCGCTGGGCCCGGAGGTCCGGGGGCCATCCTCCTCCCTTGTCCTGTGAGTGGTCCAACCCGATGCTGACCGACACGCCCCTCTCCACTCCACAGCATGGGGGACAGGCACAGAGACAGGGCAGGTCCCCCCTGTGTCCCGGCTCCCAGGGCCACTCACCCATTCACCCTGCGATGGAGGGTCAGGTTGAGCAGCCGCAGGGCGTCCTCCATGTCCGCCCACCTGCAGACGATGCGGCTGGTGTAGTTGTTGTAGCAGCGCAGCGTCTTCAGCGGGATGGTTTCTGGTGGGCAGAGCAGGAGGGGTCACTGCTGTCCCCTCAGTGTCCCTTGTCACCACCCCAGCTCCTCGGGGATGTGCAGCCCTGGGGAGGGGTCTCCTGCCTTCCTGCAGAGGCCCTGGGCCTGTGTGGGCTGGGGGCTCTGAGGTGGGGACAGTCCTCTCCTGACAGGAGCACAGATGAGCTGGTTCTCAGCACATCAGGGACCTGCCTCGTGCTGCTCCAGGTCCCTCAGGACAGGGACCCGCCTCATGCACAGGTCCTGTCCCCAACCCCATGTGCACCAGGGAGGAGAGGCAGGCCCCGGCCCAAGACACCACAGGCACTGCCCGGCCCTGGGCCCACTGCCCCTGCCCTCAGCCTGCCAGGCTGGGCGTGGAGAGGGACTTGGCTCCTGGGGTCACCACAGAAGTCAAGTTCCCTGGGGGCTAAAGTGGAGAGAACCCAGGACCCGGAGGCGGGACCCTGAGGCCACCAGAGGATGGAGGGTCTGTGAGGAGGGAGGGAGGACAGAGGGCGCTGGGCCAACCTGGAGGCAGGGCCTTGGGGGCCACACTGAGAAACGTGGGCAGAGAAGTGACCATGCCTCAGCCAGGCTCTCCAGGAGGCCAGGAAAGGGGGGCCAGGGACATGGGGACAGGGGCGGTGCCCAGGGAGGAGGAAGAGGACGGGCAGAAGAAATGAGGGAAGCCCAGGGAGGAGGGCCAGAGCCTGGTTCTGGGAGCTTCTGGGGTCCAGTGGGAGTGGCCCCCTCAGGGCCCAGAGTGAGGGGGAGGGGAGAGGGAGGGAGCCGTGTGACTCACCTTCTGCCCCTGTCACCCACTGGCCCCAGGGAGCCTGCAGGGCCAGGAGGAGCAGCCCCCAGGTCAGCGCCATCTCCCGGTCAACTCTGGAAGTGCAGGCGGGTGACACAGGTGAGTGATGGACAGGCTGGGGTCACATGGCCTAGAGTCCTGTGTCCTTCACAGCCAGAGGCTGGCCAGACCCAGGGGGCCAGCTCTTTGTTCTCTGTCCTCTGCTAGCGGTTCCTCACTCAGGGCCTAAGGAAGGCGTATGGAACAGGATCGGACGGGCCTCCTCCCCCGACTCGGCCAGGAACAGGGCAAAGGCTGCGCTGGGGGGAGGGCGGCCTGAGCTCCTGCCCTGGAGTGGCCTCTCCTACCTGGCCTGGGTCTCCTCATCTGTCCCCTGGCGTTGGTCTGAACGCTGTGCTTGGCACTCTGCTCTGGGGGTTTGCACCCCACATGATTCTGATGGGTATAATTTGGGATCCTCTTCTGATGGGGGGAGGCAGGATGCACAGTCACCCTCTGGGCCACCCCTCTCCCAGCATGGAGTGCCCAGTGTCCTTCATCCCCGGCCCCAGCCTGTCACTGCCTGTTCCCTGGGTGCTGCAGGAGTCGAGGCGGCTCCTGTTTCCTTTGTGATATCTTCAGAGTCAAATGTCTCATCTTCTCTTCCCCCCAATTTTTGAAACCCACAAAACACACAAGCATGCACACCTATGCACACCGCCACACACCTGCTCAGGAAAGCATGATGCAAACTGACGTCCCGAGGCTCTTAAAAAAGTTAAGGGAAGGCGGGAGAAAAGGTAGCGGAAGGGGAGATGGGCTCCAGGGCTCTAGGTGAAGAACGATCATGTCTCACCCTCCGTCAGGCCTCTCCATCCCTCCCCTTCTTTCTCTACATCTAGCAAACCTGCCCTCTTGCTTTACTCCAAGTCTCCGTGTGCCCTGCCCTCGCACAGCTGAACAAACCACACCAAGAGAGGGGATCGGCCATTCACACCCGCAAATTGCAAGAACCGGGGTTCTCTGTCAAGTCCTCGGGGCTGTCGGGGTGGGAACGGTACCACTGAATGGTAGCAGCCACTTTTTTTGTTGTTTTTAAATTGTTGATGGACATTTATTTATTTATTCATTTATTTTTATGTGGTGCTGAGAATCGAACCCAGTGCCTCCCACTTGCCAGGCAAGCACTCTGCCACTGAGCCCTGGGCCCAGCCCAGTACCAGGCACTGTACAGCACTGTACAGTACGGAGTCCAAGCGCCCCTACCCTGACCACTCCCCAGTAGCTGCAGACCTTTGAGGATTGTTAAAGACCACTCTGCCATTTAGTGAATAAAAGGAAGGGGGTGCAGGGGACTGGGACCTGAGCTCAAGGGCTTTTCTCAAACAGCGGTGAAGAAGTTACGAGCCTGGGCACAGCGGCCCGAGAGCGATCCTACAAACTGACGTCTCCAGCTGCCCTGGTGGGTCTGAGGCCAAGGGCAACAGAAAAGCAAGAGTTGCCTGAGGATCTTGGTCACAGTGAGGAAAGTGAACAAAATACAGGAAGACATTCAGAAACAATCACCACAGTGACATGTGGCAGCAACCAACCCTGTGTCTCTGCCAGGCACTTGGGAAGCAGGTACACTAGCTAAGGTTGGGGCTGGAAAATGTGCCGAGGGACACGCGCTGCTGACTCCCTACGCGCATGGGCCACAGGGAAGGAAAGCTCTCTGGTCCCCAGCGAAGAGGCAGTGCTCCTTGTAATGGCTCCGACACAGTGCTCGTACGTGACCCTTGTTCTGCCGAGTCACAAAGCAAGCACAGCCAATCCCCCACATAGCAGGGGGGCAGCTCTGAAAAGGTGGCTGTGCAAAGGTGACCTCATTGCACCTCATGCGCATTGGAGGGCAGACACAGACAGAGGACCACGGCAGGCCCGGGCTGTGGAAAGCCCCACAGAAGGCCACCACGCATGGCTTTGAAATGCTTTGCACCACGTGTGGTACCCTGCTGATGTGAACGATGACAAGGAGACATGCTCTACTACTGGTCAGATGGTACAGGAATGGGCCCAAAATTTGGATGCGTGCTGTCCTTTCCTCTGATCTTATGACCCAAGCGCAACAGGACTAATTGAGTGAATGGGTGGGTGGCCCCCAGAACAATGGGTGGGTCCTTGGCAATGTGGACCAAGTGACCGTGATGTCCATCAAATGGACATGGCCATAGCACACGGCCCACTGCCTGCCAGACATCAACATGAGGACCTGATAATGCCATCCAGATGTAAGCAATGGGGCTTAGAGAAGACACCTCACTCCACAAACGAGAACCCTGGGTGAACTGCTGTCACTGTTGATGCAGGACCTGCCACGGGGGCCCAGAGAGTCTGCTGGCCACAGGAAGAGCAAATAAGGCCTCAATGGTGTGGGTCCCGGGTCCCTGGGGAAAGGGCTAGAACGAGGCATGGAACTAGAGCCCAGAGGTGCAGGGTCACCTCTTCCTTCTAATAAAATGACTAACCCAGGGTTAGTGTTAGTCACTAGAGAAGGACCTGTCACTTCACTGTGGTCTGTAACAACCCCCCTGCAGAGACCACAGGGACAAAGGGGGCACAGTACTGTGAGCCTGGGGTGGGCCCAGGCTGGTATCTTCTTCCCTGGTCTCATCAGGTCGCTTGGTTATTGTTGACCAATCAAGATTCCCTCTCTATAAAGCCTCTTGCAATCCACCCTTAGAGCTCCTCTGTCCCAGAACCGGCGACCCTGGCAGAAACCCAGAACCACACCAGCCGCTGGGCCTGCAATGCACTTCCTTTGTCGCCCCCTGCTGGTCTCTTTGGCATCTACAACCAGCCGTCCAGCTGCAAAGGACAGGCGCTGCAAGCTAGAGCACTGCCCGCTGCTCAACTGCTGACCAACTGCCCTTCGGACCTGGACGGAGACTTACTTTCTTTTAAGGACACCAACATGCCTTCCTGTCGGTATGAGGGCAAATGAACCTGGCCGAGCTTTGCCAAGGTGCACTGTGCTGGGTGGCGCACAGAAACCGCAAAGCCAAAGGGCACGGGTGAGGGCATTCCCCACGACCCCGTGGGGATGGAGATGGGCATGTGGCACCGGTAGATGGCCACATGTGCCTTATAATTGGAGTGGCTTAGGGAACAGCCCACGTGCTTCCCAGGTCACCTGCAACCCTACCTCCTGGGAGTGAGAGACGCTCTGCAGAGCAGCAGCCTCGATGTGGGGCTCCAGGCAGCGCCCCCATACTCTCAGAGCGTCACTCAATGAAGAATCCAGAGGCAAAAGGGGAGCTTCAGAGCAGAGTGGCACCAGGGTGGGGACTGCAGCCTGGGCCCTCATGAAAACAGGGTTGTGCATGCACCCTGACCATGGTCATGAGGAGGCCTTGGCCCTAGGTCAGACTCACATCACCACCATAAATGAACATCCTGATCCTGCTTCTGCTGGGTTCCAGTCCCCTCCCGGCCGGCTTGCTCTCCCAGCTCTGCTGGCTGTAGTTGGTTGCTCTTTGTACAGTGATGGGATTTGGCTACGACCTACATCCCCCTGTGCCACCTTAGGGACGTCACAAAAGCTGGAAGATGGGCGCAATGAGATTGTAAGGGCATTCAGGCACATGGCGGGTGGGTGTGTCACCCTTGGAGGAAAGGAGGACAGGAAAACACCCTGTCCTCGCGGTTCTCAACAGCCGAGTCAAGTTGAGGCACAGTGAGAGGAGCCTGGGTCAGAATGCCCAGACACGTGTTCCCCCGAATGGTCCTGGCTGTCCCTGGTGTATCCTGGGAATTGGGGCAGATTAGCGCCGTCTATAGAAAGCTGCTTTCTTGCACGCGTGCCAGGTCCTCTGGATGCTGGGACACAATGGGACAAAGGCCGCTAAGCTGAGGCTAGTTCTGTAGCCCAAGCTACAACCCTCACCTTGCGATGCCCGGCGCAGATCGGAGCGCTGTGCAGAGGGAGGTGCTCATCTAGCCGCCACTGGACAGTGTCACGAGGGAACCGAGCATGTCCTTTGGCAATGCATAGGAGGCCCGTGTGCGACCGAGGTGCACTGCCCAGCCCGTCGCCATGACTGTTCCCAGGAGCCTCACTCCATGAGCCCTAGGTCTCCCGTGGCATCTGTCAGCAGCTTAACCGACTCGCACACCTGGCTGTGGGCCGTACAGACGGATTCAGTTGTAAACCGTCTTCATTCAGGATGCTACTCACGTAGACAGAAAATCTTAAGTGAACTATTTTTAAAAAGCTATTAAAACCAGTGAATTGAGGATAGAGGACAGTCTGCCACCCTGGGGAGTCCATGTTCTCATACACCTCTGCACAAGGGCAGCTCCGAAATTGCCCTCCCCAGGCCACACCAAGCTTGAACCTGACTGGAGCCGAGTTCCCTCCTCTGCCGTCTTCTCCCCCCACCAGTGAGGTCCCTTGCACATGCGCACGCGCACACACACACACACTCTCGCACATCTGGGGGGCAGAGCTGGGTCGCAGAGATCATCCTCTCCGATGTGCCCTGCGTAAAGATGGGGAGGCAGAAGCCCCCAGGGAGGGAAGTATTCTCACCGTCACCCACACCTTCAACACAGCACCTCTGTGGCAAAGCAAGGGACAGAGCAGGGAACTGATTCCCACGCTCTCTCCTCCAACCTCCCGTTGCCTGCCTGAGGGGCTTGATCCCCGTCCTCCCCAAGCCCCCAAAGCAAGCCGCCACTTGACACCCCCAGCTCCCTGTCCCTTCCCTCCTGGACTCCCCCCGCCCAGCCTGCCCTGGGACCCAGGCCCTACCTCTATGAGGGGGACAGGCCAGCCTCCTAGGGGAGCCTCCAGGCAGCGGAGAGCTCGGGCTGCCTATTTATTTGTGGCACAGGGGTGAGGAAAGGAGGAGCAGGAAGAGGAAGTGTCACCCGGATTCTCAGAACAGGGGACTCCAAGTATCAGGGCTTTCCTTTCCTTTTCTTTTTTAATTTTAGGTATCAGTGACTTTTCGAATGTTGTCCCTTGCGTGGGGAAGATTTCCACACCGCTCAGTGACTCTGCAAACTCAACATGTGCTTCAGGTCTCGGCTCCAGTGGGATCTCCTCCTTCCGCTTCAGGGGGCTGCAGATGACAGAGCAGGTCAGAGTCCCAGAGCCACACAGACCTGGGGTGACCGCCCCCCGGCATTGCTGACAAGGTGGCCCTGTGCAAATCATCTCATTTAATTCCCTCATTATCTTTTATGAAGATATTTATAGATTAAACAATGAAATATTTTTGAACTAAATAACGATACGGGAGCCTCATGGAAAGTTTGGGTTCTGAGAAGGGTAAGTTTGGGCCCTCATCCCTGGGGTGGCAGGAGAAGCCACACCCCAGAATAGCTTATTGTCTAGCTGCAGCGGCCCGTCTGGGTTCAGACCTTAGCTCTGCCACCTCCCAGCCGTATGGCCTTGGCAAGCCGCTCAACCCTCCTGTCTCCCCAGCCCATCGGATAGTGTCCCTGATCTGTCTGTGTCAGTAGAACATTGCTCAGATAGAACTCTCTAGAAGGGTCTCTGTCCTTCAGATTAGTGGCTCAGGGAGATACCGCAGCCTTCCCCTGTGACTTGTGACGACTGCGGCAGTCCCTAGCGATCATTTCTAGTGTTTAACTGTTCACATTTTAGCCCCCAGAGATGTAAAACCATGAGGAATTTCTTTCCTAACACATTCTTCTGACATTTTGTGGCAAAACACGATGATCATTAACGGTGCCTTCCTTCTTCTTCTTCCTCCTCCTTGTTGTTATCTGGTCCAAGAATATTTGGTCCTGGCTCCTCTACTTGATTTTGAACTTTTTTTCCTCTTGTCAATTTGGATGCCACAAAGTTGAAATCTTATTTCTGACATACTCCTTCCAAGACATTGAGAATTCTCAAATAGAGCTTTTACGTGAAGGATCCACGGCCTGAATGGAATCAAACCACACACACACACACACAAAAAAAAAAAAGACGGAGTTCTTAAAAGGATTTTATGTCATTTAAGGGATGCTGGTTTTTCAAGCTTTAAATGATACTTCTCTATCTACAAAGATGAGGCTTGTAATATAATTAAATCTCTGTTATGCGGCCTCCTATTGTTATTTAAATTTTACAAGCTCAACATCTATGATATTGTTCTGGGAAAATCCAGAGTAAAAGAACAAGCTACCAGAGACGCAGGCACTGAGACCCCAGGAGGAGGCGGGCGGAAGGGGGAGCCGAGTGAGATGGACTGGGGACTTACCGGCAGAAGTTGGGTCTAAGGCAGCAGCAAGCCCTGTAGATCCCTGCGCCCTGGGTCAGAGGGATGGACGGGACTCCCAGAGTGGACGAAGTTGGCTTTGACCCAGGCTGGAACGTGCTTGGCTTGTACATCAAAGACGCCAGGCCCACGGCCCAGCTGGCAGCCCGCACAGCTCTCTGGTGGTTCTGGGGATCTGCACTGGGCTGGACACCGGGCAGGGGAACAGGGCCAGGGACACCCAGGAGCAGCCATAGCAGCCAGGACCCAAGACAGCTGACGTCCAGGCAAACAGGACCCCTATAAACATCTTCCTAAAACTACCCAGCAAAAACACTCTCTTAACATTTGTGTTAGTGACCAGTGGATCTCCCCACCCAACTATACAAAGTTCTTAATAATGGTTTGTCTTCATAAAGTTAAAAATAGCTTTCTCCATTGTTGATCAATTCAGCATTTTACTCTTGACGTAATAAATGCGTTTACAGAAGACTGGTTCCAGTTTAGCACAAAGAGTACACAAGCAAAAAAAAAAAATCAGGTATATAGAGGGGGGGTTCCTCAGATTAGAGACAGGCAGCCCAGGCTCCAGGGCTGAGAGGCCCCTGGGGAACGGGCACAGGAGCCTGGAGCCCGCGGCTGGACCTGGGGCCTGGAGGCTCGTCTGGGAGCAGCAGAGGGCTCTGCTCACGAGATGCAAGAACAGCGCTCAGCTCACCCTCTGTCCCCCTCTTCAGCCCCTCCCGCGCCGAGCACCCCCTGCAGAGGCTCCCCCATGATGAAGTGAGTCCCCTCTTCCTGCACCTGTCTCTGTACACGTGGAAGCCCAGGAACCTCAAGGCTCCTCAAGCCCAGGGAACCCCCAGCTCCTCTCCCCCTCCCCCAGAGATCCAGTGAATTAGGTTCCAACCCAACAGCCCTTTCTGCGTCAGCCTAGGCGACATAGTAAGACCTGATCGATAAAATTAAGTAAAAGTAGAATAAAGTAAGATGCTGGAGTTGAGGCCCAGGGTAGAGGCTTGCCTGGAATGTGCGAGGGGCCCTGGGTTCAAGCTCCATCACAGAAAGAAAAGAAAAGAAAGAGATACAGGGAGGCAGCCCCCGGCCCTCGGCCTTCCCCAGGCCCAACCTCAAGGAGTCTGTTTCCCAGTCACCGCCTCCTGCCTCCCTGTTGGCATGACTGCCGCCATCTTCCTTCCCCACCCCCACTTTATGAATAGTCCTTATTCCCAAGAAGTAGAAACCACCCGAGATAAAAACCTCCCGGCCTGGAGACAGGCCTGTCTCTCCCTGTTCTCTCACTGGGAGGTGGGAGACAACTTACCGGCTCCCAAGATGGGGCGGGGCGTACGGGTTTCCCTGTTCTCTCCTTGAGAAGATAAAGGGAGACGTCTGTTTCCTTGTCCCCCCTCTGAAAGACAGAAAACTGCCTGTCTCTGCTCCCGAGAAATCAACTTGCCTTCCTCAAGATCAGGGGATGCTTATTGTGTCAGTCAAGACTAAACCTGCCCCTAATGCGTGGCCCTGATTCTAGCCTATATAAGGTGACATTCAAGGGGGGGTGGCTGCTGCTGTCCCTCTCTCTGCTCAGAGCTCCTGACAGTAAACCCGCGTCTTATGCCAGGTATGTGTGTGCTCAGTCCTTTCACACCCTCCTCCAGGGCACCAAAGCTAAGCCGTGCCCACCCCTCCCGTAGCCCCATCCTGTCAACCAACGCCCCTTTTTCTTGTATCTCATAAATTCCTGGTCTGTTTCTTTGGATTTTTAAACATAGCCAAGATCCTTTTTCATTTTTATAAAAAGAGCATATCCCCAACCACAAGCCTTAGCCCAGAGGTGACCAAGAAGGCCAAGGAGACACCAGCAGCTGACACAGGGTCACAAGGAAGGGACACATTTGCTCTGACCAGAGACAGGCCAGAGGCTGCCTCAGGGTGAGCAGGTGAGCGCGGAGGGCAGGTTGCAGAGGACTCTCAGCCAAGGAGATTAGATCCACGGCCCGCAGCCAGGCCAGGGGAAATCCTGCTTTGCCACTAAGCTGGGTGGCCCCAAGCAAGTTACCTCAGTCGACTCCTGATTTCCTCATCCATAAAATGGGGAAAGCCGTAGCTGTCCTTCTACCTTGTAAAGTCATTGTGAGGAGTAAGTGCCATCAGGTGGGTCCCCCCCAGGAAACTTGGTGCTATTTCTGGGGGCCACAGCAGAGAGGAGACACCCAGGGAGAAAGGGGCTCTGTGTCTAGGGACCACTGAGGGTGTCGTGGAGCCCATGGGGGAGGCTCTTCTCTGGGGGGGTGCTGTGGAAGGTGCCAGGGTCAGCAGGTGGGAGCAAGGAGACCATCCCAGCCTTGGGCCAGTGTCCAGGACCTGGGCTGGGCTGCGGAACTCTCCAGAGCCCTCCAAGGACAGCTGGCCCCTTGTCCCTCAGGACTGAGCCTGCCTCCTGTGTGCAGAAGCATTTTATGGAGACGATTGAGCCCCACAGTGGGGTCCCAGCCTGCGTGCACATCCTAAGTCCCATGGGGACCCTTCAGGTCCCTTCATCCCCAACTGGGAGTGGAGAGGAGGAAGTCAACTGCCATTAACAAAAGTCAAAAGCATCAGATTTGCCAGTAAGGCTCTGAGAGCCCCTCGACTTACATCTTCCTGATCACTAAAGTAGACCATAAAGCCAGCCCCTAAGGCAGAAGGGAATGCTGGGCGGCCACCCATCTGCTTTCCAGAAAGTGGGTGTGACACAACCCATTTCCTGTCCCCGGCTTGCTGAACACTCATCAGTTCTAACCAAATATTTAAAAAAAAAAAAATTCTTTTTGTGTCTTCAGGAAACTTGCAACATGCAAAGCGATGACTGGAAGTTTCCAGTGGAAAGTCACACGTGACTGCACGAGTGCCCTCCGTGGCGGGGTGCGGGGGATCTGATCTAGGCTTTTATCGCCTCTCAGCTGTTTTCCAGCTCTGCAGAGTGACCATGACTGACAGCATCGGAGACTTGTCTATAGATGGGCCAATAACTCCCTCTCCCCTCCCCCAGCCTCGCACCCCCCACGTACGCAGCTCATTTCAATCTTCCCGATCTGTAAGTGGAAATGTGCCTGGTTTGGGGGGGCTCTCCTTAAATGGGGTGTAACATCTGCTTGGTTCCCTTGTTAATAACGAATTGAATAAAATCCTCAACACGGGTTCCTTTTATCACTGCATGATTTTATCCCTTTTTATAGATTTATTCTTGACAGCGTTTGGTGAGACCGGAGGTAAAACCGTGCTGTGCCCACATCACAGGGCTGGGGACCAGGGGACCTGCTGGCCACTGAGGGTGGCTCCCACAGCCCTTCCTTCCTGTCCTGCGGCCCTTAAGGAGACCTGGAGGGGGTTGGTCACCAAGGGCTGTTCTGCCAGGTGATGGCGGGGTGATGGCTTTCATCACCTTGGTGGTGGTGACACCAGGAACCGACTCTGCTCCCTGCAACCCGTGTCCCCACCTGACCCCAGCCTTATCTCCAGGGCCGGCCTGCCATGAGGCCGCCCCACGTCAGCAACCCCCATTGCAATCTCTCAGACTCGTGCTCACCACTTCCTGGATCATTCAGAACTACCAATTGCAAAGAATCAAGTTATCCACCGGAGAGCCATGGAAAGTTCCGGACTAACCACAGTCCGTCCAGAGAAAAGCAGGTTCTCAGTCTGCCGGTCCCCGTGCCCACATTCACAAGATAATTGCACACATTTGCAACTAGGAACACAGGACACAGAAGCGGGGCACCCTGCAGGACGTGGCAGGTCCTCGTCAATAGCAGTGACGAGGCCTTCCCCACCTCTCCTCCAGCTCCTGCAGCCTCCTCATGATGCCAGCTCCCTGTGCTGTGCAGCCCCCCAGCACAGCCTGCCCTCTGTGAGCCCAGCTGCTCCCTGGTGGCCCGGCTACTCACTGGAGTCTCCCTCCCAGGCTCCAGATTCCCGGCCACTCTGATCTGCACACGTGTGGGACGTCCCCCCACCTTGAGGACAACTAGACTCTCTACTTCCAAACCTCCACTTGCAGTTTCTCCATCAGATTTCTCCTCAATGTTGATGGGTAGAATTGGGGAGGGAGGCAAGTACCGACTTTGGGGGCTGGGATTGTGGCTCAGCGGTAGAGAGCCTGCCTAGCACGTGCGAGGCCCTGGGTTCCATCCTCAGCACCACATAAAAATAAATAAAATAAAGGTATTGTGTCCAACTACAACCGAAAAATAAATATTAAAAAGAAGAAAGCACCAACTTTTGTCTTTGAATTAAGAACAACTGAAAAAGAAACTATCACTTATTGTCCACGTCACTTCCCACTTTGAAGGTCTGGTTCTGGTGTTTTGTTGAGACAGGCCTCACTATGTGCCCAGGCCAGTCTCAACCTCTGGGGTCCGAGTGGTCCTACTGTGGGTTTCTCATTCCACAAAGGACAGTGAAAACATCCTCACTCAATCCTGGTCTCCACAGTGGCTTTGGGGACCTCCTCACAGGGTCCTGCCAGCTGCCCTGGCAGATTTGACGGTGAGACTCAGACTCATGCAGCTGGGGCTTCACAAATTGAAACTGTTAGGACCGAGAAATCTCATGGTGGCACTTCTCTTGATGAGTTCACAGACATGGTCCAGATCTGCCCCCTCCAAGCTTGACTCCAGGGACTCAGCGTCATTTCCTGAACCCAGACTGTGTTCTTTTTTTTTTTTCCTTCAGTTGGAGGTGGACACCGTGCCTTTATTTTATTTATTTATTTTTACATGGTGCTGAGACTCGAACCCAGCTTGCCTCCCACGGGCTCGGTGGGCGCTCTGCCCCTGAGCCACCCCCAGCCCCGACATGTGTTCCTCTGTCCTAAAAAATCCAACAGGAGCTGGACGGTGTGGAATGGCCAGTGCGGTGATCTGGGCAAGTCTCTCTGGGAAGCCCCTGATGGAAGCCAGGTGTCACCAGCCTCAGGCCCCCATGTGGGGGGCTGGGCAGCCAGTGTGGCAGGCACCAGATGCCCACAAGGACAAAAGCCCATTGAACTGTGACCAGAGGTAGGCGGGTAGCCTCTGCTGCCCCTGGGGTGCCCAGGGCCAGGTCGGGAAGGCCTCCCCTCTCCAGGCAAGGTGATTCCTTTTGAGCCCCTTGAAAGGGCACTCCTTGTATGACACCAAAAGACAGACTCGTCAAAGAATGTCCCTCTTTATTTCCTATTCATGACATGCCTGGGCACAGGCCTGTACCTTAATTTCCAGTCTGCTTGAAGGTGGCCTTCCTCAACCTCCTGGACCACCCCAGAGCCTGGCGCTGTGCCCACTCTCCTTCAGATGGTGCCCACACCAGCCCATGGCCCCCAGGAGCCCCTGCAGCGGCCAGATGGAGCAGGTGCCAGGGCCCTGTGATGCCCAATCACAGTTTTCGTTTATATATTTGAGACGCTGGCAGAGTGACTCCCCTCTAATACTAAAGGGAAGCTCGCCCCCATCCAATCAGCTTTTGGAATCATGAGATCCCACAGGCTGATTTGTTCAACTAACTCCATGGCTCTGCCTCCCTTTGGCCTGAGTTCTGTGACCCACGGTGATTCTGGGTACCCTGCCTCATGACGCTCCGTGTTCTGTATTTTACTGGCTATGATCACACTATTGCTCTTCCAAATTATCTTTATAATCCACTCAGCAAGTCATGAAAATGTCTTTTTGTGAATGTTGCACTAAATGTAACTCTGACTTTGCAAAAAATCCGACGTTTTGGACCACGTGGTAAAACGGGACCTTCTGAGCCAGTGACCACGGGTTCCCATATTCTGGGGGATCTTACTTCAGCAGATTTTTGAAGTTTCTTCCAGGTTCCCACTGGAATCATTCCCGGGTTCGTGAGATGTTTCAGGGCCGCCCCCTCCTCCCCTCCCCCTCCTCCCCTCCCCCTCCCCTTTCTCTCTATTTTTCTCTTGCTCTTTTATGGCTGATCTCTCCCCAAGCCATTTTATTTCATTTGAGTATCATCAGTCGAAGGCGAAGCGATTGACCTTTGTGCGAGGAGATACCCAGCTCCTTCCTGATGTCCTCTTTGATGAATGATTCTTAATTAGAATTCACAGGTGCCCTGGCCGCACAGTGGTGTGAGCCTGCGCAGACGGGAACGGTGCTGTCTCTCATTTCTAATGCTTCCTTTACTTATGGCTCCTGTCCAGTTGCATTAGCCAGAATGTTCAGAACAGCCCGGACCAATCTCAGAGTCTCCCCTGAGATTTACGGGGAGAGACCAATGTTTTCCCGCTCTCAAGACTTCCTGTTGACTTCTGAACACGTTCGGTATCCCGTGGTTCTACACAGGACGGCAGGGCTCAGGCTCACGATCCATGTCCAGGGAGACGTCTCCACCTCCTCCACCCCCACGTGGCCTCGTGAGACCGCGAATAACATGAACCGCCCCAAGGCTCTTGTGGCTGGACCCCGGAGGCCAGTGACCACGGGCTCTGACCCTGGGCCCCAGTGTTCCCTGCAGCCCCACGAAGCTTTAGTGGGCTTCTTGCTCACTCTAAACCCTGACCCGCCTTTTCTTAGAGTATTTTCCTTAGAAAACTTAATATTAAAAATTCTTTTTCTGGGCTGGGGATTCAGCTCAGTTGGTAGAGTACTTGTCTCGCATGCACAAAGCCCTGGGTTCAACCCCCAGCTCCACGGAAGAAAGAAACAAACCGATGCAGGTAAATTGTTTTAACAGCCTCCTGCCATTCTCCCCCAAGGACCTGGGCGCCCTCTCTCTGTAGCCAAGGAAGATGGCGGCGCCTTCTCGCTCAATCCCTGTAGGTGGGTGGGAGCCTAACTTCCCCTGGGTCCTTCCTTCAGGTTATAAAACCACATCAAGCCACAAGGGCACAAGAAAGCTTGCTTTTCCTTTGGGTGAGACCAGCTAGCGAGCACACGCGGCCCAGGATCCTCCTCACTCCCAGGTCTGAAAGGCCTCCCCCCTACTCCTCGTCCTGCAGGGTGGAGTCCAGTCTTGGTCCTCGACTCTCTCCTCTACTGCGATGGCATCAAATAAAGTCTTCCCTGTCTGATAACTTTGACGCAATCTTTGCTTGGACAATGGCCACAGGACAGGTGACAGGAAACTGGCATGACAATCCCTGGGAACCCTAATCAAGGGGTCAACTGCGCCAGGGACTTCTAACGTATAGAAGATTCATTTACGGGATCTCTCCTTTAATTCATTGCACCCATTGCTTTCCTAACTTGGTATTTATTATTGGAATGAGTTCTACTTGGTCTTAGATTCCTTAAAAAAAAAAACTGCTGGATTGGATTTGCTGATATTTCATTGATGATTTTGTGCCTGCATTGATAAGTAAATGTAGCCAGAAGATCTCTTTTTGTGTTGCCTTGATCAGACTTGGGGAACACGGAAGAAAAAGTTACAAACAAAAATGATAAAGAGCATTGCTTTACCTTTGGATTTTCAAGATTTAACACCATTTGAAAGTTCTGGTAAAGAGCAGCAGGATTTCTCTTTTTGTTTTTTAATTGATACATAATAATTGCACATACTTATAGAGTATGCTGTGATACTTTGATACATGAATGTGTAATGCTCACGGTAATTATCACCTTGAACATCGATCATTTCTTTGTCAAGAACATTCAAAATTCTTTCTTCTTGCTATTTTGACATATACAATAAATTATTGGGAAAGATAGTCAATCGACTGTGCTACAGAAGGGAATTTTTCCCTCTCCCCTTACTGGCTTTTTGGACCCCATAACCACCCTCTGTCCATGCCACCCCACTCCCATATTCTCGGCTTCTGTCTAGTAGGGGGACACTCGAGCTTCTGCTTATATAAGATCAGCTTCCATAGATGAGGGAGCAGGGATAGTTCTGCCTTTCCCTGCCTGGGTACTTCATGTAGCATGATGTCCCCCAGCTACCGTCCACGGAGGTGATCCAGTCTCTGAGGATCATGAGTCTTTAAGAATTTTGCAGAACTTTCAGTTGAATCATTTATGTAGACCGACATCATTTTTGGAGCTATCATCAATTTTCATGAACTGTGTAATTTAGCCTGAATGATGTTTCACAAGCACTTGAGACAAGTAAATTATTCAAAGAGTCTTAATATGTGTCACTAAGAATAAATGGTGTGTTTGTAGCATCAAGGGATCTCTTCCCCCGACCCCAGGCAGGAGTTTGAGTTCAAGCAAAGCAAAAATGGGAGGTGGGGGGTGGAAGGTGGGGGGTGGGGGTGGACTTTGAGCCCCCCGCCCCTCCCCACCAGGTTCCGAGGAGCACGGAGCTGACCTCCAGTGCAGGGAGGACCTTGTCCCCCAGGTCCAGGTTCTTTTTCTAAAAAGGGGCCTGCATGCTTTCTCCCCACAATCCCAGGATGGGACAGCGGCACTGAACCAATTGGGAAGATTTCCCTCACCTCAACCTTCCCAGGTTCTAAGAAATCGCACGGGGATTATCTGTTATTTCAAAGTAATTTGCCCCCCAAGAACTCACAATTTTAAATGAGCTTAAAAACTTTAAAGAGCTTGCCCGCTAAGCCATGGAAGCCTGATGTATTTATAAGTGGTTTATTATTAAATAAGCTTTTCTATTTTTTCTATGATTATGCTGTTTTCCGGTATTTTCCATTTAAAGGAGACTGTGGGTTTCCGGAAACACTCATCAGTGTCAAGGCAAAATATTGTACAGGTTAATTGTACATTTCATTTAGATTTCACAAATATTGGCATCAAACTCCACGTCATGTTTCCTTACACTGTATTAACTTTCTCTCTCCCTGTGGCAGTATGTACTTTTTTCATTTGTACATCATATGCTTTTGCTTTCTTTTAAAATTCTGATAAGCTGGGCACGGCGGGGCACACCTGTCATCAGAGAGACTAGGGTGGCCGAGGCAGGAGGATTGGGAGTTCAAGGCCAGCCTGGGCAGCCCAGCAAGACTCTGTCTCAAAATAAAAAAGGGCTGAAGATGTATCTCAGAGATAGAGCATCTGCCTCGGGTGTGCAAGGCCCTGGGTTCAATGCCCGGTACCGCCAAAAAAAAAGAAAAGAAAAATGTAGACAAAGGAAGGATAAAGGCATAAAATACTTGGAGAATAACGTTTTGGATACCTTCCCCGAGTAATGCACACGTGCACTCATTCACTCGGTGTTTTCTAAACCAGGAGCAGAGAGAGACCTGGTTGTGGCCTCCTGGGTATTAACATGCCACCTCACTGGGTCACTATGTCCCTCCCCGGGAGCATTCCTCCATGGAACCTGAGAACTCAGGATGGCATGACCCACGGAGGGCCCTGGGGGGCGCCTGGCAGCGAGACTTGCCCTGGCTTATCCCCGGGGTCCAGGTAGAGAAACTGGGAGCCGGTAGGCTGGTCTTGAGAAGGAGGGGACCGCAGGAGGGTCCACCGTGACTGATTGTAGGTGGCCCAAGGGAAGGGGACACAGGCTCAGAGCAGAGGCCTCTTCCACCAACACTCCAGAGACAGAAAAATGAAAGGAAGTAGGAAGTGTGTGTGTGGGGGGGGGGCTCCTTCCTCAGAGATGGAGCTGGCTGTGGGGGGGAGGGGAGCTCCCTCGGCCCAGCACTGTGACAAATGTGTCCCATCAGGGATCACGATATTACACGGGAGTTCTCTCAGGGAATAATGGCGATGTCACACTGAAAGAAAAAGAAATTGAGAAAAACAGATCAGTAGGTAATTTACAGAAAAAATACAACTCGTCAATAAAAATGTCCCAGAACAGGACTTTCCCACTCGCCCTCTTCCCTGGCCACCCCACTCCTGGTCGGGAGAAGCTTGTGGCAATTCAAACACGGTTTTTGGCATAAAAGCAGATCAGAGTTATGCTCTGACCACTGCTCGGCATGGGCACATTGACCAGGGTTTGTTCAGGAAAGCAAAGCCCTCTCACATTGTGAGTGTGAGGAGTAAATGTGGCCCTGGGGGCTGACGATATTGATGGAAGAGGAAAGAAAGCAAAGATGGGGGACGTTATGGCAAAGACCTCACCATGTGGCTGGTTCTGGAGTTTTCGTGAAGCTGCGAGCCTCATTCACACAGAGTGGCTGCATCTGCTCCCTGAGAGCAATGGCTCCCCACGGCTCCTGCACTCCCTGCCAGCCTCCTGGGGTGCCTCATGTTCAAACAGTCCACACTGAAAAGGATTCTGGGAATTGTAGAAAAGACCTCAACTGGGGTGATGCCAATTGATTCAGACCAATCGACGCTGTCCACCTGGACCCACAGCCCACACAACCCGTCTCTAATTTCCAAATAGAGGCAGTATGAGGATCCAGCCCTCCTGCGTGAAACCAAGCTGCGCTCACTCTCGCCCCCAGAAGACCTCTCCAAAGTGTCATTTACCTCCAACTTTTCCTAACTCTGTCACGGAGCCCCCTTAATATCTTAAAAATAAATGTTGAGCCAGGCATGGTGACGCACGCCGGTAATCCAAACAACTCAGGGAGTCTGAGGCAGGAGGATTGCAAGTTCAAGGCCAGCCTCGGCAATTTAGGAAGCCCCTTTGTCAAAATAAAAAATAAAAGGCGCTGGGGATGTGGCTGAATGGTAGAACACTGGCCTAGCACCCAGCAGGTCTTGGGTTGTACTGCAGAGAGGAAAAAAAAAGAAAAAAAAAAAATATATATATATATATATATAGAGAGAGAGAGAGAGAGGGGAGAGAGTATCATATACCTGCATGAGATAAAGCAGAACGAGAAACAGAACTCCAAGGGCAAAAGACTCAAAGAAGAACAAGGCAAATTTAGGTGAAAGTATTTTTATGGGAAAAACATCCCATTTAATGCTGTATTTCAAACTGAAGATGTCTCTGGAGAATCCCTTGAAAGACACTCAAACGGTTCAGGTCAGGGTCACAAACAGAACGGACCCGGCTGCGTGGGCAAGGCGTCAGGTCCTCCTAGAGTCTTCATAAATAATAAAACAACAACATAGAGGAAGACTGGCCGGCCCACCCGCCCTCTCCTCCGCACCCGGCTCCGCGGCCTCGCTTGCCGGGACCTTCTCCCACGCCCGTCCCCTGATCCCCTGCCTGCTGCCAGCACCGTGGCCTGGCTCTCCTCCTGGCTCTCCACCTGACAGGGTGACCACACGGTCCTTCATGGTTTTGGGGGGTGGGTGACGGCGTCTTGCTCTGTGGCCTGGTGGGTCTTGAGCTCAGCGGCCCCAGTGACCGTCCCCCTCAGCCTCCTGTGCCCTGGGACTGCAGGTGCACCCCCCCCCCGCCCCGGGCCACCACACGGTTCTCACAGGTGGCTGTATCTGGGTGATTCTTTACTGTTACCACCAAACGTGGGGACATGACAATACCTGTGTGTTGCGATGACCCCTGTTCTGTCCAGGTCGGAAGGGACCCTGAGCAGTGCAGAACCGCCCCTGGCCTGCTGGGCTTGTGGCGGGAGCAGCTCTGGTGTCCAGCTGCAGGCCCAGCGAGCCGCACGATGGGCCTTGGTCACCTCCTGTCGCAAGCCCCTCTCGCACAGAATCAGGAAGCAAGTGCCCGCTGGCCCACCAAGGCCAGTCCCGGCCCCAACTAGGAAGCCAAAACAGTCCTCCCCAAAATATGAGAGACGAGGAAACGTGTGGCCACTCAGCCTTCCCTCCCTGGGCCCTGAAGCAGGCCAGAGGGTCACCAGGACCAAAGGTCCTTCTGCCCTTCTCCATTTTCCTACCCAAAGTCCAAATGTCGATTATTTTCAGGAAACTCTGGCTTCTCAGCTCAGAAATGGCCAGAGGAATCTGCCAGCAGCCTTTCTTCTCATAAATTTACTTTATAGATTTCCACCTCTGATACCTGGGCCTTGTCATTCCTCTAAAATGTATTGTTCTCTTTTGAAATATGATTTAAGGTGAGACTGTACTCTTCTCTCTCTCTCTCTCTCTCTCTCTCTCTCTCTCTCTCTCTGCTGAGGATTGAACCCAGGGGTGCTCCACCACTGAGCCACATCCCCAGCCCTTTTTATCTTTAATTTTGAGAAAGGGAGGACCTCACTAAGTTGCCCAGGCTGACCCCAAACTTGCCATCCTCCTGCCTCAACCTTCTGGCTTGCGAGAATTACCGCGTGCGCCACCTCACCTGCCTTAAGGCAGACCCTGAAGCCCATCTTGACTTTTCTCCTGGGTGGGGTGCACAGCACACATTAATAAACGTTCTCATTTTTCTCTTGTTAATGAGTCTTGTGTTGCTGGAAACTGTCTCAGCTACACGAACTTACAAGGGTAGAAGAAAATTATGTTTTCCCTCCTTCGTGACCCTTGTTCTTGGGCCAATAATCTTCCCAAAGTCTGAGTGGCTCCCTTTACGGATGCAGAGACCCTTAGGAGAAGACGAGAAGAAACATTTACCCTCTGACTTTTTGGCAGTGTAGCAGGGTCCCTCCCCGCAGGGGCCTACACTTCCCTTCCCTCCAGGGCTCTGGGTCTGCACGGGGGCTCAGTTCTGGACACAGGGCCCAGCTGTGTCAAGTCCGACAAGTGTTGACTAGACTCAAAGTTTCTTCCCTTGACAGAACAAAGCTGCCCAACTGCATCGTCCTAAGGACCCGTGGTTAATCAGGCTCTGCAAAAGGTCTCTCAGGTGGTACTGTCATCATCCCTCTTCATTCCACTTCCAGTTATCGTGCCACACCCCCCTGACCAAGGCCTCTCTTGGCTTCTCTTTCCCTGGGGCCCACTAAGTTCAGGGAGCCCCTTTCAAAGGTGGCATGTCCCTCCGTCACCCCTGGCCTCCAGGGAAGACCACTGCGGAGACTTCCAAGGGCCCCGGTGCTCCTCTCTCTCCAAGAGCAGGGAGAAGGGCATTTCGGAGACTTCCACGGCCCGTGGGTTATTTGCTAGAAGTGAGGCAAACAGGTTAGAGATAATGAGGAGTCACGGTGACGGCCACTCAGGAGTGCGCGGCTGCTGCTGTCTCCCGACAGCAAATCCCACCTGCCTGTGTGACTGCAGAGATCGCGGGGTGGAGAGATCACACTGGAAAGATCCGGCTGGTTTGACAACCGGTGAGTGTTGGCACCCGGATCTTGCTGTTAGGAACTTGTTCCAACAGTGACTCGCCGCACGCTCAGCGGGCTCTCGGAGGCTCGAACACAGTATGTTTGTGTTTATGCAGCTGAACATCTGCACGTTCGTGCAGCTCCCTGCCCCCAGGTGACTTATTGGAACCAGGCTTCTCCATCCTCCCTCGGCCTCCCTATGTCTCATCACACCAAAGTGTTTTTAAAAGCTTTGTGAAGGCAGCAGTCTCTGTGCCACCCCGGGGGGAGGGGAGCGTGTCCCACATAATGCACCTCCCTGGGCCTCTGGGTCCCCACCTCTCCACTTTACCCAGGAGAATCCTGCATCCTGAATTCACCGAATGGGGCCTGGGTTTCCATGGAGCCGTCCGTGAGAGTCACCCAGAGCAGTGTAATCCACAGGTTGAACCCACCCTTGGGCTAGAGATCCCTTATGGACAAGTTCAGTCTGACCCGACATTGGGTTCCTCTGCTCCCAGCTAAGATCCTGAAAACTGATCCCATCCATGCCCCCCCCCCGTTTCTGTCAATGTAAATTGTTTCAGAGTCACCCCTAAAGTCGCTTCCAAACCAGAACAACTATTAAAACAACCTGAGAAGTAAAAGCCGGAAAAGCCACCGCGGGGGTGGGGGAAGTTACCAGGTGTATCTCAGGGTTCTTCAGAGAGACAGAATCCACAGGAGAGCAGAGACGTGCGGGTGTTGGGGTGGGGGTGTGTGACTAGGGGATCGACTCACTTGGTTGTGGAGGCTAAGAAGTCCCAATGAGAGGCTCTCTGCAAACCGGGACTCTGGGATGCCAACCGCACAACCAGGCAAGCCAAGGGTGTACCTTTAGTCCAAGGTCAAAGCCCTGGGAACCTGGGGGTCCACTGGCCAGTCCTGGTGTTAAAGCCAGACAGTCTGGACTCCTGGTGTCTGAGGGCAGGAGGAGGAAAGGACCCCAGCTCCAGGAGAAGGAGGAAACCCCACTTCCTATCCTCTTGTTCCGTCTGGGGCCGTGGACAATTGGATGGAGCCTGCCCACATGGAGGGCGATCTTCCCCAGTCCACCCACAGACTCACTCCCCAATATCCTCCTACACACCCTCAAAGCCACACCCAGGAGGAATGCTTCACTAGCTCCCTGGATAGTCCTCCATCCAACCAAGCTGCTGCCATTATGCCACCAAAGGGCAAAGATGGTTTCCAAGATCTCCCAAGTCAATGCTGGGACTTGGCTTGTGCCACACACTGGCCACCAGTGCCCTCAGAAGACGGTGGCTGTTCCCTCTCTCCTGCCTTCCTCATCTTACCAAAGAGCCTCCCTGGGGTAAGCCAGGTCACACAGGAAGGGGTTCTGAGGGATCTCTGCCATCTGGAGGAAGCCTTGGACGGGAGCAGCAGTGGCTCCCAGTGGACATAGACAATTCCTCCAGCAAGATGGGCTTCGTCTTGCTGCAACGGCTTGTCTGTGAAGACCTCGAGGGGCCTAAACCATCCCAGGGCTAAGGGTCATCTTCAGAGTGTTACGTGGAACTTGAGGGACCAGAGGCTGAGACTTGAACCCTGAACTACACAGATGGCGACAAATGCCAAGCAAGTAATAGCAAGAACGATACAAAGAAAAGCCGGCAGAGGGGCTTTCCATGTGCCCGTCCCAGCCACACGCTGTCAGATGCGCAGGAGGTTGTACCCTCCGGGGCTGCCTGCCCAGTGAGCTGGCCACCCAAGCAATGCAAAGGCGGGACCTTGGAGTGTTCTATTCCAAATGGCCGAAAGCTGAACAGGTCCACACCTACCGTGGGGAAAATGTGACGGAGTCAGGAAAAGTGAAACATGACTCACAGAGCCACGGGCCCAGCACCGTCCATCCGGAGGGAGTCAGAGAACACTTGTATGAGCCCAAGGAACACACGCAGGTGCTCGACAGATGGGCGGGAGCACGTGCCATCTGGAGGAGGGGAGATGCTTCTTTTTACATCCTTCAATAAAAAGAACCAAAATAAGCTATGAATAATTTTTTATTTTTGCATGTGCTGTTTTCTATAACAAAACATGTTGCCTTAGTAATCGCAAGTTTAAAAAAAAACAACAATAGAGCGATTAAAAAATGAGTTGGCAGAAGAACAGTTCAGATAATCCCTGGGAGCCCGCTGCTTTGGGAAATCGCTAGGCTTTCTGGAAAAGGGTCGAGGTCACCTGCCAGAGGCCCATTTCCTTCCGACCACCACTTCCTTCCCGGCCCAGCTCAGCCTGCTGCTGCCACCTAGAGGTTGAAGTCAGACATTACCTCAACCCCTCCGCCAGGGCTGTTCCCAGGTCTCATTTTAAGCCCTTGGATTTCAGGGTGGAAGATGGAGATTTCCCAGGAACCTGAGGAGAATCCTGTGGGCGCATCTGTGCACAGAGCCCAGCGCAAAATGAGAACGCAGGGCCACCTTGTTAGAAAATTATTGAGAAGTTTGAGAACGTAACAGCAGAGCCAGGCGTGGTGGCGCACACCTGGGATCCAGCGACTCAAGAGGCTGAGGCAGGAGGACCCCAAACTCAAGACCAGCCTGAGCAACTCAGCAAGACCTTGTCTCAAAATAAAAACTAGGGAGCCAACCCTGCACAGTCTGGTGCTTGTATGTAAGCTAGCGATACTTTGCACCCAGGTGTGTACATGGGCGTGTATGCACTGTGGGGTGAACCTGTTTGCAGAAACACATGTGCCTATGTGCATGCAGTTACTTAGGTGGTGGTGGTGCCTTGTTCGTGCATGGCGTACCGTGTGAGTGTGTGCATGGGGAGACAGCGGATGAGGAGAGGCTGCAATGGCAAATGAGCTGGCTCTCGGCACTTCGGCCTCTATCCAACTGTCAGCACTCAGAGAACACCAAACTCTTCCAGGACTTCCAGGCCATGTCCCTAGACGCCCCCACCTCCCTGGGGGAATGCCTGCCTGGAGAAGGCACAGGGTGCTCCAGCCAGCCCCTGGCCACCGGCCCCTGACCTGCCTTTCTTATGGCATTTACTAAAAAGGGCTGACAGTGGCAAGTCCTCCCTTGTCCCTCCCAGATGGCTACGTCTCTCCCACAACTCAGGAGTTTCTTTCTCAAGGTCCTGGCAGCCCTTCCTTTGAAACAAAACCATCAGGAAGGACAGGGCCTCTCCGACTCCCAGTCTCTGGGGAGGACAGAGGCCCAACTGTTAGCATGCTCGCTCCTTTGCCCTGTCCTTCTCCCTTTCAAACACCCAGTCACCTCTGTGTCAACCAGAAAAAAAGCTTGGTCCTTTCCCTGAGGTCAGTAACGTCAAACAAAAATCGCAAGAAGCCACTGTTTCAGACTCAGCTCCTGCACTGGGCCCCCACAGAACTGGCTAAAAATCAAAATGGAGTCACTCAGGCCAGAGCTGCACACGGCAGAGCTAAAATTAAGCTCTGAACACCCCAGAAATTATATTAGAGAGCTAACAGACAAAATTCCCAAACATGCCCGTTTCAATGGGCATGAGAATGAGTTCCTTGTGCCTTAATCCTGACACCAAAAGTCACCTCCAGTCCCCTGAAGTTAACCAGCTCCTCCTCTGTCCTGCTTTGCAACGAAGGCAACTTCCTTCAGCCATTTTTGGTCTCCAAACCAACCTCCTCCACCAGCTGCTGCAGCATTATCTTTTATGGAATGAAGTCTTGCCTGATTCTAGAATAGAAAATAAGGTTAGTTAATATATCTAAATTGTGCACTATTTCCTCTCATAGTGATCGCCAGATGAAATCTGCTTTTGCCATTTTAACTACTGAGCAGCTGTGTTTCTCTGACACTGAGCCCCTGGACCACTCCAGGTCCTCGCCTGGCCCCCATGAGGACGCTAAGTGGAGCTTGCCCAGGTGCCAGCCTCAGGGAGGTGGCAGCCAGGAGCCGTTCACCCCTCTGATGGACGAGGTGAGGTGCTTGGGTCCCCCTAGCTTCCCAGAGCTCCTGGGAGAACAAAGTCCAGTGGTTGAGTGGTCACAGGCTTAATAATGCCCACTGCAGGGTCCTCCTCCCTCCCGCCTCTCTCCACTGGCTCCTGCCTCTTCCAGGAATGGCTCCTCAGCAAACCTTCGCCTGGGAATCCTAGGGCTGTCTTCTGGGGAGCCCCAATTCTAAGTCCACCCTCTGAGGTGCAGACAGACAGCCACTATGACTGTCCCCAGGGGCTGGTCTTGGAGAGTTTTGCTTGTTTCTTTGTTTGCTTGTTTTATCTCTCAGCACTGGGCCACTGGGAAGGGCGAGGGCAGCAGGTGCTAGGCGATGGCCCTGCCCACTCCACCCGGAATCTGACTTCAGCCCCTACGGCTGCCCCCCATCTTTTCTTTCAGCTCCTCAATGGGCATGAGAATGAAGTTCCTTCTGCCTTAATCCTCACACCAAAAAGTCACCTCCAGGAACCTGAAGTTAGCTTCTCTGGTCTTCTTTTTTTCCTTCGAGGGTCAGTTTCTCTGTCCATGTGGGGAGACCCAGGGGAACCTCTAAAGACTCCAGCCTCTGCCTTCAGCCTCCTTCTGTGGGGGGAGGGGAGCACGGAGGTCCAGTGGCTTGTGGTCCGCAGCACAGGAGGCCCTGTGCAGGCGGCCACCTGCAAGTGCTACTCGGGGTCGTTTTCCTTGTGGGCAGTGCCCGGCTCTTACCGAATCTCACAGAATCTATCTGCAGCTCCTTTCCTCCACCCGGGGCCGAACACTCTCTGACTCTTTGTTACCCAGAAGAATTTAAAGACTAGCATTGAACTTGGGAATCTCCAAGTGAGCTTCCTCCTGTGGACCCCACACAAAGGCTTGTTGATGTTTATTTAACAAAGATCGTGGGTTAACATGCATGAACGGAAGGACCTGGGAATCATGGGGGCTGGTTGCACAGGGGCCAGGCAGGGACTTGGAGATGGCAGCAGGGACAGGCTGTGGGAACAGGCTGGCGGGAGGGGAGGCAGCAAAACCTTTCACCTGTGACCTCCAAAAGACCCAGTCACCAGGTCACCAACTCCCTTCTCTCCCCTCCCCAGAGATCTGAAACCTTCTACCCTGCACAGGACCCTGTGCTGACGTAGGGCTCCTGCAACCTTGACCTCAGGTGGCCTGTGGCCTGGGCTGTGCTTCCAGCTCCCACCCCCCCACCCCCGGGAGGCTCCAAGCTGTACCCTTCCTCCTGACGCTTTCTTCTTTGCACTGAGCTCATCAATGTCCCCACTGTCACTCAACCCTGTCTCCTCCATGGTGCCACACACTCAGCACATAGTAGGCTCACCGGAAAGACACCTGGACAGGAGGGGCTCCCTGAACAGTCCCCCAACCCCTCTCGTTGGTTGTAAAACGGGCACCTCAGGCTCTCAGGAGGCTGGGTGCCCTCACTCAGGCGGAGTGGTGTCGTGCCAGCCACAAAAGCCATGTGCCCCCTCGTCCCGAGATGGGCTCAACTCCTTTCTCAGTGAAGGAGTTGTCCTTTGTTATCTGTGGGGGACAGGTTCCAGGACCCTTCCCCACTGCACACACCAAAATCCACAGAAGCTCAAGTCCTTGCACAAAACGGGGTAGCATTTACCTCTGACCTACGCACACCCCCATCCTGAGTGCTCTAACTCCCCTGTAGAGGACTTCATGACTAATACACTGTAACAGCCATGGAAACAGGGTCCCTCTGTATTAAAGGAACCATGATGAGGAGACCATCTGAGGGTGTGAGTGCATATATGATTCTTTTTCCTAGTGTTTTGATCTGTGCTTGGTTGACTCTGTGGACTCATAACCATGGATACTGAGGGTTGGTTGAATTTCTCTGTCCCCAGGTGGAATGCCCGTAGCATTGGCCAGAGAGTAATGGCCCTTTGGCAGGCAGCCTTCTCCGTGGGCCCCTATCGCAGGCAGCCTGATCTACACATCTGTGTTAGTCAGCTTGGCAGTACTGTAATGAAACACATGACATCATTAACTTATAAAGAGAAAAAGCTAGTTTGGGCTCACAGTGTCAGAGTTCCAGTCCCCAACCAAGTGGACTTGCTGCATTGGGCCTCTGGTGGGGATGCCCGGACAGCCACAGGGGGAGCACAGAGAGGGAGCTAACTGCTCACCTCGTGGCCAAGAAACAAAAAGAAGAGACCCGAGTTCCACCATCCCCTTCAAGGGCACAGCCCCAGTGACCCAAGAAGCTCACACCAAGCCCCACTTCCTAACGGTTCTGCCACCTCCCTAAGGTGCCCCCTTTAATACTGGGACCAAGCCTTTAATACTGGCCCTTGGGGACATTCAACACCCAAATGACAGCAACAGCAGTCCATCTAAGCACCCCGAGAAACACCACTACTCTTCCCAGGGGCTTCCTGGGAATTGGGGGCACATTTTCTTGAGAAATCCTTACAATAACCTCCAAGGCGGGCCCAGCTGGACCTCGCAGCTCTGGCCCTCCCACGCCGCCTCTTGACTGTGCATCCGCTCTGCTTGTTCCTGTTTATTGCATGGACAGCGACTCCTGGGGCAACAAAGGAAAAGGATCCGCCTGCCGGGTGCCGTCACGGAGCTGGAACTTGCAAAGCAGGCAGCGTGGAGTGTTCTCAGCGTGGAGTGTTCTCATGGAGAATAAACATATATTTGTTGCGCGGAGCCTCAGTTTCATCATCCACAAAGTGGAGCTGTGGGTGGGAAGCAGGAGAGCAGGTGGCAATGCGGTGGAAAGAGGTGGCTAAGTGGTCTGAAGGACCTCCCGGTGGGGGCTTTGTGGCTGTTGGTTCCTAAGCGCTGGGCCTGCGATTGGGAGACACTGCCACCAGGGGGCGAGCTGGCCTCAGATTCTAGCCCTGTGCAGCTCTTCACACCCCCGTGTGGCTGGGGTGCCACCAAGGGAGGTTTGGGGACTGCCCAGGGCAATGGCTGGAGGCAAGCCAGGGCCTCTCCAGGTCCAGGTGCCTTTCAAGTGGCTGGTATTTGCTGACACCTACTATGTGCTGAGTGTTTGGCACCATAGAGGAGACAGGTTGAGTTATCCTTGGGTCACAGGGCTCTAGAAGAGGAGGTGACAGTCAGGGACAGGGATGAGCTGGTCAACTGTGTCCTAGCCCAGAGCATCCTAAGTGGCTTTTTTAGGTGAATTGGAATATGACACGAATTATGAAGTGGGTTCTGAGTCACTGAGCAAATGAAGCCCTTCCTGGATTGAAGGGTGACGAATTTTTCACAATGTCACTTAATGCTCCCAAGACCTGGTCACGCACCTCTGTGAAACTGTGAATTTCACCATCCAGGGACCTCGAGGCTCATGAGGGCTGGGAATGCTGTTGGGAGGCGCGCCAGTGTTGCCTCCAGGTCTCCTTTAAGTTAAAAAAATTTTTTAAATGATGTTTTATTTACTTCACCAGGGGTCACAGCTTCAGCTTGATTGAAAAGGCTTCCTCTGGATGTTCTGGAGGCATCTTTAATGGAGGCAGAGCTGTAAACCATGCCACATTGCTTCCCTCATGTCCAAATGGGAATTTCTCGCTTAGACCAGCTCTCCAGCATCGTGTCACTAGGTCACTCTCGGTGGCATCTGAGTTCTCTCATTTGGAGGCGTCCTGGCAGCTCCCGCAAGGCTGTTTCCGAAAAGTGCTAAGTGGAACGTGACGTCAGGCTCCAGTAGCATCTTCAAGCCGCTCTCCGTCCTCTCCCAGGCGGACGGGCACTTCCTACAGCGGCTCCTTCTGCGGACAGTCATTTCCGCCCATTGTGATATACAGGGGGACCTCTGAGTGTGTGGCTTGTCCCTCACCATCGCCCTGACTACCGTTTGTCTGCTCTCCTATTGAAGGACACGCAGGGTCCCTCCCGTTACAGCCCCCCCAGGGAGCCTCCATGCGTGCAGAGCGCGCCCTGGGCCTGAGGAAGGCCTTCTCCAGGCTGCAGAGAGCATTTCCGTTTTGCCGAAGGCTCCCGGGTTGTTCTTGGCTCCTAATTCATTGGATGCACGAGAGTCTCCGCTTCCCTCATTTTCGACTACATTTGCATTTAAACATTTGTCAATCTGATGCATTGTTTTAATTTGCATCTGATTATGTGGAATATTGAGCATATTTTCAACTTCCCCATGCGGCTTCTTCAGTCATTAACCCCTGACATTCACCCAGGCTGCACACTCCTCGGAGGGGGACTTGGTATGAATTCGGGGCCCAGCCCGTTGGGCACCAGCTCTGCCTGCCATTCCCACCTCCCTTGGATCCCTCCTTGGAGCCCGATCTTCCCGTCTTCCTGAGCCACCTGTAGCTCCCCAAATACACCCTCCTGGGATTGGGTTCACCCTCTGTCTGGGAAGGACACCCCTTTCAGTCCTCCTGAATGTACCTGCCCATGTCCCAAGATTCATCTCAAGAGCTGCCTCCTCTGGGAAGCCTGGTGCGTGACCAGCGGCCCTGCCCAGCCCAAGTGCAGGTGACACCTCGTTCTCCTCCTCGCTTTCACTGTATGAACCTGATGCCTGTGTCACCTCCTGGGCACCGAGTCACTGATGTGCCTGAGGGCAGGGGCCTTGTCTTATCACCTTTGCATTCCCAGCTCACTGGGCAGGGCGGGGCAGGAGGAGGTGCTCGGTCCATGTTGGTTGCCAAAGAGCCTCAGAACCAGCTTCTTTTGCATCAGACTGGAAATTTCTGAGGTCCAGGGCTGCATTGCACCCATACGGCCCTCCCCATGGCACCTAACAGGGCTGAGCATTTGTGAGGCTCAGAGCACCTCTGGTGACACCAGGGCATGATCAGCTGGTGGAGTAGGAAATGGCTTCATTGGAGGCGGCTGCCTTGACCCAGCTGCCTATGGGGATGACCTTGTGCCGCTTTCCCGGCCTCTCCCATCTTCAGGAGGGGGTGACAGCAGCTTTCAGGGCTGGTGTCAGGATGAAGCAAGGTTATGTGCATTAGGCCAGTGGCGCGTGAACAATTTTTTGCACCAGGATAGTGGAGCAGTCACCGCCTGAGCAGTGACCCCTTGGGTGACTCCGTTGTCAGGAGCCTGTGTACCAGGCACGCAGTAGCTACTTAATAAGACGAAGTTCATGCAAGTTTGAGGCCAGCCTGGGCATCTTAGCAAGACCCTGCCTCCCAGTAAGAGCTTTAAAAGGGCAAGGATATAGCTCAATTGAATGCTCCCAGGAGGAGGAGGAGGAGGATCAGGCTTTCCCAGCACCAAGAAAAATCTAGCTACCCAAGAAGGAAGCAGCACGCTTAGGGCCTCATGATAAATCAAGCCAAACCACTTGCCTGTCCTGCACCTGAACCCACCTCATCTTAGAGTCATTTCCTTATGGGGGAAAGGGGGTGGTCGGGAGAAGAGTGGGAACATGGCTCCCCTTCTCCTGGCAATGACTGAGTTTTCCCTCCGCTTTGATTTTTCCACAGCAAGAGGGTCACCCGCTAGACGCTATTCCAGTGGTCTCCAGTGAACCCCGTCCACCCAGAACGACTCCTCCTGGAGTTTCCTTGCAGAGTCTGAGCGTGACCGTGTGTCCCTTTGGCCATGCTGACTGGTCAGTTCCACGTGCAGACCTGGATAAGCCCTCGCACTTGGATCTCGTCCTGTTGGGAGACTGCTTAGAACCAGAAGCCCAAGACAGCCTCAGAGAGAGGCCCCGGGGAGGGCCAGCCAGGCCAGCCTGCCCCAGCTGGGGTCCCCTCCCTAGCCCCAGAAGTCACTGCAGCTCACACAGCAGGCCTGTGGGAGCCCAGGCCACCTTCACGACAGATGCCACCCGGAGCAGAAAGGAGGCGGGCTGCGGAGCCTGCCCTGCTGCACACGGCGGGTAATAAACTGGAGCACAGCAAACCAGGTCCCGGGACGGGAGCACGTGCCCAGTGTGCCCACCAGGACCTGGGTGGGTGAGCAGCGGGCACACTGGGCTTCAGACAGTCCCACCCAACTCTCCTCCCAGTCCTGGGATCACAGGGACTGTGAGAGGCGGACGTGTGCAGGGTGGAGGTCCAGGGACGCTGCGGGACCCCAGGGCGCCGCGCGAGGAGCCGGCTCAGATCTGTGCCTTCCTTTATTAGCACCAGCAGGACCCGCCCTCCTGCCTCTCTAGAACTTCAAGTTCTTGGCTTTGCTCTTTTCTCCGTATTTCTCTTCCAGCGCTTTCTGCAAGTTCATGTTCATAGCATTTTTCTGGTGCCACCGTCCTACAGAGAGGAGAGAGAAGCACGCACAGGTCACCAGCAGCCTCCGGAGGGCCCAGGCCCCAGGGGTGACCCCTAGCCCCTCCAGGTCCACCCAGGGCTCTTGTTCCTGCTGTGGTTTCTCTCCAGACCTCAGGCCCAGCTCCCGTCCCTCCCCAGCTCCCCACCTACCCAGGTCATCCGTCCTCCTGCCGTGCCAGTGGCCTATGTCCCGCACCGATTTCTCAATCACCTCTGGCGTGTAGGAGGCCTTCATGAGACTCTTGGTCTCCTGGGGGGGCCCTGTGGGATACCGCGAAGAACACCTCAGTGTCCACAGCCGGGAGGCTGAGCCTCGGTTTCCACTGCTGAGCTGGGTTGTGGCCATGAAGGGGTGCAGGGAGGGGCTCAGCGCAGAGCAGGTCGGGGTTCAAACCCCAGCTCTACTATCTGTGGACAAGGGTCGCGCTCTCAGCGCCTCAGTGTCTTCATCTACACCAGGGAGTAACATTCTCTGGCAAAGTTGGAAAGGTTAAATGATTGGGCATTCATCAGAGCATCCGACAGGTGCTGCTTAATACCTGTATTTTAGAAAATTCATCTCAATACATAAAATTAAAGCCCAAGGAGGTAGGTACCATGGTCACAAGTTGGCAGAAACATCTATCAGAGGACCAAATCCCCAAAGATAGCAAGGACTTAAGTGACCAGAAACAGAGGATGGAGGGACAGCTCAGTGGCAGAATGTTAGCCCCAAAATACCCCATTCTCTACCCTTTTTTCCCCCAGTACTGGGGAGGGAACCAGGGCCTCATGCGTACAGGGCAAGTGTTCTATGGCTCCACCACTGAGCCACACCTCTGGGCCAATAGACATTTTTGAAAATTTACCAAGTGCTAAGAACAGTTCTAGGGCCTTCATATGAACTTGCTTATTGAATCCTCTCACCCACCTAAGAAGTAATTATGATTACTATCCTCATTCTACGGCTGAGGTCACTGAAGCACAGAAAGGTTAAGTAACTCGTCTCAAGCCACACAGTTGGTATGTGAAAGGTCTAGGATCCCAACCCAGACCCTGTGCTTCAGCCCCACAGCTTAAGCTATGCTGCTCACGTGGAAAATTCTGGAACATACCAACCTCCAGACTGAGGAAGGAGTGGGAGGGTAAAGCTAAAGCCTTCGATGGTCCTTGTAGTGTTCGTGAAAACCTAAATACCTTGATTAACTTTAGAAGTTACTAGCCATGCCCATAAAAATCTCAAAGGTAACCACTACAGGAACAGGAAGAGCAGCAAAGGACACAAAGTGACCGAGAGGGCTCGGGGGTCAAGCAGGTGTTGAGCATGCGCGAGGCCCTAGGGTGGAGGCCCTAGGTGAAGGCCCAGCCCCAAGTACATACGTGCAGGATTGAGAGGAAAAGAAAATTCAAGGAAATCCAAAAAATCAAAAGAAAACACAAAATAAGGTCATGGAAATAGATCCAAATCTATCAGCAAGTAGAATAAATAATATAAATGGATATGCCCATTGGTCAAACAGCAGTTCATCGGACTAGAGGAGAAAACATCTTCCAGATACATGCTACCTAAGGAGCACTTTTTTTAAAGCACACAATGAGAAGATAACCGGGGGATGGAGAGAGATCCAGCAACCAAATACTAAGCAAAACTAATCTGGTCCAGCTCTATTTGGAGCAGACAAAATAGACCATCAGGCAACAGCCTGCGAGATATTAAAAAAAAAAAAGTTGCAATTCAATAAAGTGACGCCATAATTCTAAACTTGCTGCACTGAAATAATCTCCAAATAGAGGAAAATCAACAGAGCTACCAGGAAAAATAGGCAGATCTGCCATCGCAGAGGGAGAGTGCAAAGAGCTCTCTCAGTAATTACGAGATCAAGCACAGAGTATTTACAAGGCGTGACAAAATCAGGGCAGAGTGAGTGACAAGCCTGCTCTATTCTATCAGCAAACGCAGAACCCTGGACTCAGGAGGTCATTTCAGGCACATGCAGGTCATCCACAAAGGTGACCGCCAGTCGGCCTATAAGCACCCCTCAACCATTTCAAAGGACGGGACCCGTCCCGGGCTGTGTCCCTTGCAGGTGTCCCGTGGAGCTGGAAGCCGTGTTTAAAGCCATCTTTAGAGTTTGGTGTCTCTGACTGGACGTGCTTATGTAACAGAATGCTAAGTTTGGGCTGAAGCCTTCCTTCAGTCCTGTCCACAGTCACAGATCAAAGCCACCCAGAAACCCGCTCCTCGGGTGGGACTTGACAGCAGGTGTCTAACAGGTGCCGTCAGATGGCCAGATACCCGAAAACCATCCGGCCAGGATAACCGGAGAGGGTTCCGCGGTATTCAAGGCTCTAAGTCGTGCCTGCCCAGGTGGAGGTGGTGACCACCTCCCCCTTTCACCTCAAGTCTGATTCGTGGGGCCTTGTGAGGCCGATTCGGGAGGCTGTCTATAGACAAGGGCTCGGGGGCCACCAAGGCTTTGACCAGCCATGGCCAGCCGTGCCCCACACTGCAGGGTGCACGGATGTTTCTGGAGACCGGGTGCGGGCAGTGGAGAGAGGACCATCCCAGAGCCCCGACCCCAGGCCTTCAGAGGGCTGACGGGTACCAAGAGGAGACGTGCTGCAGAGGACACCCCCAAACCTGGATCATCAGGAAGCCAGGGGGGGTGCTGGCAGGATAGTGGATCCCTGGCCCTCAGAATGCACAGCATGGTCTCAGTGGGGGCTCTGTGGACCCCACAAAAACACCCAGGAAGGAACGCTGGGCTCCAGGACCCTGACATCAGACAAGATGGCAGGAACAGAAACACACCAGGCCACCTTAGGGCCCCACCCACCCACCGTGTGTCCTGGGGGCTCAAACTGCAGCCGGGAAAAGGTCAGCCCCAGCCAGCCCCGCACCAGAGTGGCCGTCCACCTTCTCTGTCCTTCTTCTGTGGTTCCTTAACCACATCACCGCTCGGACGTGCCTTATTAGTAGATCTAAGCATGATACGATTATTGACGTTTTATCTTAAAAACTCTGCGGGCAGCTGCTGCTGCTGCAGTCATACTTTAGAAAGGCGGAAACAGGTAGAAAGGGAGAGAGAACTTGGCTCGGGGCACAGCCTGGGCTCTCAAACACCAGTTTCCTGTGACCTTAAGCAAGTTTTTAAATTGTTCTATGCCTCTAATTTTCTTTTTTTCGTATCTGAAAAAAAAAGGGGGGGAATTGCAGCATTTACACCCAGGATTCTTGTAAAAATGAAACTGTCAAGTACTGAGAGTGGGGCCAGGCAGAACTGCACGTGGCCCCTAAAGGTAGCCGTTCTCACGACCCCAAAGAAGCCCCAGAGAATTACCAACGGTTACTGGAACCAATAGGTGAGCTGAGCATGCTTCTGGATGTAAGATTAATATACAAAAATAAAAACCGCAAAGTGAGAAAACGTGATTATTTCTTTTTGATGCTGGGGATTGAACCAAGGGCCTCAGACATGCTAAGCACGCACTCCACCACTGAGCTCTATCCCCAGCCCCAGAACATCCAGTTTTTAAAAAGATACCATTTCTAGTGAATGGAAAACAATTTTAATAAAAATAAGAGAGATTTTCCTAAAGAAATCTAATAAAAAACTGCACAATCTTTATAGAAAAAAATTACCAGAGGGCTGGGGATGTAGCTCAGTTGGTAGAGTGTTTGCCTTGCATGTACAGGGCCCTGGGTTCAATCCCCAGCTCCATCACCAAAATTTTAAAAAAAGAAAAAAAATCACAAAATGGTATTGATATTGAAGAGAATTTTAAATTAGTGGAGTTGTATACCAACCACATTTATAAATTGGAAATTTTATTATCCTAAAGCTGACAACCCACCCCCTAAATTGAACTGGAGATTCAATACACTTCCAATCAAAATCCCAGCCAGGGGCTGGGGATGTGGCTCAGCGCGAAAGTGCTTGCTGGCATGTGTGAGGCCCTGGGTTCAAATCCCCCAGCACCACAAAAAAAAAAAAAAAAAAAACAAGCTGATTCTGAAATGCTTGCGCAAGAGGAACGCAGGCCATGGGCCGCTGGTGGCAGTGGGGGGTGCAGGAGGTAACAGGTGAGCAGATGTCGGACTCCACACAACACCTGGGAATTGAGAGTGTAATATCAGACCCCTGGACAGAGGGAGGGCTGGAAACCCATCCACACTCATGTGGAAACTTGACAGATGACAAAAGCCCCTCTGCAGGTCACTGGGGCAAGGCGGAACTCTTCTGTAAGAGGAACCGAGAAACTCTTCTGTAAGAGGAATCCGCAGAAAGAAGGGATTAAAAACGAATCCCCACTTCACACCAAGGCAGAAATCAACTCCAGGCGGATTAAGGACTTAAATGAGAAAAGCAAACCGAGAAGTGGTTTAGAAGAGTCTAGGAGGGATGATCTCTGTGACTCAGCACAGGACAGGATTTCTCCCACTGTCCCTGTGTCTCTGTGTGCCCCGGGGCAGCCAGAAACCCCTCCAGCTGTTCAAGACCAACAGCTGGAGATCAACCTTGATCCCTCCCTCACGCCCCACACCCACTCTTAGCATATTCACCCAGAGTCCTCCACGGGATGCTTCCCCACACCTTCCTGAGCACCGCTAGAGCACAGGGAGCCCTCCAGATTTGTGCAGTGCCCCAGCCTGGCTCCCAGAACGAGGGCTGTAGTTTGGATCTGTCACGCGCTCCAGGGGCCCCTGTGTAGGAGCTTAGTACCCAGCTTGGGGCTCTGGGCAGGTGGTGGAAATGCCAAGCGGTGGGGCCTGTAGGAGGTCTTAGATTGGTGGGTGTGGGACCCTGGCTGCCCTCTTCCTCTTGTGGCGCTCCCTGCTGCGAGCTGAGCAGCTTCCCCCACCGCTCCTGCCTTCAGAGCTGCCTCTCCACAGGCCCAAAGCAACGGGACCCATCAATCATAAACCAGAAACACCAAAACTCTGAGCCAAAATAAACCACTTCTCTTTATAAGTGGATTTTTTTTTCAGGTAGGTGTTACGGTAACAGGAAGCTGCCCGACACACCAAGCCACGGTCCCCTGTCCCATCTGGGATCTAGCAATCCCCTCTCTTCACCAGTGTCCCTGTTTCTGCCCTACCTCTCCCTTATGTCTATTCACAGCCCAGCAACAGGAGTGATCCTCTCACTACGTCACACTAGCCCATCACCCTGCTAAAACCTAGCGTGGCTTCTGTGGTAGTCAGCTTTCCGTCACTGTGACAAAGTACTCGAGAAAAACAACTTTAAAGGAGGAAAATATTTACTTTGGCTCATGGCTTCAGTCTGTAGACAGCCATCTCTGTTACTGTGGGCACAGGAGGACAGAACTTAATGGCAGAAGGGAGGCATGAAGGAGCATCTCATGACAGCCAGGAAGCAGGGAGAGAGAGGAGAGGCCAGGGACAGGATTCAGTCCCCAGAGACACACACTCACTTCAACTGGGTCACACTTCCTACAATTTCCACCACTTTCTTAGAGAGTCCATTTAAATTATGAATCCATCATTGAATTAATTTGCAGATGAGGTCAGAGTCCTCGTGATCCCATCACTTCCCTGTCACTATAGCTGCTCTGGGGACCAACCTTCAACATGTGAGTCTTTGGGGAACATTCCAGATCCAAACCATCACAGCGTCCTATCTTCCAGGGCCTTCATGATCTAGCCTGCTGCCTCTCTGACTTCTCCCGCTGCCTCCTGACAGCCCGGGAGCCTCACCCACCTTGGGCAGCAAGTGCCATGACCAGCCCCGGGGGGCAGCCCCAAGAGGCCGTGCAGACGGGGCGCAGACACAACGTGCCGCAGGGCGAAGCCCGGGCACAGCATTTGCCGATTTCCGGGGTGTAAACGAGGCTCCTGGGCCAACTTCGGGCAGCGTCTCTATGCCAATCAGTTCAGGGAAGTGGCACAATCGGCCCTTGTGAGCTGGTGCGAGCTGTTCCGAGCGGCTTCCAGCGCACCCTTGGCTCAGTGCCCACTGCCAGGCTGGGTGATGGGGACACAGGTGTTTTAAAGGCTGGTTCTTTTACACACAGGTAAACATTGTAAGTTTACAACTGGCCAAGAGAAGGGAGGGCAGGACCCCGGGGGGCAGAGGGAGGCCAATCTGCGCCGTGTCCCTGCTCCCCTCTCCCAGCACCACCCCTTCTCCAAGCTCAAAGAAAAACCCAGAAAGGCTTCCCATGGGTGTCTGGTTCCTCTGGTGACAGGGACCCGCGCCAGGGAGGGGAGGTCTGCCAGGTTCCGGGCGCCCTGGCCGCTGGAGGAAGGGGGAGGGCCGAGGGCCACAAAGAGCAGACCTTCTGTCAAGACACTGGGCTGGAGAGTGGGGACCGAGAGAAGCCCCTGCCTGCTGGCCGCGGACGCCCTTCTGCACACCCAGGGAACCCTCGGGAATGGCCAGGGAGGTGACTGGCCCAGGGGGATCTTTGGAGGCCGAAGAACACCCTGGACGTGAGCTCCCTTCAGACCACCCAGAGGTCTTGAGCAAGGGGTCTCCATCCTTCCTGGGAATGGAGCTGCTGTGTCCCCCCCCTTGGCCACACAGGACTCCATGGCTCCAAGAGAGCCCTTTGTAAATGGCCCGGCCTCCAGGGCACCCTTCTGTCCCCCCCAGGTGGGGCCACCCCAGGCTCTAGCTCCACCGGGCGCTCTCCACGCGCCTTCGAGTCTTCATGCAGTCCTGCCCACCCCGCTGAGGGCCACACTGCCCTTACCAACTCACAGCACTGAGGAGGCAGCTGAGGCCCAGAGAGGGCAAGGATCCTGCCTGAGGCCACGGCCCACTAGTGAGTGGCAGAGCTGAGCTTTGAACCCAAGAAACCTCGTGTTGTCACTGTAACCAAAGGTGCCCGGGCCAGGGATGGCGGGCTTCCGACTGGCAGATTAAGAAATCAGGGGTGTCTGGAGGTTCGAGGAGGGGCGTCTGGCAACGGGGCAGCTGCCTGGGCACAGGCTGGCCAGGGGACAGGATGCTCCCAGCGCCCCAGGCCTGGCATGGAGGAAGCCCTCGGAGTCTGGAGTGGGCGCCGTGGGGCACCTTGGGCTCTTTGGCCCCACGGTGGGGTGGAAGCCCCAGAGCTCCCCTGCCCCGCCCCCTGGGGACCACAAGCCCTGCCCATGCCCTTTGGTCTGACCTTGAAATAAGTTTGAGCGCATGTTGTAGCCCAGGTCATAGTAGTCTGAAAAGATGGAGGAGATTTCCGAAGAGCTCTTGGTCCTGCTGGGCCACGAGCTTGCCCTCCTCTGGCCCTCCAAGACTTCACCGATGACCCCTTGAGCCTGACGGGGGGCAGGGAGCAGAGACCAGGGATGTCAACGACCCCCAGCTCCCTCCTAACTCCTCCTCCCTCTGATCCCCCTCAGCCTGCAGCCCCCCACCAACCCCCCAGGGCCGGGAGCCAAATAGACCAGGGAGCGGGCATCAGGAATGGCAGGACCCCAACTCCCCGCACTGAGCACCTACTATGTGCAGCCTCAGGAAGCGTCTTCGTGGGGTTACACTACTTTTGCCCTCTTATAAAGGGGGAAACTGACCCTAGGAGGCCAGACCTGCCCAGCGCACACAGCTCGGGAGCCCCAGAGACCCAGCTTGCCACTGTGATTGAGCAGTCACAGGTCAAAGTCCTCAGCGTCCACCCAGGCCAACTCCTCCCTGGTGCCAGGGGTAAACCGAGGCCCAGGAGTTGAGCTCAGGCCTAGGAGGCAGGGAGTCCAGGTCTGCCTGGGGCAGCTGCTGACTCTGGCCAGTCCTGCTCCTCTAGGGGCCTCCGTGTCTCTACTTGCAAATCCTGGGGAGGGGTCTTGGGAGCAGCTTTCAGCAGGCTCAAGGACACTTACAGCTGGGCAGGGACACCAGATGCCCTGATTCAAGCCCAGGGCCATGGAGGCTAGAGAGAGAAGTGACACCTTCCCCAGGCTGAGAGGGGCAGTGTGACGCAGTGACAGTCAACTCAAACAGCAACACGTCCCTCCAAGTGGCACAGAAGGTGGGAGATGGCAGTCTCCCAGATTGTCTGATGGGCCGAGTTGCTGGCCTCCAGGTGACAAATGGGCAGGGCCTGACTTGCAGTCTTTGTGAGCACAGTGGGACCCCCAAGCAGATCCTCACCCCGCTGAGCTCTGGCTTTACCCTCGGTTAAAAATGGAAGTGGTGACTCCCGCCTGGCCTGGAGGTGCGATGAGGGTCAAATGGCTTCAAAAATATGCCTCAAAGCCAGCGCAGGAGGGACGGTAGCCCCTGACCAGCAGCGGAAGGCAGAAGTCATCTCAAGCTTCAGTAGTGGCTGCCTAGAAGGGTACGTCGGCGGCAAGAGTGCCGGCAGCCACTGGTCATGTCTGCCATGAAGGCAGGCTGGGAGCGTGGGGCATGCAGGCCGTGAGTTTGTCACCCTGACCTAGTCTGACGGCTTCACGGTACTGAAGTCGAGACTGAAGCCCAGAGAGGCAAAGTAAGTTACCCAAAGTCACTCAGCATTCACGGGCAGAAGCTGGATTCAAACCTAGGTCTTTTCACCCCCAGTAAGTGCCTGTCCGCTGGATGCTCCGTCTCTAGGAGACTCGTTCAAGTTGAAAACATCCAGTTTCAAACAAAAGGCTCATCATTGCAATGTCATCCAGAGCCAGGGCTCCAGAACCTGCCATCACAGACTGGGTCCTTGTTCCACACAACCTGGAAGGGGTAATAACAGCACCTCCCCCAGGGTCGTTGGAAGGATGAAATGAGTTGTCACTGTGAGGAGTTTGAACCGAGCCCAGCACCTGGCACGTAGCAGGTGCTCACTAAACACTGCCTTCCAATCTGCTGCCGCGGGGACTGTACTCAGAAGCAGGTTCCTCTGTACCCTCACTGTGAGTCCCCACCAGTAGCCCTCCCCCACCTCCTCCTCCTGTCCCCTGCTTGGACACCTGCTCCTCAGAAACCAGCTGGTCCACCACTTTGCTCCCGAACTTGTGGCGGATGTTCTCAGGAATGGCACTGCTCTTCCGGCTCACGGGCGCCCCCCTGTGCTCCTGGGTCCTGGATTTGGGGCCTTCATTTGGCTGAGCCCCCTCTGTGCCCCCTCTCAGGGCCCTCGGCGGTGGGTCCATACACAGAGGGTCCCGGCTGGCCGTGCTCGGAGGCGGAGGAGGGATCTCCGGGTGGCCGCACTCCAGGGAGCTGCCTTGGGTGCTCCCCGGGGAGAGGGGGACCTGGTACTTGAACTTGGAGGGGTCCAGGGAGTTGCAGGCAGCGCCCCAGGGGACTGCGTCCTGCTGGGCCTCCTTGTTGTTCAGGTGGGCCAAAGTGGTTGCTCCTGAAGGGCGGAGAGACAGAGGGACAGGAGGGAACAGAGGGACAGAGCAGGAAGAGGGGGGCAGGGCGGGGCAGAGGCAGGGAGGGGGACAGAGCCCAGAAACCCGGGAGAGGGAGGGGGAGGACGGAGAGGGGCGGGAGAAGCCCGTTGGCAGCCAGGCCCAGCACGGGGTCCCCACGCTGCTATGACCACCCGCTGGCCAGCCCTGAGGCCCAGCCTGTGGCCTTGAGGAGGACTGGCCTCCCTGGGCTCTTGCCTCCGCCGCATCCTCAGTTCCCTTCCTCATGGTGAACCTGCAGCGACCCACCCAGGGCCTCGGCAGCCCTGGGACTGCAGAATTCTCAGCTTAGTCAAGTCACACGCCAAGAAAGAGCCAGAGCTAAGGCCTCAGCTCGCCAGCGCCCACCCCGTCCTCCCCCCAGCCGCCCCCCCATCCCCACCTGGTCCCCCCCATCCGCCCCTGACCCCAGGGCCAGCAGCTCCCTGCCCTGGCCCTGGCTCCAGACCAGCCAGGAGCTGCTCCCCTACCGTCCCCAGAAGCCCTATAACGTCCCACTCCCTGGAAGGAGAGTCCCTGCTTTTCTAAGTCAAAATCCCACCTTTCCTCCAAATGCAGCCAAGTCCCCCCGACACCCACCCGAGCAGCAGGCCAGCCGCACCCCAGCTCCCAGCTCCCGGCACACAGTGTGTCTCTCTCAGGAGGCTGCGCTTCCGCCTACAGGGGGCAGTCGGCTGTCCCCTGCTAGAGAAGGGGAGGGTCACGGAGACCCCCGGGGGGAGTGCCCTGGCCATCGCAGCAGGCACAGGGTGATCAGGGGAGAGTGGGCGCGCCAACGCTAAGGGGGCTCGAGAGGCGCCACCCTCGTCCAGGCCGAGACGCCCATTTGCTCTCATCTGGACACCGAGGTCCCCCGGCCAACCCGGGGCCCGGCTCACAGTCTAACCCCCACTGCTCTCCCTTAGTGACGGGCAGTCCCGGGGCCCCTGGGAACCGGCTGGACCGAAACTCTGAGTCCAAGCCCCAAGGATGGTCCCTCTTTCCTTCCCACTCCACAAACTGGAGGCCGGGCCCCCACGGCCGCCCCATCCTCAGCCCAGGCTACACGCTTGGGGACGTCCCTCTAAACATTCTAGAAGGGTCCTGCAGGCCTCTTGAAAGAGGCTGGTTCTGCCTCCTTTTGTTTATAAACAAGATCAGGTTCTGTGCTGTGCTTTGTAACTCGCTGTTAAGGAAACAGCCCAGAGCCCGGGCCCCCTGCAGACGGTGGCCACCCAACTGCCTGGCACAGGGCCATCCCGGGGCCTGGACGCCGCCCCACTGCTGGGTGTCCGGCCTGCTCCAGGTCAGCTTTACAGAAAAGGCTGCAGAAGCTTCCCTGGGGCTCCGTCTCCCTCTCAGGGACTCTGACTGCTGTGCTATCCCCGCCCCCGTGCTACCCAAGCCTGGGGCCTGCCCCGTCCCCCACCCAGGGCAGCTAGGTCCCTCACTGCGTTCTCCCTGCCCTGAGTGCCTGAGACGAGGGACCTGAAGTGGGGATAGTTCCCGGCCACCCCCAGGGAGCCCCTCGAAGCCCTGGACACGCCCTCGCGTGTCCCTGCGCCCCGTCTTACCTGTTCGGGGGCCTAGCTCCATGGACTCTTGCTCTGGGACAGGTAACCCAAGGTCAGTCCTGTAGACAAAGCAGACGTTCAGCGTCTCAGATGACAGTGTCCATCAACAGGGTCCTAGCAGAGCCCGGCCACACGGCTGCAGAGCCCCGGCGGCTCCTCCCCGGCTCACGGAACTGCTGCTGGTGCCCCTTGGCACACCTCGTCCCCAGGGTCCCCGGAGCCACCCATTTGCCTGGCACAGGGCCACCCCCCGGGCCCCTGCAGGCTCTGCCCTCTGTAGGGAGCCCTGGACCCAGAAGCAGCAGGGCCTCAGGGCCTTTGTCACCGAGCCTCGGGACCCCAGCTCCTCACTCCCTGCACCCCTCCCCCCCCCCCCCGAGCCCAAGCAGACCCCTGGCTTCGGCGCACATCACGCAGTCGCCACCCAGGAACGACGTCCCCTGCAGACGGGATTTGACCCCTTTTACCAGGGAGCCTTCAGGGGGAGGGAAGGGAAGCGCCCAGCCAGCCTGGAAGGGCAGAGCGGAACCTCCCGGGACTCCTCCTTGAGGGCGGACTTCCATCCTTCTCCCATTTCCTTATCTACATCCTCTTATCACTCTCGGGGTTTGCCACAGTGTGAATGAACCAACAGCTGGCGCTGCCCGGCATCTTGGAGGAGTAAGACCCAGAGAGGCAGAGAGACCTGTGAAAGTCACCCAGCACACTGGTTTGCTGGTAAGCTCGAAGCAGGTAGGAACCAGATCAATTTTATTCCCTTGAAAAACTGCCAAGCAAAACACCCTATTAATTTTGAATTTTCATAATTATGATGGGGGCGGGGGCTGCAGCTCAGCGGTAGGGGGCTTGTCCAGCCTGCCTGGGGCCCTGGGCTCCAAGTGCCGCACCACGAAATATCCTAATTTTTATTCAGTGATGGCACAGCTTCCGATACGACTTCCAGTGATTCCTACCTGGTGTTCTCACACGGTGTTGTCCCCTCCCCTTGGGTGTGGGTTGGACCTGGTGACTTGCTCTGATCAAAAGGACATGACAGAAGCATTGGGAGGTCACCTCCAGGTTAGGTGGGTGGCATCTCTCTTGGTTCCATCGCTCTGCGGGCGGCAGCTGCTGTGTTTTAAGGGGCCCGCGTGGCAAGGGCTAAGGGTGGCCTCTGACCGACCCTCATAAGGAAGATAGGCCCTTCGTCCACAGTCCTCAAGAGGGGAGCAAGTCCAGCCACCTGAGTGCCCTGGGAGTGGGTCCCTGGATGAGAACACAGCCCAGACGGCAGACCCTGAGCCAGAGGACCCCTCGGGTCCCCACCAGGGTCCTGACCACAGAACCCGTGAGCACCCGGACTGGTGCTCTCCAAGCACATGCGTCAGCTGCTGAGCTGAGGCCATTTGTTCACAGCAGGAGACGGCAAATACGCGTTGGTGCCAGGAGCTGGGTGTTGTGCAACAAACGCCTGCAAATGTGGGGTGGCTGGGGACCAAGCGCAGGCAGAGCCTTGTAGGGTACTGAGAGCAGGAGGGCAAAGGCCCCTCTCCTTAAATAGTCAACAACGGGCAGAAGTCTGGCCTGGGAGGACGCCGCCCTGCCAGGGAGGGCGCAGAGGGGAACGAGGACATGTTATTGGAGCTCAGAGGAAGACGAGCCCTTTGAAGTGGCAGAAACTTAGCTACGTGGAGAGCGGAGCATGATCAACCGGCTGCGGGGTTCAGTGTTGCCAGAGCCCCGGGTCCCCTCCCGCTGTGGTGACATGTGAGGGAAGAGTGTCAAGCCACAGGCTCCAAAGCATCACAGTGCTGAAGATCTCATCCTCTCCAGATGCCAAAAGATGTAAAATTAAGAAATGGATTCAGGAGCCCACAGCACCTGACGGCAGCCATGACCCACCGAGGCCCACAGGACTGTGAGGTCATCGACGCTGTCATTGGAAGCCACCACGTGGGGGGGGGTGACTTGTTATGCAGTAAAAGATGCTGACACAACTCAAATGTCAAGCACCCCACATCCAGGAGATGGCGTCTTCTCGGGGACTCGCCGAGGTGCGCACAGTAAACATGAACTTACCTACCCAGGCTCAGAGAGAGATGGGGGAGGGCTGTAGCTCCGCAGGAGAAATGTGCGTCTAGCTCTGTGTTCCGTCCCCAGCACGGGAGAAAGAAATGGGGGGGGAGGGGAAGAAAGGGGGAGGGAGGGAGGAAGGGAGGGAGGGGGGAGGGGGAAGGGGGGAAGCCCGGGACAAGAGAGAGAGAGAGAAGCCAAACCACAGGACTTCACCCAGATGGTGCTCAGACTAAGCCATTCTCCCAGCTCCAAGTTAGTCAGTCAGTTCAAGTTCAAGTTGGTTCCTTTAGGTCAGATTTCCACTTCCGTCACCTACTTGATGTGACCCCCACCCCACCCCCGCTCCCTGTCTCCCTCTAAAGTACTGCCCAGTACTGGACCAGCTGACGCAGAAGCGCGGACCCACTGCCACGTTCTGACCTGGAGTGAATGTCCCAAGAGATCTTGGCCAAGGAGGAGGGAGGGTAGGTCTGGCTGCAGCTGGGCACTTGTCACTCACAAGCAGTTCTGAGTGGGGAGAAGACAGGTGACGTCCCACCCCTGGGGAGCCCGGCCCCCTCACCCCTCTGCCTTACCTCTCCAGTGTCTCTCATAACGTCGGAAAGCACGCAAACCGCCCCGGGGCCACCGAAGCCTGAGAGGACTGACCCAAAGTGCACAGCTAGGGGGCAGACCAAAGGGTGGATGCTGAAGGGAGCCCTCCCAATTATTCACTGGAGTTGCCATGGCAACCCCGTAGGGCTCTGTGACCTCAGAGCACTGGCTGGCCCCCCCCTAGGGATGAGGGGCCAGGCCTGAGGGCACGGGAGGGGTCTCTGCGTACCGTTCACTCGAGCATCCAATGCCAGGCTGGGTGCTAGACAGAGGCCACCAAGGGCAGAGGACCTTCCTGGGAGCACGAAGCAATCAGTAGGGCGCGTGACTCCCTGCCGAGGGAACGGGCTCAGGGCTCGCAGGGGGCCCTTAGGGCTGGAACTTGAAGGGCCCTAGAAGCTCAGCAGAGGGACTAGGGTTTCCTCCCAGCAGGGGACGGAGCCAGGGCTCCTGCACGCTGCTCACCACGGAGCTGCCCCCAGCCCTTTGTTGTGGGTTTTGAGACAGAGTCTTGCTGAGCTGCCCAGGCGGGTCTCAGACCCGTGATCCCCCTGCCTCGGCCTTGCGGGGAACGGGGCTCAGATGACACTGCGGCCCTGTTTGTTGGCCGACGCGGTTCCTGGAGGCCTTTGGATTGAAGACCCAAGCGTCCTGCTGGTCACCCAGAGGCCGACCTCAGTTCCTAGCTATGTGGCCCCGCACGCTCCTTCCTTCATCAAACCAGCAAGGAAAAGAGACTCCCCACAGAACAGTCGTGTATGCCATAGCGCCAAAGTGCCACCTGCCTCCCTTGCCACATTCTGATGGTGCAAGCAGTGGCCACCCCCACTCTGAGGGAGAAGGTCACACTGGACAGGACAGTCCACCGGGACCACGCTGGACTCCTCCACCACTGTCCTTTGATCTCTCACCTCGGCAGGCAGTGATCCTGGTAAAACCAAAGTTGAACCTTGTCCCTGCTCTAACCCAAACCTTCCGGTAATTTCCCATCTCAACTGGATTAAAAGCTGAACTCCCCTTTTACCGGCAAGGCCCTACCTCCCAGTGGCCCTTATGGCCCCCCCAGACCTTGGCCGGTCCTCCTTGGCCAATGCTGCCTTGGCCCATGGTGAACACATCAAGCACTGCAGCCTCAGGGCCTTTGCACTCGCTGTTCCCCCCACTGCAACTTCCTGTCCCTGGACATCTGCTGGACTAGCCTCTTCACCTCCTCCAGGGCTCTGCTCCCTGCAGAGACTGTTCACAACCCCAAATAAACCCTCAAGCTTCACTTGCTCTTAGTGGACTTAAAAATCACTGATTTGGGAGACCACGCCGCTGGGCCGTACATTATCAGTTTCCCGGCAGCTTTACTGTGGTAGCATATGGTGGTGGGGGGGGTGATAATGGTGGCCTCAGTTATCCTTGGGGACCTGAAGGGGACCTGTCACTTGTTCTAAAAACACTGACTCTTCAACTGGGGCCTACGGACAGCCAGTGGGTGCAGGTCTCTGCCCCCTGTCTTCTCTGGTGCTGCCTTGGTGGCTGGGCCAGTCTGCTCAGCGCTGCATGGTGACCTGGGGACCACTGGAGGCCCACACGACAGGGTTGGCTTGCTGAGCTGGACCTGCCCCGCCCCGCCCTCCTGCTCAGGCTGAAGATGCCCGGGGGGGCCTCAAGGCCGACCGCGAACGGACCTTGGCCTCGTGACAATCCTGTCCACCGCTAAAGACCCCTCCAGCTCCTGGCAATGGCCAAGAGAGGAGCCGGGAAAGACCGTGAGGGTGGGAGGGGCCCGGGTCCGCGAACCTCCGCCTGCTTCAACCCGATGTGGCCGCCGCCCCCAGCAAGGCTCATCCCTCTCCTCCTTATTCTGAGCCTCCACCCGAGGCCCCGGGGCTGAGAAGGTGGCCGCAAGCCCAGTCCCACCTCTCCCCCTTCTCCCCCGCGCTGGCCCCTCAGATGCTGGCTTTCCTGCACGATGAGCTTCCAGACCTGGGCTTGGGGACAGGGCCCCGCGTTGAGAAGCGCCTAGCCCTCCACTCCGTCCCCAGCACGATCCACCCCCTGACACACAGTGTCCTGTGGTAAGCCCGTGGGAGGTGGCAGGAGGACTGCTGTGTCCCCTGCCCAGCCCTGGCACCTGGATGTACCTGACCTACAGCAGGTGCCCATAACTGTGCTCACGGAGCGGCCGCGACAGGAGGAGCAGATGGCGGCAGAGCCACGTCACTCCTGAGGCTGTCCCTGAAGTAGCCTGAGGAGGGCCACCTGAGGCGAGGGCTCTGCAGAGCCTGAGGGCCTGGGCGCCCGCTCCGGGCTCAGACGCGGCCCTGCCCTCGAGACTCTGTCTAAGCAGGAGAGGGACAAGAGGGGACCCCGTAGGGGCTGGAATCCGCCCTGCAGCCCCACCAGGGTTTCAGGACTCTCTGGGAAACTCGGGATCCAGCCCTGTGGCCACCCGCCTGGCAGCTTCCCCTCTGGGGGGCCTCCTAACTGGACGCCAGGTCCAGCGGCCTTCCACCCCCTCCCCCATGGCGCCCCAGAAGGTCTGACTGAGCCAGGAAGGAGGCCCACGGTGGAGGCTGCTTGCCTCTTGCTTCTGAGGCCCTGGGCTCTGAGCCACCTTGGGACACTCACTTGGAAGGCTGGCTGTCCCCTTCCCCTCCGCACAAGGGGCTGGGCCCATGGCAGGAGTGGGGGATGCCAGGCTGGCCCTGGCTCACCTCTCTGGCCCCCGTAGGTCCCCCATGCTCCAGGGCAAAGTCCACCTGACCCGGGGCGCAGGTGGCTGAATAAGGAAGTGGCCCTTGAGCGGCTCCCCCAACTGCGGGGGGCGGGGGGGGGGCTCGGGCGGCTTCTTGCCGGGTGGAGGCCAAGGAGTCTGGGGGTGAAGTGGGGACAGGGACAGGGTGGAGGGAGACCGCAGACCGGCTCTGGAAAAGGCGCTTTATTCCAGTGTGGGGGAAGGGCAATTCTAAAAACCGCGTCCACCTGCCTGGCTAGGGACCAGCCGTGGGTCACACGGGACCCCTGACCTGGCCGGAGCCGGTGCCCCAGGAGAGGCCGGGCTCAGGCCTTGCCGCCCTTCCCCTGGGACACGCGGGTCTCGGGGGGCGCCCGGCGGAACCACTCGGACCAGGAGCCATCATAGACGGCCACGTCGGGCTTGCCGCAGAGGTAGGCGGCCAGGGCAATGTGGCAGGCGGTGACACCCTTGCGGCAGGTGGCGATGAGGGGCTTGGACAGGTCCACCTTCTTGCCCTGGAACATGGCGCGCAGCTCCTCGGGGCTCTTCTCGAAGCCGTCCGCCGTCAGGAAGTCCATGAAGGGCATGTTGACCGAGCCGCGGATGTGGCCGGAATCCAGCCCTGGGGGCAGAGGCCAGGGTCAGGGAGGCTGGGGTGGAGGGGGCCACAGGCTTTGCACATTAAAATGACATCTTCTTGGCGCCTTGTGGAGCTAAACTTGTTGCCAGCCCTAACTACGACATTCGATGCCGCGGATGAGACCCCCGCAGCCTCCTTGAAGCAGGGGGTCCAGAGTGACACCTGCTTGGGAGGACAGGGATGAGCCTCGGCGGTCCGTCTCCACCGACCTCCACCAGCCTCCGCCATGGCAGAGCAGCTTCCCTTCTCTACACCTTGGCTGCCTCATCTGTAAAATGGGCTCAGTGGTACAGACCCACGTCACTGCTCTGTCGAGAGGGACACATGGGACCCGTGACTGCCAATGCCACGTGCTTTGTTGGCTAAAGAGCCACCACTGAGGCCCCCCCGGAGCTGCCAGCCCAGCAAGGAAGACTGACGTCAGGAAATGTCGCAAGCCACTAAGTTCAATGTCACTCCAGTTTAGAGATGAACACACCGAGGCCTGGTGGAACGAAGTGTCCCACCTCAGGCCACATGGACAGGTAAGACAGGCCTGGGGTCACCACGAGCCCCCTGGGTTTCCTTCTGGGCACACAGCTGTGAAAAGAGCGGGTGACCTGGTACCAGACCCAAGTTGAAGGCCCAGCTCTGCCGCTTACTAGCTGGGTAACCTTGAACAAGTCCTGCCACCTCTCTGGGCCTCAGTTTCCCCAGGGGTAAAAGAGGAGTGAGACTGCCCCTCCCCCTGTGTGAGGAGTAAAGGCCACAGGGACAGCACTGACCACTGGGGCTGCCCCCACCCATGCCCTCAGATGCTGTGGCTTCCTGCCACTTTGCCACCTACGAGGACGGGGTCACTGTGGGCCGTTCAGGCCTGTGCAAGGTGTGGATAGAAGCAAATGTGTAGCTAGGCTGGCCCGGGGTCCCTTCCACCAGCAGGGCCCCTCTGCCCAAACTGCCTCTGGACCGGCCTCAGCAACTCAGCGAGACCCCGACTCAAAATAAAATCTAGAAAGGGCCGGGGACGTGGCTCAGTGGTATGCACCCCTGGGTTCCATCCCTGGCACCAAAAAAACCAAAAGAACAAACTGGCTTTGAAATAGCAAGAGGGGCCCAGGGTTTGGACGTGGACAGAGCCGGGCCCCCTCAAGGCCTTGGCCCAGGCCCGAGGCTGCCGGGTACCCTCCTCCCTTCTCACACACCCTGCGCCCTCCAGACTTGGGGAACGGGACTGGGCTCCACACAGGTTTGCCTCCACCTCTTTGGGCTCCTCCCCAAGTCCCCACCGCCCCAGTACACCTGGACCATGGGAGGTTGGGGCCAGGGTGGCAAGAGGGGGCAGGGCAGGACCTGACTAGTGGGACCAGGCCACATCCTGGTACCCTGCACAGGCCCTGCCCTGCCAGGTCTCGGTCCCCCTGCCTGTGGCACGGGGAGCCCCCATCTCACAGCCTGGGGGAGTTTACCTATGACAGGTAAAAGCCCTGAGGGCCCTGGGCACACATCAGGCACCAGTGGGGTTCTGGGCCCCCACCCCAAGCTCCAAAGAGGATTGTGAAACTCATTAGCATAAAGGTCCCTGGGTGACAGAGACTTCCGGTCCCTCTTCCTGTGGCAATCCCATCTTGCTTTGCCCCAGACCTGTGCCTGAAGCCAGCTGGGCACTACCCGGTGGCTCCGGAACCTTCCTCCAGGAACCCACTGCGGGCGCTTTCCGGGGCGGCTGGGGCTGGGTCAGTGACCCCAGGAGACCACACACGGGGGCCCTCCTCTCCCCACCGCCAACGAGGACGCGCCGTTGCTTATTTTCTGATTCCTTAAAGGACCCCTCTTCTGAGAAGGGGTGCAGTTGGGGGCTTCTGTGGAGCTGGGCTCCAGCCGGGGAGGGCCCTCCTGCTTGGGCCAAGGCTCAGGGGCTGCCTGGGGAATCCCAAAGAGGAGCCAGCAGCCCTTGGCGCCAAGATGTGCCCCTCCCCGCAGAGAAGCTGGAGAGCAGCCAAGTGGAGGAAAGAGTCCTCTGCCCAAGGCGGAGTCTGCTGCTGCTCTCCGCCCACGTGCACTGTATCTGCATCTGCAGGCCCAGGGCCTTCCCGTCCCCACAAAAAATGGGCATGACCCCACCTCTGGCACCGGGGTTCCCAAAAATGTGTTGAGGAGAGATTAATCTTAATTAACTCATCCTAATCTTCCCGAATCGTCACAAAGCCAGGAGATTATCCTCGCCACGCTGGTGGGGAGCTCAAGCGCAGAGAGGTAAGGTAACTTGCTCCAGGGCACACAGCAAAGGTATCTGAAGTGCAGTCAGACGGGTCAGACCTTAAAGCCTGTGTTCTTTGACTACCCTGAGCCTCCCTAGAAAAGGAGGCTGAGGCAGGGGAATGGATGAGCTGACGTCCCATGCTCAACTGCTCAGAGGTCTAGGAACTGATGTTCCGGTTTTGGCCAAGAAGGTGTGAGTCAAGCTGGCAATCTTACATCTTCAGGCTGCCAATAGGTGTGAACGTTCAAGGCCAGGAAAACCTGTTTGGCCCTTCCTGCCTTCCTTAAGGACACCAGGGGATCCAGTGTGGGCAGCCCTGGCCCTGGAGGGGAGGGACACAGGCAGAGGAGCTCCCTAGCCCCGTGGAGCAGGGACCTTTCCCCCAGCCTCGCGATTGCTCTCCCCACCCGCAGGGGTGGCCTTCACAAACAGCCTCGCTTTGATGCTGCCGACCAGGTCCAAGTCTGGGCCACTCCGCCTCGTTAGAGAAGTCTCTTCTCCCATGGGCCGAGCAGGATCAAGTCCACGGGCTTCTGCCCTGCCTCCTCCCTCTTCCTCCTCCCCACCCAGGGGGAGGTCAGGAGAGCAAGGCAGACTGACGCGCCCAGGGCCACCCCTAGGTGCCACACCCGGATGTAAACTGAATCTGAACAAGTCCTACCCTCTCCCCGACCAAAGGACTAAGGCACACGCTTAGGCCAAGGGCCTCATCCAGCCAGGAAGTAGCCCTCTGGTCCTCCTGGGGTCACTCCGCCAGGGACACTCTGGGCAAAGCCTGTCCCTAACCTCCCATCTGGACGGCTGAACCCGCGGTGTCTCCCTTATTCCACCCCAGGTGGGGACCATGAACCTGACATAGCCTCCTGTGACTTTGTGTCCCCAAACATTTTGCGTGGAGGTCAGCAGACCCTCTTAGAGAATGAGGGAGGGAGCCGTCGATGCCTCTAGGTGGCCCTGACCTGTCCTTTCCTTGCCCTCAAATCCCTTTACAATCACCGTTGCACTGAAATCAGCACCTCCACACACAGTGGGTAGGGCTGACCCTATTTTGATCATTTTATAAAGAGGACTCAGAGGTCAAGCAATTAGATTGAGGTCACAATGCAAAGGAGTGGCAGTGCTGAAAGGAGAATTCATATTCCCTGGCACTCCCCTTTGGGCACCAGAGGCGGGAGGAGGGTCGCAGAGGAGGGAGAATTCAGGGCTCTCTGGAGGCATCACAGGAGCATGCCGTTTCCCTTCTCTATGCCTCGGTTTTCCCATCTGTGAAATGGGAATGATAAGGAGTGCGCCTGAATCACACTTCTCCATTTCCCTTGGAGCAGGCTGGGAAACACCAGAGAACCAACTCCTTCTCTCCTCCCTCCAGGGCAGCCTGAGTCCCAAGAAGAAAAGGCATCTTGAGCCAAGGCCAGAGGGCTGCAAGCACAGAACCAGAACCTCCTCCAGACCTCCAGAGAGCAGGCCGGCAGGCGAGCAGGGGCCCGGGAGAGCGGAGCTGAGGAAGGCAGACACCTCCTGGGCTGGCCCTGCCCCTGCCTCCGTGAGCCTCTGTCTGATGAGGTGACCTCTCGGTCCCTCCAGCTCTGTGACTGGACACTTTTCCCACATTCTCTCCCTGGGGCACACAAAGGAAGCAACACTGTTTCACAAGTTAGGCGAAATGTTGCACCAGAGGTAGACCCTGGGGAGTGGGGGGAGGGGTGTGAGAGCCACCAGGAGGTACAGGCTGGCAAGTTCTGCACCTGGGAAAGGCAAGGCCCAAGCTCCCTCCAGCCAGGAGCTTCTAGACCTCAGTGGTTCCTGCCCCGAGCAATGCAGACTTCTGGCCTCCCTTCCTCAGGAGGGGACTGAAGGGCCATCTCTCTGGGAATATCTAGCAGAGGGGATTCCTCTCTAGCCCTGGGGGCTGGGGGGGGGGGGGAGACAGATGGAGCGTATCCAGGTTTAGAGTCCTGGCTTAAAACAAGGCAGCTCTGGGTTCAACCCTGGCTCAGCCACTTGAATGAAGCCCATCACTGAACGTTCTGACATCCACACACACACCCCCTTCAAAATGGGGCACTACAACTTGTTGGATGGGACGGGACAGTGACAGGTGTCTAGCATGGCAGCTCCACCTCAGGCCCAGCTGCTAGGAAAGGTTATCAACTGAGCTGTCCTGCAAACCTCAGCCGAGGGACCAGGGAAGCTGAGGGGAGGGAGGGGTCAGGAAACGGTGTTGCAGATCCAGCGTGTCCTTAGGAGGCTCCAGTATAAATGCTGGCTCATGGGCATCATGCCCTTTGGTACAACCTAGTGCATGTGGGGGTGCCTGGAAGTGGACAGGGGCAGACATCACCAGTCACCTCTGGCGATGCTGCGTCACTTGTCAGCACATGGCTATCAAGACACATACATAGGTCATCATGCATCTGAGCTGAAAAAGTGGTCAGGGCTAGGTGTGTCCTACAGATAGAAATACTGAGGCCTGCGTGGGGGGCCTGAGGGCAAAACCTGGAGAGGGTCCCAGTCACCCTAACTCCATGTCTTCCTATTAGGCGTAACTCCCCAGGGACCACAGGGACACTCACCTACTGCATCTGGCTCTGGCTCAGTGCCAGAGTACCGCCCTTGGGATCGTGAATCCACCAGCTGGAACCTTCTAGATTCCAGGTTCTCCAGTACCTGCTCATAGGTCTTGAGCAGGGAGCGGTCCAGAGTGGCTTTGAATATGGCTGGCTCTGGGTGTGAGGGCTCAGACGTCACCGGGTGGCCCTCCTTCAGCCAGTTCCGGAAGCCACCATTGAGCACTGACACAGTGCGGTGGCCAAACACTCGGAACATCCACCAGACTCTGGGAGCATAAAAGCTGCCCAGGTTGTCACCATCATATACCACCACATGCGTGTCGTTGCTGATGCCCAGGCGGCCCACGTAGTCTCCGAAGTGCTCCTCGCTGGGCAGCATCATTTCGTAGGGCGAAGCCGTGTCCCGGCACTCCTCTATATCAAAGAAGGAGGCACCCGGCACATGGCGCTCTCGGTACTCCTTGCGGGCCTCACGAGTGCCCGGTGAGTACCAGGACGCGTCCAGCACCCTCAGGCTGGGGCCCAGCTTGCCTGACCGGAGGGACTCCGCCAGCCACTTGGTGGAGACCAGGGCCCGGTAGAGCACCTGTTGAACCATGGTGTCTGCTCTGCGTTGTCACCTGGCGCAGATGGGAATCGGGAAAGAGACACCCCTGAGCGCACTGGGGGCAGTGGGCGGGGCCTGGGAGGAGCAGCTGCTTCTCCCCGGCACCCCAGGATGCAGTGTGACCTCCCGGGGTGCAGCGGCGGTCTGCGGATTCCCAAGGACGCGCCCCAGCCCTCCCCCGCTCCCTGCCGGCGCGGAAGGGGGTGGGGCAAGGGTTTCTGGGCGCCGAGGTCGCTGGACGGGCGTCTGCCCGGGCAAACCCCATACTCGCCCTCGGGATCCTGCCAGGAAGGAACTGTGCTAACCGCCCGAGATGCGGGGCCCCGGTCCTTGGGCTTGGACTCCTCTTTCCCCGGAGGGCAGGGGCGGGTGCACTGGGAGAAGCTGCCCTGGAGTCCCCAGGCGCGCGGGACAGCGCCCTCGCCAGCCCTCCCGCACCCGCTCAGGAGCCCGCCTCCAGGGTGCCCTCTGTCCTCGTCGGGTCAGAGAGTCCCGGGCACCCCGCCCCGCTCTCGCCACCAGGACCCTCCCGGGGGCTGCAGGTGGCCGGACCCACTCACTCGCCCTGGCCGCCTCGCTGGCGCTCGCCCCAGCCGCTGGCGAAGCTGGCGCGTTCAAACCCTGAGCGCTAGCTCCCGGGCGGCCCGCACCATCGTGCCACTGCGAGAGGGGGGACCTGCGCCGCCGCCCGCCGCCCCGCGCCGCCCCCACTCCGGCAAGAGGGGCCCCGAACGATCCTGGGCTCCGAGTGCCTCTGAGACCCCAGGGGGCTGCCCCGGGCGCCGGGCGGCCAGCGGGAGGCGAGCTATCGGGCCTCGCGGCGCCGGCGTCTCCCCCCGCGGGCTCGGCCGGTGGAAGGCGCCGGCAGCGGCGGCTCCGAGTGGCCAGGGCGGTGGGCTGTGTCCGAGTCTCCTCCCTTTGGCCCATCGCAGGTTGGTGGCGGAAGGAGGGGACCTAGGCGGGTGCGGGGAGGGGGCGCCATGGCAGAGGCAGGGAGCCGGGAGCCCGAGACCCGGGTAACTGCTGCCCGCCGCGTCGCGACGGCCGGTCGGTAGCGGGAGGGCTCTCCTTGGGGTGCGCGGCGCGGGACTTCCCGCGCGGCCCTAGCGGAGGAGGGGGCGCCGTCTGGGAGCGAAGGGTGGCCGGGGCGCACTTAATTCGCCCTAAGGGGCTCTGTCCAGGGCTGCTTGGGGTCGCCTGCAGGGTGGGGTTGGGGCGAATGGTGGAGGAAAGTCGCCGATAGGTTTGGTGTGACCTGGTGCCACTTGGGGAAGGAGGGCGGGAGGAGGACCCTTAAAGCCATTCAGAGAGGCCGGGGGAGACCCACTGACCCAGAGGCCCCCAGGAGAACTGGCAGAGGACTTGCCAGAGTGAAATGAAAGTAAACAGTCGGGGCCTGCGGCCACCCGGGTGGCCTCGCTGCCTGCTCCTAGGGTGTCACTCAGTTCCTCCAACAGTCCTGCCTAGCAGGACAGGGACTTCTTCACAAGGGAGGCCGAGGAGTTGAGAGGGACCTAGTCCCAGCTCGCTCATTGCTGAAGTCACCGCTTTTTAAAATATTACATTTGTTTTTAATGGAACCTAGTTAATTCTAAATTTATAAAAGTTGAATTTTAACAGTGGTTGTTTAATAACCAGTTGGCAAAAATCCCTGAAATTTAGCCTTGGCTCTGTCTGGCAAACTGGGAGGAGGCCAATGTTATGGGCTGTTCCTAGCCCTAGAGTGTTTTCCTCAGGACCCCCTCCCCGCTTTTTAAAAATTGTCCGGACCTAATTTCTCACAGCCTCTTGCAAAAATTCAAATTTTGATAAGCATTTAATCAGGGAATCCTCTCTGCCTTGGGCTTAATGGTGGTGAGGGAGGTACCAGCGGTGGCCAGGGGACCCCTGAGTGCCCACCTAGATGGGATTGGCAGAGCCCACACTTGACTTAGTGTGCACCCCTGAGATGGGCCTGGGGCTACCCTGTATATCCTGGGGTTAGTCACCCCCCAGGTCCCCTTACAATGATCTTGGCCCACTGTACACACAGGGACCGCATCCCTTCTCCTGGTCCCCGCCCTTCAGGAACACCACTGCCTGCCCTTTCAGACCCTCCCCCATAGCCCAAAATCCTTTGTGAGAACTGCCTGTCAATCAAGCAGAGGGTGCAGGACAGGATGACAGACCTCTGAAGTCCCACCCAATCCTAAAATTCTTGTGTGTGGGGGGGAGGGGGGTATTTATTTATTTATTTTTGGTACTAAGTATTAAACCCAGGGGCACTTAACCTTTTAGCTATATCTTGAGTCCTTTTTATTTTGACACAGTATCTCCCTAAGTTTCTGAGGGTCTCACAAGTTGCTGAGGCTGGCCTCCTTCCTCAGCCTCCTGAGTGGCTGGGATTACAGGCATGCACCACTCCCCCAGGTCAAGTTCTAAAATTCTAAGATTCTCGATTTGCTGCCATGGGTTCAGGTTCAAGGCCACCTGAGAGAAAACTGGAAGAAATAATGAGATTTCATTAGGCCGTTTTTAATGATTATTAAAACCCCATGGTTAGTGTATGACGGTGGCTCTTTTCCATTTATTATTTAATCTTCTCTGTAAGAGTGGAGGTTGGCTGCCCCCGTGCATGGCCCAGATGTGCCCACCATCACACAAGCAGTTAGGCAGTAGTGTGGTCTTTGCACTGACTCTGGGGGTGGGGCTCTCTGACTCCCAAACCATGGTGCTTTTCACTCTTATTGAATCTTTGGGGAGAAAAAAGCAAGGGTCCCCCAAGGATGATGGGGCTCCAGGAGCTTGTATGGTTCGCAAGTGAGACCAGCAGCACCCCAGTATTATGTAACTGTGGCACATCCCGTGGGTACTGGGATCACCCTTTAACCAAAGCCCCTGGCACCCTCCTTGTCCCCAAAGTCAAGTGGAAGGTCCCCTTTTGGACGGCCGCTTCCTCCAGGAAGCCTCCCGCCCCCGACCGAGGTAGCCGTCCTCCTGTCCGCATTGAGCTCCAGGCTGTCCTCAGTTGCTAGAGAAGGCTGCAGCCTGTCTCTCCCCTGGGCCTGGCCAAGTCAGGAGTTGCTCGGAATCCAGCACAGGGCCTGACCCTGTGGGTGAAGTCGGTTCCTGACAGCCAGCTGTGATGAGACTGGGGTGGGGGCACTCACAGGCTCTGGTCACCGTGACACCTGGGGCTGGAGAAGAAGCCTAGCCTCAGGATTGAATTCTGGTTTCTGATCCTGAGGCTGCCCCGGGTCAGCTCTGTGACCCAGGGCGGTGCACTTAATCCTCAGCTGCCGGTTGGCTCACTCAGAAGACAGGACTTCTGCCACCACTGAGGCTGTGGCCCTAGCATGTGGTCTAGCCTCCAGGGACATTCCATGAGCACTGCTCTCTACCTGCTTCGTGTCACTGATAGGACTACCTTGTGTGGATGTAAGGTCTGGGCCCTGCCTAGGGTCCACCTGAGAGGGCCACATGCCCAGCCACCTCCCTGGTAGGGCCCTGCCTCTGCCTGGCAGGAGGGGCCCTTTTCTGTAACCTGCACGGAAGCCCTCAATGGAGCAGGGCACCAGCCATCATAAATGGACTTGAAGTATTTGGGGAGCCTGCCCTGGAATGTAGGGACTGCCAAGTCCCTGGGCTAGTGAGCTGATTCCCTGACAGCCCTGTCCTGCAAAGGGGCTGTCACTGTCGGTGCTGCTAAAGAAAGGCCAGAGAGAAAACAGGCTGGGCACAAACTGGCCTTCCTGAACTCCCAGAGCCAGCCCCAGGCTGGGCAGTCGGTCTGGACCAGGCTGCCTAAGGTGGAGCCTGTTGCCACCAGGACACTTTAGTGCCCTTCTGTGAACCTCTATCTCCCCTTCTGTGAAATGGTGACAATATCAAACCTCTAAGGTCCCTCGATGGACAACTAATTGACAGTCTGCTGTGTCTGGGGCTTTTCTGGGGTATTGTGAGCAGTAAGTGATACCGGGCAGACAGTGACTCCCGGCTCCCCATTCCTCTTGGGCATCTTACTGAAATGCCTGGTGACCCAGTGAAGGCGTTCCAGCAGGGCTTGCCAGGTGGGAAAGGAGGCAGAGGTGACTCGAAGGGAGGGGCTGAGACTTTGGCCTTGATTGCTTTGAAGTGTCAGTGAGCCTTCCTGCCCCTCTAAGGGCCTGCCCAGCGAGCTGCACAGAGGGGTCTGCCTGACCCTCTCCTGGGCTTCCTGGTCATTCGGTCACTTGGAGCTGTGTACACATCCAAGGCCCCGCAGAGGAAGGCCCAGGGTGACCAGTCTGCTTGGGCTCCCCCCAGTGCCGTCTGCATTCCTGGACTCTGCCCCGAGCGGGCTCCACGCCCCCACCCACCAGGTCCCAGCCCCTGCTCCAGCCCAGCGGTGCAATCATTCCGCGCCCTGGGGCCCGCCTCTGCCTCCCTTCCCTCCTGACATCTTCCCTGTCGCGCAGGCCTGCAGCCCCAGTGTCGCCACCGCCATGGCCGGTCCGCAGCTCTTCCGCGCGCTGGTGTCCGCGCAGTGGGTCGCCGAGGCGCTGCGGGCCCCGCGGGCCGGGCAGCCCTTGCAGCTGCTGGATGCCTCCTGGTACCTGCCCAAGCTGGGCCGCGACGCGCGCCGCGAGTTCCAGGAGCGCCACATCCCAGGCGCGGCCTTCTTTGACCTCGACCAGTGCAGCGACCGCACGTCGCCCTACGACCACATGCTGCCCAGCGCCGCGCAGTTCGCCGAGTACGCGGGCAGCCTGGGCGTGGGCGCCGCCACGCACGTCGTGGTCTACGACGCCAGCGACCAGGGCCTTTACGCGGCGCCGCGCGTCTGGTGGATGTTCCGCGCCTTCGGCCACCGCACCGTGTCGCTGCTCGACGGCGGCCTCCGAAACTGGCTGCGCCAGAGCCTCCCACTCAGCTCGGGCAAGAGCCGCCCCGCGCCCGCCGAGTTCCATGCCCAGCTCGACCCCGCCTTCGTCAAGACCTACGAGGACATCAAGGACAACCTGGAGTCCCGGCACTTCCAGGTGGTGGACGCCCGCGCCGCCGGCCGCTTCCGCGGAACCGAGCCTGAGCCGCGAGACGGTAACTTAAAGGGGCCGGGAAGTGTCCTGGGGCTGGGGCAGGGCTGGCCTGCGCCCTGGCGCTTCCTGGCCCTGCCCTCCCTTTCGGGCTGAGGGCACCTTCCTCTCTAAGCCTCACTGTCCCCTACTGGGCATCGGGCAATGGCCACCCCAAGCACGTGGGGACCCAGGGTGAGAACCCCAGCGCTCCCACCCCAGTGCTGTGTGTGGCATCAGTGGGGGGAGTGGGGGACAGTCCCCAGTTTGGTAAAGAAACCAAGGGATGAGTCCCCGGCAGGTCCTTCCCGCAGCCCCTGCGATGATGGATGGAGGAGGAAGTCGGGCCAGAGCAGGAAGGGCTTCTCCCAGAGGGATGATGCTTGCAGAAGGGCCGTGGAGAGGACACCAACAGGGTGGCTGTCAGCTGGATTTCCCAGGGCACCATTTTTGAACCTACATGAATGCCAGTTTCATATGGTTCACCTGAGAAGGGCACCACCTGGGTCCTGCTGCATCCCCAGCCCACCTGGATTCAGAGCCCACCTCAGATTGCCCTGGCTGTGTGACATCTGCAGGTCACCCAATCTCTCTGAACCTCAGCCCCTGCTCGTGTGCACTGTGAGCCGTAACTGGGGACATAAAGAGTGCAGTGAGAGTCTAAAGAGAGCAAGTGTGTAAAGCACTCTGCTCTGATTTGCACACCCAGATAAGCTGCAGGGGACAGGAAGTGGTGTGATTAACGTGTACTTGTCTGGCCATAGGGTTTTTTATTGTTGTTATTGTTGTTGTTGCTGTTGTTTTTTAAAGAGAGAGAGAGAGGATTTTAAAATATTTTTTATTTTTCGGTGGACACATCTTTTTATTTCATTTATTTTTTATGTGGTGCTGAGGATCGAACCCAGCACCCTGCACATGCCAGGTGAGCGCGCTACCACTTGAGCCACATCCCCAGCCCCGCCATGGTGTTTTTCAGAGTGGTTAGCATGTCCCTCATCCATCCGCCCATCCATGGGTGACAGCTAACTGTACACACTTGGTGGGCTTGTTGACTGCTGAGTCAAGCTAACAGGTGTGAAGCCGGCTCCTGTCCAAATCAGTGGGGACTGTCCCTGCCATGCCATCCCTGCTGAAGGGCCCAGGTGGGGCCAAGTGCACCTGTAGTCTCCACATCAGTCCAGCAGGGCGGGTGCTCTTTGCTGGGTGGCCTGCTGGGTGTGGGAAGCCCTGACTGTGGTTGGCACCCTGGCTCGACAGCCTGCTCTTCGCCCCTCTGGGCTGGCTGGGTGATGCCCCTGACTGAGCCCCGCGTCTGCATCTGTTCACTAGGGATGCATGGTCCCTTCCAGGGATCGGGACAGGGGTAGGTCAGCAGCTCCCCCTAGGTTGTTACCCCTGCGTGACACAGAAGCTGCCCCAGAGCTTTGCCCTGGAGTCTGAACCGCCCAGATTGAGCACTGGCTGTGCGGGTCCCTTTTGTTGTGAGCCCCACCACCCAGCCCCCATTCCTGGCTGAGCCCTGCTCCCTTTGCGAGCTTCCAGCCTCCCTCTCGGCAGTGTGGCTGCTGCTCAGTAGCCCCAGCTCTGGATGGCACCGGCTTAAGCCTTCTCTGCCCATGACAGTGACGAGCCAGGGCAGGCGAGACTTTGTGCCTTATTCTCCTCCTTTACAAAAGGGGAGGTGACGGTTGGTTTCCATGGAGGATTAAGGGAATAATGCCATGAGGGGCTCCCGAGACAGCGTTCAGCAATGTCCACTCTGGCGCCCCCCACGCCGCTGTAGGACTTGTCATGATGCCCAGCTGCCCAGCTGTTGCCTGTCTGTCCTGCCAGATCCAGACCCCTCGGCTGCAAGTGCTACAGGTTCTAGCTGGACAGAGGTCACACTGAGGGCTCTGGGGCTCCCAGGTGCACATCAGGAAGCCTGGGGCTCGCTGTGGCCCTGGGGGGAGCCCATTTTTAAGGGTCAAACTCCAGACAGCAGTTTGCTAGATGCATTGATCCCCAGCGTCACTGTCTGCAGAATGGGGCAAACTCCTGGGTGCTGAGCTTCGTGTTGTGAGGATCCCTTGAGATGGTACAGGACAGGGCTTGGCATCTGCTTGCCTGGGAGCCCCGACGTGCAGCCTTACACACGGGGTGCCGTTCACACCACCTTCCATCTCTTCTCTCCTCCCCGCTCTCCTGCCACAGGCATCGAGCCCGGCCACATCCCCGGCACGGTGAACATCCCCTTCACGGAATTCCTGACTCAGGAGGGCCTGGAGAAGAGCCCCGAGGAGATCAGCCGCCTGTTCCAAGAGAAAAAGGTGGACCTTTCCAAACCACTGGTGGCCACCTGTGGCTCTGGCGTCACGGCCTGCCATGTGGCACTGGGGGCCTACCTCTGTGGCAAGCCCGATGTGCCCATCTACGATGGCTCCTGGGTGGAGTGGTACATGCGTGCCCAGCCAGAAGAAATCATCTCCGAGGGCCAGGGGAAGACCCACTGAGGCTGGGCAGGATGGACACCGGCCAGCTCAGGCGACGCCTGACCACCAGCAGTGCCCAGCCGGGTTACTCTGACTCTGCTTTGCCTGAAACAGTGTTTCCTCATCCAGCTCAGGTGGCATTCAGGGTGACATCGGAGACCAGGAATTCCATTGACTCAAGGGCTCCCAATGGAGGTGGGGGTGCCGGCAGAGGCACTGGGGAGGGGGCCAGAACCCCGAACCACCGCCCCACCCTGGTGCTGAGCTGGGCCCCGCCTCCCTTCTGTCTTACTATTGAGGAAATAAAACAGCCAAGCACTGTCGCTTGGGGCTGCCTGGGTGCCGTGTCCCGCATGCTCAGCAAAGGTCGCTCCACAGGGCCCCAGGGTCTCCGGGTCCTGCCTGTGATCCATGCTGGGACTTCAGAGCTCTCCATTCCTGTGACCAGAATGCCCCCTGGCAAACACTCCTGCAGCCCAATGGTCCTGGGGGTCTCTCTCTGACTTTTGGACTGTTTAAGGTGAATTTCGTTGTGACGTGTTGGGGTCCCACCCAAGCCCCCCCCCCCCCCCCCCCCCCGTGCTCAGGTATACAGGGCACCGGACTCAACAGAGAGAGGTGTCCACAGCTCAGCAGGAGGCTGTCCCAGCCCAGCCGGAATGTTCTGGGGAGAGGCTGAGTTTGGCCAGTGGGGAACCTGGTACAAACTCTGGGGAGTGGCTCTTGCAGGCTGGTCCCTGGGTGGGGACTAGCTGGGTGGGGCAGCCAGAGGAGAGGGCGTCCTTTTTGCTCTGGGAGACTCTGCTGCCCGCTGCTCCAGGCTCCGCCCTCTGGGTTTAATCTCTGTGTAGAGCGGGGTGCAGGCATCTGAGAAGACCCCCGTCCCCCTGCCAGGACCTGGGCCACCTCTCCCCATCTTCCCAGGCCCCAGATGGCATCTCAGTGGCAAAACACAGGCCATGTCAGTCATTCCTAGGGAAACCTTGGAAGTGACCTTGTCTGTTTCTTTCTCCGGAAACAAAACCAGAGAGAGGCACTGCCTTCCAAAGACGCATTTACAAGAGAGCCTGGGCCAGGTCCGGGGCTCCTGGCTCCGAATGCGTTCATCTTTTGCCTGACTTCACCCTCCCTTCAACTTCCCTCTGGTGCTGAATCAGTTCCCAAGTTCACAGGGACAGAGAGGCGCTGAGCCCACAGCACAGAAGCTAGGTTCTATGACTGAGACATTCAAAGGAGGTCCTGCCTCTCTGAACCTCAGTCTCTTCATCTGTAAATGGGGAAAATGATACACACCTGTAAAACCAGCAACTTGAGAGGATGAGGCAGGAGGATCACAAGTTCAAGGTTGGCCTTGACAACTTAGTGAGACCCTGTCTCAAAAACTCAAATAGCTGGTGTTGTAGTTCAGTGATGCAGAACCACCAAATTCAATCCCTAGGACTGAAAAATAAAAATAAAAAGGTGGGGGGATAATGGCATAATGTCTACCTCACAAGAAGGGAATCCGGACAAGAACTGGCGCTGGGGGGAGAGACCAGTGAGTGCTAGAACTGATTCCCCGCCTTCACAAAGTCTCCAAACCCACTGGAGAGACCAGTGCCTTGTGTCATATTTCCAAGAGAAATGGGAGCCCTGTGGAATGTTTTATTTACAACAGGCTAATTTTACAGGAGAGAAAACAAGCTCGAAGAGGTTGGGTGATTTGACCAGGAGCACACGGTTCAAAGCGGCCCGAGTAGAGCTACAATTCTGGTGGCTTTCCACATTGGGGGATCTAGAAGCCCATGGAAGAAGTGGGTGCTCCCCCAGCTCCAGGGGGGAGCCTTGAACAGTGGTGTTAAGGCAAGGGGTCTGGGTTAGGCTCCTTCCCCTCACCGGGTCCAAGGAAACCAAAGCTGATCCCAGCAGGGGCTCCTCTCTCCTGGGAAGGTCCCAGATGGGTCTGAACAGCTCAGGGGGGACCTGCTCAGAGGCTGGGCTAAGGCAGCTGGCCGCGCTGTTCTGGGGTGCACAGAGCTGCAGCGAAACTGGCAGTTTCCTGGCAGTGCCCCAGGGCCCCGAGCTCAGTCCTGCCGCCTGCGCCCTGAACTCCTGGAATAATGAACCCCCCTACAGCCCCACCCCCAGTGTTGTCTAGGCAGAAACTGGCAAAAAGGCCAAGGGGATGAGGACATTTTTGTCCAGTTGGCAAATATTTGCTGAGCTCCCGTCTGCGTCAGGGACGCCTGGAAGTGCGTTTTCTGACCTTGTCTCCCCAGCTGCGCTGGACGCTGTCCTCCCTGGATCTCCGCCTCCAGGAGGGGATCAGGGTCCAAAGCCCCGGCCACGCAGCAGGCGGAGTAGCCAGTGGACCAGGAGAGCTGGTCCTGGGGGTGTGACAGTGAAGCCCTAGACATGTGTCTCCTGCAGGAAGGACCCCAGCTATAGCAGCACCAGGAAGCCCTATCATCTGGAGCTCCTGGAGAATGAGTCGTTCCGGGAGGGCAGAAGTTTCGGGTCAAGGGAAAGCTTTATTATTTTAAGCACCAAAAAGTAACCTATCATCCCCCCAGGGGTGGGCTCCCTGAACCCCGTGGCTTCCTTTCAGGACTTTATTATTGCACGGGGCTGCTCTGTCCTGAACCAAGGGGCCCCAATGGAGGTGGGGTGCCGGCAGAGGCACTGGGGTCCTCAGCGCCCTGAGCCTGCTCGCTGCTTGCCCTTCCCACTTATGGTCTGTGTTCTTGGGGGGCCCCCCGGCCATCCCCCTGCTTCTCAGCAGCCAGCGCTCCCTGGTGAGCCAGCCAGAGACTGGCTTGGGCTGGCAGCCACGCACTGCCTCCCGAACCCAGAGCCCTGCACCCAGGCCTCTGACCCTGCTCTTCCCTCTGCCTGTCATCTCCATCTCAGTGAGCACAACTGCCACCAACAAGTCACCATGCCCAGACCTGGCAGTGGCTCTGCCCTCCTCCCCCATCAACACGGGGCCCGTCGATTCCCACCTCCAGCTTGGTCCAGGTCCCCCCAACGCACACTCCAGACACTTGAAACACGTCCAGCTTCACCCCCACCTCCAGGATCTGGGGGCACCGAGGAGGAGGAGGACAGCCCCCCAAGAGGTGGCATCACACAGACCCCGGTGACCATGTGCTGAACGGTGTGTGAGAGATGGACACTGAGCACCGGGGGGAGGTGCTTCAGGGTCTGAGAGGCACCTCCGTATGGGGCAGTTATCCCTTGTGTGAATTCCCTGTGTCCCCGACTCCAGGAGGAGAGGTGGCAGGGGACAGCAATCCAAAGAGCAGCCTCCGCTCCCTGGCTGTGGGTGTGGGCAGGTGCCTCGATTTCCTGTCTGTGCAGGAGGGCGATCTGTGGGGTGGCCAGGAAGACAGATGCTCTGCTACAGGCAGAAGGCTGGGTCAGAAACCGCACAGCAAGCTCCCGGTAAATCAAAGTCTGCATTAGCCTGTCGCCTACAAACACAGGCACATACGTGCACACCTTTCTCACGGGTGAGGAGTTAGGCTCCCAGGGCCGATGCCCTCGCCTGGCCAGGTGTGCACTCCCAGGTAGGGTTCCCGGGGACTCTGTGTGAAAGCTGCCATCCTTCTCTTCAAAGAATGCGAGGAGGGAGGCAGGCCCCACCAGGCTCCATAATCAGCCCAGCATGCCACAGACTGCAGAGTCGGGAGCCCCAGAATGAGGTGGGTGGGCCTTTGGGAGGCCCCAGGGGAGCTGGCACCAGGCCTCCTGGGGGGGCCTCCTGGAGTCCTCTTCTCAGCCTTCCTCCCCCACCAGCCTCCACTTCCAGCCCTTCCCTGTCTCTGAACCCTGAACGGCTGGAAATCCACCACAAGCCCATTGGAAAAGCAAGTCAGGTTGTGTGGCAGGCTCAGGGAACCTGGGGCTGTTTCCCGAGTGTGTGCAAGGGAGGGACTTTGGCTCTCAGAGACAGGTGCCTGCCCAAGCCTTGGGACCAAGGAACTTGTTACTAAAGGTGCTGCGATAACTGATTGGCTTCCAGAAAGAGGTTTGAATCCACATGTCACACTTTGTAGGACAGAATCCAAATAGAGCAGGAATCTAAATGTAAAAAAATGAACCCAACCAAGTACCAAAAGGAAACACGGGCGAGCCTCTCTGCGGGTGGAAGGCTTTATAACTGACTCCAAACCCAAATACAACAAAATAAACTATGCACCAACTGACACCACTGCAACACAAACAGTAAACAAAAACCCCTGTTATCCAAAGGAAAAAAAAAAGAACTAATGATACGGGAGAAAATACTTGCACCTGTATCACAGTCAAAGAAATAATGTCCCGACGAATCAAACACTCAAGAACTGAGGCAGTAGGGCTGCAGTTGGGGCTCAGTGGTGGAGCGCTCGCCTAGCACGTGTGAGGCACTGGATTTGATCTTCAGCACCACGTAAAAATAAATAAAAAACAAAGGTATTGTGTCCACCTACAACTAAAATGTCTTAAAAACTGAGATAATAAAAGATTTTAAAAATCTTATTGAATAATGGCTTCATTACCTGTGAACAAACATACACACACACACACACACACACACACAGATGCTTAAAGCAGCCAGCCCTTAAACAAACAAGAGGCTGTTCAGCACCAGAGAAAAGCATATTTAAATAGCATTCCTCACCTATCAGGATGGCGGAAATGAACACCTGGAAACACGCTCCGCGTTGCTGAGGTTTGGGGACACAGGCATGCTCCTATTTGCCGGTGAGCACACAGGTGGGTTCCATCTTTTGGAGGGAAATTTGGCCAGTATGGTGAAACCATGCATGTGCTCACCTTTTGAACCAGCAACGCCCTCTCCTAAGACTTTGCCTCCGTCAGTATGAGAATACTCATGCTTAATTGTTGGCAAGGATATGGGGGGAAAGGTTCAGTTTTACACTGCTGGTGGGACTGCAAATTGGTGCAACCACTCTGGAAAGCAGTCTGGAGATTCCTCAGAAAACTTGGGATGGATCCACCATTTGACCCAGCTATCTCACTCCTCAGTTTATACCCAAAGGACTTAAAAATCAGCATATTACAGTGACACAGCCACATCAATGTTCACAGCAGCTCAATTCCCAATAGACTATTGGAACCAACATAAGTGCCCTTCAACAGATGAATGGATAAAGAAAATGGGATATATAGACACAATGGAATAGCACTCAGCCATAAAGAAGAATGAAATTATGGCATTTGCCAGTAAATGGATGGAACTGGAGACTATTGTGCTAAGTGAAATAAGCCAGGCCCCCAAAAACCAAAGGCTGAATGTTCTCTCTGGTGTGTGGATGCTGACCCACAACAGCTGGGGCTGGGGGGCAGAGAAAGCATAGAAGTTCCTTAGATTAGACAAAGGGGAAGGAAGGGGGGAAGGGAATAGGAAAGACAGTGGAATGAATTGACGTCACTTTCCTGTGTTCATATGTGAATACATCACCAGCGTGACTCCATATCTACTGTCATGTGATCTAAAAGTTAAAAAAATTTTAAAAGAATCCATCAACACTGATGAAAGGGATGCAATCGAGTATAATATAAACAGAACCAAGTGAACTGACTTCTTGGGGTTGGATTGCAAACTCCTCTGAATAGAGGAGACGAATTCACCCTTAACCCCACCCCCACCATCTCCCCATCCAAGTCAGCCTTGAACGTGGAATTCTGATGTTTGGGGTGGTATCTTCAGGCCAAAGACAAAACAAACAAACAAACAAACCTCGGAAAATAAATCTGGAGCTCTGTGGAGAAGGTTTGCTGCAGCGATAGGGTCACCAATATATCAAGGCCACTGGGGCCAACGCTCCCTGGTGGAGACCATGCCTGCAAGGACTCGGTGCTGGGTGGGAGTCAGAGGGGTCAGGGAGCTCGGGATCTCTGGGGTAGATGGAGAAACAGGAGTGTGTGTGTGTGTGTGTGTCCCTTTCCTAACTCCACCCTGTTCCCCCGGAGTGCCCCGAAGCAACCACAACCCAGCCCAGTGCTGCCTGGAGCTCAGGTGTTCGTTTTAAGTCGTCATCCTCCAGGAGAAGCACAAGGTGAGCGTGGGGGTGTTCTGTTGGTGGTGCTTTTGATCTCTGTGTCTGTGTGTGTGTCTGTGTGTGTATCTGTGTATCTCTGTGTCTGTGTGTGTGTGTCTGTGTGTGTATCTGTGTATGTGTGTGTGTGTGTGTGTGGTGCCAGGGATGGAACCCAGGGCCCTGCAGGACCAGAACATGAGGAAGTGCCCGGGTGGGATGGGCCCCCCAGGGTTTCAGTCTGGGAGAGGACGTGGATGTCGCAGGTGACACTACTGAAACATTGGGAATGAACTTCAGGCTGCTAAAAGGACAGAGGTGGCAGTGCCATGTGGTGTGTATTTTATTTACCACAATTTTTTAAAAATATAAAGTATTTTATTTAATAATTTATTTTTAAAAAGGAAATCAGGGCTGGGGACATATCTCAGTGGTGGAGCACTTGCCCAGCAGGCACAAGCCCTGGGTTTGATTTCCCAGCAGGGCCATCAATCAACAGAAGCCACCTCGGAGCGCTTCCACTGACCAAATCTTAGGTGACTGAGTATCAAAATAAATAATAACAGATTGCAGCTCATAAAATTAATAAGAACCCAAGAGTCCATATTGATATAAATGAATGAGTGAATGAGAAAGGAAATGCCTTCCTTCCACAGCCTCCACCAGATAAATGCAGAAGGAATGGTGGAAACAGGAAATCACAGTTTGGCATTCTGCATAGTCATGGTTATTTCAGGCATGAATAGTCAACGAATACTGAAATTAACGAGGAGATAAATTAGTTTGATGAGAAACAGAATATTAACGTAGTCTCACTGCCCCTTTTCATAGGATACTGATTAATTCAAAGGGGAAAAGAATCATCGTACAGCTCAGAAGCCTGACAGACAGCACCTCACCTGGGCAATCCGCCTTCACCTCACAAATAATGGAACCAGCTGACATCAGGTTCTTCCCAATATGGTGCACTGAGAACACAGCACCACTTCTGTGGCATGTCAGGAATCTAGTTCTGAGGACATATCAGGCAATCCCATGTTGAGGGGATTGTCTACAAAACGAAACACGTGTACTCTTTGAAGATGAAAGAGAAAGAAAGAGAAGGTGTTCCAGATGAAGGACCGGACAGCTGAGTGCTTGGGTCCTGGTTGGATCCTCGCTGCTTCTAGTCTTTTCTTCTCTCGTTGCAAAGGACTTTAGCCAGACGAATGCGGATCTGAAGAAATCTATAGATGAGCTAAAGGAACTGTATTGACATTAATTTCTTGGCTTTTATCAATGCACTACAGAGTTATGGAAGAGAGTCCTTGTTTTTCAGAAACCAGGCTGAAGGGTTTGGGAACAAAAGGTCATTAATTCTGTGGTTTTACTAAAAACCAGTTCAGAAAAACAGGAAAGTTTCAGGGAGAGAGAATGAAAAAATAACATTTGGGGAATTTTTTGGATCATTTTTGCAACTTTTCTCTAAGCCTAAAATTACTTCCAAAATTAAAAAAAAGATTTTGTCATTGTTTTGAGGCAGATTTTTCTGGTTTCATTTCAGCCAGAAATGAAAATGCTCGCTGTGTCCACATTCTAAAATAAGGTGCTAGACCATCTAAAACAGTTCTTACAAATGAAGTAGTTAAGGAGTCCTCTCGGAACACTGAGGAAGCTTGTGCCTCCTGTTCTCGGCAGACACAAGAGAGGTGTCCCCAGAAGCAGCTGGGGGGCAGAGGGCTTTCCAGGGAGGCAGTTGTTGGAGGCTGCCCCCAGGGGAGACATGGTTGGAGAGCCTCCTCAACCCACAGGCTGATGACAGGGGCTTCAAGGAGCCATCTGCAGACAGGGACATGTGAGTCCTGGACTCTGGGGACTCAGAGGCTGGATGGGCCCCATGCCTGCAGGCCATCTGAGTGTGGTGGCACACACCTGTAATCCCAGGAGTTGGGGAGGCTGAGTTGGGAGGATCATAAGTTTAAGGCCAGCCTCAGCAATTTGGCAAGGCCCTAAGCAACTTAGCAAGACCCTATTTCAAAGTAGACAATAAAAAGGGCTGGGAATGTGGTTCAGTGGTTAAGCACCCCTGGGTTCCATCCCTGGTACAAAAAATTAAAAAGAGCCATCTTAAATCATCGGCAAAGTCACTCCAGAGAACCAAGGATGCCGGGCAGGGAAAAATTTTTCGGCCCTTCCCTTTTCTCCTACCCTCATCCCAAATCCTGCGAGGGGGGAGTTGAGGCTGTGGAAGGTGGAAGTGGAGAGCTAGGACACCCTGGGGAGTTAGGATTAAAGAAATCACCCTGGGAACTGCTTGGTGCAGCTCCGCCTGATGCAGAGCTAGTGAATGTCTGGCAGCAGGAGCTGGAATCCAGCTGGACAGACCTTAGATTCTGGGTGTCGTGCGATCAAGCTGTGGAATTGCGTTCACTGGAGCCAGAGAGACAGTGGGTGTCGGGAGAGGTTGATAAGAGGCCAGTTGTCACCGCCCCAGTCCTGAAAAGGGAATCAACAGGCGCAAGTAAGACCATCTGGGCTGGTGGATAGGCGGCTGCTGCCCCTCCAGCGTCTCCACTAGGCGAGGGACAGGCCGGTGCGCCCCCTGCTGGCCAAGCTCTGTGATTCCCACACTCGTGGCCCGGTGGAGACCGGTGGGGGAGCCCATTGAGCGCCCTCTGCTGGTTGAAGCGAGCAGCACCCGGGCTCCGGTGGTCCAGCCCGGCCCAGCAGACCCAGCACCACTGTGGCCTGGGCTGCTGTAGCTTACGCAGATGGGAAAAGGCACCATTTGGTGATGTGAACGCCACATCAGTGGAGTGTGCAGACGCTGTGGATCCTCTTTAAAAGAGCTCAAGAGGGCCTGGGTCTCATTCATATCCGAAACTCTAAAGCCCTGTACTCAAGACAGGCTTGGGAACGTCCCTTAACACTTGGAGGAAGTGCTAGGTAAGAGCATCGAAAGATCTTGTTACAAACACTCAAGTGAATAAACCAGAGTTTGTCCTCACTGCAAATGATGCTTCTAAGTCCAGAACCTGCACACAGTAGGTGCACAGTCCTAATAGGTTGCATTGACTACATGTAATGGCTCTAAGTATTGATGATCTAAGTACTGCAGATGCCGTACAGTGAGGTTCGACCAAGTTGAGTCCTAACTAACCCGGTGTTGCAGGAAGTTATGGAGCAGAGACTCAAACCCCGGCCCACGGAGCTCTGAAAGGCTGCTGTTAGGCAGCAATGTCTGAGGCAGGTCAAACGCATGCTCTTTGGATACACCGCTCTCCCCTCAGGTGACCCGAAGAGGTGCCTGTTCCAAACCAGCAACACCCACACCAGCCCCCAGGCAGGGACGAGGATGGATGTGACTTGAGGAGCAAAACAAGAAGTGGAGGGGAACCTGAATGTTCTGACATCCTGAACTCGGGCCAGAGAGCTGAGAGCAAAGCCAGCAGGGATGAGTGACATCTCAGCCAGGGAACTGCCAGCAGGTGTGACGCCAGCCACTTAGATGTGGCGATGCAGCCGAGAGGATCGGGAGGTTCAAACCAGGACGAGCAGCCGTGGGCTCGGGTGGCGTTCCCGATGCGCTGGATACATTCTGTGTTCTTTCGGCTCTATTTGGAAGCAGAGTGACTTGCAGATCATTTTAGGTCACGGGGGCTTAGCGTGAGGAAGTGGCAGTCATCCACCTTGGAGCCTGGGTCATTTGAGGGGACCTTTCTCCCTGCCCTCCCCTCCCATCCCAGGAAGGAGGAGGTGGTAGAGTTGGCTCACCCCTGGCCCGTGGGGCAGCCTCCAGCTCAGGCACTGGTCTTGACACCAGCAGTGTGGCAGGTCCCTGCCACATGCCCTCATATCTGAAACTCTAAAACCCTGTACTCGAGGCAGGCTTGGGTACGAACGGGTACTGTTATTGTTCCCAACTTACAGATGGGGAAACGGAGGTTCAGAGAGGGTAAGTGACTTTCCCAAGGCTACTCAGCTAGGAAGCCAGAAAGCTGGGCTGCTGGGTGGCATCCTAGTCTGGGAGCTGTACCCCTCACCCTAGAAAATGTGTGGTGGGGGGTGCATATGAAAAATGATGGAGCGTGACAGTGCATGGTCACAGACAGGGCTACCTGGAGACCATGTTCCACCCAGCCCTCTCAAACCATCTCCTGAACCAAACCCTCCTGGGGACAGTGACAGCCTCTGGCATCTCCAGCCCCAGGTTTCAGTGTCTGGCACCTATTTGGGGCTCAGCAAACACAGCAATGGCTGAAAGCAGAATCAGTAGGAGGGAAGGGAGGGGTCCTTTTCCACAGGGGGCTGCAGCCCCTCCCAACCTCCACACACACAACCTCCCCCAGGCAATGCCCCCACAGGAGCAGGGCTGTGGTGGCAGCTGCCAGCTCTGTTTAGGGCTCTGGTGTCTTGCACCTGGTTCTTGGCTATGAGGTCCTTTCAGAGGGGAGGCAGGTTTTCCTGTGCCTGCTGGGGCCAGGGAGAGGTGGGCCCCTGAGGGAAGGAGGGGAGTGGGAGGAGCCTTCAGTAGACAAGCCTGGCTTCCTATGGCCCTGGGACCCTGAACTTGACCTTCCCAACTTTCACGCCTCCAGTGGACTGTTTCACACTGACCCACCACTGGTCTCCTGGAGTGCTCTGGTTCCCCCTCCTCCAGACTTTGCTCTTTTTTCTTCCCCCACTGGACCCCCCTTCCCGACCCCTGAGCCCTTCCCTGGGCCCCTCTCTCTGGGACTTTTCACATGCTCTTTGGGGAAGGGGTCTCCTCCTCTCCCAAGGCTGCAGACAGTCCCCTGTTCTCAATAGCCCAAGCTGCTCTTCTGAGCATCAATCAGGAACAGTGGCCAGCACCTCCTCCTCCCCCTGCTGGCTCCCCAAACCTCTCTCTCCCCCTATCCTGCCTTCCTCCTTCCTGGAGTCACCTTGACCTGGCTCCAGACCAGAACGAGGGCACTCAGTTCAACTTCTCTTTATCCACCGCTGGGACCTCTCCCAAGGCAGCCTACAAAAGCCAGAATTCAAACTGGCTTTGATCTAGATAGAGCTCTACTCCTCCTCCCTGGGAATGTTTTCCAGAGATCACTGCCACTCACAGCAGACACACAGGAGAGGGGGTTCTCAGTGGTGGCCATGCACCTGGAACCCACCGGGCTGGGCTGGCCTGCCACTCACCAGCTGCGTGAGTCCACGGTCACTTCACCTCTGTGGCTCCATGTGTAAAATGAGCATAGTGATCAAGAGATTAATGAATGATACATATGTGCACCCAAAGCACCTGGCGAACAGAAGGCGCTCGACCAACCTCAAGTCCAACTACGCTGAGCTTGAAGAGCTTCTGCGGAGGGAAGAGCCCACCCTCCACTACTGGAATTGGGCTGGGGGGTGCGGCTCCGTTGAAGGGCCTTGCTTAGCACGTGGGGGACCCTGGGTCCCACCCCAGTATTCCCCCTACACACACATATTAGGAAATACGGTAAATGTCACAGGAATTCCAGGGAGAAGTTTCTTCTGTCAGCTCTTTGAGAGCCCGGACTGCACAAAGAAAAAGGCAATAAAAAGGGGAACAAATGGGAGGTTGTTTGCTTGGGGTGTCAATTTTTCCCCAGGGTCCAGGACCTGACATCCCTAAACAGAAATGTGGTCCAAGGACTTCCCGGGGCCTGAGGGCGGGGCGCGGCGGGCCTGTGGGCGGGGCGCGGCGGCCCCGCGGCGCGGACTACAACTCCCGGCAAGCTCTGCGCGGGGCCGCTGGCGCGGAGGCTGCAGACCGCGGCGAGCGATGAGGATGGAGGCCCGGGAGGCAGCGGCGGCGGGGGCGGGCGGTCGCGCCGCGGGCGGCTGGGGCAAGTGGGTGCGGCTCAACGTGGGGGGCACGGTGTTCCTGACCACCCGGCAGACGCTGTGCCGCGAGCAGAAGTCCTTCCTCAGCCGCCTGTGCCAGGGCGAAGAGCTGCAGTCGGACCGGGTGAGCCCGCGCGCGGGCGGGCTGGGTCCCCGCTCCCCGTCCCCGCTCCCCGCACCCGCACCCGCACCCGCTTTCCGACCTGACCCGGCCGCCAGCGTGGGGCCCGGATGGGCTGCTTTCCGCGGAGCTGGAGGCGGGAGGGACTGGCAGCCGTGGGGAGGAAGTGGAGCCGAGAGCGAGCGGTGTGCCCATTGCCGTGGCAACGGGACGACGCAGGCCGCGGCCATTTGGAGCCTGGAGCTCGGCCCTGGGTGGGGGCTGTCCCCTCGGGGGTGCGGGGAGGCGCCGGCAGGGAGGGCTGCTCTCCATGCAGGGCTCCCGCACTGGGCGCGGAGTTGCCCACACCTTCCTTCCCGGTGTGGGTGGCGCGGGGGGGGGGGGGTCCGGGAGCCCGGCACAGGAGTCCTGGGGTGCTTTCTCAGCTGGGAGGAGGCTGGCCCAGAGGGCACCATGCCTGGGCTCCCACTCAGCTCTGCTGCAAACCGCCAACGTGACCTTGGGCGAGACCCTTCCATGTTCTGGGCTCGGCCCCCTCCTCTGTAACCAGAGGTGCTGGTCTGGAGATGATCTCTCAGGTTCCCTGTCCCGGTTCTATGACACTCTGATGCTGTGACCTTGGGCCAGTCCCCTAACCTCTCTAGAGTTGTCCTGATGCCCGTCCTGCCTCCCTGCAGGCTGCAAGTGTCCAATGGGAGGGCCGCTCCTTTAGGAACTTGTAAACATCCCCTGAAAGACAAGGGACCTGGTGAACAGGGGGCCGGCCTCAGGGGGCCCTCTAAGAAAGACATTCACTGGGCCAGGTGCCACTCAGACCTCTCTCCCTGTGTGCTCATGGTGACCCATAGTTACGGGGTGGGGTAAAGAGGCTCAGAGAGGTCAAATTGTTGGTCCAAGGTCACACAGTCTGGAAAAGGCAGAGGCAGGATTTGAACCCAGGTCCGTCTGACCCTCAGGCTTTATTACACACCACGTCACTCTCTCTCCTGCTCCCCGCAGTCCTTTCCCTGGCCTTTAGTGAGAGCTGATGAGCAGGGGACAGCCCCACTCTTCTCACTGTGTGCCTTCTCCTCCACAGGATGAAACGGGGGCCTACCTCATTGACCGTGACCCCACCTACTTTGGGCCCATCCTGAACTTCCTCCGGCATGGCAAGCTGGTGCTGGACAAGGACATGGCTGAGGAGGGTGAGTTGGTCCAGGGGACTGGCCTGGGGCCCATGTCCTGGCCCTGCCCTCTGCAGCCTGCCTGCCATGGCCTCCGCAGAGGCCCAAAGCCCTGTTTTCCAGCTGCAGTGGGCACCTGCCTCCTGCTGTGTTTCCCAGGCAGGGCTGGTTCCCAGGGTCTCCCTCAGGCTGGTGGGCCCGGGCTTTCCCGGGTGACGCTTTCCTGGGTGACGCCAGGGAGTGATGGAGACACACTCAGGAGATAGAGGAGGCCCGTGAGGCCGGAGGCCTGTTTCCTGGCAGGGGTGCCCTTCCGCCCTGGCCTCCTGGGAAGCCAGGTGTGGGCAGAGTCTGGGGTGGGGGAAGGGTGGGGATGGCAATGGGAAGAGCTGCGCCTTCTTTGGCTGGGCATCGGGTGTCGCCATCGCCGGGTGGGCCTGGTGAGGACTGGAGCCGGCAGGTGGGTGGGGCAGGGACTGTTCCCCAAACCTGCAGCCTCTGCAGCACAGAGCCAGCTGTGGGCGGAGGCAGGGGTGGCTGCTGCTCCTTGGCAGGGCTTGGCCCCTCCCGGGCCTTGGCAGCAGGCCCCTATACAGGCCCACGTCGGGGCCTAACAGACAGTGGGGAAGCCGTGTCTGGAGAATGGTCACTTAGAAGGCGCTAGCCAGGAGCAGCAGCTGCGGTCGGTGCCAGGTCCACTTTCCTTGGGGCACAGGGTGTAGCTCTCGCCAGCTGGGCCCACTTCTCCATGGGTGTGTCTAAAATAAGGATGGTGACCTGTATTCTGGAGAGCGGTATTGGGCTTTGGTTGCCATGAGTCCTATACCTGTGGGCCCTGGGTCAGCCCGTCCCTCTCCACTTTGGGCCACCATCTCCCCTTGCTGACCCCTGTGGCATCCAGTGATCTGCAGGCTAATGGCTCCCACAGAGCAGGGCTTCAGCCTCAGAACTACTGCAGGGACCTGGCCCCAGCCCCAGCCCCGGGGAGCAGATACCCTGGGCGTGGCCTGTCCCCAGAGAGGGGAGGTGAGCGCTACAGCTGCGTCACAGCCAGCGCCTATTGACACGTTCCTGGGTTCTTTGAGCTGTGTGGTTCCAGCACCTTCAGACAGGGGCTGGGGACGGATCTGAGAGGACTGTCTAGCTTTGTGACCTTGGGAACCTCACTGAGCTCCCTGTGCCTCCGCGCCCCCACTGGTGAGAGGGGGCCACAGCCACATTGGCCTCTTTGGGCCGTGGTAGAGGGGGCGCAGCAGCTGGCCTTGAGGCTGCGCGATGCAGGGTCAGATGTCTGCCCCACCAGGACATGGCTGGGGGACTGTCACACAACAGTTACTGACCACGTCTCTGTTAGGACCTGGAGACAGCAGGGTGGGTTGGTCATTTGGAATTGTATGTTGAGTGCTGAGCCTGGGTGCTGAGGCCTGGTGCTCCTAAATCGCAGACACGCATTCCTCACAGTTCCAGAGGCTGGGATTTTTTAATCCGGGTGCCATCGTGTCGGGGTCTGTCGAGGGCCCTCTTCCAGGTTGCAGATAGCCGACTTCTTGTCTGTCCCCAGGGATCCCAGAGGCCAAAGAAAGGACCAGAGGTGACCTGCCCTGCAGGACCTTAGGGAGGTCCAGCCCCTGGGCGCTCCGTCAACTTCCCTGGGCCGGGTGGGGAGTGGCTTGCATAGTCCCTCCAAGTACCTTAACTGTAAAGTGGGGACAGTGGTGCCTGCTTTTCTCATGTCCCCAGCACTGCGAGGTGCACATGGGGGCTTTGCAGACTGTGAAGGATGGCAGTTGGGGGCACTTATAGAAGCACGCTCCCTTACAGTGTGGACAGAGCCCTCGGGGCTGAGCGCTGGAGGGACCGAGCTCACTGGCTGTGGCCTTGACAAGTCGCTCCTGTTTGGGAGCCTCAGTTTCCCCCGTGCTCAGTGGAGGCGATGAGTACTCACTTCTGGTCTGAGACTTCAGTGCCATGAAGGATGTCACCTGAGCACAGGGCCTGGCCCTAGCATGTGTGGCCCACCTAGCAGGGAGTGTGCCCAGAGCAGGAGGTGGGTTTGGGGCGGGGGGACGAGGGAGGACGGGGTGTGGGCAGCAGGAGTGACCGCTGCTCTTGCCAGGCGTGCTGGAGGAGGCGGAGTTCTACAACATCGGCCCACTCATCCGCATCATCAAGGACCGGATGGAGGAGAAGGACTACACCGTGACCCAGGTGGGAAGCAGGGCTGGGTGGAGGAGGGGCTGGGAGAGGCAGAGCAGCCTGGGTGGGGGACAGACACAGCCCCAGACCGGGTTCTCTCCCTGCCTTGCTTGGCTTTTTTTCTGTGTGACCTTAGGCCAGTCACATCCCTCTCTGGGCCTTAATTTCCTCCTGTGGAATTTAGCGCCAAGTGTTGTCCCCACAGGTAGAGGGGACTTGATGTGAAGGTCTGGGGCCTGCAGGGGGCCAGGCAGGTCAGCCCGTGCCACTTGGGTCAGGCGGTCCTCCGTGAACACATCCTGGCTGCTGGGGCTGGCATTTCTGAGCTTGGACCCCAGGCCCCAGTAACTGGTCTGCAGGAGTTGTGGCGAGGGGCCACCTCCCAGCCCCAGAGACTGAGGTGGGGAGGCTGTGTGTCCTAGGGGGTCTGGCTCATTTGATGACCCAGAATGTCCCCCATGCGCTGCCCGCCTTCCCTCTCGTGATCTCTGTGCTCAAGTGCTGGCTCTGCCACCCTCGAGTCGGGTGACCTGGGACGAGTAACTGAGCAGGGGGTGGCAGAAGAGTGGGCGAGATCACGCGTGTTGAGCCCCTGGCACACAGTAGGTGCTCAGGTGCGGCTCCCTCCACCTCTCCTCCCCCACCTGCCTTCAAGGGCACATGCCTGGGGGGCGTGGGGGTGCGTCTCCAGGTGCCGTCCATGGGGTCTCTGCCCACAGGTGCCGCCCAAGCACGTGTACCGCGTGCTGCAGTGCCAGGAGGAGGAGCTCACGCAGATGGTGTCCACCATGTCTGACGGCTGGCGCTTTGAGCAGGTGGGCAGGGTGCATGGGTGCCGGGTGGGGGCAGCAGGAGCCCCCGGCTGCCAGCGAGGGGCCCTCTCTTCCTACAGCCAGCCCTGTGTCCCCCGCCTCAGCCCCACCTGGGGATCTTCGAAGTCAACAAGACTAGGAAAAGCTGCCCAGGGCACAGAGTGGCCGAGGGGCCGGCGGGAGGCACTGCCTCAGCCCCCCTAGGTGTCCATATCAGTCCTGGGGCAGCAGGTGATGGCCGAGCCGCAGTGTGAGCAAGTCTGTGGCCCGAGCTGCAACTCCGGTGCAGGGAGCCTGGCCACACCTCCTGGGACAGATCCACAGGCACAGATTCCAGGGCCCTGTAGGGGACAGGCTGGGTCACAGGCGTCACTCCCTTCAGGGAAGCCCCACGGGGGGTCCCCAGGGATAGTCATGGTGCCTCTGATGCCTCCCATCCAGTGGGGAGATTTTGTCCCCAGCAGTGTGCTCTGGTAAGACGAGCGGCTGGCGTCTTCAGAGTCTCGGGTCTTCAGAGAACAGAGTCAGAAAGTGATTGCTCCAGGGGCTCCCTCCCTCCTGCTGCACTTCCATAACCCCATGGTCCGGCCCATGCCATCCATCCCATGCCCACACCCCCAGAGCAGCGCTGCCCGAGACCGAAGACCAGGAAGGCTGGACAGTGAGGAACGACCCCAGCCCAGGAGCCACGCTGGCTCCCCCTTGTCCTCCCACCACGACACTCTCTGACCCTGGCTACGCCTAGCTCCTCTCCTCAGTGTCCTCGGGGAGGTGGGCAAATGGCTCCTCCTTCTCAGAACTGTCGTGAAAATTAGGCCACCAGTAAGGTTCCTAGCCCTGGCCGGGACCTCCCATAGGCTCTGGTATCATGCCAGCTGCTAGAAGGATGCTACTTAGTTCTGTTGGGCCCCAAGACAGGATGCCAGGGGGCCCCAGGTCCTAACCCTGCCCCACCCCTTCCCAGCCGTGGGTGGGCTGATAAGTTTCTCTGCCTTCTGAATGGGGGTCCCCGAGAGCTGAAAGAGACCCGTCAGTGCAAGGACTTCGTCGGCCAGAAGGGGGTGTGTGGATTCTAGGGACCCTAAGCCAAGGCAGCCTCCAAGAGCCTGGCAGAGCCTGGCAGCTGCGCAGGTTCTCGGGACTTCCAAGAGGGAAGGGGCTGTTCTGTGGCGCTTGCTGTGCGGGTCCCACCCAGCCTCGTCCGGGGGCTGCTGCAGCCACTGTGGGATCAGGGGACAGCATGCTTCACAGGCCTCCACCTGCTTTTGGAACTGGATGCCTGGATGTGGGCTGGGCTGGGGGTGGGGTGACACCACCACCCTCCTCCAGGGTCAGGTTCAGCCAAGTCGGCAGGGGCACAGGTGGGAGAAGATCCCCAGCTTCCTGCCCAGGTGCCTCTGGAAAGCCAGGCTGGCAAGGAGGCTGAGGTGGGGCCTGGGGGTGCGACCCACACCGCTCTTCCCGGCAGCTGGTGAACATCGGCTCCTCCTACAACTACGGCAGTGAGGACCAGGCCGAGTTCCTGTGCGTGGTGTCCAAGGAGCTGCACAGCTCCCCGCATGGCCCGGGCTCCGAGGCCAGCCGTAAAGCGAAGGTGAGCCGCGGCCCTGCACCAAGGTGGCGCCTCCTGCCCCTGCCCTCCCGCCATCCCTGCTGCTCCCTCCCTCCTGCTGCACTTCCATAACCCCATGGTCCAGCCCATGCCATCCATCCCATGCCATGGACATGTCTGCTCACACCCGTTACCCAGGCCCAGGCTGGGAGTAGTGCAAAGGGACCGTCCAAGGGCACAGCCAGGGCGACACGATGCCACAGGTGTTGGGGCGTGAGGCAGAGTTGAACCAAGGCCCAGGGCATGGTATGCGTCCGTGCAACCTTGGAGAAGTGCCGCCCCCTCTCAGCACCTTTGCTGTGTTCTCTGTGAGGTGAGGGACAGGCCACTTGCTCTCGCTGCCTCATGCTTGGAACTCCTGGGAACCCAGATGGCCAGCTTATTGCCCAGGGCTGATGTCCAGCCAGCCTAGGCCAGGACAGGGGAGCCAAGTCCAACAGCCCTGCCCTCACCAAGGCCTCCTGCTGGGCGCTCTGCACCAGGGGCTCTGGGAGCCCCATGGGCACCAGCCCTGCTCCACCCTGGCAGGAGGTGGCCTTCCGCAGGCGCACCTGGCAGCCTGGTGCTGTGTGGGGAGGGCTGGAGTGGGGGTCCCGGGCCCGGAGCCAAGCTGGTGGGAAATCCCACGGGCCCTGGTGGGGCTGGCAGAGCCGACACAAGCCAGGCCAGGAAGGAGGAGGGAGCGTTCCTTCTGGGACCTGTCCTGTGCAGTGGAGACTGAGCTCTGGCTTCTTGTCTGTCTGTCTGCCGCCCTGTCCTGCTGTGACTCCTCTGCCCACCTCACCCACCCACAGGCTGGCGCCCCGGGCCTGGGGTGCCACCAGTAGTTGCTGGCCTCCCTGATCTGGTCGGTGCTGCCCAGGGGCCTCCCAGGCCTCCTACTCTGGTCCCCTCCTAAGCAAGGCTTTTCCGGGCACCCTGCAGACACCCCGCTCCCACCCACGGGTCCCCACTGCCCGCGTCCCAGCTGCACTCGGAGCCAGCAGCCAGGCCGACCCCACGCTTCCCGGGGGACTGGAGACGATGGCGCAGCCTCTGTGGCTGCAGCCCTCTCTCCTGAGATGCCCCTCGCTCTGCCCACCCTCCGCCCGAGGTAGGGGTCCACGGGGACAGCTGCAGCCCGCCTGGCCCCCTCGTTAGTGTCTACGCTCTTTCTTCCCTGGGTCACCGGCTGGTTCACAGAGCGCGGAGGAGCAGCTGGAGGAGCAGCGGCAGCAGGAGGAGGAGGTGGAGGAGGTGCAGGTGGCCCAGGTGCAGGTGGAGGCAGATACACAGGAGAAAGGTGCAGCCCGCCCCCAGGAGGATGGCCGCTAACCAGACCTGGGAGCCTCCGCCCTCCCTCCAGCCGCTGCCGGGCGGGCGGCCGGGCGCAGGGTTAGCTCAGCTGCTGGCCTGGCCGTGACGCCCTTCTCTCGCTCTCTCTGCAGCCCAGTCACCCCAGGATCCCGCTCACCTTCCCTCCCTCTCACCGCCGCCTCCTCCTCTGCTTCCCACTGGAGGTCCTGCCTCATCTCCATCCACCTCCTCCTCCTGGATCTCATCTGCTCCCTGCCTCCTCCCCCTCTGCCCCTGCGCGGGTCTCCTCTCCGCCTGCTCGCGCCTCCACCCTGGGGCCGACCTGGCCCCGGCCTCCCGTGCCCTCCCCCCGGGTCCCCTGGCCCTGCGTCCCAGAGCGTCCTGCCTGCCGTCCCCCTCGCCCCTCCTGGCACCTCCTGCCCCCCAGCCTGGGGAGGAGGGGCGCAGCGTGGCTGCCTCTGTGCCGGCCGGCCCCACTGGGCACCTCTGAGGCTGGCGCAGGCCTGGCCCTGCCCGGCCCTGCCCTGCCGCTTCCTCGCCCCTCACGTTTCCTCCTTGCAGGTTCCCGTCTGCGCCCCCTCAGACCCGAGGCTGAGCTGGCAGTGAGGGCTTCTCCTTGGCCCCTCGCCCGCCCCCAGAGCTGCCATCCCCTGGTTTGTAGCTTGGCGGAGCTGGAGGGAGGGGTGGAAGCAAGGAGGAGCCGAGCTTTCTGCTGACCTTCCCCACCCACCAGCTTCCCAGCCTGCCCCAGCCTTGGGTGAGGCTCTGAGAGCAGGAGGAGGTTAGGGTGTGGGGACCGCCCACCCTCCTGTGGGCAGCACCAGGCCAGGCTGCGGGGGGGAGGCCAGCTGAAGCCACAGGCCTGGGCCTCTCCCCCACATGGCCAGGAGCTCCCGTGTCACTGTGTAGCACAGTGTCCTGTTTCTGGGGTGGGGACAGAAGCCAGGCCGTATGCGGCACTTGGCCAATGAGGAGCCAGCAGAAGCAGCAGAGCCTGGCAGCCACACCCTGGTCAGGGGTCCGCGCCGTCCCCACGTAGTCTCATCTGTGTGCTTGTGACCTTGGGCAAGTTGCTGTCCCTCTCTGGGCTTATAAAATGGGGACAGGCAGCCGCTCCCTCCTACACTCCTTTCACCTGGGACAGCAGTGACCTGTGCCTCCCAGCCCCGCCCCGTCCCCGCCCTCAGCCTGGCCCCCCACAGCCACCACGCAGCCCCACCTGCTTCCTCCCGGGTTCTGACTCACTCTGGGCCTGGGCCTCCTCTCTTCCAGAAGCAGCCGCCACTCACTCGCCTCTCTCTCTCCCCCCTTCCCCACCCCGGCCTCCCTCTTGCCCTCTCCCTGTCTGCGCACCCCTCCTCGCACCCCCACCCCACCCTGGTTTTTGCCCCCACCTCCCATCCTCCTGCCCTCCCCGCTCTTATTTTCTAGCTATTACAAGCCAGAGACACCCGGATGTGAGGCCCCAGATCACCTGCAGGGACTTGGGGTTCCCATCTGAAATCCTTTATTTTTGTACCATGGGGTGGGCCCCGGGCCCGGGAAGGAAGACGCACTCTGTCCCCTGCCACTTCTGCCTGCACCTCCGGGGCTGTGACTTGCCTCTGCCTCCAGGGCCCAGGCAGGGACCCACTGGGACCTCCCAAGGCCTGAGGTGGGTCCTGGGACCCCTGGGTAGAGCCACCTGCCCGTGGCCTCGGTGTGGCCCTGCCCAGCTGTGTCTCCCAGCACCCTCTGTCCCCTCCTCCTCCAGGGGCCCCTGTGGCACAGTGACTGGGCTCCCTCCTGGCCCCATCACATCACCTCCTTGAGCCGCAGCCTCCTGGGGGTCCAGTGGGGAGCCTCCCACACAGGGTGGTTGTGGGGTGCAGAGAGGACAAGGTCCCCGGGGACCCTAAGAGCCAGGGCCGCTCTCCCTCACCCCCTTGGCTGGGAGGGCCTGGCCAGCCCCAAGCATGACATGCACCACGGAGATTCAGGTAGTGAGGGTGACAGGTGCGGGGTTGGCCCTGTCAGAAGGAAGGGGCAGGCAGTTTGGCCTTCTCCTGGGCCATGTCGCGCCCACCGTGTGCTGCTGCAGGGCCCTGTCCTGCATGGGGCCCAAGTGGCTACGCAGGGAGAAGGGAAGGGGGACGTTCCTCCCTCTGCCCAAGGCAGGGTCTGGGTGTAATGGGGCTGAGCGAGGGGCCCCTCTGCACTGTGACTGCCTGGGATGGGCACTGGCCTCAGCTGCGCCCGCCGCCGCCGTGGAATAAAACCTGAAGAAACAGCCCGGCCTGTGGCTCCCTTTCCCTCTGGGCCGCTTTTGGGGATGGGGCTGAACTCAGGAGCTGTGGACCAACTGAGAGGAAAAGGCTTTCCCGAAAGGCCAGGCCCACCCCTCTGTCACTCACTGTGTGGTGGAGGACCGGTGGGGGACGGCGAGGTCCTCTGCCCAGGGCCTTCAACACCTCCCATGCCCCACGAGCACACAGGTCCCCAGGCAGCCCCTCTGCCCCTGACTCCCCTGGCCTGCCACCTTTGGGCCCCCTCCTTGTTGCCACCAGCCCTGACCCCAAGGCCCTGGGAAACGTGGACACCGGGCCTGCTGCCCACCTCCTCGAGGCTCTGGCCCTCGGCTCTTCTCCTGCCCCACCAGCTTCTTCCACTCCCTCATCCTGCCAAGTCCCCGCCCCTTGTAGAGCAGTGACCCCTAGGCAGAGGCCATTCCAGGCCAGGGCTCCACAGGCTGGAGGATGTCAACATGTCCCCCAGGGACACACACTTCTGAAGGTGAGCTCCCTTTTTGTGTCCAGTTTTTGAGAGTCACATGGGGGCTTTTCAAAGAGCATCAGGCCCTCCTCGCACTGGGCTTTGGATTGAGACAGTGGCCAACCAGGAACTGGCCTTTTAGCAGAGCACCTGTGGAGAGTCCTGCTGTCCTGTTCACCCCAGAGCCGGAGAGGCTTGGCCCCTGCACACCCACCCAGCAGAGGCTCCGCACGACGACCCCCTCCCGTGGCCTCGCCCACCATGGACACCCCCCCCCCACTTCCCCTTCTAGTTCCAAGCTTCCGGAGAGTTCTCTGTGCTGACACAGCCCCAGCCGGCCTCTGGGCTCCTGACTACGGCCCCAGGGCACACCGGTGACCCGCACCCATCCCCACTGCCCTGCCCATCCCGGCCCCTGCTTTCCACCCTGGGTTCCTCTGGAGGTTCTGCCTTATGGTGTCTCCTGCCCTGGAGCCTCCGCGCCTCCCGCTGCTCTGCTGACCAGTTCTGAGGGGGCAGGTCAGGCTCCGGTCAGAGCTTCCTGGGCCAGCCCTTCGCTTCTGACCCCTTTGGGCTCCCCTCAGCCCGGCTGGCCCACAGCTTCCCTTCCCTGGCCACTCGGAGCCCCAGAGCCCCGCACCTCACCCCCTCAGGCCAGCTGCCTGGCCTCCAGAGTCCCAGCTTCCCCTGCCACACTACGTCCCCACTGTGAGGGGATCTGTGGTCTCAGAAGGAGCCTGACGCAGGAGGAGCACGTGACAGGCGTCCTCAGGGCCGCAGGGAGGGGCAGGCCGAGGACAGGCTCCAGGCTCCGCTCAGCCCTGTAGTGGGGACGTCCTCTCCCCCCTGGCCTTCTGGTTTTCCCCTCAGGTTCTAGAAGGAGCCCTTCTGTCCTTATCCGGCCTCCGATCGGCTTCCCTGGGGTTTCTCGCAGGGCTTGGGCAGGTGGCCTCCACTGTCCCCCCGGTGGCCCTCTGGACACCTGACAAGCAGGCTGCACAGGAAGCAGGACTCCGACAGTCGGGCGAGAGGCCAGCCAGTGCTTTATTTGCAGGGGGTTGGGTCTGGCTGGGAAGCCCCAGTGGCAGGCAGGTGGCTCGGGGCCCTGCAGCTGGGGCTGCCCCACCCTTTGGCTTACGGTGGCTGCTGTCCCACTTGGCAGTCTCCCAGTCTCTGAGGGTCCCCTCCAACCAGGCACTTTCTACCCTCACCCCCAAGGGACACCAGAAGCTTCTCAGCTGAATCTGTCCTGTGGAACCAGTGTCGCCCAGGTGGCCTCTGCCTGGGGTGGGGTGGGGTCTCATACTCCTACCAGGGACCCAGGAGCCAGATCTTGGCTGCTGAGCCCCTCCCCACCAAGTCCACAGTGAGGAGAGGACACGGATCAAAGTGAAGGGCCTGGGCCCTCCACAAGGGGGCAGGAGGCCATCTCTTCACCCCCAGAATACTCGTCACCTTGTCCAGGGGGCGCCCTGGGTTCTGTCCTGGGCAGGAGATGGCCCCCACTGGGCACACAGCAGCCCCTCAGGCCAGTGCCTGCTGGATCCAGCCAATCACTCCTGTGATCCGAGTGTAGACGCCGAAGTAGTTGGGCCGGCCACAGCCCAGGCCCCAGCTGACCAGTCCTGCCAGGAACCAGCGGCCACTGAGCTCCTTGCAAACCAGGGGACCACCAGAGTCACCCTGAGGGGGAGAGAGGAGGCAGGCTGCATCAGGGTAAGGATTTGCTAGGTGATAGGAAGTCACATTCCTTTGGAAACTGTTGGGGACAGTCCGGCCCTGCCTGGCCTCCGTGGGGTCCTGCCTGTCGTGGGAATATGGCTGAGTCCTCATCCCTCACCCCACCCTCCCAGCCTCCTAGTGTCCACTGTACCACCCGGGCCCCAGCCTTTTGGCGGGCAGGGGCAGCCTCCTGGGCCTCGGTCTCCTCATCTATGAGGTGGGGACAGCCATCTTTGCTGGGAGGCTCTGAGGCCCCAGCAGGCTGATGTGCGTGAAGGGCCATGACCTGGGTGGCAGGTGGCAAATGACGGGTGACATGAGCATCACCCTCCTGCCTCTTGCCCACGGGCCGGGAGTCACCTGGCAGGCGTCCTTCTGGCCTTTGCGGTAGCCGGCGCACAGCATGCGGGGTGTCACCTGGTAGTGGTAGGCCTCGCCGCACAGGTCCTGCGGGACCAGCTGCACGTCCACCTTCTGCAGGACGTTGCTGGTGGGGCCTGCCAAGGGGCCAAGGGTGGGGGAGAGACGTGAGTGCCCAGAAGCCCCATTCACCTTCGACCATCTCCTTGCACCCAGCTGCTCTGCCGTCCCCTCGTTCTAGCTCCTCTGCGGGGCTAAGCCCCCAAGCCTGTCTGGACTAGTGTCTTCCCCAGCTTCCCGTCCCCCCCACCCCCATCAAGTGCCTCCTGGCCCTGCTCTGTTGCACCCCCTGGTGGGGCTTCTAAGCACCCACCCAGGCGAGCCCTTCCCAGCCCAGAACCTCTCCAGGAGGGCTGTCCTGATCTCCTGGGATCCCTGACAAGCACTGGAGTCCTCAGCGACTTGGTCTCATTCGTCTAGGGCAGGGCCCAAGTGCTGGGGTTTTGACGCCCCCAGGTGGTTGTGAAATGCATTTGAGGAGCCAGTGGCCCAAGATTCCCACAGTGGCCTGCAAACCCCGGCTGTCCCCCCACGGCCCTTGCCCGGTCACACTGCCTGCCCCCCACCCCATCCCCCTGGCTGGTTACTGGTCTGTCCCACAGTCTTCCAGCCTGACACCTGCGCCTTCACTGAGAACACCTCCAGTTCCCCTGGACGCTGCTGACCACTCCTCCAGGCCCCAGCCCTCCCACCCTGCACCTCCACGTCCATGTCAGCCACACCACCCCTCCTCCAAGAACGTGCTTTCAGTTTCGACCCCTGTGCCCAGCTTGATGCCTGGTGTGTAGTAAGTAGGTGCTCATCTATGTCGTTGCTTGAACAAATCAGTGAACCAAGCCTAACTTTGCCACTGTTCTGTGAGCAGCTTGGACACGTGACTTTTCACCTGAGCCTCAGTTTCCTCATCTTTAAAATATTTCTAGGGACCCGGGGATGTGGCTTCGTGGTAGAACTCTTGCCTGGAATGTGTGAGGCCCTGGGTTCCATCCCTAGCACCGCGGGGGCGGGGGCGGGGGCGGGGGCACCCTCCCTCCCTCCTGCCTCCATGCCGTCAATCATTGTAGACATTTTGCAGCCAGCACCACCAAATGAGGGCAAGGCTGTGGCTATGCCCGCTGAGCCTCTGTGCACAAAACCGAGGGGCTCCAGAGAGGGCCAGCTCCCCTCACTGAGGTCGGGAGGGGAGAAGCCCACTTCCGAGAGCGGCAGGAAGAACCAGGGCCCTGGAGGCGGGCAGTCCTGGGTTCTAGTCTGCAATCCCCTCTGGCCAGGTGTTTTCGAGGAACTGCTAAGTGACTCTGGGCCTCAGTTTCCTCATTCCTAAAATGGAGCCATTGCACCCTCCCCTGAATGGGGTGGACTGTATGAAATCACACGCCCCCCAAATTCAGTCTACAAGTGGGAAATGCTTAACATTAAGAACCTCCCCGACATGCCCTGCCCCCCCAGGATTTGCGCAGGAGGGGTGCGCAGGAGGCGTGGCGTCCCGGCCTACTCCTTCGCCCACACAGACGCCCGTGACCTAGCTTTTCCTTAAAAGCCTTTCCAAAGGGAAGGGCAAGGCCCCGTCATATTAAATGATGAAAATCCAGCCTGGCTGAACCCCAGACCTGGAGGCCTGGGGGCGGGGCCCTGGGGCACCTGCTCCGCCCTCCTTCAGGCCCCAATGGGGCGGGAGACCTACCCTCACCCCGTGCCCCGCCCACCGCGGGTCCCTGCTCACCGCCCTCGCGCAGGGCGCCCCAGCCGGTGATCCAGCAGCGCAGGCCGGGCTCGAAGAAGTGGGAGCGCGCGGGCAGGCAGACGGGGCGCACGGTGGCGGAGCGCACCACCGGGTGGTCGAGCTGCAGCAGGGCCACGTCGTAGTCGTGGCTGTCCTCCTCGTGGTACGGATGCAGGACCAGGCGACTCACCTTGAAGGACACCTCGCCCGGCCAGCGCGAGTTCTGCCGCACCTTGCCCAGGAACACGGTCCACAGCGCCGGGGAGGCCATGCTTCAGGGCGGGTGGGGAAGGTGTGGCTCAGCGCTGCCTCGCATCAGAGAGCCCTGAGACAGCAGCTTCCCACCTGGGACGCCTGGCCCACGCCCGCCCTCCCTGCCCTCCCAGCCTGGTCGGTGGTGGTCGGAGCTGAGCGCTGGCCTGCGCTGCCCTGGCCTGGGCTCCAGCCCCAGCCTCTTCCCTCCCTGGACAAGTGCGCGCCTGTCCAGGCGTCACGCCCTCATCTGTGAGATGGGAATGGCTTTTTCCACTCTCATGTCCCCAGGAGAATGCAGGTAAAGTATTAGCTAAGCACTGGACAATATTTCCTTTTTTGCATGTGCCCACTTTGCAGAGGGGCCGCTGGGAACTCGGCCTGCTTGTGGGGAGGGGTGGATCTGTGCGAGGAATCAGCAAGGCAGTGCCAGGCCTCCTGAAGGGTAGGTCCACAGCCTTCCTTCACCCTGAGGGCAGTGAGGCGCCTGGGAGGGGCTCAAGGGAGCCTGGTGGTCAGAGTGCACCCAGAGAGGGTACCTCCATGCCCAGCAGAGGACAAGAGAGCAGGCCTCTGCAGCTCGAGGGGCCTGCGGGGCCTAGAGCCCGGACCTGGGGTGGAGGGTTCCACCTGCCACACAGACGGGAAAGAGGGCAGAGGGGCTGGGGAAAGTGATGCCGGGCTTCCTGCCCTGCCTACCACCCCCTTCCCAGCTCAGATTGTGGCCAGGGTGTCAAGGCTGATGCCCAGCTCAGGCCGCCCCATCCTCTGCTCAATCCCCAGCCTCCAGCTCAGTCCCTGGCACGTAGTAGGAGCACAGCAAACGTTGCTAAGTGAGTGAATGACTCACAGACCCAACTTAAAGACACCAAAGGGGAGCACGGGACTTGAGCCAGGTACCCAGCAACCAGGGGTTCCTGGTGGAGCCGGAGCCAGGTCGCAAGGGTCACAACAGCCTCTGTATCCAGCTCCCACTCGGCCTTCCCGCCCCACAGCTCTTGTGGTCTAGCCCGTGTGGCCTCCTCACCTGTCTTCCTGGAAGCAGTGCGCAGCTGTGACCACCCAGCGGTCAGCGATGAGGGCCCCCCCGCAGATGTGTCGACCCCGAACCTGGAGGCTGGCCTGCCACGGCCACTCACCCTCGGAGGACACGGCCCCACCCACAATGCGGCTGGAGGGGCCCTGGAGGCCACAGTCTGGAGGGGGTGGGGAGCCGGTGAGACGGGTTGGAGGAAGAGACACAAGGGCGGGAGTCCCTCCCAGCCTCCCCACGGGGCCTCCAGCCTCCCTGAGGCCCCGTCCCTGCGCAGGTGCTGGTGGGCAGCTCACCGCAGTGGCGCTCATCCGAGCCGTCCCTGCAGTCGGGCCGCCCGTCACACTGAGGGTTGGGCTTCTTCACGCAGCTCCCGTCCTCACACCGGAAGGTGAATGTCCCACATGGCACTCCTGGCGGGGGACAGGGGAGGCCAAGGAGGGTATGTCTTGGAGCCCCAAGGGACCTCCCAGAGTGGGTCCAGGAGGACGGTGTGGGGAGAGCCAGGAGGAGCTTGGGAGGTGGGTATGTGGACTGAGGGTCCCCTGCCTCTCCCTGAGGACTCCTCCAGAAGGCTGCACCCCCCAGCAGCCCCCCACCAACTCTGACTGGTCTGCCCAGAACAGGGCTGTGTCTCCCCTAGGAACGGAGCCCCTGGCCACAGCGTGGCGCCCCTCCTCCTGTGTGGACCCTGAAGGTGGAACTGGGCTCCACTTTTAGACTAGGGTCCCCAGAGCAGGGCCAGCCTTGGCCAACCCGTGAAGGCTCCCAGTCCCTGCCCTGTCCCTGCCCGGCGCCCACCTGCTCCTGGTTGCACTTCACCTCCGAGCCCGCGGCTCCCACTGCCTTCCCCGCCCCCCGCCGCCTCTCCCCGTTTAAACTCCAGCCCTCCCCAAGGCCCGGAGCCTGCCTGCCCTAGGGACCTGCCACGCCCCAGGCTTCCCACATCACTGGACGGACACCGTGTCCAGGTTCTGGTCAAAGGAGTCACCAGTCATGTCCTCCTACTAACAGGTGCCCCTGGAGGGCGGGGGCCATGTCCCCAGTGATTTTTATTCCCACTCCCCTAAGCGCCACCTTGTCTGTCACTGGGCAGGCTGTAAGGTTGATTGGCTGGTCAGTTACAAGGATGGGTGGATAAATGGGTGGGTGGACGGATTGGCAGATGGATAGGTGGGTAGGTGGGTGAGTGGATGGATGGGTGGATGATGGATGGATGGATGGATGGGTAAGTTGTGGATAGATGATGAATGGAAGGATGGATGGATGGGTGGGTGGGTAGGTGGAGGATGAATGGGTGGATGATGGATGGGTTTGTGGATGGATGGGGGATGATGGATGGGTAAGTTGGTGGATGGATGGATGGATGGGTGAATGGGTAGGTGGGTGGGTGGAGGATGAATGGGTGGATGATGGATGCGTGGGTGAGTGGGTGGGTGGGTGGATGGATGGATGGGTGGATGATGGATGGGTATGTTGGTGGATGGATGGGTGGGTGGGTGGGTGGGTGGATGGATGGGTGAGTGGATGGATGGATGGATGGGGTGGAGGATGAATGGGTGGATGGATGGGTGGGTGGATGGGTGGATGGATGGATGGGTAAGTTGGTGGATGGATGGGTGGGTGGGTGGATGATGGATGGATGAATGGGTGGATGATGGATGGGTGGGTAGGTGGGTGGGTAGATGGATGGATTCAACAGTGGACTCCCAGAACAGTCATTGGGAAAACCAATAAATGCGTAGTTCAGTGGATAGGGGGAGAGATGGTTGGATGACTCAGTGGATAAATGAATGATTTTATCAATCAATGGATAAACATGGTGATGTGGGAGACCAGAAAATGGATGGATGGATGGATGGGCGGACGGACGGACGGACGGATGGACAGTTGGACAGGATGGGCGGGTGAGTGCACAGACACACTGATGGATGAACTAGCACAGGTACAGAAAGTTGATTGATTGTTTGGTCCTGAGAACAGAAGCCCTTGCTGGGGACGTGTGCTGAGGGCTGGGAGCCTGGCTGCCCCTTGGTCTCCCTCCAGATCCCCGTGGGCCCCGCCTACCTTCTTGGCACTGCTCTTCATCACTGCCGTTGAGACAATCGGGCTGCCGATCACAGACCCTGGACAGTGAGACACATGTGCTGTCCTCTTGGCACTGGAATGTGGCTCTGCACACTGAGGGGACAGAGAAGGGCCAGTGGGAGGACACCCGAGGACCAGGCTGGGACTTGGCCATGGTGCCCAGGGAGCGTGTGTGTCCTGGGAGAGGTCACAGCTCTTTCCCAGCTTCTGTGCGCTTGAGTGTCACCATAACCCCGTGAGACACCCCATTTCGTTGGTACAAACAGAATGAAGTGACTTGCCCAGCGTCCCCTGGCTGAGCTAGAACTGGAACCTGGATGGTCAGTGTTCAGGGAGGAAGCCCCTCCCCAGCATCGCGGCCGGGTCAGCCTACAGGGGAGCTTCTCCGCCTCCTCCTGCTCCTCTCCCCCTCCGACTGGAAACTCTGATGGCAGTGGAGGGGGACATGGGCCTGGCTGCCTGGACCGCGGCTCTCGGGCCCAGCAGCAGGATTCAGGGCTCAGGTGTTTTTCCAAGAGAGCCCTGGCCTGGGGGACCACCAGGAGTCCTCCCCGGGCTGGGCACAGGAGTTGGCAGCCTGGGCCCTGGAGAAGAGGGACGAGGACTCCATCTGAGAGTGGTGAAGACTTGTCCCCAGGCTGCCCTGACAGTGCCTGCCCTTCCTGATGCCCCCCGCCCTCTCTGATCCTTCCTGGACATCTGGCCAGACCGACAGCTGGGTGTTGGCCTGGTGGTCAGAAGCCCTGAGTTGAGAATTGGGAGACCCGAGTCCCAAGTTGTCCCTGCCACGGCCCCACAGGGTGGCCCTGGTGAGGCTCCTGCCATCTCAGCTCAGTGAGAGCCCCGACTCAGATGCCAACAGGGGAACGGCAGGTGCCAGGTGTCGGGGCCTCAGCTGGCGCCACGCAGGGCGGGCAGGCGACCGAGGGCGGACGGAGGCTCACCACAGTTCCTCTCGTCCAGGCCGGTGGGGCAGTCCTTGATCCCGTCACAGGCCGGGACACAGAGGCCATTCACAGAGCAGAGGAACTCTCCAGGGCAGGCTGGGCCACAGGAGGCCACGGAAGCAAGGAGGGCACCGTTAGGACAAGGATGCGCCCACACGCGTGTGCATACACGTGCATGAACAGGTACAGGCCGGTGTCCGTACCCAGACACGCGCAGGCGCACACGTGTGGGTAGGCGTGAGCATGCATGTGCCTGAGGACGTGTAGCAGCCAAGCACGGGCACGCAAGCTACATGCACACGCACGCACAGTCGGCCAGCCTCGTAAGCAGCAGGGAGATGCACGGGGTCCCGGGTCCCCTGCTGCATGCTGCTGGCCGTACTCACGGTCTGACTGGTTGTACAGGCCGTAGTGTACCCGCACCCCGGGGCCCGTGAGCGAGATCTGGGAGGTGAAGTTGATGGTGATGCCAGCCGTGGTCACCACGGGGATCCTCTCGGCATAGGGCTGCAGGGTGCGCAAGCCACACAACCTGGGGGGACCAGACACAACTCAGGGACACACGGCTGGTTTCCCAGTTCAAGGGAAGGCACAGCCTGGGCCCCTGTGCACAGACAGGGCAAGGAGCTGCACCAGCCCCAGATCCTGTCTTGATTCCTTCTGGGGGTGTCTGTTCACCCTCAAGTCACCTCTAGAAAGCAGCCAGCTATGTTCCTCCCCTGCTCCAGAACGTTCAGTGGCTCCCTATTGCCTACGGAATAAAAGTCAAAGTCTAGATTCTCCCAGGCACCCAGGAGCTCTGAGACTCTGGCCAGTCAGGGTCCTTCCTGGAATCTCGCTTTCCTTCCTTATTATAAATGATTCCTGCTGACCTTGGATCTGACAAAAGGCTCCTGTGTGCCAGCAGGGGCAACGGTCTTGGCTGACCAGTCTCTGACAGGGGAGGTCACTCCCCTGGTGCCTGGAATGGCGTGGGAGGCAGCGTTCCCCATTCCACCTTGTCCGCCTGCTGGGGCTACTGGCAGGCTCCCCCGGGCCCTCTGGGCTTGATGGAAGGACGATCCTTCCACTAGGACTCCTAGTCTGGAGCTGATGGACATTTCTCCAGGCACAGCCACACTCAGGTGGGAACACACCTGCCCAGGTGCTCCCTCACGTCCTCCCGGAGGCCCTCCCCATCAGGAAGATGCTCGGTTGGAAGGCCAGGTGGGACAGCCACCATGGGAGGTGGAGCCGGCCCCAGAGAACAGGCCTCACACCTCCCCTCACAGAGCAGGTGCAAGCGCCCCTGGGAGACGGGGCCCTCCCCAGAGCAGTGGGGATCCCTCCATCCCCGGTGGGATACCCTCACAATACAAATGGGGACAGCTTGTCCGCTCACGGGATTCCCCAACAGGCACAGAGAGAAGAAATCTGTTTGCAGTGGGGGTCCCTCAAGGAACCCAGGCCAGAGACCTCCAGAGAAGGATGAAATGCTCCAGCCGGGAGAATAGTGGAGACCAGAGGCCAGGGACAGCCCCAAAGTATGGGGGGACACCCCACAACACACACGCCCCCGCCAGCTGGCCACCTCATGCCCAGGGCCAGAACTTCTGGAACACCGGACACTCAACAGCAATCAGTTAATCAACCACCAACGAGCCTCCAGGGCAGCAGGCCCCGGCCTCCCCGCACCCACCTGGCCGGGAGGACTGCTCTCAGCCCACTTTCCCACAGGGCGCTGTTGAGGTGGAGCAGAGCCCTGCTGCTCAGGACCCGGCGGACGCCCTGGCCTGCTGGGCATGGAGCCCCCTGGCTCATCCCCCACCATGAGCTCTAGGGACCGAGCCCCTCGAATGCCCCTCCAGGGGCCTGGCCTAGACTCAGGCCTCCTGAGAGTCGGTCTCCAGACCCACGGCCTTGTTCTTGACCTTGCACCCACGAGCAGTCCTCAGGGTGCCATACGGGGACCCCTGAGAATCCAAAGCCATTTTCATAGTGAGACCCTGTTGTTGGCTTCTGTCACAGTGATACGCCACGTGAGACATCATATCATTATCTAGTGGGTGCAGAAGCAGATGCCAGGGTCAGTGTGGGCTCTTAGGCCACTTATTAAAGAAAGTTGCAAAATGTGTAAATGACTCTTCTCCTGTCGCCAAAGGTCCCTTCCAGGACCCCACGGGTACCTAAAATCATAGATAGTACCAAGCCCTCGGTGCCCTTCCTCCCTGTTCCTACTTAGATGAAGTCAAATCTATAAATTAGGCACAGTGAAAGATTAACAATAACTAATAATAAACTAGAAAAGTCGCTTCAATATGCTAAAATTAAGTTACTTAAAGCTCAGGAATTATTTCTGGAATTTTCCACTTGATATTTTCAGACCTTGTGACAGTGGGTGGCTGAACCTACGAGCAAGAGGAAACAAATGTAATAACTATCTTAAATGATCTCGGGTGAATTTCTAGCATTGTAGATATAGCTGTATGACCTTCACATGCAAGACCTCTGCAGGGTGCTCCGTAATTTTAACTGGAGTAAAGGGGTCCCAAGATAGAAAACGCTGACCACCAAGGTCTTGCACCTAGATGCCCCCAGCCCCAGCTGCCCCTGAGGGCACCAGGCACCACCAGGGGGCGCCCAGGAGCAAGCCCAGCCCTTTTCATGCTAAGACACCAACGGGTCCGTGGTTTCTAGTGGGACCAGCGGGCTACCACGGGTTGTTACCCCTGAGGCTGCCCAGGAAGTGGACAGAGACACTAGGGGCTGGAATCAGGGCAGGGGAACAAGGAGTCAAATGGATCCCTAAGAAACAACGTACGCTGGGGGATGTCAGGTCATCGATCCCATGGAGAAGCTGTGCGACACAGGGAGAAAACAGAGCCCGATTGAAGGGAACGGAGCATTTCAACCTAGAGAAGCTGCGAGGTTGCCTGGGCCGTGGGCAGGGCCTGAAGCACCAGTGCCACAAGCAGGGTGTCCCCTCTGCTGGCCATGGGCCATGGCCGCGCTCCCTTCCCCCGGGGTCCTGCACCCCACAGGAACCTGTCCATCACGGCAGCCTTTGGTGCTGGCGGTGGAGCAGGGGCTGGGGTGGGGTCGTGGGGAAAGCCTCTCCTTACCGGGGGCCAGACAAGCATCCAAGAAGCCCTGTCCACGGCTCTGAGTGGTGCACCCTGGACACAGCCTAGCCCGCCTGTGCAGGGCTACAGTTAGTTTAAGTTAGCAGCTACTTCACATGATAACGGTAAGAGACCCTGAAACACTGGCTGGTGTGACCCCGTGAGCCTGGGCCCTCTTCTCCCCAAGCAGCCTGCCTCCCGGAGCCTGGTCCCCGCCTGGCCAGTTGCTCATCTGGCTCCTGCCGCGGAGGCTCCTGGGGGACGCCTGGCCTCTGGCTCGCCCCTTCCTCCCACCCACCAAGGCCGCCCAGGAGCACCCAGAGAGAGCTGCGGCTGCGCACCCTGTGCCCCCGGGGCTGGGCGCTGGGTGAGGGAGGTGCTGCTGTCCTGCCTCTCTGGCTTGGGGGATTCTGTCCTTGCCTCACCAGATGGTGAGCAGGGACCCTGTCAACCTTGCCTGCCGGCAACCGCAGGAATGGGAGACTCCTGGGTGGGTGGAGAGGAGGGGAGCACTGGTCCCGTCCTTCCTAAGGACAGGCTAAAGGGAAAGAGGGACAGGAAGACAGGCACTAACGCGGGGACGGCCGTGTCCCGCATGGTGGCCAGAGCCCTGGATCTGGCCTTGCAGAACTGAGTTCGAGGTTTGGCACCTGAATGGCCTGTGTGGCCTTGGGGACAGGATCCTGCCTCAGACAGCTTTAGGTCTCGTCAGTAAACCGGGCGACAGAACCCCACGTGCCATGGTTTAGGAGCACCTGGGAAATGACTCTGTGACAGCACAGGGCTGACAGGCAGGCTGTGGCCATCTGGGAACATGGGACCCAGCCTCCACCACCGCCAGCACCAGCACAGGGTGGCCACAGGCACACTGGCGGCCCAGGGCCTGGGTGGGGAGCCGAGAGGCGCCCAGAGCCAGGCTGGCCACAGGGGCCCCATAAGCTCAGCCGCCTGACCCCGGCCTGGCCTCCAGGGCTGGGAGCGAGTGGAAACGGCTTTGCAGGTCATAGGAGAAGTGACATCACAGGAGAGGAAGCCAGTGAGGGACAGGTTCCCGGAAAGGGGGAAGCCTGCACTGCGGTGGCACCCAGTGAGGTGGCTTCTGCGAAACCAAGCAGGCTGCGGCTGCACCTCAGGAGGAGGGGTCCCTCCACTGCCCCCAGGCCACCAACAGGATGGGGGCTCAGTGGATCACAGCACCAGAGACACTGGGTCTAGAGAGGTCACAGGTGACAGGACAGGCTCAGGGCAGCCGGTGATGGGCACCAGCGTGCCCAGCCTCTGGACATTTCCTGTCCACTTGCCCTGAGGGCTCAGGCACCCTCTCCCCTGACCACCCCTTGCCTCCTCATCAATAAGCCAAAGGCCTGGGCCTCCCCACCTACTCCCCCGCGCCCCAAGCCCGCCCGCCTCTCCACCCACGCCACGCCAGGTTTCCCAACAAACGCTCACGCAGAGAGTTTCCCAGCATCAGCCGAGAGCGAGCGAGAGCGATCGTTATCAGCACAGGGGCACAGCACTCCCCAGCACGCGGGGCCCATCCATCCCAGAGCCTCAGAACAAAACCAAGACCCAGGGAATACCAGGGCAGCTGCCAGTCTCCTGGGAAGCAGCGACCCCCTCTGCCCTCCCTTGCCCATGGGCATGCAGGAGCCGGGCGAGGGGACGAGGCTCCACTGGGAGACCCTGGCCCTGAGTAACGGTCTGGAAGACAGGGCTGTGGCACCCCAGGGTTGCTCTCAGAGGAAAGGACAAGAGGGACTCTGGCACTGCCACGGCTCCCACCAGCACAGAGCATGGGGGACAGCTCAGCCGAGGGGGAGGCAGGTGGCACGGGGCTACGCAGATACGCAGACCTGTGCCCACACGCTCTGCAGCAGGCTGCCTGGGCTCAACTCTGGCTTTACAAGCTGGGTGTTTTTGCACTAATGACTTTGCCTCTCTGTGGTTTGGGGTGTGTTCCTGGAATTCATGTGTTAATGGTATTTGGAGGTGGGACCTTCAGGAGGTGATTGGGTAAAGCGGGTTCCATTCTCATGAATGGATTCACAGATTAATTAATTAACGGTTTAATGGGTCACCTTGAGAGCAGTTGTCTCCATGTGACACCCTCCACCATGTTATGATGTCACACGAGGCCCTCACCAGGTGCTGGTGCCATGCTCTGGGACTTCCAGCATCCAGAACTGTGAGCCAAATAAACCATTTTTTCTTTAGGAATTATCCTGTCTCAGGTATTTTGTTACAGTCAGAGAAAACAGACTAGGACACTGGTATAAGCACCTACTTTTTCATTGGGTTGTTGGGACCGAAGAAGACAGTACCATGACCCTTATAAGCCTCAGTGCCCAACTCGTACAGTGAGAGCCAGGTATTAACGAATGGTTGGTGTCACACGATGATTCATTACCGAGACCTGTGTGTGCCAACATTCTCTATGCATTATCTCATTTAATCTTCAGCACAGGGGGATCTGTTTCACATCCCCACCCTTTTATAGGCAGTGCTGGGGATAGAATGTGAGCCTCATGCAAACCGGGCAAATGCTCTGCCACCCAGCCACACCCCCAGCTTGGGGCACATTTTTGAGCTGAGTTCTGAGTGCTGAGAGGAAAGACCTCACCCAAGCAGAAAGCAGAGGGCCCCTGCCGGCCGGCCTCCCGCTCCAGCCCCTTCCACCTCACGGCCCCGGCCGGAAGGAGGTTCCTTGGGGGCTCGAGCTCAGCTTGTGCAGGAGACGGCTTTCTGCTGGGCAAACACTTGTGCTTCCCAGGTGAGGACGGGAGATCCAGAGTTCCAGCACCTTCCACCCACAGGAGGCCCGGGAGCTGGGAGTGAGGGTGTGGGGACCTGCCAAGCTTCACCCTCCTAGCAGCCCCCACTTGGCCACACCCCAAAGTCCCTCCCAACACGGAGCAGCAGAGGACAGGCCGAGTCCTGAGCCTCCTGACCTCAGTGTCTCCACTGCACAGAGGGGAGGGTTGACTCAACCACCCGTCCAGCCCACACGTCCCCAGTTCAGTGGGTCTCCAGAACTCCGCAGGGCCCCTCCCATCCCACTGCGTCTGTCCTGCTGCCCACAGCTGGGCCATTAGAGCATCGTCCATTTCAAACCGACTTCCCCATCTCTGTTCCCACTCCACACCCCCGTTACCACGGAAGCTCGTGAGTTCTGGGCCCCCCAGCAGCCAGCCCTCTGCCTGCCTGCTCGGGCGCAGGAAGCAGGCCCCCACAGGGGCAGGGGTGCACCTCCATCCTGCATCCCACTGTTCGTGGCCTGGGCTGGGTGGGGAGAGGCCTGACTGGACCCCTCTGGGTGCCACCTAATCCTGCTGAGACTCCCCTGGCTCTGGGAGACAGAGCAGTGCCATCCCCCGGGTGTGGGGCCAAAGGACTCGCCCTGTGCTGAGCACCGAGCACCTGTGCTGGTCCTGGTGCCTGGCGGGTGGAGCTGCCCTGGGGTGGGGCTAGGGAGTGGAGCCGGGGAGTTGACCCAAGTCCATCCGCCCTCCTTCCCAGGCCTCCTGAGATACCAGAGTCAGCTCTAGTGGCAGGAAAACACGTCACCTTCATTCACAGAACTGTGAATCATAGGCCAATCTTACGGTTACTCTGGGGACACTGGTGGTGACCTCCCCCTTATCAGCTTGAGTGAGGAAGGAGGGCCCCTGAGGGAGCTCCGTGAAGGAGCCGGGCAGCCATGCCTAGGAACACCCCCGGTCCCCCTGCTAGGAGGTGCCTCTGCTCCCCAGACAGCCCTGGCCCTGCTCACACCACGGGCATTTCTTGCCCTGTCTTTTAGTCATGGTCCCTGATAAACTGCAAAAAGCCTGGACAGGAACGTCATGTCCCTTGAGCACTGTCAATCCCGTCACTTTTGTCAGGACGGTCCTGTCTGATGGGATCAACCAACAAGCAGAGTTGGCCATGGGGACACCAACTGCAGAACCCAAGAATCCTAGCATTCTAGAAACTTCCAAGTGGAATAGTGGAATATCAGGTGCTCAAATTCTGTAAAGCCCAGAAATCAAGAATTCTAGAATTGGGGCTGTGGCTCAGTGGCAGAGCACTTGCCTTGTGCATGTGAGGCACTGGGTTCGATCCTCAGTACCACATAAAAATAAATATAATATAAAATAAACGTATTATGTCCATTTACAACTAAAAATTTAAAAAAAAAAGAATTCTAGAATTGCATCCTAAAAAAATCCCAACCTGTTAGATCCCCAGAGTCCCAGAGTGGGATGGGAAGGCAGAGGCCCCCTGCTATTAGATGTAGAGTCTTCTCGTCAATGTCCCTGACACAGTGACCCTTCTCACAGGGAGGGGAAGCATCCAGGGCTCTGCAAAGGCTGCTTCAAGGTCCCTCCTTCCTCCCGGACCTTTTCTCTCCAACAGAGGAGCCGGGGAGGGCCTCCTTCCCTCCAGTGGGCTCCCTCCCCTCCTGGCCCTTCCCCCAGCCTGGACCTTGCTTCCCTCCCTGGACAGGATGTTCCCCATGGCCATGTTTAGACGCTGAGTCCCCACCCTCTGGATTGTCCCTTTGGAGTTCCTGTTCCCTCCTCTCCCAGATGAAGGGGAACGTTCTTGGGCTCCCTGCCTCCCATCGCCTGCCCCACCCACCCTCAGGACCAGCAGGGGCCCTGGGTGGCTACCCCAGGGAGCACTGACCTGTCATTCTGCTAAACCCCAGCCACTCTGACGCTGGTGTCACCCCTCTCTTAGCCAGATCCCTCTGTCAACTGTCACCTCCCCAGGGGGGCTGGCTGCTTCCTTACTAAAAGAGGGGCCGAGGGTGGAAGCAAAGAACAGGTGTCTTGCAGGGGACCCACGAGTTGAGGGCGTCCCTGAGTGACCCGGGTCTCTCTGGGAGCAGTCATACCAGAGATAGTGTCTGTCTTTGGCTGTGCATGAGGTGCCTCGCAGGCACTTGTGTGGGTCTAGGGGCCCCTGAGTGCCTGGGGTCCTGTCTCCCGCCTCATCCCAGCGATGAACTCAAGGTGCCTGACACAGGACTACAGCACCCGCGGAAATGCACCCTGCGGCTTCTGAGGACAAGTATGTGACTCAGACCCTGCAGCAGGAGAGGTGGGGGCCGGGGCGGGGCTGGGGCGGGGCGTGTCTGGGGCGGGGCCTGGTAGGGCCAGGGCGGGGCCGGGGCGGGGCCAGGGAGGGGCGGGGCGGGACAAGGTCCAGAAGCAGCTCTGGCCTGCACCAGCTGCAGCCTCCACTGGCTTCCCTCAACTGCCCCTTGAGGCTCGAACTTGGACTCCCAGAGGGGTACCTGGGGGGAGGGGGAGAGTCCTGGGAGGCGGTACCTCCGGTTCTGGATCGTCCACTGGCCCTGGGTACACGGCAGGTCGTACTTCTGCCTCCGAAGCGCGTAGGCATCAAACCAGAGGGCCAGGCCGTAGTCCAGAGAGGGCACCTGGGAGGAAGGAGTGGGTCATCACGCGACCCGTGGGAGGGACCACGCCGGAACCACTAGCTCCCCAGACAGCACTGGGAGAGGGCGGGCCACTGGCAGTCCCAGCCACAGACAGTCACTCAACAGATAGACATCCCGGTGACCATCAGGGAGACCCTGGCTATGCCACACCCCACCCTGGTAGGATTGGTACCCAGACTTCAACCTGTGGGCCTTCAGCAGGACCAGACACTGCCCCTTCCTGTCCTGTGTCCCAGAGGCCTGTGGAGTGCTCTGGACAGAGGGCGGGCGGCAGTGGGGGCAGGGCTCACCGTGATGTGCCAGGAGCAGTGGGTGCTGGGAGAGTAGTAGCTGGGGAAGTAGGGTGTGCTCAGCACGCCCTGCGTGTCCAGACGGCCCTCCAGCGTGACGTTGACCTGGCAGGCTGGGCAGGAAAACAGCTATTAGGCGGAATCCCTGGCCAGGAACCCCTGCACTTCCCATTGGGAGGGGGCAGCTTGCAACCCACACCTAGCCCCCACCCTTGTGCTTACATGAGCCTGAGCCTCAGACTCCTCGTCTGTAAAGCGAGGGCAATCATAGTTCATAGCTCATAGGGCAACTGGGCAGATCACATAGACAGGAAATGCCCAAACAGCCTGGCACGTAGTAAGTGCTCAGTAAACGTTAGTTACTGACATCGGTACCCAGCACTCAACAGTTCACAGAATGTGTTCACGACTGCGCCAGCCTCTCGGTTAGGATGTGAGGGGCACTTTCCCCTCTTCAGAAGTGAGGTCCAGAGGGGCTGGGTGTAGCTCAGTGAGAGATCCTTGCCTAGCAGGCAGGAAGCCCTGCGTTTCATTCCCAGCTTCTCAAAATATGAAGGAAGAGGTTCACAGGAGAGCAGCTACCTGTTGGAGCCCCTCTGTGAGAGGCTGAGGGCCAGGGCTCAGGAGCAGGGCCGAGGGCTCAGCTGCCCTGGCCATCTCTCCTGGGGGCCAGTTTCTAACCCCCCAGTTCCCCCCCACACTGTGCCAGAGGCTCCCAAGAAAACCCAGGCAGCTCTCACACCCCCACAGGGCCAGCTGGGGACCCGGGTCAGTGTCAGAGACCCCGAAGTTGACCAGGAGAGGGGGGGACACTGAGTGGGAAGGAGCACGGCGGGGACAGGTAGGGAGAAGCAGTCATGGGCAAGTGGCCCCCTCTCTGCCGGCCTCCCATCCCCAGCCATGGGAATGGGGCAGTGGGCTCTGCCCGCCAGGGGACAGCCATGGGGTTGGGTGGGGAGGGAGAGCCAGGGCGGGGGGGAGGTGCTGGGGAGGGTCCGTGGGCACCTGGGGCGGCCTGAGCAGTCGCCCTGCTGTGGGCCGGGATGGCCAGGCTCGGCCTTGCTGGAAACAGACCTGGTCCACAGTGAGCAGAGGGCGGAGGGAGCCAGAGAGCAGAGGGCGCTGGGCTGGGGAGGGACGGGCCGTAAAAGAGGGGAAATGAAGGGGGAGAGGAGGTGGGGAGCAGAGGGGCTTCCAGAACCTTCCTCCCCCGACCCAGCCCCACTAAGGTGAAGAGGCCACAGGGAGGGCCCTGGGCTTCTGTCCTGGCCTCTCACCCTGGAAGGCCACTGGCTGCACCGAGAGCAGGAAGGGGTCGTAGTAGCTGTGCAGGCCCTTCTTCCAGACCACCGCCATGATGGCGCCTGACGCCAGGACCTCCAGCACGGGCTCCTGGCGGCTGCAGCCATAGGCCCTGCAGAGAGAAGGGTGGCCATGGCGGGCCAGGGTCGAGGGCACGGGGGCCAGGGGGCCTGCAGGCGGCTGCTGGAGGCTAGAGGAGGGTGCACAGGGGTCTGGGCAGTGGTTCCAGGCCCAGGTTGTGATCGCTGCTGTGTGCACATGGTCAGGTGCCTGTCCCTCTCTGGGCTCGGGGGGCTGACCAGAGGCCCTGCAAGTCAGGCCAGTGTCTGGGGTAAGAGAGGCAGGGGTTCCCCAGACGATGCTTACGGCTCCTCCCTGAGAGCACCCCAGGTCCAGCAGCCCGGGCCACCGCCTCGGAATCCCCGTGATACCCGGGTGAGACTGACAGCGGCCAGCGGGCACCTGAGACCCCCCCACACCCTGCCTCCTGGCCTTGCTCTGGGCCGGGCAGGAGGTGAGTGTGTGTTCCGGGGATTCTGGGGCACCTCAGGCGTCCCCCAGAGCCTGCTGCCTGAAGACTCGGGCAGATCACGGCGTCTTAGAGTCACAGCTTCAGAAGCCTAGAATGTCAGCCCTGACGGTGCTTTGGGGGCTGCCGGGGCCACTGCCTGCTTCCAGAGGGGAACTGAGGCCCCACTGCGATGGCAGGGACAGGCAGGCCCTCGGCATAGCTGTGACAGCGGGCCCTTCCCAGGAAGTTCCTGCCCCCATCACGCCCTTCTCAGACAGGGGTGTCCCCAGCTCACCAGCCTCTAGAGTCCTCGCTACCCCATGGACCAAGTCCCGGGAAGCTGATCACTTGCCTCCCGATGTCCCCCCAGGCACTGGCTCATGCCTACTGTGTGCAAGGTACTGACTGCATGCCTACTGTGTGCAGCCACATGGCCTCGTGGAGATGGGGCGTGGTCCGGGCGTGGCAGCTCCTGGGAAGGGAGTCTGCCAAGTGGCCAGCACGGGCAGCTCCAGCCTGCAGCTGGCCGGGGGCAGGAGGAATGAGCCCAGGCCGTCCGCCCAGTGAGCCCAGGGCCCAGGGGGTGGGTTCCCCTGGCCCTGCCGCGGCTCTTGCAGGGGACGGGCAGCTCCTCCCTGCCCCCTTCCTGGGTGGTGGCCTTTTGTGCCTCCCTGTCCCCGCCCACCCACCTTTCATGGCCAGGGTTACTTGACTAACTTTCAGCCTCTTATAAATAAACCATGAAAGTCAGAAACAAGCCTGTGGTCAAACTGGAGGAGTCCCACCCGCCATCTGTCACCACCAAGGTCCCCCCGCCCCGACCCCCAGCTCAGCCCTGGGGTGGAAGATTGAGGACCCGGGTCACTTAGATCTTCCTCCAGGATCCAAGATGGGGACAGGGCTGAGCGGCAGCCAGGCCTCCTCCCCAGCAGCCGCCTGGGGGAGGGGGACACCCAGAGAACACAAGGGGAAGCCCATGATCCCCACCCTGGACCTGGAAGTCAGATGGTGTCTGGCTCCTCTGCGCTCCCCAGAGCCATGCAGGAACCAGCCCACGCACACCCAGATTGAGGTCACCACTGCAGGCGCAGGAGGGTGCAGCTGGAGACTCAGCGGCCCTGGGGAGGGGCGGGGCCCGGCTCACCTAAGGCCTGCCCTAGAGCTGAGCACCAGGTCCCTCATCCGCCGAGAAGCTGGCGCTGCCCGGGAGACACAGAAACGGCCCCAGCCTGGGTCTGGCACAACTCAGTGGCCCAGCTGCCCAGCCAGTGACCCACCTCCTGCAGAGCCTCGTACACCCACACACCCCTGTTCTCCTGGCGGTGGTCGCCAGACCCCTGGAGGCCAAGGCCACTTCCAGTCCTCCTCCCTGCACTAGCCCTGCCCTCTGCTGTGCCCATGTCCTAAGACCTCTGCTCAAGAACTTGCAGTAGCTCCTACTTATCAAATATTAAAGTCCAGACTGGTCTGGGACTCAGTGACCTTAACAGGTGGGTCCCCCCAGACTGCCAGACTGTATAGAACGTAATCTCTAATAATATAATATCACTACTGGAATAGACCATGCAGAACGTGATGATGGCGTGCATTTGGGGGGCACTGGCTGTGTGAGGATCAGATTGTCTGATTTAAATTCTCATAAACACTCTGAAAGATAAGCATGTTTGTACTCTCTTTTTACAGGTGAGACAACTGAGTCTCAGAGAGGCAACTTAACTTGCCTTAGGGCACACAGCAAGGAAACAGCAGAGTGGGGGTGTTGGAAGTCCAGGCTGCTGCCAGACTGAAATCTTCTAACAAGCCATGTGGCCTTTCAGAGCGGACCTTAGGGGTCACCTAGAACAACTGTTTTGTTACATATGGGGAAACTGAGGCTCTGGGAGGGGGAGGGGACTGCCCACTGCCTCTCCTTCCTCCCCACCCCTGCGTCTAGTCTTGCTTTCCCAAGGTCACAGCAGCCCCTGACTCAGCTGAGCCTGACCCTTGACCTTTACACACACACACACACACACCCACACACACCACCCCCACCCCCACCCCGGGACTCACGAGGTGATGAGCCTCTTCTCCAGGGGCCCAGGCGCGTCGTACATGGCCAGCCTGTCGCGGCACTCAGGCAGGGTCCACTCGAGCCGCAGTTTGAGCATGAGGTCCTCGGGGCCCTGCAGGTGCCACAGGCAGCTGGAGGCCAGGTGGTCGGGCCCCTTCAGCCGCAGGGCCTGGCCCCGGCCCACGTAGCTGTAGCGGTAACAACCTGGAGGGGGAGAGGGGAGAGCCCTGGCCCCTGTCAGCCAGGAGGCCCCCAGCGGCCTGGGGTGGGGAGGAGCTGGGTGGGCTGGCCTGGCCGGCCAGTCCCTGTGCCTGGCTCCTGCCGCTCCCCTCTGCAGTCCCCCCACTGCCTCCCCGTCACCGTCCTTCACGCGGCCTGCTGGGCTGCCGGCCAGGGGAGGGCAGCTCCTGCCACATCAGCTCACGGAGCCCTAGGTCTGGGGTCCTCTGCTCACTGCCCAAGTCCCTGGGCCTCCGTGTCGCCATCGGGAGACAGAGGACAATGCCGCCTGCAGGGACTTCCCGGGCTCAAGAGGATGTTGGGCGCCATGCACACAGTAGGTGCCCAATAAAGGCAGATGGGTGTGGGGGAGGGGAGGAGGTGGTGGTGAGGAGAAGTCCTATGACCTGTCGCCCTCAGGTGCCCCCACTTGACGCCTCCGCCCCCGTCACCCTGTCTTCCTGCGCCCACTCGCCCACCCCAGGGCCTCTTGGCTGACATTTCTTCCACGAGCTCAGCCTGGGGAGCAACAGTCCTCGGCCCTCTGCCTCCCCAGCTGGCGCAAGGCCCCTGGCGGCTCCTAGACTCTGTGCCCTTTAAGTCCTGCTCCCACCGGATGCTTTGCTCTTGCTATTTTAATAATTCCTTTTATTTTAAGGCTAATAATTCAGTGTGCCCTGAACCGAGCACGGAGTACAGTGCCAGGGTGAGCGCGCCAGGCAGTGTGTGCTGGCACGCGGGCACCTGGGCACGTGGGCACCTGGACACGCAGGACGCAGGGCCCAGAGCAGAGACTCGAGGCCGGGCCAGGCCGGGACGGTGGGCCTTGTCGTTCATATCGTTCTTCTCTCCAGTCCCTCCACCCGCTTTCCCCAACCGACGCCCACAGACAGCTACCCTGGGGGTCACCCCAAGTGCACGGAGCAACAGAGGGGCTTGCTGTCTGTGACCTTAAAAAGAGGTCACTTTAAACAGACAACTGACGGAAACCTCAGGTTTCCCCTTGCGAAAGCCGGGCCCTGAGAAGGCCAAGGTTTCTCTGAAGCCCTTTAGAGAGGAGGTTTCTTCTAGACCACAGGCTGCGAGCCCGAGCCCTGGGGACGGGCAGCCTCGGGCCGTCCACCTGCTTCTAGGTTTGCACAGTCTCCAGTGTATCTCGGGGTGCAGGGCCCCCCACGAGCATCGGCACCCCGGGGCTGCTCATTGTGACACACCTTCCTGAGCTGCGGACAAGACCTGTGGGCGCCACCCAGGAGGGCCCGCAGGGGTTCCAGAGAGCCCAGAGTTTGAGAACCACTGGCGTGGAGTTGTAAAAGCATCCTTTTCCTGACCAGAAATTAAGTCACCAAACACAGAAATAAAGCAAAAGGACTATTGGACTGAGAGTCACCTGAGAGCACGCTAGAGCAGAGCTTCTGAAGTGGAGCCCTGGGTCCCTCTGGGGTCAAGGTCAAAGCCCTTTTTGGAATAACTCTAGGGGAAGGGGTTGCTGGTGTCCTCTGCAGTGGAGGCTGCCAGGGTCGCGGGGTCCTGAACATCACAGTGGAGCATCCCAGGCGAACACCGGGCAGCCTTCCCCTAGTGGACACCCACCGGGAGGCCACAAGAGTCCCCTGGGTCACTCTCCCAGTTACATTCACTTGGGGGAAAATAGTTATCTTTTATAAAAAATATTCAGTTGATATCAATGGCTTTTGTATATAATACATTTAAGATGAAGTGACAAACTGTTTAATAATTTGTCACCCACAACCCATGTAAATGTAAGCCCTTTGCAGTCCCCAATAATTTCTAAAAGCATCAAGGAGTCCTGAGAGCAAAGGCTTGGCCGGCGCGGCCCTGGGTGGGGGACCGTGGAGGCCAGAGAGTGAGCCCAGAGGCTGCTCCGCAGGTACTTCCAGGACAAGAAAAGAAGCAAGTTCCTGCAGGAAACAAATCCTTCCCCACCCTCGGGCCACACTCCAGGTGGCAGCAGGCCATGGCGGGGAGCAGGTGGGGCCCGCCCACCCGGTCCAATGGCATGTGCCGGGAGGGGCGGCCCGACCTCCCAGGACTGTGAGGACCCAGTCCCAGCCCCCGTGAGGTTGCAGGACGACCCTGGAAGGCTGATAGGCTACAAATGATTTGGGTTCCGCCAAAGCACTCAACCCAGAGGTGACCGTTCTACTGCCTGGTGGATGGCAACCGGCTTGGTCTAACCTGGTGACCCCAGGCCAGAATTCCAGCTTTTCACAGATGATGGTAGGCAGGTAGGTGGAGAGAGAGGTGGGTAAACAGAGAGGGAGACAGAGATGTGATGGGTGGATGGAGAGAGAGAGGGACGACAGATCACTTTCACTTTCTTGATCCCTTATTAATGAGCCTTATTAATGAGATGCATGCTCACTATGTCTCTGTGTGAGAATCATAATTTAAACTTTCTGAAAATCGTGCTTGGCCTCCAGCCCACCCACTAAGCAGCTGAGCAGCAGGACAAGGGAGGGTCAGGGAAGGTGTGACTGGGATTTCAGGGGCTGAGGCGTGCACCTCGACGTCCGAGCTGGTGGAAACTCTGGACAGTGGAGGAGGAATCTGAGAATTCAGGGTACGGTGACCCAGGTAGTGCATTGCACGACCCCAGGAGCAACCAGTCCACGGACAACAGTGGGGACAGTGCCCCAGCCCTGTGCCACAGGGTGGCCCAGCTGGCACGGGGCTTCTCAGGACTGGGCAGGAAGACTGGGGGAGAGAGACAGGCGACTGTGACATCGCAGCACCAGGCAGGACGGGAGGGGAGGGTGACCCAGCAGAACCGTTGCCTCCAGAAGACCAAGTTTAGCCCCACGCCCCTGCCCTGGCACAGCCGCCTCCTGGGAACACGGCCGGTGGGTCCAACTCCGGGACAGAGAAGCAGAGTCACGCACTCTGGCCCCCCTGCAGGCAGCTGTGGCACTGCCCACACGCCCGGAGCCCCCTCCCCACAGGCCACGCGGGGACCCTCCCTCCCCCCACGGCACCCTGGGTGGCCAGGCCAGGGCTCCCTGCACCCACGAGAGAAGCCATGTGCCCAGCACTGGACCAAGAAAAACCGAGTCCCCAGGAGAGCAGGAGGGACCGACGGGCAGAGGCCGTACCGAGCGTGGCGTTCAGGGCGACCACGTCTTTCACGCTGGCTTCTGTTAAAGGAAATGGACAGTCAGCAGGGGGGGAGTGAAGCACAGCGCGGCGGGTTCAGGACCAGCCTGGGGACGACAGCTGGTGCCTCTGCTGAGTGTCCTCAGTGCCCCACCCGCCCGCTGTCCTGGCTCCCAGGTCCCCCGGGGGCCCGGCCAACAGCAGCCCAGCCCCAGCGGGGCCCCGCCTGGACCCCCGTCTCCCCTGCCCTACTGACCCAGGATGACCAGGCCCTCGGGGTCCACCTCGTACTCCGCCCTGTAGGGGGCCAGCGCCGAGCCATTGGAGAGCAGCTCCTCCACCAGCAGTGCCCGCACCACCTCGGGGCTCAGGGACGGCCGGCGGCGCTCGGGGACTTGGAGGATGAACCAGAAGAAGCAGGTGAGGGGTCCCTCCCTAGGAGAGGCGGGCGTGAGAGGCGGGTCTGGCCCCAGCCCCCTGCGCCAGCGGTGGCCCAGGGACCCCGAGCGCCCGCTACCTCCCGATCTTGCCTGGGAGCCACCTACCTGCCAGTGAGGGAGGTCCTGGGCCACCACCCCCCGGCAGGCGAGGACACGGGCGGGGGCTGAGCTGCATGGCACAGACCAGGGGCAGGCAGCAGCCCCGGACGGAGCCAGGTGGGCAGGGCTGGGGTCATGCGCTGGGGGAAGGGGGGTCGCGAGCAGGGGGCCGGGTTCCCGCTCGGGGCCTTGGTGTCCCCATTAAAGGCATGAGAAACCCGGGGTGCTCCTGCCCATTCTTTGGGTCTGAGGTCCCGGCAGGGGCTGCGGGGCGGAGGCCACTCACCCAAAGGAGTAGACGGAGCTGGCGTTGTAGTAGGCGCCCAGCTGGGTGCTGGTGATGAGCTCCGTGAGCTGTGGGGAGACACAGCCTGGGCACCCCTTCTCCTCCCAGCCCTGCTTCCTGGGGGCCTCCGGGAGGGACTTTGCTGTGATCACACAGCGGCCAGGGCCCTGCCCGGGCACCACCTCACCACGCTCCACCTGCTGCCCTCCCCACGCCCGGCTGTCACCCCACCTGCACGGAGGGACCCTCTGCCCCTCTGCAAGCCACCCCTCCACACTGAAAAGCCCCCTCGGCTCCTGGGCCCTCCCACCAGGGATGATGGGACGTGGTGTGAGCAGCCTGGGGACTGTCTCCACCAGGCCAAGGACGCTGGGACTCCCTCGTCCCGTCCAGCTGTCCTGGCTGAGGCAGGCACACTCCGTGAGAGCCACCGACCCTGGGAAGAGGCCCAGTCGGGGTCCAGTCCTCGGGCATTTGACCCGGGAGCCACTAACTCGCCCGTCTGCAGCGGGTCCCTCACAGGCCGGGGCTGTGCCCTGAGTGGTCCGCCAGCCGGCCAGGCCCCGCCGCCCGCGCCCACAGCCCCCGCGGCCCTCCCTACCATCCTCTGGGCTCTGGCGGTCTCACTGCGGAAGACGCTGGACTCCCTGCGGGCGAGGTCCTGGGAGAAGTGGCGATTGAGCACGCGGAAGCTGCCCGAGTACACCTGGCTGACCGTCACCTCCGCCCGGTACCCTGCCCGGGGAAGCCAGCAGCGTGACCTCGGAGGCCTGTCCTCCCACCCCTGCCTTCCGACCCTCCGCCCAGCCCCGGGGTCCTGGGCTCGGTCTGAGATGTCGTCAGCATCATCAGTGTGGCCTTTATCACTGTCATCCCGGTCCTCCAGAGCTTATCTGATGACAAACTAGCTCCCAGGTGCCAGGGAGGACAAGGCCCACAGACGGATGCTGTCCCAAAGGCTCCCCATGACAGGATGACCCAGGGACTGACCCTGGACAGCGAGAAGGCCAGGAAACCCTCCTGGGCAAGAGGTCAAGGTCATGTTTAGCGCCCCTGGGCATCCTCCGTGCACCAGCTGTCCTGGATTCCGCAGGTCTGTGCTAAGCCCCCACCTCCTGGGCCCTCGGGGAACCCAGACGGGCGCACCTCCCCTGACTGACAGCTCTGGGAAAGACAGACACGGCCCCAGGACCGCCCAGCAGGCAGGAGCCGCCCAAAACGGTGTCCCACCAATAGGCACAAGGTGCGGCCTGGGCAACGTGACACAGGGCCACAGTGACCCTCTGGCTGAGCTGTGAGGACTGGGTAACGTGAACTGGGAAGAAGTACAGCGTGGCGGGGGCGGGGTCACAGCATGTGCAAAGGCCCTAAGGCAGAGGGTCCCGGTAAGGGCCAGGCTCAGAGCCCTTTTGGCTGAGCAGTTGCGGGGAGATCAGCAGGAGGCTGCGCCGTCAGCGGGCAGGCTGGAGTCAGCCCACAAACAGAGGAAACCATGAAAGCCTTCAATCAAGGTGACGACAGCAAGTTTCCATTTTGCACAGACTGTTTTGACTGGTGTCGGGTGCGGTTCACAGCCCTGGTCTGTACTCCTGTTCATTGGCTCAACAAATATTTACTGAGAACCTACTAGAAACTGGCCTAAAGCACTTGTGAATATGTCACTATAACAATTAACAAAACAATGAAGGACACATCCTGCCCCTAAGAAGGAGTCACCTGGCAATGAGGACAATGAGCCACCTAGAACACTCGGGGGCTGGTGTTGCAATGCAGAGACCAGGGGAGACGCTGGCAGGGTGGGCCAGGATGCACCTATGTGCCCAGAGCAGCCCAGAGAGGGGCCAGCAGGTGCAAAGGCCCCGAGGCAGGAGCTTCCCAGGGACTGAGGGCGGGGCAGGAGGTGAGCTGGGGAGAGGAGAGGCACCGAGGGCTTGCAAGCCCGGGAGGATTGGGTTTGACTCTGAGTACGGCGGGGGCCGTGGCGGGTGAAGTGGAGAAGTGAGGTGATTTGATTTGCCATCTGCAATGGTCCCTCTGCTTTGCTGTTGGGAGGGGCTCTGTGGAGTGGCCGGCCAAGCAGGGAGACCCCAGGAGGCCGCTCAGAGGGCCCAGGAGGGAGTCCTCCAGGTGAGGGCATCTGGACCCCTCTGTGGTGGTGGAGAGTGGGATATGGGCTGGCTGGGGGCTTGTTTTGGGGCTTGTCCGGTTTCTGGGACATTGGTGCTGGGGGGGGCAAGGGGAGAGTCAGAACCTGGCAGGTGGACGCGGACCAGGTTGGGGGAATGTGTGCATTCTGCAGTGAGGGGCTGCGAGGCCCCTGGACCTCCAGGAGGAGGTGAGGACCCCCGTAAGAGTCAAGCCCAAAGGAGACCTGCACAGGCAAATGGGGGTCACTGTTAAGAAGGACATTTACGTTCAGGACAGGGGGCGAGAGTGGGAAAAGTGGGTGAGGGTGGGAGGAGAGGCCCCAGAGCAGAGGACCCAGAGAGGAGGGGGCTGAGGGGAAGGAACCGGGTCCAGAGGAGGGCATGAGCCTTGGGCACAGCAACGCACACCGAGGACCGAGACCTGGACCCTGGATTTAGCAACTCTTTAGACCCATTTCTGCACATAATAGGTGCTCAGTAAACGTTCCCGGAGTCCCTGCATAGGGGTATAAACCAGGGCACCGAGGCCACACTCTGTCAGGGACAGTGGTTGGAGCTGGGGAGGGTGGAGCCAGATAGAGGGGAGTGGAGCCCGGGGCCCCGCAGCAGCCCCTCCCAGGACTTTGCCGTAATGAGGTTGGAGGGAGTGGAGAAATGGGGTGGGGGCTCTGGTGGACCTCCTCTGGGGCCACTGTGTGGGCTCAGGGGCCCCTAGGAGAGCTGTCCTTGGACAGGGCAGGGAGGGTTGGCCTCTGGGTGCAGGGCCAGGAGGAGGCAGAGCACCTGCAGCCAGAGGGCCACCGTCACCTGAGGGCTTCCTTTCTGGGGGTTTGTGCTCCCACCAAAGCGGCGGCCGGTGGGCAGTTGGGGCCGGTGTCTGGGGAGAGGGCGTGGGCTGCCCTGAGAGGGAGAGGCTGGGGAATGGGCTGGTGCTCTGAGAGCCAGGCGACCCGGGGGGCAGCGGGGAGCCCGGGAGCCAGCTCTGCCTCCCCTGGCTCAGAGCTGGTCCTGCTCTGTGTCCCTGGCCACTGGCCACTTCCAGATGTCAGGGCACCACCGTGACCCACCTCCCTGGCTGGTGCCCTGTCTGTGGGGCCGCCGGTCCAGGGGGAGGAGCACCCCAACGGCTCCTGCACCCTAATCCCCGAGGGGGCGGCCCTCCCACTCCACCTCTCAGCCCTGGGTCCTCCCGGCCAGCACCAGGGGCTGGAGGAGTGGGCTCCTCTGCACAGAGGACGACTGGCAGGTGAGCTCCTGTCCCCAGCCCGGGGCTCCGGTTTACCCCAAGGACTAATTACCCGCCGCCCAAGAGGCCTCCCAGCCCTGGGCTCTGTGGGGCGCTGGCTTCCTGCCCCCCCTGAGGCTCCCTCCTGCTGCTCAGCTCTGAGCAGAATCTATGAGTCAGACCCAGGGACGCAGGGCCCCCGGGAGCTGGTTCCAGACCACCGTCACCCAGGCCTCGCTGAGCGGGGCCCAGGTATACCCATCTCCCCGACGGCTGCTCCAAAGTGGGCCCAGTTCCTCTCAATGGGCCTGAAATTCCACCCTGGGATGGAGCCACACCATGCGACCTCTGCGGACTGTGTCATGGTCACTCAGGCAGGCCAGGCTGACCCCTCTAGGGCTTCTGGGCCCCCCAGCTTCCGCTACCCTGGCACACGCTGCCTGCACTGTCCTATCGGCTCCACAGCATGATCACCAGAGCTGTCCCCAGAAGCTGGCCCCTAGTCCCCACGAGGGAGGCGCCCTCCCTGAGTGGGTAGATGGGGGGACGCGTCTCCTGCGCGTCCCGGGGTTGCCCAGCGGCTCGACTGCAGCGAACCGGCTTCTTCCTGCCATCAAGAGCTGGAAGCTGATTCGATCCCCACCAGTTTCAGGGAAAGACCCGGAGGATGCTCAGGGGCACCGTGTGGTGGTGGAGGGTGGAGAGCTGCACCCAGAGCAGGGCCCCAGGCTCCTGGGGGGACGACTGAGGGCCACGCTGTCAGGCAGGGATGAGGATGGCGTCCCCAACCTGGCCTCTCTGCTGCCCCCTCACTGCACCCACACGCTGGGGCCTGGAGACCCAGAGGTCACAGAACCATGGTCCCCTCCCTGAAGGACACCATGGCCGGGCTCAAGTGAGCAGAGGCACTAATTGGTGGCAGCCACCACAAGCCCCTCTGGGCCTCCTGCACTGGGAGTCCGGCCGGCTGCCAGGCTCAGGGCCACCCAGGAGGCCAGGGCAAGGGAAGGCGTGTTTACAGCCAGGTCTGCGGGTTCCCAAGGACCGGGAGCTGGGGAGCCCCCTTCCCCGGCTGGTAGGAGGGGGCTGCAGACCCAGCCCCAGGACCAGCCAAGGGCCGGCCGGCAGGACCCCCGTGCAGGACTCAGGGGACCCAGAGAGAAATGCCTGCCCAAGGTCACACAGGGAGTGGCACTGCTGAGCCTGGAGCCCTGGTCTGTCCTGCGGTCTCCCCGGCCACCCCGCGTCCTCCCGGGTGTGCCGCCCACGGGGCCCACGCCGTTACCTAGGAAATACCAGAGCATCACCCCCACGGAGGCCAGTGCCACCAGGGCCAGCCACAGGGGCGCCAGGCGGAGGGAGTCCCGGACCTTCCTCTTGGAGTCCTCAGGGCCCTGGAATGTCCCCTCTGGCTCCGCGTCCTCACCGTCACCTCCATCGCCCTGGCCGCCCGCTGCCTGGGGGGCCTCGGCCACCGGCATCCTGAGGGGACAGAGCAGAGCTGGACACAGACTGGCATTCTCCAGGGAGCCCCAGCAGGGCGGTGCCCCTGCCTCCTGAGCGGAAGGGAAATGACCCCAGGTTTCCCTGTGACCGTCACCCAAGGTGGGTGCTGAGCAGCTCGGGGGAGGAAGGCGAGCCTCAGAGGACCAGTGGCACAGCTGGACTGGGCCTGGCCTAGCCACCCTTGCAACCCACCGCGTCCCGATGGTCGGAGGTGGAAGTGTCAGTGCCCCAGAGGGGAACCCACGCGCTCCCTGCCTCCTGGTCCTGCGGCAGAGCTCCCCGAAACCCCCGTGCAGTGGGGTCCCCGGAGCCCGAGCCAGCGCTGTGCTGGACGGGGACCCACCTCCTCCAGGGAGCACCATCTCTGTCCCCTCACTCCCAGCCTCGGGGCCGAGGAAGGGAACAAAAGCTAGAACCCATCGAGTGTCCACAGGAGACATTGCCCGTCACCTCACTTAATCCTGGGGTCACCTTGGATATGGGACCGTGGTCCCGGTGTGCTCTCCCCCCACCAGGCCCACTCTGCATGGGCCTCTCACATAGGTTTCTCATTTAAACCTCCAAATGACACTCAATATTCTGCACCCATTGTACAGATGAGGAAACTGACACCCAGTGTCACCCGTCAACAATTCAGTCCAGGGTTTTCTCATTGTGATTTGAATATCTGACATTTGGAAAAAAAAGCCCAGAGAGGCTGAGCCCATGGCCCAAAGTCACACAGCAGGCAAGCAGGGGTTGAGCCTAGGTGTCCACTGCTCCGCTCCTTTCCCTACTCTGTAAATGAGCTGTTAATCAACGAATCATGATCAACAATGGTGTGTCGCCCCTCGGTGCCCCAGGCTGCGGCTCTATCTAGCTTCAGATGCTCCAAAGCAAAGTGCTGACTGTTTGGCTTCTCAGGCAGGTTTTCCTGTGGTCCAGCGAAGACCCTTGGCCGTCTATCAGTGCCAGACCCTGGAGCGTGGGTCTCCTCTTAGGGCCCCATAAATGCCACTGTGACTTTCAAATGCGCCCTCAGAATCAGCGTTGGCAGAGGCTGCGTGGACTCACCCACGTTCCCGTCACCTCCCGCCGGTCAGCAGCGGCCTCCTGGAGAGGCCCAGAGGTCTCCCTGCCGCTCAGCCTGTCCTCCAGCGCATCCTGCACCTTGTCACCAGACAAGGTGACAATCACTCGCCTGCTCAGACCCTTGCATGGCCCCCAACCTCCTACAATCCACCCCCTCGCTGGGACGTCCAGGGCCCGCTGGGCCTGGTTCCTGCCCTCCTCTCTCACGGCCCAAACGCCCACCTTATGCGTCACCTCTCAGGCCGTGGAGTCTGGCTTAGTGCCACCACTCCCCGTGCTGGACCTTGGGGAGCCCTTCCTGGGTCACCCACTGGCCATGTCCCAGGGCTCCGGGGCCCTGGCTCCCTCAGGCATCCCCTCCCTGGGCAGCCCTGGATCAGACCAACAGCCTGCGAGGCTTGGGCCGGCCCCGTCCCTGGGAAGGAAAGCAGGGACAGGTGGGGGTAGCTCCTCAGAGAGAAAGGCAGGGCCTAGGTCACGGTCACCGCGGGGGAACCCACACAGGGCCTGCCTCCGAGTGGAGGATGGACAGAAGGAAGAATGGACGGAGCAGCCCAGCGCCGGGCGCACCCCTGCACCTCACTGCGCCAGGAACAGGCAGGGGCAGCTCCGAGCCAGGCCTGGGGACAGGCTGGTCTGCGCAGCCCTCGATTCAGTCCTGGTCACTTGGGTTTTACTGAGCACCTGCTTGGAGCCAGACTGTGCTGGGCACCAGGGGCTCATGGTGAACAGGGAGACCCCATCCCCATGCTCCAGGGGTGACGGCCATTTGGGAGGGTGACCACACAGTCCCCCACTGTCACACAGCAGCACCCCGCAGTTCCCAGGGGCCACGCACCAGCAGAGTCCATGGCTCACCTTTCCAAATGCCCCCAGAACCCTCTGACACCTCATGGACCATCCAAACCACTAGGCTTGGACCATGTCACCCCGGTCACCTCATCTGTCACTATGACTCCTACAGCAGCCAGTTACCTGACCACAAATTCACACAAACCGCCAAAGTGTCTTCCCCACACACCCAAGCTCACGAGCCTCACGTCCCCCACCCGCCCAGAGCACGTTCTGCGGGGGCCCTGCCTGTCCTCCCTCCTCTTCCCACAGCAGCGGCCGCAGCCACCCCGGCCCCAGGCCTGGCCCCCGCCATCTCCTCTCCCCTCAGCCTGCCCGGGGCCGCGACTCTCCCTCCTCAGGTCTTTGCTCAAGGCCACCTCTCCAGGGCCACCGTCCCTGCCCACTCCCTTCTCTCACTGACTCTTACAGCACTTGAGACCTGAATCGCGGGTGGGCTCTGTGTCCCGTGTCCCATCCCGGCTGCAGGCTTCGTAAGAGCAGGGCTTTGGTCCAGCTGCACGGCCCGTCCCATGCAGGACTGGGCAGGGAGCGGACACTCAATGTGGGTGTTTGGTTTTGCTCTGCAGCCCTGGGGACAGCACCCAGGGCCTCGTGCATGCTAGGCAGACGCCCCATCACTAAGCCATGCCCCAAACCCTTTTTTGTTTTAGTCTTGCTAAGTTGCTGAGGCTGGCCTCAAACTTGCAATCCTCCTACCTCAGCCTCCCACGTCATGCGCCAACACACCCAGCCTCAGTTGTTTTCGAAGGAGTGAAGGTGGGATCCCAGTTCCCTCCCACACAGCCCCCAGGTGCCGTGTGGCCAGCCCACTCCTCCCTCCTCCTTGTTCCCTGCCACCTTCCCATCCCCATGACATCAGCCTTATCTTGTTTATGAATTGTATTAATGGACGAGGAGGGGCGAGCCCTGGGCAGGACCAGGGGTGGCTCTGCAGCCCCCGAACTTCTCTGCTGCTGAGCTGCCCTCTCCCTCCACCTTCCGCCTGCGCCCCCACCTGCTGACCCGGCCGCCTCTCCTCCTGGCCGCTCCCCCAGGTATCACAAGAGGGGAACCACCTCTTCCCTGCACAGTCACCCGATGGGCACCTCTTTCCCCTGACACTGGAAGGAGGGACCGGATCCTGGTTGCCATGGCAACCTTCTCCCTGCAGGAGCACCTGGACCCGGGCTCCGCTCCTCCCTCTCTCCTCCCTCCTGACCAGGAGAAGGCCCACTGTCTGCCCACTGGACACCGTGCCCACTGGGGGGGGGGCAGCGCCTCCCCCAGCAGGCGGGGCTGACCTGGATCGACCCCCACCTGCGAGCCAACTGCACACCAGCAGTGTGTCACCCGGCACACTCTATTCCAGCTCTGTGGTCTGCTGTCGCTACTTGATGGCTGGGGACACCAAGGCACAGGAGTGGACTCACCAGCCAGGGCAGCACAGAGAAGGGCCCAGCGGGCGCTCTGCCCTGCATCCAGGAGGCGTGGTCGGGGCCACGGGGCCTGGAGGAAACCCCTGCGGGAGCTCCTGTGCTGCGTGCAGGGCACAGACTGCCACGCTGCCACGCGTCAGCCGCCCACACCCACACGGGCACAGTGGAGGCACGCGGGCCACACCTGTCCACGGCACGCAGACTGAGACACACAGCCTGGCCTCTCGCACGCAGTGGATGAGGTCAGCTTGGAGCCGTGCAGGGCCTGGACTGTGCTCAGCCACAGGGGCAGCAGGGCTCTGGATATGGGTGACACTCAGGAAAGCCCCAGGGCAGCCGGACGTGGAGTGGGCAGCGTGTGCAGACGGCAGGGTGGGGAGAGTGGGCACCCGAGAAGTCAGGCCTCTCCCTGCCCCTGCCCACCTGGTCCGGGCCAGCCAGCCCTGGGGCCTGCACGGCCCTGAGGCTTCCGCCCGCCGGGCTCACTTCCCGGGCTGCCCAGCTCCGAGCACCCCTGGCCTCTGCTCGCAGGTCGCCGCAGCCCGGAGGCCCTGCAGGCCCAGCCTCGGAGCAGAGCCCTGGCTCCAGCCCCGGGAAGCTGGTTGTGGCTCTCGGGGGGCCCCTGCTCCCCAGGCCATTCATGAATCCTGGCTCCCAGCCCGAGGCCCCTTACCTTCAGGCGGGGCAGGTGGGTGCTGGGCCCGCACTCAGGCCGCAGGCTCCTCTGTTTGTCCAGGCCAAGGTCTCTCCTCCCCCTCCTGGCCAGCCTGGGGTGGATCAATGGCCCCGAGCCATGGCTGGGGTGCCTGGCCCTTGTCCCCTGTGGCCTGTGGCCCCAGGCTCCATAGGGCTCCTGCTGGTGTAGGACAGCGCCGTGACTGCGCACAGGTGATCAGGCAGCAGGCTGGAGACACACCGCCCACCCCGCCGCCCAGGCCCGCCCCCAGGCGCCTGGAGGCTGGCAGGCAGGTGCAGGAGACCGAGCTCTCCCCGGGGACCGTTGCCTGGTGACACTCCTCCCTGACTGCAGCCCTGTCCCCAAGAGCAAGAATGGGGGTGGGGGCTGAGGACTGGGGGCTGTGCAGAGACCCAGGCAGGGAGGCACAGGAGTTCATACCAGTCCACTCACCTGGACAGTGAGACCAGAGAAGCCACCAGCCAAACAGAAAAGGAGGCCGGTCCCGCGGCCCCGGGCACAGAGAGGAGGAAGGGAGGGGTGGGCTGGATGCCCTCTCCGCCAAGCTGGGCTTTCTGCGAATCAATACATTATTTTAGGGAGCCCTGCTGTCCATGATGGTGGCCACATGTGGCTCTGGAGTGCCTGGGATGTGGCCAGTGTGAACTGAGACGGGCTCACAGAGAAGACGGGCACCAGATTTGCAAGACGCAGAACAAAGAAGGCGACACCCCACCCTCGAGTCTCTGTCCACCACATCTTGAAATCACATCCTCACTCTCGGGAGAAATCAAATTTATTATTGAATCAGTGTCACCTGCCTTCCTGCATTGTGTCCTTCTGTTCCGATCGGAGGAGGCCCGAGGCGGAGGAGGCACAGGGCACCTCAGACGGCAGAAGGCACAGCGCCTCCTCCTGGCTGCACGCGACCTGAGTCACACCGGTGCCGAGTCACAGGCGCACGCGGGGTCACGGCGTCCCATCCGTTCTGCTGTCCTTCCTACCCCTGTGCCCCCTGCCCTCCCTCCACTCCCCTCTGTCTGATCCAAAGGACCTGTGCTTTTAAATGTGACTTCAGGGGACACTTAAATGCCAGGTGCCGCTCACTCGCGATTCCAGGGAACGGGGCACCGCAGAGCTGAGCGTCCCTTGAGTGGACACCAGGGCTCCGGCTGTGCACAAGGACTTTCGGGTGTGTCGAAGCATGTGGCGTCCCCACCTGGGACCCACATGCTGTGGACACATGGGCTCAGGGTGCGTGTGCAGCGTGGGGTGTGCGAGTGGGTGGTGTGTAGGCTGTGGGGTGCACAATGAGTGTGCAAGGCACATGGATTAAGGTGGATCTGGGGTGCGGAGTGAGGGGCGAGGGCAAGGGGCACGTGTGTGAGTGTGGAGCTCGCGACGCTGTGGGGAGCGTGAGGCGGGAGTGTGAGGTGGGCGTGGCCGGCGGACACAGGATGGGGCGGGCACCGCCCTCGACTCCTGCCCAGGCCCTGCCTCGCCTTACCTCACTGCCCCGGGGGTTTCTCCCTCCTCCCTGCAAACCCCCTCCCCAGGCCCAGCCCCCACCTCAGACTTCCCAGGGGACTGGAGCTTGGGACAGGAGCAGGGACATGTGTGGTCGCAGGCAAAGACACCCCGAGCCCCGCCTGTGTGTCCACCCTGTCCTCTAGAAGGTCAAGTGGCCCAGGCCCCTGGCCCCGCAGGCTGGCAGCTGGGCGGTCTGGAAAGCAGCTCTTGCACAATCGATGTCCTCTGCGCCTGGTGGCCGCCCAGCCATCGACCCGCCCGGCCTGGGAAGGGGTGGCGCCAGGCCCCGGGGAGGGCAGCAAATGCTGAGGAGGCTCGGGGAGCACGGGGGTCCCAGCCCAGGGGTCCCAGTGAGCCGTGGGCTCGGGCAGCCTGCCCAACAAGGGCTGCCACGGGTCTAGACAGACAGCTGTCCCCACAGCAGAGGGACGCGCTCACACACAGCGGGGTGAAGGCCTCACGGCTCCCTGGGCACCTGTGTTTCACACCGATGCTGACCCTCAGCCTCTGCGGCCCTCTTGTCCCAAGGACCAGAGAAGCTTCTTAGAGGCCTGGTCAGTGTGGGTTGGTGGCCAGCAGGGGGACACAGCAGGCCTGGCCTAATGGGACAGGGACAGGCCTCCACCTGATGTAGTGCCACACTCAGGTGACAGATCTGAGGGTTGGGGAGCCAGAGGACCTGGCTGACATCCCAGTCCCTCCACGGGCTGTGACCCAGCAAGAAATGTCACCTCCCCAGGCTGCCATCTCATGGCCTCAGGAAGGGGGTGACAGCCGGATGGTTGGAGGCAGAGGGTGTAACGTGGACCTTCAGTCCACTGGGACTTGTGTTCTTATAAAATGGGGACTTGGACCTGGGACCCTGCACGCAAGGATGCCGTGTCAAGATGGTGGCAGCCCGCGCAGCAGCTCCGGAGCCAAGGAGCTTGCTCACAGCCACCGCAGGAGCCCCCGGCCCGTAAGCTGCCAGCCTCCAGGACTGGAGGCCAGGCTGTGCTGGCCAGGCCACCCTGCGGGCGCTCCTCTCTGCAGCCTGAGTGAGCGCTCGCGTGGCCGCATGAGCGGGTGCTGGGCAATGCCACACCCCAGCTTCTCCCTGGAGCCCTGCACACAGCAGGTGCATACTTGTCATCCACCAAAGAGGGCGCACAGCCGAGAAGTCTGCACCCTCTCCATCAGGGCCTTCCAGCGTAAGGACGTAAGCCAGGGATGGACTCGTGGCCTCTCGGGCACCCTGGAGGCAGGGGGACAGCGCCTGGCACCCGGGAGGGGCCAGCAGTGGGCGAGTGAAGGAAGGACTTTGCTGTCAACTCCTTCGAGGACACGCAGGAAGCTCCTAGGGCCGCCCTGCACAGCTCACAGCCAGGCCGCCAGGCTCGGGAGGGGAACGGCGTCTCCACTCAGCCGAAGAGGAGCCTGAGGTTCTGGGAGAAGCTGACCTGGGGGTCCTCCACCCACGGGTGGGAGCAGAGCTGTCTCCTAGGGCTGCTGCGGCCTGCGAACGGCCACCAGCTGCGTGTCCACAAGAGCCACAGTTTATTCCGCAAAGTTCCGGAGGCCAGAAGCTGAAGTCAAATTGGCAGCGTCCGTTGTTCTTCTGAAGCCCCCCCTTGTCTCTTCCCAGTTCCTGGTGGCTCCGGTCACATGGCCTTCTCCCTGGGAGGCAGCGTCTCCTGTCCAACTTCTCCCCCGTGCAGGTGCCCCGGGGTCGCCCGTCATCCAGGGTGACCCCATCTTAACCTGCTCACATTTGCAAAGACACCGTTTCCAAATGAGGCCACACTCATGGCTGAGGGTTAGGACTTGTGTGTACTTTGGGGGACGGTTCAGCCCAGTAACAGGCAGGGTGGGGACAGGAGCCGGCGGCTGCTGGGTGCTCCGGGGGGTCCCCTGGGACCCTGGGTCCTCGTCACTTCAGAAGCCTGCTCTCTCTGCCACCCCACAGCCCTCCCACAGAAATGCAGGTGTGACCAGCGCTGGGACATGGGAGGGAGCCACTCTGCTGCGACCGGGAAGGGAAATGAGCCATTTCCTGGATGTGCCTTTCCCCCAAGTCCCCAGAGGCCACCTCTGTCACCTCTGTCCAGCGCCTGGTGCACCCATTGAGACCCACTTACTCATCCATGCCACAGGTGTTGAGTCTCTAGGCGGTGCCACCCACCGGGCAGCTCCCAGGCCACTGAGGGGCCAGGCACACTCCCACCCCGAGGAGCACAGAGCCCGGGGACAGATGCAGGTGGCCCTGCCTCCACACTGGACACGGAGGGCAGGGGACCCAGCAAAACCTGGGGACGTTCTGTGGTTGCTCTGAGGGACAGATCAGGAAGAAGACCTGGAGGGAGGCCACCTTCTGCATCTGCACCTTCTCCATCTCCATGGTCCCTGAGGGCCCTGAGGCCCCATTAACCAGCCCGTTGCTCTCCCGTCTCTGTGTCCCTTCCCCATCCCACGCCACCACTTGGGGGTCTTGGCTCGGGCCTCTGTCTGACCAGGCTGCTGATCGGGGGATAGAGGTTGGAGAGGTGCTGACGCAATCCTCCAGGGGACCCAGAATGAAACTCTGCCTGTGTCCCTCAGCCTGACCTCAGAGAGGGGTGGGGCCTGCCCAAGGTCACACAGCAAGGCCGAGGCAGGGTTAGGACTGGAACCCAAGCGACCTGATTCCCAGTGACCTGATTCCCAGTGTGCTGTCCAAAAATAAATTCTCAAAGCAGATTTTTAAAAAGGTCCAAAGGACACAGAATTTGCTAAGAAAGCTTCATCCTGACGGGACCCCATTGGTTTGCTGTCACACAGCGGAGGGGGTTTGTGACTGTCCACTTGCTCACTAGCCAGCGCCCTCAGTCACTTCCTCCCCTCATGAGGCTGAGACTGTGGACAGGGCAGCGCCAGGGCCCAGCCAGCCAGGTGCACAGAGGAGTGCAGGATGCGGGGTCCTGGCCGCCTGTTCCTCGCTGCATCCTGGTTTCCTGGAATCAAGCCCAGGTTCCTCCCCGCACCCTGCACCTCGGCTCAGGGCTTCCTGCCTCCTGCCCCCGCCCGGGACAGGAGCAGCAGGTGCGTCACCACCCCGAGGGTGGAAAATATCTCTGAGCCAGTCAGCCAAGGGGACGTCCCGGGGCTGTCATGGGGCCAGGTGGTGGTGAGCTCCAGTTGAATCAACTCCCCCCGCAGCCAAACTCAATGGGTAGCCTGAGACATGACGCCATGCTCTAGGGGCCTCCTGTTCCTCACTGTGAAACAGGACTCAGAATCTGCATCTCTCCGTCTCATGCTGCCGTGAGATCAGCTGAGATATTAGACCTGCACATGCTTTAAAATCTGGAAAGACCTGGGCCCCTCTGAGTGCTACAGATTATGGGTTTGAATCCTTGCTCCGACATGTTCTGGGCTGTGTGACCTCAGGCAAGTCACTGGAAAACTCTGAGCCTTAGAAGAGGACCTCCCTCAGGCAATGTTGTAAGGATCAAGCCAGTTAGCCTGATGCTTAGAACAGCGTCTACAGCACGTAGGTGAGAATATTCCACTGTGACCCTCACAGATCCTTGTCCCCACACCTAGCCCCTCTTCCAGTGCCTGTTGATAAATCCCCATGGCCAAATGGTGGCTGAGAAACTGCATGATCAATCCCTGCCTCTTCCAAGCACCACAGCCAACCACCCATTTCTGAAACTGCAGGAGCCCAGGGGAGCGCCTCCTGCCCAGGCCCTGCCCGCACCCTGCTCTCCTTCCCTGGGCAGAAGTCTGCAGCGTCTCCTTGTGCCTGGTATTTCTGCATGCAGGCTGCACCGTGGGGCCGACTCTGCCCCATAGCTGCCATGCTCCTGAATCTGCCCAGGGTCTGGGCATAGGTAGCATCCTGGGTGGTTCTGACAGAGGTAGCTCAGGGGGCCATGATCAGCCGACTTGGGGCATATGGGAGAGCCTCTTGAAAGTGGGCATGTCCACACGGGGTCCTGAGGTGTGGGTAGGAGTCCGGGGTGGATTGTTTGGGTGCAGATGACCTCAGACCCGGGGATCAGCAGGCACCAAGCCTGAGTCAGTTGTGGCCCCCACTCTCACCCCCCACACCTGGCTTCCAACCTGGAAGGGAAACCCAGAGTCCCAAGCTCACGCCACAATCTGTGCGGCACATGGACTCGAGGCTACCAGGTCTAGGATGACAATTAAAGATCATCCAGGCTGCCTGCCCAGTCACCGGCGGGGCCATGGAGTCACTAGAGCAGAGGGGGCACCTGTGTCTCCCAGGTCGGGCACCACAGCCTTAAGGAGCCAGGACAACAGGGAGTCACTGCAGGCTAAGCAGGGTGTGACATGGCCAAGTGTGGCTCTTAGCAAGACCACCCTGGAAGGACCCAGAGTGGCAAGAGTGGAGGGGCAGGTAGTGGGGACAGGAGGGCCCGGGAAGAGGCTAAATAGGGACCCTGTGGGAGGGGATGGCGCCTGGCCACGTGCATCCCACAGATGCGCTGAGCTCAGACGGGCCTTCCTCTTTCCCAGTCACAGCTTTGGACCGGGGCATTGTTTGCTTTTTCTAAGTTGGCTGCCAGAACACAGATGGAATTCTGCTATTTTCTGCCGTGGGCAGGATCTCTGAGGCAGCGTTGTGTTTGCCGTAAGCCCAAAGCTCTGTAGCCCGAAGCAGCTCAGTGAATCTGGGCTCTGTCGACCACAGTTCCCTTCTTCACCTCCCGGAGCCTCGGTTTCCTCATCCTTAGAATGAGAAGCAAAAACCTGCCCCTCGGGGTCGGGTGATGAGAGGCGCCTGGGGAGTGCCTGGAACAAGTGCCCTTAGCCCTTTACAGTGGGCCTCTTGGTCAGCTGGGGTTTGGTTTTGGGTTCTTTTGCTGGTCGGCTGGGACTCAGCAGGGAGAAAGGCAGAGGGGATTATTCACCCCAGACTTAGACCTATAATTTTGGGGGGGAAATTGACGGTAATCCGCTTGGGAATCGTGGGCACTCAGAGTTGCTTAGACGGGATCTGGAAGGTGGAGGAGGAGCAATCCAGCTCCACAGGAAGGAAGCATGAGCGGCTAGAAGCCCTCCCGCCTCTTTTCTCCCATCCCCCAGATCTGCCTGAGGGCCTCCTGCTTCCCCAGCTGGTGCCGGCCTTTCTCCTGCAATCCAACCCAGGGGACCTCTCTCTGCCTCACTGCTCCCACAGTTGCCAGCTGCCTCCTCCTGTCCCTTCTCCCCAAGGTCCATGCTCTAATCCCCACTAGATGTGACACAAGGTGACTGTGGCCCATCACTCCATCACCACCTGGTGTAGGGTGACACCTTTCTGGACTCCCCACCAGCTCAGGTCTCTCACCAGACCCGACGGGACAGCTGGGCTCCCTGGGCTTGCCTGCTCAGAGACACCTGTCAGCCTTCCAGTCCCCTCTCCCTCAGCCCACAGCGCTCCCTGCCTGGGAAATAGGAATCGGGAAAAATAAGAACAAAGGAACCTAAGAGGTTATGTGGCCCACAGGTGTCACCGGGTGCCAGCTCTGATCAACAGGAGGTTGCCTCTGGCACGGCACTGGAGGATCGAAAGCTGCATCCAGGAAGATCTGTGATCCATTAGCAATGTCTGCCACGAGTGGAGTTTTATGAATGTCAGGGATGGCCACCCACAGCCTGGTCTTCATTTTTATTTTTATTTTTTCTGGGCACTGAAATAGATATGTGTGTGTGTGTGTGTGTGTGCACGTGCATGCAAGCCCTGCATGCAAGCCCCTGCATGCACATACAGATAGATATAAAGCCATCAATTAAATGAACCCTTCCCTAAGCACAGACCTGTGCAGGATGGGGCTGAGGGTGCTGGACACAGAGTAGGAAACCTGCTCCTGAGACATTCCCTTTATAACCCTTTTGCTTCGGCTCAGGCAGGAAATTTCCATTTGGTCTTCCCCCTCTAGACTGAACTGAGACAACAGATTTCCATCAGGCAATGGATTTAAATACTATTTTGTTTTATTGTTTTTTACTTTTTACAGTTAGCTTTTATTTACAATGAAACCCATTTTCCCCATTTACAGAAGCAGTTTTCCTTAAATAAATGAATTTGAACAAAAATAGTGAAATGATTTAAAGAGAAAAAAAATATGATGATGGCCGATCGAGCTCATGAAGAGAAAGAGATATTCACGAAAGGCCAGGACTTGAGAAACAGAACCTTCCCAAGGACTCTTCAAAGCCGTGGGGGGCCAACGCTATTAACATTGTGGGGATAAGGAACTGAACGCAGAGAGGTTTGTATTTTGCCCTGGAACACACAGCAGAGTGCCAACGTGGAGCTCAGGAGTGACCAGACCAGGACCTGCAGCCCAGGTCACACAGCAATTTAAGGCAGAAGGTGAGAAATGACACCGGTGTGATTCAGCCCTTTCCACAGTGAAGATCCAAGACTCTCACAACCTCAGGGAAGGGGAGTTTATTTTGGCCTAAAGAAACAAAAATGGTCAAGAGCGCCCTGGGCAGTTAGAGTTTCTGTGTCAGGATCCCGATGCCCTCAGCTCACGTGGTTCCACTTCTGGGAGCCTCATCCATAAGCACCTGCTCCCAGAGGCCGCCCTCCCTCCCGGAATTCAGACTGAGAGGTTATCTGATTGGCTAGATAAGGCTACGTCTCCCTGATTGGACAGAGCTTCAGCCTATGGGTGGGCTTGTGGTCAGGCACCCAATCAGCTGCCAGCGGGACCCATAAGAAGCGCAAGCACCGGGTACCCAAGTCAGCCGGCTGCGGCCTGGCCTCTGCCCTTTGGAGGAGCGAGGCTGTGGTCACCCCGGTGTGACCAGTGCCCAGGGCAGAGGGCAGAGAAGCAGAGGAGTGGCAGGAGCACTGGGAAGGACAGGGCCACTTGAATGGGCAGGAAGGGCTGCGTCTTGCTGGGGCAGGCTTGGCCTCTGTGCGGGATCCTGCCCTCCATCAGCTCATCCAGGGAGCCCAGTGGGGTGCGGGGTGCGGTATCGAGTGCAGTGAAAAGACACTGAGGGCCCGCTTTCTGGAGGACAGCTCAGCGCGGAGCAGGCGGGCCCCGGCGCAGCGCCCCTTGGCCGCGCCAGGGTTTACTTTCCAGCAAGCCTCCCTGGTGAGCCGTGAGGCCATCGTGGAAAGATCGGCAGCGGGCATTCTGCAGGGGCGCTTTGTCCATACTTGGGCCACATTTAGGATGCAGCCTGCAAGCATTCTGGGCTCAGGAGAAAGCCCCCAAAATAAGTAACAGGGCCTCTTTCTCCAGCCACCTCGTGCTCCTAAAAGTGGGTCCTTCCCGGTGGAATCTGGAGATTTGGGCACATTCAGGAAGGCAGTGTTTCTCCCCAGGTGGAAGCAGAACTGGCCCTGGCATTTGAAGGATGCAGCGGAGGCCATACCAGGTGCAGGAAATACCACACGCAAAGTTTTGGGATACAAAGCAGCTCCAAGTGGCTCAGTAGGACCCTGGTGAGGGTCCAGATGGGAGAGTCCTGATATGATGCTGGAGGGGCAAGTGCCAGGCCAAGAAATGGAGCTGGGCAATGGGGAGCCATGGCAGGTCTGGAGCAGGGGAGGGACCTGGCTACATCTGTATTGTGGATGCGCACTTGTCCTGTGGAGGATGGGCGGGAGGGGGCGGGGCTGGGGCAAGAAGCCCATTACAGAGGTTGGGTTGAAGACCCCTGGGAGCCCTGAGGACAGATGTCAGCAAATGTCTGTGGGATGGAGGAGAAGCGGTGCTTCAGAGGCTCCACTCATGGGACTCCATGAGTAAAGAGGAGGAGGGGAGGCCGACCCAGATCCTGGCTTCGACAGGGGGACCAGGGAGCAGCAATTGAGTATGTGGGGCTGGGTGGGGCCATCTGGATGGAGATGTCTGGGGGCAGCTGGACACCAAGCATCCTCAGCAGTGGACTGTCCTCAAGGACAGAACGCGCCCCTCTGCAGGCCTGGCTGGCCTTCCCCCACTGGCCGTCAGTCTACACCAGGTGAGCTGGGTCCTGACCCTGGAGTTCTTGGAGGGACAGGTAGGCATCCGTGTTCAGGGCCAGGCCGGAGGTAGGGGCTCTGACCCAGCCTTGCCCAGGAGGGCTGGCCAGGCAGGAGTCGGCTCCTTCCCTGGGGCCGGGGGCAGGGTCCTCCCTCCCAGCCTCTCCCAGGACTAGCTCCAGGGAGGACTGGGAATCCACCAGGTTGGGGGCTGCCCGGACAAGAGGCCCCAGGGCCTGGGGGCCCCAGTCTTGGGGGGCTCCCTCCTGCAGGGAGGAGGGCGGCCTCTCTGCGCTGGCCCCACGGCCCCCGGGGGCAGTGTTGGGGGAGCCTCCGAGGAGACCGGGCGAGAAGAGCAGCAGGTCATCCCCTGGGGGGAAGGTGCAGTAGGCATCCTCGTCCCCGTTCGCGGGCGGCAGGGGCGGCAGGGGCGACCCCGTGGGCACCCCAGGCCCGCCCTCTTCGGGCTCCTCCTCCGCGCAGGGGTCAAAGGTGAAGTACACCTGACAGGGCTCGATCTCCAGGGCGTCGGGAAGGTGGAAGAAGAAGTAGCCCTGGTTGGTGAAGCAGCTGGTCTGCGAGTGACCGCTGGGCGAGGGCGAGGGCGCCTTGTCCTGCTGCAGCAGGAGCAGCTGTGTGGCCTTGGCGTCCTTGTCCAGCACTTCCAGCGGCGAGATCTCGGCCGCGGGGCCGCCCGGGCTGAAGGAGGTGGAGGGCAGGGGCGAGCAGAGCCACTTCTGCAGGGAGAAGGCCCCGCCAGGGTGAGGCCGCGGTTGTCCCCGCGGGCCCCCAGGAGGCCCACCCCACCCCTGGGCTCTGCACAACTCTGGCTCACCAGGGCCCAGGGGACTTCGGGGTTCGGTGTGGGCACCTGCTTGTGTCCAGCTGCCACAGCAGGGGACAGAATCCCCAGAGTGCCGTGAGAGTCTGCGTGGACCAGGCCCCCAACTTAATGGCACCAGGGCCCAAGGGCACATCCTGGGGGAGAAGCCGGTCCTGCCCCGTCTACCCCAAGCCCCAGCCCCAGGGTTACCAGGCCAGATGGCCCAGGGTCCAGGCTGCCTGTCACAGGCAACCTGGGGCAGAGCCGGGACCCAGGAAACATCTCTGTGTTAATGGGGGGGACAGCGGGCCCTCATTTTCTTCTCCCTCCCAGTGCCCCACAGCCCCTCGCCCTCCCTGTTGAAAGCAAGTGCCCACCCACAGGTCCCAGCTGCTCAGAAGCCCACACAGTCCTGGTGTGGAGTGGGGAGACCCAGGTTCCAGCCCCGATCCTGGCACTTCCCCGCTGTGTGACCCCAGGCAGGCCACTACACCTCTCTGAGCCTGTTTCCACAGAGGTCAGCCACCTCCTTCTGACGCCCTCACTGCCGTCTCTTGGGTCAGTGAGGAGACAGATGTCAGGTAAGAAAATAGGGGGGGGAGGCTGCGGAGCACAGCGTAGAGTGTGGGCTGCAGAGGTCAGGGGACAGTTGGCTCCTCAGGAAGAGGCCCAGTGTGACCCGCCGCAGGGTGGGTGAGTCAGAGAATCCAGCAGCCCTGGGTCCTGGGAACCGTCAGCAGCAGGGACCGGGGGCTGCCCTGCCCCTGACAGGCCCGAGGGCCTAGACCTCCTACTCCGGGGACTGACAGAGCAGCAGAGAGCCTGGCTCTCCTGGGCCTTCGCTGTGCCTGCAGGCCTGCGGGACACCTAGGAGAAGCCCAGCCCCTGCACACACCCACGTGCACACGCTGACCCGTGGGCCCGGCCAGTAGTGGCCCCGTGGCCTGGTAACCCTGGGGCTGGGGCCTGGGGTAGGCGGGGCAGGACCGGCTTCTCCCCCAGGTGCTGAGGGGAAGCCTCGCTAGCCCTGGGCCTCCTAGGGATGTCCCCTCCCCACGCCAGGCCTGGGCCAAGGACCTAGCCCCAGGGATGACCGCATGGCCTCCCTCTCCAGGAAGGAGCTGACTCCAGCCTCGGGGCACCCTGGGCCCTCGGAATTGGGGCTTTGGCTGGAAGAGGCATGGGGTGCCGGGGACAGCGGCCGCCAGCCCAGTCGCAGCCCCCAGCCCAGTCGCAGCCCCCAGCCCAGTCGCAGCCCTAGCCCAGTCGCAGCCCCAGCCCAGTCGCAGCCCCTGCTGTGGTCCGACACAGCCCGCGAGCCTGGCCTTTGTTGATGGGATCCCGCTACCTTGACACCGGGGGAAGGGCTCTAAGGGTGACCCCATGCCCCCCTCAGGGGTGGGGTAGCCGGAGTTTTGCAGGTTCCAGGAGGGACCCCTGCTCGGTCCTGAGAACACACAGCGGCTCCTGACAGCGGGCCCCACATGGCCCTCATGTCCCCCACTGCCCTCTGACCTCCTGACCTAGGGGCCCTACATGGGATAGGGGGGAGCAGAAACCCCTCCCAATCCCTGGGCTCCTGAAGCAGCTGGGGCTGGGGAGGGTGGGGCTGGGGCTGCAGGTAAAGCTCAGGTGTCCCCTGACCCCACTCTGGGCTGCCTCTTCAAAGAAACCCGATCTAGGACCCCAGGTGGCTGAGGACCTGTTGATGTCTGTGATAAGTGGCGGGCTGCCCAGGGGCCAGGCAGCAGACAGTCTTCCCCCTGTCCCTGGAGCACTTCCCCGGGCCAGGCATTGTTCACAGGGCAGTTCACACAATCCTGTTTGCTCCCCACTTTACAGGTGAGGAAGCTGTGGCACAGAGAGGTTCTATGGTTGCCCAAGGTCACACAGCCATGTGGGTGGCAGGTACCACAGCCTGAGGGTGTCTGTGCCAGAGTCAGGGACAGGAGCCTGCACCTGACTGGGGACAGCACACTTTGTCATTCTGTCTCCTCTCACTCAGGGCAAAAGCCGCCACGGCTGTGCCACCGCCCCACCCCACTGTCCCCACTGCGTGCCTCCGGTCCTACCTGCAGGTCTCCTCCGTGCTCGGAGCTCAGCTGGGAGAAGAACTCTGAGGGGTCTGGGATGCGACACTTCATAACCTTCTTCAGCCTGAACAAGGGAGAGGAAGGAGGGTGAGGACAGGAAGTGGCCGCAGTGTCCCCTGCCAGAGCCCACAGCTCTGCGGGCAGGTCACAGGCCAGTCCACATTCACCCAGTCAGGCCCCACTGCAGGAGGATGCTGGGTGGGTTCTGGGGACACAGGAATGGCCACCAGAGAAGGTCCCTGACTTCAGGGTGCTGACATTCTGAGGAGGAGACAGACATATACCAGGCATGCCACAGTACCACCATCCTGTGGAGCAGAGTGTACTCAAGAGGACGCAGAGGTGGGCAGAGACCACACAAGCCAGAGTGGTCAGGGTTGGAGGTGGCTGGCACAGAGTGAGGCATGAGAAGGGAAGTAGGAGAGAGTCCTCCTAGTCAGGGATGCCATGGGTAATGGTTCAGGTTGTGCACTGTCCAAGGGCATCTGGCTTTGGTGGGTGGACAGTGAGTGGGGGGCTGAATTCCAGCCCTGTTGTTTGCCAAGCTGAGTGTCAGAGATCTGTGTGCATCTGCCTGAGGAAAAGGGCACTGTTTTCTTATTTGCATTAAAGTTCCAAATGGCTGGTGGAGGCCCTGGACCGTCAGGGTGTATTCCAGGGACAGTGGGAAGTCTCTGAAGAGTGTTAGATAGAGCATGACACAGGAGTGGACTGAGGGGGGCTGAGAATGTCAGAACCACCACACTGGGCCCAGATCGGGAGAGTGGGGCTTCCACCCCAGCCTCACTGCTAACTGGCTGTGTGGCCTCAGGCAGCTCTCCTTTCAGCAGCACCAGGGCTGACCTCAGGTGGCAGTGTCCCTGGATAGAGGGGTGGCCTCCTCACTACCCTTCCACACAGGAGCGAGAACCACAGCCAACAGCCCTGGTCCCAGGCCACCAGGCGCACAGCACCAGGTCCTCACTATGGCCTTTTTTAAGACCCCAGAAAGCAAACACTGCCCACAAGTCCAGGTTCAAGGTCAGCCTCCCTCTGGGCTCCGGCCACATCGGCCTCCCGGAGTTGTGTTCCTGAGGTCCCTCCCTCTTCCTACCCAGGGCCTTTGCACCTGCCGTTCCTCTGCCTGCAGGGCTCCCCGTCCCCTCCGCCCCACCTGGGAAGCTCCTCCTTCAGATTCCAAGGGCATCATCCCCTCCTGGGGGACACGACCCCTGCACCCCCCAGCCGAGGTCCCTCTCCCTGTCACCTGCTCCTGACTCCTGGTACCTGCTGTCCCTGTCTGCGTCATTGCCTATTGGTTAGGAAGCACCCGCCTCCTCACGGGCTGCCCTGGGTGCTGGGAACAGGCCCGTGTCTTGCCCTCCTGTTCCCAGCACAGAGAGGGCTGGAGGAGTGGACACACAGCCTGGGCAGACCCGGCAGGACCCAGGCTCGCAGAGAGGGCACTGCCCAGGGCAGGGCTCAGGGGCTCTCCCTGGAGGCCGTGGCCTCCCCGACTCCCCCCCTTGGGCTGACACTTCCTGTCCTCACCCTCCTTCCTCTCCCTTGTTCAGGGCAAGGCCAGGTGTTGGTGGGGCCGGCCCTTGGGAGCAGGTGCAGGTGGGGCAGGGGCAGGGGCTCAGGGCAGAGCCAGCTGGGGGGAGTGCCCGCTGGGTAAGAGCGCGAGGAGCAGAGGGCCCTTCTTACCACGGCCCGATGTACCCGAAGTTGGCCAGGAAGTAGACGGAGACCATGAGGCCCACAGCAACCCCGAGGCCCAGGATGGTGTGGCTGAACCAGGGCAGAGGCAGGGTCTCCTTCCCAGGGGCTGCCCAGGGGGGAGGGAAGCAGGAGACGGGTCAGAGAAGAGGCCCGCGTCCTGCCCGGCGCCTGTGCTGGGGGCTGGGGTCCAGCTTAAGGCCACCCCTCCAGGAAGCCAGGCGTGACGCTTAAAGGAAATGACACTCCAGAGCCCCTGGGCTCGGCCAATCCCACGGGCCCACCTGGGGGCACACAGGGGCCGGGCCTGGCCTGGCTTGAGCCTGAACGTCACAGGGTGCCAACCCGCCCTGCACCCGCCACAGGCCATGGAAGTCCCTCCCCTGGGTGAGCCCTGTCCCCGCAGGCTGCATCAGGAGCCAGCAGGGGCCTGGGGGCAAGCTCTGCGCCCCACCCGCTGCCCCAGAGCCACCCCCAGGTGCCCGCAGCCCCGGTACCTGCAGGCCTCGTCCTGAAGGCCAGCGGCTGGCTCCAGGGGCTCCACACAGTGTGGTCGCCTCGCTGGGGCCTGACCCGCACCTGCAGCTCATACGGGGTGCGCGGGGTGAGCTGCTCCAGCCAGATCCATTGCTGCTGCTGCCTGAGACTCAGCAGGGCGGCCTCCTGGGCAGGGGCAGGGCTGTCAGCATGGGGGGACAGGCCCCCACTGCCCACGGCACCTCCCACAGCAGAGCCAGGACGCTGGCCCAGCAGCGCCCACCCTGATCTGCCACCCCTCTCCCAGCCTTCCCGATGGCTCCCTGACTGCCCAGCTGCTGGGTCCCCAAGCCCCAGGGTCACCCTGACTCCCTGCAACCTCCACACTGAGCCATCTGCCCGTGGGTGTCTCCACCAGAGGCCACCTGGGGACCTCCACTGGAGTCCCATCTCCGCGAGGAAGAGGGGTGGCTCCACAGGTGCCCACCCGCCTCGGACGCCTCTTTCCCTTCTTCCTGTCCCCCAGACACGTGGGCTGCGTCCTGCCTGTGAGAGGCATGACGTCCTCTGTATTTGGAAAATGGTCACCTGAGTCCCAAGTGGCCCCCACGGTCTCTCTCAAATGTCTGTCCCTGTAGTTCCCTTGATGGCCCTTGTCAATCCATGTCCCCATCTCGCATCCTCGTGTCTGCCTACCGCCCTCCCTGGGAGCATGTGTCGGAGTCCCCAAGAGTGGCCAGCTCCCCAGCCTGGCCTTCCACGCTCAGTAAACGAGTGCAGAGAGGGATCAAGTGAACAGAGGAGTAAGTGGGGACCCGCGACCCCCCGGACAGGGCACTCTGGAGCGTGGAGAGGCTGCTTCGTTGCCCTCTGAAGCCACACGGGGCAGACGGTGGGCAGCAGCTGCCCCTTGGCTTCATGGGTCTTGTCCTGGGGGCTGTGTGGATGCACCCCAGCTGCATCCCCAGGCGGTGGGCAGCACCATGCAGTGGGGGAGGTGGGGACAACTCAGCCACCCGCCCCTGCCTGGGGCTGGCGGGACTTGGCTGAGCTGGAGGACAGACAGGAAGTGGACATGCAGCAGGACAGGGAGGAGCCGGGTGGGCCGGGCCGGGCCGCCTCCTACCTCCCAGCTGTGGCCCGGGGACCGCGTGCGGACCTCAAACTCCAGGTAGGACTCGATGTAGTGGGAGACCAGGGAGGTGCGCCAGGTCACGTTGCATGTGTGGGTCCCAACCTCGAGGACCTGGAGGGAGTCGGGGGCCAAGAGGCGCACTGGGGACAGGAGAAAAGAAGGGACAGCTGGGTGCCTCTGGGTGGTGACAGCAGACCGTCAGGCCGCACGGGCACCCCTGCACCGCTGACCCTCCCTCCCGGCTGCCGTCCCTCCCCTCCCCCATGCTCGGGGCTGTCCCTTCCTGCAGGCCCCTGCTCAGAGCCTCCGGAGCCTCCTGGCCGCCCGCCTGCTGCTGTCCCTCCAGCACGGACCACCCACGGCGCTAGTGTCTGCTGTGGCTCCCTTTTCTGTCTCAGCCCCGCAGAGGGTCGGACAGTCGCTGTGGCCAGTCAGCTGTTCGCACCAGGGTCCAGGCCGCAGCCTGGGGGTGGCCCTGAGCTGGACAGGTGTCTGGGGTCGAGGGAAGGCCTCCTGCTCCCCGAGGCTGGGCCCCGTGCCCTGGCCCTGGAATGGCCCCTGGTTTTCAATGTGATGGTCACAGGGGATTCTGAAGCCCGGCTGACCCTCCTCTCTAGGGCTCAGGTCTGAGCCAACTACGTGCCGAGTGGCTTCCTCGACTGGGCTCAGAGTCCCTCACCAGACTGTGGCCAGGCGGCTCTGGGTACCTCTGGAGGAGGGGACGGGGCTCAGCACGTCCCGTGTCTGCACCCCTGGTTCTCGCCACCCAGCTCTCCCCTAGAGAGGTCCCCCAGGTCAGGGGAAGGGGGTGGCCACCGGCCACTTCCAGCCAACCTTCCCAGAGCCCTGCTGGGCACAGGCCTGGTGCCAGGTGCTCAGAGAGGAGCCCAGGGCGAGCGAGGCAGTGACACGTCAGACGGCTGAGCTCAGGGCTGGGCGTCAGGTGGGTGGCTGGAGGAGGGGACCCTCGGAGCCTTCAGGGTGGGGGGACCTCCTGGGTGGGTGGCCTTCCAGATGGGCCCAGCACGCCCGGGGCTCAGAGGCACTGCTGGTGGCCAGGGTTCAGGTCCAGGCTGCAGGGCGGGGGCCAGGGAGGACAGCCAGGGCCACCCCTGAGCCCAGGGCGGGAGCCGTTGGTGGGTGGTGATGGGGACAGAGCCCTGCAAGGCAGGAAGGGGCGCCCGGCCCGCCGGCCCTCACTCACTGCTGTGGAAGGGCCTGAAGGCCTGGCTCTTCAGCAGGCGCCACCGCCCGTCCTCCCAGCAGACCAGGCTGATGTTGAGGACGTCCACTGAGTTCACGGGCTGGGACTGCAGGGAAAAGGGGCCGTGTGGCTGCCAGCCGCAGGGGGGCTCGGGGACCGCCTCAGGTCAAGGCCTCCCGCACTGCTCCCAGGTGGCCTCTTGTGGCTCCAGAGGCCACGCCTTCCTCACTGTGACCTGTGGCCACATCGCCTGTCCCCTGACCCTCGAGAACCCACAGAAGCCAAGGAAAATGTGGCCTGGGCGTCCCTGATGGAGAGTGCCCAGATGCCACCCGGGATACGGCCATGAGCCCCCCAGAGGCAGCCAGCCGGCAGCCCCCAGGGCCAGGGCCAGTCCCAGCTGTGCCCTCCCTGGCTGTGACCTCGGGCAGGGGCCCACCCCTCTGACCCTCCTTTCTTCATGAGTGAGAAGGGACGGTGCTGGGGCCACTCACAATGTAAGGACCCATGGACAGCAACAAAGCCAAGCGCCCGTCCATGCGCTCCAGCCTCACGAGTTCCCCCCGGGGAGCCGCCATTACTGCTCCCATTTCACAGAGGGGACACCAGGGCACTGACGCTGCCCAAGGTCATCCATTTGGGGGACGATGCCACCAGCCCTGCTGTCCAGCTCAGTCCCCACACGGCCCTATCGCCCTGCGTGCCCAGCCGTAGCACGAGTCCCCTGTGGGTCCTGTTACTGGGGCTGTCCCCATTTGACAGGGACGATGGGTGTGTCACAGGACCCACAGAGCGCGGGGGACGCGGCCTGGACAGAGGCGCATGGCCTCACTGGTCCAGGACAAGCCAGGCCAGGCTGAGCTCTGACCCCGGGTCCCCTCCCTCCTGCCGCCGCCTCCTCAGCCCGGGAGCCGGGGAGGTGGCCTGGCCACGCGTGTCGGCTCCAGGGCCTCTGGAGACCCCGTCCGGAGCTGGACCCCAGCTTCACGGCTGGGCTACTCACATCCGGCTTCCCGAGGACCAGGTCACAGGCCCAGGACGCCTGCCTGCCCGGGGACAGCTCGCAGGTCTTGTTCCAGGGCCTGCAAGGCAAAAGGGCATCCTGAGGAAGAGGGAAGGGCCGCGCGCTGGGAGGACCCCTCTCCACCCTGGGCAGCTCTTCTGCCACCTGGAGAGGACCCGACCCCCACCTGCCCCCCAGTGCTCCCTGGGGCAAGCGCCTTCCCCACCCTCAACAGCCATCCAGAGCCCAGAGCTCCGCGGGGCTCAGGGTGCCGTCCTGAACCTGGCCTCCAGAGCCCCAGGACTCAGTGCCACCAGGAACCAGGCCCAGGCTCCACCGGCCTCCCGCTGCCCACCCCGCCCCACAGAGCCCACTCTGCCCAGCCTCCCTGCCTCCCTGCCTGCGGGGACCAGACTGCACCCAGAGACACCCTCACCAGCTCCCTCCCAGCCCCCGGGTCCCCAGGCACTCCCTTTCCCTGTCCCCACAAGACAGCACTGATCCAGCTAATGGTTCCCTGTCCCCACAGCTGCCCAAGGCGGGGGAGTCCTCTCAAAATCCCAGCCCACAATGGAGCCCAGCCTCGGGGAGCAGGAGGCCTTCCCTCGACCCCAGACACCTGTCCAGCTCAGGGCCACCCCCAGGCTGCGGCCTGGACCCTGGTGCGAACAGCTGACTGGCCACAGCGACTGTCCGACCCTGCCCGGTCCTGTTGGCCCGAGGTTCTCAGTGGCTTCCTGGGGCCCGATATGCAGGACTCGGTGGCTGTCAGATCCCAGGCCCCGAGGTCCTGCCGCGATTCCAGGGGCCACACTCACCGGACGTTGGACTTGGCATGGAGCTGGCAGGACACGCCCTGCGGGCCCCCCTCCCGGCTCCACTCGCAGGAGATGTTGGCTTT